>NC_077235.1:55089339-56561839 GCF_027887165.1 Monodelphis domestica
GGATGATAGAGCTGGAAGGTAAATCTGTAGCCATCTGAACCCAACCTTCTCATTTCACAGAGGAGGAACCTGAGGCTCAGGGAAATAAAATGATTTACCCAAAGTCCCATCAGCAGTAAGGGTCAGAGGCAGGGTTTGAAGTCAGGCAGATGTTCTCACTTCAAAGGCCAGAGTTTTTCAACTATACCTTGCTTTCTGAGCTGGAATTTTAACTTCCATCTTTCCGATTCCAAGTATTCTAGCCCATTTCCATGATAATTTGAGGGGTATAATTTCTATTTACAACAAATAATATTGATACTATTTCCCGACATTTGATAGTTTTTCAAATATAGATTACGATACAGTCACATTATAATGCAATTTGTTATACATATTTGCCTAAGTTGGAGTCAAAATCATTGCCTTTTGAACAGAACAAAATATATTTTAAAAATTAGTTTTTAATACTTTTGTATTATATTTTAATCAAATTAAATTTAATTTATGTTAATACTTCAGTAAATCTCACCAAATTGCTTGAGTTTTGGGTGCATTTCTTTTGAAAGTCAATTAGTGAGAGATCAAATCCCCTTTTTATATATTTAATGTCTATCGATGGGCTAATGTCCATCCTGTATTGGGGAACTAGTAGATTAAAATAAGGTTTAAATAAAAATTTTAATTAATTTAATTTAAAAGTTAAATAAAAATAAGGTTCAAAATAAAGCTTCAAATAAGGTCTCTTCTCTCAATCGGTTAGATACATGCATTCATTTGTCAGGTTTTTGTTTAGGACCCAGTATATGGGAGACCCAGCAGAAGACAGAGATGAATAGGAAGCACCCTCTTCCCTCTAAGATCAAATATAAGCTTTGCCTCCTGTTGCCAATCTAGCTTGTAGGAATTCTTTTGAATACAGTTTGAACCAAATAACTACTGAGGGTCCCTTCTAACTCAGATCCTATGATTTCATGATATCTTCCCAGCATTCTAATTCATTTTTAAACTCTTACCTTCTGTCTTAGAATCAATGATTCTAAGTGGAGGGAAAGAACATGATTCATGTAACTATGGGAAAATATTCCAAATTAGTTAATTAAATAAACTTCAAAAAAATAAAAGAATCAATACTAAGTATCAGTTCCAAGTCAGAAGAGTAGTAAGGGCTGGGCAATTGGAATTAAGTGACTTATCCAGGGTAACACAGCTAGGAAGTGTCCAAAGCCAGATTTGAACTCAGGCTCCCCCATCTCCATTCCTAACACTTTATCCTCTGAGCCACCTAGTGCCCCCCCACCAGCATTTTATTCTTTACATTTCACTTCACATATTCTCTGATTCAACCACACTTGGATGTGCCTTACTCCTAAAGTACTCCTAGTATACAGCACTCCATTTCCTGTCCTAATGCTTTTGTCCTAGCTATCCCTCCTACTTGAAATGTGACATTTCCTCAATTCGGCCTATCAGAATCCTACATTTCTTTCAAGACTCAGCTTCCACTTCCTGCAGGAAGGTTTTGTGTGTGTGTGTGTGTGTGTGTGTGTGTGTGTGTGTGTGTGATTGTTTAAGTCACTAGCACCCTCCTCACCAAAATCACCTTGGATCCCTTTTGTTTGTGCATTCACTGAATTATGGTCATGCTGTCTCCTCCTGTAGAATGTAAGCTCCTCCAGGGCAGGGACTTGGGCATTTTTGTTCTTCTACCTCCAGTGCCTGGTCCACAGTAGGCAGTTAACACATATTGATTGATTGAATAGAGAATCCACATCCTCAAAGAACTTACTGTCAGAGGCTGAGATTCCTAGACTGAGTCAGCCCACAAGGAGAGAGCTCCATATTAAGCCACAAATGAGTATGAGAGCACTTGTCTGTGTCATTGCCCTGATACCTTCTCACCCTGATTTTCACAAGAGAGTTGCCTTTGAGGGCCCCGAAAGTGAAGTTGCAACCACAGCTCCTGGGAATACCCATGTACAACATGCAATACATCCCCTGGACTACCTCTAAGCCATGGGTCATCACAGAGAACTTATAGCTGTGGGACTTGGGACCCCCAGTAACTACTGTCTGTGTCAGTTCACTTATGACAGATCTCACTTCCCACTTTTCCTTATATTTGTTCCAGAGTACCATTGGCCAACATAGAAAGATTAGCCAGGAAACTCATCTTTAAATAGCCCATAGTTAATTACTACCCCTGCAGGAGCAAGATTGCCAGATGCTGCCTCCCTATGTAGCCCTGGGGTCTAATGCTTTTCTTCCCTGCCTGCTGCTGACACTTAGAGTCTAGTAGGGGATATAGGACATGTACACAAATAACCATAATATAAGGCAGAATGCACCAGGGGCCATAAGAGAGACATAAACAAAGTGCAATTGGAGCTCAGAGGAGAGAATGATTACATCAAACTGGAAGGATCAGTTAAGGTACCTGGAGTAGATAGTATTTGACTTGCTTCTTAAAAATAGTTAAGATTCAGACATTTGAAATCATAATAGTGTGTCTATTTTGTTGCACACACACACACACACACAGTGTGCCTCTTGCTATGGAAAAGGGGAGTTTTGTGCTATTTTTTAAAGTATCTGGCCTCAGACACTTCCTAGCTGTGTGACCCTGGGCAAGTCACTTAACCTTCATTGTGTAGCCATTCTCTCTTTTCTGCCTTGGAACCAATACATAGTATTGATTCCAAGATGTAAGGTGAGGGTTTAAAAAAATAAAGGGAGTAAGGGGACATGGTGTGATGATAGGGATGGGGAACACAAGGTGGGTACCATAAGAAAAAAGCCAAAGCTTTGGCAAGATATGCGAACCCAGATAAATAAAAAGCTGTTTCCCCAGAACTCCCCATATCTTACCTTGTCATCTGGTATTGGCTTCTTCCTGGCCTGAGTTTCTGCCCCTCTGCCTGATATTGCTGCTCATCATAGCCACTTGGAGACTTGCTTGTACCAACCCCACATGGCATTTTGGTTTGCACTTGCTCATTTTCTAATTTGGGCCTTGCTTTCTCTACCCCCCAGGCAGACATCATGCATTTCCCACTTTAGTAGGATATAGCAATGTCAGCGCCAGCATAATCCACTGATTTTCTGAACCCTGATTGGAGCTAATCACAGCTTCTACACAGGAGAACTGACTGAAAAGATTTCATCAACATGTTGAACATCATGTGGCCATAGCCCTACCTTTGTAGCCACTTTTATTCCAAAGCTGGAAGTCACTAGTATAGCCCATAAAGACAAATTCTTCAGCTGTTAAATTCAATGTAACTCAGCAAACATTTATTAAATTTCTTTTATGTGCAAAGCACTCCAGGGCTGCCATTAAGAGCCCCTGCTGCCTACCAGGATTTATTTTAACAGTAGATAAAAACTGATATTTTGAGGACTTGGCTGTGATGCAGGAATATTGTTGTTGGCTGCACTGACTTGTTTTGTAATTCTGCCCTTTAGTATAGAATACATTAGGCTAGCCAATAAAAAAATTGAAAGTTAATCATTCCTAGTTCCTTCAACTATTTTTGTATATAAATGCACTGACTTCTTGCCTTCCTGAGTGCTAGCCTCTGGAAAAGCACTGATTTGTTCAGATCCCTTTAAAAACCATAGCTCTGTATTCTTCTCTATGTTACGCTGCTGTGTAGGTCAGGAAAACTGCAAAATGAGTTTTTGAAACTGAATGTATTACAAAGGATGGAACAATTAGGTCTCTTTGTACTCTGAGATTTTATGATTCTGTGAGGTTTAGTGAGAGTTCCTTTGTGGATGGGGGGGCAGAATTTAATTATCTAATGGCATTTAGGGCAAGGATATAGATCCTTCCTTCTGAGTTACTGTGACTAGGACAATTGGGATCAGGATCAAGAATGCCCCCAAATAATTGTCACAAGATCGGGTCAGAAACATGGAGATCAATATTCAAGGCAAAGTAAGCTCAGCAAATGGGAGTCAGGTTGCCAAGACAAGGTCAAGAGGACTGGAAAGTGCAACATAGTGAAATGAGAAACACCCTGAAGTCCAAACTCATTCCATGGATTACGAAGGGATCAGAGAGGCCAATGACCTGTAGATGCCATTCAATCTGAGAACATTCCAACTAGCAGGTACTAGAGCTAACTTTTGGTGGCTGAAGTCATAGTTCCATGTTATAGAACAATGTTTTAGAATTTCCTTTCCCTAATACCTCTGCAAAATGAAATGTGGATGACCAGATGTGACTCTTGTAACAGGTACCTATCAAGACCTGGCTTTGAGTCTTCCATATTCCTTAGCTAGGCTGTATGACTTTGCTCAAGTTGAAGTGGCCTTTGAGGCCCAAGCCCTATGTTAAAGAGGAATGAATTGAGTTTGGGTTCCTTTGACCATAAGATTCTTTTCCCATCGACTGGAGTTACTAGTACTTTGGCAAGTTAAAAGCAATTTGACCAATAAAAAAGTGTTATTCAAATGTCATATGAGCTGAAAGGGCCTTCAGAAACTCTCTCATCTAACCTCTCATTTTACAATGGGAGAAACTTTGGCCAAGAAGGGAGAAGAGTTGCCCCAAGATCACATGGAGGATCCTAGATGTAGAACTTGAAGAGACCCCAGAGATCATCTAGTCCAATCCCCTCATTTTAGACAGATGGAAACTGAGGCTCAAGGAAGAAAAGGGATTTGCCGTAGGTTGTACATCCAACAAGATAAGGTTGAAGAGCAGTAAGGGCTCAGCAACTGGGCTTAAGTGACTTGCCCACAGTCACCCAGCTAGGAATCTTCTGAGGTCAGATTTGAAACCCAAGACCTCCCTACTCCAGGCCTGGCTCTGTATCCACTGAGCCACCTAGATGCTCTTTGTAAAGCACTTTGTAAATCTTAAAACACAATATAAATGCTAGCTAGTATTATTAGATGGAAGAGTCTTTAGAGACCACCTAGTCCAATCCTCTCATTTTCAATAGAAGGAAATTGAGGCCTAGGGAAAGAAAATGACTTTTCCAATGTCACAAAAATGTTATGAATCATAAAGCTATTATTATTGTCACAACTTTCAAAAATCAGAGCCCTGCTATTAAATAACAACACATTTTCAGGAGGTCAATTCAATAGTTGAATCAGATCCTTCAGGGCATATTTTTATGTGGTCTTATCCTACATCAAAATGTTTACAATTCACCCTCATGTTTTCTATCCATGCCAACCTCCTTGGAGGTGAAAAGCCTACCCAAATGATCAAGTACAAAATACTTAATGTTTTTATATCTGTGTTTGTGAAAAAATAAAACCTGTTCATTGCCTATATCTTCTCCATTGACTGGAATTCTAGCAAAAACTCTAATCATGCCAAAATGTAAAGGGGGAAAAAAGCCAGGCTGCCATTATCTGGGAAAGGAGCTTTTTAGGACTAGAAATTTAAAATTGTTTTTGCTCATTTGGAGAGTGAAAATTCATGCTGGAGCATTATCTAAAAAGCAAAGGCATCCAACATATTTTCTAATTTGATTAAAAGATGGAGCCCCTTTCCAAATAATGTGTTTGCCTAAAATTGTATTAGCAAGAGACTATGCGTGACTCTGTAAACCAGAAATAACCAACAGAAGGCATCTCTCTGTGTTCTATTTTTGTGTTTTCCCATGTCCCATTTCCATAGAATCGTTCACCAGCAACTGAGCTCTCTAGGGTGAGAGCAGGTGACAGGACTAAGAAAGAGGTGGCTACCATTCCATCTTCTATAGATACCCCTTCCAGAATCTGTCCAGATTCTCCAAAAGGCAAGGAGTGCTGGGACAGGCATGTGTCATGGACATTTGAAAGTGACCAAGCAAACTCCACACCTACTCAGGCATAAAGATGCTGGAAATGGGGACAAGGGAAAGAATCTGAACTCATTAATTAAGATGAAGTTTTTTGAAACAGTGGCACCATCTCCATATGGTGTTTTAGCCATGTGTTTATTCCTGGAAGAGATCTGAATGATGGTGACACAGGGACATATGTACAGGAAGGAAAAAAGCTACCAATATCACTCATTTCCTGATTCCCACCACTGCCAAGGACGATGGAACCAACAAATACTTTGCCTCACTCTAGTCTTTATAAGTAATATCCCAATATCCTGACTAAAGCATGATCACTCATCTAGGCATCCATCAAGGAAAGCCAATTAGCCCATGTGTTCATTTGCCCTGGCAGAAGATGGAAAAGTAAGAAGGAGCCTAAGCTTCCTTCCCAAATGCTATTTCATATGGAGGTGGACAGTCTTGATAACTTACAAGTATTCATGCCAGTGATGGAAGTAAGTGAAAATATATTTAAATTTCCATTGTCTTGCTTTTCTCCGCAGGCTCCCATACCCAGTGTCTACTTTCACAGGAGTCTTACTTAAGCTAACACATGATTATCCTTCACAGTAGAGATATAAATGGAGCCCTGATTTGCTAAATGCTCTTCCCTGCTGTGGACATTTACTACTTTAAAATTTTTTGCCATATTTTTACATGCACAAACATATACCAGCATCCCTATGTTGGCGCTCCCAAATCTACGTCTTCAATCTTGCTCTTGAGGTTCAGTCTTTAGCATTTCAACCTCAATACATCTAAAGTAAAAATCACAATCTATCTACTCTCATCCATACTTCAGACCAATTTTCTCTCCTGGACTTCCTATTTCTATTCACGTTAACACTATTGGTAGCCTAAGCCTGAAGAATCAAGTTCATCCCTGAAACTTTGGGGGTAGCTTGTCTTTGGAGTCTCAGGTCACAAATCTAACTACTTATGTAGCCTTTGGTGAGTCACTTCAACTCCTTGGGCCTCAATTTCCTTATATGTAAAATAAAGGGGATATACTAGATAACCTCTAAGAGGTTCTTTCTAGCTCTTTGGAGCTTATGTATGACATTGGGCAAGGAACTTCCCTCCATCCTGAGCCTCAATTTCTTTCTCTGTAAAATAAGAGGGTTGTAATAGATGACCTTTGAGATCCCTTATGTATATATATATATATATAAAATAGGTGGTTAACCAACGTTTACTGATTGAATTATTAAATCTCTGATCCAATGCCTTCTCCCTTTCCCTTGTCATCATAAGTCTATGACCAAGTAATAACAATTCTTATAGAATCACAAACTTTTAGACCTAGAAATCATCTCAGAATTTATCTAGTTCAATTTACTCATTTTATAGAAGTGGAGACTGAGACCCAAATATATAAAGTGACTTGCCTAAGATCACTCAATGGATTATTAGAATAATGATAACTAAAGTTTATCTCTACATCCTAGTTTAGGATTCTTTCTTTTATGTATCTTGTTCATTTTTGCTTAGAGTGTTCCCTCCTGGAGGCAGCATTGCATCATGGGCAAAGTGCTAAACTTTAAGTGGAAGAAGTTTAGGATTCAAAACTTACCTCCAAACATTACTACATATGTGGCTATGGGATTATCATTTAATTTTTCTGAGTATCAGCTTCCTTAGCAACCAGATGAGGAATGGTAATGATGCCTTTTAGACCATTGTCATTGGCACAGAATTGTTAGCATCCAATGAGATAATGAATCCATGTAAAGTACTCTGTACATCTTCTACCTCTTAAGATTTCTGACATTTGTCAGCTATTATTCCATCCCCACTGCTCCTGCTTTAGTTTAGGCTCTCATTACTTTTTACCTGTACTGGTAAAATAGGTTCCTAATTGGCCTTCCAGCCTCCAGTCACTCCCATTTCCAGTGTATCATGCACACAAATGAGCATTTCTGAGGAATAGCTCTTCTAACGGCAGCATTCTCTCTCTAGGCATCAGGCAGTGAGAGCAGCAGTTATTCCCCAAGCCTTTAAGTGTAAGGGAAGTAAGAAGATATCTTGGCACTGTTGTTGGTCACTGGGTAGATGGGAGCATTGGATCGGCAAGGGACGGGAAGGAATCTGGAACTAGTGCCTCTATGTGTTTGATTGTCACGAGTTTCACAGAGTAGAAGTGGTTTTAGTTGTTGTGTAGGAGTAGGTAGATGAGTAGTGAGTGGAGGATTCCATGAGTGTGGGAGGAGAAAAGAGTGGAAGAGGGAACGAGGAAGGAAGATTGCTCTCCAGAATCACAGAATCTCTGAGCTGTGAGGGGTTGCAGAAATCCAAAATATACCTTAACAAGAAGCCACTCTAAAACTCTGCAAACTTTTCTTAAACACCTCAAATGAGAGAGAACCCCATACCTTCTCAGTTAGCCCTTATACATTTGACTAGCTCTAATTATTGGGATTCCTCCATTCCCCAATAATACCTGCACTTGCTTCCTTGAATCTTCTACCAATTGCTCCACAATTTAAACACTCTTCCACCTATCAGCCTTTCAAATATTTGAAGGTGGTAATCTTGTCCATTATCCCCCTCCCCAACTAATTTCCTTCTCAAGTCTAAACATCCAGAATTTCTTTATCTGGTGCCCCTTTTCAAGAGCCGTCACCCTCCTTATTTTCCTCCTCTGTTGCCCTGTCCAGTTTATCACATTGGCTTTCCTAAAATGTACCAATAACTGTTCTTGGTACTCCAGATATGGTCTGATTGGGGCAGAGTCAAACAGGGCCGCCATTGCCTCTCTTGTCCTAGCCACTATGCTTTTCTTAGTACATTCAAAAAGTACCTTAGGTTTCTTTGCTATCATATCAGTCTTTTAGCCCATGCTAAATATACAGTTCACTGCAATCCCAAGATATTTTCTGATATCTAATCACGCCTTCTCCATCTTAAATTCTTGAAGTTGATATCTTGGATACATGTGTCTGACTTTAAATTGATCCTTATTAAATTTCATGTTATTAGGTTCCACTAAAAGATCTAGCATGTCAAGGTCTTTCTGAATCTTGATGGTGTCATTCAGTATGTTAACTATCCCTTGTAGCTTTCTCTCATTGGCAAATTTGATAAGTATTTCATCTATTTATTTAGCCAAGTTACTGAAGAGAATATAAAACAGCACGGGGCCAAGCACAGATATCTGGTGTCCTCTGTTAGACTCTTCCATCTGCATTGACATCAAACCCTTAATAGCTTCTCTTTGGATATAGCCATTCAATCAGTTTGGAATCTACTGAAATGTGCCAGTAGTGAGCTCGTATCTCTCCATCTTGTTCGCAAGAAGAGCAGGACAGATTTTGTTTGATATTTTGCTAAAACTCTAAAGAATCTCTATCCCTCTATTCTCCTGATCTGTCAGCCTAGAAACCTTGTCAAAAAGAGATGAGGATGACCTGGTATGACCTATTTTTCCTCTGTATTTTATTAACTTCAAGGACTTAGTTTTTCATTTCAGTTTCTGTGGCTTTCTACCTCTCTAACCTTGGACAAGTCATTCTGGTTTTCATCCTTATTTCTTTCCTCAGTTCTTTTATTGATCTGATTCACTCTAGAGAATCTTTTGGTCGTTACATCATTATCTCTGGGCATCTCTTTGTGGTGATGATATATTCATTCTCTCCTTAGGTTTTTTTCAACTCTTTGTATTTGGGACTCATTTTGGTTGTTTGCTCACATTCCTTTATTTTCTCTGATTGTTTTTTGTGAAGTATTGTTTGTGATGAATGCTTTCCTATCTACTTTTTAGTACTTTTTGTTCTTTTATTTCATTTGGTCCATTTCTTGCTGAATTAATTGAGAACTACCATTACATTGTTAATTCTTTCACTTCTAATGAATAAAATTATCGCTAAGGCAAATCAACAAAAAATATTAGATAATCTATTTTTGGCAAAAAAGAGAAGGTACCAATGCTTGTTCAGATAATTGAAGTCTCCATCATTATATCATGCTGATGGATAGGACTGAGGACTTATACATGCCCCTGACATCTTTCCAAAAGTCTCTAGGTAGTCAAAATTTCATGAGCTAGGAACCAAGAAAATTGTAAGCATGTAGACTAAGCAAATAACAAATAGATTTCAGACACCACCACCTAGAAGGACCATCCTAGTAATAGCAGCCTTTTGCTTCAGGCCCAGTCTTTTTTTATATTCCTCTCATAGGATCAGATTTAGGGCTGGAACAGACCTTGGAGACCTTCTAGTCCAATTCCTTCATTTTACAGAGGAAGTAACTGAAGCCAAAGGAGGGGAAGTGACTTGCCCAAGATGGCTCAGATTAAGTAAGCATCAGAGGGGAGATTTGAAATTGAATTATTGGACTCCAGAGTATGTGGTATTTTCACTTTTCCACAGTGACTCTTTATGAGTCTAGATTTTGTGAATGAGATTAAGTAAAGAGAAGCATCTGATAAAGGTAACACATAGAAATAGATATAGATATATGGAAACAGTAGCAGTTGAAAGGTAGATTAAAAACTTTTTCTCTCAGAAATAATGCTCCTGAGGCAGCTAGGTCACCATACCTGGAGATGGGAGGTCCTGGGTTCAGATATGCCCTCAGACACTTCCATTTTGATTCTAGCCAAGTCACTTATCCCCACTTTCCTAGTCCTTATCACTCTTCTGCCTTAGAATGGATACTTAGGATTGATTCTAAGACAGAAGGTAGAGGTCTAGAAAATAGAAATAAGGCTCCTGTTACCAAACAAATGTCTTTTCTAAAAATGACCTTTTTGATTATCTTTACCAGAAGACCACAACACTGTATCAACTTCTTTAGAGCTAGGTGCCATTGTCTTTTTAACAAAAAATGAAGATAAGCCAAGCTTGGATTGCTCTACCATGGCCAAAGGATTATAAAATGTTCAGATTACATAGGACTTTAAAGGCCATTTAGCATCATGATTGATGAGTCCCCTCAACAGTATCCCCAAGTTGTGGCCATCTAACATTTGTTTATGTACTTCCAATAAGTACTCACCAAACAACTAATTCCATTTTTGAAAGCTCTAGTCAATAGTAATATTAGCCTAATTATTCATAACAATATGCCATAATTTCTACTCAGTTGTCCTAACTTGTCCACCGGTGTCATATAGACTAAATACTTGCTTCCATGGAACAGCTCTTTAAATAATTGAAAGTATCTGTCATTCCCCCTTCTCCTAAGTCTTGTCTTCTTAAAGGTAAACAAGTCTAGTTCATTTAACTGGGTCTGTATTGTCATAGTTTGAGGGTTTCCCATCTCAAATTAATTTTTCCTGTCCTTCTCTTCCAGGAAACTCAAGATTTTCAATATTTCTCTTAAAATGTAGTGGTCAGAACTGAAGGAAATACTCTTAAAGGTTGTCTGGGTAGCACAGAACAACATAGGACTCTCTCCATAATATTCTCTTAATGTTCGGTGGCTTTTTAGGGGGCTGCCATGTCTTGTTGCTGACTTACCAAACTTAGAGTTTGTTAAAATAGAATTTTTTTCACACACTGAGTCACATTTCTCCAATGCTGAATGGCCACTTGCCAGATATGTTATAATGGAGATGACTTTCCTGTATGGGTTGGACTAGATATCCACTGAGGTCCTTCCAACTTTCAAATTCTGTGATTCTGGGGTAACTTGTGAACTTGACTTTATAGACCTAAGGATGGCACTTTTTATGTAGGATTAATAAATTTTATCTTATTCAGTTTTTCCCATCATACTGACTTGGTGTGGGATCTTTGGGGATTCTGCTTTTGGTATTCAATGTATTAGATGTCTCCAAGGTCCTTGTAATTTACAAATTTGAAAAGCTTGCCAGCTATACCCTCATCCAAATAATCAATAGAGTTGTCAGCCAGAATAGAACCTGTCAAGGTGGAATCTAGAGGTCCCCAGACTTATATAAGGCTTGGAGGGATTTGGTGACCCCCAGTTTATTTAGTTTGGAGGCAGAAACCCCAGGTTTTGACCTTGTCACATGAGAGTTCCTCCCTGAGGGGAAAGTCCTACTTCACTGATCTCAGTCTAACAATACACCTTGAGTTAGTTCTGAGTGGGGATGGCTAATCCCATCAGATGCCGCTTTTTGCCTTAAAAGGCTCTCCCATTGTACCACTTTCCCCTTTCTACTTGGGACCTTTGGCTTACTAGATTGCTCCACTACCTACTGCACTATAACTCAAGGTCTATTTTTAGTCAATCAGTGAAGTAGGAATTTCCCCTCAGGGAGGAACTCTCATGTGACAATCTCAAAACCTGGGGTTTCTGCCTCCAAACTAAATAAACTGGGGATCACCAAATCCCTCCAAGCTACAAGTCCTGGGACCTCTAGATTCCACGTTGACAAACCAAAGACAGAACCTTTCTTTAGAAGGAAAGGGATTTGCCCAAGGTCTCAGACACGATAAGTATCTCACACATAGGTCGGATAATCAATACCTGGGAATCAAAGAGGTTTTAAGACTCTTAACTCCATTGGAACAAGAAAGTGGGAGAAGTAGAACAATCAGGGCCATATAAGTAAAATTATAATTGAAGAAGGAAAGACAACAGGGAGCTGTGGAAAGATCCATCACTCTAGGTTCAAACTTGAGTTAAAATGTGGGAAATGGGCCTTAAATATAGCAAAAGGTCTTGGACCCAGAATTGATGAAAGTCAGGGTGGACTGGAGCTACAATTTACCTTTGTTCTTATCTGTAAAGAGATTTAATGTGGGAGGAAATAATGTCTTTTTTCTTTTTCCGAGTGTTCACAAAAAGTTGTGCAATAAAGCAATTGAACTATTTGTTTCCTAGATATTAATGGAAGTGAAGGTTAAGTTTGAAGGTACTCTGAGTAGGAAATAGAATCCAGGTTATTGCTTGGGGCAGTTGCTAAAAGCACCAAGTTGATGGGCAATTATCATTTCATGTAAAATGAATGTTGCCAAAAAAAGAACAGGCACAATTAGTTGTCCATTCACATTTAGAATATGGCAATGTCTACATGATTGTTCCTGGTATTCAGAAGTGATTTCTAGTAGCTCTTGTTAATGTTTCACTAGAAACTAGATCATTTGGTCCATTCATTCCAGGAAGAAATAGTTTTCATGTGCAGCATAAACAAATACTTATTGAGCACCTACTATATGCAAAGGCCCTGGACTAGGTAGGAGGGATACAGAGATCTCCAACCCTCAAGGCATTTACAATCCAGTTGGAAAGCTCAGGTTTAGATTATGCTGGTCCCTCTTCTTGCTACAGCTTTTGGCAATTCATCTGAATTGAATTCAGCAAAATTAATGATGGGCTTGGGGGCAGCTGGGTGGCTCAGTGGATTGAGATCCAGGCCCAGAAACTCCTGGGTTCAAATCTGATCTCAGACACTCCCTAACTGTTGTTAACATGGAAATCTAGAGATCCCCAGTTTATTTAGTCTGAGGGTAGAAACCCCAGGTTTTGACCTTGTCACAGGAGAGGTTTCCCCCTGAGGGAAGGTCCCTCTTCACCAGACAATAGACATCCACTCCAGCTTTGGCTGGCACAGTAGGTAGCACATCAGTCTCCCAAGCTGAAGGTCCCGAGTTCGATCCTCCTTAAGGAGGGTGCGATATACTGGGAAAGGCTTCTGGAGACAAAAGAGCTACTTGACTTCCCATGGGGTCTACCTCCCCACCTGTGCATGTCTACTGCCTCCAACTAAATAAACTGGGGGTCTCTAGATTTCCATGTTGACACAGTGTAACCCTGGGCAAATTTCTTTACCCCCATTGCCTAGCCCTTGGAATCTAGAAAGCCCAATCTGGAGATCTTAAGAACCACAAGATTGTAGCAGTGTGAGGTTTAGCTTTGAAGACCTCATGTTTGACCTAGTCCCCTGAGAACTTCTCCCAGAGACTTCAAAAGTTTCAGACTAACAATAAACCTTAAAGAATTTTAGGTGGAGCTAGCGGACTTAATCAGGTGTTAAGTACTCTTTTTTTTGTCCTGATAATGTTTCCTTTTGTGTCAAAGTCCTTTGTAAGGCAGCCCAGCGCTTGGCTGGAGCTTTCCCTTTTGTGTCCATTGTAACAATCAGCCTCTCCCTCATAATCCTGTCTAGAACTTCCCATTTTCTTCATAGCCATTGCAAAGCCAATCAAGAAATTTGCCCAGGGTTACATAGTTAGGAAGTGTCTGAGGTCAGATTTGAACCCAGGGGTCTCTGGGCCTGGAGCTCAACTATACTCTCCCAACCTCAGTTCCTTAAGAGATATATAAGTTCCCTGATTTTCATGGTTCCTTGGATCTGTCAATCTAGTGTGTTTGGCACTCCAAGGGATCAGTAGGCAGAGTAGCAAGAGTCTTGGGGCTCTGTGTGAGTTTTAAGCCCATAACTCTGTGTGGAGGCCTGAGGAAATTGCACTGCACTCCTCTCCTGATTAAAGATGTTGTTTTTCTGACTATTGAATAGTTCTGTGTTTTTTCTACTTTAACACTTGATTCTAAGGCATAAGGTAAGGATTTAAAAAATAATGATGGGCCTATTGTATTGTATGAAAGACCCTGCTATAAAACAGATCATGTTTGGCCCTCAGAACCAGGTTAGAATTGGAGATCACCCTTCTGACCTAGTAATTGCCATCAATGAAAGCGTAACTGTGGTTCAGAAAACACAGTAGAAGCTGTTTGTGACTCTTTACCTCTAAGGATGCTCTAACTTTCAAAACTATAGAATTCTAGCATTAGCTGGTCACTTAGAGATCATGTCGTCTGCCTCCCTCCCCATTGGATAAATGAAGAAGGCCAGAGCCCAAATTGAGACCCGAAGCGGGGCTCAAACTATCTCACAAGAGTTAAATGTTAGACTTTCCAAAATTGGCAAATGTTCCAAATTAAGAATTGAATTATTGTTTTCTTGATTGTCTAAACTTAAAATCATGGCAAGAATGGTATTCAGATTAAAGCATGTTCTGTGCACACACACACCCCTCCATAGAATAAAGTCTTAAATATTTGGTATTTGACAGAGAGTGACTGACAAAGCTTCCACTTGAACCTAGTTCCCTTGATTCCAGGTCCAGAGTTTAGTCTCACTCCAGCATTTTCCTGCTTCCGGTCTGAATCTGGGCTCTAGCCTCAGTTTCTCCATTCTCCTTCCTTCTTGTAAGTTTCATACAATGAGAATAACTGCACCATCCATATACTTAATAACATAAGGGACTTCACTATGTTGTGAAGGATCCATTGGGTATAGGGGGTGTTTAGGGAAGACTAATTAGTAGCTTCTGGTGTGAGGGCTTGCCAAGTCCTTTTCAGAGCCTTTCATCTACCTTTGAGATTCACTTGTCACCCAACTCTCACCTGTGGCTCCAAGAAGTTGTAGCCCCATCCCACTAATCTGCATGGAGGGTAACCAACAGACCTCAAACCTTCAGTGAGTGAAGGGGGTGTCTATCCCAATCATGTGAAGACTCCCTCTGGAGGGATAGGCTGATGGCAACAATTTGTTCCAACAGCCATGAAGGGGATGCTGTAGAGTGCTTAGAACTTGGCCAAGCATCAAAGATGCCAAGGTCATCCACTGCTTCCCAGGCCACCTATTAGCTTTTTCCCCAAGTAACAGCTATGCCACAGTGGCAGAATCACTCCCCCAGCCTGGAACCTTGGTTTCTGCCTTTATAAATAGGCAATTCTTGTCCTAACTGCCTCACAGGGTTGTGGTGAGGAATGTGTTGTCTAAACACTAAAGCACTATAGAAATGGAAATCACTATTATTATTTTACCTCAGTTTCTTTGTCTGGAATTATAGAGATATATCTAGAATTAAAGAGGCAAATCACACTGACCTTAAATGAATTAGAAAAAGCATGACAAAGTGGATAGAGTGCTAGACTCAGAATCAAGATTTGGGTTGAAATCCTGCCTCAGATACTATCTAGGCAGGTTATGTCATTTCCCTTGGCCTCAGTTTCCTCACCTATATAGTTAGGGGGTTAGCCTAGACATCCTGAAAGGTCTCTGCCTGCTCTAGGTGAAGGATTTTATGTATGACCTTGGGAAATTCACTTGTCTCTCTGGGCCTCAGTTTCTCCCTCTGTAAAACGAGAGGGCTGGGATAGACAGGTGGTCTCTGAAGTTCCTTTTAGCTCTAAAAAAATGATCCTATGAAGTTTTTGGAAAAGACTTTAGCCATTTATAAAGACAAGGCAGCAAAGTGCTATATAAGCCATAGAATTTTTGCAGGACCACATTTTTTTTTCACAATGGGTATAAAAATGAGTGACTAATTAAAGATTCCTTTTAAAAATTGGCCAAATTGTTTTTGTCGTAACAATACTGTTCCCCCCCCCCCCCCATATATGCCAGTTTACTTTACTCCAAACTACCATTGCAAAAATATATGTGGTAATGGCTACAGCTAGGTATTCATGGAAGGAATAAATGTTCCACTCTTGTATAAACTGGAGCTCAGGGTTTGCATACTGTGCAACCCCAGACCAGCTGGCAAACTAAAGCCAAGTTACTCCATCGACATCTTTGTTGACCTTGCACTGTCTTTTGGGGACCATCCAGCAGATGGCGCCCTGGGAAATAAATGAAGGCTCTCCTCCGAATTGGCCCCCACCTATCCATAAGGAAGGAATTCATCCATTGTGAGAAGCAAATGACAAAATTAAAGAGACTGACCATTCCCAGCTGTTCTGGATATTTGGAGTCAGTAAAGAGAATGAGAACAATTCTTTCCAAAGTGGAGGCCGTTGTAACACAACTGACAGGTTCTTGAGCGTGGCTCTCTGATGGTTAATTTTCTCAGGGAGCAAACCTGGGAGAAAATGGGCTATTCGAAAAAGTCAGGCTTGTGCTTAGTATTGGGGGGCAACATAATAGTTCTGTTGACGATGCCTTTTTGGAAAGAGCAAGCTTGCTAGCCCCTGAATATCACTGAGCATCTCACATATGCAAAGCACCTTCCAGGGAAAGGGGATTGGTAATTAATAACATTAATAATGAAAATAACGGCAGCTTCCTCTTACCGAGCATTTTACACATACTGCGAGTTCCATTTCCAAGTTATGGGAGTCAGAAATTGGAGTGACCAGGGGCCTCCCTTTCCATGGAGCTCCCAAGCAAAGGCCAGATGACTGCTTGTCCAATTGCTATGGTTTGGAGAGGGGGTCCTATTTGACTACAAGTTCAGGGCTTCCTTTCAACTATGGTTCTAAGAAGTTCAGAGAAGAAGCTAGCCATGGGGTCAGGTTTCTACCCAAGACTCCCCGGGCCTCCATTGGATTTCCTTCCCATCTCCTCTTTCACATTCCTGTTCCGGAGCCTACTGGGGAAAATCCCCTCTGGTTGCCATGGAAACGAGTGTCCTTTAAGTAGATTTCTCTAGGGAATGGACATTTAAAGTTAATTGTAAGGTGAGATGAGACTGAACATGATGGAAGAGCCTTATTTGATCATAAACAACTATCATCTTAGTGGGAGTGTAAGCTAGTCAGCGGATCCTATGGAGGGTGTAAAGGTAGCTTCGCTATCAGGCACCACCTACAGATAGATATCATCTGGTGTGTGTGTGGAAATACTCAGAATTGACAGAGCGAGGACAACAAGCTTCCCTATATGGAACCCTTTCAATTAGCTCATCCAAAAAGACTGAAGGTTTAGGCCAGGCCTGATTTGGTGTTTTCTGCCAGGTGACTGAGGGTTTCCATGGTGACTAGGTCAAGTTTTCGATGATCTGACCCAATCAATCTTCAGACTCAAGTTTTACCTGAGTTTTTTACATTTCTAATACATGTTCTGAATTCAAAGTCAAAATATCTTGCTGATTGTTTTCCTTTGTTGTGGACGTGCGTTTTTGTTTGTTTGTTTCTAAACTGACACATATGGATTAATCTGTCATGTGTATCGCTCAGGGAAAAGTGCAAATAAAGTTGGGCCATTCCTTGTGCTTTATATCTGAAACTGATGACCCCAATAGGGACAAATGAAAGGAACTGAGTCGTTTTCAATAGAATATAGGATATATAAACATGGGGAGATTTGAATTTACAAATAATAGTTTTTTTAAATTGTGAGGTATCATAAGCATCTTTATTTCTTACCCGAGTATCAAATGTAAAAATGGCGGAGACTTCAGAGCTACCCTCTGAGACAAGAATGGACTTGGCATAGTCTGGGGCTGAGTTTCCTCATTCTTCATCTTCATAATCTCAGTGACTTATCTAGCACTCTGTTTCATCCCCCCTGTCCACAGAAAGACAAAGGCCAATGTGAGCCCTTACTTATTGGGGATACTTAGATTAGATAAGGCCATCATATTCAAATAGGCATCTTCCTATCAACTACCATTTAATGAGGAGTGGTAGCCCAGCCCTAGTCATTGAGCTGCATGGTCCTTGAGTATTCCAATGGTAGAGAACAATTAGTCTTCCCCCAGAAACACAAGAAAATGTCCACACGAGGTTACCTGTATCCAGGTATGACTGTGAAAAAGAGGCATCAGTTAATGGAAATTCATCTCCAGTGTATTATTGCAGCAGTTCTCCTTCCCTTCCCTTCGCTACTCTTTTACCCTCCTTCAAAAACCAGCTGGATTCTCCAACTTCAACAAGGTAGTCCCTCAACCTCTTCATGATGGCACAGATCATGCCTTAGATCATTGAATTACTCCTATCACCTATCACCCTTGTTCCTATCCATTTCTGTTCATGGAACTGGGAAAAGTTATAAAACTCTGCTGACTATATCCACTACAGGTATATGTTCCATGATTTTAACTGTGCCCTCACCATCAATTCAGCAAACCAATATTTTCTGTATCACCCTAATCACTGCATTTTTGTATCTCCCTAATCATCATAGTGCCTATTCCAAACCTTTTAATCCTTCCTTAAATTTCCTAGTGAATTCCATCACTTTGCCCTTTCAGCTGAGGGCCTCACCCTATCCTTTGCTGAAAGGAAAATGCAGTCATTTGTTAAAAGTTTCATCTTCTGCCCTCTTCCTCATTTCAAGTCATTCAAATCTTCCCCCATTACATCCTTTGCCCCAGTATCCTATGAAGAAATGGCTCTTCTCTTTGCCATGCAAGCCTCTTTCTTTACATGTACCATTTTTCCATCCTGTCTTCCCCAACAGATTGTGCCCTCTTGCATCCTTGGTCCCTCATTAATCTACATCAGCTCCCCCTTTGCTGACTACTTCTCTTCTACCTACAAAAACAAATAGCTCCCTCCTTCTTAAAACTAAAACACCTCACTTAATCCTACCCTCCCAGCAAGCTCTCATCATGTATCTCTCCTTCCTGTGGATAATCTCTTCTAGAAAGCCATCTCTAATTAGTGCTTCTACTTTCTCTCTTGCTCTCTTTTAAATCCTCTGCAATTGAGCTTCTTACTTCCTATTTCAACAGAAATTGCCTTATCCAGAGTTACCAATGATCTCCTAATGACCCAATCTAATGAATCAGCCTCTCTCCATGCTGATTTCTCTTGAGTTTTCTTTAGTCTTTGGCACTGTTGATGACCTTTCTTCTCCTGAATATTCTTTCCTCCTTAGGTGTTCATGATGCTCTTATCTCTGGGTTCTGCTCTTACCTGTACGATCACTCCTTCACAGTCTCCTTTGCTTGATCCTTATCGTGGTCATGCCCAATAACCACAGATGTTTGTCAAGAGTAGGTCCTGGGCTCTCTTCCATTTTTCCTCTGTAATATCATGCTTGATTATCTCTTTGGATTCCATCGACTCCATTATAATCATTATGTAAATGATACTTCGATCTATTTACTGAGTCGTAATATTTCCTCTGACCTTCAGTTTCACATAGAAAGCTGCTTCTTGAATATCTTAAACTGGATTTCATGTAGACATTTCAAACTGAACATGCATAAAATGGGACTCATCTCCCATCTTCCTATCTTTTTTATTATTGTAGTTGTTACCACCCTATTCATGGTCTTTAGCCTCACAATCTAGGTTTCATCCCCAATTCCTCACTTACTTCCTCCCCCCACGTCATCTCTTGTATATAGCCCTTCTCTTTTCTGACACTGGCACCACTCTGGTAAGGAAGATGACATAAGATGAGGATCTTATGCCTGGATTACTGCAATATCTTGCAGGTTGATTTGCTTCTCTTCAAGTTTTTTCCTACTCCAGGCCATCCTCTACTCAGTGTTTAAAGTGAATTTCCTAGAGTTCAGGAACCTAATCATGTCACTTCTCCCTCCCAGTCTTGAGAAAGGATTACATTCCAAGTATAGGGAACAACTAAATGTAAAGGCACAGAGCTGAAAGATGGGATATCATGTGAAAGAAACAGCAAGAATCCTAATTTGACTAGCCCACAGAGTATATGAAGGAGAGGAAAATAGAATAAGTTTGGAAAGGAAAGTTGCAATCAAATTGTGAAGAGTTTTAAATGCCAAACAGAAGAGTTTGCATTTCATTCTAGTGCTCATACAGAACCACTAGAGTTTTTCAAGTTGGAGTGGAGAAGATGAGGTTGGCATAGTCAAATCTATGGTTTAGGAAAATCACTTTGACAGTTCCATGAAGAATAGATTGAAGGATGGAGGACTAAATGCAAGGAGACCAATTAAGGGACTATTACAGGAGTCCAGGTTTGAGATTATGCATATCTGACCTAGGGTAGTGGTTGTGTGAGTGGTGAGATGAGGAGGGATGGAAGATGTGATGGCAATGTCTGTCAGGCTGAATGTGGAGATACTTGAGGCAATTACATTGGAAAATAAACAAAATAAAATTATATAATTTTTGCAACCCGTGAGAGATTCCTTAATAGCTACTCACTTCCAATCATTCTCAAATAATAAATGAATAAAATTATAAATGTTGTTAGCCTAATTCACTGTTCATCAGGAATGGGAAGTGAATAGAATAATTTACTGTTCACATATTTCTAATCAAGATCAAACAAGAACATCCAAGTCTACAATCTTTAGGCAGCAAGGAAAGAAAGAAAAGGGAAGAAGGATGCAACTATATCAATGGCACTGTTTTGAAATTATGGTCTTCTTTGGTGCAAAGATCTCTAACTTTCACAAGGGAAGTTGGCCTCAGATTCAATCCCATACATTTCTCCCTAGATTTGGACCACCAAAAGTGTTGATATGCGGCATAAATCATAAATGTAAAGTTATGTTGGGCAGGCTGTGTGAAATGAAAGCATTGCTGTTTGTGTGCTAGCAAATACTGCTTTGGGGCAAGGTGGAGAGAGAGAGAGAGATGAGATCAAGAGAGAGAGAGAGAGAGAAAGAAAAGGGAGAGAGACAGAGACAGAGAGAGAAGAGAGAGAGAACGAAAAGGGAGAGAGAGAGACAGAGAGAGAAGAGAGAGAGAGAGAAAAGGGAGAGAGACAGAGAAACAGACAGAGAGAGAAGAGAGAGAAAGATGAGATAGAGAGAGAGAGAGAAAAGGGAGAAAGACAGAGAGAGAAGAGAGAGATGAGATAGAGAGAGATTAACATCTTCAAGTATATTAAAAATAGAACTAAGAAATTAAGCTTCTTAAATAATTTGTATGCATTTAAAACTGAATCACTGTTTACAGACTAAAAATGAACTTTGACCTATATTATGCTCTAGTTTGTTTATGATTCTTTACTATTGGTCACCCATTTTCTCTGCCATTCCTCCCCATTCAGCCACCATTAGTCTTTTATTCTCCTGACTTAATAAAGTTTTATAGTATACTGCCACTTACGATGGCAGGTTCATTAGTCATAATATATCTGCATCTATATAGGATCTTTAGTAGAAGATGAAACACAAAAAGGAGCTTGGAATCACAGCCATTAAAAGTCTCATTCTTTCTGCAGATATAGAATTGTAGGGGAAACATCATAATTACTGTGAGGGCATATATGTGATAGTAAGGTCCTCTATGGTGAGGGAGTGGTAGTAGAGCAACTGGCTCAGGAGAGCCGATTGTTAAATTTTGGGTATGAGTATTCACAATTTGGAAACAGGCAAACATTACAGATCAGGGTTTGATTTATTGTCTTGTTCATTATTCAGATCTAAGAAAACTATTAATGCATATTAAACTTTAAAGTATGCTGTGCATTTTCAGATAACCAGTTCAACATTTATCAGCACACCCCTGAATGTTTCCTAGGAGTGTTGGCTCATGTTGGCTATCACATGGAAAAATAATCCAGTCAAGGAGTTTGAATTAGGTCAAACGGCAATATCTGCGTTAGCCGCCAGCTAGCACTAATGAAGTAACTGTTTCTGCCTGTTTGCCACAGGGTGTCTACATGAGTTTGATATCTCTTTACAGGCTATAGTATCTCTGCTATGACTGCAAAGTCCTGACACTGGCAAATGCCTGAGCTCCAAGGTGCTTGTATTGGATAGTAATTGGCACAGTATAGTGGATATTTATATACTTTGAAGGATTCTTTATCTCACTGCTGGGGACAATCCATCCACAGATACTTATCACAATCCATCAAAACCTTCTCATTCTGTGCAACTATTATCTATGTCATCCTATAAATCTTCCATGAAATATCTATGCAACATGCTGAAGGTTTTTCTCTTGGTCAAGGATTTTTAACCTTTTGGGTGTCATGGACCCTTGTGACAGTTAGATGAAGCCTAGAGAACTCCTTCTAAGAATAATGGTTGTTAATGAATATAAGAAAATACACAAGGTTACAAAAGAAAGAAAGTATATTAAAATAAAAGTGTAATATTTTTTCAGCCAAATTCGCATACCACTTGGGGGTCCATGGACCCCAGGTTAAGAGCCCCTACTCTAGTATTTTAACATTCTGTGAATGTATTTCAATTCTTACATTAGGATTTCAACTTACTGGTCACTGGGCAAAGAGCTCGCATTGAGAGTAAGCTCAAAATCAAATTTATGTTGTAGTCTAGAACCTGTAATTCTTATTATTGCCTATCTCCTTTTCAAACTTTTCCAGGGGCCCCAAAAGAACTGAGAATAATTCTCTATTTTTCTTTGTTTATTGGGACACCATGTCTGAAGAATAACTCATCCACTGGTAATGATTAACTCCTTTATCACTAGTTAGGCAAGCCATTGAACAACAGAAACACACAACATATGTCTAAGACATGACTTGGAGCCCTTCCAGTGTGGTAGACCCTGCCAGAGTTCAGACTGGCATTGTCTTTGAGGACCCTAGACCACTTCTATAACACAGTATCTGTTGAAGAATCTGTATCTCACTGATTTCAACTCATAAGACAAAGTTACATTTCTATGGACACTAAAGAGCACTGCATGCAAAATGTTCCTTGAGATCCATGGAAGCATCAGTTATATTCTTCATGAAGCAAAAAAGAGCATTTATTTTAGTTCCAAATTGGAGAATGGTCCTGATATCCCATTTGTTCAGCTGCCTCCTTGGCCAATCTAGTTTTGCCCCTGAGACATATCTATATCCACATATGAAGACATTCATTTGTTCCTGTTTACAATGACTGCTGGTTTTGACTTTATGTGCGTATGCTATTTAGAAGGAAGCATGGTAATTTAGTCTGAAAAAAATGGAAATTGTCATTCCATAAAAGAAATACCATCATCCTATAGAAGCAATACCATCATCTCAAAGAAGACATTTTAGAGAGCATGTTTATTTCCTGGCCATTGATTTACATTAGATAAACTTCCTAGGTCTGTTCCTTTATCCATCTTCTATTTTTCAGCATCAATAACTAGTTTAAATAGGTCAAGGTGGGGAATTGTGTTAATTGCATGACATATCTTCTCATTTTTATTCCTCTGATTTGGTATTGATTTTGTTCTTTGTTCTGAGAAGTCAACTATACACAGTTGATTAGGACATAACTCACATTGGTATCTGGTCATATCCTTCCCATTAAAATATAGTCAATTTCATTTTTGTGATGTTATTTAATGTTTATAATTTCTAATTATAGATGTTGAGATGTTGGATGTTGAGAAAGCAGTTATTACATATATCTTTATACACATATACATTTACATATATACGAAGCTTACATATAGGCTATAAGCCTTTCGATTCTCTCATTTCTTACACATGACTCAATACTTTTTTGCCATTGTTTCCTGAAACTGTTTTTGTTCAGTTATTTCAAATGTGTCCAATCTTACTGACCAGATTTGGGTGGTTCACCAGTCCCTTCTCAAGCTCATTTTCCAGATGAGAACACTGAAGCAAACAATGTTAAATGACTTGCCCAGAGTTGCACAGCCAGTAAGTCTCTGAGACTGGATTTGAAAGCAGGTCTTGTTGACTCTAGACCTGGTGCTCTATCCATTGCGTTACTTTGCTGCCCTTCCCTGTGAGTACCTCTGCATTAAAATCATCCTGTATTATGGTTTTTTTTGATTTAGTTAGAAGTAGTTTAACAAATGTTTCAGAGAATTTCTTTACTTCTTTATTCTCTCCAGCAGATATTGGCAAAAACCTGAAATTATCTCTATAGTGGTCTTTCTGCTAATGTGTACCAAGTGATCTTGGTGACCAAGTGATCTATGAAATCATGCTAGCTGCATTTGGATGCATAATAAAATCAACTCTCCCAACTCTTTTATTTGACTCTCCAATAAGAACTTATGAACCCTGTTCCCTGGCAATACAACTTCCTTTTAGCCTCTGATTTCGTGTATAATGAGAATTTCAAGATTGGTTTGACTCAGTTCTTCTAATAGTACATATATCGGTCATTGGACAAGGTACACAAGTTGACCTTTTGCTATTATTTTTAAATAGTCCAAGACAAAACTTTGTTCTTAGCAGTGCCATCAGTGCAAAAGAGGAGTTCCAGTTTGTATATTCCCTTGTTTCATGACCAAAGAATCTATCATTTAGTAGCCAACCAACTGGTGATGATACAAAATAGAGATAGTCTATCTTGGGCCTCTCCATCATTGGAAAAAGTGACTAAATTGGTATTCTACTGATATAACCTTCTAGAACACAGAGTCACATCCATGCCATGATGAGTTATCAGAGTGGAATTGTGTGATTCCAAAGAGCTTAGAAACTACTTGAATCAGCAAATACTTGTTCCGTTTGTAAAGAGAGATATGAAAACCAAGATCAACATCAATTTAGAATATAAATTCCTGGGGGTAACTGGGTGGCTCAGTGTACTGAGAGCCAGGCCTAGAGATGGGAGGTCCTAGGTTAAAATCTTGCTTTAGACACTTCCCAGCTGTGTGACCCTGCGCAAGTCACTTAACCCCCATTGCCTAGCCATTACCACTCTTCTGCCTTTGAACCAATACATAGTATTGATTTTAAAGTAGAAGGTAAGAGTTTTTAAAAAAGAATATAAATTCCTTTGTAGAATCTTATAGGTGAAAAAAGCTTGTTTTATATATATTTTTATTTACTTCATTAAATATTTCCCAGTTACTTGTAAAAAGTTTTCAACATTAATTTGAAAAAAAAAACCTTACCTTCTATTTAAAATCAATGGTAAGTATTGGCTCCAAGGCAGAAGAGGAGTAAGGGTTAGGAAGTTAGGGACAAATAACTTACCCACAGTCACACAACGAGGAAGTGTCTGAAGCAAGATTTTAACTCAGGACCTCCTATGTTTAGGCCTGGCTCTCAATCCACTGAGCCATCTAGCTCTGTAAAAATTAAATTAGTATCTCTACTAAAAGTATTATATTTTTATAGGTTTATTCAACATTATTAGAAATCAAAGATACAAATCAATAAGCCACATTTCTAGGGCTGATAAGCCCATTCAATTTCACTTGCTACATACATCCTGAGAGACACATGTGCCTAGAAGAGGAAGCAGAGAGACCCAAGTAGGCATTACAGTCAGTTTTAATACAAATGCTGATCTCGCACTCAGGTGAGGACTCAGGTAAGATTATAGGGCATACTGGGAAGTGCCAAGGACTTTGGGGGATTGAAGTCTGGGGTTAAAATCTCCATTTTTACAGCTCCTACCCCAATGGAAAAAAAAATTTAAAATATCATGCTTTAATCTGCAATCAGAATTAATCAGTTCATCAGTTTTCTCTCTGGAAGTAGATAGTATTTTTAAAAATCATGGATACTTTGGAATTGTCTTGGATCCTTGTCTGAATCAAAATAGGTAAGTCATAGGGGGCAGCTGGGTAGCTCAGTGGATTGAGAGTCAGACCTAGAGACTGGAGGTCCTGGGTTGAAATCTGGCTGTATACACTTCCCAGCTGTGTGACCCTGGACAAGTCACTTAACCTTCATTGCCTAGCCTTGGAGTCAATACAGATGGAAGGTAATGGTTTTAAATTAAAAAAATAACTAAGTCTTTCACAGTTGATCATACTTATATTGCTTTTAATGGATACAATGGTGTCCTGGTTCTACTCACTTTATTTTGCAATGGTTCAAAAATCTTCTTATGTTTTTCAAAAACCATTCTATTTGTCATTTTATTTATTTTTTTTCCATTTGAATTAGGTTATTTAGTCAATTTAGAACATTATTCCTTCATTACAATAATAACAATATTTCCCTCCCTCCCCTTCACCCACCCTTCCCACAGCCGATGCACAATGTATTGGGTATTACTTGTGTCCTTGATCAGAACCTATTTCCATGCTGTTGTTTACACTAGGATGTTCATTTAGAGTCTCCATCCCCAACCGTATCCCTCCGATCCATGTATTCAATCAATTGTTTTTCTTCTGTGTTTCTACTCCCACAGTGTTTCCTCTGAATGTGGATAGTGGTTTTTCTCATAGATTCCTCCAAGTTGTTCAGGATCACTGCATTGCCACTAATGGAGAAGTCCATTACATTAGTTTGTACCACAGTGTATTAGTCTCTGTGTACAATGTTCTCCTGGTTCTGCTCCTCTCGCTCTGCATCACTTCCTGGAGGTTGTTCCAGTCCCCATGGAATTCCTCCACTTTATTATTCCTTTTAGCACAATAGTGATCCATCACCAACATATACCACAATTTGTTCAGCCATTCCCCAATTGATGGGCATCCCCTCATTTTCCAGTTTTTTGCCACCACAAAGAGCGCAGCTATGAATATTCTTGTACAAGTCTTTTTCTCCATTATCTCTTTGGGGTACAAACCCAGCAGTGCTATGGCTGGATCAAAGGGCAGACAGTCTTTTAGTGCCCTTTGGGCATAGTTCCAAATTGCCTTAGAGAATGGTTGGATCAGTTCACAACTCCACCAGCAATGCATTAATGTCCCAACTTTGCCACATCTCCTCCAGCATTCATTACTTTCCTTTGCGGTCATGTTAGCCAATCTGCTATGTGTGAGGTGATACCTAAGAGTTGTTCTGATTTGCATCTCTCTGATTATAAGAGATGTAGAATACTTTTTCATGTGCTTATTAATACTTTTGATTTCTTTAAATGAAAATTGCCTGTCCATGTCCCTTGCATATTTATCAATTGGAGAATGGCTTGAATTTTTGTACAATTGGTTTAGCTCTTTATGAATTTGAGTATTTAGACCTTTGTCAGAGGTTTTTGTAATGAAGATTGTTTCCCATTTGGTTGCTTCCCTTCTAATTTTGAAAGCATTAGTTTTGTTTGTACAAAACCTTTTAAATTTGATGTAATCAAAATTATTGATTTTACATTTTGTGATTTTTTTCTACCTCTTCTTTGTTTTAAAGTATTTTTTTTTCCACAAAGATCTGACAAGTATACTATTCTGGGTTCACCTAACTTGTTTATACTTTCCTTCTTTATATTCAGGTCATTCACCCATTCTGAGTTTATCTTGGTGTAGTGTGTGAGATGTTGATCCAAACCTAATCTCGCCCATACTGTCTTCTAATTTACAAGCAGTTTCTATCAAATAGTCGGTTTTGGTCCCAAAACTGGGGTCTCTGGGCTTATCATAGACTGTCTTGCTGAGGTCATTTACCCTAAGTCTATTCCATTGATCCTCCTTTATGTCTCTTAGCCAGTACCAAATTGTTTTGATAACCACTGCTTAATAGTATACTTTGAGATCTGGGACTGCAAGTCCTCCTTCCTTTGCATTTTTTTCATGATTTCTCTGGATATCCTTGATCTTTTGTTCTTCCAAATAAACTTTATTATGTTTTTTTCTAATTCAGTAAAAAGGTTTTTTGGTAGTTCAATGGGTATGGCACTAAATAAGTAAATCAATTTGGGCAGGATTGTCATTTTTATTATGTTAGCTCATCCTACCCATAAGCAATCAATGTTTTTTCCAATTGTTTAGATCTAGTTTTAATTGCATGGAGAGTGTTTTGTAGCTGTGTTCATATAGTTCCTGTGTTTGTCTCGGCAGATAGATTCTTAAGTATTTTATACTGTCTAGGGTGATTTTAAATGGAATTTCTCTTTCTAATTCTTGCTGCTGAAATGGGTTAGAGATATATAGAAATGCTGATGAGTTGTGTGGGTTTATTTTGAATCCTGCAACTTTGCTAAAGTTGTTGATTATTTAGACTAGCTTTTTGGTTGATTCTCTAGGATTCTTTAAGTAGACCATCATATCATTTGCAAAGAGTGATAGCTTGGTCTCCTCATTTACTATTTTAATACCTTCAATTTCTTTTTCTTCTCTAATTGCTACTGCTAGTGTTTCTAGTACAATATTAAATAATAGAGGTGATAATGGGCATCCTTGTTTCACTCCTAATCTTATTGGGAAGGCTTCTAGTTTATCCCCATTGCAGATGATGTTTGCTGATGGTTTTACATATATACTGTTCATTATTTTTAGGGAAGGTCCTTCTATTCCTATACTTTCTAGTGTTTTCAATAGGAATGGGTGTTGTATTTTATCAAAGGCTTTTTCTGCATCTATTGAGATGATGATGTGATTTTTGTCAGTTTCCTTGTTGATATGATCAATTATGTGGATGGTTTTCCTAATATTGAACCATCCTGGCATTCCTGGTATGAATCCAACCTGGTTATAGTGAATAACCCATGCGATGACTTGCTAAAGTCTTTTTTTCTAGTATCCTACTTAAGATTTTTGCATCTATATTCATTAAGGAGATTGGTCTATAGTTTTCTTTCTCTGTTTTTGACCTGCCTGGCTTTGGGATCAGTACCATAATTTGTGTCATAAAATGAATTTGGTAGAACTCCTTCTTTGCTTATTCTGTCAAATAGTTTGTATAATATTGGGATTAGTTGTTCTTTGAATATTTGATAGAATTCATTTGTGAATCCATCTGGACCTGGGGGGGCTTTTTTTTAGGGAGGTCTTTGATGGCTTGTTCAATTTCTTTTTATGATATGGGGTTTTTAGGTAATCTATTTCTTCCTCTGTTAGTCTAGGCGATTTATATTTTTATTGGTATTCATCCATATCACCTAGATTGCCATATTTTTTGCCATATAATTGGGTATAATAGTTTTTAATGATTGCCTTAATTTCCTCTTCATTAAAGGTGAGGTCTCCCTTTTCATCTTGGATACTGTCAATTTGGTTTTCTTTTTTCATTTTTTTAAATTAGACTGACCAGTACTTTGTATATTTTATTTGTTTTTTCAAAGTACCAGCTTCTAGTCTTATTTATTAAATCATTAGTTCTTTGACTTTCAATTTTATTAATTTCTCCTTTGATTTTTAGGATCTCTAATTTAGTCTTCATCTGAGGATTTTTGATGTCCAATTCATTGACCTCTACCCTCCCTAATTTGTTAATATATAAACTCAAGGATATACATTTCCCCCTGAGTACTTCTTTGGCTGCATCCCATAGGTTTTGAAAGGATGTCTCATCATTGTCATTTTCTTCAATGAAACTATTAATTGTTTCTATCATTTGTTCTTTAACCGGTTTTGAAGAATTGTACTGTTTAATTTCCAATTAATTTTTGATTTACCTCTCCATGTACCCTTACTAATTGTTATTTTCATTGCATTGTGATTTGAAAAGGTTGCATTTATTATTTCTGCTCTTTTGCACTTGTTCACAATGTTTTTATGCCCTAATACATGGTCAATTTTTGTGAATGTACCATGTGCTGCTGAAAAGAAGGTCTTTTCTTTACAAATGCTTGGAATTCTTTTATTTTTTGAATGACCATACTTTCCCTTACCTAATTTCCTTGTTTTCCAGAATATCATAATCCATGCCTTTTGGTGCTTCGTTGTATATGCAGCCAGATTCTGTGTTATCCTCACTGTGGTTCCATGTTATCTGAATGTCTTCTTCTTGGCATGTAATATTTTTTCTTTGGTCTGATAGTTCTTGAATTTGGCTATAAAATTCCTGGGTGTTGTCAGTTGGGGATTAAGAAGAATCTTTGGATTCTTTCAATCTCTACTTTTCCCTCTTGTTCTAGAATATCAGGGCAGTTTTCTTGAATAATTTCCTGTAGAATTATGTCCAGGCTTTTTCTTTTGTCATGGTCTTCTGGTAGACCAAATGATTCTTAAATTGTCTCTCCTTGAACGACTTTCTTAATCTTCTGTTTTGTCAATGAGATGCTTCATATTTTCCTCATTTTTTTCATTATTTTGGTTTTTTTTATAGTGTTTCTGCCTTGTGAGGTCACTTAATTCTAGTTGTTGTATTCTGGTTCTTAAAGATTGGATCTCATCCCCGTTTTTTTGGTTATCCTTCTCCTTCTGATCTGATTTTCTTTGGAGGCCATCTTTCATTCTCTTTACCTCATCTCTCATCTCCTTTGCCTCATCTTTCATCTTCTTTGTCTCATCTTTCATCTCCTTTGCCTTATTTTCAAGCTGGTTGATTTTGGCTTTTAACACACTATTTTCTGTTTCCAGTTGACTCATCTTAGTTTTTAAGTTCTTTTCTCAATTGTCTTCAGCCTCTCTTAATTGTGTTTTGAATTGCATTTTGAGTTCTTCCAAAGCCTGTATCCAATTCGCTGGGATTTCTGATTTATTGTTTGATGATCCCTCCTCCTCTGTTCCATTTGTTCTTTGTTGCCTTTAAAGAAGCTGTCAATTGTAATATCTTTTTTCTTTTTATGTTGTTTGCTCATATTTACTCCTTCTTTACTCCCTGTACTTGTCTGTGCTCTTGCTCCTTTCATTTTTTTTGGTTTTAGGGTTTTCTGACAGTCTTCCCTCTTGGAGCTTTGCCAGGAGATCTCTCGTTGCAGTCTGTGCAGGAGGTGTGTTGGAGTTTGAGCTTCCTTGTCCTCTGGTGGCTTTTGATTGGATTAAAGTCCAGCAGTCTGTAGGGGAGGAGTATTGGAGCTTCAGTTTCCTAACTTCTGAAGAAAGTTTTTGATGGGATTAGGTTCAGCTGGGTTGGGCTGGATGTAATCTGAGACCAAAACCTCCTGGAGGGCTGGAGCAATATGGAAGGTCTCCACCTCTGTCACCAGGCTGCCTGCTCTGTGCTCCCTCTCCAGTTCATTCCCCACCACCTGTTTTTGATGCTCTGAGCCTGGCACAGCCCTGCCCACAAGGTACACTCTCCAGACCAGAGCCCTTGGCTGCCCAGAGTTTCCCACTGGTGCTAGAGGATTAGCGCTCTAGGTGGCGTGGGGGAGGGATCCTGGGACCATCCTTCTGGCTTTTCAGGGGGGGTGTACCTTTTGAATTGAGTCCAGCAGGAAGGTTCCTTGGCTCTGTCTTGTTAGGTTTGATTTTCAGTCCCCTAGGAGCATTTATTTTGTAATTGGTAACGAAGGGCATCCAGAGGTCTGAACTTTTGCTGCTTCTATGCCGCCATCTTGTCTCTGCCTCTCTCCTATTTGTCATTTTAGAGTACAATTGAATTCCATTACAATCATATACTTCAAACCTGTTCAGTCATTTCCCAATTGATGAGAATTCCTAAATTTTCAGTTCTTTGCTTCCACAAAAATTGTTGTTAAAATGTTTTTGCACAAATTGGTCCTTTTCCATTTTTTTAAATTTTTATTGCATATTGACATAGAGTGGTGTTGGTGGATTGATGGGTATGTGCCAGTTTATAGCCCTTTGGTCATAGTTTGAAAGTGTTCTCTAGAATAGTTGGGCTAGTTCACTGCTCTACCAGTATATTAGTGTCCCCATTTTCCCACATCTCCTCTACTGTTTATCATTTTCTTTTTCTTTCATATTAGCCAATCTGATATGTATATGGTGATACTTCCAAATTATTTTAATTTGTATTTCTCTAACCAATAGTGATTTAGAGCATTTTTTTTCAAGTTTGAAAACTTTGATTTCTGAAGGAAGAAGTTTCTAATATCCAATATTGCTTTTATAAAACAGTGAGTTTCAGTGAAGGGAACAAGTTTACAGAAAGTCTGAAGAGAAACTCTGCTAAATCAGAGCATCCAAGGACATTGAAGGATGAAATTGGAAGCATGAATATCTATGTATCTCTATCTATATATCGTATGTATGTATGTAAAATATACATAAAATGTCAATTCTGGCTAAAAGTCTGGGAGATGGACTAGATGATTTCTGGAGGTCTTTTCATACTTGATGCTTCCCTAAACCCTCTCAAGGTGATCAGCAATTGTAAACCTATGCAATACTCTATGATAACATTCAGTGACCATTTCGACTAGAATGCAATATCGTTCCTCAGACAGACACAAACATTTGTTATTGGAGACAAATGTCAATAGGGTAAGTTTCGTGGTACTTGTGGTTCTTTTCATTTATAACCAGTTCATTGAAGACAATATAGTCGATTATGAATCCTGAAAGGTTTCTTAACATGACACCTTCAGCAAATAACCATCAATGGAAACCAGAGATAAAGCAAAAAATATAACCTTGAGAAAAGATATTCATGAGTTTTTTCTGCATTTTAACAAGGTGATGAGTTAAGTTTATTTACTAAATATCTTAAGGGAAAAAATACATTCCTTCTAGTAAGGAGAACCACATCTAGGGTGTCCATTGTTTAGGCATTTAAAATGGATTAGGGAACTTATTGTCATTGTGATAATATTGGATTTTGAAGTCAGACCCCTCCCTCCAAAGGATCTACATAATTTTTATTCTGAAATTTGCCTACAATTTCAGTGACGGCCAGTGGGTGGCAATGTACTTGCCTTTGAGATTTAGTTCTATGGACTTAGTAATGACAGAGAAGTGGTGAACCATATAATCTTGACAGTTACAATTATTTCTTTGATCAGAAATAGAACTCTTAATTAAAACATCAAGATAAATTAGAAAGCTCCTCTACAAGAATGCCACCCAACTGAAATAGTATTAAAAGAATTTAAAGAAATGGAACTACAGAGCCATGGTTAGATACCCTGCTGGTTCACATCAATTAATTAGTGACTAAAATTGTTTAAACTTGGTTTTTTAGTAGACTAATTATAACTCACCTAGGAGATTCCAGGTTTTGAAAGGAAGCCCAGCTCTTGAAACCTATGCAAAATCCCCTGCCCTTTCTTAGCGTTGACTCTGAAACCATGGGTAAAAAAGAATACCACACTACTTGCTAGCTCAAAATGCTGTTAACTTGGGACCTACATTTTTCCTGTTTCCTAAGCTGTATGTACTATCTGTTAGTTTCCTTTGTTGTTAGAAGCTCTCAGTATTTTAAGCCTCCATGTCGTTGAGAACTAAAAACAAAAAGTACATTTTGACCACCAGAGCTGTGACTAGGACAGGGTGATCAGAATTTTGTCTCAGGGTCCCAAGATCAAGGAGAAACTGAGAGTACTCAGCCATCTTCTGCTGTGTTGGCATAGCCAAATTTAGCATGAAGTCAGCAGGAATAATTAGCTAAAATAGGAAGATACCAGATGGCTTGTGCTTCCTCACCGGGCCACACACTGAGGGATCTCCTCTTTAGCCCACTCCTCCCTGTTTATTATCAAGTTCTTAAGATTTTGTCCTCCTTCCCGCCACCCACACCGAATTAATGCCCTTAGGATCAAAAATCAAGATGCATAATAAACGATGTGATTGTGTTGGCTTAATAATTTACCTGGTCACAATCCCTGAACTCGAATTAAAGCAGAGAACCTAAAATCCAGAGCTTCATGGAAACCCAGAAACATATCGTTTAGTCATTTCACAGATGACAAAACTGAGGCCTTGTTTAGTGAATTGGCTTGCCCAAGGTCACACCTAGGCTCACAGAGAAGAAGTTAGAAGGTCATCAAATCCAACTTTATCATTTTTACAGAAAGGAAAATTGAAACCAGTGAAGGAGAAATGATTTGTCCAAACTTATATGGATTATAAGCAACGATTGTTCCCCCGACATAATTTCCCCAACAGGGCTCTTCCAGCATCATTTAGCTTTTACTTTGCTTTTTTGAAAAGAGTTGAATAGATTTTACAGATTTTTTCCAGGCTCTCTTCCCAAAAGAAAAAAAACGTTATTGGGGCTCTGGCTTCTCTGGACAGTTGCTTTAGTTCTCCTCGACACTTTGTGGAAATAAAGCAAAACTCAGTGAAGGGACCCCAGCTCATCTCAGGCACATCTGGTCCTGGTCTCTCTGTGTTCTAGCATCAAACAGTGGTCGCTGGGTAAGCCCAGACTAGAGCCCACCACTCACCTGGCTGCTTTAGAGACAAAAGGCCGGGCCTGTAACTGCAAAGATACAATTGGAAGGCAAACTCCAAGGATGTGTTTGAAGCTGCCGATCTGCACCCAGTGGGCCAGCGTCAATAATAAGCATTTCTGGGCCGCCCATTCAGACAGAATTATCTGGAACAGTTGGTGTTGGCTGAAGCCTCTGTCAGATCCATTTCTTAAAGAATAAATAAACCCAGAGCCCACAATGGGAAGCAGTATGGGACAGATTAACAAAATGAATCCCCAAATAAAGGCTATTGTCCTGCCCTGGGGCTGGGGGATGGAGGGAGCCCACTGGGCCTTCCATGCCTTGCTGAGAATATATTCAACCACAGTATCAGAAGTTCCTTAGGCAGCCCACTGTTCCAGATTAGCATTGTGGTCCTGGGCTCCATAAGCTGCCAAGCTTCCATGGAGCCACTGTTGAGTAACCTTTCTGAGCGCTGACCTTTTCATTATCACAGAGGGTATCTTTTTTTTTTTCATTTTATTTTCATGTTGGTGACTCTAATGTCATGTTTATTTCTTATAGTGTCAGCATTTTCCGCGTAGTCTGCATGAAGGCGGGAGATAGGAGCCAGGCCCCATCTTTTAAATAATTCCTTTTCACATATAAAACATCTCAATTTTCCCCCCAGGGGAGCACAGTATCTCCTTGTGTAGCAAAATGGCTGAAAAACCACTGCCACAAGATAGATGGGAAAGCCTCACGTTGCTGAATGGTATCCAAGCATCTATGGCTAGTCATTCTGTTCCATTCTAAGGGAGGAGACACTAACAAGCAGCTTGCCTTCGGGACGGACTGCCTTGGGTGCTGACCATGGGCATCTCCTCTTCTAACCCATGGTGCTGTACATATCTCTGCTATAAGAAGCACACACGTTAGAGGTTCAGAAGAAAATGAAGATTTGGCAAATAGGGGGTTTGGGCTTCTTCTCTCTTGTCACAAGGCAGCCAGGATAATCGGCCCAATCTGTAGTCACCAGTCAGTCCTCTTTGGCAGCCCCCAGTGCCTCTCAAAAGTGTCACTTGTCTGAACTCTTTAGGAGTCTTTTAGGAATTTTCTACCATTTTAAGAATCCAATCAGATGGCCCTTGATCACCCTAGTCAATTTGGACACAAGATAATGAAATTGATTAGCCATGATATGCTCCATATACTGTCATAACAGGGAACAGGAGACTTTGGGAATCATGGGACAATAGACTTGGATTTCAAAGGGACCTTACAGATCATGTAGTCCAACCCTCGCATTTTACAAATGAGAAGACTGAGACCTAGAGGAGGTACAGTGAATTGTCCATCCTACATAGGGTCATAGATTCAGAGGTGGAAGGAGCCCGAGAGTCCATCTAGACTGACCATCTTATTTCCCATAGGATGGAGACTGACTTTATGAGAATGAAGTGATTTGTTAGATTCTTCCACCCAGGGAGGAAGTTGTAGAGTCAATATTCCAACCCGGGTCCTCTCAGTTCCAACTCTAGTGTCCTTTGTTGTACCTGTTCTAGTAGGGTAGAGTGGGAGATTCTCTGGTAGTCTTGGGTCTAGAGCTGAATAGGACATCCTCTGGTTTTTTCTCTGTGGCCTCGATGTGAATATTCTTTATTGAATGAAATTTGAACCCAAATAGTGTCATTCTTTCTACTAATTCCAATTTGTTTTTTAATTTGTTCTTGCTATGCCCTAGGGAGCAGTAGCTGAGTTGGTACATTCTTGGGATGGGACGATTTCTTGGAAACTTCCTGGTTTCCTCTCAGGCGGGGGCCCAGACAGGAGGGCGAACAGAGCTTTCTATAAGAAATGAAATTACTAGATAACAAGCTGATCTCTTGCCCGCTGCCCAACTAGCCTGCCAGAAACCTCAAAAGAACGAAATGGATATAAAAGAAATACCTTAAGCAAATGTCAGTAGTTCCTATCTGGGTAGCAAAGGAAATGTATATCCTCCAGGACTGTGCATGCTCACAAATGGGACTAAGTATTCACATCTCCATCTCTCTGTTCCCTGTCTTCTCTTTTAGGCTCTGGATGAACACCGGAGTGGTCTGTCCACTTTACATACTGACAGAAATGCATTTTTTAAAAATATTACATTATCAAATCTGAAAGACTTAGGAACTCCGATCAACAGCACAGTGACTCTTCCCAATTCCAAAGGACTCAAATGAGATGTGCCGCCTGGCTCCAGATAGAGAGCTGATGGGCTCAGAGTACAGATCAAAGCATGTTATTTTCTTTCTCTCTTCCTTTTTGGATATGAGTAATGTAGGAATTTGTTTGGAATTACTTTATGTACTTGTAATGGGCTTTATTTTCTTGTCTTTTCACTGAGTGGAAGAGGGGGAAGGAGAGAATTTGGAAGTGAAAACAAAATGGAAAAAAATAACTATGATGATCAAAGTATTAAAAAATGTTTACCGGGAGGGGGGATGTCACATTTCAGGGAACCAAGGGACTCTTTTGGCATTCGGGAAGAGTTACTTTGCAGCAGAGTCACTCCCCTTCATTCTATCCACACAGTTATTAAATTGGTCTAAATATCCTTACTATTGTTGTTCAGTCATTTCATTTGTATCTGACTCTTCATGACCTCTTTTAAGAAAGGTTTTCCTGGCAAAGAAACTGAAGGGATTTGCTATTTACTTCTCCAGCTCATTTTATAAATGAGGAAACTGAGGCAAACAGGGTGAAGGCACTTGCCCAGGGTCACACAGTTAGTTAAATGTCTGAAGCTGGATTCCCTTAATTACCTTTGTGAGTTTAACCCTTTCGCAAGCATATTTTTTCTCGCAGATTACAGGATTATAAGAAAACATTTTAAATTTAATTCAATGAGCACTTGGGAAGTTTGTGATGTTATGCAAGGTGTTAGGGATTGAGCACTGTCTGTCTTCCTCATCTCCGCCTCTTCAAAGTGAGGCAGCTAGGTGGTACAGTGAAAAGAGTGTTGGGTCTGAAGTTAAGAAATCCTGAGTTCATATTTTGTCTCAGATACTTCAGAGTTGAGTGATCCTAGGTAAGTCACTTAACCTGTTGGTCTCAGTTTCCTTATCTGTAAAATGGAACTAATTATAGCACCTACCTTCCAGGGCTGTTGTGAGGATCAAAGGAGATGTTATAAAATGCACTTAGCACAATACATGGCATATAGTAGGTGCTATACAAATGATTATTCCCTTCCCTTCCTTTGCCCAGTTATAAACCCTGGCTTCCTTCAAATTTCAGTTCAATCTCTACCTTCTGCTTGAAGTCTTTCCTATTCTTTCCCTGCTAGTGTCTCCCCTTTTAAGATGTATATTTCAAACACATATTTATATACATATATACCTTTAGAATTTAAGCTCCTGGAGGGCAGAGACTTTCACTTTGTCTTTGTGTCCTGAGGGCTTAACACAATTTGGTGTATTGTGGGTGTTTAATAAATGTCTATTGATGGAGTCCTACAAAGACAAAAAAAAAAAAGTAGAATACAATCCTCGCCTTTGGTGTACTTACATTCAACTGGATTTAATAAAGTTGGATTATTTGTAAAAGATCTTTTTAAAATGAGTAGTCACAGGGCAGCTGGGTGGCTCAGTAGATTGATAGCTGGGCCTAGAGATGGGAAGTTCTGAGTTCAAATTTGACCTCAAACACTTCCTAGCTTTGTGACCTTTGGAAAGTCACTTAACCCCCATTACCTAGCCCTTACTTCTTTTGCCTTGGAGCCAATACACAACGCTGACTCCAAGACAGAAGGTAAAGATTTAAAAAATAAAATAAAATAAAATAAAATAAAATGAGTAGTCACCATGTTGGGCCATCTCTCTATAAATAACTAATCTCTGTTCCATCTTCCACCAGCCTCCTTGGCTGGTCTCTTTCTACTTTCATGGACCCTTCCTAAGTGCAAGAGGCAGAGAGAAAAGCCATTCCATTTTCTCTCCCCACTACTCCCTTCTCCTGAGCTCCCCTTAATACCAAAGAAAGAATACCTCTTTCGATTTTGATATTTCATTTGAATTATCATTTGAACTCATTCAGCATCAATTTACAAATACCCATATTATTCTATTCTCTTATCCTCAATGATTTCAAATTCCCAGTTGTCATTATTCAAACTTCAGTGATTGCTCCCTTATTCTCATCCCTATAACCTAACCCCACCAACGTCCCAGTCTATAGCTACCAATCTTCTCCATTGCGCTCCATGCTAAGTCTGATAAGTAGATAAGAAACCACTCTCAGCTTAGAACTTTGCCTAATGTATCACTGAAAAAATTGAGTTCATTCACTTAATTCTGTCTCCCCCCATCTTTTTCAATTCATGCCACTCAGATGCCTTCCATCACTATCCTTCTCTCGACTTTGTTTTCATTTACACTTTCTTACTTATGTTCCATCTCTCCCTATCTACTGATTGCTCCCCTATTGCCTATAAACATGCCTATGCATTCCCTGTTCTGAATTATCACTTTGTCCATCCAATCTCAACAGTTCTCTTATACCGCTCCACCATTTTGTGGCTAAAATCCGTGAGAAAGTCATCTGCAATCAATACTTCCACTTTCATTTTCTCTTATTCTCTTCTTAACTTTCTACAATCTGGCTTCTAATCTCATTATTCAACTGAAATTACTCTATCCAAAATTACCAATGATTTCTCAATTGCCACCAATGGTCTTTTCTGTATTTTAATCCTTGTTGACCCCTCTGCACTCTTGATACTGACTCTTGCCACCTACTCCTTGATAATGTCTTCCCTGTATATTTCTAGAATACTATTTTTGGTTCTCCTGCTACCTATTTGACTTTTCCTCAGTCTCCTTACTTCTTCCAGGTCACATCCACTAAATATGGGATTCCAGAGGGCTCTGCCTTGGACCCATTTCTCTTTTCCCTCTATATTGTTTAAATTCAGGTACCATCAACTCCCATGGATTCACTTATCATGTCTTCGCTGATAATTCTGAAATCTATTTTTTTCAGCTCTATTTTATTTTATTTGAAAATTTTAATTAATTAATTAATTTAGAAGATTTTCCCATGGTTACATGATTCATGTTCTTTCCCTCCCTTCCCACCCAATACCCACCCCCATAGCCAACAAGCAATTCTACTGGGTTTTACATGTGTCATTGATCAAGACCTATTTCCATATTATAATATTTGCATTAGGGTGATTATTTAGAGTCTACATCCCCAGTCATATCTCCAGTGAACCATATGATCAAGAAGTTGTTTTTCTTCTGTGTTTCTACTTCCACAGTTCTTTCTCTGGATGTGAATAGTCTTCTTTCCCAGAAGTCCCTCAGAATTGTCCTGGATCTTTGCATTGCTGCTAGTAGAGAAGTCCATTACATTCGATTGTACTACAGAATATCAGTCTCTGTGTACAATGTTCTCCTGGTTCTTCTCCTTTCACCCTGCATCAATTCCTGGAGGTCATGCCAGTTCACATGAAATTCCTCCAGTTCATTATTCCTCTGAAATCTATATAATCTCTTTCCTGACCCCTATCATACATCTTCAACTACCTATTCGACATCCCTAACCCTATATCCTATTGGCATCTTAAATTCAAAATGTCTAAAACTGAAGTCATACCCCTAAACCCTCCTTTTAACTTCTCTATTATTGTTTCAGTACCACCATCTTCTTAGTCATGCTGGCTCACAACCTAGGTGTTATCTCAACTCCTCTCTTTCATACTCCTTATTCAATTTATTGTTAAGTTCTATCAACTTTATCTTTGTACTATATCTTGTATATGTCCCTTTCTCTCCTTTGACACTGCTGCTACCTTGGTGGCCTCCATTTATGGCCTATTCTAATAACCCTCTTGTTGGTTTCCCCAAGTCTCTCTCCACTCCAGCTCTTCCACTCAGCTATCATGTCTACCTTCCTAAAGTAGAGGTCTAACCATCCCTTATTCAGTAAACTCTAGTAACTCCATCTCACCTCCAGGATCAAATATAAAATCCTCTATTTTGCATTCAAAACCCTTCATAATCTTTCCCCATCCCCACCTTTCCAGTTTTCTTTTACCACTCTCACCTCCATGTAATGTGCAAAATACTGACTCTGGTCTTCTTGCTCTTCCTCACATAAACCATTCCATTTCCCAGTTCTGGATATTTTCTTGGCTTTCCTCCATGCCTGGAGTTTTCTCCTCTCTTATCTCTGCCTCCTGGTTTCCTTGGCTTCCATTAAGTACCAGCTAAAATCCCACATTCTGCAAGGAGCCTTTCCTGATCCCCTTTAATCCTAGTGCTTTCCCCCTGCTGATTATTTCCAATTTATATCTTGCTTGTACATAGTTGTTTCCATGTTGCCTTCCCTTGTTGGATGTGAACTCCTTGAGAGGAGGGGCTGTCTTTTGCCTTTCTTTATGCTTAGCATAGTGCCTGGCACATAGTAGGTGAGCAACATATGCTTATTAACCAACTATATGACAAGTTGGTTAATGATTTAGTTGGGTAGACCATCATTGTATTCAAATTAATGGTATGTGTTCATTACCCTGGTCCATAATAATCTGGGCTGGGAGGAAGGTATGTAGAGTCTGGATGGAAAGGAGACAGAAGGGTTTGGTACTCTGCAAGGGATCGGCTGTGTGTCTAAAATTCAGACCCTGTTTTTGTCTGTGATTTTTCCCTCTTTTAATTCTGAGCTGGTCTCCCAAGCTACATTATCTAGGTAACCACAGCAACAACTGACACTTCTATAGTACTTTTAGTTTTGTGCAATGCTTTCCTCACTGCATCCCAGCGAGGCAGAGAGTGCAATTGTGATGCTTACCATTTTACATATGGGGGAACTGAGGCTTTGAGAGGTGAAATGAATAGACTGCAATTATGTACTATTTAAGTGTCTGAAATAGGTATTGAACTCAAGATGCCTTCCCAAGTCAAGTCCTCTTTCTTTTATACTGGACTATTCTTTCTTATCCAATTGTTTAAGAAGATTTTCTCTACAAATAACCCAATCCCTACAAGAATTGAGCAGCTGTGAAACTTAGTTCTACTCAAATCTGGAGTTAGTCGACTTTGTCAATGGCAAAAAATGCTGTTCCCTACTTGTTGGCAGAGATGGCATTAGGAACCATCTGTGTATAGTTCAGATGGCTGGCCTTCTCTCTCTCCCTCTCTAAAATAATGCTCAGCAAAAAATAGCCCAGCTCTACTTACTTTATATGAGAAGGGACCACATTTCAGCTAAACCTAATGGGAATAACTTAGTGCCCCTCATCCCTTCCCAGCAAAGCAACACTTTCATCCAGCAAGAGAAAGAAGACTCTTAAACTAATAAAATTATATTCTCCAAAGAAGTTTGCAAGAACAATCGGAGTAACTGGTAGAAACTACCCGGCCAAATAACCTTCCATGTAGAAGCTGAAACCATAGGCCTGAGTGCTTGATTTGTCAGCAGGGTATTGGGGCTTCTTTCCTACAAGACATTAGGATAACTCCTTTAGGGACAAATCTGAACCACCCTGGAGCCTTCCCAGACCCCAGAAGGACACACTCAATAACAACTGAATAATATTCCAATGAGCTAGAAAGAATAGACAAAAGCAGGCAGGAAGATGGTTCTGATGCTTTGCTTATTTAAAGATACTTCCCCTCTCTACTGACTAATTTCAGAGGCAAGCTTTGGAAGTATTCGATTTTTGTCTTCCCTTTTTGCTTTTCTCTTAAACCTTGCTGTGATTTGAATGGATCCCAAGAGGAATCATCTTGGTCTCTGAAGATACTCAAGTTCTCCATTCATGGAACTTGGGCCATATCTTCAAGAGCACCATGTTGCTATTTAATGGCCCAAGCAGTCTCTTTATTGGGCCATTCTCCAAACAGTGGGGATTGAGCTCCCCATGGAGATAGGGCCTTTTCTGGCTCCATCTTGCTGACAATTTCATTTCCTCAGTGAATATTTGAACCATTCGGCTTTTCCTCCCAACTGGCCTCCTGGGAATGGATTTAAGACCATCTAGTTCATTAACTCCTTCCTATTAACCATACTCTAAGCCTTATCATTGCTTAACCCTGTTTTCACAACTCACTCCCCACCCCATCCTTAACCCATGGGCATTAAGAAAGCCTCTGTCTTAAGACAAAATTGTAATTCCCTTTAATTAAAAAATCCTATATAGTATATTTTGCTGGAGGGAGGAGAACAAAGGTTCACAGACCACTTCCTGGGTATATGGTAGAAGAGGATAAGATGGTTTCAGAGGGCCCTTCCAATTCTGAAATTCTAGAATAAAATCTAGCCATTTTGTCAGTGCTCAATCAACAGATGCCTGTGTAGATATTATGTGGCGCTGAATTGGCATCAGAGATGAGAGTTGAATAGGTAAAGCAGTCCGCTGCCAAGGGTAAAACTCCAGGAGAAGTAAGGATGCAGAGAAGGACAACTTATTAATGACACTTGGTTTTTGTTTCAATTTAGACCTATGATTTCCTCCATAAAGAGAACTCGGAGTGAACAAACTCCCTCTGTCAATGCAGATTGGCTCCCGACCTGCAATTTTGTCTTAGAGTGTTGGGTTTTATAAATGCACATGTTATCAATGACCAAGAATGTCCCTCTCCAGAGCCTTGTGGAATTTATTTTGTAATAAGTCAGGTTGCACTTGTTACATGAAGGCTCACAGCGTTCTAAGAGACAGCAACACACAGGGGGCACAATTTTCATTCCTTTCCTAGGATGCACTAATGCCTCACCCTGTATCTAGCTAGGAACTAGAGGAGAATACAAAACACGCAGTAGACAGGGTTCCTGCCCTTGAGCCTATAGTCAGACTGAAGAGATAATACTAACATTCAAGGAAAAATAAGAGAATAATGTAAGCCAGTAAAAGATTAAGTGCTAAATGTCCAGGTTCCTACTCTCGGGTATGAAATATGAATACTCCCAGCAATAATTCAAGATTTATGATTTCCTTGGCTCATGCCACCATGCCCATTAAGAGCTGGTCTCCTTCCCAATATCGTGTAGCCCAGAAAGAGTATTCATTCACATGTGGATTAAATGTACCGAAGTACAGTGAAGTTATAGATTTAGAGCTCAAAGCAATCTCAAAGACCATTTAGTCCATTCCTTCACTTGAGGGAGGAGGAAACTGAGGTCCATGGTAGTAAAGGTCATCGATTTAGAGATAGAAAGGATCACACCAACTTTTGATTTTACAGATGAGGAAACTGAGGCTTAGAGAGGGCAAGGGACTTCTCTGAGGTTCCATAGGTAGTAAGTGGTAGAGGTGGAGTTTATTAAAGCAGAAGCAAAATGAACCCAATCATCTTTGATTTCCAAATGGCTGTCTTTGGAGATATGGATACCAACATGAAAAAGGTCTCCCTCCCTGCTCCCCTAAGCTAGTTTTAAGTTTTCCTCAGGGGCCTCCATTGGGGAAAAGAATATATACATATATGTACATCAGTATACATAAATACATATCCACCCCAAATCTCTAAAGGTCTACATATACGTACATATGTGTGCTCACATGCACATAGGTTTATATGTATGTATAGAGAGAGCGCCTCCTCTTTACTGAACTATTGTGAAAGCAGATATTTTAAAGCTCCCATCCTTCTCTCAGCAGCCTAGATAGTTCTACCTTTCATTCTCTTAAGCAACTCCCATCGCTGTCAATGGGAGTTTCATGGCCAGCTCAAAGGAAATACACAGCCCTTAGCTTTATTTATAGAAGCAGTATTTCATATTTCAAGATGCTAAGCTCTGTGTAGTTGGCTCAGTGTGTGTGACTCGAGCTGCGTGACAACCATTAACATCGCTAAATCCCCTGGCTCCCCTTGAAAATGGAAGGTAAAGATTTTGCCTTGTTCTGTGCTTGACGGAGCACCAGGAGAATCATTTTTGCAGCCCTAGTTTGATATGACAATTTGATTCAATTAGTGGCTTTTGTTGCATTTTAACACATTTCTTTATATATGAAGAAGTCGCTTCCACTAATGAGATGTGAGATGTATACTAAGGCCTTAAGATAGATTACCAACACCATTCAGGCTTCCTACATAATTGGAAAGGACTTTGAAAGAATGAAAGGAAGAAGGGCCAAAACAACCTTCCTTGGCTGTCCTTGGGAATTGTGATGATGTATGATTTTTGTACCACTCTTTCCTATGTGGTTCCACATAATTCCAAATAGAGCTCTCCTAAAGTGGAATTAGGAAAGACATTGTATCTTTGAGAGGGGGGGCTTGATTCCCACTCCTTAGAGAATGGCTCAATGAAGAGTCTTTCCATTTATGTTCTAGTTAGTATTTCAAAGGAACACGAGCCTCAGAATTACAAATCATGCCATAGCATTTGTAGTAAAATAGCCTGGGAAATGCAGATGGTTCCCCCACCCCAGACTGTAGGAGTTAGAACTAGAGGGGCCTCTATGACAGAGAAGAGAAAATGTTACAGCCCACTTTCTGATTTTAATATATTTTTTATGTTTTACTAGTTACATGTAATATTGAACCACTGGATTTTACATATAAGGAGCCCAAAACTTAGAAAGAGGAAAGGACTTCTCCAAGGACATGCTACTAATCACTTGGAAGGGGCAGGATTCAAACCAATCCAAAATTCAATATTTTTTCAATACCTCACACTGTGGCCTCAGAAACTTCCTAGCTTTGTGACCCTGGGCAAGTCACTTAACCTCATTGCCTAGGACTTACTGCTCTTCTGTCTTGAAACCAATACACATGACTGATTCTTAAATGGAAGGTAAGAGTTGTTTTTTTTATTATTTTTTTTAAAAGTACCTCACACTGTATGTCTTTTAGATAGATAGCAACTATTTATACCCCTGCCCCACAAGTGGAAATCTAAACATTGTCATTGGAAGAACTTATTACCTTATTTGCTATGTCCACGTTGGTGAACCTGTTGTACACATGCCAGAAGGGGCTGCTTCTTTCACCTTTTCCACCATGCCTGAGGATATTTATCACAACTGCCCAGCAGCTCAATGAGAGCACTTCCTCCTTCCCCTGCCTGGGGTAAGTGGGGAGTCTCACATATGGCATGAGGGTTGTAGTTTGGGCACTCAGTTTCTTAAAAGTTCACCATCACTGTGCTGTTATAACCACTAGGGGATTATATTTTGACACTAAATTATTTGTTTCTGAAAACCTCCTCCTTCCCTGCCATTGATTATGGTAGTCCTGCTCAAGTTACTTTAACTATCTGAAACTCAACTTGTTAATTCACTTCAGTCAAATCTGACACTTCAGGACCCTATTTGGGGGTCTTCTTGGCAAAAATATTGGAGTGGTTTGCCATTTCCTTCTCCAGCTCATTTTACACACCAAACTGAGGTAAACAAGATTAATTACTTAACTTGTCCAGGCTCACACAACTACTAAGTGTCTGAAGCTGGATTTGAACTTATCCCCTGTGCTATCTAGCTGCCCTGAGACTCAGCTTCTTCCTCTGTAAAACAGGATCAATACTACTTGTGGTATCTGCCTCACAGGATATGTGGTAAGACTGAGTCTGTAAGTGCTTTGTAAACTTCAAAGCACTACATAAAAGTTATTATTATTCCATTCCTGTGAGTCCATTGGTGCAGTGATTGCCTGGTGAGGATAAACCATCTACCAGTGATGAATGGCATGTTTCCTGCACTTAGAGGTGCCCTCAGGAACAGCACTAAATAATTTGTTCAGGGTCACACAGCCAGTATGTTTCAGAGGAGGGATTTGAACCCAGGTCTTTCTACCTCTACAACCAGTACTCTGATATTCCATCCTGTTTCTCTACCTTTATTACTATTAGTAATAATACTAATAAACACCAGACACAAGTAATACCCAATGAAATTATGCGTTGGCTGTGGGAAGGGTGGGTGGATGGGAGGGAAGGAAATAATGTGATTATTGTAACCAAGGAATAATGTTCTAAATTGACTAAATAAACTAATTCAAATGGGAAAAAAAAGAAAAAGAAAGAAAATAATAAACACCAGTATTGTTTATTTTTCATATGTTTTCGTATTAAATAGTATTTCTGGACTTTATAGTAAATGATGATGTTTGGTGATCTTGGGTTCCTCAACTTTTCCCTTTTCAGACTGGAGTAGATCCTCCTCCATTTTAGAGCGGTACAGTGGAGAGAGAGCTGGCCCCAGAGCCAAGAAGACCTTGGTTCAAATCCTCTCTCTGACATGCATTATCCTCTTGACTCTGGGCAAGTCATTTCACTTTGCAGTACCTCCAACTAACTTCTAAGATTCCAAATCTCAGAGAATCTCTGATTAACATGATATGCTAATTACATGACTGAAATATGCCTGAAGAACTGCATTATGGTGGGAAGTTCCTTACCTGGGAGTTCGCTGTATTAATGAAATAATAGGCCCAGCCTCTATCCCTTTTTCATCTAAAATGGACTTAAGGAAAAAAAGATATTTCTTCCTGTAGTTTGACAGAGGGCAGCACTCCATTGTTATGCAATTTAGGGAACTGAAGGGTAAAAAAGTGGTCAGTCCTTGCCTAAGCTGGCAATGCTCTGCTTCCAGTTTTGTGATGCCCCAATACTGCCATATGACGAAGCTGTTTCTAGCTTTGGTCCATTTCAGGTGTTCTTCCAGCTTCACTGCTCAGCATCACCTGCCCCTAAGCATTTCCTGAAGATGGGGTACTGGTATTTCTAATTGATTCCAGTGTATCTCCCTACTAGTGGCGCTAGTTCACAAAGGAGCGCTGTATACTCTGCTTTCTTTTGTGTTAAGATTTGTGTCACAGAGGTTCAAAGTAGGTTCTCCACCATCCCATGTTGGTTGCCTCTGCTATTTGCTAACTGGAAGCAACAGTGGAATTGCTTTAAGCCCATCAGAGATCTTGTAGACTAGCATTTTCGGTCTTTTGCTAGGCTTTCACAGATAACCGTAGCAGTCTCAGAGCACATGTTCTTGCTGTGTGTTGCTTTGACTAGAACTCCCTCTCTTTGCCATTGTCTATGCTTACCATATGGTCAACAGATTATGTGTTGAATGGGGTTATAAATAATCATTGCTAACTTTAATTTCGATCAGGATTATGGACCTCTATCTTTACTTAATCTACAGACATTTAAGTGATTACAGTGTTTCGGACACTGGGTATTCAGAGACAAAAAAGAATACTTTCCCATCCCTCCAAGACCTTACATTCTCCTGAGGACAGAGCATGTCCTTCTGAATAGAAAAAAATAAATTCCATGTAAATACAAAGGGATTGGGGCTCAAAGGGGGGCATAAACATCTCTGCTTTCATAGAGGAACAACCTCAGACTCGAGATAATCTCGGTTCAAGTGCTGACTCTGACACAGATTGACTGTCTCATTATCCATTTAAGTCACTTGACCTTTGAGTTCCATGGGCAATCCTCTAAGGCTATGAGTTATAGAAGACTTGGTGATCTGCTTTTGATGGAAGGTGTTTCCATACTGGGAGTTCCCTGAACAATGAAAAGAGGATAGCTTATAGGCTGATAATTTAGAGCTGGAAGGGACTTAAAGGATCATCCTGTATTTCATCCTCCTCATTTTACAGATGAGGAAACTGAGGCCTAGAGAGGTTAAATGATTTATCTAGGTTCAAACAACAATTAAATATCTAAGTTAAGATTTAAAATCATTTTCTGTTGACTCCAAATCTGGAACTTAATCAACAAAGCAAAACTATCTCACTTAGTACCACTTCCTACAAGGTGACTGGGACTTATTCTTCTGGAGAGTGCTTGTGGCTGCCATTTGAAATTCTACAATTATTCTGAAAAGTGAAGAGCCTCTGGGCATGTGGTCAAGTTTTCGCATGGAGTACTTGGATATCTATAAGATCTTTGTGAGATCTACTGCCTAAATGTTTGCCTTGAACCAGTCTTCCTCAGGCCACCATGAGGGCTAACACCACATTAGTATCAGCCACATGCCTAACAGAGAGGGCCAACTGAAAGAATCAAAAAATCTATCTCACCATTCTGGCTACAGATTGAGGAGTTTTTAGCCTTTGTTAAGTGAAAATTCACTGAGAAATTCTCCTTTTCAAATAATCATTTTGCAGAGAAAAGCATTGTCTCATCAACCTATCTTCCAATGAGTGGAATCTCTCCAATATGGAGGTCAGTGCTACTGGGTCTTTGTTCGCAAATTGTCCAACATAAAGTTTTAATTTCCTCTGAAGGATCATGGGTTGATTAGCCCCACCCATAGTGAATGTTGCATCAACTGTGCTTTATTTGAGCAGGTGTTAATATGGACTGGAAAAGAAGGGGAAATTATTGGAAGAAAATGGTTTGGATTTTTCTTTAAAAAATAATTGGTCAGTTGGCTGATAATAGGTCATATTTCTACAGGGCTTTAAGGTTTACAAATCCTCAGATTTTACATACAGTGTCTTATTTAGCCATCACAATAACCCTGAGAGGTAGATGCTTTTCATCACCTCTGTTTTACAGATGAGGAAACTGAGACTCAGAGAGATCAAATGATTTGTTCAGGGTCACACAGCCAGAAAGGATCTGCAGTGGGATTCTAACCCAGGTCTTCTTGGTCCTGGGCCCAGCATTGTTGATTTATCCCAAACTGCCTCTCAATGAGTACTGCTAAGCCTCAGGGATTACACATGATTATAGATTTTTTTTCCCATTTGATTTTGATAGTTACTGATTATGAGAGGCAATCTAAAGAAGATTAGATAAGACTTGAAGAAAATTTACAGTCTTTATTTATAGAAGTAACAGTCATTTTACCCCATTTAAATAAAATATGTTTCTGTAGACTATGAAAGACCACAGAGTCACAATCTGATCGAAGATGACTGGGTACTATTTACTTGCCTTCTCAGCCTTTCCAGAAGAAATTTACGGGTATAAATTAAATAAGGAATGTGGTTCTGTGTACTAAAAGCTGGAATAACCTCTCATTTCTATCAGTCACCCCCCAAATCAAACCCAGTCAGTGGACTTTAAGGCTTTCATTTGATCGGGTTACCCCATATTGGCCCCAATTTGAATATTGGCTCCATTTTGTTTCAGTCCCAGAGAAGAAAGGTATATCTTTTTCCTCGAAAAAGTGGGGAACTATGGGTAAAGAATATGCTTTCAGTTATGAACACTGTGTTAGCTCCTTTTCCTTAACTTATTTTTCCATCTCTTTCTATATTTTTTTTGGCAATCTCATTTAATTCTTTAATTATTCTTTTGAACCATTCTGGAGATTCTTTAAATTATTCACAGTTTTTCAGAGGTCCTTAAATAATTCGTCTTTATTCAGGGAATTTCAACTCAGTTTCCTTTGTGGTTACGTTCTTCTTCATTGAGATGGATCCAGTCCTTAGATGTTTGGTCATTTCTCCTCAATCAACTTTTTTGACCACTCTGGTCTCTGGTTTTTATAGTCTCCACCTTTCTCCTGTTAGCTGTCAATTTCCTCCTGTGCAGTATTAAATAGTTATAACTTGAGCTATTCTCTGGGGCTTTTGTGTCAAGCTCAAATAGAAATGGAGGCTACTAATCCATACAGAAGAATCCCTGAAGACCCCATATTGACTTTGATTTTAAATATAAAAATATTATCTATTAGAGATAAATATTATATTATCTATTTTTAATTCTATTTTAACCTCTTTCTGACTGCATTTGAGAGTTCTCAGAGTCTGAATTGGTTCCGTTTTCTGTTCCTGCTGCCAGGCCCTGCATTTGTAGTTGGTCTCCAACCCTCTGCCGTTGGTTGGCGCTTTCCTCTTTTTTATTCCACAGTGGTTCCTGATTATCTTTTGGGGAAATAGTGTTATTGAGTAGAAAGCATTAAGGGCACAGAATCAGTAAGACCTAGATTATGAATGTCATTGCTGACCTTAGTTACATGACCCTGAGCTAGTACACTGACCCTCTGTGACCATCCCAGAGGACCTTTGCAAATCATAGAGGTCATATTGAGCCCACCTGCCTCCCATGTGAGACTCCCATTGTTAAGAAAGTACTTTGTAAACCTTAAAGGTGCTTAGAGAAAAGAGAAGTTGGTAGCATTTGAATTTGTGTTTTGGCATGCCCTCTCCCCCGGCCCTATCACCTCTCCTTAGAGTAGGGGTCATCAACCTTTCCTACTCTTATGGACCCTACTGTAGGTCTAGTGATACCTATAGACCCCTTCTGTGAATAATGTTTTTGAATGCATAAAATAATGTATTATAAATGAAACAAGTTATATTGAAATACAATTATGTGAATATTGGTAAAATTATATCATTTACATAAATCATAGATGTGTACATATATGATTTTTAAAACCTTACTGTGTATTGGTTCCAAGGCAAAAGAGTGATAAGGGCTAGGCAATGGGAGTCAAGTGACTTGCCCAGGGTCACACAGCTGGGAAGTGTCTGAGGCCAGATTTGAACCTAGGACCTCCTGTCTCTAGGCCTGGCTCTAACTGAGCCACCCAGCTTCCCCCTACATATATGATTTTTAAACAATAAAGTTAATTGGCCTCAGGTTTAGAACCCACATGAGAACAGGGATTTCAGGGTGACTTAAAGTTTGAGCCCTTTAATTGTGAATCTACAGAAATGTTCTTACCCACCCAACTGGGCAAAGCTTCAGGTAACAGGCTGTGTGGGACTGTGCACCCCATCTTGATAAACTGAGGGCGGGAGACAACTTCTATGACCTGTCTCTCCTCATTGTGCCATGGTTTTTCTAGTTCTTGCCCTCACAATTGTGCTCCAATGGATGACTCCTTTACCAACTGCAGCCCATAATTATTGCTTTTAACTCTGGAGTTCTGGTGAAGCCCATTGTATGTGTATGCATGTGCATATGCATGTGTGTGTACACATGTGTGTTTATGTGTGATTGTTTCTGGGAGATAGCTAGAATGAGTCATGAGATTCCAGATCTGGTAGAAGAAATCCAGCTACTTTATTGGACAGAAAAGGAAAGTGAGGCAAAAGGAAGGGATACAACGCCTAAGGTCACACTCAGGTTCCTAGATCTAGAACTGGAAGGGACGTCAGAGGTCATGTAGTGCCATCCCTTCATTTTACAATTAAACAGGAAGAGACTTGACCAATGTCATGTGAGTAGTAAAAAGCAGAGTTGAGAGTCAAACCCTTGTCTCATAATGGCAGAGCCAGACCTCTTTCCCCTTTCCCACTTGTACCCATATTATGGTAACCCATAAGACTCTGGCATAGTATTCTATGATGCGACTGATAGCAGCTATATCTGTTTTTTATCTTTTTTTTAAATTAAAACATTTTATCTAATTAATTTGGAATATTTTCCCATGGTTACATGATTCATGTTTGTTCCCCCCACTCCCACCAAATGAGCAACTCTACTGGGTTTTACATGTGTCATTGATCATGACCTATTTCCATATTATTGATGTTTGCTCCAGGGTGATTGTTTAGCATTTACATCCCCAATCCTATCCCCCTCGATCCATGTGATCAAGCAGTTGTTTTTCTTCTGTGTTTCCGCTCCCACGGTTCTTTCTCTGGATGTGAATAGCATCTTTCTCATAAATCCCTCAGAATTGTCCTGGATCACTGCATTGCTGCTAGTAGAGAAGTCCAGTCTCTGTTCAATCTCTGTGTACAATGTTCTCTTGGTTCTGTTCCTTTCACCAGCAGCTATATCTCTTGATTGATACTAGTCCTTTCTACAAGACTGACGTAAGCTGTTGACCTAAACATGGCCCAAACTCCATGGGTGTGCCCCACCTGCCGCAACAGTAGCTTACCACAATGCAGCGGAAATATTACTCTAATAGGCAATATTGTTTAACAGGAACTTAACAGCAACAATATCCCATGAGCATTACCCTAACACAAGAGCCCATAGACACATCAAGGAGTTCCTTGAAGTAAGCACCATTTCCCCCAAGTACTATATTAAGAGTTAGGAAGCAACAGGTATATTTTATTCTCTTTGGTCTCCCCAAATTCTTTCTTACTATAAATATAAGCTTGACTCAAAACAGCCTTCTTACACTCACAGCAAGGCTCTCTTGCCCATAGAGCAAATACCCTCTTTGGGGCAACATAGTAACTGCTCTCTCCTTCCTTCCCCATGACTTCCATAGTCATATATCTATATCTACATCTATCTATCTATCTATCTATCTATCTATCTATCTATCTATCTATCTATCTATCTATCTATCTATCCATCCATCCATCCATCCATCCATCCATCCATCTATCTATCTATCTATCTATCTATCTATCTATCTATCTATCTATCTATCTATCTATCTATCTATCTATCTCCCCATCCTCTGTCCTGAGAGTCCAGACTTCCACTGACCTACCCATTAATGTGTACCCCTGGACAAGTGGCTTTGCCTTGCTGGGCTTCAGTTTTCTTCTCTCTAGAAAGACTAGTTTGGCATAGGTGAGCTTTAAGGTCCCTTCCAGAAACCTCAGGATTCTATTTTAAGCTTCCCTAGCTTAAGATGGCACAGAAACATTTGGGATGCCCTTACTTCAGCTAAAAGCATTAGCTTTCTTCTAAAATCTCTTCAAAGAGCCAGACATGAAAGGGATCTCAGAAGCCAACCCAGTCATTTTACAGAGTAGGAAATAGAGGCCCAGGGAAGTGATGTGACTTGTCCAAACACAGTAAATGGGTAGTAAACATCAGAAGCAAGATATGAACCCAGGTCCTCTGACATGAGAGCATGACAGTCCATAGCTTCCCTAATTTGAGGTCTTAGGATATCTCTGATTTTGAAAAACATATTTTGATAACTGCATTTCAATATACCTGGGTTCCTTTGTAGCCCTATGTATTGTGTTTTATGTACTTAAAAAGATGAACTGAGATGTGGCCCCCTCAGTTTCACTGGTCTTTACGCAAGGGGTCCAGGACACCATAAAAAGGTTAAGCACCCCTGGACTAGAGTTGGTACCCCTTCTACTTTCCCCCTTCCTATGGACAACATGACAGTTCTTACAGTCCCATATTAGACTTTAGAGGTCCCTTTGTCTCTTGCCTCTCTTGACAAATTCTGTTAATTCAGCCTAGAATTGGAATAAGTCTCCTTCCTTCCACTCGCTCCCCACCCATAACCTAAATCAGACTCTCCTCACCTCTGCCCTGCACTATGGTAGTAGTGTCAGTCCTCACTGATTTCACTGCCTCCACTCTCTCTACTGTCATCCATCAACTATAAATAACACTGTCAGATTCATCCTTTTCATGGACAGATTTGATCTGATTCTCCGTTGTAAGCTCCTTCAGGGTAGAGTCTGGTGGGTTTTTTTTGCTCTTTATCGCACAGTAGGTCTGTAATGAATATTTACTGAATTTCATAGAATTATAGCATGCCTCTCCCCACTACTTATTTATTGACTCCTTACAGTTAGCCCAAACTCCTTACTGGGGCTTTTGAGATCACCTAAAATCTGGTACCTGTCTCCTTTGAGGCAGACTGGGGGCTCATACGTTCAAGAACACTTTGTGCTTTACTGAATCTATGCCCTTCTGCGCATGCCTATGTTACATTGGTCATGACCTCTTTCCCTTACATTAGTCATGACTAGAGCCCATTTCCAATTCCGCAGCTTCCAAAAGTCTTACCAGCTCCCTTGGGCTAAAGGTATTACTCCTTGGACTTCCCTTTCAATCATCTTTGCTCTTATCTCTCTCATACACTTCTCATATTCTCTTTAGTCATAGTTATTTGGGTCCATGTCTTTTCTCCCAGAAGTCCCTATCTTGCTTGTCTTTTTTATTGCCCAGAGCATCCCTTTGAACATAGTACATGTCTAACCATTGCTTTTTGGATTGAAATTATATTGACTCTTCAGTTCAGCATAGCTTACCATGAGGAAGGAGAAGAGGAGGGAATAAGCATTTATTAAGCACCTACTATGTGCCAGGTGCTGTACTAAGCACTCTATAGTATTATTTCATTTGATCCTTCCAATATCTCTAGTAGGAAGTGCTATTATTATCAGCATTTTAAAGATGAGGAAACTGGTAAAGATTAAATGAGTTGCCCAGAATCACATAACCAGTTAGTCCGAGTCTGAATTTGAACACAAGTCTTGATTTTAGTCCCCGAGCTCCAACAACTGTACCAACCAGCTACCACTAGGAGGAGATAAAGTATGAATTTGTGTCAGGTATGAGCTAAAACTGTGTGCTCGAGGAAAGAGAATTGCCATCAGAGCCAGCAAGATTTAGTTTCTCTGCTTTGGTCTTCCCTCCTGCTACATATAGATGGTGGGACCTTGGCTCAGTCACCTTTTGAATCAAGACCTCCACACAGTGGTTCAGAGTTTATGTCTGTCTATATTGGTAAAGAGAGTTCTTTACAGTAATGAAATCATAAGTGTAGTCCAAAAAGCAATATATTCTACAAAGTATCACTTAAGCCTCATACATTTACGTTTCCTTGCAGCTAGGTGACTATGGGCAAAATCATTTAGTGAGGAGGGTTGGACTGGATGACTTCTGAGGTTCCCTCCAGACCTAGATCTCTTTGCTTTTTTATTATAAAATTATGAGCAATTCCCTGCTTAGTATGTTAATAGCTGATCCTTGTTAGTAAAGATTAGTCTAAATTCAAGTTTTATTTAGATTCAAATCCCTGCTTCATCCATGTAAATCTCTAATGTTTCCCTTCATCTGAAATCTTTTTACTGTCATACTCCTTTCCATGTACTAGCTCTTCCTGAAACTTGGCTCATCCCAGTGGCGTAGCCTCCCTGGCCAGCCTCTCCAGTACATGCTACATCTTAACTCATTCTTGGGGGAGTTGAAATATTCCAGGGTCCCCATTGCTATTTCCAGGTTCTCCCCCTGCCTTCATCACTCAGAAACCCCTCTTGCTTTGAGGTTCAGGCTATTCATACCTACTACCCAATCAAAATCTTGGTAGCTGTTGTCTACAGACTCTTGGATTGCTACCTTTCCTTAATGATTTTGATACCTGGCTCCTTCTCAACTCATGTCCTCATACTAAGACACTTCAACATATCTCTTGATTCTCCCTCAAATATCCTAACCACTCGGTTCCTCAACCTACTCATTTCCCATGAGTGACTCCTACACCTCACCTGAGCCACACACAGAGAAGATCACATCCTTGATTTTATAATCACCCACATTTGTATCACCTCAGTGTTCAAAATTATGCAGTCCTTTTATCTGATCGTAATCCACTGGCTTTTATCTCTCCCTCTACCACCCTTTACAAAACCTTAATCTCCTTTCGCACCATTACCTCCAATCCCTTGACCCATCAATTCTCTCCTCTTCTCTTCATCTTGTTCATTTGATGACCCATCTACACTGCTCCCCTCCCTTAAAACCTTAGTCTCCTTATCATATCACCAATTCTACCCAACCAAGTCTCAATCTTAGATTATACGTACCATCCATCACCTTTACTCTTATACATATTCTACCAATCAATGGTGGAAAAAATTATGGAATCATTCTGACTTATCATCTACAGATTTGTGTTTTATACAACCTTAACTGGGTTTTCACTGCTGCTAGGCAATCATATTCTCCCACTTTTCACATCCTTTCTGTAGACTCCAATGGCTCTTCCTTCCCCCATTCTCTCAGCTGAAAATTGTTTCTCATGTTTTACAGAAAAAAATTGAGGCATTCACCATAACCTATCTCTTCTCCCCACTTCCTAATCTTTTGTCACACAGTTGCCTTCTGTCACTATCTCTCCTTCACCCCTGTCTTATCTGATGAAGTGACTTTAATCTTTATCAACTCTAACCACTCTACTTATTCGAATGATCCCATTCCATCTTGTCTCATCCAATAGATTGTCCCCTCTGTCATCTTCACTTATTTTTCATCTTCTTTGGTCTACTAGTTCATTTCCTACACCTACAAACATGCCCATGTCTCTCTCCAGCCTGAAAAAATTCTCACTTGATCCTTCCATCCTCAGTAACTATTGTCCTAAATTTCATTAGCCCTTTTTTAGCTAAACACTAACCACTAAACCATTTACTATAGGTACTCCCACTTTCCCTCCTCTCACTCTCTTTTTAACTCCTTACAATCTGACTTATTAAAATTTAGAATATTTTTCCATGGTTACATGATTCATGATCTTTCCCACCCCTCTTCCCTCCCCACTTCTGGAGCTGACAAGTAATTCCACTGGGTTATACATGTATCATTGTTCAAAACCTATTTCTGTATTATTCATATTTGCAATAGAGTGATCTTTTAACATCAAAACCCTAATCATATCCCCATTGAACCATGTGATCAATCATATGTTTTACTTCTGCATTTCTGTTCCCACAGTTCTTTCTCTGGATGTGGATATTGTTCTTTCTCATAAGTTCTTCTGGATTGTCCTGGGTCATGCATTGCTGCTAGTAGAAAAGTCTATTACAGGGGTCCCCAAACTATGGTCCACGGGCCACATGTGGCCCCTTAAGGCCATTTATCTGGCCCCCACCACACTTCCAGAAAGGGCACCTCTTTCATTGGTGGACAGTGAGAGGAGCCCTGTATGTGGCAGCACCACAAAGTGTGGCCATTGCTCACGTACAGTACTACTTCTGGTGACATGATCCTTTGCATGGTGCCTTGTTCTGAGAGTAACTGAATGAGAATGAGGAGCCATGCAAAGGATTATGTGGCTGCACAATAGAAGACATCAGCATGGTGATCAGCAATCTGGGGGAGGAGATTCCTCACTGTATATACTGCTGCCCGGTATAGTGGTAGTGCTGATGGGCCTGTGCAAGATGTGACAGGCCCATCAGCCAGCACTGCAGCCTCCGCTATACCAGACAGCGGAATACATATTTGTTCATAGTTTGTTTTTTTTTTTTAATTGTCTGGCCCTCCACTGGTCTGAGGGACAGTGAACTGGCCCCCTGTGTAAAAAGTTTGGGGACCCCTGGTCTATTACATTTGATTGTGCCACAGTGTATCAGTCTCTGTGTACATTGTTCTCCTGGTTCTGCTCCTTTCACTCTCCATCAGTTCCTGGAATTCTTTCCAGTTCACATGGAATTCATCCAGTTCATTATTCCTTTTAGTGCAATGATATTCCATCACCAACAGACACCACAATTTGTTCGGCCATTCCCCAATTGGAGGGCACCCCCTCATTTTCCAGTTTTTTGCTACCATAAAGCGTGGCTTTAAATACAATCTGACTTTCAACCTTATCACTCTACTGCAACTGCTGTCTCCACAGTTTCTAATGATCTCTTAGTAGTCAAATTGAATGAACTTTTCCCAGTTGTCATTCTCCTTGACCTCTCTGCAATCTTTGGCACTTGATGATTCTCTCCTCCTTGATATTCTCTTCTTTCTAGGTCTTTTGGATGCTTCTCTCTCTTGGTTCTTATCCTACCTATTTGACTGTTCCTCTTCAGTCTCCTTTGCTGGGTCCTCATCCAGATCATACCTTCTCATTATAAGTGTCCAGAGTTCCAACATGTACCCTCTTCTCTTCTTCTATTCTACTTCACTTGGAAATCTCATCAGCTCCTGTGGACTTAATTATCATCTTGATGTTGATCTTCACATGTACCTGTCTTGCTCCAGCCTTTCTGCTGACCACCAGTCTTGCCTTTCAGATATCTCAAACTGGATGTCCAGTAGACATTCTAAATATGTCCAAAAGAAAATTCATTATCTTTCCCCTTTAATTCTCTATTATCTCTATTACTATAGAGGACAATACCATTCTCTCAATACTCAGGCTTTGCAACCTAGAAGTCATCTTGGATTCCTTACTATCTTTCACACACACACACACACACACACACACACACACACACACACACACACACCAAGCTAAGGTCTATTGATTTCATCTTTGAAACATCTCTCCAATGTACCCCCTTTTCTCTTCTGGCACTGCTACTTATTCAGGTATTTATCACCTTATACCTGAAATAGTGCATTTGCTAATGAGTCTATCTGCCTTAAGTCTCTCCCCAGACCAATCCATTCTACATTCAGCCTCTAAAGTGGCTTTTCCTAAAGCACAGATCCAATAATGGCATCACTTACCCAGTAAACTCTCATGGCATCAAATACAATTTTTTTTGTCATTAAAAGCCCTCTATAATCTAGCTCCCTTCTACCTTTTCAGTGCACTTTACTTTTCAGCAGGTACTCTTTGACCAAATGATATTGACCTCCTTCTTGGCAAAGGAAATTTTCTCTGACTATCCTCTATCCCTGGAATACTCTCTCTTCTCTTCTCTGATCACTGACCACTCTGGTTTCCTTGAAATCCCTATAAAAAAACCATCGTCTACAGTAAGCCTTTCCCAATCTCTCCTAATTCTAGTGTCTTCCCTCTGTTAATTACTTCCTATTTATCCTGTATAGAGTTTGATTTGTATATATTCATCCAATTAGATTATAAGCTTCTTGCTTGCAGAGACTGTTTTTTGCCTCCTTTTGATTCTCATCCCTAGCAAAGTGACTAGCACATATACTTCCATGATAGATTGAAAGCTTCCCCCAGTCAGCACATAAATGCCTACTATTAGTCCATTGTTTTGTGACAGTCCACTGGCCTAGTAAGGGAGTTCCTTCTGGAAGGACATGCAGTTCCCCTGTTGACTCTTGCTTTATTTACACAACTTGGCTTAGAATCCCCAATTCCTCCAGTGTGGTTATAATTGTCCATAGATGAAGTCCTTGTCCTGGTACCCAGTTGATGTCTAAGGAAAGTATCATGGGCCAAACAGTGACGTGGGGAAAAAATAGCCCCTTAAAGTGTTTAGTTGCTGAGAATCACATGTAAAACAATTAGATTCAGTTCGTTGCAAAGTTTTATTGCAAGTGAAGGGGAAGGGAAGAGAAGAAAGGGGGATATAATGCCATATAATGCAGACATAAACACTACCAGAGAGTATAACTCATGTAAGGGTAGTACTTTCTTGGGGAATACAGAGACATGGGTCCATTCAGTAGGAAGGGGGTGCTCCAGTGGGAACGTGTGCTCCTGATGGAAGGGATGGGGTGCTCCCAAGTGTCCTGAGAATGGGACTTTTATGCTCTGATTTTGGATGGAGCTTGCTCAATTATATATTAGGGGTCAAGGCAAAATATTACTTGGAAGGTTTGCATACTGGCGAGAAAAATAAGAGGGTGGTAGACAAAATATCACTTGGGAGACCAGCTATACCAACCTTTGAAGAATACTTCTGGCCTCATCTTCTAACACTATTTCCATACATGGATTCTATGAGCTACAATCTCCTGTCATGCCCAATCTGATGACATCCATCAACAAACATGTATTAAATGCCTACTATGTGCCAGGAACTATGTCTAGCCCTGCTAGGCTTTATGAGCTTACCTACTTGAAGGTCTCAAAAGTCCCTTTTGGTTCTAAACTTAGAGTCAAACTCTAAGCAGAGAACAAATCCATCCCAAATTGCTGTTTGGTTCCCTGATGGGGGAGAGAGACCCTTGTGGACTGAAATGCAGAGAGAGATCTTTGTGGACTCAAGGGAAGACTTTATTGGGACTGATGTTGGCTTGCCATTGGCACTTGAAGGATGGGTAGGAATTGGATAGGTAGCTGGAGGACATTTCAGAATGAATCAAGGCCATCTTCTTAATACGATATTCATAGTAGGATGCTATCAAAGCTGTTGCATTCCACTTCTCAGAGGTCTCCAAAACTCTTTAAGCATCCCATTGACAGTGACTGGATGGAAGGCAAAAAACTCAGTGAGGGCAGCTTTAATCTTTTAAAAGCCACGGCCTTTGCTGGTCTATAGGTAAAAGCATCTACAATGTAATTGACGTTTGTTACTTTTTATACTTGATGGGCAGTGAAAGGGGCATTATTTCCATCAAGCTATCTGGAATTGTAGATGATTGGCTGAATTACTTTTTAGCTGAGCATTTTAGTGTCTTATTGCCACTGAGCAGAAAATTAGACGTCCTCCACCCCAAAATTTTATGATAAGTCCCACATAAATTGCCCAGTGAAGTACTTGTGGATTTCAATCAGACTGTTTAATTAGCACATGGCTGAAAATGTGATCTTCATTAACGAGATCCCCTCCTTCTTTAAAACCTAAGTAGGCTATATTAGGAGAGTTCTCCTAGACATGCATTTCAAAAGTAATTTGTCAGTAGGGGAGCTGTCAACTATTTTTGAGGAAAATTGACTAAGCACTTGATATTAAAACCACACAGACATTTTCCCCAATTAATGTCTGCTTCTGGGAGCATCACATAGCTTATGGCATTAACTCTCCCATACTGTAACTTGTCTTTGGATACCTTAATCAGTCCATCTGTCATATCTGTGGGATGTCATCCTCCAAACTTCTTTGAATGTAATTGATATCGAACTACAGAAATGAAGTTCAAAATATGTTAAGGACTCGACTTAAATCCCTTTATGTGAGGGTAATTAATAGTTAGACTTCCAACCTTTCAGGAAAGTAGCTAGATTAGATTTCTTTTTTGGAGTTTGCAACAGAGCTTCATTGTCAAGTTCAATTTTGAACTATGGCTTTGTGACCAAAAAGAAGACATAATTTACTTTGATAAAACTCAGAGAGTTAAAACAAATATCAATAGGTGTTTTTTCTCCCCAACCCCAATTTACACTGTATATATTTTTATCTATGTACATATATGTATGCATGTACATATAAATAAGTGCATAATTTGAGGAGCCGTGTGGTGTAGTGGATAGAGAAGTGAACTTTGAGTCAGGAAGGGTTTGGTTCGAATCCCTTCTTAGATATTTACACACTTTATGCCACTGAACCTCTCTCCGTGTGACTTCCTTCATCTGTAAAATGGGGATGAGAATAGCACTTGCTTCCCAGAGTTGTTATGAGAATTAAATGAGATAATATATGTACATTTCTTTGAAAACTGTATAGCACTTTATGTCAACTTCCTCCTCCTCCTCATTTATTATTATTATTGTTACATTATTTTTTTGTCCTTTTTGAGTATGAAGGACAAAAACCATTGTAAGGACAAAAATGAAGCAATATCTATGAAAGCTCTTTAGAAATCTTAAAGTTCTATGTACACATGCTATTTTTATAATAATAATAAAAATGCTTTAGAGTTTGCCTAGTTACAGCAGCCTTGTGAGATAGATATCACAGCAGTTATTATTGTTTTTATAATTATTACCTTGTGCTGTCTCTCTAATAGAATACGAGCCCAATGATAAGAAGGACTTTTACTTTTGTCTTTGTATCAGCAGTACTTAGCACAGTGTCACAGATTAGGTGTTTAATGAATGTTTGTCGTTGGATTCACTTCTTTTAGAGAGCACAAATTATAGTATATACATGGTATATAGAACCATGTTTGGCCCTGGCTACTATGTTAGGGGAAGCTCTCAAGGAGCGAGGAAGAAACAATTTATACATAGAAATAAAATACAAAATCAACACATAGTCATTGGTGGGGGCAGCGAACTAGCCGTCAAGTGGATCAGGGTGAATGTTGTGCCAGAAATGGTATTTGAGTTAAGCTTTGAAGGAAGGGAGGGATTCTGAAAGATGGAGATGATAAGAGTCATAATGAGATAGTCACTGTAAAACTTAGCATGATGTCCGATTCACAGGAAGTGCTATATAATATTATATAATATACATTATATAATAATATGCTATACAATATTATATGCTATATAATATTATATAATATTCACAAGAAGTGCTATATAATATTAGCTATTGTTGCTGTTCAAGGAAATAGTATGTCCAGAATGGACAGTATGGATGGTAGAGATGGGAGCCAGTGGATGGGAAATGGAAATCAGCCCATTCCTCTTTCAAGGTAGAGCACAAGAAAGAGGGTATGTCCAATAAGCCTAGCAAGGTAGACTGGGACTAGATTATAAAGGGTCTTAAAAGCCAAAGAGACAAGTTTATAGTTGATCCTAGAGGTGAGTGTAGCTCCTTGAAAAGAATGGTGACATGGTCAAGCCTATGTTCTAGGAATATCACTTTGGGTATAAATGAACGTACAAATCAGAGTTACCGTCTGATGGTAGAAGAGAGATCCCAAGTGCAAGACTTTTTGGAGCTCCCAGGCATTTATTTTCAAGACGAATTTGCAGAGTTATTTGGATGTAACTTCATAAAGCAATTTGTAGGGTTATCTATAAATCTCCATCATGGCTCATTAGAGTTACTGACGTGCTTTAGAATGATTTACTTTATGCCCATTGAGTTCATAGAATAAATGAGATTCAGGGGCCAGAATTCTCAACTATGCAGGTATATTGGCTATCCAAATGAAGTCATTTGACCTTCCAGATCCCTAAGCCCACATTTGCAGGTTACCAAGCTATTAATTAAGTCTTGGATGAATACCATCTCTACCATTCTCTTATTTCCTCTCCCACCAAGCTCTCCTCATCTAACTGTACCCTCTGTTTTTCTAGCTTCTCTGTCAGATATTATAAAAAGACTCAGCTTAAAAAATGTCTTTATATAATCATAGAGTTAGAGGTTGTAGAATCCAACTCCTTCATTATTTCCCCCTTCATTTTACAGTTGGGGAAAATGGCCTCAGAGAGCTTAAGTGAGCTTAAGCTTAAGTCTAAGGTCACACAGGTGGGAAAGTGTCTGAGACAGGATTTGAAACTAGAGGCAGCTAGGTGGCTCAGGAAGACCTGAGTTCAAATTCAATTTCAGACCCTAGCTGTGTGACCTTGGACAAATTTTTTATCCTCTGTCTCAGTTTCCTCATCTGCAACCACCCACCTTACTTGGTTGTTGCAAGGATCAATGAGATAGTATTTATAAAGTGTTCTTAGCATAGTGCCCGACACATGGACACCATATAAATGCTCACTCCTTTTTACCTCTCTAGATTTTGCTAACTCTAGGTAAAATATTCTATCCACTTTACCTTGCTTCCTTGATTATATTGATTATACTTTATCAAGGACATCCAACAAGGCCCTGTGTTAGGTGACAAGGATACAGAGATTGCTAAGGCATAGTAATCTCAAGGAATTTGTAATCTAATAGGGAGGATGAACAGTTAGACAGATGATGTTGAAACTCAGCAGTTTTTTAACTTGAGAGAAATGAGAATGTCTTGAAGGAGATGGCATAAGTATTGAATGAGCACAGTAGATAGGTGAGGATGGAATCAGGGAGACTCCTCTTCTTGGATCTAAATATAGCTTCAGTCACTAGCTATGTGACTCTGGGCAAGTCACTTAACCCAATTTGCCTTAGTTTTCTCATCTGTGAAGTGAGAAAGTCATTCCAGTATCTCTGCCCCAAAATCCCAAATGGAATCACAAAGAGTCAGACATGACTAAAAATGACTGAACAGTAAAATAATAAGAAAAATAATTGACAGCAGTCAGGAAATATTCTTTAAGGTGCCTATTATATGCCAAGCACTGTGCCAGGCACAAAGCTAGTATAGTGGTAAGTATATCAGACTTGAAGTTGGAAAGGTCTATTTTCAAATCCCACCTCAGACACTTCTTTAGCTGTCTGACCCTGGGTAAGTCACTGAAGTTCTCTCAGTTTCCATTGCCTCATCTGTAAAATGAGGACAAGGATGCCAGTTAACATTGATTTGGCATTTTGGGGGTTGTGTTATTTCATTTGTAGCTCCCAATTACTTTGGGTGGTAGGTAATATTACCACAGCTTTGTTATGAAGATCAGGTAGTAGAACTTATATAAAAATGCTTTTCAAATGCTAAAGAAAGCTAGTTATATGAATACAAAAGTTGGACTCCATGGCCAGTCCATCAGATTTTCTAAGAGTAATCCTCCATTTTCTAAGGCTGCCTAACCTTAATCCCAACCCTAACCTTCCTAGTCCATCAGTGGGAAGTCATTAAAGTTTGGCCAATCAAGACAGGAGAATGCCAGATTGCCTAATTATGGTTGAATTGGCCTTTTAGATTGGATATCTGGTCAAAATAATAGTTCTTACCCATAAAGAATTTCAATTTTAATGGAATCCATATAGGCAGATAGGGGTAGGTAGAGAAGATGGGTGAGAGATGGAAAAAGCCTTGAGGATTAGTGTAATCACAAAGTTCTTAAGAATTAGAGTTCTCTAAGAGTGTGGAATGGGTTGCCTAGGGAAGTAGGGAGTACCCCTCACCATAGGTTTACAAGTGAAGACTATATGATCACTTGGAGATATTGTTCAGGTCATTCCTGTATAGGTATGGCTGGACAAGAAGGTCTTGAAAGATCTCTTACAACAGGAAGAATCTGATTCTAATGGAATGGGAAGTGGGGGATGTCCATTTTGACTGGTGTGTAGAATAGTAGAAGGGAAGTGAATTTAGATAGAATGGAAGCTAATTGAGGGAGACCTTGAATGGCTTAAAATTTCATAGTTTATTTGGTAGGCAATTAGTAAGCACCAAAGATTTTTAATGGGGAAGATAGATGGGCATATTTGTGCATTAGGGAGATTCTTTGGAAAGCAGTATGGAGGATCCATATTGGAAAAAGAAAATACTTGGAACAGGAAGACTAATTAGGACAATCTAGGCAAGAGGAGCTGAGAGTCTGAATTATGATGTTTAAGAATGGAGAGAAGGCCATATGTGCAAGAGGTAGCTGAGATAGAAATGACATGACATATATACATATGTATAGGTGTATTTGGCTCTGTGTGTGTATGTGTGTGTGTATATGTATAAATGAACACACAGCTATTCCCCTATAGTACTCAAAGAATATGAACAAACATTTCTCAAAAGTGAAAAGTTTTTCACAATGAGTGAAGGAATATCCAAATCATTAATAATAAGAAAAATGAAAATCAAACCCTGAGGTTTCATCTCATACTCTGCAAAGTGGGCAAAGATGGTAAAAATGGAAATAGTCAATTTCACTGTTCTCCCACAATCCTCTGCAATACACCTATCTAGAATTTTCTAAACAGAATAATGTTGCTCTTGGAATGTACAGATTTTTATGATGTGACAAAAACTTATAAGAATGTGTCAGAGTTAATGCTCATTCTGGTTCTTCATTGCTTCCTTTTCCTTTGCTTTTTCTAAAGGTGAGCAAATCTACTATTATGGCACTGTATAGTATTGTAGGCACACATATACATTATTGGTAGAGCTGTGAAATAGTATAACCATTGAAAGCATTGTGTAATTATGCAAATAAAATCACTATGATGTTTATATCCTTTGAACCAGAGACTCCATTACTAAGTTTATACTCCAAGGAAAATGCCCCAAGAAAGCAATAAGAAAGTCTCCATATACACCAATATAGCTATAGCAGAATTTTTTTGTAATAACAAAGAAATAGAAACAAAGTAGATGGCCATTCATTGGATATGGCTAAATAAATTATAGTCTGCAAATATAATAAGATATTCCTGTGTTATAAGAAATTATTGTGTGATGAATATAGAAAAGCGCAGAAAGATTTACATGGATTGATGCATGTGAAGTAAGCAAAGTACCAAAAAAACCTACTCAATGACTCCAATAATGTAAAACAAAGAACATTTACATGCATGCATGCACATCAAAAGTGAATGTATCAAAATTGTCATGATCAAATGTGATTCAGATTTAGAAATTTGGGAGGATGCCCCAGGTCACCTCTTTGTAGAAATGGGAAGTCCACAAATACTACATTTTGCATGTTTTCTGACTTTTTCAATGAATTAAATGATTGTTCTGGGATTTGGGGCTCTTTTTCTTCTCTTTTTTTTTGTTTAAAAATTATATGCAATAGTTTTCTGGGAGAGCTAGGGTGGATACCGAAGAAAATTACAGTAATTTAAAAACAAAAGACATTTTAAAGAATTTTTTTAAAAAAGAAATAGCATGACAACTGAGTGGATGAGCTAAATTACTCAAAGATAATAAACTTGGGATATTGTGATGATGATGGTACCATAATAAAAAATGTCTAAGGAGGTTAGGCTTTGGAGGTATAGGGATGAAGAGTTCAGTTTGAGACTTTTTGAGTTTGAGATTTTGGCAAGGTATTCATATGGAGCAAGCAACCATAGCAAGCAATAGGAAGAATGGTCTTAGAACTCTGATCTGGCAAATCCCTCTTTAGAGGCAGGATTGAAACTGGGGGAGTAGATGTGTTCATCTTTAGGAAAAGGAGAGAAGGAAGCAATGAAGAACCAGAATGAGCAGTAACTCTACCACCTTCTTTCAAGTTGTTGCCACATCAGAAAAATCTGTACATACCAAGAGCAACATTATTCTGTTTAGAGAGTCCTAGGTTGGCTATATTAGAGGTGATTGTGGGAGGATGGCAAAATAGTGAAGAAATTACCTTGTTCTCAAGTCTTCCCCCCCCCATAACTTTAAATAATGCTTGAAAGTGAACTTTAGAATAGCAGAAATAAATAAAAGTTTGGGTAAAGGAGTTGTCCAGCATAAGACAACTTGGGAGGAGTTCAGAAGGTTCTGATCTCCTGGAATAGTAGTCCTGATTGAAGTGCAATTACCTCTGGGCAGATTCCAGAGTCAGTAAACAACCAATCTGGGGGCAGCTGTCCTTTCACATAGGTCTCTTCTTTTCCTTGCCTTCCTTCAAGACTCAGATAAAGTTTTACCTTTTCTAAAATGCCCTTCTCAAAACTCTAGCTGCTAGTGCCTTCCATGCTCAGATTACTTCCTGTGGATTATGTTCAGTACATATCTTGTATGTACCAAATAATTATATATGCTATTTTTCTCATTAGAATATAAACTCTAGGAAAAAGCTGATTTTGCCTTTCCTTTAATCTCCAGCACTCAGCATATTGCTTGGCTCATCATACGCACTTAATAAATGCTTACTGACCAATAGATAAATAGGTTAGATTGGAGTTTCTTATATTACTCACCGTATCATTTTTTTATTTTTTCTTCTTATCTTGTATTACCACTCATCTTTGCTCTAACATGTTGGTGCTCTCACTATAGGCAGGAGTGATTCCCATATAGGTAATGAAGCATTTCATATATTCTACCTGATTTTTTTGGAAAAATATAACAGAAGCTTGATTATCCCCAAATCATTTATATCAATCAAGTGGCTCCAAAAAAGGTGGCATATACTTTCCAAAGGTATTCGTCCTGGTTATTGGAGAGATCCAATCTGAAGTAATAGCCAGGTGAGAAATGAAAAGTTCTAAGCTCAATTCTCTGCTGAAATGGAAGCTTAGAAATCCATGGCCCTACCCTCCAATCAGATGGACAGAGAGTAGTGGGGAGGTGAAGTACTGAGGCTGATGGCACACATGATGACAAACCAGAAACACCCATACACTCTTTCTTTTTTTTTAAACCCTCACCTTCCATCTTGGAGTCAATACTGTGTATTGGCTCCAAGGCAGAAGAGTGGTAAGGGCTAGGCAATGGGGATCAAGTGACTTGCCCAGGGTCTCACAGCTGAGAAGTGGCTGAGGCCAGATCCATACACTCTTTCTTAATGTAATCTCATCTATTTAGACATTCTTTTCATAAATATAGATCACAAACTATCCATGCCTATCCATCTTGTGTGACTTCCAATAAATCTATATATCTATATGCATGTATTTATACTTATACATACAAACATGTATGTGTATATATGCGTATGTACACATATATAGCACACATGATGCTGATGCACATAAACATATGCATACATTCATGTAGGTATATTTATGACATGCATGTAATGCATGTGCATAAATTAGGTATGCAGACATGGGCTTTATCCATGCATGTAATATTTATCCCTGTTCTGTCCAGATTCTCCTCATATCTATCTAACCACTCTTTCTCTGTTTCCACTGATGGCTGGAGCAGTGGGCGACATAAATATTTATGCAATGCATTTGTATATACATGTATATACACACACGGCATATAATTAATGCTTGGTAGCATCCCCTCAGTCTGCCCTAGCTTCACCACCTTTAGCTTTATGCAGCTCAGATGGGCATTCAGTTACTTGTGGTTACACTAACCCCATTTTGCACAGTTCATGATTTAAAAGATATAGTATCATCAGCAAGACTAAGTAGAATGGTAACCAAGATGTCCAGAATTTCTGGGCATAACTGAGGTAACGAACACCTCATCATGTACAGTAAATTACAAGGAGGGGAGAAATCCACTTTCTGTCGAAATAACAGCTCCATGTGCCATCATCCACAAAGGGTAACTTTACGAAGAAAGCTTTTAAATGGAAATAATGGGCTACTTTGCCACTATTTTCACTTATTTCATAAAGGGGAAAAGAGATTTGAGGATAATAAAAGTCACCATAAAAGTATAACATTCGAGTTTACGTCAGCCATTTTGCCAATTTGATAGCCCTATCCAATCCTAATTAGATAATGGCCAATTCTCCTGTCAGGATTGGTAAGGCCTTGAGAATGACCCATGATGGGGCGATGGCTGGGTTTGATGCTCACTGGAACTGTGAATTCACTGGGCTTAGAGGATTGGCTCTAACTCAAATTTTCTGAAACCAAATAAAATCCTCCCATCTGCCCTCATGGGAACTTGGTCAAGACAGTCTTGACGGTTGGGTTGCTTAGTTGGTGGGTGAAATAATAAGCATTTATTCAGCATTTCCTATATGCCAGACACTGTGTTAAGCACTTAGGATGCTAAAAACATGATCTGCCTCGAGGAATGCATATTCTAATGGGGGGGGCAATATATTCAGAACTAGGTGCCTACAATATAGAAGGTCATCTCAGAGTAGAAAGCACTAGAAGCTTTGGGGCCCAGAAAAAGCCACCTGCCAGAGGAAGAAAGGAAAACAGGGAAACTAAGAGGTGGTGAAGGATTTGGGGACTTCTGGACTACTATATATCTCAGGTCTTGGAAACCCTGGAACTAGATGTCACTGCTTACCCAAGAGAGCATAATGTCTTAATAAGTACCTACTAAACAGGTTGATTTGACCGTATTATTTTTTTAACTTGGACATAATTTTAATTCCATTTCTAAAATCTTCTCCTCTAGCCCAATCTCCAATGATGGGAGTCATGCATCTTCTTAATCCTTTACCCCTAGGTTAGTGGAACCCAGTCTATTTTATCATGCTGGTTACAGAACAGGGAAGGGGGAATGTGAAAGTCACACACATGAGTGCTTTTGACAGTTAGCAGCAGGTTTTAAGGTGTGATGATCATCATTCTACAAGTTCTTAATGTGGGATTTGACCTAACTATTGATTGTAGTTATAATTCCCTTTGAGAAGTAACATGGCACAGTAGAAAGAGCAATTGTCCTGGAGTAATAAGATATGAGTTCAGATCCTGCCTCTGCACTTACTCCCTTGGGCTGGAAGGGGCAAAAGTTATCTAGGCTGTCTGGTACATAACACTAGACAAATGTTAGTTATTAGTATTTTTATCCTACCACTCTCACTTTATAAGCAAAGAAAGTGAGGCCCAGAGGTAAAGTGGTTTACCCAAGGTCACTTAGCACAATGCCCACTACATGGAAGGCATTTAATAAGTGTTTATTGAATTGAACTTAACCTTTTTGGCCTTCTTATTATTCATCTGTATAAATAAAGGGTTGGATTAGATGGCCTCTAGGGTACTTTTCAAATCTACATCTAGGATCCTGTGAACATTGGCTAAATGCTGATACCTGAAGAGTTATTGGCTCAACCAGGTCAACTCAGCACAATAGTAATGACTTCCCTGAAGCCATGATAAGTAGTCAATTGGAGAGCATTTGTGAAACCAGGGCCTCTGATTTTCAGGCCAGGACTTTTTTTTTTTATTAATTTTTTTCATTACATTTTAAGTTCTGAACTCTCTCTCTCCCTTCCTCTCCTCCATTCCACTAGAGAAGACTGCCTTTTGACAAAGATCTATCTATGTAGATAGATACATAGACATAAATATATAGAGATAAAGATATCCATTTATATATCTATGTAAAACCATACCATGTGTACTTCTATTTATTCATTCCTTCTCTAGAGGTGGACATTTGCAGTTATTCTTCAAACAATATTGCTGTTGCCGTATATAACATCCTCTTGGTTCTGCTCATTTAACTTCATAATTTCATGCCAAATTATCCATGTTTTTCTAAAATCAACTTGCTCATAATTTCTTATAGTGAAGTAGTATTCCATAACCATCATATGCCATAACTTATTTAGTCATTGTCAAATTGATGGACAGTCCCTCAGTTTCTAGGTCTTTGCCACCACAAAGAGAGCTACTATAAATAAATGTTTTAGAACCTACAGATTCTTTTCCTTTTCCCCTGATCACCTTGAGAAACAGACCTAATTGTGATTTTTCTTGGTGTCTTATGAAGTTATTAGCTTCCCCTTACACATTTCTAATCTTTAAAGAGTTATTTTCTTTGGTAAATTTTAAGTTTTTGGATCTTTTCTTCCAACTGGTTGGCTTTCTTTTAATAATTTTCTTGAATTACTCTTATTATTTTCCTAATTTTTCCTACCTCTCTTCTTTGAGTTTATATTCTAATGAGGAAGATAACATATATATGTATACATATATGTATATAAAATTATTTGGTGCACACAAAATATATACTGAGCATAATACATGGAAAGCAATTTGAGTACAGAAGGCACTAGCAGCTAGGGTTTTAAGAAGGGAATTTTAGGAAACATAAAAATTTACCTGTATATTTAAAGAAAGGCAAGGAAAATAAGAGACCTATGTCGAAAGGACATGTTTTAGACATGGGAGACAGTAAGTACAAAGATGTTAGATGTAGCATTGTGTTTAAGGCAAAGGGCCATTGCAGTTATATCTGGGAGTGTTGTGGAGGGGAGTAGAGTGTAAGAATGATGGAAAGATAGGAATGGGCCAGGTCATGGGAAGCTTTCACTGTCAAACCAAGGACTATTTATATTTGATCATGGAGGAAATAGCAAGTCACTGGAACTCACTGATACATGGAGTGACATGATAAGACCTGTGCGTTATGAGAGGGATAATAATTGGTAGCTAAATGGAGGATGAATTGAAATAGAGTGAGACTTGAGGCAAGGATATTGTTTAGAAGGAGATTGAGATTGCCATTGTGTTAGAAAGAAGTGATGAGAGTTTGAACTAGGGGAGTGGCTGTGTAAACAGAGAGAAGGTGATATATATGGATGCTATCATGAAGGTAATTGATAGATTAAGAGGCCTGTGGGAGAGAAGTAGAAGCTATGCTCCTTCATGACTTGGAAGATATTGTAGCCCTTGGTGGTAATAGAGAAGTTTAGTAGAGGAGAAGGTTTGAGAGAAAAGATGAATTTTGTTTTTAACTTCTTCTATTCAAGATTCCTATGGGGCATTCCATTAGAGATGTATGAAAAGTAGCTAGTCATGTATAACTATAATTTTGGAGAAAAAGTAGAGTTGGCTATATAGATCCGGAAATGAGAGATAATAAATAGACCTACATCACCAAGCGAGATAGTATAGACTGAAAGGTAATATTATTTTGAGAGAGAGAGAGAGAGAGAGAGAGAGAGAGAGAGAGAGAGAGAGAGAGAGAGAGAGAGAGAGAGAGAGAAGGAGAAGGAGGAAAGAAGGAGAAGGAGAAGGAGAAGGAGAAGGAGAAGAAGAAGGAGAAGAAGAAGGAGGAGGAGGAGGAGGAGGAGAAGGAGAAGGAGAAGTTGTTTCAGGAAGAATGGGAATGGTAGTGGGGACAATATATTGGAGAATAGAGGAGGGAGTGGGATCAAGGGTTGGTTACTTTAATGAATTATTGGATCTAAAAATGAGAAATGGTTGGAAGAAAAGTCATCAACTATTATAGTTTTGTACAAAATTTTAACCAATGGAACTCAATTGTCAAAATAGGGAGACCAAAAGAATATGAAAACTCCCATAGTCAGGTAATATTTTCAGTGCCTTTCCAGGTAGATAAAGATGATATCCATGATCTTGAGAACCAGATATGATAGCTAAGAATAATAGCATTTTAGAATATAAACTCACTTGTCATATCTTTATGGGGAAGCATAGTGGAAGATTATAAACAGTATTGCTTATGAAACAGTGGGAAGCAGTAGATAGAAAAGTAAGCTTTAAGAATGCCTGGCAGGAGACCCAACTGAGTGAAGTTATCCTGATGGTCTAAAGACCCTTCACTTAGTTGTTGTCATTAGTATTCTTGTTTAATCTGCTGCTTGTGTATAAAATGGGGAAAGACATGGCTAGATAGCATCCCATGTGAAAAAGATCCAGGCATTGTTTTGTGTTAGTGAACTAAGCTCAATATGATGTAACTGCATGAGGCTGTAAAAGTAAACCAACAAATGAAGATCATTTGTTTGTGGGTTTGACAAGGGAGATGCAACAGAAAGAAAAGAGGAGAGGTCTAAAGATGGAGCCCTTGGGGGCTGTTCACACATCAAGGGAGAACCACCAAAGGAGACTGAGGAGGAATGATGAGGCACATACAATGAGGACCAGGAGAGAGAAATGCCATGAAAGCCTAGTGAGGAGAAAGTAGGCAGCTAGATGAATCAGTGGAATTAGTGGCCAGAGACTCTGGCTGGAAGGCAGGAAACACCTGAGGTCAAATGCAGCCTTGGATACCTACTAACTATGTGACCTCAGACAAGTCACTTAACCTCTGTTTGCCTCAATTTCTTCAACTGGAAAATGTGAATAAAAATAGCACCTCTCTCCCAGAGTTTCTGTGAGGTTAAAATGAGGTAATATTTGTAAAGTGTTTCACACAGTAATTGGCACATAGTAGGCACATATAAGTATTACTTTATTATTATTATCCAGAAGGTCTTCACATTTAAGGGAAATTCATAATGCTTCCATTGTACCCCATATTGAGAAGATATAACAATGGAGCACTATTTTAAGTTCATGGTGTTTATCACTAATCTTTAAGAGGGATGTGGATAAATTTGAAATAGTCAAGACAAAAGAAGCAATCCAGGCTCCAAAATTCCCTTGAATGGGCTACTATTTGCATCCATTTCCTAGTATAGAGAGATCCTAACAGGAAGAGATGGCAGGCTGATTTTTGATAGTTATAAAAGCATATAATTTTATATGAATTTGGTGTTCCTCCTGCCTCTCAGGGTTTATGAGGGTTTATTCTAAAGAGTAATCAAAAGAGAACAGATGGAGTATTTCAGACATAAAACAGGCCATCTTTTATGCCATGTGCTGAGAATTTCATAAATCATATGGGCTTTCACTGATCATCACTGTCCATCTTATACTGCTAGTGGTTGATATTTTTAAAATGGTAGATTTGGCTTCTACTTCTTTTGTACTTCCCTCACCTAGTATTATGAACCAGAATAAAATTCTCCATTAAAAAGGTTGCTTAGTGATTTCTTTTGATTAGTTAATTAATGTCCCTCCCATTGACAACATTCTGAGATTTATCTTAAGACATATCCTGAAAGGTAGAATGCTTTTTAAAAAAATATCCTCTTAAAGAATGAAATCCTTCTTTATCCTAAGAAACCTCTCCATAGATTTCATCTGTCTTATGGTTTTCCAGTACCAATTATTGAATTTGAATGTCTTATGTCAATGATGGCAAACCTTTTAGAGACTGAGTGCCCAAACTGCAACTCTCACACCACATATGAGCCCCACCACCACCTTACCCCAGACAGGGGAAGGAGGAAGTGCTCCCATTGGGCTGCTAAGTAGAGGGGTGGGTGATATGAGAAATGTTCTCAGGTGTGTATGGAGAGGGAAGGGAGCTGCCCCCTCTGACATACATGCCTTAGGTTCACCAAGATGATCTTATGCTCTCCTGCTTTTCCAATACTTGGAATGCTGTCCCATCCCTTCAGAGTCTTAGAATGCCTAGCTTTCTTTGAGACTCAGCTCAACCACCACTGCCTGTAGGAGGCCTTTCCTGGACATCCCACTCTCAGCTTTTAGGGTTTTCTTCTCTAAGTTTAATTTTCATCTCCTCTATATGTATTTTGTGTATGCTTATTTATGTACATGTCATCTTCTCCATTAGAATGGAAGCTCCGTGAAGACAGGGACTGCTTTCACTTTAATTTTGTTTCACCAGTACTTAGTATAACATCTGACAGTATCAAATGCCCAATAAATACTTACTGACGATATAGAGATATTCTGTTCTAAGAGTACACAGTTGTAAACATAATCATTTTGGTTTATTGTCTGCTTAAAGACACTAACATTTCTTAGGCTTGGGGTGGAAGGGTCAGTCTGGAGCTGTCATGACTTATAGGTGAACTCCAGTATCATTTTAGAAGAGTCCTACCTGTGTTTGGAATCCATACAGAGCTAGGACCTCCATTCCCGCCTTTCCATTCTTATTATTTCTCTGATTCCTTTATATGCCCAGTATTCTTGAAATTCAATATTGGTACACCCCACATCCTTCAGGATATAACATGCAGAATCCTCTATCAGAGAAACTTTCCAAAATAGATTCTTCTCTGTCTTTAAAAGAAAAAAATCCACAGGTGGCTGAGATTTGGTTACCAATTAGTTAGCAGTGTCATCCACGGAGATGAGTTCTGTAGAACAGCTGGGTTGTTTTCTGGAGGAGGGAGTCCAGGCTACAGTCTCTCTGGCTATTTGAGGTAACAATTATGCGGGGAAAGGGTCTCTGTGCACACTGAGGGTGCTTCATTCCCATTAAATAATTATTATCATCACCATCCCTGTGATGCTCCAAGATTATGAGGGAGATCCAGGAGGTCCCTCTAGCTAATTACATTGGGTAGCTTGGTAAAAGAGGCCTGTTGTGGCTATTTGGCTTGGGAAATCAGAAATGATGCAGTCTGTGTTAGTGTGCTGCCTTTCCTTTGTGGGGCTGCCTCATTAAAACCTGAGAGGGAGCAAACGGAAGGCCTAAGTCTAATTGAGAGAAGGGAGCTGTCCACATTGCATCGGAGCTGCAGCCAGTCTCCATATCTGCTGTCTGTTTGAAATATTGTTCGAAAATTCTAACCAGGCAAACAACTGATAAGAATCAAGCCAATCCAAGGTTTTCTTTTCATAGGAGGAGCTCTATTAATTAACTCTTGGGTAAATGTTCCCTTTGATTTGCCAAGATGTTCCCCTGTAACCTTTTTTGTTCCTCATCGGACAACATTGTGTGGGTGACATAAGACACGGTGACAGTCTGTCTCTTGTTTCATCCATAGACATGACTTCCTTTCCAGAAATCCGTCATATGCTTCATCTGTCCTCACTTACTCCCATTCCTCCTATTTGAGCCAAGTGAGTTAACAGCCCTCACAGCCCTCAGAGGAAAAGAAAACAAAAGCTTCTATGTCTTTGTTTCCATGACAGTGTCCCACGTCATATTGCCTCATCTCTCCCAAGAGCATATATTATAAAATCAAAGGATCTAAGAACCGGAGGAATCATCTAAGGTCATCTAGCCCCATCCATGCCTGTCTAGGAATCTAATCTACAGCAGCTAGTTTCTGCTTTGGTCCCTCCCTAAAATGTGATAGTCAGAACAATATAGTGCTCTAGATGTAGGCTGACTGAAATAGAATACAGTGGGACCTTCATTATGTACCCCATTTCTCCCTTAATGTAACCCAAGATTGAATTAATTTTGAGGGGATTGTGATGCCAAGTTATTTGATCATATTTAGTTTATAGTCCTCTGAAAGCTTCAGACCTTTTCCCCAAATATAGAATGTTTCCCTACCATTTTAGACCTGCACAATTGATTTTTTACCCTAAAATTCCATATTATTAGATTCTGCCCATCATGCCAACTTGAGATTTTTTGAATCCTAATTATGTTACCCAACTTCGAAGTTTGCCCCATTGTTCTGCTGTTAATGAAAGCCTTCTCTAGTTCTTGAACTTGGGTCACCACACCACCTGCACCACATTATCTACAGCTACTCCCATGCTGATAAATGCTGCTGGGTGAAGTCACACAACTGTGTCAAGAGAACCCACAAGAAACTCATGTTAATGAGCCCCTCAAGGCCTTCATTATTGCTTAGATATCCTTTTGTTGTTCTCTGATTAATTCCTCAGGATGTTATCCACAATAAATATTCCAAACCTTGTCCTCTATCTCTGAACTCCTTATGTGATTTCTCTCCACCCAGTAGATGACCTCACCTCCTACTTTAGAGAGAAAATTGAAGTTGTCTGTAATAAATTTTATCATTTCTGCTTCATTGCATCTCAAAACTCTTACTCTGATCTCTAAGAAAAAATGGATCCACCATCAGAGAGAGAGATCTGATCAACTCTGAGTGTACATTGAAACAGACATTTCTACTTTTTTGATGTTCTTTGCTTTTTTTGGTAACATGGCATATATATATATATATATATATATATATATATGTTTTGCATGACTTCCTATGTCTAACTGATATCCCATTGCTCACCAATGGGTGCATAAAAGGGCAAGAGGGAGGGAGAACATTTGGAATTCAAAAAATGTTTAGAATGAAAGTTAGAAAGAGATGAGCATTCTTGCTAAAGGCAACTCATCTGCTTGGGGTCTTGATTCCATCCCATTGTCTTTGGGAGCTTTCTACATTGATTGATCATCTTTACTCTTCTAATTTCTATTGAAATGGATACTAACATGCCTGGGTTCTCCTTATCTTTCTACAGCTTCAATCTCACTCTATCATTCCCTCAAGTTATCATTCTATATCTCTTTTACCTTTCACTTCCAAACTCTTATTAAAAAAGTCATTCACTCTCAGTACTTCCAAAGGCATCTTTAGCTCTTATAGGCAAGCTTCCAACCAGTCTCTAACTAAGGTTACCAACATTATCTTAATTACCAAATCCAAAGGTCTTTTCTGAGTCCTCTTCTTCCTTCTGTAACACTAAAAACCATTCTCTTTCTGGAAATTCTCTTTTCTGTGGGGCTTTTGTGATTCTGTTCTCTCATGGTTCTCTTAATTCTTTGATTACTCTTTAGTTTCTCTTGCTGGATCATCACCATCCATCTTCTCTCTACGTATGGATTTCTCCAAAGCTCTACCTTGACCCTCCCATTTCTTCTTCTTTTTTTTACTTTCTCCCTTAGGCATCCAGTTGACTCTCATGGATTCAATTAGTTTTCCTACATATTTGATGTATATATTTATATATCCAGCCTTAATCTTTCTTTTTAACTCATTGCCTGTAATACCACCCTATTGTTGGACATTTTTGAAACATGGATACTTAATCAATACTACAAAGTTATTATGTGGAACTCATTATTCCCCTACCTACCCCCCCCCCCCAATTCCTCTCCCATTCCCAACTGTCCCATGTTAGGTAGGGACGCAGACCTGATTCTGTCATTCTCATGTTCAAAAAATGTTTAGGGATGCCCTATTGCCTCAATCATCAAAAGTAAAACCATTAGCATGGTTTTAAGTCCCCTCAAAATGTGAATCTAACCACCCTTTCCATTCTTATTTCCCATTATTGCCTTTTACCTACTCAGTCTCCTACTCCAATTGATCTGCCAGCTGTTGGCTTAATACATGTGGGTATACTCCCTCTGTTGTGTATTCTCTTCACAACTAGTTTTTTCTCTGTGGGTGTTAATTTCCAATCCAAGGTGCACGAGTCAGATTCAGTTCACCCACTATCTCTTGGCCATCATCTTCAGTAGCTGCATTGGAGAATTCTAGGCCAAACATTGCAACAATTATGATTGATCTTCACAAGGTCAGGAAGATTCTGGTCATCTTTAGATCTTTAAACCAACCAACTCTCTTCTTTTACAAGTCCAAAAGCCTTGCCTCATGAAATAAAACTTCTTCCCTACCACCATTTTTAAGAAAAATGTTCCTTTGTAGCTTCTTCTGAGCACACTTTCTCTTTGAGTATCTTGGGGGGGATGAGTTTTCTACTCTTCTGCTGAGCTTAGCTTTTGTTGTTATCTAGTTTGACTCTGCTATTTGATCTCCTCTTTGCTGACTGACATGTCTGCGCTTGCCCCTTTTATACTGAGTACCTTTGCTGATATTATTATCTCAGCTAGTTTCAGTCAAGATACAACTGAAAGTAGCAAATAACTAACTCTGTACAATGACTTTTCAAGAATATAACACAGATTCATAAGCTGCCAGAGCAAGAAGGGCCTTTAGGCATTACCTGGTCTAACTTCTTCATTTTTAAAAGAGAAAACTTTGTCCCAGAGTGGGGAAAAGTCCTTGAACCAAGTTTCACAGAAAATAAATAGAAGAGCTGGGATTCTGGCTTAGCTCTTTTTTTGACCAATGCTTTTCCCACAGTGCCAGCAAGTTTTCTTGCAGAAAAATGCATGTTCTTTCCAAAATTAATTGTTTAATATAAGCTGGAAGACAAAGAAGATAGTGAAGGGTTTTGAGTCCATGCTACATGGGATTGAGTGAATTGAGGTTGCTTAACTTGGAGAAGAAAAGACTCAGAGAGAACCTGATAGTTGTATTTAAGTCTTGGAAGAACTCTCATGTAGAAGAGAGATTGGCCAAATTCTACCTAACTTCAGAACTAGAACAATAGATAGAAGTAGCAAGAAAGCAAATTTAGTCCTTATTTTCTTTTTTTTTCTTTCTTTCTTTTTTTATAATATATTTTATTTGATCATTTCCAAGCATTATTCGTTAAAGACATAGATCATTTTCTTTTCCTCCCCCCCACCCCCCATAGCCGACGCGTAAGTCCACTGGGCATTAGATGTTTTCTTGATTTGAACCCATTGCTTTGTTGATAGTATTTGCATTAGAGTGTTCATTTAAAGTCTATCCTCTGTCATGTCCCCTCAACCTCTGTATTCAGGCAGTTGCTTTTTCTCGGTGTTTCCACTCCCATAGTTTATCCTTTGCTTATGAATGGTGTTTTTTTCTCCTGGATCCCTGAAAGTTGTTCAGGGACATTACACCGCCCCTAATGGAGAAGTCCATTACGTTCGATTATACCACAGTGTATTAGTCTCTGTGTACAATGTTCTCCTGGTTCTGCTCCTCTCGCTCTGCATCACTTCCTGGAGGTTGTTCCAGTCTCCATGGAACTTCTCCACTTTATTATTCCTTTGAGCACAATAGTATTCCATCACCAACATATACCACAATTTGCCTAACCATTCCCCAATTGATGGGCATCCCCTCGTTTTCCAGTTTTGGGCCACCACAAAGAGCGCAGCTATGAATATTTTTGTACAAGTCTTTGTGTCCATTATCTCTTTGGGGTACAGACCCAGCAGTGCTATGGCTGGGTCAAAGGGTAGATATTCTTTTGTCGCCCTTTGGGCATAGTTCCAAATTGCCCTCCAGAATGGTTGGATCAGTTCACAACTCCACCAGCAATGAATTAATGTCCCTACTTTGCCACATCCCCTCCAGCATTCATTACTTTCCTTTGCTGTTATGTTAGCCAGTCTGCTAGGTGTGAGGTGATACCTCAGAGTTGTTTTGATTTGCATCTCTCTGATTATAAGAGATGTAGAACACTTCTTCATGTGCTTGTTAATAGTTTTGATTTCTTTATCTGAGAACTGCCTATCCATTTCCCTTGCCCATTTATCAATTGGAGAATGGCTTGATTTTTTGTACAATTGATTTAGCTCATTATAAATATGAGTAATTAAACCTTTGTCAGAGGTTTCTATGAAGATTTTTTCCCAATTTGTTGTTTCCCTTCTGATTTTAGTTATATTGGTTTTGTTTGTACAAAAGCTTTTTAGTTTGATGTAGTCAAAATTATTTATTTTAGATTTTGTGATTCTTTCTATATCTTGCTTGGTTTTAAAGCCTTTCCCCTCCCAAAGGTCTGACATGTATACTATTCTGTGTTTACCCAATTTACTTAGTAGTCCTTATTTTCTTAACGGGAGCTGTTCAAAAGTGGAATAGGCTGCCTTGGGTGGGTGAGGATAGTGGGTTTCCCTTCCCTGGAGACCTTCAAGTAGAGGCTGAAATAATCATTTTTTCACCTGTTGTATACATTACAGTAGGGATGCCTCTTAAGGTGTGCGTTGGTCTACTTGGCTCATGAAGTTCCATATAACTTTAAAAATCTATGATTTTATAATTCTAGCATTTTATATACTTAAGTCCAACAGATTTCTTTGAAATGGCTAATGAAATAATTACTCCTAATAAATTTTGCCTTCCTATACATTTCTGGGAAGTATTTGAATCTAGTAAGGTTGAAGTCTAGCTCCTTTGTGATTTACTCATGGAATTAGGAAACAATGAACTGACTATGAGAGTTAAGGCCTGGCATTCTCCAAATGAACAATATACAAAAAGTTATCAGCCAGGGTATTCCAAGATATTGTTAAAATAAGATCTCAGTTATTTTCCAATTGAGGAACACTCCCTTAGTTTATTGTTCCTTGCCATTGCTAAATTGAATTAAGAAAATTTTGGTACATATATGTATTTTTATTCTGTGTCGCCACATGCTAGCAGCTACTGGGAGCCACAAGTGAGAGGCCGGCCACACCCCGGGCAATGGCTTCGACAGGCCAGCCAAACCTTGTGAGGGTAGCCATCGGGTCATTGACCCCTGGTGAACCAGGGCTTTGCTCACCCAGCATGTGAAGACTGCTTCAGCTGAACAGACGGAAGAAACCAATAAGAAGGTTCAACGGCTGAGAGGGCGATGCAGCGAAGCAGTGTGGAGTGCTTAGGGCGTGTTGGAGCACAAAAGACAACATGGCCATCCAATGTAGCTGAGGAAGTCTCCAGGTGTAACGATTTTTCGTGCCAATGGACCCAGGCTTCCAACGCCGAGAGAGTGGGACTGTCTCTGTGCATCGGCTTTTCCACTTAAATCTCTTTCAGGCACAAGTATCTTTGTGCACACTCATCTATCCTAACCCCATCCACCCTCTTCAAGACCTGTGGTGATGGGGGAGTGACAACGCAACAGGTGGAGGTGACCACTGGCAGTTGTAGTCACGATCCTGCACGTAGGCGGCCCACGGACCAGTGGTCACTTGGCCCTGTGGGCAGCAGGGACATTCGGCAGCATCCTGGGCAACTGAGCAGCCCTCTCTAGGACAGCACTGCTCACCCTAATCAAGGGAGGGGACTAGAAAAGGTGTCCCAAACATTGCCTGCCCTACAAACACCTGGTCAGCACACCGTAGCTGGCGGGTCATCCCTTTAAGAGGTCGAAATCAAAAGAAACATAATACAAAGAAACTCCTACTAGGAGCATGGAACATCAGGAATTACTTGATAGAAAGAATACCCCAAGACCTGAGAGAAGAACAGCTCTTATCGGTAAAGAACTGGCACGATAGAACATCGACATCGCAGCCTTAAGCGAAACACGCTTACCAGAAGAGGGATCACTCAGCGAACCCACCACTGGATACACCTTCTTCTGGAAAGGTAGAGCCTCAAATGAAGACAGAATCCACGGTGTTGGCCTGACCATCAAGACCAGTTTGCTCAAACAGCTGCCAGACTTGCCTGTGGGCATCAGCGAGAGGCTCATGAAGATCCGTTTGCCTCTCAGCAAAGACCGGTATGCCACAATCATCAGAGCATATGCCCCAACACTGACCAGCACAGAGGAGACCATCGAGAAGTTCTACTCTGACCTGAGTGCCATCCTGCACTCAGTGCCCACAAATGACAAGCTGATACTACTGGGAGACTTCAATGCCCGCTTTGGCCAGGACCATGAAAGATGGAAAGGAGCGCTCGGCAAACACGGCGTGGGCAAAATGAACAACAACAGCCTACTGCTACTCAGCAAATGCTCAGAGTTCTAACTCACCATCACGAACACTGTGTTCAGAATGGTGAATAAATATAAAACAACGTGGATGCACCCAAGATCAAAACACTGGCATCTCGTTGACTACATCATTGTAAGCCGGCGAGACATCCAGGATGTAAAGATCACCAGAGCCATGAGAGGAGCTGAGTGCTGGACAGACTACCGATTGGTTAGAGCGACTCTTCAAATGCACATTGTGCCTCGCCATCCAAAACACTCCCAGACAGTTCACACATTTTACATTGTGAGTCACCTTAGATATCCATCTTATTTGCAAACATTCCAGTCCTGCCTGGACAACAAGCTGTCTACCAAGGGACCACTCACTGGAAGCTCAACCGAGAAATAGAACCAGTTCAGAGATGCAGTGAAGGTAACATCAAAGGCAGTCCTAGGCCCAAAACAACGCAACCACCAGGACTGATTCGACGAGAACAACACTGCTATTGAAGACCTATTGAGCAAGAAGAACAAAGCCTTTATGGAGTGGCAAAATAACCCAAACTCTGCTCCTAAAAAGGACAGATTCAAGTCTCTCCAAGGCACGGCACAGCGTGAGATCAGGAAGATGCAAGACCAATGGTGGGAAAAAGGCAGAAGAAGTCCAGTGGTTTGCTGATATGAAAAACTACAAACAATTTTTCAGTGCCATCAAGACTGTCTATGGGCCATCAAAACCCACCACCACTCCCTTGCTATCCTCTGATGGTGACACTCTCATAAAAGATAAAAAAGGTATCAGCAACAGGTGGAAAGAACACTTCAGTCAGCTTCTCAACCGGCCCTCTTCAGTCGACCAAAGCACCCTTGACCAGATCCCCCAAAACCTCTCCATTGAACAACGTGATGTCCCTCCTTCAATAGAGGAAGTCCAAAAAGCCATTAAACAAATGAGTGCAGGCAAGGCACCCGGTAAAGACGGGATCCCAACCAAGGTGTACAAGGCCTTAAATGGAAAGGCGCTCCAGGCATTCCACATAGTGCTGACCGGCATATGAAAAGAGGAAGACATGCCCCCAGAACTCAGAGATGCCTCCATCGTAGCTCTATACAAGAACAAAGGCTCATGAGCAGCCTGTGACAACTACAGAGGCATCTCACTACTCCCCACTACTGGAAAGATCCTCACCCGTGTTATACTCAACAGACTCCTGTCATCTGTTTCAGAGCAGAACCTACCTGAATCATAATGTGGCTTCCGACCAGATCCCAGCACCATCAACATGGTCTTCACGGTGAGGCAAATGCAGGGAAAAATACCTTGAGCAGAACCTGAGTCTCTACATTGTTTTCATAGACCTGACAAAGGCGTTCGACACAGTGAACAGGGACGCATTGTGGGTGATCCTCAGCAAGCTCGGTTGCCCAGCAAAATTAGTCAAACTGATCCAGCTCTTTCATGTCAACATGACAGGGGAAGGGGAAGTCCTATCTGGTGGAGAGACTTCCGATCGCTTCAACATCTCCAATGGCGTGAAACAAGGCTGTGTCCTCGCTCCAGTATTATTCAACCTATCTTTCACCCAAGTATTACAACATGCTGTGATGGATCTAGACCTGGGTGTCTACATCAAATACCGACTGGATGGCTCACTATTTGACCTTCACCGCCTGACTGCAAAAACAAAGACAACAGAGAGACTCATCCTGGAAGCTCTCTTTGCAGATGACTGTGCTCTCATGGCCCACCAAGAAAACCATCTTCAAACCATTGTGGACAGGTTCTCTACAGCAACAAAACTGTTTGGCCTGACTATCAGCCTCAGCAAAACAGAGGTGCTGTTCCAACCTGTACCAGGGAGGCCAACGAACCAGTCGTGCATTACAATCGACGGCACGCAGCTTTCTAATGTCAACACTTTCAAGTACCTGGGCAGCACCATCGCCAATGATGGGTCCCTAGACCATGAGATCAATGCCAGGATCCAAAAGGCCAGCCAGGCACTCGGGCAGCTGCGCTGCAAAGTCCTCCAACACAGAGGTGTAAGCACTGCGATGAAGCTCAAAGTGTATAACGCAGTAGTCCTCAGCCGCTCCTGTACAGTTGCGAGACATGGACACTGTACCGGAAGCACATGAAACAGTTGGAGCAATTCCACCAACGCTCCCTCCGGTCAATCATGAGGATCCGATGGCAGGACCGAATCACCAACCAGGAAGTCCTCGACAGAGCCAACTCCACCAGCATCGAAGTCATGTCCTCAAAACCCAGCTACGATGGTCTGGACACGTCATCCGCATGGACCCACAGCGAATACCAAGACAGGTATTCTATGGTGAACTGTCAGCTGGACTCAGGAAACAAGGCCGACCAAACAAAAGATTCAAGGATCAGCTAAAGTCAAACCTGAAGTGGGCTGGCATTACACCAAAGCAACTAGAACTCGCTGCCTCTGACAGAAGCAGCCGGCGAACCCACATTCACCATGCTTCCACCACCTTTGAAGATGAGCGACGTTGACGTCTTGCTGCTGCACGTGAACACCGACACCAGGCCACAACGGCACCTCCCGTAACAACTGGTGTCCCAGGCCCCATGTGCCACAAACTCTGTGCCTCAGCCTTTGGACTCCAAAGCCACATGAGGGTACATCAATAGATGAAACTGCACAAAGACAATTGTCATTCTCGATCACCGAGAGACTACTACTATTCTGTGTTAAAATTCTCATATAGGCCTGGAAGATGCATTGTTGTGTTTTTTATACTATTTATACTATTATAAGTATATATATATATATATATATATATATATATATGTATATACACACACACACACACACACACACACACACACACACACACATATATATATATATATATATATATATATATATATATGTATGTATGTATAGGATTTGTACTATTTAGGTCAAAATTCTAGATTGATCTCCAGAAGAGCTGGATCAATTCACGGCTCCAAAATGGTGCATTAATAATCCTGTTTTCCCTCAGCCTCTCAAACATATCATTTCCCTTTGATGTCATCTTTGCCAATCAGATGAGTGTAAAGTAAAACTCAGATTTGCTTTAGTTTGTATTTGTCTAGTTATTTGTGATTCAGGGCGTTTTTCTCTTATGTATATCTGTTGATTGCTCTGATTTCTTCCTTAGAGCACTACCTGTTCACATCCTCTGATTATTTATCAATTTGGGGATGGTTTTTATCCTTATATATTTGAATTAATACCTTATATATCTTGGAAATGAGAGCTTTACCAGAGAAATTTGCTGCATAGATGTTTTCCAGTGGAGTCAGTTGAGAGAAGCCTGCGAAGACTTATTTGAACTGATACAGAGTGTAACCAGCAGAAACAATTATTAAAAGGGAAAAGAACCTACTTATACAAAAAATATCTATAGCAGCTCTTTTCGTGGTGGTAACGAACTAGAAAATGAATGAATGTCTGTCAACTGGGGAATGGCTGAACAAACTGTGTTATATGCTTATAATGGAATCCTACTGTGCACAAGAAATGACAAACAAGAGAATCCCAAAAAAGTTGGACAGATTTATGTGATGAAAAGCAAAACAAGAAGAACCCAGAAAATGCTGTGCCTGATAACAACAATAATGCATGATGATTAACTGTGAATGACTTCACTGTTATCAACAAGCCAAGGATCCAGGAGAAGTCCAAGGGGGCTCATGATGAAAAAGGATATCCACTACCATAAAAAGAACAGAGACCAAATGCACATTGAAACACACTATCCTTCACTTTATTTTCTCCATAAATTTTTCTTTATTTTAAGAAGTATGTCTCTTGCTTCACAGCATGGTGAACAGGGAAATAGGTATTTTATGACACTATATATACAACTTCTCTTACCTTCCTTCTTGGGGATAGGAGAGGGGTAGGAGGGAGGGGAAGAACATGGATTGCAAAATGTCAGAAAACAAATATTAAAAAATTGTATGAACATATAATGTAGAAAAAAATAAAATGTAAAAAATTGTATCTATATGTAATCTGAAAAAATAGAATTAAAATATATATTGAATGATAGCACACATATAATATATATCATACTGTGTGCTGTCTGAGGGATTTGGGAGAGGAGGAAGGGGAGAGGGAAGGGACATGGATAGTAAAATGGCAGAAAATTTTTATTAAAAATTGAACCCGAGAACAATTTATACAGTAATCCTTATATATCATTGTTTTAAAAATTGTTTTTATTTTCATATGAACATTTTCTTCCTCCTCCCCCATATTCACCAACTGAAAAAGGAAGAAAAAACTTTTACAAATTTATATAGTCAAGCAATATAAATTCCTGCATTGACCCTGTTCAAAAAAGAGAGTAAAATGATAAAAAAAACTGCAAGATTTATAAACTCTGACTAATGAGATGGGCAGCCATGATGTGAGAGGACTACTAAGGAAGCATTCAGCTCACTTTGTGACCAAGAGGTGATGGACTTGGTGTGCAACATGAGATCTACTTTTGGCCAGGGGCAGTGGAAGAATTTGTTTTCTTTACTTGACTATACATGTTTGTTCCAAGGGTTTTGTTTTTCTTTTCTTCTTGTAAATGGAGGGGGAGAGGTTTGAGGGAGAGAAAAGAAATGCTTTTGAATTGAAATTTTAAATGAAAAACTAATAATAAGAAAACCATGAGGTCTGGCTCTCTCTTGGACTCTAGTTCTGATTGGCCTAAAGGGAGAAATTCCTTCTTCCTCAGAATAATTGATTCTGCATACCAGGTTTCTTCTTTCTCTCACCTCTCCCCCATCACAAACTATTATGCAGTATATCCAACTGAAGCATCTCTTCAAGATGAAAGAGTAAATAAGGATCAGTCTTATTGTCTAGAAGAAGAAAACTGCTTGTGTCCTAAAACTGGTCAGCAGTTCCTTTTTATTAGTTAGTCAACCAGAAAGCATTTATTAAGCACCTACTGAATATCAGACATTGGTTTTTCAAATCCCTTACCTTCTGTCTTAGTGTCAGTTCTATGACCAAACAGCAGCAAGGGCTGGGCAATCAGGGTAAATGACTTGCCCAGTATCATGCAGCTAGGAAGTGTCTGAGGCCAGATTTCATCCGGATTGTCCCAACTCCAGGCCTAGGACTCTATCCTCTGTGCTACTTAGCTGCCGCAAGACATTTTTCTAAAGGGACTAGATCACATGATATCATTTCTGGATCATTTTTAAAAGGTTTAATTGACTCATGTTAATATCTTGTATTTTTCCCAATTAATTCTATTCTTAGCACATTGTGGAAAACTGACAAACAGGATTAATTTCCCTCTGTGTATAATCGCTTTGGTTCCCTTAATCCTTTCCTGGCTATGTTCTCAGAAGTAGAGATTATGATCTCTGGACCTACCCTCAAGCTCCTAACTTCTCATGGAACTCTAGTCTTAGAATAGTTTCCAAAAAATAGTTCCAAAAGTATTCATGTTCCTTCCCATGAAGTAGTTGGTGGAAAAGGTCTTTTATTTATTTATTTTTAACCCCTCACCTTCTGTCTTAGAATCAATACTGTGTATTGGCTCCAAGGCAGAAGAGTGGTAAGGGTAGGCAATGGGGGTCAAGTGACTTGCCCAGGATCACACAGCTAGGAAGTATCTGAGGTCAGATTTGAACCCGGGACCTCCGGTCTCTAGGCCTGGCTCTCAATCCACTGAGCTACCCAGCTGTCCTCAGAAAAGGTCTTTTAAATGCAACTTGTTGTCAAACTGTATATGATTGATCAACAGAAAAGAAAATTCATGTTGGATTGAATTAAATTTCTAATTTGAATTGAGGAAAGGGAATGGGAATCATTACCATCATTAATATTCTGTAAGAAGAAAATCCTGGAAAGTGGCCATAGATGGAGAGAAATCTGCATAATACTTTCTCAACTCAGGGAAACAATGATTTCATTGGCAAACTTTTCCAATTCTATTTGTGGAATAAGAGCACATTTCCCTTCTCCCCCCACCCCCAGTGGTCTCTTCATCTAAAGATCCCCAACTAGCCAACATCCATAAAAACTCAATAATTTATGCCTAGTCTGGCACTTCAGTTCTTAGCAGAATGGGTTATTTAAGTGGTGATTGCTGCCATCAAAATGGCAGGCATTTAAGTCTGGTAAATTGTTCACTCTGCTTTCCCCAAAGCTAACCGGGGACCTTCCCCACCCACCCCCGGCTTTAAGTACAGTCGCCGTGCTCACTTAGGAAGGTAGACATTTTTCTAGAAAAGAATTAGCACAGCGTATGCTCCTCTATACAGCCTGACTTGAACGTTTATATGGACATTAGCCATGTGGAAAAGTAGAAGCGGAGACTGAAAATGCCATCCAGGAGTGTACTACATAATTATATAATGTGAGGCAGTGTGATGGAGTGGAAAGAACGTTGGCCTGCGTCAAAGAGTCTTTGACTTATGTAACCTTAGACAAGTTAATTTATTCTCCTGTTGAATGAAAGGCTTAAATAAAAAGAAACAACAACTAGTATTTCTAGAGTTCTTTAAAGTTTGCATAGTGCTCTATTATGCATAATATATAATATAAAATAGTGCAAATATTATGTCATTTAATCCTCAGAGCTACTATAGAACAGAGGAATTACTATTATTCCCATTTGACAGATGAGAATATTAAGGTTAACTAAGGTTAAATAACCTGTCCAGTCTCACAAAACCCTTAAGTGTCTGAGATAGAATTTGAACTCAGAACTTCCTGATTCCAAGTCAAGAATTCTATCCACTGCACCACCTAAATAATGTCTTCAATTTAGTAAAGGACTCTTTGAACAATAATCTATAACCCCACCTTTCTTGGAGTATACTTTCCTAAAATCCTGTCTACTAGCAGGAAGGCACTTGGGGATGGGGGAAGGAAGGTCTGGTTTCCTGTGGGCCTAGATCTGTGTTGGCAAACCTATGCTATGGCATGTGTGCTGGAGGAGGCTGTGCCCTTTCCCCTCTCCATGCACACCTAAGGACATTTCTCCTATCACTCACCCCTCTACACAGCAGCCCAAGGGGAACGCTTCCTCCCTCCCCATTTGAGGTAAGGCAGGGAGGCTCACATGTGGTGTGAGGGTTGTAGTTTGGGCACTTGGTCTCTAAAAGGTTCACTATCACTAGCCTAGATCATTTGATGAGACTAGCTATTAGTAACTTTCCCTACAGAAATTATAAATGATACTGAGTCCAGTCAACAATGGCTTTTATCTGTCAGTTATTTCATGTAAGAGATAGAGTTGGCTTCAGGACAGGTTAGATTATGTCTCTGATATACACATCATCTGAATGCAGCACAGCATAGTAGATGGGATATTGATCTTGGAGTGAAAAAAATCTACATTCAAATCTTATATCTAACAGTATCTGTATGACCCTAGGCAAGTCATTTAACTTCAGTGTTCCTTAGACAACTCCTTGTAACATAGTCTCCCAAAGTCATGAAGGGATTGTGATCTACATAGGTCAAGAACCTCCCCAAACAGACAAAATTCTAGATCTTTTATGTATTCAAGTCAATCTTCCAAAAGTCATACCTTTCTTTAAGTATAACAGGGAAAGCCAGGATGTTGCTTGTCCCATGATGAAATCCATTTGTTTTCTTTTTTTTTTAACTGTCACCTTCTGTCTTGAAATCAATACTGTTTATTGGTTCTAAGGCAGAAGAGTGGTAAGGGCTAGGCAATGGGGGGTGAAGTGACTTGCCCAAGGTCACACAGCTAGAAAGTGTCTGAGGCCAGATTTGAACCCAGGACCTCCCGTCTCTAGGCCTGGCTCTCAATCCACTGAGCTACCTAACTACCTACCCCACCCCCCAGTTTGTTTTCTATTCACATATTACATTCTTCTTTAAGTAATATGCTTACTTTAAATTTGCTAAATTAATTGGTAAGACAGTTATTGCTAGGGGAAGACTACCCAAAGCCAGAAAGGTAAGTAGTCTCCGCTATTGTACAAATTTCAAACCGACAGTACCAATCCTGAGAGAGTGGAACAGGACAAAGAAGTCCTAATGAGGAGGAGGATTTGTGGGCCTGTTGGTAGCTCACGTTACAGGACCAGTTTGCCACTTCTTAGGGTGGAGAGATATTCTTAGGATGGGAAGATATAGTGAGAGACAGATGCTGCATCATCTTTCTGTCTTTCCTTACCAGGTACGTCCTTATGCCAGCCACAAGTGGAAGAAATTGGAAAATAAAAGGCTTTTGGCTGACGAAAGCCGAAGGAAGTTGGAGCTCTGGAAGCCCGCAGCTTTCAACATAGAAGCAAGCCTGCCAGGAGGGGCTTTTGATCGGTGGCAGGTAAGTGAAAAGAGCGGATGCTCTCGCTTTGCTGCTGAGTTCGGGATAAAGGAAGGATGAGCAGTCTGTGATACTCTTCTTTCATATCTTCTCCATTTAGCTTGACTTTATGTTTTAGAAAATACCTTCCCTTCCATTACCTTATGGACATCCACAATAACATCATGACTTAGGTAGGCCCATGCTGATAACTGTTAAGAGATATTAAGAAGCCACTGGACCCAAGTGTCTTGGGACCGTGTTTCCTCATCACCATGAGGTGGCAGTGTGCATATAGATACAGTGCCAATCAAGTGGACACTGTAGACATGAGCCAGTGCTTGTGCGTGATAACTCAAGGGCAAAAATCCATCTCTTAAGAACTGGAACTGCCCATATGTCACAAGGGTGTTCATTTGGTGACGTGCCGGATACTGATGCTATACTTGAATCCCAGAGAGCCTCCGTTTAGAGCACTTCTGACAGGTGACAGGTGAATGCAGCTTGAATATTGTAGACATTCCCAGATAGGCAGTGATTCAAGTCAGGCCAGCCTGGCCACCGGATTTCAAATCCCAAGCCCCAAACCTTGAAAACTTAGTTGCTCTTACATCGCTGAATCGGAGAGTGGAGGGAAGTGTGTCAAGGAAATGTCTGGTTGGCCATGTCACTGTGGATTTGTAGCTCTGATTGCAACTAGCGGATATTATCGCCTTCAAATGTGCACTCGGGATTGTTCTCCATGACTGAAAAAGACCCCTTGAACTGGGGGAAGGGGGTAGCCATGCGCGTATGTATATGTATAACCTTGACTTTTTTTTCAGTCCTTCCCCCTTTTATTGTTGCTGTGCTCACAAGTTAAACCAGCTGTGAAAGGTGCAAACATTTGAGTTTGCATTCAACTAAGAGCTGTCATTTTGTGCTTTCCAGGAGGTAAACAGCTGGGCCAGTTGGTGCTCCAATCTATCAAGGCTGTACAGTGATGGTTTTCATTGTTGTTGAAATTTGTATCCTGGATGGTTCCTTCTGAAGAGCTGAAGATCTGAGGGGAGGGGGTGGGAGTTTTCCAGTTAGTCTATCAATATTACAATTATAAATGGCATTCACCCAAGAGACAGAGATCATCTGGGGTCCCTGCAACTCCCAGCCCATCCTCTGGACAGATTTATCTGCCTAAGCTGCCGCCAAAGGGCTCTGGGTTTCAAGAACAGATGTAAGGTAACAGAACAGTGTCTCCCTATAGAACAATGAAAATCACTTTTGTCACAGCTGCTTCAGAAGGAGCACGGGGCAAAGGAAAGGGGATGCTAAAATATTAATTCTGAAAATTATGTTTATAGCCTTGACTCTTAGCTCATCTACCTAGCAGGCCAGGAGGTTAAGATAGCAGGACTCCAGGCCATCTGTAAATGCTTTCTAAGCCACAGTTCATCAGTACGCTTTTGCTGGTGCTACTGCCTCGTGAAGGTTACAGAACAAAGGATGTGCTCAGTAAAGGCCTCTGGTGGACTTGCGCCATTGGCCATAGCCAGCAGCACTGGATGGCAGCTGCTGTGTGGCAAGCCTCTCACCAGCCAAATATTAGAAACAAATGTTTGAGGAGAGAAGTAGTTTGTAAACAAAGGCAAAAGATTCCCAGCATCCCTCCAGGGGGCTTGCCTGTCAGATCTTCGGAATTCATTTCCCCATGCTTATATATGTATCTGCAGGCAAATAAGACTGGGACTTTTCACCAGAGTTAATCTTATTTACTGACAACAATATTGGGGGACTTAATTGCTTAGGTCCCAAGCAGCTATTTGCGAAGTTCCTTGACCCCAGTAGTGCCCTCAATGCAGGCCTTTGGCAGCTCTTTCCATTCACAAGTCCCAGGTTGCTCTATAGAAGTGAGTCTGCTCTGTCTTAAATAGTGCCACTTACATCACCACACCAGACAGGCTTTGATAGAATGGGTCACAACTGTCTCAATCCAATCTGCCTGTGATGGGTGAGAATTCCATCATAAACACCTCTTCTGCCGTCTTCGCTTTAGAGTCTTCTCTCGGTCCACCAGCTGTGCCGCCATGCTCCTCTAGTCCCCAGCTCCCCTTCGGATATTGTCTTCCCTTGTTGGAAGGTCAGCTCCTTGAGAGCAGAGACTCTTTTGCTTGATTTTATTTCCATCCTCAGCATTTAATATGGTGCCTAGAACATAGTCATTGTTTAATAAATCTACTCTCTCTCCCTCTCAGAAAGCTACTGAATGGGGTGGGTAGAGGATTCAGTAGACTGAGAGCCAGGCCTAGAGATGGGAGGTCCTGGGTTCAAATCTGAACTCAGACACTTCCCAGCTGTGTGACCCTGGGCAAGTCACTTAACCTCCATTGCCTAGCCCTTACCGCTCTTCTGCCTTGGAGCCAATACACAGTATTGATTCTAAGATGGAAGGTAAGGGCTTAAAAAAGAAAATATAGAAAGCTATTGTACACATCTCTAATAATGGACACTAGAGTACTGTGTTCATTTCTGGATGCCATATTTAAGAAAAATTATTGATCAGGGAAAAGTGGCAAAAAGGGTGAAAGGTACAGTGGATAGTGTTTGACATAGACATAGACACGGAAAGATTTGTGTTTGAATTCAGCCTCATGTGATCCAAGGCCAAGTCACTTAACTATAAGCCTTGGTTTCCTCATTTGTAAAACAAAGAGATTGGACCCTATAGCTTCTAAGATCCTTTCCATCTGTAGATCTATTATCCTATGAGTTCATTTCATATGGAAATCTGTTGGGGGGAGAGGGAATTTGTGCATGTTTAGCACAGAAAACGGAAGACTTTGAGGAGAGAGTGGAAAGAGCTTTATTCTAGTATCTGAAGGGCTGTCACCTAGGAGAGGGATTACATTGATTCTGCTGGTCCCAGAAGTCAGATTGAAGAACAGAGGCTAGAAATTGCCAAGGCAGATATCTAGCTAATATGGGGAAATACCCCCAGCTGTCAGAGTCCTCCCGAAATGACATGGGCAGCCCTAGGAGGTGGCGGCACCCAATTCCTGGAGGTCTTTGGCAGAGGCAGGAATGGAGAATGGATGTTTGTTGAAGCAGAAGCTGGAGTTCTTTGGGTTCTGAGGTCCTTTTGAGCTCTGAGATTTTGTGATTGCAATCCACTAGACATTTCCTCTTTTTTCCACTGCTCCCCAGGAGCAGGCAGGTTTGTTATGAGCCCAGGGAGAGTTGCTCAGCTGGGATTCCAGGTGGAGTCATTTTTCACATTGGCCTCTTCCTTCAGGGACCAAGTGGAAATCACATTTGGTGATATTGCTTTTTCTCAAATGGAGGCTGTGTGTGTACGTGTGTGTGTTTGTGTGTGTGTGTGTGTGTACGTGTACGTGTGGTTGGCTCAATTTCCTCCTGTTTCAGTTCTGAACTAATGTGATGAGGTGGAGGTAAGAATGGGGGTACCAGTTGCCAGAAGTATCATTTTTCCTGCCCAAATCCTGCTTGCCAAACACGATATGTATTAAGCAGGCTTTCCTTTGATAGGTAAGATGGAGAGTCAAAGACAGAGCAAAGCTAGACCTGTGAAGTGGGGGGACATGGAGCAGACTTTGGAAGAATTCACTTGAGTGAGGGGGAATAAAATAGCTTCCTATTTTAACTAATTAGTGCTCAGCCTAGGGCTAAGATCCTCTGTTGCTCTCTGCTGAAGGACTGTGAGTGTTTTCTGATACCTCTATTTAGTTGGCATCCTAAGTCAAAGCCCCAACTGCCTTTTCCTAGTCATATATACCTTGGCTGTACAAGAGTGACCGTAATAATAAAATTTGTGGTAAATGAAGAACTAACTTTTCTTTATACTTAAGTACTTAAAAAAAAACCCTTAACTATTGTGTATTGATTCCAAGGCAGAAAAGCAGTAACCGTCAGGCTATAGGGATTACATGCTTTGCTCAGGGTTACACAGCTAGGAAATATCTAAGGTCAGATTTGAATTCAGAATCTCCCATCTCTAGATCTGGCTCTCAATCGACTAAGCCACCTAGTTACCCACTAGGTCAGTGATGATGAATTTATGGCATGGGTGCCAAAGATGGCACACAGAGAGTTCTCTGTGGACACTCGGCCACCCTCCCTCCCCCCCAGAGTTCAATACTAGAAAGGCAGAGGGACTCAGGCAGAGCTGTTCCCCTCACCCTCTCCACCATATCATATGATATTTTTTCACATCCCCCACTCCTCTGTCCAGCAGTCCAATAGGAGCGCACAGGGGGTAAGGTGGGTGACTCACAGTTGGCAGAGCTGGAGGGGAGCAGGGCACTTGGGCAACTTCCCTTCCCCTCTTTACACTCACTGAGGACATTCCTTACTTCACCCATGCCTCCATCTAGCAGCCCATTGGGAACGCTTTCTCCCTCTTCTCTGTGAGGCATACCCAGAATATGAGTGGGACATGGCACATGGCCTCTGGGGGAAGGGACGTTATGGCACTAAGTCACCAAAAGATTCACCATCACTCCCCTAGGTACTTTATAAAGACAAAATGGCAGAAGGCCATGGTATCCTTAGACAAGAGGATAAATTACAAGGATGGGTAGCAGTTTTCTAAACTAGCCGTTGAACAATCAGTCTTCACCATGGTCAAGATCTACCTCCACATCCCACACTATACAAGGGAGCTATTCACTCACCAAAGAGATGCACAGAAATAATTGCTGGGGCTTGCCCAGCTTTCATGGAATGCAGAAACAGATGGAGGTCATGTTCCTCAGGATATATACAGTGACAAAACAGGTGCTAGTGTTAAGTGCTATTCCCAAGAGGCAGGTAAAGCTTTACTGTTATGAGAAAGGTGAGTAACTTGAGTTGATGGGTCAATGAAAAGTAGAACTAGGAATTATCTCTCTATAATCTCTCATCGTAAGGGAATGTTTTCAGAGCTGGGACATCCCATGCCTGCATATTTATTTGGTTCCCCTACTTGAGAGTCTCTCTTATATAATACTCAAATACAAATGTCAAAGCAAAGAATTTGTAAATATTTTGAATTCTCTTTTCTCACTTCTAAGTTTCCCATCTCATCCCTTGAAAACTCAACAGATTTTACTGAATGCTTAAAGGAAACCCTACTGCCTCTGCAAGTACCATAGACCTTTGGCCAAATGGTTCCTCTACACTTTTTTGTATGTGCAACAAGTTTTATTGGTCTTTAAGTTACATGAACAGAACAAAGCTATTAACACATTTTAAAAATTTTTACTTATATTTAACAGAAGAAAGAGAAATTCTGAAGTAAACCAAAAGAACTGATGAACCTCAGATAAATATTTCTTTAAAACAAGAGAGGGAAGTTCCTAAAAGATTTTTAAATCATCAAAATATTTAAAAGAGCCTCTACTCCCTGTTGCTAACTTCTGAATTCTGTAAATGATTTCTGTTTCTTCACTCAGAATACAAATATTCATCTTGAGACTTGGCCTGTGCAAAGTGGATGTTGAACACTGAATCTTTTTAGCCCAGCTATCTTGAGACTGTATATTTGTTCTACCAGTACTGTCTAATATGTTGTCTTTGAGCAGGATGGGCCCTTCTAAGAAAGTAAAAGAGGAGGCTCCCTCCTGGTGTGATTTCTCAATCCTCCCTCCCTTCCAATCTTTTCTTCCTTTCCTCTACAATTGGTTAAAATACTAGCTGGGGTAATTGAGTTATAATCAGTCATTTACACTCTAGTGTGAATAAAGCTCCTGGGGATTGGGAAATGAGGCCTCAGATATCTGAGGGAAGGTCGCGACATCAAGAACTGTAAAGGTCAGATTAGCTACAGGAAGCACGTAATAATGTAACATGAAATTCTGATGTCAACATTCTATTTCAGACTAGCTTTATCTGATGGGCTCAGCCTAGGTGGTGTATAGAGAAGGATCTTTTTGTGATACTGACGTTTATTGTGTAAATCAACTCTATGTTTCTGTTTCTGGCACAAATTAGTGACAACATATGATATCAATCATCACGTTTTGTGGGCCTTCCTGAACATTCTAGGGAGTGTATGGTGGTGCTTGCATAGGGGAGAAGAGACACCACACTGATCTTCCCTCATATTAAGTAGTGAAATGAAAAGTTGCTATTCCAAGCTGCATGGTTGCAGTGTTTTGACAGAATACAGCCAATTGAACTGACGGCGGCATTCACAGTCACTGCAGAAACAAAGCCTTTGGAATCACAGAAGAGGGGAGACACATTTCTGCAGCTGTTTGCATTTTATCTTTCTGCCTCTCTTGTCTCTTCTCTGATACCAGTGATGAAAGTGACCTTTGAAAGTTTTTTAGAGGCCTGCCCAACCCGGAGTGTCCCAGCGAGAATCCAAACAGCACCATTAGAACGTGAACAGAGAGGTTAGGAAACAAGGCATCTGTGTGGTCAGAATCAGAGCAATGATCATCGCCATAATCATATTAATAATAGCCAAGACTTCTGTAGCCCTTTCAGGTTTGCAAAGCATCCTCTTGGTGTTACCTTATTTGGTCATCACAACAACCCTGGGAGGCAGATGCTCTTAGTAACCCCATTTTACAGATGAGGAAACTGAGGCTGAGGGAGAGTAAAGGGTAACACAGCTAATAAGTACCTGAGACAGGATTCAAGATCAAGCCTTTCTCACTCTGAGTCCAGAGTTCTATCCACTGCCTGTATTGTAATTTATAATGCATCTGAAGTGAAAATACATATGCACATATAGATAAAGATATACATATATACATATATACATACATACATACATATAAATATATATATATATATATATATATATATATATATATATATATATATATATATATATATATAAACAACACTGGATTTCTAGTACCCAAGATTGAGACTTTAATAAGAAGGGAACCAAGTTCCTCAATGCAATGCAATGCAATGATAGGAGATATATACATGTATATGAATATGTATATGAGCACTTTGAAAACACTAATCTGATATACATGCAGTTATTGTTATAATTTTTCAGGGCTTGAGGAACCCAGGCTCTTCTTTATTAAAGATTCCGGATGTATCTCTCTTATTTAGTAGCTAGCAGGCCTAGAAGAGGCTCTTTGAAAACAATAGCATCATGTTCCAGGTGGAAAGTGGATACAGCTGACTTTTTAAATGGGGGAGGAGAACCCTCCTTTGAAGCCTGTTGCCCTATCAGGGATTCAGTTATAATGCAAAGCTGGGATTTGCATAGGACTATCTTTATTGGTGAAGATTGAGTGTTTGGTACTCTGTGTCTTCATGAGGGATGGAATTAACAGGGAGAGATCTTAGTCTTCTGGCTTCTAGCTTTAAGAAAGGGACTCATGAGTCCAGATTCTTTCCTCAGAATGGTCCCTCAAGGGAGAAAGAGGAACCCTGGGAAGAGCAGGCACCTCAGCCATGTTTGCATGCCACACTAGATATTTGGGGGGAATTTCCCCTTGGATGAGACCTCAGTGCATGCTCTCTCTCTCTCTCTCTCTTCTCTCTTCTCTCTCTCTCCTCCCTCTCTCTCTCTCTCTCTCTCTCTCTCTCTCTCTCTCTCTCTCTCTCTCTCTCTTCTCTCTTCTCTCTTCTCTCTCTCTCTCTCCTCTCTCTCTCCTCTCTCTCTCTCTCCTCTCTCTCTCTCTCTCCTCTCTTTCTCTCTCTTCTCTCTCTCTCTGTCCTCTCTCTCTCCTCTCTCTCTCTCTCTCTCTCTCTCTCTCTCTCTCTCTCTCTCTCTCTCCTCTCTCTCTCCCTCTCTCTCTCTCTCTCTCTCTCTCTCTCTTCTCTCTTCTCTCTCTCTCTCCTCTCTCTCTCCTCTCTCTCTCTCTCTCCTCTCTCTCTCTCTCCTCTCTTTCTCTCTCTTCTCTCTCTCTCTCTCCTCTCTCTCTCTCTCCTCTCTCTCCCCCCCCCCTCTCTCTCTCTCTGTCACGCTCTCTCACTCTCATCTCCTTCCCAAGTAGGAAAACTCATTCATTCTTTTTACATTGTTTCATACAGTATTTACTGTATAATTTCCCTTATTTTTGTTTGCTCTTGCCTAGGATAAATGGCTTATTTACCCTTCAATATATGTGCCTTACCATGGTATTGACCCTGTTCCCTTCTATCCTCCCTCCTATTCCTTTCCCTGTCTCCAGTTTCTTCTCCTCCCTCTCTTTTTCTTTTCCTAGTTCTTTCCTTTCTCCTCCTTCTTCTCTCTGACTCTTGACCTCTTTCTTATTCTCTACCTCCTCTCCTCTCTCCTTTCTTCCCACTTCTACTCTCCCTTCTCCCGCCCTCCTTCCTAACTATTATTTCTCTCTCCCCTTCTGTCTTTCCCTTTTTTAGATTACTGTTACTTCCCAAAGGCCTCCTGCCAAGTAGAATACGCTCTTGTATTAAGCAAAACAAATCCACGCCATGGGTGATATCTGCAAATGTATGCCTCATTCCTTACCTCTAGTCTGCCACCTCTCTTCAGAAGGATCTGAAGTGGGTCTTCCCTATTCTGCCTAAAGATTATTCTCCTTGGTTCAGAAGACAGACTGACTGACAGCAGCAACTGAATTCTCCTTTATTCTTGGTTTTCTTTTGACATGGAACTCCCCCCCCCCCTTAGGAGCAGCCCATTTTGTTTCTTTTCCTTCTTGCTCCAGACATGGCTAAAACAAATAGTTTATTAAAAGTTCTTTTTGTTGTCCTTCACAATTTTTAAGCCTACATTCTTCCTGTGATTTTACCTTTTTGACACTATTCTATAGGCCAATGATGCTCTTTCGTAGTTATGCATAACACATTTCTAGCTTTTGTGCATGTTTTCTTCAAATCTGAGCTCATCCATGAAGGCCTCCATGAGTCATATCTGATGTCTCCCCTTTTTCTTTTTGATTAGGAGTATTCAGTTATGTTATCCAGACTTTATGCTTGATCAGGGAATCCTGAGACATAGAATCATTCAATTCAACAAGTATTTAATGAATCCCTACTGTGTGAGAAAACATGGAAAGACAAACCATACCGAGAAGCCAAAACATCCCCCAGATAAAGCATAAGCTCCTTAAATAAGGCAATTCTTTCCTTTTTTCATCTTTGTAACTGTAGCACATAGTAGGTGTTTAATAGATGCTTGTTGGAGAGAATTGATCCATTTCTCAGACATTTTTGAAACTTGGTTCCCTAAAGTCCCCTGTTGACTGTGTCCATAGAGCTAGAGGAAGAAGTTAAGTAGGGAAAAAGGATTCATCCAAAACCTTCTCGCAATCAAGCTTTCAAACTCATCTTAGTGACGATTTTAGTCTTCATTTGGGGCCAGCACACAGCCACCCCCATTTCGGATCTTCTGAAGAACCCAAAGTACCTCAAACTCTGGGAAATGTGGCCTCGGCGACCTCTTCTCAGGCCCCCAGGTCATGGGGCCCTAGCTTGATACCCTTCCAGCCCTGGGGATTATTGATTCCAGAAGGGTGTTGGCGAGAGGAGGACTCTCTTCTGTTTTCTGGGGCTTTCAGTGATATGGCTAGTCATCATCAAGTTGGGAGGATAGATTTCTCTCTAGCTGCTAACTATCCAGAGGAGTAGAGGTATGTTAAGTTGATTGGAGGGCAAATAAATAAAAATGGAGACAACCTCTAAATGTAGTTCCTTATTAATGGGATTTTTTTACCCAGGGCTGTTTTATGTATTGCCAAAACAGCTCTTTGAAAATTGAAAAATTCAGCGGTTAATCTCTGTGACACCATTTGGACTGATTTTCCCACCGAGCTCCGTAGCCATTTGGGGGGGCCTGGAGAGATGCGACTTGAGATTCTGGTTTCTGTTAGGAGTGGAAATACGCCAACGTAAGGTCCAAGTGGCTTTCGTGTTTGCTTTCTCAATGGTGGGGTGAAAAAAATGGCCATAATAAGACATCCCAATGTTTTTCTTATTGCCTAATAATTCACGCCATGCGTCGCTAATGTTACTTAGCCTTCAGCTCTGTACCTAAAAGCGATTTGCCTTAAATGGGAGCTACAAGCATACTATAATCTGCTTGTTTGTCTTACTGTGCATGCAAAAGGGCGCTATGGGAGAAGCGCAAGGCCTTCTGGACCTCCTTCCCCCAACAGCCAGGGATTTCCGACATCCAGAAATGTGCCTCATAGAGGAGGTGGGATTGAGCTAACTACCAAAGGTTGTGGCAGTTGAGAGAAAGGGCCAATTGATGAACTGGGCTAACAGGCCACCTGTGTGGCACAAATTGGGAGAGGGGGAACAAGAGAGATCCCGATGCCCCACTCCCAAAGCATTCTCTTGACAATGAGCTGTCATCCCAGAAATTCCGCCATTAGACTTTCATTGCTTTGCGTTGAAATATACATCCAGGAGAATACCTTATGCTGTCTGCATGCAAATGTACCTATGAGAAGTGAGCAATTCATTGACGTGTTTATTGATCACCTGCTGTGTGCTTAGCATGTATCAGGAACTGGTGGGGGGAGAGGTCCAAAAATGTAGAAGAAATGCTCGTGGCCCACAGAGTCTTAGAATACAGCTGCAGATAATAACTTTTTCTTCCTGGTCGTTGTTTCTAGTACTTTATACAGATGGAATTTTCTGCTCCATTTTCTATGAAAGAGATGTATATGTACATATATGTAATATGATGACTATATAGAATTACATGCATCCAATGGAAAGGTATATGGGGAAATGGTTACATGTATATAAAAATATTCACGTATATATATATATATATATATATATATATATATATATATATATATATATATACACATGTATATGTATATATATACACACACACACACAAATAAAAAATACACAGAGGGTTCAAAGGTGAATTTAAACACACGTGAAAGGCATGCATGTTCATGTATGTATGGTTATCTCTGAATGTTTCCACATATGCACAAGGACCATGTATCAGTTAGCATGTACATACACATACATGTAGTTCTGCTCCACACTTAGGCTTGTATCATCTGTTCTACATATGTATTAGTCGCATAGCCATGTTTGAGACATGCATAATAAAGCATGCTTGTGCACACATCATTATCTATATGTGTTCCACATATTTCATGTACAGTTGTATTATTCACACACTAGTGTCTGAGATACACATAAAGCATATTTGTGTCCATGTAATTACCATGTGTCCCACACATATGTGAGTGACTACCTATACATATATCATTTGTGTCTGCATAGGTATGTGCCTGAAAATATATGTGTTCCATATCTATTTATCTATATTCACCTTGTTCCATACATATGCACCTCACAGTGTATGCTACACATGTGTGCACCTATAAAGGTACCACATATGTACATGTGTCATACATGGGAATTCTACAGCATGCATCTATGTAATATACTTCACCCATATATTAATGTGTGCATGATGTTTTTGATTGAGTACTTGTAGTACACATGATTATTTACACATGTTCCACACATATGGTCCCACAAACATGTATGATTATATTTGTGAATGCATGTACAGTCATATGATATACATATATTTGCATCTATACACTCTCCAACACTGCTCCATCTTTACCTATTCAGAATGTTCACAAGAAATGTGAATATTTATATTTAGCATGTAGTCCACACATCGTATATGACCCATTATGTTATACACATGTGTGTGTCTTGCTATCACATATATGTCCATCTTACATTTTGGTGGAACTGTATACTCAACATGCATGTGCCAGCACATGGGTGTGATCCACACATGTGAACCCACACCCAGTCTGTATCCCATATAGGTATACATTATAATGTACATGTTTAGTTTCTATTTTCCATCTCCCCAAATACATGTGGAGGATAGTATGTGCTTATATAATGTACTGCTTGTGAGTGCTTGTATGATGTGCTCCATGCATGTGCTAGCACATGTGAGTGTTTATACTTGTGTTCCATGTATATTCTCTACAATTGTGCCTGGAAATTGTACTTCACACCTACATGTTCACGTGTTCCACAAATGTGCCCCTTTACAGGCCCCTCTGATACATGCATTTTCTTTTAGATGTGGGCTTCATTTGTATGTTTGTGTTTTCCTCACATGCTATTTTATTACATGTACCTGCCCATCTATGCCCTTCAAATGTATTGCTTGTACATGCTGCTTGAACATGTATTCTCTAAACTTTATGCTTGAGTGTTCTCCACCTAAACATGGTAGCTCATATAAGATCCATGTACATGTTCCCCCACATTGGTGTCCACAATCTGCATATACATGTATAATGTACATACATGTAAGGTGTAACCAGGCATGTATATTGAATTTATAATACAAATGCATGCATACTGCACTGTGTACATGCTATAAGTACATGGTTCACATGGGAATGCCCACATGAACGTGGAAATCTGTCCTCTTGTCTGCAGTTGCTGATGTGTGTGTATGTCTATACACACCCATGTTTGTACCTGTCTGTGCAGGAATGTTGATGTATGTTTTATGGATTGTGCAAGTGCACACGCATTTATATAAACACTTACATAATGCACATGCATGTTTACACAGATGTGCACATCTCTACGTATCTATAGCCACATATACACGCATACGCTCCTCTGTGTGTTCAGGTATCGCTTCCACATCACCGGGGTTAGGGATGCAGGGCCTTTGTGGCCTAGAAAATCCATTTGAGATTTTTTTGGTCCTTCCTTCGGAGCAGAGAAGTCGGATTTTTTCTTGTTCTCTTACGGACTGTTTAGACCAATTTATTGTAAACTTGGGGTTAAGCATTTGGTCATAGGGTATATGTAGGTCAGTGTTATCATTTCTGGGCCTTGTGTGTCGTCTGCTGCGTGTCATGTGCAGCTTCTGCAAAACCCTCCAAAAATTCCCGTTTCATTTCTTACACCAACCCATGATGTACTGAAATGGTGCAGGGGAAAGTTGTGATGTAGACGGGATGCCTATTTGTGTGCAGGTATACATATATGTGAATGTATTTTACGCACACGCATGTGAAAATGTTAAGAGCTGCACAGCCTTCATCCCTTCCCAATTCCCCTTCCTAGAGAGGAGAACTCAAACCCTGTCACATCTCTCTTATTTCAAACACAATCTACACCCTGTTGGAATATGAAAGGAACGTCATCTGGCTTCATGGTACCCAGCTTCCTCTTGGAGGACGACACCCGAATGAAGCCTCGTTTCTCCCATAAGTGTCTCTCTCCTGCCGCTAGGATCATGCTCATCCTTGAGACAGAAATGGATTCTTCTCTCCCCACAACCCAAGCAAATTAATCCATGCAAAGTATTGTTAGTGTTGCTATTGGGGTCATCATTTCAGCTGCTCTATTTTGATAGCCCATTCCATAGCGGGGCGTACATGTGTGTTTTCTGAGTTTTCACTGTGTGTGCCATTGGCCAAGTCACTTAACTTCCACCAGGCCTCGGTGACTAGATAGTATCCAATGTCCCTTTCAGCTCTAGATCTATAATTTTATAATCCCAAAGTCAGCCTCAAGGCAAATCTAAGTCCTGATTTACCAGCTCTCCTGCGTGCTCCACCCAGGTGGTCATGGGTATTTACTTTTCAAGATGAGTTAAAAATCAGCCACTCTTTGGTTGAAGGTTCAAGTGGGAAGATGGGGCAAGTTTCCCTGAAAATATGCTGCTCTTCGTTCTCTTTCTAGTCTCCTGCTGGGAGAGAGGGTGGCGTAGTGGGTACAACACTAGCCTTGTGGACCAGAAGCCTGGGTCAGAGTCAGTCTCGAGCACTGGCTCACTTGGAACTATGGGAAACCTTTTCAGATTGGAACTGGGGAGGGTGTGTCTATGGCAGCAGGACGTTGGGGAATGTTGGGGACCTGAAATCAGATATCGATACAATTCTTTTGAAAAGGAGAGTCCCCTACCACCAAGAAACCATTCCTGCCTACAGCTAAGGGGGTCACTTGATTAGAGCTCAAATCATTCAATCTCTGTATCGGGCACATATATGTAAACTCTGCAGTATGTGGCCACTTTTCCGCCCATGAAATGTAGCCCGGTGCTTTCAGAAGCATAAATAATAGCATTAATACTTCCACTGGAGAGTGAAAGGATATCACCTGGGGACTATAAGACAGTCAGCACACGATCCCTGTACTTTGTGGCTGTGTTAATAACTTTGTATTTTTAAGGCTATTCCTAGAAGGAAAGAAATGGTTATGAAGTGCCTACTATGTGCCAGGCAGTGCTTTACTTAGTGCTTTACAGGTATCATCTCCTTTGGTCCTCACAATAGCCCTGGGAAGAAGGTATTCTTATTGTTCCCATTTTACAGTTGAGAAAACCAAAATAGACAGATGAAATGACTTGCCCAGGGACACACAGAGAGTAAATGTATGAGGTTGGATTTGAACTAAGGTCTTCCTGACTCCAAATCCAGCACTCTATTCACTGAGTCACCTAGCTTCTTGGATTTCTTAGCCTCAAATTGTCTACAGAATTTATAATCATAGATTTCAAGGTAGAAAAGAAGTTGTAGATCTTTTCCTCCAGGGGGTATATGAAAAATGAGGGCTCAGAGAAAGAAAGTGATTTACCCAAGGTCACATACATAATTATACACCTAGAAGGGACCTTAGAAGGCATCGAGTCCAAATACCTCATTTTACAGTTAAGGAAACTGAGGCAGAGAGATGTTACATGCCTTGCCAAGGGTCACATGGCCAATAAGCATCAGAGGTAGGAAACTGAACCCAGGTTTATGCTGCTCTAAGCCCAGTGGTCTCTCCACTCTATCAAGCTACCTCATTAGAAAGGAATAGTGTCCAACTGGAAAGGGAAGTGTTAACTAGCCCTGTCATTCAATGGTCCTTGCTTTCTTTAAATCTCTAGTCCCCCGACATCCTTACGAACATGGCAGGAGTCAGGATTGAATAGAAAATAGCTTTCCTTTGCAAAACATGCCTTGAATCATCCCCCAGAGCTCAGGATTTGAACAGGCTTGGAGATGGAATTAACCTCCTGCTGGGGAAGTGATCCTCCTCGTGATTGGGGCTAAGATGCTGAAGGTGTTACCCATTGTATGCTTTTGCATGTAGGCTGTATGTTAAGTGGTTAGCTGGCAATTCTGCAGAATCTGCTTGGCATATCCTGATCTCCACTACCTCCCCTCCCTCTCCCTCTGCTAATCCTTCATCCCTGGTGCACACACTCTTCCTCTGGATTGATCTTTCTCCTTTTGTCCCTTTCCAAAGTAATCTAATGAAGATTTTACCCCAGGTAAATTGCCAATTCAAAGCTGCAGATGCTGGGAGGGGAGTGAAGCTGCCTTGAAGAAGGCTGGGCTTGGGGAAGCAGGGGCATCACACGTGTAGAGTGTCCTTCACTAGGGAACAAAATTGTTCACGCCTTGAATGCTGATGCTGCTTTTCCTAAAGTTCCACGTTGACGCTCTACTTGGTAAACTCTACTGGTTCTCTGGCGCCTCCAGGATCAGATCCAAAGTCCTCTGTTTGGTGTTCAAAGCCCTTCGTCATGTAACCCCACCTGCCTCTCCCTCACCTTTCCTGGTTTCGTACACCCTCCTCCTGGACACATCCTCCTAGATCTGGTGCCACCAGTCTTCTGGTGCCACGTCTTGCCTCTGGGCATTTTCTCTGTCTCCCATACCTGGAATGCACATCTGTATGTGGAAGTGGCAGAGTAAGAGACATTCGGGAGACAGAAAGTAGTTAAGATCGACTGAAATCTTGGGAGAGAAATAATGTGAGATAAAGCTAAAGAGGGAGGTCAAAGTCCAGTTACAGAAGATCCTGAATGCTGGGCTGACAGGTTAGACTTCATTTGCCAGGCCTCCGCACTAGGGAGCCATTGAAGTTTCCTGAGAGATGGAGTGACATGACAAAATCTTGTGTTCAAAAGAATACTTATCTTGTGCTGATGTAGAAGATTGATTAGAGCAAGAAGAAATGGGAGGTAGGAAGGCCTATTAGGAGGCTGCTGCATTGGTCAAGCAAAAGACATGTTCTCTTGCTGTGTTTGGTCACATGAAATTTAGCGCAATTGCCTGAGCTGACCCATGTCAAATTGAGTCAAAAAGCACTTATTAGGCATATGCTTTGTGCCAGGCACCATACTAAGGACCAGAGATACCAAGAAAGGCCCAAACCAATTCATCCTCAAGGAACTCACCAATCAACGGGGGAGATAGCACACAAGCAACTATGTACAAAGAAAATATAGAGGGTGCCCCATAAGTCATAGTGAGACTTTAGTTAGCTTCAAAATTTCCTAATCTTGTTCAGTGACATACGTAAAACCCAGTGGAGTTGCTTGTTGGCTACGGGAGGGGGATGGCAGGAGGGAAGGGAAAGAACATGAATCATGGAATCATGGGAAAATGTTCTAAAGTAATTAATCAAATAAGAATTTCCAAATTAAAAAATAGCTTCCCCAAAACTTTTAGGACGCTCTGTATGCAGAAAGAAGGTGCTAGCAGGAAAGGGAACTAAGAAAGCCTTCTTCCAGGAGGTTGGATTTTGCCCTAGACTTGAAGGAGGCCAGGAGGCAGAGGCAAGGAGGACATTCCAGACAGAGGGCAAATGAACAGAATCAAAATCTGGGGCGTCCTGCACGAGGAATACTGAGGAATAGGATCACAGATTGCATGGAAGATAGTCAAGGTGGCAAATAGCCAGCTTATGAAGGGTTTTTTGGATGCCCAATAGAGAGCTTTATTTGATCCCAGTGGTGTTAGGGGATTATGGGAGTTTACCGAATGAGGGCAGAGGGAGGGTGACTTGAGACCTATACTTTCTGAATCACTTTGCTAGGCTGGGTGGACTGTTGAGGGGAGAGATTCGAGTGAGCATGAACCAAAATCTCTCCTAGAAATAATCCCAAATGGTTTACCAATCTAGAAATCCTTTGTCTTTGGCCTTTCTTAAAGGAATGAACTAAGGGCACTTCCCAGTGGATTTATCCCGCTAATAATAATAGTGGGATAATCGTTGTAGGTATTTGAAAGTTAATGATTTTTCTAACTCCCAGAGGCTTACTGGAATCTGCTTAAGCTAAAGAAAGAGGCCAGAGAGCAGCATTTCAGAGATGGGAGGGGTTTCAGAGACCATCTGGTGCCCCCTTCCCTTGCCATGATACGGACGGGGAAACTGAGGCCCAAGGTATACAGTGATTTGTCCAAGGTCAAACAGGTAGAAAGTGACCAAGCCTAGATTCAGCCCTAGGCACTTTGATTTGAAATCCAGAATTACTTCCTGCACTTAACCAGGAGGAATTTCAACTACACTTTTAAAAGGAATTATAAGCACAGTTCATTGTGCAACTCCCTTTGCTCGCCCAAGACCAAACTCAAAATGGTTGGTTATAAAAGGGAATTCCGTGCTCCATTTATTAAGTACGTACTATATACAGAGTTCTAGATCATAACACTCTTCGGTTACTCTTTAGACTTCTGATTTTTCCCATAGCTTCTGCTACCGTTCTGGGGTACATGGCAAGTAGGCAGGAGGGGTTGGAAACTCCCCTGGTTAGAAATTGCATTTAAATGATTTCAATTTGGTTTGTGCTGATCCATTTATTTGGCATCTAGAACATGCTCTCCTGTCTGGTTTGCATTTCCAAAGACTGAAAATGAAAGCTGCCTTCCTCAGGCTAATCACTATCCCCAGGATGCCTTTCACCCCTTTACGTATTCTCTTTCCTTCTGGGCTGCATGGCATAAACTATTTGCTTTGAGAATTCATCCAGGGAAGTCGATTCATACTTTTCTTTGCTATGAACTTAGATGTTCGCCAAGAACCGGTGTTTTGAACTCAAAGCGGTATGGAGAAATAGGGCAAGAGGATCGCTCATCAAGTGTCTGTGGTAAACTCCACCTCAGTTTTGACCCTTGGCACATTTGCCTGCAGTGGGGTGATGGAGTCCTTCAGCTCAGGAGCAGCCCAGAGCCCAGATCATCATCCTGATGATGGAACTGCCAGAATCCCCAGCAAAATGACTCAATGGAACTTTCAAAGGATGTGGAGGTAGCATTAGGTAGCTGAGAAGCTCCCTGCTCAGGCCTTGAATGACCAAAGGTTGTCTCTTACACTTTGAATCTTAAGGCAGGCAGTAATCAAGTCAATCCATTTACTGAGAGACAGTGTGGTTCAGAGGAAAGATCACTGGAGTCATGCTGCTCCTGCTTCTTATTTCATTTACTGCCAAGGAGACTATGAGAAAGTCGCCTAAAGTCACCAGGCCTCAGTTTCCTTTTCTGTAGGAAAAAATCATACAGTCTATTATTAGAGCTCCCTTGACCTCCTAGATTAAGGTGCTTCCCAGTGAGATGTTTCTGTTGGGAGATCAGTTCTAGCAGTTCAAGAGGGCTCCAGGCTGTTGCTTGTTACATAGAAAAGAAAGAAGTTCCATTATATGGCTTTGAAAGTCCTTTTTGAGTTCTGGATCTTTGACCCTGGGATAATACATGATCTCCATCGTTAGAACATAACCAAATGTTGGAGCTCACCAGTGTCTCTTTTGCTCTGGAAGATGGAAGTGGGGCAAGGATAAATTGCCCAGGAGACAAACAAAGCCACAAAGCCACGATGCACTAATGTCCTCTTGTGGAAGTGGCTGGTCAATGAGGACTCCTGTCAGATGCCTTTGCACCTGATGTGTGGCAACTTAATGCCACACAATGGCTTGTGAGTCAGCAGGCCTACTACCTTTATGATCCTGAAGGAGCTCTTTCACTTCCTTGGGCCTTATCTTCCCCTTCCGTAAGGGCAGGATTTGAGAACACTTGAGTTTCATGTCCATTCTCAATAGTGGGGGGTAGAGCTAAGATGGTAGAGGAGTAGCCGAAGCCTTCTGAATCTCCTTCCAACCAATCATTACAAAGGGTCTCAAAAAGACAGAAATCAAATTCAGCCAAGTAAAGGGGCTCTCCCACTGGATGCAGCCTTAGAAGTAGGCAATGTTTGGGGATTTCCACATTATAAGGAGGTGAAATTATACTTACCAAAGTGAGAGTGGATCACCCCTTCCCCACTCTACCTACCACACCGGAATCATAGTAAAGGAGGGGAAATCCCTAAATTCTCAGGGGATGGCTGAGGGCACCACAGACTTATCACCCCCCTGAGGGCAGTGCCAGGCCCTGGCAGCAAGACTTGAGACCCAAGGCTGAAGAATGCGGGGCCTGCGCAGCAGAGCTCAGAACTTGGGCAGAAGCAAGGCTGGCCTCAGTGGAGGCAACATGGGCTAGAAAGATAGCCACAGGGCAAAACACTAAATAGTGTCGGTTGATGGATGGCATTGAGTACATCTTAGTTTGGAAGAACTGTGATTCTCCAAGGTTGGAAAGAGCATCAACATGCCTGGCATTCTCTCTCCTCTATGAATCCTAGATGGAGTCCTCAAATAGACCTCCAAGGCTCTCTAGTCTTAAAGTCCCTTATTTTACACAGAAGATGACTGGAGGCCCAGAGAGGCCACACAATGGGATCATAATATGGCTCCTATAACTCATTTAGAATGATCCTCCAACAGATGGCCTTCGTGACCTACAGAAGCTTCCAGATAAGGTTTGCCTTACTTCCCAAAGACTTGAATTATCTAGAGCAATGATTTTGTTTAGCCCCTGGTGTACTTAAATGTTTGTCCATATGTTTCAAAGCTAATAATAATCATCACTCATATTCATGCAATACTATAGGGTTTGCAAGACACTTTCTATGACTCTGGACCTACTGATGCCATGTCTTGTCTCATTTTATCCTCCCAACAGGTCTGTGAAGTAGGCACATTTAGAGCCCCCATATTTTAATAAGGAGAAACCAAGGCAGGTTACATGGTTTGCTTAGGTTCACATAGCTAGAAGGTTCCTGGGTTCAGATTACAAGCCAGGCCTTCATCACTCAAAGTTCAGCTCCTGTTCCACTACACTAGGCTCCCGGTCAAGCATCCCCCTGGTGCCAATGCTCCCTGCCTCAGTGAAACACTCAAGTGGACAAGTTATCATAACTTGAGTCTGCTCTCAGCATCCAGTGCATAGCCACTCAAAAGCACTTATTCACTTAAATGGGTGTGTCTTCCATGTTGTATTTTGAGAACAAAAGGAATTTGTAACAAGTATTTACAGCCTTCAACATTTCCCTTTTTGAAGAGTTCCATTTCTTGTGAATGAGATCGTGCCTTCTTTAAAGAGCTGAAGGCAGGTCCTGGGAAGGACCTCAGGTACCCTTTGGTCTAACTCAGTCAATTTACACTTGAGGAAACTGAGGCCCAGGGAAGAGAAAATGACTGCCCAAGGTCACCTACAAGATCCTAGGACCAGAGCTAAAAGGGTACGTAGGAGCCTTTTAGCCCAGTCCAAATCATTTTACAAAAGAGAAAACTGAGGCCCAGGGAGGAAAAGGGACTTGTTCAGGGTCATAACTGTACCTAGTATTTGAGGTGGGCATTACAACCCTTATCTTCCTGAATGAAGGCTGTGAGGCGAGAAAGCAAGCATAAGGAATGTTTGGAGAAGAGTGAGTAGGCCAGCTTGGCCAGCATACAAAGTTCATTTGGAGCATACTTGGGAGTAAAATTGGAAATGTTGAAGAGAGTTTTGCTTTAGAGTGCCTTGAATATCACGTGGAGTGGGCTGAACTTTATTCTGTGGGTTGTATATCTTTATTCAAGAGATCAACTGTGCTCTAGGAAAATGAGTCCCAGAGCTCTAGAGAGGATGGACTAGAAGGGTAGGGCTAGGGGAAGATAAATCTATCTGGAAACTAGGGCACTCCTTTAGGCAAGAAATAGAGCCAGAAGTACAGGTGAAAGAAGAGAAGAGATGGATAAGGAAAACTTCTGGGAGAATCATTAAGACTTGTCAACTAATTGGAGATGGGGAATGTGACTCCACGGTGTTAGAGATGACTCCAAAGTTTCGGTCTTGCATGTCTATGGGTGCTTAGATCACGAACAACCAAGGGGGAAGATTCCGAGGTTGTTTGAGGAATGACAAGTTGGCTTGGTGTCTAGAAGGAAATGTGAAAAATAGATCTCAGGAAAGATGGCGTGACTTTAGATTAAATTGTTGAGTTAATTGCATAGTTCTGAAGTTTACGATCAAGGCTACTGACAAAACTGCCATCTTGTTAGATGGAAGTGTATGCCAGGTTTCTCTTGCTAACTTAATGGCCACGGATATCATTTCTTTCTTTGTACATGAGGAATACCAGTGGACAGATTTACTATTTACTGATTGCCTATATAATGATAAAGAGTGAAATTACATAGGCAGGAAAATGTAAGACCAATTGATAAGGAAGCAATGAAAAGATAGGAAAGTCTTTTTAAAAGAAATTCACATAATAAACAACCACCTGAAAAATTGGTCCATATCACTCACCCATGATGAGCTATACAAATTGGCAAGAACTCTGAGGTGTCATCAAATTGTCAAAGATGCTCCAAGTGGAAATACGCAGCATTGGAAGGTCTATGGAAAGAGAGATCTTTCTCCATTGTGGCAGATCTGTGAATTGGTCCAGCTATTCTGTAAACCAATTTGGAACAATTCTAGAGACTTATTCATGTCCTTTGATCTGATAGTATTCCCTCAGGGAACATATTTTAGGGAGGTCCAAGAGAGCACAGAAAGTTGTGTGTATGCCTAAATATCCACAGCAATTCTTTTTGTGGTAACAAACCAAACAACCTAGAAATAAAATGGATGCTTCAGAATTAGAAAGTGTCTGAACAGACCACAGTAGATGAATGTACTCAGATATTATTTCATTCTAATAAATGACAAACTGGAGGACTTCAGAGAGACTTGGGAAGACTTGGATAGCCTCCTGCCACTAGAATCAAACAGAGTCAAGCTCATATCTACAATGACTGCCATAATGTGGATTAACATAACAAGAAAAGATGCCATATTGATTACAATGACTAATTTTGGTTCCGGAGAATGGAGGTTGAAACATATTTCCATTCCATAGCAGAAAAGTGAGGGCCTCAGTGTGGGGAATGTTGCATACTGTGTCAGACATGGTGACTAATTTGGTTAGTTTTGCTTAGCATTTTTTCATTTTCTTTGTTATAAAAGGTATTTATGCTGGCGGCTGAATTGGTATAGGGGTCTAGAAGAGAATGGCAATAAAACATCTTTTCTGGATAAACACTTACCTTTGGCCTTAAGATAGGTACTAAGCATGGGTTCCAAGGTAGAAAAAGAGTAATAATGGCTTGGCAGTTGGGGTAGAGTGACTTGGCCAGGGTCACATAGCTAGGAAATGTCTGAAGTCAAATTTGAACCCAGGACCTCCTGTCTCTAGGCCTGACTCTCTATCCACTGAACCACCCAGCTACCTCTTGCTGTCAGTATGTAGAGAATTTGCCATGGGCATCAGTGGAAAGGGGTAATCCTGCTTTTGAATCCCATATCCACTCAGGTCCCTGAGCAATCATCGCAGTTACCATATACAACTTAGAGAAGATGTGGGCTGATTTCTAGAAGTCTGTATTCAATCAGAGGGTGAAAACACCATCTCTGTGCTTTCCATCTCCAAGGGGCCTTTTTCAGATGGTGAGCACTGCTGCTGGCAAGTACACCAATGAGCTTTTTAACCTTATTGTTCTTGATCAATGACAGCAATCTGAGGAAAACGAAATCAATCAAATTAAGTGGCTGAAGATCGTCCTTTAGTGGGAAGTGAAGCCCTTTCTCTTTGAGACAGTCATCTGATGGATCACACTGTGAAGCTCCCATCTTCCCATATATTGTGGCAAGGGGAAATGGTTATTTTTTAAATAAAGCTTTTTAGTTCCAGATGGCATTTCTGAGATACATAGTGACACTTTGGGAAGACAGTGAGGTCACACCTCACCCTCGAGATGTGTGTGTGTGTCTCTGGATTTTATAGTTATCAACTAGACACAAAAGATCTCCATGGCAGATAATGAGTACCCTTCCTGGAAATGAGCCCTGCTAACGAAAGCCATGTCGTGTTATCTTCTTGTTTAAGAATTTCACTTAATTTTAAAATAGTGGAATGATGAGAATAGAAGATTGTTTCTCCTTTTAAAAAAGCTTCTCAATTTTGTTTACTTGGCTTCTGTGTGACAGCATGATGAGTGAACCTTGGAATTCATGTAACTTTATGTGAGTGTTGATCCATAGCCAGGGAAAGAAATTTGTTGAGCCAACAAATGGAATTCTAAACTTGGAGTTAATAGCCTTAGACATTTGCTGGCTTTGTGATTCTGGAGAAGTCATTTCACCTCTGCCTGCCTCAGTTTCCTTACCAGTAAAATTAGGATGCTTCATAGCACCTACCAGGGGGAGGTAGGTAGCTCAATGGATTGAGACCCAGGCCTAGAGATGTGACGTCTTAGGTTCAAATATAGCCTCAGACACTTTCTAGCTATGTGATCCTAGACAGATCACTTAACTTCCATTGCCTAGCCCTTACCACTCTGCTGCCTTGGAGCCAGTATGCAGTATTGATTCTAAAACAGAAGGTAAGAGTTTTGTTTTTTTTTTTTAAATAGCACCTACCTTCAAGAATTGTTGTGAGGTGCCAGTAAGATTATATTTGTAAAGTTTGTTATAAAATGAAAGACATCCTATAAATTCCACCATTTTGTTATTTAGATGTATAGTAGAAAAGACCTAAATTCACATCTTACCTATTTGTGTGATCTTGGGAAAAGTCACTAAACTTTCCTAGGACTCATTTTCCACATGTGCAAAATGAGAAGTTTGAGCCATATGTCACCTGAGGCCTCATTTAGTGTAGGGAAATTTCTTTTTTTTTTGCCCCCAAATATACAAAGAGAGACAGACAGACAGACAGGCAAATAGATAAAAAGATAGACATAGATAAATGGACATAGATGGGTAGATAGAAAGAAAGAGATATAGAAAGAGAGATAAATAGTTAGAGAGATAGACAAATGGATAGAGAGATATAGAAATAGAGAGAGCGAGAGATAGATAGATAGATAGATAGATAGATAGATAGATAGATAGATAGATAGATAGATAGGTAGGTAGATAGGTAGATATGGATAGAGAGATGGATGGATATATAGATATGGGTAGATAGAGATAGATATGGAGGAGAGAGACAGAGAGAGATAATTGTTATTGTTCAGTTGTGTCTGACTTCATGACTCCATTTGGAGATTTCATATTAGAATGGTTTGCTATTTCCTCCTTCAGCTCATTTTACATATAAGGAAACTTAATGGGGGTTAAATGACTCACCCAGGGTCATAGATAGTATCTGTGATCAGATTCAAACTCAGACCTAGATACCAGGCCTAGAGCTTTATCCACTGCAGCGCCAACTAGTTGCCCTCCCTCTAAGATTACCTTATGTCCACTCTGTAATTATCTTATTGGTGCCTATTTTTGCATTGTGTTCACCTTTTGGATATATAACCTCCTTGAGGAAGGAATTGGCTTTTTGGTAACCCCAGAGTTCAGCAACATGCCCAGTACATACATAATAAAGACCTGATAATGCTTGTTGACTCATTCATCTCCCCGACTTTAGTCTCTCCTGTGTCCAGCCATTTGCCAAGGTGATTTTCCTAAAGCACATGTCTTATCATGTTACTTCCCTTCGGAGTAAATTCTAGGAGTTTCTTCTTATTTCCTGGATTAAATAAAGGCTCCTTTGTTTAGAATTTAAAATCCTTCACAACATGGGTCCAGCCTAGGCTTCTAGACTGACCATACACAAACCCCCTTCCTGTACCTTCTGTTCCAACCCAAGTGGCCTTGGTGTTCTTCCACACATAGGACATTCATCTCCTATCTCTCTGCTTTTGCATAAACTGTACCCCCTACCTGGAATTCATTCTCTCCTCAAAACTGCATTGTCTTTATATTGGATATGTATTTTCATATATTCTTTTGGTTACTTACAGTCTTTTGTGATAGATTCTAAGTGCCTTGAAGGCAGGAGTTCTTTCAGGCTTGCCTTTGGATCCCCAACTCCCCGTATGCCTCCTAACAACATTAGGTATTTAAATACTCCTCTGTTGATTGAGTCTTTGATCATTCTTTTCTCCAGGCTGCTAGGGCTCTCATCCTATAACTGTCTTATATTAAATTCCTTTGATATGAATGAATCTTATAAATTTTTCTTTGTATACACACTCTCTCCATTGATAGAATATAATATCCTGAAGGTCAGGAAACTGTATTTGTATCACCAACATCTAACAAAGAGCCTGATGTATAGTGGACATTTAATGAACACATAGTCCATATGATACACAGATAAGCAAAACAGAGAATTTTGCTATAATTCATAGATATTTATTAAGTGTGTACTCTGTGCCAGGCTCTCTGATAGGCTCTGGGGATAAAAATGAGGCAAAAGGCAGTCCATGACCTCAAGGAGCTTACAATTCAACAGAGGAGATAACATGCAAACAATTATATACAAAGCAAACTATGGACTAGATAAAATGGAAATAATTCATAGAGGGAAGGTGGTCGAATTAAGAAGAGTTGGGGAAGACTTGCTCTAGAAGGACAAATTTTAGTTGTTCTTTAAGGGAAGCCAGAAATGTCAGTAGGCAGAGCTCAGATAGCATTCTGGGTATGGGAGAGCCAGAAAAAATGCCTGGAGCAGAGAGATGGAGTGCGTGTCTAGGCATGTTGGGGTGTTTTCAAGAGTTCTAGACTAAGATGTTGGAGACCCATGTGAGGCACAAAGGGACATGGGCAGCCATTTGAGGAATATGGAATTATCCTTCTAACAGTCAAGCCCACAGCCTCAACATAGCTGGTGAATATGGCATTGCTATTATGGTATTGTTTTAAAAGGAACCTTTAAAATATTCTCCAGAGTAAAAATAGAAACGACTTTGTTCTCAAAAGTCAATAAGGAACACAAACTACTAAAGAAACTCCTTTCTAGGGCTTTCTTTTAGAAGTTAGCCATCACAGAACTTCCTTGAGATCCCTGCTGCATTTCCAACCAAGGCAAGTCTGTCTTCCAATATTAATCACCTTTGGTGTCTCTCCCAGAAGGGCACTGCCTGCCCTCTCAATCTAGCACCCCAGAGCCTAAAGTGTAACTTACTGCCACAGTCTTACTGCTCTGATTTCAATTTTACAACAGTAAATTTATGAACGGTCAAGATGGAGGAGGAAAAAAGAGAATCATACAAAATTGACCCCCCAAGATTGCCCTGGAGTAGTGAAGATGCAGAACAGAGAGGAAAACAGTGTGAGCTATTCTTTTACTCTGACAGCCAGAGAAAAGGATGGGGAAGGAGGCTGGAGGACAAGGGGAGGGAGACACTAGGGAATTTGGAAAGGTTAAAAGTTCCCTTTCTTTTGATGAGAATGAGAAATACCAATAGGAATCTTAAAGATTTTTATAGTATAGTTCTCGGCACACAGTAGGTACTGAATAAATGTTTTGCAAATGAATGGATCTATAATACATATGTACGTTTTAAAGAGTTTTTATGTGAAATTTCTTTTATATTTGACATTAAATGTACTAAAATTATTTAAAATTCCATTGGACGTATGAGCTCAGAAATATTGCTATTCCTTCCAAGAATGCAGATTTCCACCCATCCATATGCATTTCTTGCCCAAGACCTCCCATAAGATTGCCAACAGGGTATTCTTTCAATATTCGGCGTGCCTTCCTTGCTCTCTCTTATAGGCAGGAGAATAGCAGTAGAGCACCTCTGCTGTCCATTGATTCTCCCTCATTCTTGCAGCATAACAAGATGATTTTACTTTTCATTCAGATATTTTTACTTCAGTTCTTCTTTGGAATGTCTTATATGTTGCACATCTCTCCTCCTCCTTGTGTGTATTTTTATTGCCCTCTGGGTGCTTTGCATTTTCATTGCAGTTTGAAAATGAGTAGTGCTCAGTGGCTAGGACATTGACAAAACAAAAATAGCAATGAAAAGGCCTCCTCAGATACCTTGTTGGGGTGTGCAGATTACCTAGAGAACAGAGGTACATCTTTCAGCTTCCTTTGCAGACTATAAGCTTCTTGAGGGCAGGAATCTGTATTCTCAAAGGCTATGCCAAAATGGAAAGGCTTCAATTATGAATTTAGCATAAAAGACATTGTGTCCAGTGATGTGACTTAGCAAGTACAGAGAAAGAGACATCACCAGATTGGCCACTGGGCGATTCCATTTAATTTTAAATGTTTATTAAATGGTTGCCCTCTGCAAGGAAGTAGTTGGCGTGGGATAAATAACAATAAACCAAAATAGTTCTTGCTGTTAAAGCCCTTACTTTCCACTGCAAGATTGACATACAAACAGGTAAGTAAATATAAGATAACGTGAAGGGCAGGAGATGAATAACACCTGAGTGAAAGAGAGAAAGTTTCATGAAGGGTGTAGAGCTAGAGCTGAGCCTGGAAAGAAGCTGAGGATTCTGAAAAGCATAAATGAGGAGGAAACCCATTCCAGGAATGGGGAACAGCCTATCCAAATGGATACCTGGAGACAAGAAATAGAATGGATAGTTCTGGGAACAGGTTGGATTGCAACTTGACTGAAACATAAAGTATTTCAAGGAGAATGATATGAAATTATGCTGGAAAGATTATGGAGACTCTTAAATACCACTCTAGAGCATGCACACTTTATTGTAGAGGAAAAAGGAAGCCTCTGAACTTTTGGGGAAAGGGGAGTGAGTTACGTGATCAGAACTATCGTTTTAGAAGATTATTTAAGCTACCATGCAGGGCATGGTTTGGAAAGGGGAGCAGAAGACAAAAGTTCCCTCAATCTTAGTGTTTAATATGAAGACAGGGCAAAGAGAAGGCTACTCATAGAGAGGTGGTGGCTACAGTATACAGAATAAGACACACATTTGTGAACATGGACAGTATAAGAATTTGTTTTACTTTACTGAGTATTGTTACAAGTTTTGTTGTGGTTTTTGTTAATGGAGTTGGGAGGGTGAAAGAAAATAAATGCTTTTTAGTGGAAAAACCCAAGTCCAGATGTGAAATGATGAAGGCCGGAAAGAGAGGTGTGGCAATGTGAGTGGAGAGCAGTGTAAGAAATATTAGGCTGAATTGCTAAGACTTGGCATTTGATTGGATGTCTGAATGGAAAGCAGGGGAAGAATTGCATGGCTTGAAACCAGGGAGACTGTATAGTAGTGTCCTCAAAAAGAAAAAATCGGAAGTTATCAATGGGGTGAGTTTCCAGGCAGAGAAAGTTTTCTTTTGGAAATGCTGAATCTGAGATATAAATAGTACATCCAGGTAGAATTTATAGACTGATAGTTTTAGAGCTGGAAGGAATTTTAAAGGTCATTTAGTCCAACCTCCTCATCTACAAAAGAGAGCGGATGCCCGGATAAGTAAAATTATTTGCCATAGCTAACAAAAGAAATAAATAGCAAAACTCAGATTGCAGTTCTCCATCAGATTTGGGGAACTTGGATTCAGAAGAAAGATTATATTTGGATATTTAATTCCAGATACCAGAATGGAATAGGCAAGAGAGGAGAGAGATTTTCATCTGAAGAATTTTATTTCTGGCATACATCATGGGTCTGGGGGGGGGGGGTAGAAAAGGTGTTTAGGGGATTTGGTCTCATTAAGGTCCTAAGTAGTTGATGGGCCCCAAGGGCTAGACTAAACTCCAAACAACATTCCTAAGGCCTTTAGAACTTTGTATGGAAAAAGGATAGTCCAGCTGGTTTCTCTATGACCGTAATAATGGCAGCCTAGGGAACTGGAGGCTCTGTGATTAGAGTTTTTCTTAATCCTGGGCAAAAAGTCATGGTACTCTTTTCTTGACCTCAGTTTCCTATGGTCAGGTAGGAAAGAAGTATGAAGTAAAGAGTTTCCAAAAATGTTAATAGTTTTAGCCAGAAGCTAACTGAAAAGTTGTCATCTGTGTCCATAAAACAATGAAATTACAATAATTAAAAATGGCAATTTTATTGGGACACTAATGCATTGCTGGTGGAGTTGTGAATTGACCCAACCATTCTGGAAGGCAATTTGGAACTCTGCCCAAAGGGCGCTAAAAGATCGTCTGCCCTTTGATCCTGCAATACCACTGCTGAGTCTGTACCCCAAAGAGATCATAAGGAAACAGACCTGTACAAGAATATTCATAGCTGTGTTCTTTGTAGTGGCAAAAAATTGGAAAATGAGGGGATGCCCTTCAATTGGGGAATGGCTGAACAAATTGTCGTATATGTTGGTGAAGGAATGCTATTGTGCTGAAAGAAATGATGAGCTGGAGGAATTCTATGTGAATTTGAAAGACCTCCATGAACTGATTCAGAGTGAAAGGGGGCAGAACCAGGAGAACATTATACACAGAGACGGATACACTGTGGCACAATCAAATGTAGTGGACTTCTCTACTAGCAGCAATGCAATGATCCAGGACAATTCAGAGGGACTTATGAGAAAGAAGGCTATTCACATCCAGCGGAAGAACTGTGGGAGCAGAAACCCAGAAGAAGAACAACTGCTTGATCACATGGGGCGAGGAGGGGATGATCGGGGACGTAGACTCTAAACGATCACCCTAGTGCAAATATTAATAACATGGAAATAGGTTTTGAACAATGTTACATGTAAAACCCAGTGGAATTGCACATCAGATGTGGGGGTGGGGGAGGGGAGGGAAAGAACATGAATCATGTAACCATAGAAAAACCATAGAAAAATATTCTAAATTAAATAATTACATAAATCAACTTTTTTTAAATGGCAATTTTGATTCTTCTCAAGGGTTTGGCAGTGGAAATTAACAAAACTCTGATCTCCATTTTAGGACTATAAAGTAGTTTAGATTTCTAATTCTTCAATTGTTCCTTGAATGCCAAATCTGTGCAAATTCTTGGCCCCTGGGAGCTTACAATGTTGTTGAGGGAGATCTCTACACAAACAGGCACAGTTTAATCTTTTGGGGGGAAATTCTAGGATCAGAAGCTGACATATAGAAAAGATATAATCTCATTCAAGCATTCTTATTTTATACTTTTGGACAGTGAGGCCAAGAGTAGTCAAGTGAATGACCTAATGTCACACAGAGGAGTTCAGTTTGGGAATCTCAAGTTTAAATTGCATCTCAATGCAGATGTTCATGTGGAGGTGACTGGAAGAGTTGGGATCACAAGACTAAGACATAGGAGAGGTGTTGAGGCTGGGGATAGCAATTTGTAACAGGAAAGGAAAACATGATATCATAGTCCTCTGTAAAACACTTCCCACAGACCATCTCTATTTTGTACCAAGAATATCCCTTCTCCTGAACATCCATCCTGACACTTCTTGGACATATTCTTTTTCATGCTTAAGCTTTCTTCTCATCTGATCCCAGATGATATCCCATCTCATCAGACATAAAGATGGTGTGTTTTTTAATAATATATTTTTGTTGCTTTTTTCTCTTGCCTAGATTCCCCTCCTCTGATATCTATCCCCCTCCTCCTTGTTAAAAAGTCGCATTAGGGATGCAGAGAAAGAGGAGAAAAGTTGCTGCTTTCAAGGTACTCACAGTGTAATGGAAGAACAGTGTATAAACAATTATGTCCAAATAAGCTGTGTAAATAAATTGGAGATAATCACTGAGGGAATTGAATTAAGTGTCAAGGAGGGCCAGGAAAGGTTTTTGCAGAAGACTGAATATGAGTAGAAAAAGAGAAAAAAATTATCAGAAAAGTCCAATCAATCTATTGAAAAAAAAGTTTATGTTGTATTGATGGTTTGATCTATGGAGCCCCTGCCCCACCCTGCTACCTCTACAAAGGAGTTAAGGAAACATTTTCTCTTATCTCCTCTTTGAGCCCAATTTTTCAAGATATACTTTCACAACCTTCAGTTTCAATTATGTTATGATGGTTTTGTCCATTTGTTTGTTTATGTTGTTGCAATCATTCATTGTATATATTGCTTTCTTGGCTCTGCTAACTTTACTCATTTCGTGTAAGTCTTTCCATGTTTTCCTGTATTTAAAATGGTCCTTTAATGTAATCTTATTCTGTTACATTAACCCAGTACACGTTGCTGAGCCATTTCCCAACTGGTGGACATCCACCATTTTTCTAGTCCTATGCTACCACAACAAAGAGTATTACAAATATTTTGGTGTCTCTGAAAAATGTCTTTTTGTCAGTGAACCCAATGGGTTTCACCCAACTCTAGAATCTCTGCATTGAAGGATATGGATACTATAGTAATTTTTTACATAATTCCAAATTATTTTCCAGAATTCTTTTAAATCAATTCATAGCTTCATCAACAGTGAATTGTGTGTCTGTCTTTTCACAACTACTCCAGTATTGACAGTATTAATGCTTAATGTAATACTTATTCTGCCTTAAGCAGGGGGCTTATTCCACAATTTAACTGCCTTAGAACTTTATATTCTTCCCAGAGTGCTTGAAATAATCTCACTGGAGAGATACTATTTAAGAATCAAGATCAGAATAGTCTGTCATGCTTTTCTTCACTTTTTGTTCCTAAAGCACAAATTCACAAAGCTAATGTCTGATTGGTTCAATAATGTAAGTGTTGATTGTTCTTGCTACTAGAAACTCAACAAAACCTTGTATATTCAGCTGATTCCATTGCTTCTCCTCCTTTTGGATAGTGTATGGCCAAACTGGATCTAAGTCAAACAAGATCTGTCAATGAGGTTCTTTCATAGAACCCTCAGTTTACCAGTTCCCTAACTGAGCATTCTATCATTTTGTGAACTCCCATCAAAAGCAGATGTTGGGTTGTCAGCTATGTCAGTGTATTCAGAAACCTGGTAGGCAGAGATGCCAATGGACAAAGCATTGGGTGGGTATTTCTGTTGAGTTTCTTTGACTTCATGTGCCAAGCGATGAGGCTCCTTCCTTGGTTGCAACTCCTTCTTTGAGTAAAAGTCTTAAAGGATTAATTTAGATAGCACTTGGCTGGCTCAGTCAGTTTGGTGTCCAAAATAATAACTTCTCAGAGGCAGAAACGAATGAAAAGCAAAGAAAGCAGATTTAAAATATGTCTTTTGTATTGGGTATCATCTGTAACATGGAAACTACACAAAGACTAAAACAAAGCTGTTTAATGGCAATGCCTCATCTCGAGTCTAGAAAACAAATAAGGAAATGAATCCTTTTCTTGGGGAGTGGGGGACTATGGGTACAGGGTTTTGCAAACATTGTTATTTGTGGTCACTGTGTTGATTGATTCTGATGAATTTTCTTTATTATAAGGGAAGGCTCACAAGGGAGCAGGGACGGAGGTTGTATCTGGAATGAACTGTGATATCAAACCAAATTTTTGTTTTTCATCATTATCCAGAGTGAACACTGAATTTTAAGGGTCTCAGTGATAGTATCAAAACATTCAGCATCCAGTCTCCACTATTCCCTTCCTGACAAATCCTTCACCTAACAGGGTGATGTGAGAGGCTGAAGGAAACTTGTGAACCTCTAATTATGTCTGCAGGTTAAAAAAATAACTCAGGGAATGACAGTGTCAGTTTTGTTCCTTTGGTGACACTCAGCGGTGCCTTTTTTGCCAACTGAGTTTTAAAAAAATAAATGGCAGCTCAATATAAAAGGAAGAAAATTCAAGAATATCTCAAAGAAATGACCCAATGAAAATAAGCTCATAAACTGTGAGTTGGAAACAGGTCTGAGGTGCTCTCTCATAATATTGCAACTCTTATTTATTATTTTGGGGGTCATAAATTATCTCAGAGTGTTTTCTGGGGAAACAGAGGACTTGCTTTACCCACACACTACCCCTAGAGCTAGATGCTAGCCACTTTTAGAAATATGAGGAGTTAATATCTGTCACCAGCATATACTTTTTCTCAAGTCAAAAGGTCCAGGGAAGGGTGCAGAAGATGAAAATCCTGCCCACAGCCCAGAATATTACTCTGGGAAAATATCAGGAAGTGTTTCTAGGAATCCATTCAAAAAGCTTTGGCGATCCGCTTCACTGGGGCCATTTTTCTACAAGAGAACATTTGGCTGGGGAAGGAAGAGAAAAATGGGGTGCCTCCAGGGTATTTGTTGGCACCATTAGCAAAGTTCACTGCTTGGGGAGGCCTGACATATTAGCCCATCATCTCTACAGCTAGGGAAGGAAGATGCTACATCCCATTACTGTCTTTAGACAAATACAATGAGAGCACTTTGTATTCTGCTTGCACTTTCTAACATAGAGGGCATGAGAGGAGGGCACGGATGAACTTGATGGCTCAAAGCAGGATAAGATTTGAAGGGGTACCAAAAAGCCTCTTTGCTTCTCACCAATAATTTCTCTACTTGTTCTGGATAAATACCTGAAATTCTCACCACTAGAGACCCCCTTCCTGTCCAGAGTCCCCCTGGAGTCATGAAGTTTTTAAACAGGTAGGTGGTATCATAGAATCTCCATTATGAGATAAAAATGAAACATAGGATCTTTTTCAAAATTCAATTTTATTTAAAAATTTCTTTTCAAATCTCCTTCATTTCCAAATGTCTTTCCTACATGCCCCGCCAAATCTGCACCCCTCATAATAAATATGGCCTCAGACACTTAACTATGTGATCCTAAGCAAGTCACATAACTTCCTTCAGCCTCCATTTCCTCATGTCTGAAACTGAGAAAATAAAAATTGCCTACCTCCCAGGATTATTTAGTAAGAAGATTAAATGGGGCAATTAAAAAATACTTTGCAAACCTTAAATCACTATTGAAATGCTAAATGTCATTATTATCAAAGAAAAAGAGAAAGCAAAATTGAGTGTGATACTCAACTGAATCTGATGCTATATTCAATTTTGTGCCCCTCCCCACATAGTCTACTACCACTGGAAACACAGAAGGGGTTTCACCCCATCTCTTTGAGAACAAGACTGATCACTTTACCTGCCCAATATTCCATTCTATCTCCCTTTGTTTCTTGCTTCCATTGCCGTCACTTTTTATGTTCATTTTCTGGTTGTGTTTATATCCCTCTGTTGGTTCTACTGGTCTTCCTATGTGTCTTATGTTGTTATTATTCATTATTTCTTGTGGTAGTATTCCATCACACTTATGTATACAACTTGTTTGAACGCTCTCCAATCGATAGATTTCTCTTTGGTTTCAAGTTATTTGCTACTAGGAAAAGTGTCACTAGGAACATATTAGTATACAGAAGCGATACTTAATGTTTGCTGTTTGATTAGTTAGATGACTGTCTGCTCCTCCAGGGCAATGCTTATTTCCATTTGGGGGCTTGGTATCTCCATAGTGCCTAGCTTATAGTAGGCACTTAATGCTAATTGTTTGATGGTTGATTCATTTATCGTTCTCTTCAATTACCAATAATTGCCAGGCATGGATTGATCAAGTGTTTACCATGTAGTAGTAGATACTAGGTTGGCAAAGTCAAGAGTGAAATCATCCTTTTTCTGGGAGGAGATAACACAGTTGAAGCAGAGATAAGGTGAAGATATTTAAGCTGAGTCTTGAAGGAATACAAGGCTTCCAGAAGGTATAGGTAAAGGAGAGAAGGCATTTCAGTTATCAGAACTGCCATTGCAAAGGCACAGTGATGGGAGATAAACCAGCATGAGAGAAACAGCAAGAAGCTAATAATAAGGATAGAACATAAGATCACAATTGGGGGAAACAGATATAGATATAGATATAGATATAGATATAGATATAGATATATTTTTTAAAATTAAACAATAAATATAGGAACACAGTAGTGTCTAGGTTGTGGCAAAGACTGCAAAAATAGCAGTCACATTTTCCTTTTCAGTTGCACTAGTTTACATAGCCCTTTCACCTTTTATTTTACTTGATGTCCTTGGTGGTTCTTGTAGGCATTGTTATTGTTGTCATTGTTCTTCTCATTTTGCTTTTCTTTTTCGATGGGGTTCAAATAGAGAATGCCTGGGTGTTATTGTTATCCTTCTAGTAGAACCAGTGTTGACTAGTGGAGAGAAAAGTGGGGTTGGAGTCAGAAAAGATATAAATTGGAATCTCTTCTCAGATACTTGCTAAAAGTATGACCTTGGAAAAGTCACTTCTCTTCATTGAATCTCCATTTCCTCATCTGTAAACCAAGAGGTTTAAAATATAGATGGCCTCTGAATTCCCCTTTAGCTCTAGAGCTACAATTCTTGGTCCTCTCTTCCTCTGTGTAGGGGAAAGAGTTTGGCAGACCAAGCCAGATTCTCCTGGAGCCCAAGGTACTCCCTTGGTTGTAAGGAAAACCATGTGGAAAGCTTCACAGCTTTATATGGACCAGCCAGTGGCGAGTCGATAAACCCAATTATTTCCCGCATGTCCAAAGACCTCAAAGAAGGGAGGCAATTACTAAATATGCCTCATCTGCAGCCATGTATGGGTTGAGGACCCATCTGCCTCACGGATGACAAAACCAATGTAGGGCTGGGTAGCATGGGATTATTTTCAACTTTGTCAAGAAGCTTACATCTGAGTAGAGCCTTGAGGAAAGGCAGGTATTTCAGTGGCAGAGGTAAGAGGAGAGAGTATTCTAGCCATGGGAGGTAGCCTGTGAGGAGTCTCAAAAATGAGGCTTTGGCACGATTCTGGTCATCTACAAGACCAAGTCTGACCCCTCAGTCTTCTTCCTCTAGGTCATGTCTTCTTCCCATCATCCTATATTGCCTGTTCCAGATCTAGTAGTTGAATACTACGAGGCTAGGTGGGCAACCATTCAATGGGTGGACCAGGTTGAACGGGCCAGGCAATTAATTGTGGATTTGCCTGGTGGACCATGAGATAAGCGACAATGTGTGTCCCTTTCACATCCCCAAAGTAGGGAGAACAAAAGTAGCCAGAGTCCCTGGCAACTCTGCCCATTGGCTAAGCATCATGGGGATTTGCCTGGCCCGCTTTGGTAATATTCTTCAGCCAGGGCCCCAAATGGGATAGAGAAAAGTAGCTCAATGTTTCCTAAAGTGTGTGTTCTGTATATTAGAGGCATGATTTGACATCCTGCCAGATGAGAATTGGATAAACCTTTGGATTTCAGAGCGACTTTGCCCAAACAAACCTTCAGCCCTTTTCACATGTGCTCATTGCTTCAGTCATTGTGGTTGTCGAACAAAGAAATCTTTCAAGGCCAGAAAGGACAAGAGAAAGAACCCATTTTAGTGGTAGATAGTAAGAGCTCAGCTTAATCTTTAAAAATGCTATTGATTTTTTTTTGTTGTTGTTGTATGCCAGGTTGCTTGCCAGTCTCAAACCGGTTATCGCTTCGGACACTAAAGGTCCCTGGCAGAAAAAGCCCAGCAGTGTGAGAAATAGGGAGAGACAAAGGAAGAGACAAAGATTCTTAAAAGCCACGGGATCCTTTGATAGAACAAGTTCAATACCTGAAACAAAAATATAACATCTCCCCCACCCTGTATTTTTAACAAGTCCCCAGATAGATAATAACAGAGAGACCTCCTAAATGTCAGTCCAGCTCAAAGAAAACATTCTAAAATCTATTATCTCCTTTTGCAACAAAAATAGTCCTGCCTGAAAAAGTGAAAGCGACGCTCTGAAAGGACTGTCCCCTGACAGCAATGCCCTTTAGAGAGCAAAAACTAAGGGAAAGTAAGGTGTGTGTGTGTGTGTGTGCGTGTGTGTGTGTGTGTGTGCGCGCGTGCGTGTGTGTGTTTAATAGTGGCAAGGGCAGGAAAGAGGGAGAAAGAGAGGTGATGTGGAGAAATATACTTTAGCTGTAACAGAAATCATTAGGAGAAGATGAAAAAAAACCCCAAGATCCCAGCACTTAGCTTGAGAAAAGGATTCTTGAAAGAAAAGGGGAAACAATGAAAATAAAAACTATGGCCAGTAAAACACATTAGAAACCCTATATATACAATGCAATCCTTTGAAGAATATAAACTCCAGTTCTGAGATGACTTTCCTTTTGTCCTTGGTAGCCCCAGATACTACCAGGGTTCCTGGCACCTATTAGGAACTGAATCAAAAGGAAGTAAAGAATTATTGAGGAATCTGTGATTGAGCACTCATGAAGAGATTTTTAAGCTTTGGTATGAGCATTGATTAAAAAGGCAGAAGTGAGACAATCCCTGCCCTCAAGAGCATTCAATTCTACTAAGGGGGATGTAAGAAATACACAGATATGATCACCCCGGTGCAAATATCAACAATATAGAAAGAGGTCTTGATCGATGACACATGTAAAACCCAGTGGAATTGCTCATTGGCTACAGGAGGGGGTTGGGAGGAGGGGAAGGAAGAAACGTGAATCATGGAACCATGAGAAAATAGTTGGACTTAATTAATTAAATAAAATTTTAAAAATAAAATCAAATTTTAAAATTCACAGATAAAGAAACAGATATATACAACGTTAAGTACATAGTGAATTACTAGGCAGGGAGAGCATAGTTTGGGATTTGAATTGAGATCCTCAGACTCCAAATGAAGGGTTCTTTCCCCTATGCTCCAGTGCTTCCCAATAGAGGCCTAAGATTTCCTCTAAGCACAGAAAGGCTTTGGTTCATCTAAACAAAAAGTGGCTCTGCAACTTTGATATTCTAAGACCCCTCTGAAGGTTTATGCAGGTCTCCCCTGACCCTCACCCCAAGGAACACATCCCAGCCCGGATAAGATGAAAACCCAGGACTAGGCATTTCCATTTTGTTAAGAACAACAGAAGTCCCACAATAATCCTTTGGCTTCATTTGCCTGTTTGGAAAGGGTTCGGTTGTTATCTCAGCTGTAGGGTCCAAATATTTGGGGTCAGGGCAAAGGAGAGGGAAGAAGATGAGCAAAGACTAAGAAGCCCAGGCAGGGGGCAAAGCCTTAACACACAGAGAGAAGAAGCCAAGCTGGACCAAACCGAATAGGAAGGCAAGAGTGCAGCTGTGGGTGACCCCACTGGAGAAGGGACATCTATTGGCTCTTTTCTTTTTTCTCCAACATAAAACTGAGTTCCAGTGGACAGAGACTCTTATATTTAATCATATAATTTTACATTTATTCACGCAATTACATGATACATTTACTCTGGCAGTCATACAGTTCATACAATCATATGGTACATTAATCATACAGTATTCATGATCTTAATGACTATTTTTATCAAAAATTAGTTCTATAATAAAGGTCAGTTATAAGACCCAGGATATTATGGCAGAGAAAATGAGAACTGGCAGCCTCTAATTACATCACAGAGTTGGGATGGCATTACAGGAATGCATTTTTTATTGATATCTGTTCTCTACGCTAAATTTGACACTATTAATTGCTTCTAAGTCTTTGCGGAAATGCCTGGCCTCACCAGCCCAGCTTGCTCTCTGCCCAGGCCTCCTTAATTGGGTAACTCACTGCATTGCCCTTCGAAGGTTGTCACGTCGCTAACTACCCAGGCCCTGTTCACACACCTTCCTTTCAGCTATTCCATTGTCTGTTTTAATAGTCATTTTGATGACAGCTACACATATCTTTCTTCTTGTACCCTTTGAAGCTGGGAAGAGATCAGGGCCTCCCTATGTCTCTCCCTGGAGCAAGCCACAGTGAAATCTGGGATATCTTGGACTCCCATTCCAGCAGCGTCATTTCAGCATCAGTGAGTTGGACCTTACTCCGGAACACACATTCTTCCAGCCCATAGTGACAGACAGATTACGGAAACATCCCTCTGTGGCAGGACTTCTTAACCCTGGGTCTCTGGATAATAGATTCCACAGGGTCTGTGAACTAGATGGTGACCGACTTTCTTATTATTACTAACCTTTGGTTTCTTTTGTTATCTTACGCATGGATAGAAAAAGAATATTCATCATAACTGACAATTATAGTATTCCTATAATGCCTTTGCATATTTTATACAATCATTTGACCCCGCAGAACAATCCTGTGAAGTTGGTGCTATTATTGCCCCCATTTTACAGGTGAGGAAATTGAGGCAGGCAGACTTGAAATGACTTATCCAAGGTCACACAACTAGTTGTCGCCTGAGGTGGAATTCAAACTCAGATTTCCCTGACTGAGTTCAGCATTTAACTCATGGTATTATCTAGTTGTCAGGAAGGCTTTACCAGATTTCATGGCTATAGGGATCCATGACAAAACCAAAAAGATCTAAGAACAGGTAGGCGGCACTGTACATAGAGCACCGGCGTAGAGTCAGGAGTACCTGGTTCAAGTCTGAACTCAGATCCTTCCTAGCTATGTGACCCTGGACAAATCACTTAATCCCATTTGCCTGACCCTCATCCTTCTGTTTTAGAATTAATACTGAGGGGGGCAGCTGGGTAGCTCAGTGGATTGAGAGCCAGGCCTAGATTTGGGAGGTCCTGGATTCAAATCTGGCCTCAGCCACTTCCTAGCTGTGTGACCCTGGGCAAGTCACTTGACCCCCATTGCCTAGCCCTTACCACTCTTCTGCCTTGGAGTCAATAAAGATGGAAGGTAAAGGTTTTAAAAAAATTAATACTGAGAGAGGAAGTTAGGGTTAAAAAATAACCCTACTGGGAGCAGCTGAGTAGCTCAGTGGATTGAGAGCCAGGCCTAGAGATGGGAGGTCCTAGGTTCAAATCTGGCCTCAGATACTTCCTAGCTGTGTGACTCTGGGCAAGTCACTTGACCCCCATTGCCTAGCCCTTACCACTCTTCTGCCTTGGAGCCAATACATAGTATTGACTCTAAGACTGAAGGTAAGGGTTTAAAAAAAAAGAACCCTACTCTAAAGCTAGTAGGTATTAGGGAAGGGGGGGCAGCTACTACGGTCCCCACTAATTAATGGAAAAATCACAAAATAGTTTGGGGTGAATCAAAGAATCCTAGATCTAGAGCTAGAAGGACCCTCTGAGCCACTCTAGTTCAACCTGCTCATTTTACAGAGAAGGAAACTGAGGTCCAGAGAGAAGAAGGGACTTGTTCAAGGTCACACATGGTATCTTAGGTTTAGAACAGGAAGAAAGAAATGCCAGAGGCCATCTAGTCCAAGTCCCTCAATTAAAAAAAAATTCCAATTCCACGTAAAGACCATTTTTAACATTTGTTTATTTTTTAATTTTGTGTTCCAAATTCTCTCCCTTCCTCCTTTTCTCCCTTCCTGAGATGGTGAGTATTTTGATTCCAGTTATAGATATGCAATCTTACAAAACATCTTTCCATATTAGTCATGTTATGAAAGAAAACACAGAACAAAACAAAACAAGAAAAACAAAGTGGGGGGGAAAGTCTGCTTCGGTCTGCATTCAGCCTCCATCAGTTCTCTCTCTGCGTGTGGACAGCATTTTTCATCACAAATCCTTCAAATGTCTCTTGGATCAGTGTATTGCTGAGAATGCCTCAGTCACTCACAGGTGATGATTGGACAACATTGGTATTACTGTACAGTGTTCACCAACCCCTTTATTTTCAGAGAAGGAAACTGAGACCCAAGGAAGGGAAAGGAATTGTCCAAGGTCTTACCTAGGATTCTAGATGTAGAGTATGGAGGGAACCCAGAAGCCATTTGATCCAACTCCATTTTACAGACAAGGACAGCCAAAGGAGAGGAAGGGATTTGTCCAAGGTCACATGGGTAATGAACAGCAGGGGTAGCATTTTAACCGAGGCCCTCAGATTCCAAAGATACTAGAGGGTTCCAGAACTAAACTCAGGGCCAGTCAAAAGCATCAAGAAAACTATTCTCTTATAGAAGGTCCCCAGAGACAAAAAAGTCCTATACCATTTGATAGCCTAAACTAATATTTTCTTACTTTGGAACTCAAAAATGTCTTCCTTATGTCCAATTGAAATTCAGTTTTACCGCCATGTAAGTGCTTTCTATGTGTTAGGCTTTAGGTATTCACAGATGAAAAGGAAATGGCCCCATCCCCCTGTGGTCTTAAGTTCTGGCAGAAAAAGAGATGCCACATGTACTTCTGGTTATTGAGTTGTTTTTCAATTGTATCCGACTTTCTGTGACCCCATGTGGGGTTTTCTTGGCAAAGATACTGGTGTAGTTTGTTGTCTGCTTCTGTAGCTCATTTTACAGGTGGGGAGACTGAGGCAAACAAGGTAAAGTGACTTTCTCAGAATCACACAGCTAATAAGTATCTGAGGTTGGATTCGAACTCAGTTCTTTTTGACTCCAGGCCCCCTGCTCTATCCACTGTGCCACTTAGCATGTATTTTGTATGTGTTTATATACGTATATACGTACATGTGATGCTTTGGTTGATTTATCTTAATGATCTCTGAAACCCCCCAGCTTTTCAGTGTCATACGGTTCCATCAGCCATAGGTTTGTCATAAGGGTTGAGAGAGACTGTATATGGAAAATGTCTTATGAACCTGAAAGCACATCAGCTGGCATTATTATTCCCGTGGGCTGCTTCTCTTTGCCAAGCCCCTTTACTTGGTTCTAAGCTGCTTTGTTAGGTTTTTCTGTAAGGATATTATATCGGAGGATACAAGACACAGTTTCTGCTCAGCAAGCCTGATTTTCTGCTCCCCCTCCTCTCCCAGTAATCTAGATACTTGGACAGGGCCTAAAAAGGTCTTTTAAAAATAAACAAATATCCTTAGATTTCATTGGCTCCGTGAAACCATCCAGGCCGCCAGTACTCTCTCCACAGGTACAATTTCCAAACCATTCATGTCTTCTCATCTTGTATAATTCGTGTTCATGTCCCACTGTAAATCCTCCATAAATAATTTTGCCAACACTGCAGTCCATCCTGCAATACAGGAGTTTTCAAACTGGGGCCCGTGAGCTTATTTAAAACAACGGCTGTATTTTAATATAATTGGCTCGCTTTGTAACCTTATGTATTTTATTTTATTCATTTAAAAACATTATTCTATTCCAAGGGATCCCATAGGCTTTACCAGAATGCCAGCGGGGTCTATCACAGCAAAAAAGTCAAGAACTCCCACTTAAAGGCTCTTTACCTGTTAGGGGAATTCATGTACTACTTGGATTGGTCATTTATTTTTCTTTCTTCACTCTGCATGATGGTCACTCCTATTGTGGTTAGACAATTCCCAGATGATACATATTATATCAGTTATTATTGGATAATATACCGCAGCCCATTTACTACCACCATGCAATTCTCCCCTGTAGCCAATACTCCTAACTTATTCATAGTCTAATCTATATCCTTATCATTTCCAGTTATATCATTTTCCCCCAAGACCTCTGGTGGAATGGGACTCAGAAATCTATGTCTAAAAACCTTAAATTTATTGTCCTATTAGAATGGAGCCATTGGGTTGCCCTGGTTTTGTGATCTGCAGTACCCTGGAAGATTGTCTCTTCTCTGTTCCACTAAAAACCAAAACCCCTTTTTTTGAGAGTCAACTTTGTATTTCTAGCATCAATAAGAAAGTATGGTCCCGATCCCTTAGGACAGTGATGGCGAACCTTTTAGAGATTGAATATCCAAATTGCAACCCTCACTCCACATGTGAGTCCTCCCCCACCTTACACCAGACAGAGGAAGGAGGAAGCCATTGACCTGCTGGGCAGAGGAGAGGGCCATGCAAGAAATGTCCTCCAGTGTGTGTGGAGAGGTGGAAAGGAGCAGCCCCTGCTTGCACACATGCCATAGGTTCACCAACATGGCCTTAGGAGATTTTAGACTCTCTAGTGATTCATTCATCCCTAGTTAGAACACACTAAACCAATAAAAATAGAAAACCCTTTCATCTGAGTTCATCAGAACTACCAGCTTAATTCATAACAAAGTCACTAACTCAGTAATGACTGGGTTAAATGAAAAGCTCTTCAATGATTGGTATTTGAAGGTATTTTTAGCATTCTTGTTACCTTGATGGCTGTGAAGGAGTACTTTAGAGTTATTTTAATTTGCATTTCTCAGAATATTAGTGATTTTGAACATTTTTTTCATGTGGTTATTGACTGTATTTCTTCTGAAAACTGTTCATGTCTCTTGACCACTTACCCATTGGGAAATGACTCTAACTTGTATATATCTATGTGACTTTCCTAGAGATTGTGGATGCCAGCCTTTTGTAAGAATTTTTTCCCATTCTCTACATTCTTTTGATTCTTGATTTATTGATTTTATTTAGGTAAGAGCTTCTGAACTTTACATAAAGGAAATATTTTGTCATTTATGATTTCTTCTTTTTCCCTTCTAGTTAATTATTCCTCCCTCCATAACTGTGAAAGTTAGAACCTTAGATTCTTCTCTAATTTATTAATGGTGTGCCTTTTTCTTTATTTAGATCACTTATTCATTTGGAATTTACAGTGGTAGAAGGCATATGATTCTAATCTAAGCCTATATTTTACCAACTTGCTTTAACATTTTCCTTGTAGATCTTACAAAATAAGAAATGTTTTGAGAAGTTTTTGTTCTTAGATTTATCAAATACTAAGGTGCTATCCACATTTTTTCCCTAGGTCTTGCTAATACAATCTAGCCCACTGATTTAATTTTCTATTTTTTATCCAGTATGAAATAGATTTAATAATGATTCCTTCCGTGTATCAGTTTAGATCTCCTTGCTCCATTTTTTCATCTTTTTGCTCTATATTGTTGACCTTTACTTCCTAAAACATTGTTGCTATTACATTGATTATACAAAGTAATCCTTTTGAACTTTAATCACTGTAGTCCTAAATCTATAGAAAAAATTATAGATTAATATCATTTTTAATATATTGACATAGCCCACTCAGGAACACAAAATGGTTCATCTTTTGTTTCTTTTCATTTTGTCGTTGCTGTGGTTAAAATCTTTCTTGAATGTGGTTTAGCAAGTACATTCCCAGGTATTTAATACAATCTGTTATTCTGTTCAATGTAGCTCTCCTTCTATTTGCTTCCTCCAGGGTTTTGTTAATAATACACAGAAAGACTTATAATTTTTTCGTGGATGTGTTTTGAATTCTTCTACTTTATTATTTCATTTGTTTGGAGAGGAGGGTTTGATTCACTGGTGCCAACAAAGTAAACCACAGTGGGAAACAATTTCATCTCTGCTTTGTCTATACTTATTTTCTCATTTTCTTTGTCTTGTCTTATTGCCGTAACAATCACTTCTAGTGTTATGTAAACTATAAGTTGAGATAATGGGTATCTTTGCTTTACTTTTCCTATTACTGGGAAAGCTTCCAGTGTTTTCCCATTATAAATAATGCCATCTCTTGGTTTTTGATAGGTACATTTAAGCATAATAAGCAAAGACTGTTTTCTTATGCTTTTTAAAAAGTATTTTTTTAAGGAAAATGAGTGTTCTTTTCTTCTTTTCCTCTCTCGTCTTAGGGGATTTATTTTTGTTTTGTTGATTTTTGACCTCATGAGTTCAATGCTTGGCTCTGTTCCTTCACTGACCCTTAGATGAAGCAAGTCTCTGAGGTAACTAGTCTTTTCTCCTCCATTCATAATGATAACACTAGATCATCAGTTAGGTCGTTTGGGCTGTTCAAATTTGTTTACCTTTCTTAAGTTCCTTTTGTTCACTGTGTTTATTTTTCATAAATTCTGCCAGTTCTTTTTGTTTCATTTGAAATAGTTTGAAGTCATCAATTCTGTTTTAAAATACTCTTTTGTTTCTTTTAAAGTTATGTTCAACTTTGCAGGCTTAGGTACTCTTGGATGTAAGCCATTTTCCTTTGCTTATTTTTTTTGGAAATTACATCCTTTCTTTTATTTCCTTTCTCAAATTCCTTCTGATTTTTGCCTAGAGTTCAATAAGTTGGTCAGTCAAGCATTTATTAAGCACCAAGCAAGTTCTACCAGACACTGTTAAGGAAACTGAGCATACAGAGACAAAGTGATACAATCTCTGCTACTGAAGAGTTTACAGTCTTGCCAGGGGAAACAACCAATGTCCATGGATGGCTGCATGAAAATAGATTCAAGGTGAGAAGGCACTAGGAATTCAGGGAATGAGAAAAAGCGCCTTCTCAAAAGGGATGCTGAAGCTGAGCCTTGAAGGTAACAGCAAATTAGAAGGTTCTCTTTTCTCCACCCTGCTTTGTTTAAGCTTTCCAGTTTCTATTTTTATTTTTCATTTATCCCTGTGAGATTTTTATTGAGTCCTTATTTGATTCCTTATCCCTTCTGTCACTCCCTTTGTTATCCTTCAAACAATTTCAGGAGTTGCTTATGGTTGTTCTCTGGGATTCTGTTGTGTTGTTACTAAATACTGTATTCTTCATCAGCAAGGGTTAATTTCGATATCCCTTATTTTGTACTATCTCTGTGTTAGGAAATTGTCTTTTGAATTTTTATCAATTTCTCACTTTTTTTGTATTTTTTCCTGTGAGGGTTTCCTTGTGGAAAATTGTTTCATTGACCCACTTTTTGATATTAGGTTAGGTTTTCTCAGTAAGGCAGCTGGTAGAACAGTAAATAGAGTGGTGGGCCTGATCTCAGAGAGACCTGATTTCAAATCCAACTTCGTATATGAGCTTTATGACCCTGAGCAAGTCACATACATACATGTGTGTACATATATATATGTATGGCTATGTATATATATATAGCAAGGTGCTTATTCCCCTCTCCTCTGTAGTTATCATTTAAACTTATTTAGCATATTTCAACTCAGTAAATGACAGCGGCTTTCTATGGCCTTCAGAATCAAATAGGAAATTTTTCTTTGGCATTTAAAACCTGTTTACTTTAGAAGTATGCATTCTCCTCTCTTCATGAAGCATGCTGAGTTTTTCTGTATGGATAATTCCAAGTAGATGCTTCCAATTTTTTTCTTTTTTCTTTTTTACATTTAAAATTTTTTTAACTTATCTTTTTAAAAATGTTTTGTCCATGTTTACATGATTCATTTTCTTTCCCTCCCTTCTTTCCTCCTCCCTCCCAGAACTGACAAGCAATTCCACTGGGTTGTACAAATGTAATCACTTGATACCTATTTCCATATTATTCCTTTTTTTCTATAGAGCGATCCTTTAAAACCTAAACCCCAAATCACATACTCATATATACGTGTGATCAGTGATGTCATATGTTTTGCTTTTGCATTTCTACTCCCAGAGTTCTTTCTCTCAATGTGGATAGCATTCTTTCCCATAAGTCCTTCAGGAGTGCCCTGGCTTGGGGGAAGCTGGGTAGCTCAGTGGATTGAGAGCCAGGCCTAGATTTGGGAGGTTCTGGGTTCAAATCTGGCCTCAGACCCTTCCTAGCTGTGAGACCCTGGGCAAGTCACTTGACTCCCATTGCCTAGCCCTTACCACTCTTCTGCCTTGGAGCCAATACACAATATTGAATCCAAGACGGAAGGTAAGGGTTTAAAAAATGTCCTGGATTATTGCATTGCTACTAGTAGCAAAACCCATTACATTGGATTGTTCCACAATGTTTTACTTTCTGTGTACAATGTTCTCCTGGTTCTACTCATTTCACGCTGCATCAATTCCTGGAGGTCTTTCCAGTTCCCATGGAATTCCTCCAGTTTATTATTCCTTTGAGCACAATAGTATTCCATCAACAACATATACCACAATTTGTTCAGCCATTCCCCAATCAAGGGACAAACCCTCATTTTCTAATTCTTTGCCACTACAACAGGGAAGCTATAAATGTTTTAGTACAAGCATTTTTCCTTATTATCTCTTTGGGGGTATAAACCCAGCAGTGCTATGGCTGGATCAAAGGGCAGGGAGTCTTTTAGTGCCCTTTGGGCATAGTTCCAAATTGCCCTCCAGAATGGTTGGATCAATTCACAACTCCACCAGCAGTGCATTAATTTCCCAATTTTGCCACATCCCCTCCAATATCCACTACTTTCCTTTAATGTCATATTAGTTAGTCTGCTAGGTGTGAGGTGGTACCTTAGAGTTGTTTTGACTTGCATTTCTTTAATTAAAAGAGATTTAGAACACTTTTTTCATGTGCTTAGCGATAAGTTTTGATTTCTTTATCTGAAAACTGCCTATTCATGTCCCTTGCCCATTTGTCAATTGGGGAATAGCTTGATTTTTTTGGTGTAATTGACTTAACTCCCTATAAATTTGAGAAATGAGACCTTTGCCAGAGGTTTTAGTTATATTTTTTCCCAATTTGTTGCTTCCCTTCTAATTTTGGCTGCATTTATTTTGTTTGTACAGAAACTTATAATTAATAAAAAAATTAATTTTAATTGTACAGAAAATAATTTAATTTAAAAATAATTTAATATAATCAAAACTATTCATTTTACATTTTATAGTGTCCTCTATCTCCTGCTTGGTCTTAAATTCCTTCCTTTCCCATAGATATGACAGGTATAATATTCTATTTTTTCTAATTTGTTTATGATTTTCCTCTTTATATTTAAGTCATTTACCACTCTGAGTTAATCTTGGTATAGGGTGTAAGATATTGATATAAACCTAATCTCTCCCATACTGTTTTCCAGTTCTCCCAGCAGTTTTTGTCAAATAGTGGATTCTTGTCCAAAAGCTGGAAATTTGGTGGTTCATCAAACACCATCTTGTTGAGGTCATTTACCCCAAGTCTATTCCACTGATCCACCCTTCTATCCCTAAGCCAGAATCATATTGTTTTGATGATCACTGCTTTATAGTATAGTTTGAGATCTGGTAACACTAGGCCTCCATCCTTCACATTTTTTCATTAGTTCCCTTGATATTCTTAATCTCTTGTTCTTCCAGATGAACTTTGTAATAATTTTTTCTAATTCTATAAAAAAAATTTTTGGTAGTTTGATAGGTATAGCACTGAATAAGTAAATTAATTTAGGTAGGATTGTCATTTTTATTATATTAGTTTGATCTTTTTCCAGTTGTTTATATCTAGTTTTCATTATGTGAAGATGATTTGGTAGTTATGTTCATATAACTCCTGAATTTGTCTTGATAAGTAGATTCCCAGGTATTTTATATGGTATAGAGTGATTTTTAATGGAGTTTCTCTTTCTAACTCTTGCTGCTGGGTTTTGTTGGAAGCATATAGAAATTCTGATGACTTATGTGGGTTTATTTTGTATCCTGCAACTTTGCCAAAGTTGTTGATTATTTCAATTAGCTTTTTGGTTGATTCTCTAGGATTCTTTAAATAAACCATCATATCATCCGCAAAGAGTGATAGCTTGGTCTCCTCATTGCCTATTTTAATACCTTCAATTTCTTTTTCTTCTCTAATTGCTCCTGCTAGTGTTTCTAGTACAATGTCAAATAGTAGAGGTGATAATGGGCATCCTTGTTTCACTCCTGATCTTATTGGGAAGGCATCTAACTTATCCTTGTTGCAGATGATGCTTGCTAATGGTTTTGATATATACTGTTTATTATTCTTAGGAAAGACCCTTCTATTCCTATGCTTTCTAGTGTTTTCAATAGGAATGAGTGTTGTATTTTGTCAAATTTTTTTCTGCGTCTATTGAGATAATCATGTGATTTTTATTAGTTTGGTTGTTGATGTGGTCAATTATATGGATGGTTTTCCTAATATTAAACCATCCTTTTTTCCTGCTTTAAATCCCACCTGGTCGTAGTGGATAATTCTTGTGATAACTTGTTGCCTTTTAGCTAGTATTTTATTTAAGGTTTTGCATCTATACTCATTAAGCATATTGGTCTATAGTTTTCCTTCTCGCTGCCAAATTTCCTAAACGTTTCATTTCATTTTCTACAGTCTTCTCCAAGTCCTCCCTCAGAAGTCTGCTGTGATCCTAATTGTTCTTTAATACGTTATCTCTTTTCTTCATTGAGAATCTTGTACCATTTTGTCCTTATTTTTTCTAGCCTTGGAATTTAGCTAAGTCTAGGCATGTTAAATTTTGGTGTTTTCCTTGCCAAGATTATTTGGATCCTTACAACTGCTATATATAATTAATCGTTTTCTCCATTCCTGGAATGTTTTCTTAGAGGACTTTCTGAAATGTTGTTTCCAAATTCTTTCAGGTTTTTCAAGTGCTCTGGGATGTCATTCATCATGAAATTGTTCTGTCCTGATCCATTTTCAGTTTTTTGCTTGGATTTGTATGTTTTCCCATGGTGTGGTAAATTCCATGATTTTGTAAGTCTGCATTTCCAGCTATTATGCCCTGTGTATAATTCCATTTTCCACTGTCATAAATAGACTCCTTGTTGCTTTGATTAATTTTTGAGGCTTTCTGTTTTTTCTCCATATTGATTATTTTCTTAATGATTTTCTTTTATTCCTTTTTTGCATTTTTCAATTCTTACTTAATTTCCTAATTTCATTCTCTCCTTTCTTGAAGGCGCCTTTTATTTCATCTCATAATTTCCTTCACAGTGCCAATCATGCTTAATTTATTTCTATAATAAAGTTTATGGATGCTCTTTTTCTGTCATGATCATTTCAGCCCACCTACAAATTGATCCTTCCCTTGTGACAAACAAAAACAATTAAACAAAACAGACTGTATCTGACAGTCTACATAATATTCTGTTCAAATGGTCCCATCTTTGTGCTGCAAGGGAAAAGCTGTGTTTCATTATCTGTTCTTCAGGTTATTTGCCAGTTTTTGCATTCAAAATGTAGCTTCCTTCCAGTGATCTCCTCATTCACTTTGTTATAATTGTGTTTTTTGTTCTTTGGATTTAGATAATTTTATTCTGCATCATTTCCTCTAATTCTTCCCATATTTCTCTGAGTTTCTCCTATTTGCCATTTCTTACTCTTCTATACAATATTATTCTATTCAGTGTCTGTAGCGTTGCTTTCTTTTTTTGCCCAGTCAGTTACTCATGATGAATTACATTGACAGGTTCATTTATTCACCTCAGGATGCCTTTCAATAGCTAGTAAGATCTCTTTGCCCATCTCTGTTGCTCTTGATGTTTTAGCTCATTTAATTGTTCTATTTCATTTTGTAATTTTAGGATACTTTCTTTCTATTTTAAATTTTTGGTCATTTATGTATGTGATTTAAAAAAATAACTCCTTCTCTTTGGCTGTTTTCTTCATTACTTTTCCTGAGGGGAGGGGTCTATAAGAAGTCAGCCTCTCTTCTACTCTCACTCTATCACCTTCACTCTCTCCCTTGTTCCTTTGTAGATTTTTATTTCACAACTATATCCCAGAATTAAATATATCTTTCTTTTCTAAAATAAGTTCTTAAGTGTCTAGTTACAGATGTACTATTTTTAAGGTTCTGTAAGAGGCTCTACTATGATTTACTAGTGCATTCTTCAGTTTAAATATATGGCTGGTCCATTGGGTGTTTCATCTAAGTCAATTTAGTCATCAGTGTACAATAGACCTTTACTCAATAAATTCATTGCCATCCCTGCATTATAGTGAAGTTTCCTTATACACACAACCAGTATCTAGCCCCAAGGAGCTTATTATCTTAATAGAGCAGACAAGAATATAGACATTCTACGCATAGAATGCATATGGCAGTTTGGCTATATTTTGGGAATGAAGAGTTCTCTCTCTCTCCCCCCCCTCTCACACACACACACACACACACACACACACACACACAACCTTCCACCATTTCCATTACTCAATCCTAACTACTTTTACTGTCCTCAGTTTCTTTGTCAATTATACCAATACTGATGAAACAGTATCTTGAATGAGCCTGAATTGAGAATCAGAATACCTGTGTTCTAGTTATAACTCTATAGGAAACTAAAAGAATAATAATTCCTTTTCTTCCTTCTCCTTCTCTTCCTCTTCCTCCTCTTCCTCCTCTTTCTCTCTCCATAAATATATATTATATATACATGTATACAAATATGAGCAGGCATACAATACTCACATGTATATACTTTCACTTAGAGAGACAGAAGGAGAGAAAGGGAGGGAGAGAAGGAGAGACAGATAGACAGAGACAGAAAGACAGAGAGACAGGGAGAGAGAGACAGAGACAGACATACAGAGAAAGAGAGGGGGGAGAGAGAGAAAGAGAGAGGGAAAGGGAGAGAAAGGGAGGGAGAGACAGAAAGACAGACAGAGAGAAACAGAGAGAGAGACAGAGACAGACAGACAGACAGAGAAAGAAAGGTGGAAGAGAGGAGAGAGAGAGAGAGAGAGAGAGAGAGAGAGAGAGAGAGAGAGAGAGAGAGAGAATGAATAAATTAAAAGCATGTTTTTGCCAGATCCCAGTAAGGTAGATAAGTACAAGTGTGATTATCTGTATGATTATCTGAATTTTATAGCTTAATTTGAGGGGTTAAATGACTTGCCAAAGGTCATACACCTAGCATCTGAGGTAGGATCCGAAGTCAGCTCTGTGTACCCCAAGTTCTGCGTATATCCAGTGTGCTTCATTTCATTACCTCACTATATGACCCAAGAGAAGTCATTTAATCTCTCTGGGTATCAGTTTTCTCAAGAATAAAAAGGGGATATCAATAGCTTCCTAGAGGAAGTGAATGTTGCTTAATGTTTGTTGAACATGGTTTGGTTGAAAATATGAAGATAGAAAGGGTTTGAAGTCTATTTCCTGAGGATCTTCTGGCAAATTCTCTTATAGGTTCTCCCTTTTTGGTGGTGGCCAAAATGAAAGGAGTTAATTTTGGTTAATTACTATTAGCTCTTTTGATGTGAACAGTCATAAGTTAGGCCAAGAGTTTCTGAGCAGTGGGAATCTTGGCTGTGTCTACAGTCTTTGTGCCCAAACATTTTTACAGGGACTTTGCCCTGGCAAATTGTTTAATGGTCATTTTCTTTGGTTTCTCTACTTAGCAGACCCTTAGCTCACGTCATGTCTGTCTGTCTTTCTCTGTGTGTCTCTGGCTCTGTATCTTTCTTCTTCTGTCTCCTACTCTTTCACTTTTTCTGTAATAGTTGAAGAAACGAAAGTTAAGTGCCTTGTCCAGAGTGTCATCATAGCCACTAAAAGTAAAATTAAGAGTGGAACTAATTGACCCTGTCTATTGGCTTGCTGCTTACTCCCTAAACCTCTCCATATACAATTGCCTGCTTAGATTTCATAATTGTCATACAAATAGCTGATTTCATCCCTTCCCAGACAATTACAATGAACTCAAATCAATCAATAAACAACAAATAGCCAAGAAGATACACCTTTTAACTCGAGCACAGTCATGCCCATGCACACATACCCTAAAAGTGCTAAAAGAAGATATGGCAGAGATCCCTTTAAAAATTTGCTCAAATCTATCCATTGACAAGTAGGGAAATGGTTCTCTGGACTGTCTCATTCTCACTTGTAAAAGAAGGCAGGCATATGGATTGCATCTGCAAAGGAGGATAAGTATTCCCAATAATGAGAAAAGAAACCGTGAACAGAAGTCAATGATAAATGTTGATAACCCAGTGCTTGGCGTGAACTAAGCGATTCTATAAAGGTACTGTCCTGACTTCCAAACAAATGAATGAATGCTTGGATGGACCAATTTGTGTAGCAAATGGCATCAAATCGAGCATTTCCCCTCCACCTTGGTAAAATTTAGAAATGTTAGCATCTCACTTTGCTGGGTTCCCAGTGAATGTGGACGAGTGCTCAAGGACACTGTGGGTACCTATATTTAATCACAAGACTACAGCTATTCCTGAGTCTGAACTTCAGGGTAGAGAGTCTACTCTTTCTCGCCAGCATGACTCTGGCATGAATTTTCATGTAATCACTTTGACTTAAAGGCTATACTTCTGTCAAGACCTTGGAGAAAGACTACACTGAGCATTGAGCTTGAAAGGAGCTTAGAGATCATTTAGTCTAAACTGGCTCTGCCCTCCCAATATCCTCTCTCTCTCTCTCTCTCTCTCTCTCTCTCTCTCTCTCTCTCTCTCTCTCTCTCTCTCTCTCTCTCTCTCTCTCTCTTTCTGTCTCCTTCCCTTTTCCTTCTTCCCTCCTTCCTCCCCCCAGCAGAGTCCTCTGAGGTCTTGAGAAAGGGAAAGAATTTTTGCAAAACCCCACGATTGGTTAATAGTAGGATGAGGATTCACTGAAGATCTTTTGACTTTGCATTCAATGTTCTCTTTAAAATATTCTTGCTAATTCCTGTTAACAGAAAAGAAAGCATCAATGATGCATAGACCAATCCCTGAGGGCTTATCTAGCAATCCCAGCATGGCCATTTTCAGGATAGCAAAAACAAATATAACCATCTAAAGGAAGTGAAATCATTGCTGCACCCATCCACTGTGATTCCAGTTTCCCCCCAGCCCATGACTAACCACTTAGCAGAAGGCAGCTTATGCTGATTTGTTAGCATCGTCCCCTTAGCACGGTTGAGATTTGGCATTACTGGCAAGGTATCAGTGCCCTCCTCCTGGTGGTTATCCCACCCTAAGTTGCCATTTAGCCTCTAAATGCACCAATACTTGGAGTTCATTAATGTGAGGGAGGGAGGGAAGAAGGATGGAAGGAAGGATGTAAGAAAAGAAAGAAAGAAAGAAAGACAGACAGAAAGAAAGAAAGAAAGAAAGAAAGAAAGAAAGAAAGAAAGAAAGAAAGAAAGAAAGAAAGAAATATTTAGAAAATATTTCTATTTCTTTTCAATGACAGATGTTATCTCCTGATTCAGTCTCAAGCCCAACTTTCTGTGGATTTGCTAAAAACCACCTTGTTGACAAAATAGTCAAGCAAGATATTCTCTTTCATTAATATATGAAGGAAATTCTATGAAACAAGTGTGGGATTCAAAGATCTACTAATGATGGGTAGATGAAATGAATAGAGCATCAGACTTAGTTTGGAAGACTCATCTTCCTGAGTCCAAATATGGCTTCAGACACTTACTAGCTCTGTGACCTGGGCATGTTGCTTTACCTTTTTTGCCTTAGTTTTCTTATCTGTAAAATGAGCTAGAGAAGGAAATGGCAAGCTACTCTAATATCTTTGCCAAAACCCAAAATTGTGTCACAAACAGCAAGACCCAACTGAAAACAACTAAACAATAGATGATAGGGAATGTGTGTCATTTTCTTGTCTCCATATCTGAGTTCTGTTGAACTAAAGTTAGTCTCAATCCAATCTATCTCCTAATCCTAACTAATCCTAATTTTGAAATTGGAACCCAGTAATGTTATTTGTTTGAGTGTATTCTTTCTTGCTCTGAAGGTTAAGCAAGAATTGGCACCTAATCAAGGGCTCAAGAAATCCCCCATCAGAGGTTCAGAGTGCCAAATGCCAAAACATTTGAGCCATTTAATATTAATGGGAAACTGATGCCAGAAAGTTTAATATAAAGGTCAGTCATATCTGATGGTGAACTAGAAAAATAATCCAAATTTAGACGCACTTTTGTCTTATGAATTATGAATGCTATCATTTATCCAGTCCATTTTGAACGAAGAGGTCTTTTGACTTTCGTGGACAATGATTTGCTTTCTACCACGGCATTTTTCTGAAGATGTTTCCCAATATCCCACTATTTGCTCTCTATATTCTTTTCATCCAGATGTTGATTCTTACCAAGCTGCCTATGTTTCTGGTACCTTTCATCACTGAAGACTTAAACTTTGAGTCTTCAGGTTGAAATGGAAAAATAATGTAAAGTCTAACTATAGTCTGGTTACCATGGTTTTCGAGAACTGTGGATTCTTGGTATCTAAGACAGTAGATATCATATAGCCAGAGGTGGTCACTGATATGTTGAAGCTCACCGTAACTGAATAAACCCAGAGTATTCTGTAAAACTTAAAGTTCTATAAAAGTATGAGATATTATTATTACTAATTCTGCCCCACCTAAGAAAGAACTCACTTATTTTGTGTATAAGCCCTTAAATCATTAACACCTTAACTCAGGTCTTTTACTTCCATAATAAAGCAAAGAATCTTGAGAAAAAGATATTTTTTGATATGAGCCAGAGGAGAAGGAAACACTCAAAACACAGATGTTGTGAGAATCAAATGAGGAGACCTATGTAAAGAACTTATTATTTCTATTATTATACTTATTCATTGAGACTGCTGTAGAGAGGTGGCTTCACATAAAGCAGCAAACCTCAAAATCTATTTGAAAGAGGATTGAATTTGGAGCAAAACAAAGACCCACCAGATCTTTAAAAAGCCTTGCCTTCTTCTAAAGGCTCTGCCATTTACAACCTGAATAACTGCACAACATAATTAATTTATTTGGTTGGATCTCAGGAATTTATATATATATATACATATACCTATTTATATATACATATATAATTATATATTATACATAATTATTATCATTTATATAGCACTTTAAAGTTTGCAAAGGACTTTCTCTTCACTTTTCTGATTTGAACCTCAGCCTCATCCTGATAGACAAGTTCTATAGGTATTATCTTCCTCTTCTTACAGATAAGGTCCCTGGAGTTCAGAAAGGGTCAAATGACTTGCCCATGGTCATTCGTCTAATGACAAAGGTGATTCTTTTTAATTAGACTGCTTTGGTCTACACCATGTTATCTCTCCATGCAGTCAGGAGCTTTGTCCAAGTGTTTTCTAAGGTACCTTCCAGTTCTAAATCTTATGATACATAAAGAGAATAGCATGATGGATATGGAGGAGAAGAATGTCAAAAGGTTCCTTTATTCCCTTCTTGGTTTTGCTGAGGACTGGCCCTTATAGCTTCCCAAAAGAACTGAGTTGTTTTATGCAAACAGAACTCAGAATTACATTTCTTTTTTATTGTCCTGGTGGAGAATACCAATTGCACTCATTTTCCATGCTCTTGATTCAATTATAGAATACTTGGGTACAAAAATTGGATTTTTTTTACTCTGAAGATATAATAACAGCAATAACATTGACAAAGACTCATGATTCTATGGTGCTTTAAGATTGACAGGCCATTTTCTTCAGAAAAAAAATCTGACACTGATAGTACAAATTAACAATATTTTGCAAAAGACAGAACTAAGCCATACAAATTTAAAGGTACACAATTCAAACAACTTCCTCATGAAGTCTTCTTGATCTCCCCAACTATTAATGCCCTCCCTCCTAAAGTATCTTACAGCTAATTACTTTGTTATTATTTTGTATTTATTTTAATTATGTATTTTTTTACTTCTGTTGTAATTTTTGATTTTGCTTTGTCTGATAGCATGATTGTTAATACCAGTTTTGGAGGACTTTTCCTGATATATAGTATGTTTTGTTCTTTTGCTGACTTCTCCTTTTTATTTTCTCTATGTTTTTGTCTTAAGATATATTTCTTTTAAGTAGAAAGCTGTTGGATTGTTTTCTTACTCAATTGGCCACTTTTTCGCTTACTAGATTGTTTAATCCATTCATGTTTGAAGTTGCAAAACCTAGTTTGAAATCTTCCTCCATTTTCTTTAATGTTTTCCTCCGAAAATTAAAAATTTCCTCCCTTCCTCTATAAAAACAACACTGTGAGTCTTGCATGATTTTAGCTCAATATGCCTTTTCTTTTAAACCCTCACCTTTCATCTTGGAATCAAAACTGTGTATTGGTTCCAAGTAGAAGAGTGGTAAGGGCTAGGCAATGAGGGTTAAATGACTTGCCCAGGGTCACACAGCTGGGAAGTGCCCAAGGTCACATTTGAACCTAGGACCTCTCATCTCTATACCTGCCTCTCAATCCACTGAATCATATAGCTGCCCCCAAGGTCAATAATACTTTAAGGCAATGATATTCCCAAAAGCTTTCTTCCCTTCACTTTCTAGCCCCCTACCAATTGTTACCCCTTCCCTAAGTTTTTCTCAACGTTTTAGCTCTTTCTTTTATTTTGTTATCCAAATCTTTTCCTTTTTTTATCTAGTTAATCCATTAAAATCCTCTTCCTCTTCCCCCCTTCAGTTTTTTTTAATTTAATTTTTGGAGCCTTTTTTTTCTAAACAGTATTTCTTTCCTTCTTTCTCTTCATTAATTATCTTTGATTTATGTCTAGACTTTTATTCTTTGATTCATTAATAATATTTACCTATTCCTTCCTTAACCTCTGTATTCTTCATTGAATTGCAGAGTTCCATCTTGTAAATAGTTTATATTTTATTGCCTTGTAGACTTCCTCTGTTTCCTTTTTTCATTGTCCCTGACTTTTAGAAAAAGCAATTACTGAAGATTATAGAGCAAAAAGAAATATTGCTCCATGGTAGGGATGTTCTATATTCTAGATTTTGCTGTTCATTGGTAACTTCTACATGGTCACTGGAGATTTTTCCCATGATATCTCCTCTTTGGGTCCATGCTCTTCCACTTTTCTGTGCCCATTAGCTCTAATTCCACTGAATTCTGGGGGAACAAACCTGACCCCATCTGGATGTCAGTCACTTTTCCCCTCAGGCCTAGTGGAGAATGGTATATGCTGGCATCTTGACTCAGTTTTCCTTTGCTCCCATTGTTTTCTACCTGGGACCATTGACACTGCAGTTCTAGCCAGAGCAGGTTTCTTCCATTTGATTTTCTTTGGTATGAGGAAGGGGTTATAAAGTTGAGGGGGGTTTGCAAGCCTGTTGATTGGTTCTGCCAATTAATAATAGTCGGTGTGGGAGAGGTGCAGAATAATTACCTTAGGAGCTACAGATTACCTTTCCTTTTTGTCATTTCATTTGATTTTTACCTGATTTGGGTTCTTACTGTCTTTGATCTCAGAGAGAGCTTTCTTTCTCCTGCAGAACTCCTGTTTTGGAAAGATTTCAGATGTTGTACAAATCAGAAGAAAAGGCGAGCTTTCCATTTGTGTGTGTAGACTTGTGGGTACGTCTATTTCTATGTCTGCCTATGTCCATGTGCTTACTGTCAACCTCAATTAGAATATAAGCTCCTCCTGAGTGGGGATTGTTTCATGAACTGTATTCATATTCCCAGGACCCATTACAGTGCTGGGCACATAGTAGGAGCCTAGTGAATTCTTGTTGATTGTAAAAGTTGAGCTAATAAGACTAGGAAGCTGAAGAGGCCTTTCTATGATTAGTTAAGATCTCATATACTCCTTGAAAATAAATATGTAGTTAACATAAACCAACTGATATGATCCAGGGAGACACCGGTTGTGTCCTGGAGTCAGGAAATTGAATCCTGGTATTAACACTCACTAGGTGTATGTCCTTGGGTAAGTAATTTATCTTCTCTGAGCCAGTTCCCCCCCTTAAGATTAATAAGACTTCTGATACCTACCTGAGGAAAAATGTTGGGAAAATTAATGTTTTCATATGGATAAGCTAAGAGAAAGGAATGTTTTTATTCAAAATAAGTTTGTCAGTACTTTAACGTGAGGAAAATCAGAAGTTCTTCATATATTGAAATAATTTCTTTTAAATTACCTTTGGAAAATTAGGGGGAAGATAAATTACTGTGTGGTTCCCAGTGGTTACCTCTGCAACATTGTAAGGGAGTTTGGTGCTGTGGGAAGAATATTGGAATTGAAGTCATAGACTTTGTATTTGAATCCCAGTTCTAGTATGACTTTAGTAATGATTAGTCACTTCATTACCTAGAACCTCAGTTTCCCCATGAGGAAAACAGGAATATTTGTACCACCTAGCTCTGAATTTTGGTGGGAAGGAAAAACATTTTGTCATCCTCAGAGATAAGCAATGTGACCCCCTACTATACCTCCTTCTCCTCCATCTACTACTCGTACTTCCTAACATTTGCATCATGCTTTAAGATATTATTAACCCTTACCTTCCACCTTAGAATCAACATCAGTTCCAAGGCAGAAGAGCAGTAAGGGCTAGGCAATGGGGAGTTAAATGATTTGCCAAAGGTCACATAACTAGGAAGCATCTGAGGCCAGATTTGAACCTAGAACCTCCCATCTCCAGCCCTGGCTCTCTCTCCATTGAGTCACCTAATTGCCCCTCATGCTTTAAGTTTTGCAAACGCTCTTGATATATTATTTTATTTTATCCTTGCAACAACCCTGGAAGTTAGGTGCTATTATTATCCCCATTTTATAGATGAGAAGACTGAGGTAGATAGAGGTTAAATAAGTAATGTGCCCAAGTTCACACAACTGGTAAGCTTCTGAGGCCTTATTTGAACTCAGATCTTCGTGATTCCAGGTCCATCACTTTACCCACTGACACTTAGCTTCCAGGTGAAGAGGTAAAATGCCCTTAATAGGTAAAAAGGTGAAAAAGAATAAAAGTTCACCCCTGCCACTTATACTTCAAGCTTGCCACGCATAAATGTGCTGCACGTCACTGACCTTGAACTGATGACTGATTTCTGTAGTACCTCACTGAATTAGTAAGAGCACCACAGAACTATTCTGTAACAAGGTCAACGGAGAGAGAATGCATTTCTCAGCTTATTGATGCTTTTTTCTCCATAGTACTAAAAGATGGATGATTTTTTCCACAAAATTTCTGGGATGTTCATTTCACAAAGTTGCCGTTCAGTTATTTCAGTCATGTCTGACTCTTCATGACCCCATTTAGAGTTTTATTAGCAAGGATATTGAAATGATTTGCCATTTCCTTCTCCTGCTCGTTTTACAAAGGAAGAAACTGAGGCAAATGGGGAAAGTGACGTAGCCAGGATCACATATCTAGGAAGTATCTGAGACTAAACTTCAGCTTGGGAATATGAGTCTTCCTGACTCCATCCCCTTTACTCAATCCACTGTGCCAATTAGCTGCCCACATTTCATAAAGTAGGTGAAGAAAAATGCCACATCTAAATGAGCTGTGCCAATGGCTAATGGATTGGATATTGGTGGCTCTTCATTGAGATCACCATCTTTTGGTAATCACTTGGCAAGTGAAAGAACCTTGCACAGTGATCCTCGGCAAAGATGAGTCAAATAATTACTTATGTAAAAGAAGTCTGTTTTTCACCTACTTAGAAATAGGAGCACGAATTGCCCAATGCCTTCGGTGGAGATGCCATCAAGGGAAATTGCTGATATGCATTTATATCTGTCTGTATCAGTGTCTTAGTGCCTGCTTAGACTGATCACTTCAGGGAACCAGAGCCTGGGGTTTATCCAAATTTTGTATCTCATTCATTGGCTGGCATAGTATAGTGCATGCAATAAGAACTTAATAAATGTTTGTTGGTTTAAGGAATGAATTATGTCACAGCCTAGAGAAGCACTATTGGCATTCAAGTTTCTCTACCATCTGATCACCTTTCAGAGGAGCCTGTGGTTGCCCCCCAACCTTAAGATTCTCTGACCCCCTACACATATCATGCTTTTTTCCACTCTGGGCCTTTGCATAATTTCCTTTCCCTAATGTATTCATTAGAATCTTGAACCCTTGGACTTCATCCCCTTGAAGTCCTTCAGTATTTCCCAGGATTCCTCTCCTCTCTCCACCATGTTTGTTTGGTCACATTTGTATATAGCTTGGCATAAGCCACGCTTTCTCTCCTTTCATGACCAGACTGGGTTTAGATAGTTATTTTACTTTAATTATTATTAATAAAACTTTTTAAAAATATGATACTTAGTTATTATATATTAATTTTAAAACCCACACTAGCATGCACTATTTTCTCCTTTCTTCTTATCTAAGATTCATCCTTTAAGGCCCATCTTGAAATATTCTTCTTTCTAGAAGCTTTTCCTAACTCCTTTAACTCACTGAGGTCTCTCTCTTCTCTTAACTCCTATAATCCTTAGCCTTTGAGCTACCCAACTCAGTAATTGATCATTTCTATTTATTGTTCTCTAAAACTGTCTTTCCTCCCTAACAAGATTTTAATCTCCTCGAGGGCAGGGACAGTGTTGTCTTCTTCACTGCCCACCATGCTTCATCCGCTGCAAAATAGGTTAGTGATTCATGGATGCCCGCTGATTCAACTCATAACTGGATTGCCCAGGTTAAGGATATAGACAGAATGAATTGTGGAACTGCTAGATTTCGCCAGTCTCTCTCATCGACTCAGACTTGACTATAAAATGGTGAGGGATTATCAGATCTGGGATCAGCAGCTAAAAGGGACTTTGAGGCCATCAAGTCCAAACGCTAATTTTATGGAGAAGAAAATTGAGAGTGAAGAAGGAAAATGTCTTCTCTAAGGTCATACGAGTGGTAACTATCAGAGATGGAATTTGAACTGAGGATCTAACCTCCAAGGGAAGAAGTGGTGGCAGAATAGGGCAGGAGACTAGATGCTTATGTGGGATGAAACCAAACTCTAATAGGGCTAGATAAAAGCACTGAATTTAGAATCTTAGGGCATAGGTCTAGAGCTGGAAAGATCTCCAAAGGTCATCTATTCCATATTTAATTTTACAGATAAAGAAACTGAGGCCCAGGAAATTGAACTTTCCTAAGGTAGTTGATTTCATCACCCAAGAGAGTTCTTATATACAGATAAACCAGGGGCAGCTCTCCACCCTGCCTATAACAAAAGCCAACTCAGTGAGATGCCCTTCATCCTGTTGTCCTTATCAAAAATAAAAGATGTAGACAAAAAAAAATTAGTATGTAATAGAATGGGGATTTGAACCTGTGTCCTCTAACTCCACATCCATTGATTTGGGGGCAGTAGTCCTGGTTTATATAATACAATAGTGCTTAAGGTCACACTCAGGATTAATATCCATGGCTGAAACGGACATCAAAGGTCCTACTACAACTCCTTCATTTTATAGGAAAAGAAACTGAGTCATTCTAGGTATCCTTCTGAAAAATAAGGGGACTCTTAATAGTCATTCCCAAATGAAAGCCTGGCACATAAGCATTCGGGCTAACTTTTATAAGGGGCACCTTATTTGTCCAAAGGGGACTTTGAGTGAGAGGCCACGTGGTACCCTATAATGAACAATGGATCTGGATTGAAATCAGTAACTTCAGAAGTCCCTTCCAACTTTATAAAGATCAATAATCCTATGTGTGACCTTAGGCAAGTCACTTTCCCTCCCTGGACCTCAGCTTCCTTCTCTAGCAAATGAGGGGATTGGACTAAATGGCCTCCGAGCTCCCTCCCAGCTTTACACCCAGGAGTCTCTGATCATACAAATTAATAAATGCTTGTCTGTTAATAATCTAGAAAATGCCCCAAAGAAAGTGCCCACGGCACCATAATAATCCTATCTGAATTATAAAGATGTCTGCTTTGGCCTAAAAAATGCATTTCCCCTAAACCTTAAACCAATTGATGGTTTGTTGTTTTGTTCCCTCAATGGCTGCTGGGACTGGAGTCCAGCACCTCAGGTGCAGAAGCGGGATTAGAGAGTCCTGGAGGCCTCCAGCTAGTCTGTTCTTGGCCTCTGATCTTCAGACAGTTATTGCCTCTGACAAAGAATTCCAGGGCAGTATTCCTCCAGGTATTGGAAAGTAAGAAGCGTTAATTATTAATAGATCGTGTTTTACGATGGTAAGAATGTAGTGTTGGGAACACCCAGACAAACAGCATTGGGGGACCTTCTAGCATGTTATCTCAGCAATTCTAAAGAGCAGCCAGCTTTCTTTGAGAAATTAAATATTCATTTGAACTCTTAGAGCCCCAGCTTCCCACTCCATATACTTTCATCATACAAATACACTCCACACAACTCAGAGGAGAAGGAGGCTCCAGCCGAAATAGGTCATTTTTTTCCTTTAAAAAGAAAATTTGGAGGTTTTGTCTTGGAACGGGTCGTCCACAGTAGCACATTAAAAAGAAATATCAGAAAGCCAGAGTATGCAATTTGGAAGCATTAAAAACAACAACAACAAACGCTCATATTCCTTATCTATTTAGCAGCTATAAATATTTATGCTGGGAGACTTATAAATAAAAGGTTTCCAAATTTATTCCTTTTTTTCCCTCTAAGAGAGACTTGGCCAAATGGTACAGGGAAAGTGTTGGGCCTCCAGTTAATAGATTGAGGCTTGAATCTTGGCTTTCTAATTTACAGCTTGGGCAAAGTGGGTCCCCTGTTCCCCCCACCACTTCCCACTCTGCCTTCAATTTCCTTGTATTAAAATTGAGGCAGTTGGACTAGACAACATATGAGCTCCCTTCCAGCTCTAAATCTAGACTGCTATGAAGTGCAGGTTCCTTTTCCTCTCTTCTACAGTGAAGGAAAAATAATAAAAACCTCATTCTGCTTGATTGATAGGTTGTTTTATCTAAATAACTGTTTCTCTCCTGTGACTGCAAATTGAGCCAATCAAGCAACAACAACAACAGAAGTGTGCCAGGTGTTGTCCTAGGTGCTAGACTTACAGAGAGAAAAAACGTGAAATAATTTCTAATTCCAAGATCTTTTTATTCTGTCGGGGGAGCCAGAATATTTAAGGCAACCGAAAAGTGTGAAAACTAGGCTAGAGATTTGGGGGACACGGTATCCTTATGCATAGAATAAAAATAAAGAGGATAAAAAACCAACCCATGTAAGTGAGAATACTGGCAGTTGGAGGGAGCAGGTATCTCTCTCCTAAGAAAATGCTAGTACTACTTGATCATACAGTACTTTAAAACAGGTTAAAAGACATCGAGCTTTTCTAGGTTTCTCTAGACTCTTGGATTTGTACTTCTTGCTGTACTCTGGTGTTTTCATCAATGGTCATTTTTTTCCTGTAGGATTATATTCGTTTTCCATGGTAAGTTATTCTAAGCAAAATACCTTTCTCTTTTGGGAATATTTTATCCTTAGATTTTTTTCTTGTTTAGAATAAAAGTTTTCAGGTCTTCTACTTCTTTCTAGACACAGTATTTTTTCCTTTGATATGGGAGCTCTGGATTTTGGCTATGCCAATCCTGGGAACTCTTATTGGGTGTATCCTTTCAAGAAATGATAGTAAAGTCTTCCTGTCTTCATGTCCTCTAGTTCTAATAAGGCTGGACAGTTTTCATTTATTGTTTCTAGAAACAAAAATCACAAATTTCTAGGCTATTTTTGGTCATGGTTTTCAAGGAGTCAAATGATTCATAAATTACATCTCCTTGACTGGTTTCCACATGTTATTTTTGGTATGAGCTATCTTACATTTTCTCCTATTTTTTAATCTTTTAATTTTGTCCTAACTTTTCTTGTGGTCTCATGTAATTGTTGATATCTGTTTGGCATATTCTAGGCTTCAGAGAGTCCGTTTCTTGGGTTATATTTGCCATTTATTTTTCCAACCTATCTAATCTCCTTAAAAGTATTTCCATGAGAGCTTTTATTTCATGTCTCATTCTTTGTTTCTATTTTTTAACACTTACCTTCTGCCTTAGTATTAAATACCTTTCTAAGGCAGAAGGACAATAAAGGCTAGACAGTAGGTGTTAAGTTACTTGTCCAGGGTCATACACACAGCTAAGAAATATGTGAGGCTATATTTGAACCCAGAACCTCCTATCTCCAGGCTTAGCTCTCTATCCACCAAGCTATCTAGCTGCCCCAATCTTGTTTCATTTCTCAAGGGAGCCCTTTACTCTTGCTGCCTTTTGACAAAAAATGGTTGCATACTACATGTGTCTCTGACTGGCTTTTGCTGATGCTGGCTTTGCTTTGAGGCTTCTGGTGGACTTCTTGAGTTCTGGAGTAGAAGTCTCTTACTCTAGTTTCTCATTTGATTTCTTTTTTTAAGCATTTGAATACTTTTTTTACATTTTATTTTCCCTCAATTACATGTCAAAACAGTTTTCAACATTTTAAAAAGAATTCTGAGTCCTGAATTCTCTCCCTCCCTCCCCCCACCCCCCACTCCTGCTGAGATGCTAAGCAATTTCATATAGATTTGACATGACTCACTAGATTTCTTGAGCATTATGTAATCTAGTGTGAAGTGCAGAGTTTTGCTGGAATTAAGGAACTAGGTGGTCTACTTCCAGTTCAGGAAGCCATCTTGGTGAGAAGACCGCTGAATGGCTTTAAAAACCAAACATTTACCAGCATTCTTCTAGTCTACCAGGTATATAACTGAAGTGTTTCTTCACTGTCTTTCACTATATCTAGTCAGATGTCATGCTTTTCCATTCCCATCTCCACATCTTTTGCATCCTATCCCATCCATGTAATAATAACCACAGTGTAATAGCATTGGCCATCATCACATCAACCTCAAATAGAAACACCAACCCCTCAACAATACCAGCTACCCACCACCATAATAACAAGAACACCAACAGTAAACACCACTAGTCAATAACATCTTCTAAGTCTAAACCACTGTCTGTACTATGAGGATAGAATAGAAATTTAGGGGATTTTCAGAGAGGGTCATCTAGGTGGTATAATGGATTGTGTGCCAGGCCTAGAGTCAGGAAGACTCATCTTTCTGAATTCAGATCTAGCCTCACTCACTAGCTGTAAGACCTTGGGCAAGTCACTTCATCTTGTTTGCTTCAGTTTCTTCATCTGTAAAATGAAGTGGAAAAGAAAATGGCAAACCACTCCAGTATCTTTGTCAGCAAAACCCTAAATGGGGTCACAAAGAGTCAGACATGACTGAAATGACTAAACAGTAACATCAAAAAGGGAGGGTCATTGCAATGGGATCATTGGGGATCGTTCGAAAAGAATCGCAGTCTGTCAGGAACTAGCAAATGGGACTCTGGGGATAGCATAGCTTCGGTGGGCATCTCATGCTGTATGATGCAATTTCTCCTAAGAATCAAAGAAATGGTGACGAGTTTTCCAGCTAGTCCCACTAGAAGCCATTATATAAATATGTTTGACCTGCAGCTAGCAGAGCAAATGGCACTGTTGTGATTTGAAGATTCCAAGACTCCATCACAGTCAAAACAGACCTATTTGCCCTTTGCTTTTGTACCCCCAAGGCACAATGCAGTGCCTGTCACACAGTAAGTGCTTTAGAATCCATCTCCAGGTATTTGGGGAAAGAAGGTTAGGGTATGTGCCATTGCAGACAGTGTGACAGTGTCAGAAGCCATGGCTTGTTTGTAGAGTGCTCAGTGTACTGGAATCCTTGCTTTCCAGTGCCTCAGATGCCACCGTAACCAGTTAGGGAGAAACCACTCTCAGTGGAATGGTCTTAGTTGGGTACTGCTGGGAGAGAGCCCAAAAGGGAAATGTTGTCAATTACTTTCACGAACTTGGCCCTTCTATCTGTTTGCCCATCTTCTATCATGGCGTTTTGGGCTAACTAAGTCCCCAGAGAGAATTGGCTAAGTCCATGAGCCAAGCTGCATCTTTTATGAGTGAGAGAAGGCCACATATCCTACCCCTTCACAGGACTAGTTATGATTTTGTGGCCTGTTTTCTAATGCTTTCATTCTTCTGGCAAAAAGAGGGAATGAACAAATGAAAGAGTAGAGTAATAGAGCCCTAGGTGTGGGGAGAGAGAGAGACAGAGACAGACAGAGAGAAACAGAGAGAAAGAGAGACAGAGGCAGAAAGACAGAGAAACAACACTCTTGAAATCATCTGAGAGCTGGGAGGAAAAGGATCATTGGCAAGGTTCCCATAATGTATTTATTGGCTGGTTTTATGCATATGGATGAAAAGCGGAAAAAAATTAAAGTAATCATCTGGATATTTCATTTAAATGATGCCAGCCACCCATGCACTATACTTGGGAACATCTGGATCGATGACTAGTTTCTTTTTTTCAAAATTCATCCAGATGTTTGGCATCATCTAAACGCAGATATAATTTAAAACAGGATCTTCACTTTTGTTACCTAAATGTAATTGACTTGGTACCTTTCCACTCTTGCCCTCAAGTTTCTGATGATGATGAATATAAACAGGACACTCTAAGGTTTACAAAATACTATACTTTCTATCCAGTAGCTTATTTGATTCTCACAAGAACTCTTTGGGTGAGGGATATGTTACAATTATTTTAGAGGGAATGGAGCCTGTGAGGTTTAATAACTTGCCCAGGGTCAGAATTCTACTAAGTAGGTATCTGCAAATAGGATCTGAAAGAGATACAAATCTCTGACACTGGAGTCAGATGGCCCGAGTTCAAATCCCACCTCTGACACTTAGAATATGTGTGACCTTGGACCTCTCACTCATAACTCTTTTGACCTCCGTTTTCACCTCTGGAGAATAAGTTGGACTGAACTAGATCCCTGTGAGGTCCCTTCCAATGCTACAGATATAATCCTTTGCACCTATGAACCCAGGTCCTCATGAATTCAAGTCCAGGGCTCTACATCTGCTACATCCTTTAACATAATTACTGAGAAGAAATGTGGTCCAAGTGTAAAAATGGGCTACCACTGTGGCCAGAAGAGCAGAAACACTAGACTTTTCTACTTGTTTAACCTGTCTGGGAGTTGGTTTTCTACAGTATAAAGTGAAGGGGTCAGACTGAACATCTTTTACCATATTCCTGCTGTTGTTCAATTGTTTCAGTCATTTCTGAATGACCCTGTTTGGGGTTTTCTTGGCAAAGATACTGGCGTGGTTTTCCATGTCCTTCTCCAGCTCATTTTGCTGATGAGGAAACTGAAGCAGGCAGAGGTGAAGTGACTTGCCCAGGGTCACACAGCTAGTCATTGTATGAGGCCAGATTTGAACTCCAATCTTTCTGACTGCAGGCCCAACACAATGCTACCTGTGCTACTTCCTGCAACTGTTGCTGTGATTCAGTCATTTTCTAGCCATGTCTGCCACTTCATCACCCCTTCTGGGATTGTCTTGGCAGAGATATCACAGTGGTTTGCTATGTCCTTCTCCAGCTCATTTTCCAGATGAGGAAACAGAGGCCAACATGGTGAAGTGACCTGCCTAGGGTCACACAACAGTAAGCGTCTGAAGCCAAATTTGCTCTCAGGTTTTCCTGACTTCAGATTTGGTACTCTGTGCCACCTAACTGCTTTCACCATTCCATCCAACCCCAAATCTCAGGCCTGAATTATGTATCTAAAGAGAAGGCAAGCCATTCTAGTTCAGGAGCTAATTTACTACTTAATAGCCCACAACAGTACCTTGGCTGTGAGATATGTACATGATTGTGTAGAAATATTCTGCCTCATTTCCTCATCAGAGGTAGTTTACTGTTCCAGGATCCACCCCAGCACAGAACGGAGCTTGAATGCACTAATGCACTTCTTTGGAAGTGGACGGGCCCCAAAATGCTTTTGAACCTTAAAACCAAATCCTAAGCTCTAACAGGCTCATTGATCAGAGGAGCATAGATTTTGATGTAGAAGGCACCTCAAAGGCCAAGGAGCCCAGAGCCCTCATTTTACAATTGAGGGAACTGAAACTCACAGAGATGGCACAAACCAGTAGAACGCTGATTCGATTCCATGCCCTGTCTCCAAGTCCAACACTTATTCCATTGCTTTACAACCAAACAATGATAACACGCCCTCACCTTTTCCATAAGGACAATATAGAAAGGCATAAATCCTATAGACGGTTCTATTGTAATTTCTCTCGTAATGTTCCCTATTTTTCATTCATACCCAAACCACTCTACTCCTGCACTTTTTTTAGACGCCTACTTTGTCATTAACAGCTTTAAGGCAGAAGGGCAAATGGGGTTAAGTGACTTGCCCAGAGTCACACAGTTAGGAAGTGTCTGAAGTCATATTTGAACCCAAGTCCTCCCACTCCAGGTCTGATGCTCTATTCACTGAGCAACCCAGCTTCCCTAATTCCTATATTCTATGAGTGTTCTCCCCACTAGTCTCTCCCCTGAGCAATCTATCCTACATATTACTGTCACCTCAGTCTTACTAAAACAGCACTTGAGGCATGACACTTCTCTGCTTAAAAAATGATCCACGGAACAAATCCCAAATCCTTAACCTAGTATTCAAAATCCTATAATATGCTGTTGTTCAATTGTGTCTGACTCTCTGTGACCCCCCCAGGGGGTTTCCTTGGCAAAGACATGGGAGTGTTTTGCCTTTTCTTTCTCCATTGGATTAAAGTAAACATAGGCTAAGTGACTTGCCCAGGCTCACACAACTAGGATGTGTCTGAGGCCAGATTTGAACTCAAGTCTTCCTGATTCCAGACCCAGGCCCTCTCCACTTTCCCATCTGGCTGCTATGATGTGGTCCTTCCCTAACTCAACAAATACTGCTCATTTCTTCTCATTCCTATTGACTCCCATTGAGTTCTTCTACTCACTTCCACCAGAACCTTCATAACTTTGCTCCCATGTTTCTCTCCATGGAGTGCTTTCCCTCTCTTCTACATTGTTTTGCCCATCTTCTTAAAGGCCCAGCTCAGTTTCTAGCTCCTCAAAGTCTTCCTCCACAACGAACCCTCTGTCTTCACTGATGGGCTGCGGCTCTTTTGATCTGTATTAAACAATCATTCTGGTATTCGCCAGTTAATAATATAATAGCAAAGCATTTTACATATATTACCCCATCTTCCCCTGATAATAGCCCTGAGAGGAAAATGCTACTATTTTCCCCATTTTACAGATGAGAAAAGTGAGGCTGAGAGAGGTTACTGACTTGGCCAGGATTACACAACTAGGAAATGTCCAAAACAATATTCAAACTCCAGTCTTTCTCACTCCAGGCCTCCAACACTCTCCACTATGCCATTCCACTGTGCTTTGAGTCTTCCTTCCTTGTTTGGATTAGGAAGAAGAACCTTTAGCCCTTGGTCTGGTATGTGGAACAGTCCCTTGCACTTTAATGCTTGCAGATGTTTACAGATGAGGATGGTGATGAAAAAAGAGCCTGTAAGTTGGCAAGAAGAGTTTCAAAAACTCTTTGATTCCTTGCTCTGAAAAAATAGAGAAGAGCCTTAGACTAGTTATTGATTGTCTTCTGAAATATTTCATTAGCATCCCGACTAGTTTGACTGGGAATTAGGAAGCTGAATATGTTGGCCTTCATTCTGAGGCAGGCTTAGCCTTTCCCTGAGCTCCACTCACAATTGGGCTACACAAAAACTGTTTCTTAGAAGACCAGGGCATCCCAGTCAACCCAATTTCATGTCCTTTGTGCCTTGGATCATGTAGCAACCCCCAAATAAGATCTGACATAATTCCTATCTCTGGTTCTTACTACCTGTGCAACCTTGGGCAAATCACTTCACCTCTTTGGGGAGCCTCAGTTTCCCCATCTGCAAAATGGAAGGGGTTGGAACAGATGACGTCTGAGGTCCCCTCCAATCCTATATGTATGCTTGTAGGTATGACCTTGGGCAAACCACTTCCCTCCCTGGGCCTCAGTTTCCTCCTCAGAAAAATGAGGGGATTAGACTAGATGACTTCTGAGATCCCTTCCATCTCTAGGGCAGTGAACCTATGTGTCCTTAGGCAAGGCATTTCAGCTCCATGGGCTTCAGTTTCCTTCTATGTGAAGTGAGGGAAGTAGGCTAGAGGGCCTCCAAGGTCCCTTGTAGCTCTAGATTTCTCATACTATGATCCTATAATTTCTAAGTGCATGGTCGAAGCCAAGTCTTTGATCTTCCATTTTTGTTGAAAAATTTATTACCTGTAAAATTTTACTGCCAAGGTTTAGAGTGGGTTTGTTAACTTTTGTTTCTGAAAAAGAAGGTTGAATGGCGAGAACAATGGAGGGATCTTTTATATATTTTCTTTGAAAAGGTTTTCTAATGGGCCCCATCCCCTTCTTATCCCCACCCTCCTCTTCACCCCCCCCCCCCAAAAAAATCTTTGGAAGACTACAAATTCATTGCCACAGAAATCTGCCTAGCATCATCTCTGCCAATAGGCATTGACTTTCCTGCTACTTTTAAAGGCACCATTTCCCTTTTGATGCCTGATCTGTTGACCTTGAGCTGGAAAACTGGATGGGGGAGGATCCTGAGGAGCTTTGGTCCAGTTTGTGTTTTGAGAACCAGGACACGGGACTATGTGGATTTGCCTGGTGAAGGATCCGTTGATTTCTTCCCCTTTAGCACTCTGAGTTTAATGGAGACCAGGTTTCCAGGAGAATACAGTAATCAAAGCAAGGTGATAGGAATGATCATTTCTAGCCTGCACAGCCCAGCCCAGCCCGGCCCGGCCCGCCAGGCCCTTAAAGTCTCCATCTGTGTTAGCACAGTCTCACCCAGAAAGAAATGAAAGAGTGGAATGAGAGTTTCTTGAAGATGGTAGAAATGATACCTTTCAGCACTGCCTCATTATGGAGAGAATGGTCTAGTTATAGTCATTGATCCTTTCACTTGAAAAAATGTTTTACATAACCTTGAAGGGCTTTTAGTTGAAAATGGAAGCTCTAACAAGAACCATTGAGTACTCTGAACTGCCCCATTTTACAATCCCCTGAGCTTTCATCTCCTTTCTGCCACCTTCCGCCATTAATTTGGCCCGGTCGAAGTCACATTCGCCCTATATTTAGCCAATAACATGTTGGGAAGCATGCAAAATGAATCAGTTATTGTCTTATTTGCTGCTTGGGCTTTATCTTCTATAGCATCTTTGCACTTAGCTCCAAAGCTGTAATCAGGGCATTGTAATTAACATGAGGATAATCTAAGTGGCTCATTTGCATTAGCCAAGCTCTCTGGATTTCTTTTCATTTGCAATGTATACTTCCCCTGTTGTGTTGGTCATCTCTGGGAAGCAACTGAATTGAAGGGTTAATTGCAGAATGAAACAAGAAATTTCTAACATAAATGCTAAGAGGTTTTTCACTGAATCATCATTTAAAAGCTGGAGTGGATTTTAAAGATCTTCTGGTCTAATCTCTTTATTATACAGTTGGGGGAAGTGACTGGTTCAAGGTCATACACAGGATCATTGACACAGAGTTAGAAGGAACCTCAGAGTCCATCTAGTCCAGCTCCCTTGTTTTATACAAAGGAAGAAACAAAAGCCCAGAGAGGCCAAGCAAACTTATGCAAGGTTACACAGATGGTAAGCCACAGAGCCAATATTCAAAAACCAGTCCATTGATGCCAAATTCACCACCCTTGCCATTACAGTATGCTTCTCTTCTTCAATGCACATTCTGGCAAAGTGGTCTTGTCTTTGTGCCTTCACTTTCATCCTACACATAGTGATGATTCAAATGTACTGAAGAGCTTTTTATTTATCTATCTGCCCGTAGAGTAATGTACCCAATAGAATACATATTTATATGCACACATACGTATACATATATCTAAATATGTATTTAGAGGCTATTTTGTATCCATCACACTGATCATCCTTTTAAATACACTTTTGCGTGGCTTCCTCTCAGTTCCTTATCTCTTGAAACAAATCATTGCTCACACCTACAAAAAACAACACGGGGCTCTAGTGATATATGTTCATGGCTCTATACTTTTGACAGTCATTTGCGACAACTTATAATCGATGATTCCTAGATATTAAGTTTCAGAAATTTCACTTCTTAAATTAGATTTTTTTCATTTATATTCATTTATATTATCTACCTCCAGAGAGAGAACTCAGCGATTCCAAGTACAGATTGAAGTCTGTTTGTTTTCTTTTTTCTTTGTCTTTCTTTTTTCTTGCCAAGTCTGGCTACTGTGCAATGTTTTCATGACTTCATATGTATTGTGAGTATGGCATTTCTGGCGTTCTCAATGAGTGGGGGAAGGAGGGTGGGGAAAGAGGGAGATAATTTGGAACTGAAAATAAAAATTAAATTTATTATAAAACATTAATTTTCTATCTCTCCTTCCTCTCTTGAAAATTAAAAACAACAAAACCAAAAACAAACCCTTAAAACCGATTTGTTAGTCAAGCAAAACAGACTCCTACATTTGCTATGTCCAAAAGTGTGTCCATCATTCTGCATATATAGTCTCTGACCTCTGGGTCAGATGTGAATTTCATCATCAGTCCTCTGAAATTATGCTTCATCATTATGTTGATCAGAATTCCTAAGTCTTTATTTAATAATGTTGGTCTTTGTATTTTATGAGTTTTTTTTCCTTCTGGTTCTGCTCACTTCACTCTGCCTCAATTCATACAAATCTTCTCAGGTTTCTCTGAGTCCATCTCCTTCACCATTTCTTATGCCACAAGTATTAAATATAAGATTCACTCTATGATCTGTAGCAGTCCCAAGTGTGGCCTCAGGCTGATTAAAATGGAATTGGAAAATATTTACCGAAAGAAATTAAAAGCCATAATCATGTTTCCTTTGAAGACTAAGTCAGGCGGCAACTGGGTGGCTCAGCGGATTGAAAGCCAGAACTAGAGACAGGAGGTCCTGGGTTCAAATCTGGCCTCAGATACTTCCTAGGTGTGTGACTCTGGGCAAGCCACTTTACTCCCATTGCCTAGCCCTTACTGCTCTTCTACCTTGGAACAAAAACATGATATTGATACCAAGAGGGAAGGGAGGGTTTAAAAAAATAAAAATGAAAACATAAATAAAACGGTAAGGAACTGAATGAAAATAAATTTAATTAGATATAATTTCCCTGTCTCACTGAATCTTTTTTCAGACTTTAAACGAATAACTTTAGTGGGCAATGCCCCAAAACTTACATAAACAACCCGAAGTGGGGTTTTTTTGTCTGATGATGGTGGTGGTGGTGGTAATGGTAACAGTAATGGTAGAGGAGCCATTCACAAGCAATTTTCTCTTCCACTTAGATTCTGTGCTGAGCATTTCATGGTGTAGTGAGGAACATCTTTGCTCAGTTCATCCCCCTTCATTGCTCCCTTTTTCATTATTGATGATAATTGGGATCATTCAATAAAATTGCCTCTGTGATTATATCCCTCAAGGAATATTGTATGATCCTAACACATGAATGGAGGGCACCTTGCTGGGGCGGGCGGGGATCCAATGCAGTTGCTGTACAGAGTCCTTTTTTAAGACTGAGAGAATTGAATAGTACCTGTGAGGCTTGTTTTGAACCTGTCTTCCTGACTCCAAGTCCCAAGCTCTAGCTGTTGCCCATTGCATCACCTAACTACCTATAAACGACTCAGAGACAGTTGTTTGAGTCATAGGTTAAATGACTTACCCAGGGTCACACAACAAAATCAAAGCTTGAACTCAGATCTTCTTGACTCTGAAGTGGGCTCTCTACCCACTGCCCTCACACTTCCTCTCACATGATTTTACTAAGATAAACTCATCAAGAATTGACCATTGACTAGATGTCAGGTAGAGTACAGTGGTTGTTGGGGATGGAGTAAAGAGTGAAACTTGATTCCAACGCTTTGCTTCAAGGACTCAGAAATAGGAAGGTTTAGAGAGAGAGAGAGAGAGAGAGAGAGAGAGAGAGAGAGACCTCATTTGGGAGTAAAGATATCATTTAGTCCTTACCTCGCATTGCAGATTGATAGGGAGGGGAAGGTTTATGGCCCCCATTTTACAGGAGACTAAGATCCAGAGACTTGCCTAAAGTCACATGGTTGCTTATTGCTGTTAAGAGAGCTAGAAGCAAGTCCTAGTCCTGACCCATGCCCTTTGACCCTTTGCCACCTTGCCGCCATGTTTGTTTTCATCTCTCTAATTACCACCAGTGACTCTAAAATAAATCTTCCACTTCAGAGCTCACCCCAGTAGCTCCAACATAAATGCCTTTCATATGTGCCACCACTGACAGTCAGGGCTAAATAATCCCTAGTGCATTTTCCAGCTTAGTCCCACAAAGCAGCATTCTAGGAATAAGAATTGTGCTTAGTCACTCTTATTCCCTTCTTGTTGTACTTAAAGCAGTTACTATGTATTGACAGCCTTAATTGTGATTGCTTCCAAAGCTGGAGGCCACTTACTTCACCAAAGGGTTTCTATATAAATATGGCATTAAGAATGGGTGTTTTAATTAACTTGTAGATAGTTTTCAGCAGGCGATTTGTTAAAAGTGGACAGGAGGAAAGGCCTAAAATGGATAAAAAAATTAAAGCAGGACTTACGTTTCTAATCTCCACTACCTAACAGGAAATCAGAGTAATTGTGGGGAGGGGGCATGACTTGTCAATGACTGTGGAATATTTTGTGTATAACTGACAAAAGGAAGGCTACTTTCTGTCTGTCAAGGTTGTCACCCCTGGACATTTAGTTCCTCAGGTGTATTTCCTATTGAAAGCCAAGAGATATAGGCAGGAAGACCTAAGTTCAAATCCAGCCTGGGATACTTACTAGCCATGTGACTGAGCAAACTATTAAGAGTTCCTGGTGCATTTGTTCTTCATATGTAAAATGAGGGTATTGGCCTAATGACTTCTAAGATTCTTCCCAACCCTAAAATGATATTATCACCAATTTGTAGTTTCACTTAATTAGCAGGTCCAAGCTCCTGATTTAGAAAATCTAAACTCTCCCACTTTATTGTGCATCATCCTAGCACAGCTTTGGTGAACCTTCCCCAGCCCCAGTTCAAGTGCCCAGAGGGCAAATTCAAGCTGTCTCTGAGCCCCCACATTACCAGAGAGAGCTGAGGGAGGAACTACTTGCTTTGAGCCACTGGATACTGGGGTGAGGCATGCAAAAAAGTCCTCAGGTGCTGGGAAGAGGGGGAACAGAGCAGCTCCCCAAATGCCGGCTCTGCAGGTATACCACATCTTCACCAATGCTGACCTAGCACAAAAGCTTTTGTTTTAAACTAGTAAAGATAATCAAGCAGGCATCCCTTTTCCTCCCCCCCCCATTCCATTGCCTATTGGATTTCTGTCTATCCTTTAAAGTCCAATTCAGCTGTTACTTTTTCTAGAAGCCATCCTTGATCCCTTTTTAAGGAAACAATCTTGTCTTTCAGTTCACCCATATCACTTGGTCAATCATTCTTTAATGTATTTTTCATGCAAACAATATAGCAATTAAATAATATCATGTAAATAATAATAAGCCCCAACTCCCCTCTCCCCACCCTAATCCCTTCCCAGCCCCTAAACTTAAAGTGGTTAGCACAGAGTTTGGCACATAGTCGGTGCTATTTAATGCTTCTTCCTTTCCCCTTCTATCTTCCCTCTTACCTTGGTCAATAAGATAGATACGTTGACCACATTGAGGTAATAAGATGGATAACTGGGCAAGGGAAGCAAGAGAATGGGCTATGTGGGTGTGTGTCAGACCTCCCCCCTCCCCGTTACCTTTAGATGGGACTAGAGCTTGGGGTGCTATGAGCCTTGTCCCATTAGAGGACCCCAGGGATGAGCTAGCTATTCCCCTAGTGGGAAGCTGTTCTCCTTCCACTCTCCTCATCCTGGCTCCCAGACCCATTATGGTACCATGCTCCACACACACACATAATATACCCACATGCACATCTCACTCTTCTTCCTGCTTATTCTACTCATCTTTAATTCCTGGCAAAATTCTGGAACACATTATGAAATGGGATGGTTTGTGAGCATTTGGAAAAGGAAGTAATGATCACTCAGAGTCAGCATGGCTTAATCAAGAATAGGTCATGTCAGACTAACCTCATTTCCTTCTTTGACAGGATAACTAGACTGGAAAATCAGGAGAATGTGGTTGACATAGTCTACTTAGGTTTCAGCAAAGCATTTGACAAAGTCTCTCATGCTATTCTTTCGGACAAATGAGAGCAATATGGGTTAGATAATAGCATTATAATAGTAGTATTATAAATAGTAGTTAACTGATACATTCTGCCTGGCCTCAAGTCTAGGCATTTATGGGATCTTAATAATGATAACAATAGCTAGTGTTTTACCAAGAACTTATCATATGTCATCCTCACAATGTCCCACTACCTTAGGTGCTATTATTATCCCTATTTTACATATGAGGAAACTGAGGATGAGAAAAGTTAAGTGTCTTTGTTAGGCAGGCAATCCTGAGTGAGAATTTGAACTCGGGTCTCCCTGACTCCAAGTCCAATACGATATCCATAGCACCACCTAGTTGCTCCTGCAGTAATTCTCTGGTGGAGGTTTCCCTAGACATGCCCTTGGTTTACCCTTTGCAAGTTGTAAAGTTTTTTCAGTGGTTCTGATCATGAGATTTCCTTGAAGGAAAGGGATTGTTTCATTTGACTTTACATCTCTAACCCTTAGTGTTTGGCACTTAGTAAGTAGGAAAGGAAAAGAATAGCACTTATAAAATATGGACTGTTTCCAGAGCACTTCACACATACCATCTCATTTGTTCCTCACAACAACTCTGGGAGACAGGTGTTATTATTATCTTCATTTTATCATTGAAGAAACTGAGGCAAAATTGAAGAGGAAAAACTGTATCCTTCAGTGCTCAAGTCCAAAAGATGAAGTTCACAAATTCAGGCTCAAGGAAGAATGACTTGACAAGAGTTCTTTGGGGAAAGATCCAGTAGTTTTAGGAGCTTCCGTGACCAGATTAAAATCTGGTTTCTTAAAGTCAAAAATGAATGTTATTCTGGGTTGCATTAAGGAGTTGCAGCATCCAGGACAAGCAGCAGACTGACCAAATGTGGATTGTACTATGTTCGGTCCAGGGCATCTGTACGGTAGGAAAGACTGGTCAAAGGAGGTGGAGCTGTTCCATGCAGAGAAGTGAAGGCTACCAGGCTTTATTCTCTTTGTCTACAAGTATTTGAAGGGCCATTTTCGGGAAAAGAGATTGGACTTGTTCTCAGAAATAAGAGCAAAGCTGCAGAAAGGCAAACTTTGGCCTGATGTTGGGAAAACATTCCAAACACTGAGAATTGTCCCAAAGTGGAATGGGATGCCACCAGATAGAGTCTTCAAATAGACTCAGTCTGGCCATTTGATGGGGAAGTCATAAGGATTCTCGGTTCTATTATTTTGAACTAAATGAACCCAGGACCTCCTTGTAACTCTGTTTTGACTGCTTGATCTAACTGTCCTCCTCTTCTCTGGAAGAGACTCTTTAATCCTCTCCCACTCATACACCATGAAAGATTAGGTAGGTGACCTTGCAAGGGAGGGAGATAAAGGACAATGGGGTTTCAGTGTGATTGGCAAGATCAATTTGCCTAGGAAACCTGGGAAATGAAGACAGACTCTTCCCACTTGACCATTTTGACAAGACTCTTCTCTTCTCTGCCATTGACGGGGTACAAAAATGTGGTGCTGTATGCTTGGCACCACAATGAACTGTCTGACATGGAATGAACTTGGCTTCCTGAATTACAGTCTTTGAAAGCTATGTTTTGCTTCCTTTATTCATGGCAGGTATTGCCTATATCTGTAGTAGGTCCAATAACAAATCTTGGCATAGAGGCTAGAAACAAAAGGGCCTAGTTCAAATCCTGGCACTGATACTTATCAACTATGTGACCCTGGATAAGTTCTTTACATACCCTAAGCCTGGGTTTCTTTAGGAAACAAATGAAATCAGGCTATCTGGCCTTCAAAGTCCCTTCAAGCTGCCAGTCTTTGATAGGATCACTCTGGTTACTTATAAACTAACTCATCTGCAAGTAATTGAGGATAAACTACCAACTCAATTCATCAGAAATTAATTGGTCATGCAAATAGAAAATGACAACAAAGGATATTCCGAAATCGAATCCTGGGGCTATTTGGGGCTTAGGTGGACTTCATTATTGACCTATCTCTCTCAGCCTGACTCTCTCCCCTTTTCTCCTTATGGCTTTATTGCTGACACTAGAATGTTGGAAAGAAACATCGGGGTGATAGAGAACTAGGTCTTCAAGATAATATTGGGCACGTCTCTCCTGATGCTAAATCGGGTGTATACCATGTGGAAAGAAAGGCTCACTGAAATACCTTTTCAACCCCTTTCCCTTATGCCTTTTATACAAACTGTAGGCTATTTCCTGTCAGAGGCCAAGAAACTGGTCTCGAACAAAGGAACACCTTTATGACCAAGGGACCAATCTAGTGGGCTTTGTAATTGAAAGCCTTATTGCTGTAGATTATTCAGTCTGAGTCAGGGGTCTTGAACCTGGAGTCCGTAAACAATTTTGCTGTAGTATGTTGATGGTTATTTCATTTTATCTGGTTTTCTTTGTAATTCTATGTAATTTTGTTCTATGCGTTTACAACCGTTATTCTGACGAGGGGCCAATAGGTTTCATCAGTCTGCCAAAGGAATCTAGGATACAGAAAGGGTTAATCCCCTCATCTAAATCTATAAAATCATGATGGGGGGGGGAGTAGGTAAATGGAGGTCATGGTCATTTACTTTCCATATTGAAGAAATCTGCCTCTTTTCAGAAGTCTCACTGAAGTGCTATGGCCCCAGAATTAAATCGTGCTTGTTGGCATAATGCTACTCTCTTTGGTCCCTTTCCTATTCCAACTGTAATATGTGCCTAGTTGAAAATGAAGAGGCAAATTTCCACCTCAGTATGGGACTACGTGCTTGAGTTTCCCCAAGCCCAATCTGAACACTCTAAGATTTGGCCTGATTCTTAGAGACTGAGACTTTCACAGGCATTTAATCAGGAAAGCCGATGTCTCTAGACAGTCTCTATTTAAGAGTTCTCAAAAGGCACTCTCCCCATCCCCAACACACACTCACTTCTCGGACTTGTGGCTTTCTCAGAAAGCTAAGACCAGTTTTTGTTCTTTGTTCTATTAAAAGCAGTATAATTGTTTTTTAAAATAAAAAAAAAACGGTGACATTAAAGTTGACATTTCCCTGATTGACCATTTTGCTTAAGTGGTAAACGTCAAAAAAATGTCACAGCAGGGGGATTTCTGAATATACAAGTTTTCTTCTGACTATATTTAACCTCCCGATTTTCTATTCCTTAATCTATAGTCTCTAGACACTGTTTCTCTACCTCATGGGTCTGTGAGTCAGCTATGGAAGAGGGGGAAGAGCTTAGGGGCTATTGGCAAAAGTCATAGGTCGCACTCATGCCCGAGATACATTTTAGGTATGTAACCTTGGTTTGGAAGAGGCCATAAAGATCATCTAGCCCAGGCATTTTGTTTTACAGGGTAGGAAACTGAGGTCCAGAGAGGGGAAATTATTTATCTAAGTTCACATAGGCTCATAGATCTAGAGCTTTGAAGAAACCTCAGAAACCAGCTAGTCCAACCCCCTTTTTTCTCATAAAGAAGCTCAGTCCCTTATAAATGTGGTAACTTGCCTTGTATCACTATACATAGGACCTTAAATATAGAGCTGGAGGGACTTCCTAGGCAATTATTTTACAGATGAAGAAATGGAGGCTGACAGAAATGAATTTACTTACCCAAAGTTACATGAGCAGAAGCCAAAGGGATTTGAACCTAGGTCCACTTATTCAAAAGAACCCTCTTTCCATTGTACTGTACCAAATCCCAGTGCTCCTTTTTCTATTCAGTAATGGGTAAGACTTGGTTAAGTGGAAAATTATTTTCTGTAGATGTAGCATCCCCTTTGGACTATCCCCCTAGGTTGAACTCTTGGGATGAATCCTTTAGGGGAGAATTACCTCATGGTAAAAACAGGGTCTGCACACCATATATTATAGTTCATGAGCCCCCGCCAAAGCATTTATATTTGATAATTATCCAGAGAACATAATTAACTCAGTGTAATAGTATGAACAGGTCCTTGCTCTTTCAAGCCATCAGGGACATGGTGGATCCTTTAATCCACCAAATGGCTCACCTCCCTAAAATGCTGTATAGCTGATTGGAAGACTTCAGTGAACATTTTTATACTTCCTTTACACTGGCCAAAGTCTGAAAGCAGGGAGCCTTTATGTTGGTATCATGCCTTTTCTGAGATCTGCCCATTAAACAACCTTTAATTTCATCAAGTTGATTGAGAGGATATTCAATTTATCCCAGGTCTCCTGATCAACCCCTGACTGCACTGACTAGCTCATTCCCTGACTTTTCAATGCAACGAAAGCTTACCCTTTCAATTATCAGCACATAAAACCCATGCACACACACACGCACACTCACACATGCACATACACGCATACTCACACAAACACGCACATGCACATTTCTGGCGGGATTCTCAACCAAAAGTATCCGACTTCTGTGCCTTCTAACAAAACACAAAGCTCCCTCTAATTTAACACTTTCTTCATGGCTCAGTGTCATTGTCCTCAACATCCATTATTATGTCCTATACTTTCTTGGCCTTCTTTGAAGTGGTTCTGCCTTCCTGGTCAACCTCTGCTGTTGTCAGGGTGTTGACTTCTCAGGTTTTTAAATATTTCCAATAAAGGCTCACACTTGGGGAGCATCTTGCAATCTTTAAAGTGCCTGATAAGAAGTCCCCATTTTTATAGATGAGGGGACTGAGACTCTGTGAGACTCAGCGATACTTCTATTACTCCACATATCCCCTTTTTGGGGCTGATGGTCTGAATCTGAAATGGATCAGTACTTCAGCAAAGATGACCACGAAAAGCACAGAGTACCTTTAAAGCTTTATGGGACTTAGTGACAACTGTTTGGGTTACACAAAGACCTGCTGTCTCCCTTTGACTTCCCCATCCTTCTCCAAGATTCTTTGTGAACAGTCTAAGCTGCCCAGCACCTGACCTTCTCCCCCCGCACAAAGGAATAAAAAGATGAATAGTTACCCTGTACACCTCGCCTTGAGAGGTGATAGATGTGTTCAATAAGAGAGTAGGATTTTTGTTTTCATAGCTAAACAACTCTTAAAGTAGGAAAGAAAGAAAAAGTATTCATCCTCGAAAGTCTCTGGAGTAAGAAAGCCAGTAGTTAAACTTTGGAAATTTAAAAAAAATTAAGTGTAATAGCAATTTGTTCCCATCACAAGATAGAATTATCCTTCAAGGTTGAGTGGCTCTAATTGGCCATCATCTAAGTCTCTTGACAAATAGCGCCTTCAGGCGGTACGGCCGTAATCATTGTTCAATTACATACTTGGAGCTTTCAAATGACCAGAGCCATTATTAGGCCTTGCATTAATAGACATACAGGCATATTTTAAGCACAGGGAGAAAATGTTTTTCTTGGGAAGATGAGTTTGGCTTGGAAATTAAGCTGTATTGTAATTACCTGTAATTTTTACTAATTGTACTTTAATTCGCTCTAATCTAATAATGATGATTGCCCTCTAATCAAATCATTTTACCAAATGCAATGACTGTCACCCAATCAGACTTTGAGGAGACTGACCCCTTCCCAAATTTAATGACAGCTGGCGTTAACAAAAATAGAAGAAGAAAAGAAAAGTGTTTATTGTGATTAAAGATCGTGACAGTCATGGAGAAAGAGCCTGGAAGTTAACTCAAAGGAGTGGAAACTGTTTTCTGACTGGTTAAAGAAGGTTGAGGTCCCTCGAGCGCCTAGGAGTAGAGGCTTTTATTTGAAGTCATATTTTTGTTTTTATTTTTTTTCTCCTGCAGCTCATCTTATTGCCTACATATGTTTTCATTTGCAACATGTCTATTCACAAGTCATGAGGGTAGTTCTAATGCAGGGCATCGTGACAGTCTGCATAAATGGTTTCTTTAGTGTCTGTTATTTATATAGCAGTGGGAGGGCAGGCTGTTTTCTCTTTACCAAAAGGCTCATTAGGAATATTAAATAAGGTGATTTGCTTCGCTGGATGTTCAGCAAGATTCTTTGGAACCTGACAAGGTATTTCCATAGGAAGAAAGTAGGTGAGTTATAGAGGCCTTTGCCCTCCCCAGCCTATGGGATCATGCACGAGCTGATGAGCAACATTCCGAACTGAAACACAAATTGCTTTTGCCATCTTTGGGCAGACCCTGGAAGCTGGGCCACATTTACTCTTGAACATGTGACACTTGACATTTATGTACTGTTATTTGTGGACATGACCAAAGACTCAGTTATAAAGAAGCAGCCCCAAAGTTTTATGGATTTGAATTCTGAATTGCCAAGAAGCTAACAAAAGAGAAAGAAAGGGAGAAAGGGGAAAAAGAGATGAGAAAGAAATAGAAAGGAGGGAGGGAGAGAACCAAGGAGCAGTGGAGGAAGGAAGGAGATATAAAACCCAGATGGAACCTATGAAAAGGATCACCTAACAGCTGAGTCTCTCAAACCCGAGTCCAAGACAGTCACTACTTAAGCAAAAATGAGAATTGGAACAACACAGATCGTCTCCACCAACCGTTCTTCACCCCAAGGGTTTTTTTCAGTGAAAATATAACAAAGAAAAGGTCCCTTTTGTTTTATTTGAGCTATTGGGCAAAATCTGGCCAATGAATGACCTTGATTTCTTGTCTTTGTCATTGATGACTTTCCCTAACCCTGCCCAGAATGGAAAAGAAGCCCTTCTTTCCTTTGGTTTCCATTCCAGTTGTCAGAATAGTTTACATCTTTAAAGTATTTTAAATGTTTTCAAAGTTCTTTTCCACTCAGAGACATAGGTGAGAGGTACACTCACCCTTTCTCTAATCCATGGAAGTATGACTTGTTCTAATTTGCTTGATACTATCCATTTATTTTATTTTTGTATACTATCCATCCAGAACATATCTTTCTCTTGCTGAACTGGATGTATATGTCCTAAGCCTTTACATAGTATATTGTCTGGGATTGTAAATTCACAGAGTACAGGAATCCATGATTCTGTCATTCTGTAACATAGTACTACAGGGCCTCAGTTTCCTCCTCTCTAAAAACAAAGGCTGTATACCAAATAATCTCAACGGTCTCTTCCAGTCTACAATTTTGTGTTGCTATGATCAGCCTGAGAAAGCCTTTGGGTCATTAGAGTTGTAAAAGCCATAGAAACTTGTCTTGGGCTTAGTTTCTTTCCATTAATTTTAATAGATGTCCCTCAAAGTTTAATTGGGACACAAATGTTGGGTACTCTTTTGTTTAGGGTTGAACCAGAACATCAGACAATGGGAAAGCACAAAATGGGAGGGAATGCGGCATTCATGGCCAGACTCTGATCCAGAATAATGTACTCGTTTTTCTTGAGTTGCTAACTAGCTCTGGAGTTTGAGTCATGGTCCCCTTTGGCAGTCTGGTAAAGGCTATGGACTCCTACTTAGAGAAATATTTTAAATGCATAAAGTAAAATACATGGGATTTTGATTTCTAAAGAAATCAACTATATCAAAATACAGTTTTCAAAAAATATTTTTCAATATTCTCACCTGAAAGCCCACAGAACACATACAGGGGAAAACCCCTACAAATGCACATGGGAGGAATGTGCGTGGAAGTTTGCTCGGTCTGATGAACTAAAAAGGCGTTTTTGAAGGCATACTGGAATTAAGCCTTTCTAGTGCCCAGACTGTGACCAAAGCTTCTCTCACTCTGATCCCCTTGCCCTACATAGGAAACACCACATGCTAGTCTGAATGCCATCTCCTGCATCAAGTATCAAGTCCTTTCTCTTCCACCTCTCTCCCATTTTAACGTGTACATTTTAATTTTGATTCAGCTGGACTGAATCACTGAATTTATGCCATTAAAAACTTCCATATGGTAAAAAAAAAAATCCCTTCACCCTGAAATCCATACACAGACCCCGCAGTCATATGGATCCCAGCTAACAACCTCGAGGTTATTTTTTCTTTTACTAGTTCTGTTTTCCCATGGCCATTTCTAGTTTTTAAAAGCTCTTCTCAGCTACGGCTCTTGAAAAATGAAACAAAAAATGGGAAAAGGGGATTATGGGAAGAAGCAGTCATGGCTATGTGATGATTTGTTTGGTTCTATTTTCCTAAATTCTGCAAGAAATCATGTCAACTAGATTATTGTAATGGGAACAATTCACATTCTACCGTTGCCCATTATTCAGCATCAACTTGGTAGGACAAATAGGACTATAGTAAAAACAGATCTTCACATGTAATGAATGAATACATTGCTGAGCCTTTAACAGAGAGATTCAGTGATTGACTCTCAAGAACAATGGAGGTACACATCTGGCGAGAGGAGACTCTACTTGTTTTACAAAAGCTTTATCAAAGTCTGTAGACAACTGCAAGAATAATGGTATGAATTTAGAGACTATAGAGCTCATCAAGTCTCATTTCCTCACACTACAGATGAGACCCAGAAAGGGGAGAGGATTTTTTTAGGCGTCACACTGTTGGACCAAAATCCAGGTTTCATTGACTTCTGTAGTTGGCTAAATTCCATGAGTAACTAAAAGTAAAATTATTTCTGACAAACTTAGTAGCTGGAGTGGAACATTAGGTGAGATTGAGTAGCATTTAGCAAGGTCTTATTTTGGAAAATTCTCCATTTTGAAGTCGGCCATTGAAGTAGACCAAGAAGGACATAAAGGCATTTCTTTTTTCTTTCCTTCCTTCCTTCCTTCCTTCCTTCCTTCCTTCCTTCCTTCCTTCCTTCCTTCCTTTCTTCCTTCCTTCCTTCCTTCCTTCCTTCCTTCCTTCCTTCCTTCCTTCCTTCCTTCCTTCCTTCCTTTCTTCCTAGTCTGGTTGCTTTCTGAGTACAATAAAGACAGGCCTTGGTGAAATGTATAGGCAGGTAGGCATTGTTGGACAGAAAGATGGGCTCCAATGGGAATATTAGAGAGAGTTTCTACAAGGTAAGCACATGACTTTTAAATCTCTCACAGACGAAAGTGATGTAAGTAATATACTAAGCCTTTCTTGAAGTTTAAAATTCGAGTTGATCTTGCTTAAAATGCAAGATTTGTGATCCACCTTAAAGTAAGGTGGTACCAGAGTAATTTACCAACCTTTACAAAAAATCGATACAGTCATTTCGAGCCCATCCAGCTTTCCCAAATTTTGCATTTTTGACATTTTTGCAAAATTATCTCCTAGCATCTCTATAGTAATTCGCATTGATTGCAATGCACTTGATCAGAGACAAAGCAATAAACTGCGGGCCCTGATGCTGCTAAAGTCAGCAAAGAAGCCAGTTATGGTTTCATTTTCTATTTTTGCTTTTTTAGGACTTTTTTTTAAGTTTTGAGACAGGCAACTTTTGTGGTTTTGAACTTGGAAACCACCCTTGCCCTGGGATTGGTTAAACCGTCTTACGCTAACTTCATTATCCCAAATGTTAATAATTGCATTTCAATAATGGCTTTCATTAAAGTACCTCCAGGCACTTAACACACATCAATTAAGGTACATCACGCCCCTGTGAAGCAGGTCAGGATTATTATGTCCTTAGAGACGTGAGGAGGTTATTGGCTGAAGGTCATGGAGCAAATTAGCAACAGAGTAAGGTGTAAGGGACCCATGAGTCCAAACTAACCTCTTATTTTTTCTTGATGGGTTTCTGAGTGGTGCAAGTACTGTATTTTGCTTTAATTATAAATGAAGAAGGCATGCACCACTTCAAGGACTTTATATTTCAAATCTATAGCAATAGATAACTTAGACCTGCCTCAGCCTACTCAAAATAGCTCCCCTAATGCCAATGTTTTCATCCATGGTTGGGCTTTTATATTTCCTGCTCATAACAAATTAACCCAAGCCACTTGGATTTTAAACATTGATGCCGATATTTACCCCTAAGTGTAATTTTCTCATAAATCCACAGTTATGATTATGCTTAGCAATGAATTAAATTGCTCTTTCCACTTCCTTTTCACCTACAGAAGCCAAGTCAGTAACCATGGCTACACCTAATGCAGAACTGATCACAGGCATATCCTGGCAGGTTGATGAAGAGTGGAAGGGACGCCTGGTCCATTGCTTCTTGCTGGAAGCATTGGCACTGCCTACTTGGAAATGTCTCGGGCTTTGACAGGCATTTTATTATGAAGGCCTGGAATAAGATCCAGAGAAACTCAGCTGGAAAAGGTCTAGAGAACAATGACTATAAGGATGGAGAGGAAGGAGAGTCTCTCATAGGAGGATAGGCTAAAACAATTAGGACCGAAGCCTGCAAAAATGAAAGCTGAGAAAGGATGGGATAGAATCCTTTAAAGCTCTTAATAGCATGGTGCCAGGTGAGACTGAACGTGAACTAGAGGCTGTTCCTTGAAGCACAGAAGGGCTACTATGAAGAGCAATAGAAGTATTACCATACTTTATAAGATAATATTAAATGTATAGCAGCCTTGTTACTCCCTAAGAGAGGCCAGAGGCAAGAAGTAGAAATAGGTTCCAGAAAAGTTAGGGATATTAAGGGGGAATTGAAAGTTGTTGGGATTTTCTCTAAAATGGCACCTGTAATGGCACAAAGTAGGGCAAAGTACCCTCACTCTCCCACAAAATGTGCAAACTACATTGGCTTCTTGGCAACACTAATAGCTCTTTACTTGTATTTCTCCAACATTCTGAACATGTTCTCTTCTGAATCAGAGTGATTTGTGTATTTGTAATCTCTCTACTACTGGTTTGTGCCTTCCTCAAAGGCAAAGAAGGACTGAGCCTTGTTTATCTTCATTCTTCCTGGGCACGGTGCATTTGGGCCATAGTAGGTGTTTAATGAATGGATGAATAAGATGCCACTCAGTGTCAGGGTCAGAGAGCCAATCTCTACTGGATCGACTGATTATTGGAATGATCTCATGTGTTATTTTTCATGTTCTTGGCTTCTTGAAAAAGAAAGTAATTTTAACCCAATAAGCTATTGAAATCTAAGAATATTATTAGTAACTTATATTTCTATAGTATTTTAAGATTTGGATGTATATAAGCACCTTACATACATTATCTCATTGGATTCTTACAACAAGGATGTGAATTAGGTGCTGTTAATGCCCTTATTTTACAAATGAGAAAACTAAGACACAGAGGAGATTAAGTGACTTGCCTAAGGTCACACAGTTTACTAAGTGTCTGAGGCACAATGGATAGTTCAATTTTCCAGACTCCGAGTCCAGCCCTCTACTATAATAGTGATTTCCAAAGAAGGGGCCATGTCTTGATGCTAAGGGGTGTGTAACCAAGTAATTTGAAGAGAGAGCTAAATTTTACCCTTCCCAGCATAGCCAGTCCTGGAGATTGTCTCTAACCTAACACCACCTACCCTTTACCCATTACAGCTTGATACTCCCTGATGTCACCCACTTATACAACTCTACAAGTTCCATGACCTTCTCAGAACAGTTTTAACCTAATGCTCACTGTAGTTCTCAGGTGCCATTGGAAAACTCCCCCATCCCCTTATCTTACCATCATTTACACAAAGATTGTTTTTTAATTAAATAATCTTTTGAAATGCGAAAGAAAGGAGGAAAGAAAGGAGGAAAGGAAGGAAGGAAGGAAGGAAGGAAGGAAGGAAGGAAGGAAGGAAGGAAGGAAGGAAGGAAGGAAGGAAGGAAGGAAGGAAGGAAGGAAGGAAGGAAGGAAGGAAGGAAGGAAGGAAGGAAGGAAGGAAGAAAGAAAGGAAGAAAGGAAGGAAGGAAGGAAGGAAGGAAGGAAGGAAGGAAGGAAGGAAGGAAGGAAGGAAGGAAGGAAGGAAGGAAGATAGGAAGGAGAGAGAAAGAATAGAGAGAAAGGAAAAGAAAAGTAAGAAGAAGAAATTTGGAGACCACCACACAATATCACATCAAATTACCTTTTGGGGGGGACATTTTTTCAATCTTCTTAAGAACCAATTTTTGTATTATCTATTATAATAGGCATATGATTTATACAAAGTAGAGCAGTTTTGACAAAGAAAAGTAGTTAAATTAAAATCTCAACACTATGAATACATTGATCAGTGTATGCCGCAATCTGTACCCGAAGGCCCCCATCACTTGACTAAAAGGAGGAAGAGTGTTTTATGATTTCTAAGTGACATTGTGCATTAGAGTTACAAAGTATTTGCCTTCATCTTAGTTTTCTTTTTTGTTTGTTTATATTATTAATTGTAAGGAAAATGTCATTGATCAACAGGAACGAGACTATAAAGGACCAGCTATCATAGTAATAATAACAAATATATAGAGCTTTAAGATCTTTAAAGTGACCAACATATTATTTCATTTAATTCTTTTAACAACCCTCTAAGATAGGTGCTAATATTATACTTGTTTTACAAATAAGGAAACTGAGGCCTGGTAAAGTAAAGTGACTCGCCTAGGGACATACAACTAGTAAGTTTATGAGACAGAATTTGAATTGGGATAATCCTGATATCAGACCAAGACGTCTCTCCACTGTGCCTTCTATCTGGCTGAATCTTCAGTTCAGAGGAATGCTGTTGAGCCCACGGCCTCCCTTGTGGAAAGCAGTATGATCTATTCTGAAGAGTGCATAGATATAATTTAAATTGTTCTTTCTACAGCCTCACAATAAGTGCAGCCATCCACAGGATGCTGGGTTTGCTAGACACCTGCAGAAAGAGGATGTGACAACCTTGCCAGATAGACTCTGTCTCCTTTCAGTTGTTTTCTCCTAATCAGCTGCAGCTTACTTTACAAACGGCCTGTTTCTCCTTTATTATTATTATATTTTTCTTTCCAATTTGAACCTGGCTTGAGAACAGTGTGTCCAGAGAACGGCCTCACATGAAGGAGAGCTCCATTTGGCAGGGACTGGCTTACACTGGGGGCAATATAGATGACATGGAAAAAACCAGAAGGCAGAGCAAGGCCTGGAACTTGGTTTACCCCAAAGTAAAGTGAGCTGAAACTTCACTGGGATCTAAACTTGTCTCTCCTTTCACTCTCTGTTGGAGTCCATCTAGCTAGAAGGAAAAGTTGCTAACCATGCCCAATGGGAGAGAGTGCTAAACCTGGCACGTGAAGCGGGGAGAGTTTAGCACATGGACACATGCCAAAATCAGGGCCATAAAGCATCTCTGAATAAACTCATGCAGGCTGAGCAGAAGTATGGACCCAAGCAAAACCACACACTCTACGCTCCTAAATGCAAGGGAATATAATGTCAAGTCACACCTTCCTATCAACGTGGCAGCAGAATTTTTTTAAGGCCACCAAATACAAAGGAAAATCTCAAAAAGAGCTGAATATTAATTCAGTGGAATGTTAATTGGATTCTCTTCTTCTCTGATAAGACTCCAAATTGTGCATTCTATTCTGGCCATTGCATAGAGATAAAACGAGATAAGGGTTAGGCCATTGAAATCCGACAAATGAAAATTTAACTCAGTTTGGAGCATCTGGAGAGTGGAAATGAGAGAGGAAGATGACCAACTCAGGTCATTTTCATAAACATTTTCTAGGCTCCTTCAATTATGTTCGCAAAGTGCTGGATCGTCAAAGGTGAAATCCTAAGATTCAGGCCTTCTGGCCCAATACAAAATATATTCAAAAGAATTTAAAGCATAGCGAGATATGGCAAAGGAGAGGTCTAGACAGTGCATTTTAGAGAAAAAGTATTCTCACCGCATCCCTCAACTAGCTCCATTTTGTCAAGCTCTGTGTGTATACCTGGCCATAAGCAAGGGGGAAAGGCAAAAAGTCCACGTCTGGAATGAAATACCAATTGATTTGGGCCTGGCCCTGAACGATGCTCCTTTTCATCAAATGTTTAGGCGAGATTGCACAGTGTGAAGGATATTCAAGAACTGCAACTAGGTCCACTTCAGCATTGCAGTGTAACATTCTAGTCAGCCATAGGCAAATGGGATAACTAAAAAAATGTCTAACTACCAAAGGCAAAATGGTATAATGGATAGATTAGAACACTTGACTTAGAATCAGGAAGACCTGGTTTGAATCTCAGTGAGAGAGTTATGTTAGGTGAGGGTAGCCTGTTTCCTCATCTCAAAAATGGAACGGTAGGATTAGATGGCCTTGAAGGTCCCCTCCAGCACCAGAACTTGTAACATTTATGTGACCTTGAGCAAGCAGTTTCATTTCCCTGAACCTCAGTTTCCTCTTTTGTAATATGAGGGGCCCTCTGAGGTCACTTCCAGCTCTAAATCTATGATCTAATAACAGCCTAATGTGTCCTTCACCCACCCCACCCATAACCCGCTCCCTGATCCACTGATAGCAGCAGAAACAAAAAGTTATTTACATCTAGATTCAAGTTTTCTTTCTAGTTCCTTGCTGAGAGACCCAGATTCTTCTTTGTCACCAATCCTCCTTTGAATGGTGTAGAAAAATAAGTCATTGGTGGAATGCAGTGGGAGCCAACTGAAATCTAAGTATGGGAATGTAGGTAGTGACTCCATGCCATGATTCAGTGGCAGATACCTATGTCACCCATACTGCTCTAGCACACAGAAGTGAGAATATTCTCAAGAGGCTCTAGTGAATGATCACATTCACGAAGCAGTCAGACCCCCAAAATGGCCTGCATAGAAATATTCTCTTTTGAAATCAATCCTCAGCTCTTCAGTTTGGGTAGCGTGGTCATGGCACATTGCATTTCCCTCACTGAGAAAATGGCTATATCCTTCCCTCCCCCACCAAGGAGCTTTAAATCCAAATTCAAATGTGCCTAAATTAAAGAGAGCAGCAGTTTGTAAGGGGTGTGGACAGAGAGTAATTTAATGTATCACTTATACTGTTGTGCTGCAAACAACCTTCAACCCCTGTGTCCAGAGTAGGGGCAAATCGTTTGAGTTTGGGGTTTAGATGGTCCAAGATCTTTCTATCTGAATCAGGAAGCTCCCTGGTAGAGCAGAAATTTTCACTGAATTTTGTGTTGCAGGTTAGAGTTATCATCACCATCAACAGCATATAGCACTTTACAAAGCACTTTGGATATATTATGTCAATTGAGTCTCACAATTACCTGGTGAGGGGGATTATTATTCTGCTTTTACAGACAAGGAAACTGAAGTGCGGAGACATTAAGTGACTTGCCCAGGGTCACACAGCTTATACATGACTGAGAAAAGCCTTTATAGCCAGTTGAGGCTGTGTTTCTGTCTTGATTTTTAAGACCCAAAATCTAATCTCTATCCAAGTAATTATGACTAATAAGTCAATCTTTTAATGTCAATATCATCTGGGTAATTCTGTATGATTATAAATCAGGGAAGGCCATGATTTCCAAGGAACCAGAATTGTAGATGACCCAAATTCTGGTCACTAGAGGGACACATGGTCAGAGTTGTTAGACCAGTGATGATTTGTGCTTGAGAAGCAGCATAGAAGATCTCATTGAAATTGAGGAGAAACAGTAGTAACAGACTTCAGGTTTCTGATTGAAACAGTGGCTAATCATGCCTTCAAAGAACTGGTGGGGACGGATGCTTAATTCCCTTCAGCAGAAAGGTCCATGAGTATGGAGTAAGGCATACACCAACAGATATACCCATTGTATTGTCTTCTTTGCTTCAATGTACTCGATATGCCAGCAAATTTGAAACCTCAACAATGGCCACTGTGTGTGTGTGTGTGTGTGTATATATATATATATATATATATATATATATAGAGAGAGAGAGAGAGAGAGAGAGAGAGAGAGAGAGAGACAGACAGAGACAGAGACAGAGAGAGACAGAGACAGAGACAGAGACAGAGAGAGAGAGAGAGAGAGAGAGAGACAGAGAGAGAGAGAGAGAGAGATGGGGGGAGAGTTTAGCACATGGACACATGCCAAAATCAGTATATATATATATATATATATATATATATATATATATATATATATATATATATATATACAGAGAGAGAGAGAGAGAGAGAGAGAGAGAGAGAGAGAGAGAGAGAGAGAGAGAGAATATAGAGCATATACAAGCAGCTAGGTGGTGTAGTGGGTAGTATTTTTCTTAGAGGCAGAGAAACCTGAATTCTAATCCAGCCTCAGATACTTTCTAGCTGTGTGATGCTAGTCAAGTCACTTAACTTCTGCCAACCTCAGTTTCCTTCCTCATCTGTAAAATGGAACTAATAATAATGCCTATCTCCCAGAGTTGTCAGGGTAAAATGAAGTGATATTTATAATATGCTTTGCACAAGTTAAAACTCTCCATAGATGTTAACCTATTATTAATTGTATCTCAAGCTCCTAGTAGAGTATGAGGCTCAGCCCAAGCCTTTAGTAAATATTTACTGGCTGACAGGGGGAGAAAAGGCATCTTTGAAGAATATATATGACATAACAGGGAGATGATCAACTCATGTAGCAAAAATGAGACCCAAGGTCTGCACTGGAATCACAAAGGAATCATCAGATGGCTTCAAGATACAATAGGTGTATCCTCTCTGAAGGCTTTACCAAAAACTCTTCAGAAAAGAACTCCATAGGCAAGATAACCAGGCCTGGATGGGAACACTGAGCCAGTGAAGAATGGCAGTAGTCACATTATAAAATCTGATTTAGGAGATTTGGGATGCTGCCTTGAATGCTGTTGATGAATCCACTGTCAGAAATGGAATCATTTACAGCAAGGAAGTTATTGGTGGTGTCATGGTGTCCTCAGAACCAAAGAAGTTCAAATGGATGACAGAGATTGGAAAGTGGTCCTGTTTGGCACATTTACTGATCTTTACATACAGTGAAAGCCATAATTAAGTTCAATATGTTTAGCATAGTATATAGAACACCAAACTTGGATTCAAATCCTGCTTCAGGCACGTACTATTTATGTGATCCTGGGCAAACCACTTAATTTCTTTGAGCCTTGACATCCTCACCTACAAAATAGTTGGCCTAGATGGCCTCTGATATCTTTTCCAGATAAAGCTTTAAATCATTTCATATTTTGAGGCCAAAGTTTTCTTATCTCTACAGTGAGGGAGGTGACACAGTGGATAGAGGACTAGGCCTGGAGTCAGAAAAGTTCATCTTCATGAGTTCAAACCTGACCTCAGACACCTACTAGCTATGTGACCCTGGACAAGTTACTTCATCCTATTTGTCTCAGTTTCCTCATCTATAAAAATGAACTGGAAAAGAAAATGGCAAACCACTCCAGGATCTCTGACAAGAAAACCTCAAATGGGGTTATGAAGAGTCAGACATGACTGAAACAAACAACAATAAATGAGTTAGTCAAGATGACCCACCCAGCTCTAGAATTATGATCCTATATGTGACATTGGGCAAATAACGTCTCCCTGAGCCATACTTTCCTCATCTAAAATGAGGAAATTGGACTCAATAGCCTCTAAGGTCCTTTCTAGGCCTATTTCTATGATAATAGCATCCTACATTTCTCCATCCCACTTTTTTTGGGAAATTTTATTTAATTAATTAATTTATAATATTTTTGCATGGTTACAAGATTCATGTTCTTTCCCTCCCTTCCCCTGCTCCCATAGCTCACACACAATTCCACTGGGTTTTACATGTGTCATTGATCAAGACCTATTTCCATATTATTGATATTTGCACTACAGTGATCGTCTACAGTCTATATCCCCAATCATAGCCCTATCGACCCATGTGATCAAGCAGTTGTTTTCCTTCTGGGTTTCTATTCCCACAGTTATTCCTCTGAATCCCACTCCACTTTTTATTAGAAATAGAAAAAAGCTCAATTTAATAATGTAGCTTTCCCTCCTTCCAACCACTCTCCCCAGAAAAGAACCCCACAACTTTCAGGTCATTTGTTGTCTAGAATCGTGTGCATGTTCATCTGCCATCTCTCTAGCTGTGGATAATGAAGAATTGAAATTAGAAATGGTGGTAATATCCTCTGATTTCTAAAAAGAAAAGATTATGTCCTGTTAACCAAGGAAGGTAGAAAAGAAGACTCAGACATTTCAGAAAGACTGTCAGCAGTTACCAAAATGGAAGGCACTTTCTGGCCAATATTTGGCAAACAGGAATGTTCAGCTGGCCTGGTCATAGTGCTCCCTAATGGGAACTGTATTCTAGTCAGCTCAGGGACTATCCATGAATGATGATCCAGCAGAGGAGTTCAGAGCTATGGAGGTCCAACTCCCTTATCCCCATTATAATCTCATTTCTCCCAATGCCAGAAGGGCAGTGTTCATTTCTGTATGCTATGATAGCAAATCTTTTTTTTTTTAATTCATAATGCATTGGTGTTTGCACTAGACAGGAATTGATCCTAACAAATGTACATTTTAAATGTACCAAAGTGAACATGGATCTCCAAAGTCCTTTTCTGTTTATTTTTTCATCGACTTGTGATGTATAGGCAGTTTCCATTACATGTAGTTAGAAATAAATTGTGGCATATTTTTCCACAAATAATATACACTCAATACCTGATCTGCAGTAATAAGACTGGTGGTTGAAATATTCATGCCTGGAAAAAATCATTATGCAGTTGTGTCTGATTAAAGTTTTATTGCATAATTCCAGACTCATGAAACTATGACATTTCCTCCCTCTGGGTGACAATTCTTAGAGAAAATCACTTTGAAATGACCTGTTTCACAATGGAATGTACTTTTAGAATCTACTTTCTGGTAATGAGTCAATCGAGGGTGTTTTTGAGAAGTATTTGAACCCTTCTCTTATGTGCAAATGGTAGGGAAGCTGACAGAATCATTTGTTTTTACATGAATTATAGCCCCAGCCTCAAGGGGGTTATGGCATCTGAACCAGAGTTCAGAACCTTTTAGGCTTCAAAGCCTAGTGCCAGGATCAGACTGGAAGCGGACTGTCTGGGAATTATTACTGGCCATTCCTGGATCCTTGAGAAGCATTTATTTGAGGAGATTCATCTGTAATGGCCATTCACTGCTTTCCAAATATACTGGCTTGTTTGTTGTTCATCAGTGAACCAACCAACTAATCAGTCATCAAATGTGTACTCACTAGGTGCCGTCACTGTGCTAGATGCTGGAAATAGAAATACAAAGAATTAAAGAATCCTATTCAAAATTAGTGAACATTCTTATGGAGAATAAAATGATTACTTGTAGTAACATATGCTGCATAAATATAAAGTTAATGAATGCAAAACTCCACAAAATAGTTCACTATGAAGAAGTTTGGGAAGGTGGGCACAAGTAGTTGGGGACATGAGCAAAGACTTCACATAAGAGTTGATGCCTGAGCTCATCTTAGAGGAAGAAAGGTACTCGCTCAGGGCCCTTCATCTCCTTCCTCTGTGACTTTGCATTAGCTGTCCCTCTTGCCTGGAATGCACTCCCTCTTCATTGAATCCCCATTAGTTTTTTTAATAGGCAACATAGATGCCACCTTCTATGAGAAGTTTTGCCTGATCTCTTCAACTGCTAGGTGCCCTCCCTGCAGAATTACCTCAAATGTTCTTGTCTTGACTCTCTTCATTTTTATTCTGTACACTCTTGTACGAATAATTGCCTTCTCTCCAATAGGAGATCAGCTTCCTACGATTAGGGATTATTTGTATTTGTATCCCGGACATCCAGAGCAGTACCTTGAACATAGAAGATGTTTACTGATTAATTTATTAAGCATCTACTCTTTGTGGAGTACCGTGCTTGACTGGGGATAGGGAAGGTAGAAAGGTTGAGTGAGGCTCACTACCTGCCAAATAATTGTCATAAAAAACACACTTGATAAAGTCATGAGTGAAGATGGCAGAGCAGGGTGAGAACTGATTCTGGGAATCATGGAAGGCTTTATTGCAGAGGTGACATTTGAGCTGGCTCTTGAAAGAGAGGTTGTGTTTTAATAAGCATAGCTATCAAGGAAAACACAAGAGCCACAGAAAATAGCATGCACAAAAGCTAAGAGCTGTGTAAAAGTAAGTGTAAGAAATATGCAAAGGACAGCCAGCAGCCCATCTTGGCTAGAGTATATTATGTGTGGAATCAACTGGTATTAGACAGGTCTGGAAAGAAAGATTCTACAAGATTGTGAAGGACCTTAAATGCCAGGCTGAGGAGTTTGACCTTTATCCTGTAGTCAATCGGGAGCCACTAAAAGTTTTGAGAAGAGACTTGACATGGTCTGATGTATACTGGAGGAAAATAAATGCGATGAGTGGAGAGAAAGCAAAAGCTAGAAGTTCAGTTAGGACACAATTGAAAAGTCCCGACATTTGGTAATGAGCAAATGAATGAGGATATGGCAGTGTGAATAGAGAGCAGAGGACAGATTGTGGGTATATTCTAATGTGCACCCTAGATTTAGGGAGTGTCAGTTTATAAAGATTAAAAAACCCTTTGGTTGAAATTAATTCTTCCCGGTAATATAACTGAGGTAGGCGGAAAATACCCATGAATGAAATTCTGAAGACACAAAAGAAAATAATTTTTCCAAAGAAAAAAGGGAAAGTTGAGTAAAGGAACTGATATGGCTACAGAGGGAACTCAATGATTAACTTAGACTGTTCAGAAAACACAGAAGAGGCCTTTCCAATAAGATCCAGGGTAAATTAAGGATGTCCAATATCATCTCTACTATTTAACTAGGCTAGCTATGGCAGTAAAACAAGAAAAAGAAATCAAAGGAATGCACATTGGCAAAGAGGAGACACAATTTAATTTTTCAGATGATATGAAGGTTGATCCAGAGGAAGCCTAAAGAATCAACTAAAAATGATTTGAAACAATCATTTAGTGAAGTTGAAGGCTGTAAAATAAATCCACATAAATCATCAGTACTTCTGTATATTGCCAACAAAATCCAGTAGGAAGATTTTGAAAAATTCCACTCAAAGTAACTACAGTACAGAGTATATAAAATACTTGAAAATCTTTCTACCAAGACACACAAGAGAACTATTGAGTTCAACAACAAAATTCTTTTTTACAGAAATAAAGGCCAATCTAAATAACTGAGGAAATATTAGTTGCTTATGAGTAGACCAAACCAATATAATAAAAACAGTACTACAAAATTAATGTACTCATTCAGCACTACACCAAAGTACCAAATGATTATTTTATAGAACTAGAAAAAAACAATAACAAAATTCATCTAAAGGAAGAAAAGGTCAAAAATCTAAATGGAAATAATGGGAAAAGGGGGGAGAAGAGGGTCTTAAAGTCCCAGATAGCAAAGCATATTGCAAAGCTGTAATCATCAAAATAATCTGGCACTAGTTAAAAAGACATCTGTCAGTGAAACAGATTAGATAAATACCATATAGAAGCAAACACCATGTGGCACAGTGTTTAATAAACCCAAAGACCCAAGGTGCTAAGGTAGCAACTAACTATTGGACAAGCTCTCCTAAGAAAACCAAAAGGCATTCTGGCAGAAATTGAGTATAGAAGAGCAACACCTCACACCAAATGCCAAAATAAGCTCTATATAGATAAATGACTTAGACATAAAAGGTGAAATCCTAAACAAATTAGAAAAACAAAGAAGCAATTACCTTTCAGATCTGTGGATAGGAGAATGGTTCATGGCCAAACAAATAATAGAATCAGAAAAGGTAAAATGTATGAATTTGATAATATAAATTTTCAAAAGCTTTTGAACAAACAAAATCAATGCAACTAAGATTACATGGGAATCAGGTAACAGGAGGAAAATCATTTTAGCAAGTTTCTCTGATAAACGCCTCCTAGCTGAGATAAAGAAGGAATTGATTCCAATTTATGAGAACAAGATCCATTCCCCAATAAGTAGATGGGCAAAAGATAAGCAGGGAACATTCAAAGAAAGAAATCTTAAGCTATTAAAAAATATGAACAAATGCTCCAAAATCACTACTAACTGAAGAAATGTCAATTGCCCTAACTCTGAGGCTCATCCTCTCTCCAGACATATTGGTAATGACAAGAAAGAAAAAGAACCTATGTTTTATATCCTACAGGAAAACAGGCATGTTAACACACTATTGGCAAGGCCAAGAACTGCTCTAACCATTGTGTAAAGTAGCTTACAACTAGGTCTAAAAGTCACTAAACCCTCTATAGCAAAAACTGTTATTAGGTCTATTCTCAAAAGACAAGAGGGAAAGGATCCATATGTACAAAAATAGGGATAGCTATAATGGTAAAGAATCAATAGCTAAAGGGATGCCATCACTTAGAGAGTGAATGAACAAATTAGTATATAGAATATTACTGTGCCCCCAGAAATGACAGAATGGAAAGTTTCCGACAATGCTAGGAAAACTCATATGGACTCATACAGAATGAAGTAGGCAGGCAGTACCTGGAAAATAATTTTATACTAACAATGACATTGTAAAGATAAATATCTTCAGAAGACTCAAGAACTCTGATCAATGCTATCACTATGACTGCAAAGGATTTGTGATGAAACATCCCACCTACCTCCTGACAGAGAAATGATGGCTTCAATATATAGAATGAGATGACATATATACCTCTAAATGTGTATATGTGTTTGTATACATGTAGATACCCATATATATTCGACATAGGCAATGTAGAAATTCCTTTTACTTGACTATCAGCATATACGTGCTGTTTTTCTTCTTTTTCTCTTTTCCTTTTTCCTTCCTTTCCTCTGCTCTTCCTTTTTCTCTTCTCCTTCCTCTTCTTTCCCAGTGGAAGGAGGATTGTGAGAAAGGATGATTATAGGAGAAAAAATAACCATAATCATAAGAAAGAAGGAAATAAAGAATGGCAGAAGCATCTTTTTTATAATGCAAAGAGAATAGAAGGAAAGTGAGAAAAGAGCAGAAACAGGACAGCTTTGAAAGCAGCAAGTTGATCTTATTGCATACTTTAAAAGAAAAGGAGATAAAAGAGGTTCATAAGAGAGGTCTATTATTTCCTGTACAATCTTCTTTTTCTGTTCCAGTATGTTTATAGAAATGTTCCCTCTATTTGTTAGATTAAGAATTTTTAAAAAAAGAAATATACAGAATAATGGCAGCAAGGATGGGTAACAGTGAATGAATGCAAAAGGACAGTGTGGCTCTTGGAGTCATGTCAGAGGCCTAAAAATTCAGAATGAATGAGCTGAACCTGGAGAGGAAGGCTAAAGACAAAAATTGGTAGTTTTGTGCATTTTGTTAACAGTTGTGGCTAATCAAATTATAGAAGGGATTGGATTCACAATTGGGGCAAATACTATTATAATAAAAGTACAAATTTATATAACACTATATAGTTAACAAGGTCCTTTGCTTCCATTGTCTCATTTGATTCTCACAACAACCTTGTGCCATTGTTACTGTTATCCCCATTTTACAAATGAGAAAACTGAGGCTCTTAGAAGTTATAGCTTTCCCAGAGTGACTGAGATAAAATCTGAAACTGGTCTTTCTTGGTTCCAAGCTCTATGCTCTAGTCCATCTTGCCACTCCTTTCAATTCTGATTCTGACCATTGCCAGTGCCAAGGAGACTCAATAGAATCCAGTGAAATATCCAAGATGAATGACAAAGAGTAAGAAAAGCACTTCACTGCTCTTGATGAGTTCAAATCAGTAGGCCCAGATGAACTTCATTCCAGCATGGTAAAAGAACTAATGGATAGGATTGCCAAGCCACCATCAGAGGTACTGCAGACCTAGAAATGGGCAGAGTCCTGCTTTTCAAAACCAAGTAGCATGTGCAATCTCTAAACACAGACCAGCATGCTTGACGTTGATTCTTGGGAAAATTCTAGAATATACTAGTGGCTAAACTGATAGAAATTTACCATCTGGAAAAGGAAGCCAACCCCAGTGCTCATGCCAGACCAACCTTCTTCCTTTTTGACAAGGCTACTAGACAGAAGAATGCTATGGTTATATTGATGTGGGTTCAGCAAACTATTTGACAGAATCTCCTTTACTATTCTCATAGACAACATGGAAGGAAGGAAGCTAGACATTTAGTACAGTTAGAAGAATTCAGAATTTTTTGAATGACAGGCTCCAAGGAGTAGTCATTGTTAATTGTCTGTTACCTGTTCTTGCTTCCATCTTCTGTGCATATCAGCCTCCCAAGGAAGCTCATTCTACTCTAGACAGCCCTAATTGTTAGGAAGTTGCTCATTATACACAGTCTAAATCTGTTTCCCTGTTATTGTTCTGTCCTCTGGGGTCCAGCAGAACAAGTCTTATACCTCTTTCACATGACAGACCTTCAAATCTTCAAAGATGACTGTCATATCCCTGCAAAGATTTCCTTTTCCCAAGATAAATAGCTCTCGTTCCGTTAAAAGCTGGTTGTCTAATTGTTAAGAAGTCTTGTTCAGGTATGGGTTAGATTAGATGGCCTCTGAGCCTTCTTCCAATTACCAGTTCTAATGTTAACAATAGCAATATATATTGGATATATATATATATATATATCCAGGATATATATATATATATATATATATATATGGATATAACAGAAATAATAAAGAATATACAGATATATTTGGAAGTTGAACTGCATTAAATTCATTGAAGAAGAATCACAGAATCATATATTTAGTGTTGAAAGAGAACTTAGAGGATATCTAGTCCAACTTCACCAATAGTCAAAGAAACCAGCCTGGAGATGACAAATTATTTGCCCCAAGTGACACAGCAAGTGGCAGAGCTAGGATTCACAGGTCATGAATTTAGAGCCATGAGAACCAACCTTGAGAACCAACAAGTTTAAGCCCTTCCTTTTAGACATAAGGAAATGGAGGCCCAAAGAGATTGTGATCAGCACCAAGTCACACAGGGGTATTGACCAAAACCTGGTTGTCTGACACTCAAGCCAGTCCTCTTTCCATTAAAACTTGTCTCTCCCCTATTTGAAATCAGGTCCTATAATTCCAAGTACAACCATCTTTCTGGATCAATTCAACAGGGCTAATCTCAATCCATCTTTGCCTTTCTTTTTCTATGTTCCCACCCTACCGCTCAACTCTGTGAGACACACAATGGAGCTGAGCGAGAATGCTTCCTCTCCCCCATGGCTCCAGGAGGCACACTCTTTGTTTCCTTGCACAGACAGAAGGGAAGAATTGGGTTGACTAGAATTGTATCTGTATATATAATGACATGCAGAGCTCTAGAGATATCATTTGTATTTAAAAATGAAATTAAAGCCTCATGGTACCTTGGTGATGCTGACATTTGGCATCATTAGCTGGAAGAAGTTTTGTAAACATGCAGAAACAATGTGTGAAAGAATGCTCTTGCTAGAGTAACATGGCATGCTTCTGTCTCAGATCACATTCTTCTCCTCCCTCCCTCCCTCCCCAGTTGCACTTTTAGACAATCAACAGTGATGTAGAAGGAAGGAGTGCAATTGCTGCAGCTAACTTTGCCATTTGCCCAGCATGATCAAATATTTACTATGAACCAAAGTTTTCATTTGGCCAAGGCTTATTTAAAAATGAATAGCTGAGAGAGAGCCTGTCATAATTCATTATATGCTTATGCCCACTTTTTTAGAAATATTTACTTAATTAACCACTGGCATACACATTTACTCTATAGCCCAATCTTCAGCTAATAACAATTCTGTACATCTACTCTGCAGTCGCTGTGATCCAGGCACCTAAGCAACACTGTCCTTTCCTTTAGAATCTGGCATGCTTTTGGATCTGCCCTGGTGAACTGGGCTATATTATCCTAAGTCACCCCAAATGAATGGTCTCTTTTATATTACCATCTCAGCCTTATGAAGCAAAAGCCAGTTTCTGCTACTGTGTCATCTATAGACCCATTTCTAAATTATTACCTAAGTAAACCACCAAACACTTGTTTTGCATCTACTTTGAAGGGAAAGGACCACAGTTCAAATTCTACCTCTGTCACTACCTGTATAGACTTGGAGAAGTCACCTTACCTTACTGAGCCTCAATTTCCTCCTTTGTAAAATGAGAGAGTCATGTTATTGGCTATTGAAGTGCCTTCTAGTTCTTTATGTAGAAGCTTTTGTGTAACCTTAGAAAAGTCACTTAACAATTCTTTGCCTCAGTTGCTTCATCTGTAAAATAAAGGTGCCACCCTAGCTGGCCTCTAAGGCTCCTCCAGGTGGGAATTGGTGATGCCATGCTTCTGCTCTATGCCAGCCTCTATGCTAGGTGTTGGAGAGGGGAAATGCAAAAAAGGTCTCTGATTCCCTTGATTGGATAGACAATCCTGGCTCTGCTTTTCGTGGATTCCCCCAGCCCTCAGCATGTTGTCTTGCATGTAATAAGCTTATAATAAAAGCTTGTTGATTGACTGACAGGCGTGTGTAATGTGTTTCATAAGAGTAGAACATAGAGTTCTCTAGAAGTTCAGAGCAGGCTGGAATGATCAGGAAGGCTTCCAGGGAAGAGAATATGGGTTCATTTATCAGGTTTCGTTCCACCTGTGCTAGACAGCTGAAAGCAAAGCCCTGCTAAAATGGGGCCCAGGAGAAGCTGGTAGTTTGCTTGTTTTAAAATGGAGTGGGTGGATGAAGAGAGATGGACAAAGGCTGCACAAAGTCTGGGGAGGACTAGCTTGGGTAGGGATCCTGGAAGAAGGGGTAATGAACTGCATGAGAGAACACAAGGGGACAAAGGGAAAAGGGGGCACCTAAGAGGTGACAAGGGGTTTGGAAAAAGCAAGAGGCCATCTCACAATTCTGCTGAGACCTTCCCAAAAAGGGTATACTGTCTGTGATGCTATTTCTGTCATTATATGCCCATCCAGTCTTGCCAGCTGCCTGGCTTTCCATTGGGCCACTGACCAAAATGATGAAGGTTGCTTGTTTGGTGTTCACCTTTCCAACTGTGGAGTAAATAAGCATTTTGTGGAAGGCTAAAAACACTTAACACAGTGTCCTTGTCCTCAGTGTCCTCAGTTCTCTGTTAGTTGTGCAGGAGGCCAAGGGGTTGCTGGGGCAACTGAGGGGTCCAGAAGCACTTGGTACAAGGAGATTATCTCAGGAAGTGTGAAGTGCTGTGTAGCTCAGCATTTTAGAAAAGTCTAAATGGGTCTGTATCTAGCAAATTGCATGTTTCTGTGCTATAATAAAATACCCCCCCCCCATTTCTTTCCTCTTCTCTCATTCAACCTTTTCATATTTGATAATCATGCATATTAATTGCTGTTGGAACTTAGACTTACAAAAGATCTTTTCAATTGTACAGGCAATCTTAATTATCAGTATCACCAGATCATCTACTAACCCACAGCTCAATTGTCCATGACCTTAAAAATTTGAGGAACTGATCTGAAAGTGAAAATGAGAAAATTTATTCTGAAATACATCCTCATCCTCTTTCTGCTTAGTTAGAAAATACCCAAAATCTATTGGGCATCAACTGAGAAAAAGAAGGCAGGAGTTGCAATCATGATATCTGAAAAAGCCAAAGTAAAAATATGCCTGATTAAAAGAGATAGGGAAGATAATTACACCTTGATAAAAGGCAGTATAGACGAGGAAATACCAGTAATCAACATAATATATGCACCAAATGGTATAGCATCCAAATTTCGAAAGGAGAAACTAGTGGAATTGAAGGAGGAAATAGATAGCAAAACTATACTAGTGGGAGACCTGAACCTTTCTCTATCAGATCTAGATAAATCAAACCAAAAAAGAATGAGAAAGAGGTAAGAGATATGAATTAAATCTTAGAAAAAATAGAGTTAATAGATATGCAGAGAAAAATAAATACAGTCAAAAAGGAATACACCTTCTTTTCAGCAGCACATGATATATTCACAGACTGACCATGTATTAGGGCATAAAAACATGGCAAACAAGTGCAAAAAAAGCCGAAATAATAAATACAACCTTTTCAGATCATAAGGCAATAAAAATAACAATTAGTAAGGGCACATGGAAAGCCAAATCAAAAATCAATTGGAAATTAAATAATATCATTCTCCAAAATCAGTTAGTTAAAAAACAAATCATAGAAACAATTAATAATTTCACTGAAGAAAATGACAATGATGAGACATCCTTTCAAAATCTATTGGATGCAGTATAAATTAACAAATTAGGGACAGCAGAGGTCAATGAATTGGACATGCAAATCAAAAAACTTGAAAATGAACAAATTAAAACTCCCCAGATGAAACCTAAATTAGAGAATCCAAAAATTAAAGGAGAAATTAATAAAAATCAAAAGTGAAAGAACTATTGAATTAATAAATAAGACTAGAAGCTTGTATTTTGAAAAAACAAATAAAATAGACAAAGTACTGGTCGATCTAATAAAAAAAGAAAGAAGGAAACCAAATTAACAGTGCCAAAGATGAAAAGGGAGACCTCACCTCTAATGAAGAGGAAATCAAGACAATCATTAAAGACAAATATGGCATTCTAGGTGATATGGATAAATATTTACAAAAATACAAATTGCCTAGAATAACAGAAGAAGAAATAGAATACTTAAAAATATCCCATATCAAAAGAAGAAATAGAACAAGCCATCAAAGAACTCCATAAGAAAAAAGTCCCTAGGGCCTGATGGATTCACAAGTGAATTCTATCAAACATTCAAAGAACAATTAATCCCAACATTATTCAAACTATTTGACAGAATAAGCAAAGAAGGAGTTCGACCAAATTCCTTTTATGACACAAATATGGTACTGATCCCAAACCCAGGCAGGTCAAAAACAAAGAAAGACTTCACAAGTGAATTCTATCAAACATTCAAAGAACAATTAATCCCAATATTATACAAACTATTTGACAGAATAAGCAAAGAAGGAGTTCGACCAAATTCCTTTTATGACACAAATATGGTACTGATCCCAAACCCAGGCAGGTCAAAAACAAAGAAAGACTTCACAAGTGAATTCTATCAAACATTCAAAGAACAATTAATCCCAATATTATACAAACTATTTGACAGAATAAGCAAAGAAGGAGTTTGACCAAATTCCTTTTATGACACAAATATGGTACTGATCCCAAACCCAGGCAGGTAAAAAGAACAGAGAAAGAGGACTATAGACCAGTATCCTTAATGAACACAGATGCAAAAATCTTAAATAGAATACTAGCATAAAGACTCCAGCAAGTGACTACGAGGGTTATTCATTATGATCAGGTGGGATTTATACCAGGAATGCAAGGATGGTTCAATATTAGGAAAACCATCCACATAATCGACCATATTAACAAGCAAACTGACAAAAATCACATGATTATCTCAATAGATGCAGAAAAAGCCTTTGACAAAATAAAACACTCATTCCTATTGAAAACACTAGAAAGCACAGGAATAGAAGGGCCTTTCCTAAAAATAATAAACAGTATATATCTAAAACCATCAGCAAGCATCATTTGAAATGGGGATAAATTAGAAGTATCCCCAATAAGATCAGGAGTGAAACAAGGATGCCCATTATCACATCTATTATTTAACATTGTTCTAGAAACACTAGCAGTAGAATCAGAGAAGAAGAAAAAATTGAAGATATTAAAATAGGCAATGAGGAGTCCAAAGCTATCACTCTTTGCAGATAATATGATGGTCTACTTAAAGAATCCTAGAAAATCAATTAAAAAGCTAATGGAAATAATTGACAACTTTAGCAAAGATGCAGAGTACAAAATAAACCCACATAACTCATCAGTATTTCTATATATTTCTAACACATTTCAGCAACAAGAAGTAGAAAGAGAAATTCCATTTAAAATCAATCTAGACAATATAAAATACTTAGGAATCTATCTGCCACGAGAAACATAGGAACTATATGAACACAACTATAAAACACTCTTCACACAATTAAAGCTAGATCTAAATAGTTGGAAAAACATTAATTGCTCATGGGTAGGATGAGCAAACATAATAAAATGACAATCCTACCCAAACTAATTTACTTATTTAGTGCCATACCCATTGAACCACCAAAACAACCCTTTTTTTTACTGAATTAGAAAAAACAATAACAAAGTTTATTTGGAAAATAAAAGATCATGAATATCAAGGAAATGATGGAAAAAATGCAAAGGAAGGTGGTCTTGCAGTCCCAGACCTCAAACTATACTATAAAGCAATGGTCACCAAAACAATATGGTATTGGCTAAGAGACAGAAAAGAGAATCAGTGGAATAGACTTGGGTTAAGTGACCTCAGCAAGACAGTCTATGATAAATCCAAAGTTCCCAGTTTTGGGGACCAAAACCCTCTATTTGATAAAAACTGCTGGGAAAATTGGAAGACAGTGTGGGAGAGATTAGGTTTGGATCAACATCTCACACCCTACACCAGATAAACTCAGAATGGGTGAATGACTTGAACATAAAGAAGGAAACTATAAGTAAATTAGTTTAACACAGAATAGTATACATGTCAGATCTTTGAGAAAGGAAAGATTTTAAGACCAAGCAAGAGTTAGAAAAAATCACAAAATATAAACTAAATAATTTTGATTACATTAAATTAAAAAGGTTTTGTACAAACAAAAAACAGTGCAACCAAAATTAGAAGGGAAGCAACAATCTGGGAAACAATCTTTATCACAAAAACCTCTGACAAAGGTCTAATCACTCAAATTCATAAGGAGCTAAATTGATTGTACAAAAAAAAAATCAAGCCTTTCCCCAATTGGTAAATGGGCAAGGGACATGAATAGGCAATTTTCAGATAAATAAATCAAAACTATTAATAAGCACATGAAGAAGTGTTCTAAATCTCTTATAATCAATTACATGCAAATCAAAACAACTCTGTGGTATCACCTCACACCTAGCAGATTGGCTAACATGACAGCAAAGGATAGTAATAGATGCTGGAGGGAATGTGGCAAAATTGGGACAATAATGCACTGCTGGTGGAGTTGTGAATTGATCCAACCATTCTGGAGGGCAATTTGGCACTATGGCCAAAGGGTGCTAAAAGACTGTCTGCCCTTCGACCCAGCCATAGCACTGCTGGGTTTGTACCCCAAAGAGATAATAAGGAAAAATACATGTACAAGAATATTCATAGCTGCACTTTTTGTGAAGGCAAAAAATTGGAAAATGAGGGGCTGCCCTTCAATTGTAGAATGGCTGAACAAATTGTGGTATATGTTGTTGATGTAATACTACTGGGCTCAAAGGAATAATAAAGTGGAGGAATTCCATGTGAACTGGAATGACCTCCAGGAAGTGATGCAGAGTGAAAGAAGCAGAACTAGGAGAACTTTATGCACAGAGACTGATACACTGTGGTAAAATCAAGAGTCATGAACTTCTCTAGTAGTAGCAATGCAATGATCCAGAACTATTTGGATGGATTTATGAGAAAGAACACTATCCACATCCAGAGGAAGAACTGTGGGAACACAAATACAGAAGAAAAGCATCTGCTTGATCATATGGTTTGATGGGGATATGATTGGGGATATAGACTTTGAATGATCACCCTAGTGCAAATCTCAATAATATGGAAATAGGTCTTGATTAATAACACATATTAAACCCAGTGGAATTGTGCGTCAGATACTAGAGGGGGTGGGAGGAGGGGAGGTAAAGAACATGACTCTTGTAACCAAAGAAAAATATTCTAAATTGACATTAAATAAAATAAAAATATATATTGACACATAAAAATATCTTATTCTTATTTTTACCAATTATGTGTCATAAATTTCCACTCAAGTTTTCTTAAGTTCTATATTGAACATATCTCCCTCCCTCCCCTTCCCCACCCAGTGTTGGCAGGCAATTGGATCTGGGAACATTTTCATATTATTCATTTTTGTTAAGTAACTAACCTTATAAAACCAAAACCCCAAAACATAAATCCAAATAAATAGTTGAAAAGTCATAAAAAAGAAAATATCCTTTGATATTCTATTTTTCTTTCTTTCCTTTTTTTCCCTTTCGAGTAAAAGGAATCATGTTCATTCTCTTTGGAGAGAATACATACAGTACACAATGCAGATTGTCAAAATATCAAGAACCTAACCTAAGCAAGGTTCTTGGTACAGCCTGATCTTTTAACTGTTTAGAAGCCTGTTTAATAGATTAAGAACATTGAGGTGAGTGAGGTCAACCCTCTGATTTTACAAAAAAAAGAAGTTGCGTCTCAGAAACATCAAGTGATTTGCCCAGGATTCAAACCCAGTTCTTCCTGACTAAAATGTCTAGCATCCTTTCCCCCATGCCAAACTACCTCTCTAATGTTGCCCGGGACAGTGATATGTGCAGAGTCAAACAGCTAGGATGTTTCAGAGGATCCTGGGCCAGTTCTCTGTCTGCTAGACCAATGCAGCTGATTTATTGATCAGAAACCCTGAAAATACCCCTCTTTGTATCAAGTACTGAATCTGAGGAAAGTATGAAGATCTATGAGGCAATGGATCAAGTCCTTCCTTAATTCTTTCCAACCTACACAATGACTCACCATCTCCATTTTGTTAAAGCAGGCCTTTAGTATAGTGGAAACTTCTTTAATTAAAGTCTATTGGTAATAGGGAAATAGGTCTTGATCAACGATACATGTAAAACCCAATGGAATTGTGCGTTGGCTTTGGGCGGGGGGAATGGGAGGAGGGGAGCGAAAGAACATGAATCGTGGAACCATGGGAAGACAGTCTAAATTAATTAAATAAATTTTTTTCAATTAAAAAATGAAGTCTATTAGTGTTGATGTTAGCTTCAACAGATACTTGGTTGCCCAGTCTGCATGAGGCCACCCTGAGAGCTGTGTAGTTCAGTGCAGCATGTGGGGACTTATATCACTGCCATAAGAATGCTGGACAAATGAGTGCCCCATTTTGCTGGGGTACAAAGAAGCTACAAAAGGAATAAAGGAGAATTTTGGCAAGGAGGGCTTCCTAGAAGCTGTGGGGACCAGGGCAAGTTTCATGCAATTGAACTGAGTTTTGGAGGAAGGAAGGGCTTCTAAGAGGCTGATGTGAGAAAGATGAACATTACAGGCATTGGAGATGACCAGTACAAAACATGGAGATGGGGGACAGAGTGGGTAGTGTGGGATAGAGTGGAGAGCTCACAGTTAACAGTAGAAATGTCATCTGAAAAAACAGGCCTAGATACTGGTCGTACCAGCCTGCGCACCACTGAGTACATACTAAACTCTGAATAAATACTTCTCCTACTGCACAGATCTGGCTATGTCACTCTTTTACTCAATAAAGTACAGTGGCTCCCTATTGCCCCTATTGTCCAATCGTTTTCAGTCAGGTCTGACACTTTGTCTGGACTGACAGTCCATGACAGTCAGGACTGACCCCATTTGGGGTTTTCTTGGCAAAGATACTGGAGTAGTTTACCATTTCCTTCTCCAACTCATTTTACAGATGAGGAATCTAAGGCAAACATAGTATAAGGACTCATCCAGGGTCACACAGCTAGTGCCCGAGACCAAATTTGAACTTAGGGAGCTGGGTCTCCCTGATTCCAAGCCCAGTGCTCTATCCAGTGCATCAACAGGAATCAAATAAAAATGACTGGTTGACCTCGCATCCCTTGTAAAGATTAAAATTTAGGGGAGACGGGGAGACTGAGGCATCTGAAATTAGTTCCCTCTGCAAGGAGTATTATATTTTTAGAGGTTTATTAAAGGTTAAAGTTAAAGAAAATACAGGATAAGAAACCCGTGTCTAGGCCATAAGGAGGCCTAGACACACAACCTTACCTACATTATGGAAAGAGCCACGTCTGCCCCAAAACGGAAGTCCAGAAAAGCGAAGAGAGAGACCAAGAAAAGACTTTCCACCAGCTTAAATCCTTCCTCCATCTCGGCCCACCTCAGAATTCCAGTGAGATTACAAAGCATTTTGGGGACGTGGAGCAAAGGCTTGTGGGGATTGTAGTCTAGGGTTCAAATCTCAATTTTACATCCCCCCCCCCGTTTATTGTTTTTTTTTTCTCTTTTATCCTCAAATTATTGTAATCTTTAAATTGATTATGTTTTTATGATCCTTTGGGGAAGGACTTCTTCCCAGAGGATCAAACGGGGGGGGGGGAGGGGGGGAGGAGTTGTAAAATTGAGATTTGAACCCTAGACTACAATCCCCACAAGCCATTGCTCCACTTCCCCAAAATGCTTTGTAATCTCACTGGAATTCTGAGGTGGGCCGAGATCGAGGAAGGATTTAAGCTGGTGGAAAGTCTTTTCTTGGTCTCTCTCTTCGCTTTTCTGGACTTCCGTTTTGGGGCAGACGTGGCTCTTTCCATAATGTAGGTGAGGTTGTGTGTCTAGGCCTCCTTATGGCCTAGACACGGGTTTCTTATCCTGTATTTTCTTTAATCTTTAACCTTTAATAAACCTCTAAAAATATAATACTCCTTGTAGAGAGAACTAATTTCTACCTGCCTCAGTCTCCCCATATTCCTAAATTTTAATCTTTACACCCTCTATTATCTGATCTCAGCCTATGTGTCTGCTTTTCTTATACATTAGTCTCCTTTATATACTGGCATTGTTGCTGTTCCCCACACTATCCACTCTGTCTCCCATCTCCATGTTTTGCACTGGTCATCTCCATTGCCTGTAAGATTCCCCTTCCTCACATCAGCCTCTTAGAAGCCTTTGTTTCCTCCAAAACTCAGTTCAATTGCACGAAACTTGCCCTGGTCACCATGGCTTCTAGTGCCCTCCTTGCCAAAATTCTTCTTTATCCCTCTTCTATCTAATCATATGTGTATATGTTGTCTCCTCTGCTAATATGTAAACTCCTTGAGGCCAGAGAATGTTTGTTTGATTTAGGTCTTTCTTCCCTGAGGGCCTGGCAAAGTGCCCAGTGCATAATGGACACTAAATAAATGCTTGTTGGTTTATTGGTATACCAATAAATTCTAGGATCTAACAGATGACAAAGGGAGAATTAATCAACTTTGAGTTTAGTTCTTTCTCCTGACAAGGAAAATTGTCCTCAGATGAGAAAGTATCAAACAAAAAAAAATAGTTAATAGTGAATTGAAACCCGTGATAAATGAAATAGTAAGAGAACAATTAGCTGCTTCTGAAGAGTTCAGGGCACCAAGCCTGAAAGATGTAGTCACTGGCAGGGGCAGAGAGGTGAGATATTGCCATAGCTGGAGGGTGTAGTTGCTGAGTCAGTGATTTTGAAAAATCATGGAGAATGGGCAAAGTGCCATCAAACTGGAGAACGACAAATGACCTGATCTTCAAAAAAAGGGAAGCTAGGAGAGCCCATAAATTATAGGCTTGGGAATCTGACTTCATTTCCTGGCAAAACAATTGAATTCTGAATATTTATGAAGTTATTTACTACCTAGTGACCTTGGTAAGTCTTTAAAGTCTTCCTTGTCTACAAAAATGAAGGGATTGTACTAGAAGATCTCAAAGAACACTCCTGGCCCTACAATCTGTGATCATGAAGCAAAGTGGTGATCACTGAGAGCCAGCATGGCTTTATCAAAAAGAAGTGCCACCAAAAACTGACCTCATTTCTTTTTTTTTAAATCCTTACCTTCCATCCTAGAATCAATACTGTATATTGGTTCTAAGGCAGAAGAGTGGCAAGGGTTAGGCAATGGGGGTCAAGTGACTTGCCCAAGATCATACAACGGAAGTATCTGAGGCCATATTTGAACCCAGGACCTCCCATCTCTGGGTCTGGCTCTCAATCTACTGAGCCACCCACCTGCCCCCCTCATTTCTTTTGGTATATGGTTACTAGACTGTTGGACCAGGAGGCTGCTGTGAACATAATTAGCTTAGATTTGTTAAAAAATCCTTACATTCCATTTTCAAATTAACACTAAGTATGGGTTTGAAAGTAGAAGAGTGGTAAAGGCTAAGTAGTGTAGATTAAGTGACTTACCCAGAGTGTTTGAGGCCTGACTTGAACCCAGGACTTCCCATCTCTAGGCCTCGTTTTATATACTGAGCCACCTAGCTGCGATTTTGTGAATCATTTGACAAAGTCTCTCATACTCTCATGGATAAGCTGAAGAGAAATGGGTTAGATCATAGTATTTGGAATTGGTCAAATGGCTAAACTAAAAAAAAACTAGTCATGAAGTCATGGCATTCATGTCAACTTGGAGGGAGGTCTCTCTTATAAGGTCCAAGGACATGGTCTTGGTCCTATGCTGTTTTAATGTTTTGTCAGTGACTCAGATTTTTTTTAAAATGGCATGGATATTAAGATGGCACAAAGCTGGAAAGAATAGCTAATAAGTTGAGTAATAGCCAGGATCCAAAATATTTCAATAGTGTAATGGAATGGATTCATTCTAATAAGATGTACCTTAATAGAGATTACATTTGGGTTTCCTCAAAAGTACAAAGTAGGTGAAGTGTGATTAGATGGATGTTTGGCTGAAAAAGACCTGGGGATTTTATTGGACAACATGTTTACTATCAACGGTGAGATGTGACAGGCACAAAAGCTAATGTGATCTCAGGCTACATTCACAAGAGGCAGAGTGTCTAGGACATCAGAGGTAGTGGCCCCACCGTAATCTGCGTGGGATGGATTCTCTCTGGAGCCCTGGTTTCGGATCTGAGGGTAAATTTTAGGGACGACGTTGACAAACTGGACAGACTATCCAGAGAATGGTCAACAGGATGAGGAGGGGCCTTGAAATCATATCATATGAGATTGAAACAAAAACTATTTAACCCCAAGAAGAGCCTTTGGAGGAGGAGATGATGACTGTCCAAATATTTGAAGGCTTGTATTGCAGAAGATAGATTACATGTAGGATCAAGAAATTATAGATTTAGAACTAGAAGGAAATTTAGAAGTACTAAATCTAACCCACCCATTTTATAAATAAGAAGACTGAAACTAGACAGTTCTGGGGACTTGTGCAAGGTCATACAGATAGTAAATAGCTCAACAGTAGTTTGAATTTCAGGTCCTGGGGTTCTAAATCTGTGCTCTTTTTCACATCTTTTTTTTTGCTTGCCTCCCATGGGCAAAAGTAGAAACAATGATTGGAAGGTGTTGAAAGACACATTTAGACCCAATATAAGAACAGATATTCTAAAAATGTTTCCCTCATCTTCAACTTTGTCTACTTGACCTCCCTGGCTTCCTTTAAGTCCCAACTAAAATCTCATCTTTTATTAGAAGCATGTTCTAACCCTTTCTGATTCTATTGCCTTCTCTCTGTTAAATTATTTCCTATTTATCCTGTATATAGCTTGCTGGTCTATCTGTTAACATGTTGTCTCTCCCGTTAGATTGTAAGTTCCCTGAGAGACTTTTTGGCCTCTTTTTACACCCTAATGTAGTGTTTGGTATAGAGTAGGCACTTAATAAATGTGATTAATTGAGAAGGAGAGGTAGCTAAAAGTGGAATGGGCTGCCTCGGTAGGTAGAAAGTTCTCTCACTAGAAATAATCAAACAGAAGCTGGATGACTAGTTGTATGATGTTTTGTAAGGGAGATTCCTGATCCAGTACAAGTAGGACTGGGCAGCCACTTAGAGTTCTTCCCCTTAAAGACTCTGTTACTCAGGGAACAAAATTTCCCTTTTTCCTATTTATTTTAAGATCTTTTCCATCAGGCTTTTGGTCAGACTGCACTACTTTCTCCTTTCCAAGGAGTTCTTAACCTTTTTTATGTCTGCAACCAATTGAGCAATCTGGTGGAGTCCCTTCTCCAAATCATGTTTTTTAAATTCATAAAATAAAATATATGGGAGCACAAAGGAAGCCGGTTATACTGAAATAGCTGTCAACTTTTTTTAAACCTTTACATTCCATCTTAGAATCAATATTGGGTATTGGTTCCAAGGTTGAAAAATGGTAAAGGCTAGACAATGGGTGTTAAGTGACTTGCCCAGGGTCAAACAGCTAGTTAGTGTTGGAAGTCAAATTTGAACTCAGGACCTCCCATCTCTTAGGCCTGCTTCTTAATCCACTGAGTCATCTCCGAATTTTTTTAAAACAAGTTCGGAGATATAGGCTAAGTATTCCTATACATGGTAGATGGAGTTTTCACCAAAGTACTGACTTTCAGATTCTAATCTTATTTCTTCAAGTCCAAACTACTATAACTTGAAGTCTTCCCCAATACCTCTTAATTCTAGTTCCTTTCCTCTGTTAATTATTTATTTATCCTTTATATAGTTTGTTTTGTATTGATCTATTTTTATGTTGTCTTCTCTGTTAGACTGTACTCTCCTTGAGGACAGAGACTGTCTTTTTTATATCCCCAATGCTTAACACAATGCCCAGAACATAGCAGCTGCTTAATCAATTTAATTGACAGATTTATTGGTTTATTGTCCTCCATCCCTATTTTTTTCTTGTATTTTTCTTATCTACCTATCAGAACTTCTTAGCCTGGGGTCCTACGAACTTTTTAAAAACCTATTTCAGCAGCAGGTAGGCGGCTCAATGGATAGAAAGCCAAGCCTAGAGACAGGAGGGTCTGGGTTCAAATTTGGCCTCAGACACTTAACTAGCTGTGTGACCCTGAGCAAATCACTTAAGGGCCTCAATGTCCTAGCCTTTACCAGTCTTCTTCCTGGAAGCAATACTCAGTACTCATTGTAAGAAGGAAGGTAAGGATTTAAAAAAAACATATTTTGTTAAATATATTTAGATATAATTATTTTCTTTTGTAAATGTATATATTATATATATAATTTATTTTATTATATTTGTAATGTGTTATTATAATTATATACTATTTTATAATTTATTATTACTTAATATAATTTTTATTTTTTATATTATATATATAAATAATATTATTACTTAATATATAAAAATATCATATATATTTATACACTTAAAGAATTATTCTGAGGAGTTCATAAGCTTCGCCAGACTGTTAAGTGGGTGGGGGTGGGGGAACTATGATACAAAAAAAGTCAACCGCTTGCCTAAATTTATATATGGAAAAAGAGGAAACTAATTCCATGTACTTCAATGTTTCTCTTAAATAGAATGCCCAATTTATCTAACTAGTTTTATGACTTCCTATCTATTAGATGTGAGCTGTTAGGAAGTAAGAAGTTAAAGGTTTGCCTATCAGTGAGCTCCTCAAATCATTCTTATGCTTTTTCCTGAAGAGGCAATGGAAGATTGTCTTCCCTGGCTGCCTTAAGGAACACGAGTAGGTTTTTGGTATCTCTTTTCCTCCCCATCCCAGAAAATCCAATTCAACAATACTGATACAAGATCAGAAAGATGGGCCAGTACAATCAAATGGGAATACTCTTAATGTCATCTCAGGAACCAGGTCCCCAAATTAGGTGAATTGTGATGAACTGGATTAACTGGATCTTTCGATTTGATCCAGTAAAAACATGGCCGAAAAGTTACCCTTTCATTACAAATTTGGGCTGAGGCCTTCTCTCTTAGAATTAAGGCAATCGATCTAGCTTGGAGCCCAAAGAAGAGTCTGTGAGAGTAAAAGTCAAGAGAGGGGAGGAGAAAGGCCAATTGCTGTGATCAAATCTGGTTTTGAAACCCTTTACCTCCCCAATGGTAAAAGTGAAAACACTTCTGGGAAAGACTGGCTCCATACCTCCACGATCGAAGAAATAGTGCTCTGTTTGGCATTTCAAGTTCTTCATATAGCTTATCTTTCTGGCCATTTTACTCCTCTCTACACACTCTCTATTAAGCTATACTGGCCTACTTGCTATTTCTTGTCATTGACATCTCGGAGCCTTTGCACAGCTCATCCTATGACCAGAACAACTGGGCTTCCCTCTGAGATTGCCTTCCATTTACACTGTATATGCCTTCAATGTATGCAGTTATTCACATGTCTTCTTCCCCCTCAGACTGGGAGCTCCTTGAGGGCATGGACTATCTTTTGCCTTTCTCTGTATCCCCAGCACTTAGCATAATGCCTGGCACGTAGCAGAAACTTAATCAATGCTTTGTTGTCTGACAGCATTCACGGAGAACTTTATATCACTGTCCTGAATAGAATCAGAGTTCATTAAAAAATTAGAATAATTCTCTGCCAAGCATATTTGTCTTTTTACACATAAGGCATTAAATTTTAAGTGCTTATAACAATCAGTTGAGAGTGACTAGGAAGTGAGCATCACATGAATTTCAAATTCAGTGTTGACTTGGGCACTTAGGGCTCAGTTCATCAATATTTCACATATATTATTACGAGACTTTTAGACACTGCTAAGAGGCAGGACAGTCTGCTGAGTAATTATGAATACCCAGAGCTGCGGCCAACTTCTTGCATAGGTGGAACAGTTAGTGTATTAGCTTGCCACAGACCTGGCTTCAAATCCTTCCTCGGGCATTTACTAGCTATGACCACGAGCATGCTATTTGAACTTTCTGGGCCCAATTGTTCATCTGTTAAAGACTAAAAATAATGGCTCTTATACCAGCCTCACAGGTTTATGATTCAAATTTCAAGTGCTTTCCCAATATTAAAGTGCTATACAAATACCAGTTGTTGTTATCATTCCTTTCTAGTTGATTCCACTTTACTCCTGATGATGAATATTCCAAAACATCTTTCTTCAAACCTTCCGCACCTACCTCTCCCTCCCACCCTCTGAGCCGAAGGCCTCTCCTTATACTTTACTGGAAAAAATTGAGACCATTTAGCATTATCTTTTCCCCTTCTCTGTATTTCAAAACCCTTTCTCATCATGCCCTTCTCTTACCTCCTTCCCACTCTTCTCCATTAATGACAAGGTTCTTCTTGCCCACGTCTACCCCTCTGCATACACCCTCAGTCTCACTACCTCCCCATCTTCTTCAGGAGATTGACCCTGCCATTGTCCCCTCACCCTTTAATCTTCAACTTCTCCCTATGTCTTTTTTCTTAACCTCGATCTCTTAACTTTACTGTAGATTCTACCAGATTTTTTTGGTGGGAGATAGGAGTTAACATGCCTAAGGAGAGAGAGCAGTAAAATAATACTTGATACTCAGCTACATGGGTCAGGATTCCATGGAAACATTAAAGCGTGAAAACACCTGTTTCTCCCCATCTCTTGATGAAGTGAAACTAGGAGTTCTTTTGCTCAGCCCTGGAGGCAGTACAGCCAGATGCCTGGGCTGCTGGTCTACTCTGTCCTCACAGTGAAAGTGAAGCTGTGGGGCTGCTATTTTGGTCTTGCTGTCCCGCTCTCTTAAATCAAACCCTGACCCCGTCTGCCTCTGCTACATGAGTTCTACTTCAGAATTAGCCATCAAATTGTCTGTTCGACGATCTCTTGGTGGGCCTCGCTTTTCCCTTAGGTTATAGGAGTGGGCTAAATTACATGATCTCTAGGTGCCCTGCCATCTCCAACAGTCTGTGTTTCTGGTTGTTCTGTGCAAATACGTGTATACAGAAACATACACACAAACACACAGTAGATCAGGTGGCGGTGGTTTTTAACCCTCACCTTCCATCATCGAATCAGTACAGTGTATTGGTTCCAAGGCAAAAGAATGGTAAGAGTTAGGCAATGGGAATTAAAAGTGATTTTTCCAGGTTCACCCAGCTAGGAAGTATCTGAAGGCAGATTTGAACACAGGACCTCCCATCTCTAGGCCTGGCTTTCAATCCCATTGAGCTGCTTAGCTTCCTTTTAATCAGGTGTTTTTACTTGCAGTCTATGGACCTAAGGGGGCATGGATAGACCTCAGGGATTTCATTAACCAAGATAGTTTGGAAAGAGATAAATCGATAGATTAATAGAGATATATTTGGCATCTATATGTTAAATATAAACATAACTATGTGTAAAATATAGATTTCTAATTTTACTAACTGTCATTTAGTATTTCATTCAATTATTTAAGAGCAGTATTCTAAGGAGAGTTCCATATGCTTCTCCAGACTTCTCCAGGATTTCATGACACACTAAAAAAACGCCAAGCACTCCTGATATAGTTTTTGCCCTCAAGGCAAAAAGGATTTGACCAGGAATAGGAGAGGGAAGTGCTTTTTAATTATATGGCTCTTTAAGATTTATAAAACACTTTACATATGTTGCCTTATTCAATTTTCGCAACTTCCCTGTGCGATATATTCTATAATTATTCCCATTTTCCAGATGAGGAAACTGAGGGAAAAAAGACACTGCATTCACTAACACTTAGGTCACACAGTCCTACTAACTAGCTTCATAACTCTTCCAAAAGACCTAAATAGAACCTATAATGGTTCTTTTAATGCTATGCACTCTTATTTTCACTGAAAACTATAGCAATAAAATGTTTATGGCATATACTGTACACATTTTATTTTTGTTTTTAATATTCTTCCACGTAAGCGTGGATCTATATGAATATATGTATATATGTTTTTTTTCAGTCATATCCTACTCATCCTGACCAATTTGAAGGAATTTCTTGGCAGAGAAACTGGACTGGTTTGCTATTTCCTTCTCTAGCTCATTTTACAGATGAGGAAACAGAAGTCAACAGGGTTAAATGACTTGCCCAGGGTCACACAGCTAGTGTCTAGGGCTACGTTTGAACTCAAGAAGGGGCTTCCTAACTCCAGGCCTGGTGCTCCATGCACTGTGGCGTCACCTGGTGAGCTAGCTATCTATATTGAAAGATTTGGTCTTGCATACAGAATCTGTCACCCCCTCTACTCAGGAGGAGAGGGAGACTTGTGTGATCTTAGACAACTGTTCCCTTCCTCTTGGTCTTGGTTTCATCACTGATAAAATAAGAAGGTCCAACTGGATAAGTACTGAGGTCCCGTGATCAGGACTAGCTCTAGATCTAGAATGCTAAGGTTTCGGAGTTTCACACTGGGCGTGGGCCGCATTTCAAGTAGAGAATTACAGGAACTTGTTGGTAGATTCCCTTTGCAGCATGTTATTTTAATGGGGTCAAATCAGCCATAAGCCTTAGATCCACAGTTTTACTATGCACACCTCTGGAAAGGTTAAATATGGAATTAACAAGTCAGTGAAGGAATACTCTCAAAGTGCCCACTTGCCCATTCCCAACAGAGCCATTACTTAGAAAAACAGAGCCTGAACAGAGGTCAAGCTTATAACCGCGGGGTCATTTCAGTAATTTGGGGCTATATGGGTACTCCCAGCACCTGCTCCTTTCCACATCAGATGCTAAAACGAGGGTCTTTTGTAGCAAAGCAGTTTTGAATTTCAGAGTTCAGAAGGTCCTCCGGATGGAAACCACTCAATCGACCCATACCTGAATAAAATCTGCTCCGCACCAAGCCTAACTAACATGTGGAGATCCATCATTTAATTGAGAATCTCCAAAATGGTCTCTTCCATTTCAGAGTAGCCCTCGTTATTAGGACGTTTCTCCTTCCATCTTGACTAATACCTCCTTTCCTAACTACCCCCTTAGTTCTGCCTTCTGGGGCTAAGCAGAATAAGCATACTCCTGCTTCTCTGTGATGGTCCTTCAAATACGCCAAGACACCCATACGGAGTCAGCCTGGATGTAGACGGTCATCTTGGTTGGGCACAACTGCCCCTATCCGGAACAAATTTGGGTTGCCTTTAACCAGGCCTCTACTGTCCTGGGGTGAATTTCCACAGTGCCTAGCCACTAGACAGATTTTTTCTGGAGGTGCTCTCTCACAATGAGAAATCACCCTGAAGGGTAAACAAACCATTGTGTCAAAATTAATTCAACAAAGAATTCTTAAGTACCTGAGTGTTACTCAGGCCACCTCATGAGTGAACACCACACTGCCCTCAAGATTGTTCCTGTCTAGCCTTAATAAAGTAGTTTTTAAAAAACTCTTACCTTCCATCTTAGAATCAATATCAATAAGGCAGAAGAGTAGTAAGGACTAGGCAATTCAGATTAAGTGACTTGCCCAGGGTCATACAGCTAGGCAGTATCTGAGGTCAGATTTGAACCCAGGACCTCCTGTCTCTAGGCCTGGCTTTCTATCCATTGAGCCACCTACCTGCTGCTGAAATATATTTTTTTAGAAGTTCATAGGACCCCAGTTAAGAAGTTCTCTATAGATTTTGAAAAGCAATGTGATGTCATGATTTAGAGAATTCAATGGTAAATGTCTCTCCTTTCCTTAAAAAACAGAAGACCAAAACAGCCTTCCCTTCAACCTGTTATACTTCTAAGCCGTCTCTCTCTTCTCTTTTACCTCCCTAAACTATAAGAATCATCTATGCTACATAATAGAAAATAAATATATATTTATACCTCTCCCTTTAGCACTTGCCTGAAAATGCTTTTAGAAAGGATTCCAGTGATTCGGTGGTTTTCACTTGGATCCTATTCTCTCTGACCTCCCAGAAGCTTTTGGCATTGCTGGCTGACCTCCCCTCCTGGATCTTCTCTGCTCCCTGGACTTCTGTGCTGCTGCTCTCTCTTACCACCACTCTTCAGTCCCCTTTCCTGGGTCGTACTCTTCTTTCGGGTGTTCCTCTGTCCCCAAGTAGAACTATCCCCCAGATTTCTGTTCTAAATTTTCTTCTCTCCCCCTTGGTGACTTCACATTAGCCACATTGGCCTATTTTCTAGACTTAGCATCCCACCTCTCATTTCCATTACTCATGAAGCCCGTACCCTGGTACTAAGTCGTTCCCTCCATGTATTCACCTCTGAAAGTTCTCTTTCTTTCAAGCCTGAGTGAAGGGAGCACCTTCCCTGATTCCTTAAGTTCCAAGTGTTTTCTCCCTCCACTGCATCTCTCCTTTGTCTTCATAGTCCCTTACCTCGCAACATATTTCTCTGTACCCCCATCTTCTACCCTAAGGAGAATATGAACGTCTGAGAGCAAGAACCATATCACATTTTCTCTTTAGGCAGAAAGGTGGGCGCCATTGTAGATAGAACAGGAGACTAAAAGTTAGGAAGATCTGAGATTGAATCCTGTCTCAGATTCTCACCAGCTTTGGGCCACTGGACAAAATCACTAAATCTATCAGCCTCAGTTTCTTCACCTATACTATGAGCATAGTAATAGCCTCCACTTTACAGGATGGTGAGGAAAATAGGAGGTGATCTATATAAACAATATATAAATATTATTATATAAATAAATAAAAATAAAATAATAAACAAATCCATAAAATAATATTATATAATATACAATAAAATAATGTATAATATAAATAATATATGTAAAAGGATATAATTAGGGCCTGGCACTGAATCTCCAACTTCATTGGAATAGGCTTCTCCTGGGTGAGGAAATTCCCTCTATCAATGGGGTCAACCCCTTCTGTGTAACTTCTTCTGTTAGAGAACTACCTGAACCAAAGATGTCGAAGGCCTGATGTATGAGGCCTTCCATACTCCCCAGCATGGCCCAAACTAGATCAAAATGCAATTAGGAAATATTTAACAAAATAAATAAAAATACAATAAAATGGAGATAATATTATAGTCGAAAATAATCAGTAGGCCTCCTGTGGAGACCCTTTTGTAGAGATCAGTGACCCCTATTTCCATTTAAGTTTGCTGTCAGCCTAGACCCCTGAAGGGGTTAAATGACTTACCCAGGGTCACAAAACTAGCATTTGCTAGAGAAGTGAGCACAGGTCTTCCTGCCTTAAAGTTCCGGTCCTCCATCTCCTATACAACTTTGCCATTAATTGTTATCATCATCATCATCTTTGTATAGCCAAGGCTTTAAATGTATTAGATAATGAATAAATCTGCTGGATTTCAATATAATTTACTTTAAGAGCAATTCGGTATGACTAGAGACAATCTGATAAATAGGAAGTAGCATCATGGGCAGCTAGGTAATACAGTAGACCGAACATCAACCTGGAGTAAGAAAGGCCCAATTCATATCCAGCCTGAGACATATACTAGCTATTTGACCCTGGGCAAGTCATTGAACCTGTATGTTTGCTTCTTCATCTGGAAAATGGGGATAATAATAGCGCTTACCTCCAAGAGCTGTTGTGAGAATGAATGAGATAATAATTGTGAAGAGCTTTGCAAACCTTAATGCGATATATAAACAGAATGGTGACAATGACTAGGTGACTGTACCCTATTAAGCCTATTTCCTTCTCTATAAAATGAGGGAAATAGTTCTTATACCACATGCCTCACAGAGTTATCAGGAGAAAAATCCTTGGTCAACTCTAAAGACGACTAGAAATGAGTTATTATTAGTTGTCCTCCCCGTTCCTTTCAGACAATCCAAGTTCAACCCCTCCTCCAGGGCTCACCACCTCCCTTTATACCCTTTTTATTTTTACTTTTTGGGAGTGGGTGAAATTTTATTTAATCAGTTCATTTAAAATTTGTTCCTAGTTACATGATTCATGTTTTCCCACCCCCTCCCATAACTAACACGCAATTCCACTGGGTTTTACATGTGTCATTGCTTTATACCCTTTTTAGAGGAGACTGGTAGCACACAGTGGCTGAAGTTCTAAACCTGGAATCAAGAAGATCTGAATTCAAATTCAGCCTCAGACACTTAGTAGTTGTATGATCCTAGGCAAGTCACTTCACCTCTGTCTGCCTCTATTTCTCCCACGTTTGTTGCAGGGAACAAATGAGATACTTGTAAAAAGCATTTAGCACAGTACCTGGCACCTAATAAGTGTTATATTCATGCTTTCCCACCCATCGAGCGCTTTTGACCCTATTAAATCAAATAATTGTAATAATAAATATAATTTATATATTATATGACATATAATGCTAAATAAAAATAATTACAATCTAGACATCATCTGGAACATCTGCCCACATGTCCCTTTTGTACATATGCCATATTCTGCCTTTGCCACCTAGAAGTTGTGAGGGAAGCACATGCAGCCCAAGTTGAGTGCTATATTTTCATCATCCTGTCAAGTTGGCCCTCTTATTTGGAAAAGAGCCCTCACAAATTATGGATCTGGCCTGATTCCCCGTTTCTGATGTCTGATTATTAGCAGCCTCTTAAGGCGGTGTAACTCCATCTAGATTTATAGGTCTTCTCTCTTGCATTTATTTACAAGTGACTGGATCTCCTAGTGATGTGCTGCTCGCAAATTTACAAGGGAGCAGAGTTAAAGCATGAATCAGAAATAGATGCTGGTTTAAGATTTTGGGAGATGTGTGCCTTGGAATCCCAAATAATAATTTATCCGGGTTATCACAGGGTAGTGCTGACTATAAAACATTCCATTGGCAGCAAAGCGAGTGCTGAGTGGGACTGCCTATTCTTGGCTCTTATCAGTTCTCCCAGGAATCAGGGGGAGTGGAATTTTCTGAATTTGATAATATTTCATCATCAGCTGCTCCTCTCAAGAAACTCCCTTTCACTAGTCTTCAAAATGAACCCCCCACTCCAAGCAGAAGGTGCTCTTCTCTGCCATGCTAATGCCTAGCCATACCAGATTCCTTGTCCAGAATAAATTTCTTTCATCATCCTCTCTGCCCATCCTTCAAGGCCCAGTCCTAGCTCCACCTCCATCACAACACTTTCCTTGAGCATATTTACCTCTTCTAGAACTTTCTGCTAATCCTCAATGCCATAATACCTAATCACCTGTTTCCTTACCTTCCTTCCTCATTTCACCTATGTATCCTGTCTCGCCAACATAATTTCCCATTTGCCACAAGCAGGGAGCATATCTTCTACTGATTTGGTACTTTACACAGAGATAGATGTTCAATAAACACTTGTCAGATCGAATGAAAAATTACCTCTGATATTAGCATCATGATATAGTGAAAAGAGTGCTGGACCTGGACTCAGAAGAGACCTGGGTTCAAATCCATCCTCTGGTAATAACAAGTCATCCTTTCTGGGCCTATCTCCTCCTTTTTCAAAGTAGCCCCTAACTCGTAAGATTGTTTTGAGGATAAATGCATGGGAGAATTCATTTATGTTTTAACTTGTTAAAAATTTAACTGCACCAAAACTTTGGAATACTGTGGATACCACCCTGTAGCTCTATTATAGTCACTTTTCTAGGCCAAGCCTCATGTAATTCCTTTATTACAAAAAGTGGGAATGGAGTAAATGGTCTCCACGATCCTTTCTAGCTATAGCTCTAGAATCATACTTCCCTAGGCCTTTTCTTTGCTGTTTCAAGTCAGATAAAGGCTTAGCACAGAGTAGGTGCTATATAACTATTATATAAATATATTTACATAGAGAGAGAGAAACACACATATACATTTGTGTACATATATATATATATATATAAATATTATATAAATTCCCTTACCATACCCCTTCAATAAAATGAGATGGGGAGTAGGCCAGACAGCCTTGTAGGTCATTGCTAAGTCAAGGTCTATACTATGTCAGTTTTTATTGTGTATTCATTTTTTCAACAATTTCTTATTGGTCACCTACTATGTGCAAGGCCTTATATTAAGTAGGATAAATAAGTATGGAAGACATTTTAAACAATTTTAGAGACAACTAGTGAGTAAAGCATTAGGCATGGACTCAGGGAGTCCAGATTTCAAATCTGGCTTCAGACACTGACTAGCTGTATGACCCTGGGCAAGTCATTTAACCTCTATCTACTTCTGTTTCCTCAACTGTCAAATGGGGCTCATAATAATAGCATCTACCCCCTCAGTGTTGCTTTGAGGAGCAAATGAAGTAATACTTAGGAAGTGCTTATTAGCACATGGCAGAATTTTAAATGTTTGTTCCCTTCCCCTTCCTTTTTTTCTTAGCTGCCAATTCCAGGATTCATAGGCTGACTTTTCCTTTTCTTACCACAGGGGTGATGTTAGTTGAAATTCTATTTTGATATTGCCTCCCTTTTTTTTAAACCCTCACCTTCTGCCTGAAAATCAATACTATAGGTTCCAAGGTAGAAAAGTGATAAGGGCTAGGCAATGGGGGTCAAGTGACTTGCCCAGGGTCACACAGCTGGGAAATGTCTGAGGCTAGATTTGAACCCAGTCTCTAGGCCTAACTCTCAATCCACCGAGCTACCTAGCTGCGATATTGCCCTTTTTAAATAACATTAGTTCAAACAAACACATATGGAATGCTTACCTCTCTAAAGTACAGACTACTTTCTAGATACGCATGAGAAACATTTCCAGGCTTCAGTGGAAAAGATGGGAGCAGGAAAGCTGAAGGATTAGTTCTCTGTGCACATTTTTCCCCCAAACCCAAGAACACAAATAGTTTTTTGATGGATTTTCATATTCTGTCCAAAATATATTTTGAATACCATTATAGCTGTGACACACACAGCTACAAAAGACAGACAATGCCAAGCTGCCAGAGGTAATCTCTGTCCGTCACTCAGGACGACAATAGGTTTTTGACTGGACTGTCCACCTCGGGGCTTCCTTGCCAGGCTTTTGGGTCTCTTTGTCAAGTCCCGGCATGATTTAAGAGCATTATGTGTTGATAATTAATATCCTTAGGGATTCCCCTTCTTCACAGAGATGGGGGAACATATCTGAGGAAGAATGTGAAATAGATGGGTCCCGGGGGGGGAAATCTAACGGTGCAATCCTAGCAAAAGACGTGTCGGTGCTCCCACTTGAATTTTTTGGATGAATTTGCCCGACTTGATAAATATCATCAGTATGACTATGTTTTCCCACCCCATTTAGTTGGACCATTTTAACTGAAACAACCAGGCAAACAGTCAATTGGAACAACTAGTTTGACCTCTTCCCACCTCCCACAAAACAACTGAACTGGTTTTGAGTATAGACAAGACCTCGATGCTCTCCGTCTATGACCACAATCTTTGCCTGTTGTAGTCTTAGGAGAAACAGGCAGGGTTTCATGCCTACCACCATTCCCCAAAGTAGCCATAACCTTGTCACTTTTCTGCTGACTTTCTAAGTTGCAGACGTTGTTTGGTGATGGTCACACCTCCCTTTGGAGGTGCGGTATTTGGAGATTGCATTGTCCTTCAACGTGGCTAAGAATATTGGACAGTGATTGAATGCCGCCTGGTACTTATTAATATGCATGTTGTCATTTGTCATCTCAGTCATCACTGACACTTTGTCATTTCTGTTACTGTAAGCATTATATTGGCTCTGAGTTCCTAGCTTCTGGTTCCCTGTCTTGCATGCAAACTCATCAAAAATATCCCTTGGCATCTTCAAGAAGCCTTGCTAATAAAAAGGAATGACTTAAAGCACTGTGTGACACATTAAAGACTCAGAAGAAAGAATCAGGATCCAAGAGGCCAGGATACGTTATCCTTTTGTGCAATTAAGTGCGTCAATTGTCACATAAGAAGTTCGAATCTCCTTATACAAAGAAATCTAAAGAAATCCATCAAAACTATCTAGTCTTACACTTCCTACATCATCTTCATCATGAAAGTATTATAGCAGGGGACAGATGGGTAGCTCAGTGAATTGAGAGCCAGGTCTAGAGATGGGAGGCCCTAGGTTCAAATTTGGCCTTATATTTGAACTTCCAGTTGTTTGACCCTGGACAAGTCACTTAACCCCCACTGCCTAGCCCTTGCCGCTCTTCTGCCTTGAAACTATACAGTATACAATATTGATTCTAAGATGGAAGTTAAGAATATTTTTAAAAGGAAAGAGGGGGCATCTGGGTGGCTCAGTGGATTGAGAGTCAGGACTACAGGCAGGAGGTCCTGCTTCCAAATCTAGCCTTGGATACTTCCTAGCTGTGTGACCCTGGACAAGTCACTTAACCCCCATTGCCTAACCCTTACCATTCTTCTGCCTTGGAACCAGTACACAGTATTGATTCTAAGATGGAAGGTAAGTTTAAAAAACAAACATGTATTGTGGAGTGGCAGAAATAGAAACGTATTTGGAGGTCAGAGGACCTGAGTTTGAATTTAACCTCTGCCCTTTACTACCTGTGTCACCACAGGCAAATTATTTAACTTCCCCGAGTCTACATTTACTTATTTGCAAAATGAAGGTTGGACTTGATAGCCCCTGAGTTCCCCTCCAGCTCTAGATCAAGACTTCTTAACATTTTTTGTGGCATGAGCCCCTTTGGCAGTCTGGTGATGGTGATATCAGGGAACCAGACTTTTAAATAACTGAAGGAAAGGCTGAATTTTGTTAGATGATATTAAAAATAAAGATGGATTTTTTTCCTGTCCAAATTTATGGACTGCCTGAAATCTGTCTGTAGACTACAGCTTAAGAACCTGCTTTAGATCCCTGATCCTGTATGTGACCTTGAGGCAAATCTCTGCACCTTCCTAAGTCTCACTTTCCTCATATGTGAAATGAGGGGGGTGGGCTAGACAGACTCTGTACCCCCTTTCTAACCTGCAATCTCTCATCATATGATTGTCACAGTAGCTGGTGTAGATGAGTTTTCAGGTTTGCATGAAGCTTTACAGAGATCACCTGACCTTGTGAGCTGGAATTATTAGAGAAGTATTAGCAATCCTTTCCTAGAGATAAGGAAAGTGAGATCAGGTTAAGTGATTTGGGGAGAGATGATAGTAGAATTAGTTGAACTGGGGACTAGCTAAATAACTTGGCCCAGAAAGCAGTCATTAATGGTTAAGAGTCGGCTTGCATGCCAATCTCTCAAAGTATGCCCTGGCCCCCTGTGCTTAACTTTAAACTATCTGCCATTTTTGTCAAAGACTTAAATAAAGGTAGGGATGGCAGACTTATTAAATTTACAGGTGATCCAAAATTAAGAGGACTTGCTACCACCCTGGTTGACAGACTTAGGAGCCAAAAATAGATTCTGACAGCCCTGACTTAAATAAGCTGAATGGAATAACATGCAACCTAGCAGGAGGAAATGGAAACCCCTTCTTGAAAATGGCCGTGGCCAAAAAAAAAAAAAAAACAGGTGAATCCTCTGAACTTAGCTAATGGGGTTTTGGGATAGAAGGTCTGCAGCCCATCAACAAGCCAGAGCTCACATGATTTTCATCTTGCTAGGACCTGCCACAGCCAATACTCTATTAGACTACCCTTAGTGAAGGCAGAGTTTTCTCTGTATTGTGACTGGCCACAAGTGGCTTTTCCCATCATGCATTTATTTATTTTTAAAATTTTTAACCCTTACCTTCCATCCTGGAATCAATACTTGTGTATTGGTTCCAAGCCAGAAGAGTGGTAAGGACTAGGCCATGGGGGTTAAATGAATTGCCCAGGGTCACACAGCTAGAAGTGTCTAAGGCCAGATTGGAACCCAGAACCTCCCATCTCTAAGCCTGGCTCTCAATCTACTGAGCCACCCAGCTACCCTCTCTTTCTTTTAAAAAAAAAATATTCTTACCTTCCATCTTAGAATCAATATTGTATATTGGTTCTATGGCAGAAGAGTGGTATGGGCTAGGTAATGGGGGTTAAATGACTTGCCCAGGGTCACACAGCTAGAAAGTGTCTGAGGTTAGATTTGAACCTGGGTGCTCCCATCTCTAGGCCTGGCTCTCAATCCACTGAGCTACCCGGTTGCCCCTCCCCCCATCATGCATTTATAATTACATTTTTATTTTTAATTTTTTGAAAAATATTTCACTTTCCCCCTAACTAGAAAGTTGCAGCTTTTCTCAGTCATCAAATATTTCACAATGTGCCCACTTCTTACCTGTCCGGTCTGCTTACCTATGCATCTCTTCCGTGGCCTTTTTGGTCCAGCCAGACCGGCTTCCTTCTGCACCATGAGGCTGTATCTCTTGCTTCTGTGCCTTTTCAAGGGTCATCTCCTATGTGGAGAATGCTTCCCCCTCCCCGCTTCTAATAAATACCTGTTAACTGGTAGTTTCTGTGGCCCCTGGGATTCAGCTGGGCAGGGAAAATGTAAATAAATACACACATGCATATCTATTAATATCTGTGTGCATATGTATATGCATGGGGGGGGGGTGGCCAGAAACACCCTCTCAAACCACCCGTGGTGTGGTTTCAATCAGTCTCCACTTTCCCAGTAGAACTCAAAACTGGAAGTGAAAAGATATAATTAGGTGTTCTGGGGCTTTAGAGGCCATTTGCCCTGAGCTCTGTGCCCCTTGCCCCACCTGTCTGCCTTTGTGCCAGGACCCACCCACATGAGAGAGAATTCTAGCAAGTTCCCTGGCTTTGGCTGGTTTGGCACTTTTTTCGGACAAGCACTGTCCCAATCCAGACTAGGTGTCCTTGTTCCATTCTCCCTTACGATCATGGAACCTTTTTCACAGGGGCCTGAGACATGTTATTTTATGTGTTTAAATGGCTATAAATATAAATAGTTGAAAACCAAGTTTAGCTAATATTCTTATGTTATTTATTATCATTATATTTTATTATTATATTATATATTACATTATTATAATTATATTATATATTATTATAATATATTATATATAACATAATATTATTATAATAATGTTCTCTGTTAAGGCGGTAATAATTTTCAATGAATTTTCTAGAAAGAGGTGATAGCCTACACTTGCCCAAACTCCAAATATATCTCAAGTTTTTGATGTGTGATAAAAATTCTTCTCCCCTCCCTCACCCACCCACCCACCTGAGCAATTTATTTGTGTTTTTAGATTTTACCATTTAGAATTTCAGTTGTTTTTTATGCAATAATAAAGAATCACACTCAAGAGGTGAAGAATTAGCATTTATTTGCTTAATATATTGGGCTCACGGGTTATTTTGTTGGGGTTAATAATTTGTATTTGTTCTCATCTTTTTAAAACTAAACTAAAATTTGGATTTTTTCCGAATCGTTTACTTTTTCCCTATTGAGAACATTTGGGGAGCCAATTAGGTATTGAATTTTGTGAGCCCTAATGCTATCTTCTTTTTAATCTGGTGGCATCTTTGGATCAGTGTCACCTTTTTTCTCAGCAGCTTCTTTAGCCTGATGAGCTTCCAGGACAGCCACAGCTTCATCAACTTTGGCCTGGAGAGACTCAGGAGACTCAAGCATGTGAAGAAGCTCCGAGTTGTCGATCTCTAGCAGCATGCCAGTGATCTTGCCAGCCAAAACAGGATTTAGGGCTTGAATGAGAGGGAACAGCCGTTCCCCTAAGATCTGCTTTTGCTCCTGAGGAGGAGTGGCAGCTAACATGGAAGCAGTTAGAGGCTCCTGGAATTCAAAAAGGCCAGCAGGCTGAGGAGTAGTAACCGGTAGTGGCATATTGAGGTGTTTGGGATTGCGGACTCCAGCAGCATATTTGTATTGCTGAACTGAGCGCATGGGAGGCATAAATGGTGGATTTGGTGGCCCTAACATCTGGCTTGATGGATTAACAATATGCTGAGTATTCATAAGTGCTGAAACTGGTACGGATGAAGACGTCACAGGATTAAATGGTGCAGGTGCAGGTGCAGGTGCAGGTGCAGGTCCTCTTGGACGCATTACACCTGGGATGGTCTGGAATGGATGAAATCTTCCCCCTGGAACTGCCCAGTGAGGAGGACTCGGTCTGAATTGAGGAATTTGCCCATAAGGATAATAGGCAGGGCGTGTCTGAGGTTGTGGAAGAGGTGTCATGAAGTATCTGGAAGTCGGAGGTGGCTGATAGGGGCTGAACACTGGATTAGACATGGCTTGGAAACTGGCCATTCTCTGCATGTATTGGTTTGTCAGGTGAACCTGGCGGTCTCGTTTGCGCTGAGCTAAAGCTACATAGAGAGGTTTAGTAGCTACCAATTTGCCATTCATTTCGGAAACTGCTTTGGCAGCTTCTTCTGGTGCAGAGAAACAAACAAACCCGAAGCCTCTGCTGTGGCCCCCTTCCATCATAACCTTTGCACTGGTGATTGTACCAAATGGAGAAAACGCCTTGCGGAGACGCTCATCATCAATGCTATCATCAAGATTTTTCACATACAGGTTAACACCTTGGTATCTGCTGCTTCTCTCTTGTTTCACCTGTTCAAAATGGCGCTTGAGCTCTGTCTGCCTTTCTCCCTTTTTCTGAGCTCGGCCAACATAAATGCGCTTTCCATTGAACTCCTTCCCATTCATTTCATCTACAGCTCTCTGAGCATCTTCATGTTTTTCATAACTCACAAATCCAAAACCTTTGGACTTGCCACTTTCGTCAGTCATCACTTTTACACTCAAAGCATGTCCAAATTTGCCAAAGACCTCAGTAAGTCTATCATTGTCCATATCTTCTCCAAAATTCTTGATGTACACATTAGTGAAATCTCTAGCTCTAGCTCCAAGTTCCAGTTCTCTCTCTTTGCGGGATTTAAAGCGTCCTACATATACTTTGAGATTATTCAGACGTACCCCATTCATTTTCTCAATGGCTTTGTCGGCAGCCTGTTGGTTTTCAAAGTGAACAAAGCCATAGCCCTTAGAACCATTCTCATCACTGATCACCTTGCAGGACAGGATATTACCAAAGGCAGAGAAAGTCTTATACAGGGCTTTGTTGTCAATGGACTTCTCTAGATTTTTGATGAAAATGTTGCCTACGCCACTCTTGCGCAGGGAGGGGTCACGCTGGGACCACATAATACGAACCGGCTTGCCCTTAATCACATCCAGGTTCATGGTCTCCAGCACCCGCTCAGCATCCGCTAACTGCTGGAAGTTAACATAGGCGTAGCCCAGGGAACGGCGGGTGAGCATATCCCTACACACTCGAATGGACAAGATAGGCCCAGCAGGGCTGAATTTTTCATACAGCATTGCCTCTGTCACGTCATGGTGGAGATCGCCCACATACAGGGATGCCATTGGGACTGCGGTGGCCCCACTCACATCAAGTGGCCCACTCGCCTCAAGTGGCCCGCCGGCCCCAAGTAGCCCACTGGCCCCAAGCGGCCCACCGGCTCCAAGCGGCCCACCGGCTCCAAGCGGCCCACCGGCTCCAAGCGGCCCACTGGCTCCAAGTGGCCCACTGGCTCCAAGTGGCCCGCAGGCCCCAAGTAGCCCACTCGCCTCAAAAGGCCCACTTATATTCATCTCAGGAGGCCCTCTTGCCTCAAAAGGCCCTCTCACCTCTGATGCCACTACCACCTCGCTCAGCTCAACTGCTTTAGTTTGCCCGCTTGCCTCACCGGGCTCATCTGGAACGTTCTGTTCCTTTATCTCACTCTGCTTACTTTCCTCAATTTGCATTTTGAGCTCAGTCTCTCCACTTGGCCCACTCTGCACAGATCCCATCACAGTCTCTTTAAGTCCCAAAATAGATTCCTTAGGTTCCATCACAGTCTCGTTACGCCCCATCACGGGCTCATTCTGACTCATCATAGGTGCATTAAGTCCCATCACAGTCTCATTAGATCCCATCCCTGGCACATTAAATCCTGTCACTGGCTCATTTGGTCCCATCACTGGTCCCATCATCGGCTCATTCTGTCCCATGGGTTCGATCTCGTCACTCGATCCCATTATCTCAATTGGCTTGCTCTGCTCAATCATCTCAATTGGTTTACTCACCCCAACAGTGCTACTAGGCTTAACCTCCATCACTTCAGTCGAATAGGTAGCGCTCTGACCGCCAGGCTCAAGTGGCCCGCTAGGCCCGCGAGGGCCGCGAGGCTCACCAGGCCCGCCAGGCCCGCCAGGTTCACCCGGAGCCCCGGGGATACCAAAAGCCACAGCAGCGCTGGGGTTCTCACCGGTAAGGAAAACATGGTCTCCACTGCCTTTGGCAGCGTCTGCTTTGGCATCCGAAGTCCTTCGGGAAGCCATTTTTCCTCAGAAGTAATCAGAGGAAAGGAGAACGCACAACAATGGCGGCTGCCCTCAAATTCTCCTCAGGGGCAGACGACGCTCAATCGCCTGAGGTGACTGGGCGGAGCCTGCAGCAAAGGGGCGGGGCAAAGACGGCATTAGCAGAGGACCAAAGGACCTGATAAGTCGAAGGCGCTTCTGTGGGCAAAGCCTAGCAGAATTCAGAGGATGGAATCTTCACGGGAACGCCAGGCGGGTGCGCGCATTGGCATTGGCGTGGATTTGGGTGGAGCTGCCTCTGAGAGAGCCCAGAGAAGGGAATGAAGGGGGAGGGGTGCCATGAAGGAGAAGGTGGTGGGGGAAGGGAACAGGAAATCTGTAGATAATAATGGCGGTCTCCCCCGGAATATCTTTATCTTTTGAACCTTTGGTGGCCTCACATATAGTACAGGGAACCCAAGTCAGGCTTTTTTTTTTTTGGTTATCTCTTATTTTCTGCCTTAGTAACAACTCTGAAGACAGAAGGACAAGGGTTAGATAAATGGGGTTAAGTGACTCGCCCAAGGTCACACAGCTAGGAAGTGGCTTGTGCAAGATTTGAACTCAGGTCTTCCTGACTATAGGCCTGGCATTCTATCCAATATGCCTCCTTGATGCCTCTCCAACCAGTCTTTGTGGAGCCAACTGCCTTGAATTCAAATCCTAACCCAGTAGCCAAGTCGACAAGTATAAGCAGGCAGCGTAACTTGTAAGAGCTGCTCCACCACCACCACCCACCGAAATGTGGGTTCAAATCCTACCTCAGACTTATATGACCCAGGGTAAGTCATTTAACTTTTAGATGTTATAGGCAGTTTACTAAGAGTAAATTGCAGAATATTCACAGAATGGCATTGGTAAAAGGAATCCCCGCTCCAAAATTTCCCAGTAATAAAATCGTGTCTGAGAGAAACCGTGCCCCCTCCCCTTCCCCCCCACCCCCACACCAAAAAAAAAATATATATATATCGATACTGGAGTTTCAAACAAAACAAAATGAAAAGCAGGATCTCAAGGAGTTTACATTGTGCAGGTGAAAGCTGGCCATATTTATTTGTTAAGTGACTCTGGGGGCTCTAGTCAAATTATAGGCTTGTGGCTTTAAGGCTCTTTCTAAACCACAGTCTCTTTAGTTGGAAACTCAGATTAATACCAGGGAAAGCCTCTGAAGAGCAAGTGTGCCACTCTTTCTCTTTTGGGCCCACATAGTAAACACACACACTATACAAAGAATAAAATCGTATTTCTTAAATTATGGTCACAATTATTAGCATAGTTTTGACTCCCTTCCTTCCTTCCTTCCTTCCTTCCTTCCTTCCTTCCTTCCTTGATTTTTTTCTTGTTATTCACATGGTCCATATTACCATAGCAAACCCAGAGAATGGGCCTGGAGGAGGAAGTAGGTAGTTAGGAAGGAAATTTATACTGGAGAGGCCAAACCTCAGAGATCTCTCCTGGACTTTGTCACTTTTCTGTCATGGTAAATGTCTCTTCACTCCCCTCTCTCCTCAAATACCTCCGAATTACTCTCCATCAAAGGTAGGCTTCTCTTCTCTGCATCTCAGTTTACCCATCTGTAAAATGAGGGATTTGGAGGAAATGACTCATAAGGATCAGGGGCACAGACCAATATTTTAACCTTGAGAAAAATGCAGATGTGGAGTGAAGTTGCAGGTGATATCCTCTCTTCAAATAACAGTTGTCAAATGTATTTCTTTATACTCATTCTTTTTAGGTTTATACCATTTATACTTACATAGATATATATTTTTTTCATTTTGTTCCCCCTTTCCCCCAGAATCTAAGCTCTTTGGCTGACCAGCACTTTGTGGAATGTTTCACATAATAGAAATAAATGTTTCTTGATCGATTGGTGCTTTTTTCTCTAAATATTTATTATATTGGCTTTTCCACCTGAACCCCCTTGTAAGCTGTGTGTCTTGTTAATTTTGCATTTCCAATGTGGCATGAGAATCTTACACACAGTAGATACTTAAGGAATAGCTGTCGATTTTAACAGAACGATAGGACTGCAAAACCCTAGGCCCCATTGTTTGTCCATCACTAGCAGCTTCTTTTACACAATCAGTTTTACATCAACTACTCTCCCTTTGGTCTTTCAGTGACCAGAAAAAAACAAAATCAAAAATCATCCCTGCGTCCCGGGGCAAAAATCTAGCTCATTGTTCCAGAAGTGTCGCTTGTCAGTCAGCTAACATTTATTAAGCACCTGCTATGTGCCAGCCACTGTTCCATCTTCAATTATCAGCCTCCAGGACACCCATTTCTTTCAGGCTTTAACAATTTACCAAGTATTTTCTCAAACTCCACCAAGAACACGCAGAGGAAAAAGAGACAGACAGACACGTCTTTCACGGTGATTTTCATTGAACTGATGACCTCAACTCAAGTAGGCTTTTCTTGAATTGAAGCTAATTCCTTGAGTTAGGATAAATGCTTCAAAGTATTATTAATGTAATCATGGCTTTGCACTCTTTGAGATAATTGATTACTAGTGACATTTTTGCGGCCCAAATTATGTCTTGTGTTTAAAGACAATGTAAAAGTCAATCGTTTTCCTTTAAAAAATCAATGTTTTTACACATTTAATATCAAATGTTGATACAGCTATTTAAATTTCCCATAAATAGATATTTTAATTTTCGATAGGTTTATCAAATGGGAATATTTTATTTACAGTTATTGTAATTATTTGCTTTCATTTTAACTCATAGAAATACCACGACTTTTTCCTCTCCCCCTTTAAGTACCTACAAATGCCCCCATATTTTTGGCCCTAATTATTGGGAGTTCTTCTGTTTCTGCTTTTTTTTTTTTGGCTTTTCAATCTTACATAAAAAGTCTTTCCTGGTTTCCTTGGAGACCTCATAATTTTTCTTCATTTCTCTACAGCATTATAGTACGTGAACGTACCACAATGCATTTCACCATTCCCTTATTGTTGGACATTTGGGTTATTTCCAGGTTTTAATTTGGCTTGTAAACTTATAAATAATGTTGCTTTGAATAACTAGGAATGGGCAGCTCTTCTTTGTTAATGTTGATTACACTTACCGGACGCACTATGAGTGCTGAAATAACTAGATCAAAGCTAGGAACTTTTTTTACTTGTCCTGCAGGCCACTTCCTTGATCTTCAAAAAGACTGAAAACATCTGTGATGCCAGCAGGCATTAGGGAGGTCTTGTAGAAAAGTGAATGAATACTAACTCTGGAGTCAGACGCCCTGTGTTCGGATTTTGCTTCTTACACTTACTGTCTGGCTGACCTGGGGTCTTAGTTTCCTCAATTAGTAGATGATTAGTTTCATTTAGCTGGGCTCCCAGCTTCCTTTTAGCTGTAGGTGAGTAATACAGTGATTGTACTTTATTTACCACAAATGCTTCAGGGTGACTTTATTACTTATTATTATTATTATTGCCAATTTGAGGTGGTGCCTCTTAATTGTCTAGTTCAGATTTCCTCAGCTTTTAATTATTAGTGATGTTTAGAATTTTTTCTAAGTGACTATCAATGATTTTTCCTCTTTTGAAAACTGTTTTCATAGTCTTTCCCTGTTTAGACAGGTTTTTTATGTACTGAAGGTGTCAAATTTTTTCTTTCATATTTGCCATAAATATTTTCCTTTATCTCTTTTTGTTTTTCTTTTAATTATATTATTTTAAAATTATTTCTTTATGTGTTTATTTATTTTCAAAACCGTTACCTTTTGTCTTAGAATCAATACTGTGTATTAGTTCCAAGGCAGAATTGCTGTAAGGGCTAGGCAATGGGGCTTAAGTGATTTACCCAGGGTCACACAACTAGGAAGTGTCTGAGATCAAATTTGAACCCAGGACCTCACTCTCAATCCACTAAGCTACTTAGCTTCCCTTTAATTATATATTTTTTCTCTTGTTTTTTTTTATTGTTTTTCAGCTCTTAACGTTACTAAGCACATCCATTGTATCCTTAATATTTGTATGCTCATTTAATAAAACATAGAGTTCCCTTACCACCAGAAAAACCTTTTAAACACATAGGATTATATCAAAAAATATAGAAAAATGTTTGATAAAAATCCAACAATTCATGATTTAAAACAACAATGCTAAAATGATTAGACCTCGGGGATTTTTTTTCACAAAATAATAATTGTTCTCTTCTATTTGAGGCCTAATACAAAACACAATAAGAAAAAATAGGTACTATGGCACTTAAAAATAAAAATGTACAAATATGTCCGCAATTGAGATTAATAATAATACCAATGATAATAATGATGATGGTTAACATTTATATAGCAACTCTTTGCCAGATTCTATGCTAAGCTCTTTACAGTCATCTCATTTGATTCTCATAAAAACTCATAGAAATAGGTGCTATCATTATCCCCATTTTACCAGTGAGGAAACTGAGACAAAAGTGACTTACCCAGAGTCACAGAGCTCCTACCATTTCATATTTTTGTAATTAAAATAAAATAAATAATTTTAAAGACACTGTACTTGGAGTCAAGAAGACCTGGGTTCAAATCCAACTTCAGACAATTACTAGCTATGTGACACTATGCAAATCACTTAACCTTTGTGTGCCTCAATTTTTTTTTAACCATAAAATGATTATAATAACAGCACCTACCTACCAGAGTTGTGAGGATCAATTGAGGTACTATTAGCACAGTGCTTGGCACATAGTAGGTACTATAAAAATGGTTATTCTCTCTCCTGTTCCCATCCCCTATAGTCCAACTCTATTTTACTGACATGTACTTTGTGAAATATGAGTCTGATTCCTTTTCCAAATTGCCAACAAATGTTCTTCCAAGTATAATTGTTGAATAATGAATTCTTTCCCAATTTTATACATTTTTCTCAAATGTAATCAAACATTAATCATTTGTATCCATTCCTTTGTATGGCTGGTATAATGCTTTCATTGCTTTCATCTACCTTGATTTTGTGTTCCATACTAGACAGGAACAGTGATGCCTACTGTGATACTTTGATGATGGAAAGTAGATCACCTTCATCACCTTTTTTTCAGTGTGCTTTTTCACTGGCCTTCCTGTTTGCTTGAGATTTCATTATGATTTTACCCAGTTCAATAAAGAAGTTATTTGTTATCTTGACTATCATATTAAATATTTCAATTAACTTGGAGAGTATTGCCACTTTCACTCTATTGTTCTGACTGATCCATGAATGAAAGGATTATTAAATGAGTTATTATTTATAAAGCATTTAGTAGTGCTTGGTGCATAGTAGGAGCCTAATAAATGTTTGTTCCCTTTCCCCATTCCTTCTCTCCATTTATTTAGCACCTTCTTCATTTCAAATATTATAGTTTAATAGCTATAACTGAATAGATATTGCTAATTGGTTATTTCTCAGATATTTAATTTTTTGTTTTTTCTGCAAAAGAAGCTTCCTGATCTTGCTAGTAAATAAGAAAGTAATTTCTGTGGGTTTAACGTACTTAGGACCATTGCTAAACTAGTCTTATAATCCCTTTAAGCTTTGAGTTTAAAATGTCATATTTTTTAGATATATTATCATATTATTCCCCAATAATAATATTTTGCCCTCTCTGTTAAGTGTGTTAATCTCTCTAATGCTTTTTCTATCTCTTTTGTGATTACCAAAGTTTCCAGTATTTTTTCAAACAAAGGCAGTGATAGAAAGCTTACTGGTTTTATACATTGTACATTTTGAAGTGGCACAATACCTATTTTTCCTGTTTTGCATATTTTATTAGATCTTAAGTAAAGGAAGATGGCATCTATTATTTTAAGAAAAAAATCCCCTAGATCTCTTTATTTTAATGTTGTTGATTTAAATCGTAAATTGTTGGATTTTTATTAAAAGTTTTTTCTACATTTACTGATATAATTATATGCGTTTTAAAGACTTTTGAGGGATAAGGGAGATTTATTCTTTGTTATATTAATGGATTTTCTGATGTTAATCTAACCCCTTCATTCCTCTCATAAAAACTTTCTGGGCCAAAATAATAGATGCTTCCTGAGTTGACTTGAACTGAATAATGAATAATTTCTATAAATATATTGTCATAGGCTATTGGGTAATATTTTATTTAGCTTAGTTTTATCGGTATTGATTAGGGAAATTGATCTACTCTTCTCATTTTTAGTGTTTATTGGGTTTTAAGATCAGCACCCCCCTGGTTTTTTGTCCCATAAAAAAGTATTGAGTAGGGCCTGGATTTGAAACTCTAGTGGAGGAATCATAGATTTTTGTCTGTACTCTGGAACTAAGTGACTTTTGTCATGCTCAGGAGTAGGAGGGATTAGAGAATGGCCAAGGAATAAGTGGGCTCCTAAGGAAAGGAAAAGGGAACTGGGATGGTCCTCTCTGCTCCAGTGCAGTTCCTGGAATTTTCTTAGAGCTTTCATTGGTCTGGAGTGGGAAGTGAGGTGGTATTAAAGGTCCCCTTGGGCACAGAGACCATCAGCCCTGGGCTGGCTTGGCCCCTCAGACAGCAGCAATCAGTACCCAGTCTTTCCCCTTCTCCTTGATTTGGTTTAAACTCTGTTTGTATTTTTTCTGTATCCCCCCCTCTTTTTTTGGTGAAATAGAGAGTAAATTGGGTACCATTTCCAAAGTAGAAAAGGAATTTGTCAGAAGCGACTATCCTGGCTGCTCCACCATCTTACAGAAAGCCACTAAATCACCCCCACCCCCAGTCTCCATACACACTGTACTCACCAGATTTCTATTCTCTCTGTGTGACAAACAAGAAGCCTGTTTGTCTGGGGAACAAACCTTGAAAATGCACAGGAATGACAAAGGAGTAATATGTCCCTTACATCAAAGACCTGCCTGACAGTAGTCAGATAATCTGTATTCCATCTAGGGAAAAGGCAAGAGAGCTGGCAGTATTTGACTATGCTTGGTTTCTTTCCTCCCCCCCATCTCCCATCTCTCTCTCTCTCTCTCTCTCTCTCTCTCTCTCTCTCTCTCTCTCTCTCTCTCTCTCTCTCTCTCTCTCTCTCTCTCTCTCTCTCTCTTCCCCTTTTCCTTCTCCCTAACCCTCCTTCTTTCTCTCTTCCCCTCTCCTCCTCCCTCCTTCCTTCTCTCTTTATCTCTAGCTCTTTCTCCCTTCCCTTCTGTCTTTCTAATGCTCCTTCCTCCCTCTTTTCTTCCCTTCTTTTCCTTTCTGCTTCCTTCCCTCTCTCTTTCCCTCTTCCCTTCATTCTTTCTTTCTTTGTTTTCTTCTTTCATCTCCCTGCCCCTCCCTTCCACACACTGGAAAGCCACAAAATTTTTCCATGCCTCTGACAGCTTGCCTTTTCCAGAGAGGGTCTTCCTCCAATCTGGACATCCACAGCCCTCCAGTATATTGTCCCCTTTTAGAGTCCTTAGAACATAACTTTCCATAACTTAATTAAAATCTAGGGAATTGCTTTATTGCTAAATCACCTTAATTTTATTGCTCCAGTTCTCTAGTTTGCTGCATTGTTTACCAAATAATGCAATAAAGCTGGGGAAGTTCATTACTGTGTCCTATAAATAATAGGGTAAAATGTGAAATGGAGCAATAAAAATGATCAATAGAAAAATAATTTCATTATGAATGCCAGCATACCACTACTGTAACGTTTGAAGGCTCATGGCTTTGGGAAGCAAGAGCTGACAACCTGGCCATGAATTAGGTAAAAGGAGGAAGGGCCATGTCACCATTGGAAGCATGGCCACTTCTCTGGGTGATGATCATAACCAGCATTTGCAACAGGTCTTTGAAGTTTGCAAAATGATTTCCATCCTGATCTCTAGGGAATCTCCTAACAACCCTTTAAGGTCAACCCTTCAGGCGTTATTGTCCCCTTGTTACAAAGGAGTGACTTGCCCAAGATCATACAGCTAATAAATCACAGAACCTCTGAGTTAGAAGGGACCTCTGAAGCCACCTAGTTCAATTTGTGCCTAGCTCAGAATCTCTTCTATGATATCTTCAGCCTTCCAACCTCTACTTATAAAACTTCTAGGAAGGAGGAGCCGGCTCCCTCCTAGGGCAATGGGTCCACTCCATGTTCAGATTACTTTTAAGTGAATTTTTCTTCTGCTTGAAATAATAATCAGATCAAGGAACCCTCTAAGAAGAATTATTATTGTGGTTATTCTTCTTCTCAGTGTTATTATAATCATTACTGACATGTATATAGCACTTTACATTTTACAAAATGCTGCATATATGATCTTAGTGGAAGAAGCGGGGGACAGATATTATGACTGCCTTTGTCTTACAGAGGAGGAAACTGAGTTACAGAGCAGAGAAAGAATTTTCTAATTAGACTATTTTAATTAGATGAATTTTAATTAGACTAATTTTCTAATTAGAGCAGACTTCTTAATTCCTAGTTCACTCCTTTTCCACCTACTCCTCACTAGGCAATCAATTCCTTTTTGTTAATCTATTGCCAAATTCAAATTTAATAAACACCTATGCCAGGTAGGCATTGTGCCAAGCACTGGGGATACAAAGCAAAAAAAAGGCAAAGGAAAAAATCTAATCACTTTCCCTGGGGAGCTTAGATTCCTCAAGGAATATAGGTTGTACACAAATAAGGAAATTAAAATCAGTTTGGGGATAAAATACCAATGACTGGGGAATGGTAGTGATCAGCAACCATTTCATGGGGAGAGAGAAGTTGAGTGGAGAAGAGGTGAAGAGTATCTTTGACAGTTCTCCAAAGCATGGTTTTCACCACCTTAATAGTATTTATAATCATAAATCAGTCTTGCATTGCATACCAAAATAATGCTATGGTGTTTCTACAAAGAGGATTGGATTATGGAGTCATAGTTATAGATGTGGAAGCGCCCTCAGAAGCCAACTGGTCCGAATTCCCTTTTTGAGGCGCAGGGACAGCTAGGTAGCATAGCAGATAGAGCACCAAAGTTAGGAAGATCTAAATTCACATATGACCTCAGACACTCCTAGCTGTGTGACACTGTCACTTCACCTCTGTTTCCTCATCAGTAAAATGGGAATAATAATAGCACCTACCTGGTAAGGTTGTTATGAGAATCAAATGCTATAATATTAATCAAAAGGCTTAGTCAGTGCCTGGCACATAGTAAGTGCTCTACAAATGTTAGCTCCAATGATGAGGAAGTAGAGGAAATAAAGGACGAAGAAGAAGGAGAAGGAAAAGAAGAATCTAAGACCCAAGATGAGGAAGTAATTTGGCCAAGATCCCTCAAGAATAAGCATCAGAAGTGGCATTTGAACTCAGTTCAGTTGACTCAAGAGCCTGGGCTCTTTCCATGGTACCATAGGATGATGGCAGGCAGTATGACATTGGTAGAGCAGAGGGATGTATGATGAATCTGGAGTCAGTAGAGATTCGAGTTGAAATTCTATGTCTTAGATTTACTAGCTGTGTGACCATGAATCTGTCACTCTCCCTCTCTGGCCTTCAGTTTTAACATCTGTAAAATGGAAATAATACATCATCAGTTATTAGGAAGAACAAACAAGCTTAGATAGATAGATACCCAACATAATGGTAAAATTAGGTGCATGAAGTGGTATGGTATAGTGGATAGAGAACCGAGAAACTGAGGAAGATTTAAGTTCAAGTCCTGCCTCTGACATACCGAATATGTGATCCTACTAGTTTCCTCTCTGAGCAGTTACCAATACCAGTCTAGTATTGCTATAATCTAGACATATTCATATATATGTATAATATATAAATTGAGCTCTCGTATCCTATTGGGGCATTAATGTAGGCCCGTCACCTATCACTGGGAATGGAGGGCAGTCATTCCTGTCCTTCCTATATCCTGAAAAGAGGACATGCCTAGTGACTTACAAGTGCAAAGGGAATCGAGCTCATTTTTCTTTTAGTGCTATTGGCCCCCCAAGTCTTCTGATTGGCACTGGTGATGCTGGCAGACAGTATTATATTCAGAATATATCTCATAGTCACAGCTGTCATCTTGGAGGCCGTTTCCACTGATTAATTGCAGGAACTATTAGGTCTTAGAAGTATTGATCACATTAGGATGCCCATGTCCAAAGTGTAGCTTTTTTTTTTCCTTACAGAGAGCCAAATGAGCACACACTGCATGTTTCCATGACCTGCCTGCATTCTAAAGGCTTTATATAGCCTTCAGAATGATTTTGTTTTACGTGGTAAAAAAGCAGATAAATATTTCCCCGTGTTCTAATATGAAAAAGAAGCCTTCTGCCTTTTTTTCAGTGAACAGAGAGATTACCATTTTTATCTGGAACCTGGAGTCAATATATCCTCCATCTATAACAACAGTAACCAGTCTACCATTGGGCTTTTGCCCAGTGTCTTCCCATGGTCACTGTGGAGTGGCTGATACCACCAAAGACTGGGAATATTGGCCAAGTCAAGAGAAGGAAGAAAGAACAGGCCAGATTAGTACCCAGACAGTAACCATTACTGTGGGAGGTGTTTTCTAGTACCAATAACCACTCCAAATTTTCCTGCAAGAAGCTGACCTTCTGCATATTGGTTTGTCTCTAATATGGAAAAGACTGGTTTCAGAGGCCCAGTGGTGAGCGCTTTCTAATCCGCAGAACAGGGCCCTGTCAAACCAGAAGTACATTTGCATCTAGAGCAACAGTATAAAGAAGACGGTTTCATTGGCCTTGCTTTTTGGCTTGTTTGATTTTCTTCTTCAGGGGATTATTGGGCATAGTGGCCCCCCTTTTCCCCTTATATTGGTAAAAAGATTTTGATAAAGCAAAACTATATTCACTGCAAAATTTCGGTAGTTCTTATTTGGGCTTTAAGCTCTACAGCTAGAAGGACCTTTGAAGGCAATTTAGTCCACTCCAACATTAATTTTACAGAAAAATAAGTTGAGCTGGTATGTGACCCCTGTTCCTAACTGCAGATCTGCTTTTCATTTCATTATTCCACAGTAGCTGACTGAAAACAGAGCTGCATACCATATAGGACCCATATTTTTGGAATTGGGAAGGTTTGAACCCAGGACCTCCTATCTCCAAGTCTGGCTCTCAGTCCACTGAGGCATCCAGCTGTTCCCACTACTAATTTTTTAAGCCCTTACCAGAGTGGCAAGGACTGGGCAATTGGGGTTAAGTGACTTGCCCAGGGTCTCATAGCTAGGAAATGTCTGAGGCCAGATTTAAATTCAGGGCCTCTAGACTCCAAGCTGGGTGCTCTGGATACTGAACCACCTAGCTGCCTTGGTCTTGCTTCTAATTAAGGACAGTTCTCATTCTCAGGGTAGTCCTTTTATGCTATATAATATTGCCCATTTCTCTTCTCATCAATCTATTGCCTTTGCCATTATAGGGAGAGGAAAGTTAATAATTAGGAAAAGTCAGGGTACCACGTAGACTGGAATGAGGGCATTTTATGGGAGTTTGTCACAAAGAGTCTGGTATAAGAACGTGAGAAATGCTATCCTGGGTCAGATTAATGGTCTCTCCAGTCTAGTGATCTGTCTCTGACAGAAGCACCCAGGATTGTGGTGTGAGAAAGCAGGTATGCATCCTACATAATAAGGATGGCCTCAAAAATCACTCTGAATTTCTTTTTATTTTTTCTCTGTTTCTCTTAAGGATTTTTAAATTTGATTAATTTTATTTAATTGAATTTTTCCAGGATTAGAAAAATCATGTTCTTTCCCCCCGCTCCCCCCAACTCCTCCCATGTCCGACGCACCCAATTCCACTGGGTTTTACATGTGTCTTGATTTCTTTTTAAAGCTTTACTATATCTCAAGGGAGAGATGCACAGTGGTAGGACTGCTGACTCTGGACCTCAGAAGGCCTGGGCTTCTGCTACCTACTACCTGTGTTATGCAGTGCATAAGCTCTCTTGGCCTTAGTTGGATCAACAGGAAGATGAGGTAATTAGACTCCCTGATCTTAGGGCCCTTTCAAGTTCTAATGACTACATTTCTATTACTCAGGAAATTATATCAGTCTTCTTCAAATCCGTTTAGCTCTGAGTAGCTGCAGAGACAAAAAGAGAAGGCAAGAAAATGCCTGGACAAAGAAAAGGATCGGAAAGCATCTGAAAAGCAGGTTGGATATTTCACTGGTATCTGAAGGTTTGCCTCACAAAAAGGATGTCAAGGATCCTCTTCTTGTCCATTTTACAGATGAGGAAACTGAGGCTCAAGGAAATGGAGTGACTTTCCTGGCGTCACACTGTTCAGAAATGTCAGAATACAGATTTAACTCTCATGACTTCAGGGCCACAGGACATCTCACTACACTCTCCTTGCCACCTAAGAGCATGGAATAACCCTGTCCTCTCTTCTTCCTGACTGGTCCTTAGGTAAATATCAAAACCCACCAGGCAGATCTCCAGGTAGTGCTTTGAAATATCTCTGATGTAGTCAGAAAATGGACTGGTCCAGATATTTGCAAACAATGAAAAGAATTCTATTCAATACAATTCAAAGTACCAAAGAGGAGGAGAGGGATAGGGTTATAGAGGTGGAAATCATCCCTCCTCCCATCCACCAGCCCTGACCTTATCTTCTTCCCATTGGCCACTCTGGGGACAGAGGATGCCTCGAGGAAGGAAAGAGAGCAGAAGAGGGAAAGAGAAGAGGAAAAGAAAGTCTAGCACGTCTTGAGAGAGAAAGCAGAGGAGCAAATGCTCAGATGTAAGGAGCCCTCAGGCAGAAGTGGGTGAGTGGGATGGAAGTAGCCAGCAGAAGAATCGGGCGCTGTTTCTTGACCCTCTCTGTGTGGCTCCTCATAAATGCTGGTAAAACTCTTCAAGGAGAGAGAACAGATAGCATTAGCTGGCCTTCACAGTTGGGAATTCTTGAAGCTACCCAGGAAGGTAGAAATGCAACTAGGCTTCAAATTCCATTCCTTTTCTAGCTGAATGTGGAAGTGGCTCCCTGCTCTTGTCTTCTTCATCTGCCTCCCAAGCTTGAGTCGGACTCTGGGCAACAAAAAATGGAAGCCTCAGATGTGTTTGTATCAGCAATAATAAAAGAAGGCTCGCTTGAATTACTTTGTAAATCAGGGAAGAATATTGCCAACCGGCTATTTTCCATTTCTCTGTTTCCAAATCCACACGTTAACATCGATGAGTCCACCAAAGCCACAAGCACTGAGCAATTACCATGGAATTCACACGCCAACAAGAACACCAGGTCAACACTGGAATTATCAACTTAATCGATTCCTCTTAGACAACAAGCCATGTTTTTATCACAGGCTGCAATTGGGGGAATTGTGATTCATTGATTATTTTAGACATTAGATCAGGGTACATGCTGATGGCCTGAGGTGATGTTTTCCAGACTGGTGGCTTTGAGAAAGGGGCAAAATAAGGTGCCATTTTGTCTGTGGGGTATTTTCTGTGATGATTATGAGACCTCTGCCATCACAATGGAATTTACCTTCATATTAATGTTAAGTTCAATATTATTGAAATCATTTCAGCAAGGCGAACAAGTTTTAATCAAGCTTTTCCCCTGTGTCTCCACTAAAGTCCTCTTCACACAGGGCCTCTCTGTGGTATGAAGCAATTAAAGGTTTTTTCAAAGGCTAGGGCAATGGAGTGTAATTCTGGCATGCCGGTAGAAGTTGGGAAAGTCTTTGATTACAGGAAGTGTTAGACCGTATCTATTGGCCAACCTAGCCTTCCCACAACTAGCAGTCTTAAACTTACAGGAAATGTTATAAGGTGGGAGACAGCTGTGGCGCATTGAAGAGAATGCCAGTTTTAGAGACCAGAGATCCTGGTTCAAATCCCTGCCTTCCATCTTACAATGTGTGACCTTGAGAATGTCACTTAATCTTTCCTGGCTTCAATTTTCTCCTCTGCATAATGAGAATTAGACTAGATGACTTCAGCGTTCTGTCTATAATCTCTGTGGTTGTTTTTTAATTGTTAGAAAAGAAAAGAATTAGAAATAGCAAGAGGAATGGGGGAAGGGAGGGAATGAAAAGGGAAAAAATTATAATGTATATTTCTATTTATAATTATTTATTTAATATTTATATTTATAATTAGGAGAAGTATAATTTATGTTTATAATTATAATTAGGGGAAATTATAATTAGAGGGAAAAGCCCTAATTTGGGAGCCATTGGTCTTGGATTCAAGTTCTGACTTCCTGGACTAGTAACTTAACCTCTCTATAAAATGAGGAATTGAATTAGATAACTTCTTCTTTAAAAAAAATAAAAACTCTTACCTTCTGTCTTGGAGTCGATACTGTTTATGGGCTCCAAGGCAGAAGAGTGGTAAGGTTTAGGCAATGGGCGTTAAGTGACTTGCCCAGGGTCACCCAGCTAGGAAGTGTCTGAGGCCAGATTTGAACCTAGGACCTCCCGTCTCTAGGCCTGGCTCTCAATCCACTGAGCCACCCAGCTGCCCCCAAATTAGATAACTTCTAATATCTTTTTCAGCGCTACCAATTTTTCAATCAATGATTTTACAGGTTATAGAGAATTTAAATTGGATAGGTAGAGAAACACTCAGGTCCTGGAACTGGAAGGAGAAGTGGCTTTATTGCTTCTGTTATGTAATTAGACAGATTAACCTAACTGAGAATCATACAATGCCAAGATATGGTTAATTGTTCACTTGGGCAGTGCCAAGGAGGCCTGCTCTGAGAATGAAGAAAAAGACCTCTTTGCTTTCTTAGGAACTGGGCTCTGGCCAATTGTATTTGGGCACTCACCAAGCCCAAAGGTGTGTTTGTCTAAGAAAGCTAATTTTTTTCAGGTCAGGAACAAAGACAGGGAACAAGTCAGGGGGTTTGGCAGCCAGTGTGACAAATGCTCAACAGTCCCCTGTTGATGGATACGCCACAGCCGTGGGCAGGGATAATAACAGGAGGTGACATTCTTGTAGCACTTGAAAGTTTGCAAAGTGCTTTATATTTAATATGCTTAGAAAGAAGGACCAATAAAACACTGATTCATCTCAATCAATCAGTAAAAATGTATTAAGTATCTGCTATTTGCCTGGCATCATGCTAAGTGCTAAAGATACAGAAAGAGGAAAAAAGATCATCTGTGCCCTCAAGGTGCTTGCAGTCTTATGGGGAGACAACATTCAAATAAATCCTTACAGAAAAATAGGAAATAATTAAGAGAGGGAAAGCATGACAATGAACAGATCTCAGATTCTCTATTTAAAAACTCATCTAACAATAGCTAACATTCTTGGAGTGTTGGAATGTTTGCAAAGAGCTCTTTATAAATATTTCTTTTGATTCATTCTGCTACCCTGTGAGCTGGGTATTATTATTATCTCTATTTTGAAACTGAGGAGCAAAGGTATAATGACTTACCCAGAGTCACACAGCTATTAAGTGCCTATAGCTGAATTCAAACCCAGGCCTGACCCAAAGTCCAGTGCTGTAGTTACTCCATCCTTGGAAATGCTACCAAATTGCATACTGTAAGACTGAGTGAAAAGTTGAGCAGGCCAGGCAGCTAAGTGGCTCGGAGGAGAGAGATACAGACCTGGAGATGGGAGGTCCTGGGTTCAAATCCGAACCCAGACACTTTCTATCTTGGTGACCCTGGAACAAGTCACTTAACCCCTACTGCCTAGCCTTTAGTGCTCTTCTGTTTTAGTACTGATAATGTAGTACTGATTCTAAGATGGAAGGTAAGGATTTTTTAAAAATTAAAAAAATTGAGCAGGGGGCAGCTGGGTGGCTCAGTGTATTGAGAGCCAGGCCTAGAGACTGGGATGTTCTGGGTTCAAATCTAACCTCGGGCACTTCCTAGCTACGTGACTCTGGGCAAGTCACTTGACCCCCATTGCCTAGCCCTTACTGCTCTTCTGCCTTGGAACCGATACACAGTATTGATTCTAAGACAGAAGGTGAGTGATTTTTAAGGAAAAAAAAGTTGAGCAGGCCATAGAAGGAAGTGGAAATTGACAGTCAGTGTCAGAAAGGAGCTGCAGCAACCCAGCCCAAATGAAGCAGGGCAAAGGTCCTGCACATACAGCATCTCTGTGTTTACAACTAACCTCCCTCTGTCTTCTTCAGTGGAGCCAAGCAAAGCCCTAGCCCTGGAGCTTTTTGCTGTCACTTTAAGAACATATGCAATAATAATAATAATGAAGAAGCTTCTGGCCTATGGCTCCTTTAATAAATGGGAAAGAGCACAAGTTAGAGAAAAGAAGAAGTAATTTGTCTTAATGAGACACATGAATGTTTCTTACTATTGGGTGCTTGGAAGCAATGTATTATAATGTTTCTGAAAGTTCACTCATTTCTCATGCTCTGAGGCAATTTTTCTTTCCAGAGACACGAGTGTTAATGTCTGTGCAAATTCCTGTCTTTTTCCAATTCGTCGGCCAGGCCCTTGGGGATAGCAGAACCAGGGAAGCTTGCACAGGCTCTCGGAGTCGCCTCTTTTCTCTGATAGGAAGAATTTGTTCATTTCTCTCACATCCGAACCCACTACAATTTCCCATTGGCTGTGATTGTGAAAAAAAAATAGATCACTCTCTGGTCCATATTGATGCTTAAACTTTTTCTGAAACAGAATAACATGCATTTGCTTCATCACAGGAATATTTCCATAGGACCAGCAGGTATGAGGGAACACTGTGGTCCAGGGGATGGAGCCTCCGGACTCTGGAATCCGAGCTCTTGAGACCAAATCCCATCACTGGCATTTATTACATGACCTATATATGACCTAGACCAAGTCACTGGACCTCTGTGGGCCTTAGTTTTCTCCTCTGTTAAATATGAGGGTTGGTCACAGTGGCTTTGGGGTTTTTTCTAGCTCTGGGTCTATGCTCCTATGTGGAACCTTGAACAGGTAATTTTCCTTCCTGGAACCTCAGTTTCCCATTCCAGAAAAATGAAAGAGTTCATCTAAACCAATGGAATCAAGTTCAAAAATAGAGCCACTAAACAATTCATAAGGATCGTTGTAGGCGAAAATTGACTTAGAAAAGAAACTATATTGTAAGATTTAAAATTGTTGTCTGCCATAAACTGTGGCAGTTAAAATGGTTGAGGTTGTAAACTGTAGTGAGTTAAAATGGTGGATTGTGATAGATATAAGTGAAGGTGAGTAAATTTGACCGCTGAAAATATGTTTCACTACAGTGTCTTGGTTTTTAAATCAAATATAAGGTGGTCGCCAGGGAATATATTCCCAAATTATGAATATGCCCAAGTCAACTGGGTTTTATAGAGAATTTAATTAATAATACAATGAGGAATTAAAGAAAGAGAGAAAGAGTAAGAAAGGAATAAGTATGAAGGACCTTAAGCCAACATGACCTAGACCTGAGTCTTAAGAGAGAATCAGTCAGTTTTTTATCACTCACCACAAGATTTGTCTTAAGCAAGGATGTCTGGGGAACAGAGTCTCCCCAGAGGGAGTTCCAGCCAGAGTCAGCCTCCCAAGGGACTTCTTCTCAAGAGATCTTCAAAGGGTCTCCTCCAAAAGGATCTATTTCCAAGGACCTAAGGATCTCCAAGCCTCTAGAGATTCCTTTTCTTATATAGGAGGTTTTTTCCTATGTCACCTCCCCTAAGTTCTTCCATCTACCAATCATAATAGATGCTTTCTAAAAGACAGCCCATCTGAATTCCAGCTAAGTCGACTAATCTCCTCAGTAAGTCTGAACTAGAGAAAACACAGCTGAGTCGACTAAATCTCATTAAGAGAAAACCTGCCCGACCTTTTTTGGTACCTAGCATCCCATTGTATCAATTCTAAAAACAGGCATGGCTCAAAGAACTCCCTGCCTCATCATAAGCATGGGTCCAAGGACTTTCATTGTTTAGCAAGGAGTTTTCTCCCCTAAAGCAGTCTTAAGTACGGGTGGAGTAGAGGTCCTCCCATTTCTGATCCTGGCGAGTTCTCACATCAAAATGGGGAATCTTTCCCAGTAGGGAATTTGTTCTAATGGAGGATTCCTCAATGTGGAAATTTTTAACATTCACAAGTCTGAGAAATTTCAAGATTTACAATATTACCTATATCTCATTGGATTTTAATATATTTTGTTAAATATTTACCAATTAAATTTTATTTTGGTTCAGTAGCATTGCTAATGTTATAGGCTAGCATGTGGCCAGAGGTCCATGTTGATACCTTTGGTCTAAATGAACCTGAAGACCCCATCTGTCTCTAGATCTGAAAACCTATAGAATTGTATAAATTATGTGGGACAGAATAAAATAAATTCATTCACGTAAATAACTATCATTTTAAAGCTTTAAAAAGACTTTTAATATGCAAAAGATTGCCTGTTATTACTGTCAATTCTTTTACATGATTTGACACTGAGTTCAAAAGATCTCGACACAAGTTCTTTCACTCTCTTTAGTGAATATAAAGGATAACTTTGACAAACAGTCCATTTTCTAAAATATACCTTTAGGTTTACCCTTTCCCCCATTTTATTTATGGACTTATTTATTTTTCTGAACTTAACAAATAAAACCAGCCTTTTCTTCTCTATTGTAGAATAGAAAGGTATTGTACACAAAACTGGGAATCTCTCTGATGTAGTGCTCATTTTTCTTTTTAAGTACATAATAAATTTAACATGTTATTTTCAAAACCTTTCTTGCTTCTCTGTGATTACTTCTGACATTACTTTCCTCCTTTTTAAGCGTTTGTGGTGGTGGGACATTACCCATAACCTCTCTACCTTACCATTAGAAAACAAAATCATAACAAATGGGTAGTCCAAAAATATGTCTCAATTTTCACCCTAGTTCTGCTCCTTTCTCTGCATCAGTTCATAGAGGTCTTCATAGTTTCTCTGAAACTGTCCATTTTGGCATTTCTTAGAGCATAATATTATTGTATGTGCCAGAATTTGTCGACCTGTTCCTCAAAAGGAAGTCACCTCCTTAGTTTCCACTTTGGGGCTACTCTGAAAAAAAGTGTCTATGATTTTTTCCCATGTGGGTCCTTTCCCTTTGATCTCTTTTAGATCTAGGCCTAATAGTGGTATTACTAGGTCAAAGGGTAGACAGGATTTTGTGACTGGTTTTTCCAAGTTGCTTTCTAGGATAGATGGACAGATTCACGTCAACATTATTCCATTGGTATCTCACACCACTAATTGATTAATGTTCCTGCCAATGGATCAGGGCGTACCATGGTTGATATGTTTGGTGAAAGGTAGCAGAGCATGATAGACAGAGATCAGCCCTGGAATCTGGAGAAATTTGGTTCAAATCTTGTTTCTGACATCTCCTGGCCATGCAGCCCAGGGCAAATTACTAGAGTCCTTTCTCTTGGGACTCTTAACAGCTTGCTAATGCTATCAGTTGTAAAGAAGATCTTCATCTGCATTGAAGAACGAGTTTTCTCTTCTACAAATTGCTTATGCCAATAAAATCACAGGTCTGGTTGCTGTCCTCAACACATGTGGTGTGGCAGGTAAGACTCTTGAGATTGTTTCCCGCCTGCCTCTATCCTGCCTACTTTGATGACCAGATCCAGTTTAAGAAATGAAGCCAATATAATGCCACCATCTTATTAAAATTCAGTCTTCAGAATGGCCCTATTTTTTGTCCTAAGTGGCAACGAAGAATGGCTTATGGTCTTGGGTGAATATTCCTTTGATTTGAAAGTAATGTATTCATCTTTCCTTTGTATAGTGGGAGGCAAGAAAAGCATTAAGGAGACAGAGAAGACCCTATCAGGAAAAGTGTGAAACCACAAAGCATTGCTTTGTTGCATAAAAATCAGCTTTTATTATCTACTGTTGGGAAAGTGTGAATTAGGATAAAATGTCTTGTGCCTCAAAAGATGCTAATAAAACTCTCTTAGAGAAATAATAGGCAGTGATGAAACTTATGACTCATATAAACATCAAATATAATAGCCATTAGTCTTTGTGTCACTTGCTTTGTGAATTAGCCTCATCATTTTTTTCATTTCAGTTTATTCCAATTTTCTCTTTTGGCTGTAGCTGTGAAGAAATGTACTTACTTGCACCATATATGTTAGGCCATGGAAATAATAGCCAGGGAAAAGAGACAAAAGAGCCGAAATGAGGTAAAATTAAGCAGTAGACAATTCAGTTGAAACAGTAGCTTGGAAAGTTTTCTCTGAAGTGAGAACTCCTAAGAATACTTCTTAAGAAAAGCAACTGACTTCTCATCATTTCACTTTTGCAAAGGGATGCTGGATAGGATGTTTGATAAACTGTGTTGGCACCGCATTGGATAAATGATCATCAATCAGTCAGAAAAGGTCAAAGGTCTTCTTTCAAACATTGTTTAATGTGAAGTCACTTGAAGGAATATTAACTGTTTGTAAGTGAAATTTTGGCTGTCTCCATATAGTCCTACGGGAACTCCTTGATGGTCGTTAGGAACAATGCTATAAAATTCTTGTGTCCGTGAAAGCTACACTCATAGTGTTGGTTATACAGTAGGTACTCAGTATATATATATATATATTATTGACACAATTGACAGTTAATTCTGTTAAGCAGGTTATTCATTGAGGCAAAGAACCAGCTTAATTGATTCAGTGGATGAGTGCAAGTCTCCCGTCCAGATGAACTATGTCGGAAGTCCAGAAAGAATCAGTAGGTATGATTGTTGAGCTAGTATCAAGGAATCATGGAGAGCTATTGCAATACAAAAGAAAAGCAAACATGAACCAACACGATAGATGTAGAATTGGTGAATTGCATAGGCCAATAAGTCTGGCTTTAATTCCTATCAAAATTTTACAGCAGAGACCCTTTGCCTTTTCTGTGTCCGCGCCCACTTTGGCAATCTTTGGCCTCTTCTCTGAGCAATGTTTTTATGTGTTTATGTATTGGAAATTTGTATTTAATAAATTTAGAATATTTTTCCATGGTTACAAGATTCATGTTCTTTCCCTCCCTTTCCCCCAGCCCCTTTCCATAGCTGGCACGCAATTTCACTGGGTTTTACATCAAGCAGTGTTCTTAAATGCATAAAATAATACATATAGGATTATGAAGGAAGCTGATTATAATGAAACATAATGATCCAAAATTTTTTTAATTTAAGTTTACCTATGATAGGTAAAGAATCCACATTCTAGAGCATATTGTCAGAGTTCTCCCATGTCATTTATTTTAAAATAATGTTTTATTTTTCCCCAATTATATGTAAAAACAATTTTTACATTAATTTTTATTTCAAGTTCTAAATTCTCTCCCTCCTTTCCATGCTCTCTACTTTTCTCTCTCCCACCTCCCTGAGATGGTAAGATTTAATGTGTGTAATCATGTAATACATTTTTCCATATTACTCATTTTGTGGAAGAGATCTCAAACAAAAACAAAGAAAGAAGAAAATGAAATCCAGTATATTTTGGTCTGTATTCAGACTCCATCAGTTCTTTCTCTGAAGGCAAATGACATTTTTCATTATGAGTCTCTAGGATTCTCTTGGACCACTATATTGCTGAGAATAACTAGGACATTCATAGTTCCTCATCAAAAAAAAATACTGCTTTTGGGGGGTAGCTGGGTGACTCAGTGGATTGAGAGTCAGTCCTAGAAATGGGAGGTTCTGGGTTCAACTTGGCCTCAGACAGTTCCCAGCTGTGTGATCCTGGGCAAGTCACTTGATCCTCATTGCCTAGCCCTCTTGTCTTGGAACAAATACAAATTATTAATTATCAGAGGAAGGTAAGGGTTAAAAAAAACAATGGTTGATCAGATCACGACTCTATCAACAGTGTATTGATGTCCCAATTCCCCCCATCCCCTCCAACATTTTTTATTTTCCTTTTATGTCATATTGACTAATATGATAGGTGTGAGCTGTTACCCGAGTTGTTTTAATTTGAATTTCTCTAATCAAAAATAATTTCGAGTATTTTTTCATATAGCTATATATAGCTTTGATTTCTTTATCTGAAAACTGCCTGTTCATATCCTTTGACTATTAATCACACACATATTATATATACATATATAATGTGTGTGTGTATATGTTTACATGTATATAGATATATACATACATAGGTATATAATTTTGAGAAAACCTCTTCCATCATTCTTGAGATCTGACTGTATTTCTGTTCAACATAACTAAGGACCTTGGTTAAGGGTCTCAAAACAGCAGGTACAAATGATCCAGTTTCCCAGATACTGATGTCTAGGTTAAAATAGTACAACAAGGTTTTCTCACAGGCAGCATTTGGATTATGTCTATCAATGAATAGAAAGAGAACTAAGCTAGCTCCAAAATCGAGTCACAAGATGGAGATAGCTTGGTTCCCTCAATTTCTACAATTAAACATTTGCTCTCCTAATCCCCTCTAAAATTTTCTCACAACATTAAAAGTATAAGCTAACTATGTTAGTATTCTCATTTTTATTATATTGGTATGGCCCAGCCATGAGCCCTGAAATTCCTCCATCTGTTTAAGTTGCTTTTTTTTATTTTTTTGAGGAGGACTTAGTGATTGAATCCATATAAATCTTTTGTGTGTATTGGTAGTTCAATCCCCAGATACTTTATGTATTTTGTAGTTATTTGAAATGGGATTTCCCTTTGTATTTTTGCTGCTTGGGTTTTGTTATAATTATTTAGAAAAATGGGGGCAACTGGGTAGCTCAGTGGATTGAGAGCCAGGCCTAGAAATGGGAGGTCCTAGGTTCAAATCTTGCCTCAGACACTTCCCAGATGGACAAGTCACTTGATCCCCATCACCTATCCCTTACCACTCTTCTGCCTTGGAACCGATACACAGTATTGATTCCAAGATGGAAGGTGAGGATTTCTAAAAAATAACCATTTGGAAATGCAGTTTATTTTGAGGATTTATTTTGCAGCCTGTAACATTATTGGTGTTATTGTCTCAATTGGTATTTTTGTTGATCCCCGGGGATGTTCCAATTTTACCATCATAAGCTAGTAAGGATAGTTTTGTCTCTTCTTTATCTGTTTCTATGCATTTAATTTCCTTCTCTTGTCTTGTTGCTGTTGCTAGCATTCTTACAACTTAATTGAGGAAAATTAATGTTAAATTGTATTATTTATTAGCAATATTTCTATGTGAAACAAAATCTTTTAAGCTCCCAAGATCAAACAACAAAAGTAATTTACTCCCAGGCCTCAAAGAATCTAACTGAGCTGGGATCTTTTGTCTTTTGTTAAAGGCTTCTCTCCCACCCCTTAGCACCCTTGACAAAGTAATGGGGAGAGAGTTGAGATCTCTAACTTCACCTCCTCTTTCAAAACATCCAGGAACGGAAACTTCCAGAAGAAGTACAAAGGACAAACTGTCAGGCCAATCAAAGAGGACACAGCTCCCTATAAAAGAGAGGGTCGGTTCTTACATAGCATCTTTTCTGGTAAGAGGCAGACCCTATGGATCCATATTTTATTCATAGATTACATAGCCCTATTAATAAATGATGTTATTCTTGGGAAAATGACCTCATTATTTATCAGGTAAGATTCCAGGTGCTTGAAGATCAAATCATAGTTCAGAGACTATTTTCATAGTTCAGAGATATTTTCTTTCCACTCATATTTACTGAAAAAACTTCTACTATATTCCTGTTGCGTGTGATGTTTGCTTTTAGTTCTAGATAGATGGTTTTTTATGATATTTTAAATGCCCCTTCACATATATGCTTTGTAGAGTTTTAATTTTTGTTTTTAGCATAAATGAGTGTTGTACTTGGTCAAAGGCTTTTCTTCCATCTATTGAGATAATCATGTCTTTCTAGATATTTTGATTTTTGATATGAGTGTGAGTAAAACTAGTTGATTATAGGTTCCAGAATTCAAAGGGAGGAAAATTAGGCCAGAGCAAGGCTTAGGGGCTAAGAAACATAAAGAGGTGAAGTGACACCAGTTTGACATGAAGACAGAAAATAGAAGAAAGGCCCTTACGTAGCAGCTGCTGTTTGAAGATACAAAGAAGGTTACAGCATAGTACTTTCCTTGGAGACTTTATGTTGTAACTGGGGTTATAAAACATAAAATGAAGCAAAAGTTGAATAACAGAGCAAAACAAATGCCAGATGAGATGAGTGTGACCAAAGGAACTTGGTTTAGGAGAAATAAACCATTCGTGAGTCCTGGTCTCAGCACTACCACTCACCAGATGTATGTGCTCTTGGCCTCTTTGGGTCTGCTTATCTTCTAAATGAAAAGATCCAACTTGATGATTCCCTAGAATCCTGGCCTCTCTGAATATCTCTAACAACAAAAAAGTTTAATTGATGTATTTTGTTTTCGTGTTACAAATATTTATAGATTACTCTTACCCTATAAGAGATCTCTAGTAACAAAGCAAAATAGTAAGTAAAATCATTGAAAAAACATGTAATGTTCCACTATAAGGAACCCCATGTCTAGCTTTTTGAATGGTAATTAACAGAAGTGTCCTTTTTATTCCTCCTACCACCTACCTCATTGAAAAAAAAGGAAAAACAAATTTCTTTTAACAATAAATAAATAGTCAAGCAAAATAAATTCCTCACATAGCCCGTGACCACAGATATCTGTCTCGTTGTGTACCATGAGTCCATCACCTCTTCTCAGAAGGAAGGTAATGTGCTTTATCCTGGGTCCTCTGGAATGAGAGGTACTCATTGTATTGACCAGAGTTGTTAAGCTTTTCAAATATAGTGTTGTTTTTGGTTTGTTTTTTATTTTACTTTTTTTTAAATTCCATATTTTACAAAAACTAACTAAAAAGAGCATTTACATACACAAAGAAAAAGATTACATAAATGAAATCACTAATCTCCCATATGTTTAGCTTCTTTTCTTCATATCTACAAAATAAATCGCATCCACAAGTGTCCAAGCCCCTCTGTACTCTCCCCTCATCACAGAAAGTATCATCCAGAAGAACAATATGATCACATAATTGAATTCGCTAGAGGTAACATTAACAATTTGTTCTTCTAGCATTAATTCTATAGCTGTGTATAATGTTCTACTCATTTCACTGCTTTTATCTTGTGTTGTTCTTTTCAGATTTTTAAAAATCAGCCTGCTCATTGCTTCTTGTGACACAGTAATATTCCATCACAATCATATAGTACAGTTTGTTTAGCCATTCCCCAACTGATAGTCACCCAATCAGTTTCCAATTCTTTGCCACCACTAAGAGAGTTGCTGTAAATATTTTGGAACATATAGATTCTTTTCCTTTTTCCCTGATCTCCTTGGGAAACAGACCCAACAATTGCTAGGTCTAAGGGTATAATCAGTTCTATAACTTTGGGTGTAATATCCAAATTGTTCTCCAAAATAGTTTTATCAGTTCACAGCTCCACCAACAGGGTATTAGTATCCTCATTTTTCCACATCCCCTCCAACATTTGTCATTTTACCCAGTCTTATGGGTGTAAGGTGATATCTCAAAGTTGTTTTGGTTTGCATTTCTCTAATCAGTACTGATTTAGAGCATTTTTTCATAGCTTTGATTTCTTTATCTCAAAATTGTCTGTGTCTTTTGCCTAATTGTCAATTGGAGGGTGGCTCTTATTCTTATGAATTTGATAATATTCTCTCTATATTTCAGATATGAGACCTCTATCTGAGAGGCTATCTATAAAATTTTCACCCCAATTTTCTACTCTCCTTCTAATCATAGTAGCACTTGTTTTATTTGTACAAAAACTTTCATTTTAAGGTATTCAGAATTATCTGTTTTATATTTCACAATGTTCTCCCTTCTTATTGCCTCAAGACACTATCATACCCATAAATCTGATAGATTATTTTTCCTGTTCCTTTAATTTATTTATATCTCCTTTTATTTCTAGATCATGTATCCATTTTAATCTTATCTTAGTGAATGATGGTAAGATATTGGTCTGTACCTAGTTTCTGCCAAACTAGCTTCCTTTTGTCCCAGCAATTTTACTAAATAGTGATTTCTTATCACAAAAACTTGGATCTATGCTTTTGTCAAATACCAGCTCACTATAATCTTTTACTGTTCTTTGTTCTATATCTGTTCTTTCCTCTGGTCTATTTCTTAGCCAGTGCCAGATAGTTTTAATAATAATGGTTTATATTTTTATAAATCTGATTTAGTTCTCTACATATTTGAGAAATGAGACCTTTATCAGAGATGCTTACTGTAAAAAAAAAATTCCCCAGCTTTCTGCTTTCCTTCTAATCTCCATTTGCACTGCCTTTGTTGGGACAAAACCTTTTTAATTCAGTATAATCAGAATTTTCCATTTTATATCCTATAATGTCCTCTATCTCTTGTTTGGTCATAAATTTTTCCCTTATCCATAGTCTTGGCAGGCAAACTATTTAATGCTCCTCTGATTTACTTATGATATCCCCCTCATGTCTCAATTATGCACCCATGTTTGCCTTATCTTGGTTACGGTGTGAGATGTTGCTCTGTCCCCATCCAATCTCTGCCGTATCATTTTCCAATTTTCCCAACAATTTTTATCAAACAGTGAGTTCTTGTCCCAAAAGCTTGAATCTTTTGATTTATCAAACACTAAACTACTCTAGTACATTATTACTAAGCATTGTATACTTAGTCTGTTCTGCTGATCTACCATTCTATTTCTTAGCCTCTACCAGATTGTTTTGATAATAATATAGTTTGGAATCTGGTACTGCTAGACTACCCTTCTTCACAATTTTTTTCATTGATCCTCTTGATATTCTTGACATTTTTGTTCTTCCAAATGAGTTTTATTATTTTTTCTAGCTCTGTAAGATAATTTTGGACAGTTTGTTTGGGCATGGCACTGAATAAGGAGATTTATTTAAGTAAAATTGTCATTTTTATTATTTTAGCTTAGCCTACTCATGAGCAATTAATAGTTTTCCAAGTGTTGAGCTCTGACTTTATTTGGCTGAAAAGTCTTTTGCAATTGAGTTCATGTAGCTCCTCAATTTGTCTAGGCAGGTAGATTCCTAGGTACTTTACATTAGCTACCATTAATTTAGAAGGGATTTTTGTTTCTGTCTTTTGCTGCTGGGCTTTGTTGGTAATATGAAAAATGCTGATCATTTATGTGCCTTTATTTTAGATCTTGAAACTTTGCTAAAGTTGTCAGTTGTTTCAACTAACTTTTTAGCTGATTCTCCAGGATTCTCTAAGTTTCCCATCGTATCATCTGCAGAGTAATAGCTTTGTTTCTTCATTGCCTAATCCAATTCCTTCAATTTCTTTTTCTTCTCTTATTGCTACAGCTAACATTCCTAGTACAATATTGAATAATAGTGGTGTTAACAGGTATCCTTGTTTCAACCCTGATCTTATTGGGAAATCCTCTAGTTTGTCCCTATGACAGATAATGCTTGCTGATGGTTTTAGATAGATATTTATCATTTTAAAGAAAGCTCCATTTATTCTGGTGTTTTCTTAAACCCTTATCTTCCACCTTAGAATCAATATTGTTTATTAGTTCCAAGGCAGAATAGTAGTAAGGGCTAGACAATTGCAGTTAAGTGACTTGCCCATTGTCACACAGCTAGGAAGTGTCTGAGGTCACATTTGAACTCAGGACTTCCTGTTTCTAAGCCTGGCTCTCAAATCACTGAGACACCTAACTGTTTCTCTAATCTTTATTTTTAAAATAAGAATAGATATTGTAATTTGTCAAGAACGTTTTCTCCATCTATTCAAATAATCATATGATTTCTATTGGTTTTGTTACTGATATGATCAATTATGCTAAGTTTTCCTAATATTGAACCAACTCTGAATTATTCTTGTGATATATTGCTATAATCTACTTGCTATTATTTCTTTTAATTTTTGCATCAATATTCATTGGAATATTCGCTCATAGCTTTCTTTGTTTTTTTTTTTGGGGGGGGGTTGCTCTTCCTGGTCTGGGTATCTGCACAATATTTGGGTCATAAGAGAAATTTAGTAGAACTCCTTCTTTGCTTATTTCCCCAAATAGTTTCTATAGTATTGGTGTTGATTGTTCTTTAAATGCTTGGTAGAATTCACTTCTGAACACATCTGGCCCTGGGGAGTTTTTCTTGAGGAGTTCATTGATGACATGTTCAATTTATCTTTCTGAGACAGCGATTATTTAAGTAATTTATCTCCTCTTTTGTTAATCTGGGAAGTTTATATTTTTGTCAATATTCATTTCATTTTGATTGTCAAATTCATTTGCATTTAATTGGGTAAAATAACTATTAATAATTGCTCTAATTTCCTCTTCATTGGTAGTAAATTACTCTTTTCATTTCTGATCCTAGTAATTTGATTTAATGTTTTTTTTAAATCAAATTAACCAATAATTTCTCTGTTTTCTTGTGTTTCCAATAAAACCAGCTTTTAGCTTTATTTATTATTTCAATGGTTTTCTTACTTTCAGTTTTATTAATATCACCTTTGATTTTCAAGATTTCCAGTTTGAAGTTTAATTGGGGATTTTAAATTTGTTCTTTTTCTAAGATTATTTTAGTTATATACCCAATGCACTGATATATTCTTTCTCTAATTAATGATATGAGCACTTAGAGATAAAAAAAAATTTCCCCTAAGTATTATTTTGGCTGTTCCATAAATTTTGTATGTGGTCTTATTCTTGTCATACTCTTCAATTGTTACTGATTATTTTTGTGGTTTGTTTGTTATTCTTATTCTCTAGATTCAAATTAACTTTTAATCTGTCTTTCCATCACCCTTTGTTGAATTTAATTTTATTGCATTATGATCTGAAAAAGTGCCCCTAATATTTTTGCTTTTCTGGGTTACTTTGTGAGATTTTATGTCCTAATATGTGGTTGATTTTTGTGTAGATGCCATGCACTGCTAATGCATATACTTTTTATTCCTATTCAGTTTTCTCCAGAGGTCTGACATAGCTAACTTTTTTAGAATTCTATTCACCTCTTTGACTTCCTTCTTGTTTATATTTTTGGGGTTAGATTTATCTAGATCTGCGAAGGAAAATTGAGATCCCCCATTATAGTTTTACTATCTATTTTCTTCTATAAATCACTTAACTTCTCCTTTAAAATTTTGGATACTATACCATTTGGTCCATATATGTTTAGTATTGATACAATTTTATTGTCTATGGTACCTTTTAGCAAGATATTATTTCCTTCCTTATCTCTTTTAATTAGATTTATTTTTTGTTTTAGCTTTGCCTGAGATCATAATTGCTGCTTCTGCCTTTTTTCTTAAGTTGAAACATAATAAATTCTTTTATTGCCCTTTACCTTTACTTTGTGTGTTTCTCTCCCTGCTTCAAATGTGTTCCTTTAGACATCATATTTTTAGGGTTCTAGTTTTTGATCCATGCTCCTATCCACTTCCATTTTAAGGGTGAATTCATTCCATTCACATTTAGAATTATGATAATTAGCTATCTATTTCCCTTCATCCTACTTTTACTCTGTTTCTTCCACTCTTTCTCTCTCCTTTCATTCTGTCCCTCTCAATAAGTAGTTTACTTTTGAGCATCATCTCTCCAAACCCTCCCCCTTCTTTTCTTCCTGTCCCTTTTTACTTTTCTAAAGGATAAGGTGGATTTCTATATACAATTAAATGTGTAATTTATTCCCTTTCTAAACCAAAACTGTGAGTTTCAAGCATCACCTGCCACCCATACCATCTTCATAGCCAATGTAATAGCTCTTTTGTGCTTCTTTTATTTGAGGCAATTCACCCCACTCTTTTTCTCTCTTCTCCCACTGCAGTCCTCTTTCTCATCTCTTAATTTGTTTTTTTTTTTGGAAATCATCTCATAGTAGTTAATTTATACCCACATCCTCTATCTATGCATATTCCTTCTAATTGCATTAATATTGATAAAATTTCCAAGAGTTATAAGTATTTTCTTCCCATATAAGAATTTAAACAGTTCATCCCAATTGAATATCTTAGTTTCTCTTTCCTGTTTACTTTTTTCTGTTTCTCTTGAATTTCCTTTTCGAATGTCAACTTTTCTTTGTAGTTCTGGTCTTTAAATTAGGAATGTTTGAAAGTTCTCAAGATTATATTCATTTTCTCTCGGTGAATAATCCTTGGTTATAATCCTATCTTCTTTGTCCTTTGAAAGATTATATTCCAGGCCCTCCAATTGTTTAATGTAGAACCAGCTAAATTTTGTCTTATTCTGATTGTGACTCCATAATATTTGAATTGTCTCTTTCTGGCTTCTAGTAATATCTTCTACTTAACCTGGCAGCTCTAGAATTTGGCTATATGTAATATGGATTTTTCATTTTGGGATCTCTTTTTGGAGGTAATCAGTAGATTCTTTCAATTTCCATTTTACTCTCTAATTCTAGGATATTGAGGCAATTTTCCATCATAATTTTCTGGAAAACAATGTCCAGGTTCTTTTTTGGATCACGGCTTTCATGTTGTCCAATAATTCTTATATTATCTCTTCTTGAGCTATGTTCCAGTTCTGTTGTTTTTTCCAATGAGAAATTTCACATTTTCTTCTACCTTTTGTCACTTTTGATTTTTTTGACTTTCTTGATGTCTCATGGAGTCACTAATTTCCATTTGTCCAATTCTAAATTTTAAGGAATTATTTTTTAAAATGAGCTTCTATATTTCCTTTTCCTTTTGGTCAGTTCTGTTTCTTCTGGAGCTGTTTTTCTTGGGTAAATTTTATGTCTTTTCCCATTTTGTTGTTTCTTTTACCAACTTTTGACTCTGATTTTATGATTTTCTTGAATTACTTTCATTTCTTTTCTCATTTTTTCTTTCTTGTTTTCTTTTGTAAAATTATTTTTATCTCTTTCAAAATTTCTTTTTGAGCCTGACTTCAGTTCACATTTTTCTTTTAGAGTTCACTTATAAAATTGTTCTCTTCTAGGTTTGTTCTTTGATCCTACATGTCACCGTAATAACATTCTATATTTAAGCTTTTCTTGCTCATTTTTCCAGATTATTATGTAACTTTTCACCGTATATTAAAGTTGGACTCTGTTCCTAGGTTGTAGAGGGCACTATCCCAAGCTTCTTCTTATGGGGCCCAGGGATCTCCTTCTAGCCTGCCCAAGCTTTGGTCCCTACCTACTGGCTTATACCAGTAGGAGGCCTCACTGTAGGCTTACACAGTGGGGTAAACTAATAATGAGGGCTCCTACCACTGGGCACGCCAGCAATGAGAGCCCCCGAACTGGTGCAAACCATCAGTGAGGCTCCCCACTGTACAAGCAAACAGAAAAGGTCCTTACCTGAACAAGCAAGTGACAAGGTCTTTCACTGTCTAGGGTAGCAGGTAGGGACCCTTTCTGTTTGCTTGTATAGTAGGGAGCTTCACTGATGGTTTGCACCAGTTTGGGGTTCTCATTGCTGGAGTGCCCAGTGGTGGGTATCTATCATTTTGCACAGTGGGAGACCTCACTACTTGCTTGCACAGTGAGGGGTCTTGCTGCTCACTTGCCCTGGTGATGGGTCCTTAACTGCTGGCTTACACAGTAGGAGTCCTCATTATTAGTTTACCCTGGAGTTAGAGCCTCACTGTTGGAAAAATGGACAGATAAGAGCAAGATGATTAGACAAAGAGGCATATCTGGCAATGCTTGAATCTCAGGAACCAAAGAATAATCATTAATAGTTTGATGTCACCTTAGAAGATCTCCAGTGGAGGAGCACAAGAATCTATGGTTGGCCCTGTGCATTTACAGTCTTTTTTTAACCAATGACTGGGCTGAAGGCATAGGTCAATTTTTCAAATTTGCAGATGTTACGAAGCTGAAAGTGATAGCAAACACATGAATTTCAGCCTTAGAATCCATAAAGATCATGATAGGCTAGAATAATGGTTCAAATCAAATAAGATGATATTTAAGAGGGTTGAAAATAAAATCTTACAGTTGAATTCAAAAATCAATTTCCAAAGTGCTGCATGGGGAAGAAAAACAGTCTATCTGAATATGATCTAGGGGCTACAGTGGACTATAAGTTAAACATGTATCAAAATTTTGGTACCTGCGACTCAAAAATTTGCAAGGATCAGATGCAGCCTTAGGAAAAGTATAATAATAACCTAGAATCCAAGGAGTGATAGACCTATTAGACTCTGCCTGGTTAGACTATCTGAAATATAATATTCAGTTTAGGGCACTGCATTATAGGGTTAAATGAATGGTTATAGTTTCCAGGGGAAGGAAAACAATGAGGATGAGGAAGGGCCTCAAATTCATGCCATGTGATAATCAAGAAACTGTGGGTATTTATCCTGGAGAACAGATTTACATAGAACATGACAGCTGCCTTCAAGTGTTTGAACATCCATCATGTGGAAGAGGGATTTGACTTGTGTTGCTCTCCTTCAGAGAGGTGAACTGGCAATAGTGTGGTAGGAGTGTCCAAGATGCAGATCTTAGCTCTCTATAAGAAAAAACTGCCAAACAATGAGAGTTTCCAGTACTTACGTGGGGCATAGTGTCACCCCCTCACTAGAGATCTTCAGGAAATCTCTGAATTCTTTTTTTTTGTTGAGTGCAAGGTTGAGGGGTTACTATTATGGATCAGATGCTAATGAGTGTCTTCCAACTCTGAGATTCTATAAGTTGACCAGGAAAATTGGTTGTTGGGGGGTAGTATGGGCATAATTTGAAGTAAGTATGTTTTCCTTATAGTGGCTTGTGGCAGAGATGCTGTTATGGTCTATCTTTTCTCCATTTTCAGTTGACCCATCCTTATATCACTGCATGTTCCCATTAAAGATGATCAAGCAAAGATTGCCTTCACCTCACATAAGGAATCGGCCATGATCACCAGAACAGTTATCCTTATGACAACTCATTTTCCTGATTCTTGTCTTTTGAGATCTTTATCTAGTTACTTGTGCTGGTTTGACAACTTGATAAAGAGACCTTCCTAGTTTCTCCAACAAAATTTAATAGTAAATAGCAAAAAAGTTTAAAAAATAATAAATACCCATGTCCTCATGGGTTAGTATGTTGAGCAAAGTAACCTCTCTACAGTATAGACCTCTTTGACCTCTTCTTGTCCAATCTTCTGTAATTAATCCCCTAGATTGTGTTGACATTATAAAATCTATATTGCTTGGATAGTTCTAGATTTCTTTCTATATTGATCTATATCTGTCTAGGTAAATCTCTGGCCTTTTCTCTGTCTCTCCACATATATATATATATATATATATATATATATATATATATATATATATATATATATATATATATAGAGAGAGAGAGAGAGAGAGAGAGAGAGAGAGAGAGAGAGAGAGAGAGAGAGAGAGAATGAATTGATGTAGTCAGGACCTAATCAATATAGCTGGCTTGTTTGACTTCTCACTACTATGTCTAAGCTAATGCATCTCACCTTTCCTCAAAAGTATCCATGCCCTAAAAAATGCCTTCCAAGAAATCAATAAGCTACCCCCGTAAACAAGTGGTTGTAGACATTATTTCACTGCAAAACAAAAACTCTGCTCCCAAAACAGAGGGGCTGGAGAAGAGGTTTCATAGGACCAATGTGATAGTTACCTTCAAGTATTTGAAGGAGAGTGATTGTTTCCATGGAAGACTGCAACTTCCTTGAGGAGAAAGATCATTTCATTTTGTTACCTTGTGCCTAGGACAAATCAGTATTGATTGAACTGAATTAAAAGGTTCTCATCATGAACAAGGATTAGATTTGTTTTGTTTAGGTAAGTGGAATGAGGAATGTTGAGGTAGATGTTGCAAAGAGATAGATTTAGACTTGGTGACATGAAAAAATTGCTAATAAGCTAAGCTATTAGGAGATGGAATGTATTGCTCCAGCAGGAAATGAGTTGTTCCCCACCATACACACACACCTTATTAGAGATATTCAAACTAAGTCTGAGTGACCATCAGTTGGGAATTCTTGTATAGATTGTAGATTCAAGGTTGGGCTAGATGGTCCCTAAGGCCCCTTCTGAATTGAAGATTTTGTGAACATCGAACCAAATCTATCCCCAGTTCTCATAATGTTTCAGAAGTTAAATATCTCTTTTCCTTAAAAGTAGAAAGTAAAATCTAGGGGGAAATAATATCATATTTAAGAAAGTGCTTCAGCATAGACAAGACAAAATAAAAATTACTGTGGCTGTTCCCTCTACTGATACAAATACTATCTGCTATATATCCTAGTAGACCATTTTCATGAGTTGCTTTGGCCATAATCATTTATGCATTTATGTCCAATCCTCTGGTGATAAACTTCTTGGCTCTCAACTTGGGCTATGAATATTACACACACAGTCAATTGCTATCCTGCACTCAAAATCTTTTCAGCTTGATAGGATTTGCCATAGTTTTTGCCTCCCTGGCAGAGTTCTCTTCAATGTAATGCCATCACTGAAGTCTTCAGTGGCAGTCTTTCACCATAGAAAATTATAATGTCATGTCATTTAGATGGCTCAGTGGATAAAGCACAAGGCCTGGAATTGGAAGGACCTGGGTTCAAACCTGGTCTCACATGCTTCCTAGTTGTGTGACTCTTGGCAAGTCCCTTAACCCCATTTGCTTAGCCCTTGCTTTCTGTCCTAGAGTTGTTACGAAGGAAGGAAGGAAGGAAGGAAGGAAGGAAGGAAGGAAGGAAGGAAGGAAGGAAGGAAGGAAGGAAGGAAGGAAGGAAGGAAGGAAGGAAGGAAAAGAAAGACAGAAAATCATACTGTCCTCCATTTCCACAAAGAAACTTAGATAAAGTAGCCAAAGCCCTGTGCATATCCAACTACCAAGGCCAAAGATAAGTTTTTTTAAGACAGAAATGTTGTCTTGACTTCATCTGATCCAGTTTTCCTAGACTGGTGTGAAATAGTGCAATGAATGATGTTCACTTCCATCAGTCATGTAGTATTATGTTATTGTCTCAACCTCAAAAATAATGCATGTAGTGACCTTGACTATCTATGACACAAGGGAAGAGCTAAACTGGGAAATCTGAAAGATGTTGCAATAAGAAAGAAAGAGTACGTCAGGTAGAAATATATCTTATTAGGGCAAGGAAAGTGAGGAACACTCTCCATTGAAGACAATTTTATTTTTTCTCATATTGTAAGAAAAGAAGTTGAGCTAATGGATAAAGTTAAAGGCTGTGAGTGAGAATTTGTGGTTTAGTCTCCCAAACTTACTCTTTATCTCATCTTCATATAGAGCAAAAAATAAAGCCAAACCTCTCCCCTACTGGTGATCGATTTTCACAATGGATAAGTCAAAGTTTCAGGATCCACATCTTGGAGGTGATGAGGACATCTTTCATAAGAATGACAAAAACACTTTTTCTTGTTTCTTTCATGAGATTTTGGCCATGGCACTTTGGGTGAGATGAACATATTCATCAATAAGCATTTAAAGTGACAATGATAAATATAAGTACGCTAAATGAAGGCATCTTGACAATTGCTGGCTAACATTGATAGCATGGATGAATATCAAGAATTATCTTCATTTATATTGCAAATGAATAAGTTAATTTTTCCAGAGTCTGAAACATTGGGTTTCAGTGTCCAATAGGCTATGCCTTGACTACAACTTTAAGTGACCATTAAGAAATGAAATTATGTTTGCATTTCTTAAATATATTTACATTTCCAAGAATCTTGTATTTCACGCTAAAGAGCTAAGCCCATTTGCATATAAAGAACTGTATTCAAAGCATAATGTATGACTAACATTTAGCCCTTGAAATTGAAGTGCTGGGAACCTAATGATAATTCCTTTGTTTTATAATTGCTCTTCCCAGCCTTGGAGCTTATGTCCATTTTCCTTGGAGCTTTTGCCAAGATCCTTAAAGGGGTTTTCAGAAGACAGAAAGAGAAAACCTGTAGGAACTAGATGTGTTGGGGGCAATGGCAAGGGCCAGTATACCCCACCCACCAGTATAATTCTGATCATGAAATGTGACTTCAGTTAACATGTTAGTAGAAGGAATTTTCGAACTTTATTTCAGGCCTTGATCATGTCCACGCTGAGAATAGTGTCAGAATGCAAGGGTAAGGCCAAACATATCAAGCCATTTCCAAAAGGCCACCAGATGCCACATTTTGTGTGCTATAACAGCTATTACTTCAGTCACTGAAAACTATTGATCCCTTTGGCATAGCGAGTGATGGCAGCAACTCTGCCATTACAACTACACTGGAACTACTCCTTCCTCTGATCCAAAGAGGGTACCTTGTGTCACCTCAGCTTACATTGCTACTAATTAAAAAAGGCGACTTTGTCTAAGAAGCTGGAACATTTGGAAAGCTTGCTGCTTCCTGTGGATTGCCGCAATTAGCAGGAATGTTGCTATCAGCAAATGGTCTCCATCATTATTTCCCATGTGTGCATCTCACAGCCTTATCAATTCTTCCGCTGATAAATCAAAAACAAATTCTCTCCATTTCCCATTTGAAACTGAAATGAAAAATCCCCCACTGATACCATTGTGAGCTATTTTATTCCTCTTGAATAGCTAACACTGTTTTGTATTTCCTGTGGAAAGAAAGAATTGCCTATAGCTTTTTAATGAAACGATATGAATGGAATCAATGATGCTCTTGCCTGATAGGCTAGTAGAAGAGCCTGGGGCTGACACCATGTGTTAAAGTCAGCTTGGGAGAGACTAAAGTCATCTAGAACTCCCAAATCACCAAGATGAGCCCATTTCCTTTGGGCCATCAGTCTACTCCCTTTCTCTTAGTGCCTCCAATTTCTGATCATTTTTTGGTTGTTTTAGCCATGAAAAAATCTCCATTTTGTGTTCCCATGGACACCAAAGTTGGAAATGATTGTTTTCTGCCTGAACTTTTCCATTTAATAGCTGCCTCTCTCTGCTGCCCAAAGGAGATATAGTTGTCTGGTTTTACTTATTAGAAATTGGAGCAATATTTGGAAAGAGCAGAGGCAACAAGGTGAGTGGGAGGAATTGGATCTAGTCATCACATTTCCATCAGGTCCCTCTTCTAAATCAGGGGCAGCTCTCACTGACTTTTCCCCTCAGACCATGGAGACATGAGCCAAAGACATCAACCCACACATTCTTTAGACTTTGGCTCCTTCAATGAACTTTTTGCAGGCAAGTACAACCAAGTCTAGCTTGTCAAATGTACAGCACAAGTGAGAACAGCTGAAAATGAGAAATTATCTAGTCTAGAAAATCATAATTGGGCTTTGAAAATCAGTGGAAAACAGGGAATACTTGTAGACTCAAGCTCCAACTCAAGACAGTTCTATTCAATCAAAGTTTTCAAGTCCTCCCTGGAGCTCACTGCAGGACAGTGGAAGAGGCAATGGCATGGGATTCAGGGATCCTCCCAAGTTAGCTCTATGTTAGTCATATGGCCATTCTAAATAAGCACTTGGTCCCATTTCTGCCAATGATCTATGAACCCCTTAGTTTATTTCAGAAATGAGGCTAATAATAGTGACAGAAATGCTAATTCATGTGCTCTCAGTTCCATGTTCTGTCACCATGCTAGAGAGGGAGAGAGAAAGAGTGAGAAAGAATTTGAAAAGGCTCATTTGGATTGCCCTATGCCAACCATCTAATCACTACTCAAAGTCAGTTGAAGTGCCTCATTGGGTAAAGATATATTTCTCTTATTTCAAGGAGCTGCCTTTAAGATATCAGGAAACAGGAAGCCTGGACTTCACCACAACAAGGTGTCTCATTGAGTCCTTCATTCATTTGGCTCTTCTCTCTGAAGCAGCCAACCAAGTTTCTCTGTTTAATGTGAAGGAAGATAGGGGGGAAAGTCTCTGGACCAAAGAGTGTCAGTAAACAAGTAATGTCTTCCAGGAAGAAAAGAACACAGTCAACAGTCAACCCTCTGTATACTGACTCAATAAATACTAATGATATAAATTAAGGAAACATAAGCGTGTGATATCCTATTAAAATTTCTCTTGTGATTTCCTAATTCAGTTTTCTATCATTTCTATCCTAATAAGGATAATTTAATGACCCACTGCCTTCTCTGGACAAACTTGATGTAAATCTGTACTTATTTGTAGAAACATTGCTGCGGAGTCACATACCAGTAGATTATTAAAGCTTGGGGATTGCTATTTTTGTGAGTAATATGGTTGGCTAAGCAGCTTTTGTTCATTGCATAAGAAAGCTGACAAACTGACAGTGAAATAGAAGGTGACAGGAGCCATCCAGTTATAAATACCAAATCTATGGGCTGCATCAAATTTACAGCAAGAGACTATAATCCTTCACCCTCTGAATCGAAAACCTCCAAGATAAAACAACAGTGTAATAATAGTTAAAGGCACTTTTCAAGAGCTCCCTTGCAAGATCCTTAAATGGAAATGGCACCATATATGAACTCTGGGATATTAGAATCCATTCCTCCTTTTCCCTTCTATTGCCTTTTCCCAGAATCTCAACAGCGAGTGTCCCCAGGAAGTGGATACTTTTGGCAACTATACCTTAAAAACAAAGCTGGAATCAGGACTCAGAATTTCAGAACCATTCTTCCCCAATTTAGATGTGTTTCTTAGTTCCATCCAGGCCCAGGAATGTTTGTGAAAATACATTTTAAGTTAGCCACCTATCTCTTGCTAAAGTCAGTGTTTCGGTTTCTTGCATAAAGGCCAAATGCCTGAAATCAGATAGGCAGGCTTGGAGGCCCTGGCTGTTTTTAATCAAGCAGGAGATTGTGGGAGCAGTGGAGACCAGTTAACATTCCCCTGTTAACTTTACCAAGTTAAGCTCAGAGAAAGAGGGAAAAGGCCTGATGGAATCTGAGTGGGTCCTATTTCTTCTCCCTTTCTGACTCTGCTGAGTATTTGCTCCTTAAATGATATCTATGCCCACCCCACCATCCTAATACAACAGAGAAGCACAGTAGTTTGGATAAAATTCAAAGGAGTAATAAAACACTCATTAGCTAAAGAAACATTCCCCCCAAAACATGGAATAACAATTAACTGCCAGCAACATAAATTTGAAGCTGTTATGCCAACTATCTTTGCTGTTTTCCAAGAATCGTTGAATGTTCCTTTTAGTTGCCAAAGAAAAAAATCAGTTCTAGGGAGAAAGTGTGGTATAGATTAAAGACTAATGACTCTGGCGTTGGAAGCACTGAATTCAAATTCTGCCTCTGCTTCTTTCTACGTACATGATGCTGATTTCTTGCTACCTCTTCTTCAGCCAGTACATGTAACCTCTTTGAGTGTCAGGTTTTTTCCTTTGTGAAATGAGAGGATTGAGATAGATATAGATTGTGTTTCTGAAGTCCTTCTCAAGCTCTAGACCTTTGAGCCTATGATTGTATATGAGACCTTTGGCAAATCATATAACTTCCTTGGGCCTCAGTTGCCTCCATTATAAAGTGAAAGGGTGGACCAAATAGGTTTTGAGGTCCCTCCTAACTCTTTGATTCATGATCACAGTGGTATATGTATGATCTCTGTCTTAGTTGATACCAAAGCAGAGAGTACACTGAAGGAAGCCCTCAAGTGGAATTCTTCCAGTCCCATAGGGTGTGGCACTATACTAATGATAACGAGAGCTGAAGTCTAGATTGTGCTTTAAGACTTGCCAGGTACCACCAAAGTCATAGGATCGTAGATTTAGGAATATTAAGGGCTTTGAGAGTGATGACAGTAAGTCTGACTCCCATTATTTTGCAGATGAGGAAATGGGGGCCCAGAGAGGGTAAATATCTTGCCCAAGGTCACATGGCTAGTATGTACCTGGATGGGATTCAAACTCAAGTCTTCTCGACTCTAATTCCAACATTTTAACCCCAAGACTATAACAACACCACACTGCCTTTTAGCAAGGAACTGGGATGAAAAATACACACACACACACACATTCACATACATTCATAATGGTGTTCAATTGACTATGGATCCCAAATGAATCATATGAGGGAAAGTCCCTTTTGCTTTGTAGGCCAAACTTTTCCTTCTATAAAATGAGGAATGTGACTGATAATCACCCAAGACGTATTCTTTAGAGCTGCTCATATGATATTATTCTGATTCTGTGCCTAACCATATTTCCCATGGAAGGGGAGGTGTGCCTGCTAGAGCCGTGTCCATTTTTATTTAAGCGAAATAAGCTAAAAGTTTTTGGATCCTTTCTTATGCAACACAAAGGATGAAATACTAAAAGATCACCTTAGTGCAAATATCAACAATATGGAAATGGGTCTTGATCAATGATACATGTAAAACCCAGTGGAATTGCATGTCGGCTATGGGAGGAGGAGAGGAAAAGAACATGAATCTTGTAACCAAGGAAAAATAGTCAAAATTAATGAATTAAATAAAAATTTCCAAAAATCTAAAAAAAAAAAAAAGGATGAGATAGATGGCTCCCATAAACCTCCTCTAGTGGATGGATACAGTTTAGACATAGTGTTAGATGGCATGAATGTATACATATACACACACACACACACAGGTAGGAGGTAATCAGCCTATACAAATGCCCACAAGGGAAGTGAATGTAATCTATAGTATACAGAAATCCACATGTATGTACATACATGCATGGCATGTAAATACCAATATTTGTTTTCTATGTAACACATGTGCATATGTTTGTCACACACATCATTGTACTAGACCCAGAAGCCACTTAACTGGTAGCCTCATAAGTTGTAGTCCTCATACTTCCATTAGACTGACTGGATCATTTTGATAAACTTGGCTTCCAGTTCCACTCAAGCCCATTAATCAAGTCATTGATGGATGCTTGAAGTGAGGCAGGTGCTGCTATTCCATATTCATTATTAATCAAATCATTATTTCAGCCCAGTGCATGCCGCAGATCTCCTGAATCACCTCGAGGTATCTAGAATGTGAAATTCATCTCTGGGGTATTCATCAGACCTGTTTTCTTGGAATGGTATAAAATACAACTCTCCAAATGACAGAGAATCCCCCGAGACTTGCATCTCCACTGTTACTTCTCACCTAGCAAATGTTGACTCACCTGTCATATTTTTCCTGTTTCGGGAACAGTCGGAGTAAGTAAAAGCATTGTTCAGTTCTCAAAAGTAAACAAAATGGGTGGGAATGGTCAGATCAGGTCACATCTGTCTGTATTTACATTGTCTAGCTCAAAGACCTTTGATTTAAAAGTGATCATGTCAAGTCTTGGAAAGCTTGGATTGATCTCACAGTGAAGTGATGAAATTCTAGGATGTTAGAGATATAAAGAAACTCAAATATCTGTGTGATATGGTGGAAAGGGCTCTGAAATTGGCATCAGAGGACTTGGGATCAAATCCCTAGCTCTCTTTCTAACTGTGTGACTTTGGTAAGTCACTTCCCTTTCCTAGGCCTTGGTCTCCTCCTCTGTTGGACATTATAACTTTCTGGGTTGCTTCCAGAACCTGATATTCCCTGAACAATGGAATTCCCTAAACCATGGAATTGGCATTGCTTTCTCCATCCTCAAATGATCTGAATTCACTTGTTCGTGAAACTGTGATATTTTCCTCCTCAGTTAAATATTGCTTTGAGGATAAGCAATGTTAGTTTTGTGTTTATAACCTAGCACCCCAAGAGCCGGTTAATAAAGAGTAGTTGACTTTTTTTGACCCTTCCCTTCCATCTTGGAATACTGTGTATTGGCTCCAAGGCAGAAGAGTGGTAAGGGCTGGGCAATGGGGGTCAAGTGACTTGCCCAGGGTCACACAGCTGGGAAGTATCTGAGGCCAGATTTGAACCTAGAACCTCCCGTCTCTAGGCCTAGCTCTCAATCCACTGAGCCAACTAGCTGCCCCCTAAGAGTAGTTGATAAAAATCTGGTTTCAAAGTTCTAGTCCTACCTGTGATACATACTAGTTATGGAGTGCTGGATAAGTCATTTAACTTTTTAGTGCCCTAGGTAAGTCTAGCTCTGGAGTTGTTAAAATTTTTGTGCTATGGACTCCTTTGATAAAGGGGCAAAGTGAAGCCTCTGAACCCCCTCATAATGATGTTTTTAAGTAATTGAAGGCAATGCTAGATTTCATTTTGAGGTTAGTGAAAAAAAACAAAACAAAGATGTCATTTCCCCCCATACTAGTGGTACTACTACCTCTATCATTGCTGCAAGCTACTGCTACTAGTTATCCAGCTAGTTATCACTTCTACAGAGCTTTAAAGTTTATAAAATGGTTTATATGTGTTACCTATCTTGATTCCCACAGTAACCCTATTTTGTAAGTGATATGCTTATTCCCATTTTACATAAGACTAAACAGCTTGAGGGAGTTTAAGTGATTTGTCCAGGGTCACATAGCTAGTATATAAGGCTGGACTGGAATTCAGTCTTCCCAACTCCACATCCAGGGTTCTAAGCAGTGTGGCCACCTACCTGCCTCAAGTTCACAGACTTCCTGAACTCTGTCATGGGACTTTCTTGAATCTAGGAACTTTAGGCTAAGAACCCCCACTCTAATTTTAAATTAAAGTTAAGGTGCTGACCTATATTGGAAGAGGGAATATCCTTGCTCAGATGTTTCCTACACCAGTGAAATCACAGGTCCATTTCCTACATTTCCTATCCCTGTCCCAGCACCTTTATTTGCCCTTAATAAATGTTCTTTTAGTTGGATTAAACTGTGGTCCAGAAAAGGGGTGGGGCTTGACCAAGGTCACCTAGCCTAGTGTTCTTTCCATGGCATTTTCTAAAGTTTGTTCTTGTTTAATCTTACCTGGGATTTCATGGATATAGAGAACTCCTAGGAAGAAAATTCTCTTGACTGTCACAAGCAGGCACCTTCTCTACAATTTATAGTCCAAGAAAATAGTTTGGGACACTGAAGTTAAGGGATTTACAAAGGGTCACAGAGTCATTATGTGTTAGAAGAAAGACTGGAACCCAGTTTTTCCTGGCTCCAAGGCTGCTCAGTATCCCTTGGCTGACTGCCTCTCTGTTTCCCCAAAGTACTGAGAATGATTGCCTGGCCCTTGGGAGGATTGCATCCCCACTTAAGATACCCACATTGAGATGCTCATTTCTCCAAGGTCGGGGTGACGATGTGTTAACACGTCTCTGGCAATTGAGCTAAGTTGAAGAAAGATGCTAATGAGGCCAAGGTCACAAGTTTGACCTTTCATTGCTGCAAATTGATTTCGCCAAACCTGAAAATTAGTATTAGTTTGCTTGCCCAGAACTTAAAAGAAACTTATCATCTGCTTTCCCTTTGGTCTCAGCCATTCACCAAAAATCTTACTGTGGGCAGATTCCTATATGAGGGGCCATAGGAGAGATGGACATAAAATCATACTCCATTCTCTGAGTGGCTTTTTTGTTTAGAATTTTGGTTTGCGAGTATCAAAAACAAGAAGGAACTCCTTGTGTGCTTTTTTGTGCTTTTTTGCAAGTACACAGTCAAGTTCTCTTGGCTCAGTGATAGCATCCCCTGATAAGAGTGCTTTGCGATTTTACAAGATGTCTTCTGTACATTAAAATTACAGGATATGTTGTGAGGTGGGTGTCATTATAGTTTCTTTTGAGGTTAAGAGAGATTAAATGTTCTGCCCAGACTCATACCCTGAGTACGTGAATCAAGGCTAAAACATAGGTCATCTTGATTCCAAATCAGCCCCCTGCTTCTTTATCCCTGGACTCCCTAGATCCAGTCGATAAGGGGCCCACAGATCCACAAGGGCATGGCTAGATTGGGGGGGGGGATTGTTTATGAACATTTATCTTAATTAACCCAATTAATTAACTGAAATTTTGCATCTCTTTTAATTCGGATGATAAGCAGTAGACATCCTGAGAAGTGATCCATAAGCTTCATCAGAGTGTTAAAAGGATTCATGATACAAAGAAGGCTAAGAACCTCTGATCTAGACCGTTCCGCTCTCACTTGAAGAATACTCACCCTCCTCTAGCTTGGCAAACAAAACAAACATGGCAAGAAACAAAAATACTCGCTTTGACCCTACTGTACTATTATTAGTATTCTATTGCTTTCCTTTTACCAACGAACTCTCTAACAAGTGGTCTACATAGATTGCCTCTACTTCTTTATCGACATGCAGTTTCTGTCATAGCTACTAATAAAATTATTCTAGGGGTCACCAGTGATCCCGAATCACCAAAGGCGATAGCCTTTCTCAGTTTTCATGTCCTTTGGCCTCTGTAATGGTATGTACTGTGATTCCCTTAGCTGAAAGAAATAACTCCTTTCTTCAATGGTCTTACTCATCCACAGTAACTCTTTTGGTTTTTAAACCTTTGCCTTTTGTCTTAGAATTGATATGAGGATCAGTTCCAATGCAGAAAAGTGGTAATGGCTAAGGAACTAAGGTTAAGTGACTTATCTAGGGTCACACAGCTAGGAAGTATCTGGGGTCAGATTTGAACCCCTCTGTCTGGTTATCCATCTGCTGAGTTACCTCACTGCCCTTCATTCTTACTATTTTAACCATGTTTCCCAAATATCTCCCAGGTTTATAGATGTCCCTCAAATCTGCATCTCTAGGCATGTCTTCTCTGCCAAGTTCCTGACCCACATGGCTTCAATAGTTTGGTGAATATCTTCACCTATGTATGGTGCTGTCACATCCTTTTCACTATGGTCTAAAACTGGAATAATCCCTCCCCAATGGCTTTCCTATCCTCATTCCCTTATTTCTATTATCACAGAATTGTGGTGTGGAAGGCACATTGTAAACCTTAAAGCCCTATTTAAATATGAATCATCTCCATTATTATTAATGATGCCACCCCTTCTCCCACTCCCTCAAGCTGGAAACTTCAATGTCATCTTTGACTTTTCCTTCTCCCTCCTTTCCCACCCCCCCCCCCCACATCTGGTCACGTTATTTGGAAAAAGAATTCATGAGACTTGATGACTAGATATAGTGGATGGGAGTATAGGAAAGGAGGGAGAAGGAAAAGTCAATGATGACATTGAAGACTTCAGTTTGAGTGAGTGGGAGAAGGGGTGGCATCATTAATAACAGAGATGATTCATATTAAAACCCTTGGAAGCCTAATTCACTTCCTCCTCCAAGCAGCGTTCCATGACCACCTTAGAATCAAAGTGCTTTCATCTCCTCATCGTTGATTCCTCCACCATTTAATGGTGATATCGCCCTTCCAACACTCAGCTTATGTTGCCTTGTAGTATTACCTAGCTTTGAATGTCTGTGCCATACATCCTGATCTAAAGGCTCCTTAAATACAGTGCCCATATCTTATCTTTCCTTACCTGTCCTTTAATGCCTAACATTGGGCCTTGTAAACAGAAATCAGCAAATGTTTGTAGAGTTGAATTCATAAGATCATAGATATCAAGTTGGAATCAGTCAATCAATTAGCATTTATTGAGCCATTACTTTCTGTCAGGTGCTGTGTTTAGTATGGAGGGTACACAGAAAAAGCAAAATTAAGGAACTTACATTCTAATGCAGGATATCACATGTATAGAAATAAATTTATACAAGATATCTACAATATAGATATAAGCTAACTATATATTTTCTTATATATGATATATACACATATGTATGTATATATATATATATATATATGAATTCTTTGGCATAAGGAATAGTCTGGGAAAGAAGAGAAATATATTATGTAAAAAGAGATTAGCAAAATTTTATTTTAAAATAAAATGTACATGTCCTCAATACTCAAATGGATCTGTGAATTTACCAGTTGATTCTTTCCATTACATACCCCATCCTGGCCATTCCTGCCCATTTATGCACCAATCTCATCCATGGCCCTCCATAAATTTACCAGAGGAGCTCCACTCAACCTTTGGCATTCCTCTATTTCTCTTGATCTCTCAGGGTCATCAAAGAAGTCTCTGGTTGTTCATGGGTCATCTGTCCCTCACTCTCAATATTGACCTCCCATCCATCTCTTGTTTGCTCTCACATTTCTTTATTTCTTCTTTACTACTTCTCTTTTCTTGTGCCCTGTTATACGTAGCTATCAATTCATGTTCCACTGCAGAACTTCCTAGTGCTTTCTGATGATATCACACTCATCTTCAGTTCTTTAGAGACTTTGATGTTCCTCAGATATGATGTTGCTTTTAGTCACTTGCAACTAATTAGGAGTTTGATTAATCAGACTGCTCTCTACCTGAGTCCCAGAGGCATTCAGTAGGTATATGGCAAATTGGTGGGAGCCTTTTCACAGGCAGAAGAAAAGAGCTAGTTACTTGGTGCTAAGAACAAAGCATACAAAGGAATATTGGAGGAACCAAAGGCAACCTACATCTGCTTCTTAATTGTGCTTCCACTACCCCCTGGAGAAGAGCAGGAGATGGAGAGAGAAGTGGAGTTGGGTATAATGTGATATATTGGGATTTTTTTGAGAGTCTTTCTATTTCACTGAGACGGGAAGTTTGGCAGTCATTCACAACTCATTTCCACTGATGATAGACACAAAAGTTTTGACCTAATCCATTTCTGAGCAGGCCTACTCCCTCCCTGGTTAGGTAGCCTTTTGGTCTCTTACTCCCAGCAGCTTATCATACTGATGCCAGTTTTATCCCAAATGGGCTTCAGACAATGGCGACTCAGAAGTCCAGAGCTCATTATCCACCAGCCTCAGCTTTCCTCTGGCAAAGATTACAAATGTGCACCATCATTCCCAGCCTTTACTGCTATTTAGGCACTTTCGAGCGACCATATTTAGCTCATTCCATAGCATCTTTAGCCCCTGCTGTCTCCTGGATTTGGAATCAATCTGTTTCTCTGACTTACTCTGTGACTCTATGCAAATAATTTTAACCTTTGCATACCCTGGACACATCCCTAGGACTTAGCTATAGCCAGATGGAAGGACTTCTCCACAAACACTGGTGTGACCAATAGAACTTTCTTTCCAACTTCTTAAATTTGCAGCATGGCATTGAGTCAGAAGTATGGATTTGGAGGCAGAGGTCCTAGCTTTTTAATTTACTATCTTTTATCTCAGGCAAATCACTAAATCAACTTCTTTAGGGCTCAGTTTCCATTTCTGTAAAATGAAGGGATTAGACAAAATTTCCTCTGAGATCAGTTCAAACTCTAGGTCTTGGATCCTATGTGTGACTATGGACAGGTCACTTCACCTCTTTGGGTCTCAGTTTCCTCTGTTATAAAATGAATGGGTCAGATCTCTTAGTGTTGTGGGGTGCAGATATGTACCCCTGGGGTTTGGGAAGGATATATTTTGCAAGAATGCAAGACTCCAAATTTAGCTTAAAAGTAAAGAGAGATTTATTAGTAATGTTGCATTTTTGGCAAGCAAGACAGCAAGAGTGGAGCAACCTGGGAGGTTGCTCCTCAATGCCTTAGTTCTGGGGGTTTTATATTCAATGAAGACTTGACTCTGGGGCAAGGGGTTGGGGAGGAGTTTTCCCTGAAGGCATGGGGGTGGTTCTTATGATTTGGATCAATGGGACAATCAAAGGATAATCCTCTCAAGGTCTGGTGTTTTGGGATGGGAGTCAGAGGGTGTAAGGGAGCAAAGGAATTTTCCTGATAATAGTTTGAGTTTCTGGGGTTATGATGCCTATGACATTAGGACCATTCTAAATCTAGGTTCTTATGATTTGGATTTCAAAGTGTTAGGGTCTGGGTTGTCGCCCACCACCACGGAAGACCAATAGACAGTGCAATCAGGCAAAAGGTCGTTTTGGAGGTCCCACCTCCGCTTCAGGTGGGAGGTAGACCCCATTCGAAGTCAAGTAGCTCTTTTGTCTACAGAAGCCTTTCCTAGTATATCACACCCTCCTTCTCAGGATGGAGCTCAGACCTTCAGCTTGGGAGACTGATGCTCCAAAGTTGAGGTGAATGTCTATTGTTTGGTAAAGTGGGACCTTCCCTCGGGGGAAACCTCTCCTGTGACAAGGTCAAAACCTGAGGTTTCTACCCTCAAACTAAATAAACTGGGGATCTCAAGATTTCCACGTTGACAGTACGTTTACTATCCAATATTACCCAGATACCAATCACAACTCTGCAGATGCCACTGGGGAATTTTCTATTTTGTCCAAGTTTTTAAATGTACATAATAGTACAGTAGTGAATAGTTATAAATAAGTAGAGTATATACATATTTGGTGTACATGCACAAAAATGTTTTACTGATTTACAGTGAAAAAATTTAGAGATTGCTAGAACAGACTTTTCCCTCTGCCTTCAAATCCCTTTTGCTATTGTTTACTCTAGCTTTTCATTTACCTTTTAATAATGGAATTCACATCCTGGGTATGCAGAATTATTCTTGGGACTGTCCAAATGGATTTTGAAAGTTGTCTCTGTTCATTGGCCTAGGCCCATGTTGTGAGCCTTTGGCACATGTGCTGGAGCCTTCCAGAGGGAGCTGCTTCCCTCTCAGTCTCCACACATGCCTAAGAACATTTTTCACTTCACCCACCCCTCCACCCAGCAGTCCAGTAGGAATGTTTCAGGCACACGTGGTGTGAGTGTTGTAATTTGGGCACTTGGTCTCTAAAAGGTTCACCATCACTGGCCTAGGCATTGAATTTCATGGTATTTATGTAACCCTGAAAGCTGGTCCAGTACATACCACCATCCCTAGTCTCTGTGTTGCACTCAACCTATATTTCATGCTCACACCCAGGTATCTTTGAATGTTGGCCATTCCTAGTTGGAGTAGCTAAGATCTCACCATTTCTTACATGTTTACAGTGAAGACAGAATGCCTTTCATTGATGGCTCCTCCTCTACTTTTCCTATGGCCTTCATCAGACAGGCAGGCTCCGAGCTAATTAGCCCTGCTTTGTTCTCTCCTGATCGCTTCCTTCAAAATCTCTGCAGGAAGGAAACTTATGAATAGTTTGTGAAATGTTACTGCATAAAGAAAGATGAACATCATAAACAGACTGTGGAGAATTGAGGAAAGCTGAGTAGAAAAATGCTGATTTCTTAACAACCCAGGATCAGAGACAGAGCACAAGGGACCACTCCTGAGATGCCAGGTGCTGTGCATTGAAAACCATCCTGGGCTACATGCTCCCATCAGCAAGTATTTGGAAGGGACCTCTAAGACCCTCTATCCCAACTCAGATCTGAACAGATGTACCTACTACAACAGACCCAACAAAGCTTGTCTAGTTGTTCCTTGAAGACCTCCAGTGAGCAAGTATTCCCTCATGGCCCTATCTCATTCCACTTTTGGCCAGGTCTCATTGTTAGGAAGGTTTTTCTAAGCTCATATTTTCATCTTAACTGCTGCCAGTTGATTCTGGTTCTGCCCTCTAGAGCTAAATAAAGCAAGTCATATTCTTCTTTTCTGCAAATTCTCTGAGCCTTCTCTTCTCCAGGATTCAAGCAATATTCCTTTGATATGATATGATATTAGGGGCCTTTACCTTTATCTGCTTCAATTTCCTCACCTATAAAATGAAGGGAGGTGATAATAGCATCTCCCTCTCAGACTTTTTCTGGGGAACAACTGAGATAATATTGATAAACTGCTTGGCACAGCCCTAGCATATGGTAAAACCTGTAATAAATGCTTATTCATTTTCTCCTAAATTTAATCTAAAGAGAATCGATTCATTGATTGTGCCTCCACAGGCACTTTTTTAGACCTTGATCCCATCATCCACCAAACTAGCACCAGATTTAGTGACAGATCACCTAGATTCTAATCCTACCTCTGGTATGTAATAGGTGTATGACTTCAGGCAAGATCCTTCCTCTTTCTGGGCCTCAGGGCCTTGAGTTCTTCCTCTGTAAAATGATGGGCTTAGCCTCAAAGCCTATGATAGTTTTCATGTCTAAACAGGTGGCATTGGGCCAGTTCATGAGGAGGCTTTCTTTACCTAGTTAGAGGAATCCAAATCAACCCCTAACAAATCTAACTCAGTACTAGCCTAATGCTCTTGTGAGACATTGATTTTTTTGTCTTGCTGTTACTGTCTTGGATCACTGAATTGGCTTTGTTTAAATGTCTCCTTTCAGGAATGGATTTTGGCTGCAACATTTGAGATGTCATAGCATCATAGATTTAGAGCAAGAAGGAATTACAGAAGCCATTGAGCCCAATCCCTTCTTTTTACATAAGAGTAAACTTAGGCAAAGAGTGATTGGGACTTGACCAGGGTCATATGGCCAGTAAATCCCTGAATCAGGATTTGAATTCAGTCCTTTCTGACTTCAAATCCAGTGCCCTATTCACTATGCAACACCAATTCAATTGCCTTTTTAAGTAAAAAACCCTTACCTTTGGTCTTAGAATCAATATTGAGTTATAAAAGCTAGTCAGTGGGGATAAGTGACTTGCCCAAGTATACATGGCAAGGAAGTGTCTGAGGCTGGATTTGAACCCAGGTCCTCCCGTCTCTATGCCTGCCTGCCTCTCTATCCACTGAGCCATTTGCTGCCTCCAATTTGCCTTTTTTCTAATAGCCTCAGTGGCACTTTCTTCACATAGCCATGATGTATAAAGACTGTTCTTTGAAAGCCACGCTGGAAAATGTTTGTTATTACTTTTGTCATCTCATATACTGCATTTGAGCCACACGCAGTGTTGACACCAGGCAGCAAAGCCCATAGCCAGTGCTTCAGGATCAAGGTGCTTTGCCACTCCTCTTCTGAGACAGCCTCACCCATTCTGGAGTCTAACTCTCTCAGCCATTCCCAAAGCTGACTGGGGCATCGTCAAACCAAACAGCCTGAAGAAGTCTCCTAGCAGGGTCAGAAGTCCTGGTGAATTCTATAACACTTAAAAAAATGACTGAATCTCTATTCCTGATGGAACCAACTTGGAGAAAAAGCAAAGCTCTCCAAACCATAAATTCATCTCGCAAGCACTCCAGCAATGGACAGAGCCGAGTTTCCATTGGAAGGCACTGCTGACAAGGCTGCAACTACATTAATGGAAAACAGGCCATTTTGCCTTAAGACCTCGATTTTTGGCAGCTGCCCGAGATGCTGAGGAGTTTACGACTACCTTTTGCGATCCCAGCCAGTCACCCATAAGCATTTATGGAATGCCTGGTGTGTGTACAGAGCCCCATCCCAGGCTCACAAGCTGCAGCCAGTGTCTTGGAGGAGGCTGTGGTCGACCTGACTGGATGAAAAAGTGTCATGTAGCAACTGGAGAACAATTACTTGGAACACGTGAACAAGGATTGGGCAAATGAAGTAACAGATGCTTTCCTACATCAGCAGGTGTGTCAGTTGTGCAGGGATATGGTCCATTGGGGGGACTGAGGGGAACATTTTTCAGTCCTGAAGCCCTGGATCCACTCAGCAGCTTCCTCTAGATATGACTAAGGGAGGCAGATAAAGCAGAAAGAGCAGAAGGAGAATTCGACACAAAGCAAGAAAAAGGGAAGAATGATCAAAAAGTGCCTTACTGTTCTCTCCTATCTGGCAAGTACAGATCCAAGATCAGGCCTCTTTCTCATGTTGATCTATGCATTGTACTGCAGAGAATGCTCTGTCTGGCTTTTAAAGCCCTTCACAACTTGGCCCCTTCCTATCTTCCCAGTGTTCTTTCACTTTACTCCCTCATGTGTAGTCTATGACCCAGCCAGCTGCACAGTCTTCATTTCTATTCTTCACACTACTCACTGTATCCTTACATTACGCCCTCTCACTGGCTATTCTCTGTGTCTTTCTCCCTCCTCATCTTTACCTCCTGGCCTTCTTCAACACTTAGATCAAAGCTTGCCTTCTGATAGCCAGTCATGGTAGCACAGAACTAAAATCCCTTGCTCCTGGGGAGGTTGAGGCTGGATGATTGCTTGAACTCAGAAGTTCTGAGCTGCAGTGGGCCAAAGCTGATCTGGTGTCTGGCTCAGGTTAGAAATGGAGGAAGAGAGAAAGACACACACACACACACACACACACACACACACACACACAGATAGAGGCAGGGACACAGAGAGAGAGACAGAGAGAGAAGAAAGAAAGAAAGAAAGAAAGAAAGAAAGAAAGAAAGAAAGAAAGAAAGAAAGAAAGAAAGAAAGAAAGAAAGAAAGAAAGAAAGAAAGAAAGAAAGAAAGAAAGAAAGAAAGAAAGAAAGAAAGAAAGAAAGAAAGAAAGAAAGAAAGAAAGAAAGAAAGGAAAGAAAGAAAAGGAAAGAGAATAAAAGAAGGAAAGAAGGATGGGAGGACAGAAGGGGAAAGAAAGAAATAAGGAAGGAAGGAAGGAAGGAAGGAAGGAAGGAAGGAAGGAAGGAAGGAAGGAAGGAAGGAAGGAAAGAAAGAGGAAGGAAGAAGGAGGAAAAAATAGAGGAACAAGAAAAGAAGGTAGGAAGGAAAAAATAAATGGAGGGGGGAAGAAGGAAAGAAGGGAGGAAGGAAGAAGGGAAGAAATAAAGAGATAGAGAAAGGAGGTTGAACGTTCCCTGATGAACAGCACCAAGATTGGACCTGTGAGTTTTATATTTTGTCTAAGTGTTACCGTTCATATGTTGTCTCTGTCTACATGGACATCTAGAGATCCCCAGTTTATTTAGTCTGAGGGTAGAAACCCCAGGTTTTGACCTTGTCACAGGAGAGGTTTCCCCCTGAGGGAAGGTCCCACTTCACCAGACAATAGACATCCACTTCAGGTGGGGAGGTAAATCCCATCCAATGTCAAGTAGCTCTTTTGTCTCCAGAAGCCTTTCCCAGTATATCAACACCCTCCTTCTGAGGATGGAACTCAGGACCTTCAGCTTGGGAGACTGACAGGCTACCTACTGTGCCAAAGCTGAAGTGGATGTCTATTGTCTGGTATTTCCCTCAGGGAGAAACCTCTCCTGTGACAAGGTCAAAACCTGGGGATTCTACCCTCAAACTAAATAAACTGGGGATCTCTAGATGTCCATGTAGACATCTCCCACATAAAGATAATGTGAGCTCTTTGAGGGAAGGGAGTATATATTTGCATTCATTGTGTCCCCAGTACTCAGCTCAATGACTGGCACATAGTAAGTGTTGAATGAATGTTTGTTGACTGACTATGGGAATAGTAAACAAAAGTAATATTTGTGAATTGTGCTTCTGTTTACGCATTCATTCTCTAGAGGCCCCATATTTTTTTTTTGATGATGGAATCACAGGCTTTAATTCTAATAATTCTTACTTCTATACTATTTTAGTTACTTTCTTTACAACAACTCTTTGAGCAAGACAGAACAAGTAGACAATTTTACCTAAATTAATTTACTTATTCGGTGCCATACCAGTCAAACTGCCAAAAAATAATTCTTTTTTTTTTTAATTTTTTTTTACTTGCTGGAATCTTTTTGCTGGTATTTTTTTTTAATTTTATAGTATTTTATTTGATCATTTCCATGCATTATTCATTAAAGACAAAGATCATTTTCTTTTCCTCCCTCCCACCCCCCATAGCCGACACGTGATTCCACTGGGTATCACATGTGTTCTTGATTCGAACCCATTGCCATGTTGTTAATATTTGCATTAGAGTGTTCGTTTAGAGTCTCTCCTCTGTCATGTCCCCTCAGCCACTGTAGTCAGGCAGTTGCTTTTCCTTGGTGTTTCTACTCCCTCAGTTTGTCCTCTGCTTATGGATAGTGTTTTTCCTCCTAGATCCCTGCAGATTGTTCCGGGACATTACCCCGCTACTAATGGAGAAGTCCATTACGTTCGATTGTACCACAGTGTGTCAGTCTCTGTGTACAGTGTTCTCCTGGTTCTGCTCCTCTCACTCTGCATCACTTCCTGGAGGTCGTTCCAGTCTCTATGGAATTCTAGAGGCCCCATATTTTAAGCAAGGCCTTCTGCCTATATTAAAGCTATTAGCACAGGAAAAGTGTGCTCAGCCTTCATTCCTCTTATGAAAGGCATACAAGATTTTTGAGATTCCAACTTGATTGTAATGCTTCCTGATATTCACTGGTAGAATCTCTAATGGGAGGTTCTGCTCTTAGAGGTTAGATAAATAGTGATTCTGTCTGTGATAAGTAGCCTTTTTCTCTGAAATGCTAGCCTTAGGCCATTTTCAATGTTATCCTCCATTCTCTTATTAACTCGTATTTTTTGGGATGTATAGGCAGCTAGGTGGCTTATTGGATAGAGCTCCAGGCCTAGAGTCAGGAAAACTCTTCCTGAATTCAAATCTAGCCTCAGACACTTTCTGGCTGTGTGAGCCTGGGCAAGTCACTTTACTCTGCCTCAGTTTCCCCTTCTGTAAAATGAATTGGAGAAGAAAAGGACAAACTGTTATGTCATCTTTGCTGAGAAACCCCCCACACACAACTGAACAACAAATGGATTTATACACAGGATATACAGCTAGAAGGGTCTTATCAATAATCTCCCCTAACCTCGCCTGGAGGAAATTAAGGCCCACAGAGAAGTGACTTGTCCAAGATCATATAAGTGATAAATAGAAGAGATGGCATCTCAATCTAGTATTCTTTTTGCTATCACATTACTGACTCTTTCCCCCAATTCATTCACCTTCCAACATTAGAAGGAGTCATTTCACTCCTTATAAGGCAGAACCAGACCCTTTGGTCAGCCTCCATCACTTTGCATTAGGATACCTATGTGTGCCTATGTATACATGTAGGAAACGAGGGGATCCTGAAGCTAGAGGCTCTCCATTTTCCAGGCCTGACTTCCCTCTGACATGCTGATATATCAAAGCAACCTGGTTATCATTCTGATTCTGTGATATCTTGTAAAATCTGGGAGCTCTATCCATCTTCACATCCAAGGAAGGTATGTTTCCATCCAGACCAAAATGATTCTAAGCTACCCCAGGCAGCTGCCCTGCTCCCAGTTCCTTACTCATACCACTTAGTGCCAAAGGGATTTTTACTGAGTCTAGGTCTGGCCATGTCACTCTTTACCTTAAGTAAACCACAACGGCTCCCTATTGTCTCTAGGACAAAATAGAAACTTCTTCATATTTAATTTGTAGCACTATCCACAACTTGCTTACAACCACTGTTTCCAGCCTCATTGGACACTTCCACACTTGGATCTAGCCAGACTGGCCTTCTCTTTCTTCTCTGCATAAGAAGTGCCACCTCCTGTCCTCATGTCTTCATACTGGTTGCCCTCTTCCTGGAATGAACTCCCTCCTCACTTCCACCTCAAAGAATCCCTAGCTTCATTTAAGACTCATCACCTGATACAATCGAATGTAATGGACTTCTCCATTAGTGACAATGCAGTGATCCAGGACAATTCTGAGAGACTTATGAGAAAGAAGGTATCCACATCCAGAGAAAGAACCGTGGGAGCGGAAATGCAGAAGAAAAACAACTGCTTGATCACATAGGTTGATGGGGATATGACTGGGCATGTAGACTCTAAAGGATCACACCAGTGCAAATATTAATAATATGGAAATAGGTCTTGATCAATGATACATGTAAAACCCAGTGGAACTGTGCATCAGATACAGGAGGGGGTAAGGGGAGGGGAGGGAAAGAACATGAATCATGTAACCTAAATTGTAATTCTAAATTAATTAATTAAATAAATTTTTTCAATTCAATATAAAAAAAAGACTCACCACCTGAATCTATTCCTGGGACCCTGACCTAGTATGTACTGCGCTCTGGCCCACACTACCTTGCCTTTAAGTGTCTTGTATTTGTTCTGTAGGTACAGAGCCAAATAGACAGACAGATAGAGAGATAACTAGAGGTATTGATTTAGTAAATCAGGTCCTCCATTAGAATGTAACCTCCTTGTGAGTAGGAATATTTTTTAGTCCTATTTTTATTCCCAGCACTTGGTACAATATCCCAAACAGAGAAGAGACTAAACAAAGCTTATTGGTCTATTGCTTGAGGAGAGCAATATCTCCAATAAAATATAACTAATCACATGATCAGAAAAAAAGAAAAAAGCAAGCTCTAAGGCAGAAATGGCTGTCCTGGGGCCTTGAATTTATTCCCGGACTCTCCCCACTAGTCTCATCTCCCCAGGAAATCACCTTCAATTGGGAAAATGCAAATCACCAGCTGACAAATTCCAGGTGTGTAGTAAGGGGGACAATTTTGCTAGATTTCAAGCTGGAAACTCAGTTCATTGCAGTGTGTGTAAATATTCTTCTCATTTCTCTGACAAGCCCCAAAGAAACACAAAACTGCTCTCTTTTTAGGAAGAGAGTATTAAGGAAGAAATACCAATTTAAAAATCATAATGGATTGAGGAAACGGTGCCAGCCAATGTCCCTTATTTTCCAGAATCCTAATTCAATTGCCTCTAGTTTCCTATTGAGGGCCAAGGACACATTTTTCCTAGGGCTGTCAACTGTCCCCATGAAATTTACACATTGACAGCAAGGATATTAACAAATGTAAGAATTAAACTAAATTGTTTGTGATTTGCAATAGGAAATTACTTTATGGATTTTTCTTTTTGTTCTCCACCTGCAGATGTGAAGACAGACTGCTGATTAAGCTCACAACATGGGCCTGGTAGATCAGCAAAGAGTGCTGACTGCAGTCATGAAAGCCTAGGATTGAAGTATTCTGGGCCCACTGAGAAGCCATGAGCACTTCTTGTGCCTAGGAAAGTTTCTTTCCCTCTATTGGCCTCAGTTTCCTCTTTTGTAAAATAAAGGGGTTGGACTCCATGGTCTAGAAGGTTCCTTCTTATTTTAAAATTCTGAGACTGTATAGTGAGGGCCATGTTTTCTGTTGATCATATTGTAAAATCTCTTGATCATTATCACAACTTTCACTTGTCATACTTAACATCTCTTTCCCATCCCCTTTCCATTTCCTCTGTCCATGGGCATTACCGCAATTTATGTCACTTTTCCTGCAGAAGCACTTTTTTTAGAAATTCTTAGCAAATGGATCTCACTCTTCTGATATTGGTCCAGAACAGTCAGTATTCTGTGTCAGTGGCTAATGAATGTTCGGCATCTTTCTTCGAGATGTGGAATTCCCGTACAGAATTATCTAGCACACAGAGCCTCCATATGTGGGTAACTCTGAGAAAGTTGCTTCCCCTTTCTTGGAACCAGTTTCTTCTTATGTAGTATCAGAGGTTTCGACTTGATGGCCTTTAATGTCCTCTGAGAGCCTTTGGATTTGACAAGGAGCATGGGGTCTGACTTGAACAATAAGACGTGGGTGGGACTTCAGGTTCTAGGTCTTCTTGTGTCTTGCTCTAGATTTTTCTCTTTCCTTTTATTCCAGCTGATCACAGGGGGAGGTCCTTGGCTTTCTTCTTCTGTGCTCTCCCTCTTCTCTGCCTAGAGAGCAGAAGAGGAGAACTTTGGACTCTACTCTTCTAGTCCTCCCTCTCTTCCCTTTAACTTGAGGGAGAAAGCACAGGTGTGGGCTCTGCTCTCTTCATCCTCTTTGGTGGGCCCAGAAGCACTCCTTGCTTCTCTTACCCTTCTCGGATAACCATGAGACAGACCCAGCTAGGCTAAGGACAAGTACTGATGGGCAATCTATTGCCATCCTCTTTTCAGGAATGATTGTGTCTTATATTTTTTGGACTGTTGTGAAGTATTCTATTCTCATTATACAGGAGTCACTTTTGATAGATTTGCATGTTTGTACCAAGCTCAGAATTTCCCCTGACAGCCCATGAGCATGATAGGTCTCAACTAAGACTGGATTTATGTCTTCATTTTTTAGCCCAGAATTTCCCCTACAATCTCTGTGCATGGCAGTTCCCAACCAATATTCCTCTCTGGACCCAAACTATGTTTTGAATGAGCAGGGCTTCGCTTTTTGTACTCTATTGGTCAATGCCTACAAGCTCCCAAAGGATTTGGGGCAAGTGAGAAGCAGAGGAAAAAACGAGTGACAGTTTAGTAAAGATCTTCTCTCCCTCCTTCTCTAATAAGGAAAGATCACCCCATTCTCATGGGTACTAGAATCACTGACCAGTGACTACCTGAAAAGTATGGTGAAGCTGACTCAGTGGGGATGCTCCAAGTATAAAGAATGATCTGGATAATCTGCTTATATTCACAGCAATTATTTTCAAGCAAACAATCTACCAGTGATGAGGACCTTTCTGTACAATGTACAGTGCTCAAACATACAATTCACTGATATCATCAGGCAAAGCAAATTATGCATGGCAAAAGTTGCCACAGAAGAGTGAAACTAACACTGAGTTTTGAGTATGAAGATAAGTTCAGATGGTACCTTCCCTGCTTACTAGCTCTCCATCCTTGAGAAAGTAAATCCCTTCCCCTCCCTTTTGGCTTCACTTTCCTCCTTTCTGTAATGAGGATGTTGGATCCTAGCTCTGCCACTCATTAGCCTAATGACCTTGGGCAAGTTCCTTTGTAACTCAAACCCAACAGAGCCATTCATCAATTCATCTCCCAGAAGGTGAAACAGAATCTTTTCCTCTACATTCCAAGATCAGCCAGAATTGACGATTGATGGGGAAGGAGTCAGATTTGAATCAAGAAGGCCCAGCATTATTAGTAAATAGAAGTATGTCCCTTCAATCCATGACCTAGAGGGCACCCATCTTATCTCAAGACCTCTTCTCCTAGCTGGAGCAGAGGAAGAATAATGAGGAATACTGTTATAGTCCAGCTTTTCCTTGACTCCTCACCTCCCCCAATTCCAGACAGTTAGAAGGTAGTTTGATAGCCATTGTTACCCATGGTGCTGCTAAGGACAGGCTAAGCAAGCAGATTCTTAGTATACTTTAATTTGTGGTAGAGGTTTTGCTTCAACTGGCAGTATCGAATACCCTGATCATGTGTCATATTTTAAGACCCATAATTGATTTTGCTATAATAGCACTATCTTGTGCTTCAGATATAGATAAAAGAAATGAAGATCCCAAAGTTAAGTGACATGTCTGAGGCCACTAAAGTGAGAAAGATCACAAATAAAATTAGAAATTAGCTTTATTTTTCCTCTGGTTTTATGCCATTTGACTACTTTATGTTGTTTTCCCCTTTCCCAGAGTACTTTCCTCTGCCTAGGTATAGCAAGAAACCATTTGTATGTCCTGTTAGAACATCTGTAAGAAGGGAATGACCAGGTAACTTCCTGTGATATTTTGTAGTGTTATTTCTCAATTTAAATGTTTACATTATAAGGGCAGCTAGGTGACTCAATGGGTTGAGTGCCAGGCCCAGAGATAGGAGGTCCTGGGTTCAAATATGGCCTCAGATACTTCCTTGCCATGTGACCCTGGGCAAGACACTTAATCTCCATTGCCTAGCCTTTACCACCCTTCTATCTTGAAACCAATATACAATATTGATTTCAAGATAGAAGGCAAGGGTTTAAAAAACATTTGCTTTTTATTGTAGCTTTCTCTACATATCTGATTAGGAAAATCATGAGGAATTCAGGCCAACAACCTGTTACATGAATTATTAAAATATGGTTTGGTTTCAAGGAGTGAGAGAGAGGGATAATGTACAGCTATTGTCCTCTACTGTTAACCTCAAAATGTCAAAAAAATGTCAAGGAAACCCTTTAAAAAGTTGGGTTTCAATTCATTAGGGGAGAGGCAGAGTCAAGATGGCAGCTTAGAGATAGCAACAGTTCAGACCTCTGTAAACCCTTCCTCACCAATCAAAAACACAATGCTTCAAGAGGACTGAAAACCAAATCTAACAATAGAACAGAGCTAGGGAACCCTCCTCCTGCACCCAACTTAAAAGGCACTCCACCCCAATAAAGCCTGAATTCTAGAACATGTAGGTTTAAGGGGAAGGAAGAAGGAAGGTTCCAGGACCCCTCCCCCACCTACAGTGCTGAGTCTCCAGCCATGGCTGAAATCTCTGGGCAGGCAGGAGCACTAGTCCAGAGGGAGTACCTTGATGGCAAAGCTGTGCCAGGCTGAGGGCATAGAAAAGAGGCAGCATAGAGGCAGCTGGAGGAGAAGCACAGAGCAGGCAGCCTAGTTGCAGCCAAGATGTTCCCTCTTGCTCCCATCTTTCTGGAGGTTTTGGCCTCAGGGCACCTCAAGATTTGCAGATCAACTCCTCTTTCCTGGCTCAATCTCATCAATACAGCAGATAAGAAGTCTTCAGAGGGCAGGGAAGTTCAAGCTCCAACAACCCTCCCCTACAGACTGATATGAGAGCCTTGCTGACTAAGCTCCAAGGGTGAAAGATGCAACAAACTATAGGCAACAACCTTGACAACAGGGAAGCCCAGCTCCTTTTCAGCTTCTGCTGTCAGCCAAAGAAGATCTGACTAACCTGATCAATCATCAGAACAGAGAAGAAGCCCTTTTAGGAAAGAACAGCCCCAATCCACAGATCCAGGACATAATGAGAGGAACAAGACTACAGCAAACTACAGGGTGGGAAGAAGGGGGAAATATGAGTAAACAACAGAAAAAGAAAAAAGAAATTACAGTCAACAGCTTCTATCCAGGCAATGAACAAAGAGCAAATGGAACAGAGGACAATCAAGGAAAACCAAGCAAAAACACAGAAACTGCAGCAAATTGGACACAGGCTTTGGAAGAACTCATAATACAATTCAAAAAACAATGAAGAGATGCTGAAAACAACTGTGAGCAAAATAAATCACCTGGAAACTGTAAAGATGATTTTAGCTTTGTGACTTGAAATCTAAATAATTGGTTGCCAGGGAAATTTCCCAAAGAATAAAATACCCAAGTCAACTGGGAATTATGGTGATTTTAATTACTATAGAGAAAAGGAATTAAGGAAAGAGAGAGAGAGAGAAGAATTAATTTAAACTGCTCTGGCTTAGGCTGAGCCAGGCAGTAGTTAAAGGCCTTGGCCAAAGTGGCCTCCCTGAGGCTAAGGGAAAGGGAGTCATTCTTATCACTCACCACAAGACCATCTCAAAGGAAGCTGTCTGAGTGAGATCATCCAGGTTCAGCTCCAGTCCTCATTGAACTCCAAATCCAATTGCACACTGAACTGAATTCAATCCGAACTGAATTGAATTACCTGAACTGACTTTTTAGCCTCCTTTTAAAGAAATTTTCTCTTATGTCACTTCCCCTAAATTTTCACATCTACCAATCATAGTAGATGCTTTCTCCAGGACTGCCTATTTTTTAGTTCTCACCTTCTTTGATTAGATTTTCTCCAGGACTGTCCACCCTTTAGTTCTCACCTTTTCTGGTTAGAGTATATCTTCTGAGGTACTTCACACTTCTTTGTTGAGCTTTCCTTTTGTGAGTTACTTGACCTTTTTGTGATTAATTTATCCTTTATAGGTACTTAACACCCTTTTGTATTAGATCTAAAAATAGACTTACTTAAGTTTTAGCTTCACTATAAGGTATGAGTTAAGTACCTTCATTGTTCAATCAGGAGTTTACAACTTTATCTTCCCCCAAAGTATGTCTAATTAGGATGGAGTAATTTCCAAGTTCACAAAACAAAAATAGTGTCATGAAAGAAAAAATTAATCAGCTTGAAAATGAGGCAGAGAAGATGAAAGATGAGGCAAAGAAGATGAAAGATGACCTCCAAAGAAAATCACACCAGAAGGAGAAGAATGGCCAAAAATCCAGGAATTAAATTCTGGCTTTAAAACTAGAATCCAACAACTGGAAGCAAACGACTTCACAAGACCTCAGGAAACTATAAAACAAAACCAAAAGTGAAAAAATTGAGAAAAATATGAAACACCAAGACCTCGAAAACAGGTCCAGGAAAGACAACTTAAGAATCATTGTTCTGTGAGAAGACCATGACAAAAGAAAAATCCTGGACATCATTCTACAGGAAATTATCCAAGAAAACTGCCCCAACATTCTAGAGCAAGAGGGAAAAGTGGAAATTGACAAAATCCACAGATCACCTCCTGTACTTAATCCCCAATTGAAAACACCCAGGAATATTATAGCCAAATTCAAGAACTACTAGACCAAGGAAAAAATATTACAAGCTGCTAAGAAGAAGTCATTAAGATACCATGAAACCACAGTTAGGATAACACAGGATCTGGCTGCACCTACACTGAAGGACCAAAAGGCATGGAATATATTATTCCAGAAAGCAAGGGAACTAGATCTACAACCATGAATCAACTACCCAGGAAAACTGACTATATTCTTGCAGGGGAAAGTTTAATAAGCATTCATAAAGAAAAGACCGTACTTGAACAGAAAATCTGATGCCCAAACACAGAATTCAAGAGAATCACAAAAAAGGTAATCAAGAAAAGGGAAAAACAAACAAAAAAAACTTTTGTAAGGGACCCAATAAGTTAAAATGATTTCTATCCCTACAAGAGAAGAGGTTATTGGTAACTCTTAAAAATTGTTATTATCACCTGGGAAGCTAGAAGAAGAATTATGCTTAGAGGGAACAGTGACAAACTGTATAGGATGAAATGCTAAGACATATATATATATATATGTGTGTGTGTGTGTGTGTGTGTGTGTAACTAGAGGTAAAAAAGAGATTAATACTAAGAGAAATAGAAAATGAAACAAAATGGGGTAAATTTATATATCATAAAGAAGCGCATGGCAGAAGTAGGGGAGAACACCAATGCACTAGAAGGGTAAAGAGGTATAAGATAGGAAATATTTAATTCTTACATGCATTGAAATTGACTCAAAGAGGAAATAACAATCAGATCCATTGGGGCAGAGAATTGATTCATGCCTAATAGAGAAGTAGAAATGTTAACAAACGGATTAGTGGGGAGGGAAATAATACAAGGGAGGGAAAGGTTGGGAGGTAGTTTAAAAATACTGTAAAAAATAAGAGGAGAATAAGAAGGGAAAGGGAGTAGTGAGGGAAGTAAAATAAGGGTGGGAAGTAGGGGGACTGATTATAAACAAACACTACTGTAGAAGAAAATAGTGAAAAAAGAAAGAGCAGGACTAGTAATGGAAATCAAAATGTTGAGAAATACACAGTTGTTTATCATAACTCTGAATGTGAATGGAATGAACTCACCCATCAAACACAAGCAAATAGCAGAGTGGATTAGAAACCAAAATCCTACCATATGTTGTCTACATGAAACACACATGAGGAAGGTAGATATGCATAGAATCAAAGTAAGAGGATGGAGCCAAATCTATTGGGCATCAACTAATAAAAAGAAGGCAGGAGTCACAATCATGATATTTGACAAAGGCAAAGTAAAATGTCATCTAGTTAAAAGAGACATGGAAGTTAATTACATCCTGATAAAAGGCAATATAGACAATGTATAGACAAGGATGAAATAGATTGAAAAACTAGACTAGTGGGAGATCTGAGCCTTCCTCTATTTGAACTAGATAAATCAAAACAAAACATAAATAAGAAAGAGATAAGAGAAGTGAATGAAATCTTGGAAAAATTAGAGTTAGTAGATATGTGGAGAAAAATAAATATGGACAAAAAGGAATATACCTTCTTTTCAGCAGTACATGGTACATTCACAAAGATTGACCAGGTACTAGGGCATAAAAATATTGCAAACAAGTGCAAAAGAGCAGAAATAATAAATGCAACCTTTTCAGATCACAATGCAATAAAAATAATAATTAGTAAGGGTACATGAAGAGGCAAATAAAAATTAATTGGAAATTAAATGATTCTCCAAAATTGGTTAGTGAGAGCAAATCATAGAAACAATAACATCATTGAAGAAAATGACAATGATGAGACATCCTTTCAAAATCTGTGGGATGCAGGCAAAGCAGTACTGAGGGGGAAATATATATCCATGAGTTCATATATTAACAAATTAGGGAGGGCAGAGGTCAATGACTTGGGCATGCAAATTTAAAGAATTAGAAAGTGAACAAATTAAAAATCCTCAGATGAAAACTAAATTAAAGATCCTAAAAATTAAAGGTAAAATTAATAAAATTGAAATTAAAATAACTATTGCATTAATAAAAAAAGACTAGAAGCTAATACTTTGAAAAAACAAATAAAATAGACAAAGTACTGGTCAATCTAATAAAAAAATGAAAGACGAAAACCAAATTGACAGTATCCAAGATTAAAAGGGAGACCTCACCTTTAATGAAGAGGAAATTAAGGCAATCATTAAAAACTATGATGCCTAATTATATGGCAATAAATATGGCAATCTAGGTGGTATAGATAGATATTTACAAAAATATAAATTGCCTAGATTAACAGAAGAAGAAAAAGAATACTTAAATAACCTCCTATTGGGAAAAAGAAATTGAACAAGCCATCAAAGAACTCCCCCCAAAAAATCCCCAGGGCCTGATGGATTCATAAGTGAATTCTATAAAACATTCAAAGAACAACTAATTCCAATATTATACAAACTATTCGACATAATAAGCAAAGAAGGAGTTCTACCAAAATCCTTTTATGGCACAATTATGGTACTGATCCCAAACCCAGGAAGATCAAAAACATAGAAAGAAAACTATAGACCAATCTCCCTAATGAACATAGATGCAAAAATTTTAAATAGAATACTAGCAAAAAGACTCCAGCAAGTGATCATGAGGATTATTCATTATGATCAGGTAAGATTTATACCAGGAATGTAAGGTGGGTTCAATATTAGGAAAACCATTTACATAATTGACCATATCAACAAGAAAACCAACAAAAATCACATGATTATCTCAATAGATGCAGAAAAAGCCTTTGACAAAATACAATACTCATTTCTATAGAAAACACTAGAAAGTATAGGAATAGAAGGGCCTTTCATAAAAATAATAAACAGCATATATCTAAAATCATCAGCAAACATCATCTACAATGGGGATAAAAATAGAAGCCTTCCCAATGAGATCAGGAGTGAAACAAGGATGCCCATTATCATTTCTATTATTTAACATTGTACTAGAAACACTAGCTGTAGCAATTAGAGAAGAAAAAGAAATTGAAGGTATTAAAATAGTAAATGAGGAGACCAAGCTATCACTCTTTGCAAATGATATGATGGTCTACTTGAAGAATCAACTAAAAGGCTAGTAAAAATAATCAACAACTTTAGCGAAGTTGCAGGATACAAAATAAACCCACGTAAGTTGTCATCAGCATTTCTATATAATTCCAACACAGCTCAGCAGCAAGAATTAGAAAGAGAAATTCCATTTAAAATCACCCTAGATAATATATAATACTTAGGAATCTATCTGCCAAGACAAACACAGGAATTATATGAACACAGCTACAAAACACTCTCCACACAATTAAAACTAGATCTAAATAATTTGAAAAATATTAATTACTCATGGGTAGGATTAGCTAACATTATAAAAATGACAATCCTATCTAAACGAATTTACTCATTTAGTGCCATACCCATCAAACTACCAAAAAACCCTTTTTTTTACTGAATTAGAAAAAAACAATAACAAAGTTTATTTGGAAAAATAAAAGATCAAGAGTATCAAGGGAAATAATGAAAAAAAATGCAAAAGAAGGTGGCCTAGCACTACCAGATTTTAAACTGTACTATCAGTGGTTATCAAAAACAATATGGTACTGGCTAAGAGACAGAATGGAGGATCAGTGGAATAGACTTGGGGTAAGTGACCTCAGCAAGACAGTCTAAGATAAACCCAAAGATCCCAGCTTTTGAGACAAATTTCCACTATTTGGAAAAAACTGCTGGGGAAATTGGAAAACAGTGTGGGAGAGATTAGGTTTGGATCAACATCTCACACCCTACAGCAAAATAAACTCAGAATAGGTAAATGACATAAACATAAAGAAGGAAACTATAAGTAAATTAGGTGAACACAAAATAGTATACTTGTCAGATCTTTGGGAAAGGAAAGATTTAAGACCAAGCAAGAGTTAGAAAAAATTACAAAATGTAAAATAAATAATTTTGATTACATTAAATTAAAAAGGGTTTGTATAAACAAAACCAATGCAACCAAAATTAGAAGGGAAGTAACAAATTGGGGAAAAAATCTTCATAACAAAAACGTCTGACAAAGGTCTAATTACTCAAATTTATAACGAGCTAAATGAATTGTACAAAAAATCAAGTCATTCCCCAATTGATAAATGGGCAAGGGACATGAATAGGCAATTTTCAGTTAAAGAAATAAAAACTATTAATAATCATATGAAAAAGCATTCCAAATCTCTTATAATCAGAGAGATGCAAATCAAAACAACTCTGAGGTACCACCTCACACCTACCAGATTGGCCAAGTAATGAATGCTGCAGGGAAGGTGGCAAAATTGGGACATTAATTCACTAGTGGTGGAGTTGTGAATTGATCGAACCATCCTGGAGGGCAATTTGGAACTATGCCCAAAGGGCGATAAAAGACTGTCCTGCCCTTTGATCCAGCCATAGCACTGCTGAGTTTGTACCCCAAAGAGATAATAAGGAAAAAGACTTGTACAAGAATATTCATAGCTGAGCTCTTTGTGGTGGCCAAAAATTGGAAAACGAAGGGATTCCCTTCAATTAGGGAATGGCTGAACAAATTGTGATATATGTTGGTGATGGAATACTATTGTGCTCAAAGGAATAATAAAGTGGAGGAATTCCATGGAGACTGGAACAACCTCCAGGAATTGATGCAGAGTGAGAGGAGCAGAACTTTGAGAACATTGTACACAGAGACTGATACACTGTGGTACAATCCAATGTAATGGACATCTCCATTAGTGGCAATGCAGTGACCCTGAACAACTTGGAGGAATCTATGAGAAAGAACACTATCCACATTCAGAGGAAGAACTGTAGGAGTAGAAACAGAGAAGAAAAACAAATGCTTGATCACATGACTCGATGGGGCTATGCCTGGGCATATAGACTCTAAAAAGATCACCCTATTGCAAATATCAATAATATGGAAATAGGTTTTGATCAAGAACTCATGTAAAACCCAGTGGAACTGCTCATTGGCTACAGGAAGGGGTGTTGGCAGGGGAGGGAAAGAATATGATTCTTGTAACCAAGGAAAAATATTCTAAATTGATGAATTAAATAATTTTTAAATACAATAAAATTAAGGTATATAAGAAAAAACATTAAAAAAATTGGGCTTCCCATTTTGTCAAGCATTTTTGGAGGACAAGGGCTATATGGCAGTATGGCAAGTGAGGTAGAGATGGATGATTTGTGATCCCTTATCCTTGCAGGGAATATCCATGTTAGTGAGACCATAGGTGTGTTTGAATATTTGATGTGGTTTAGTGGGAAAAGTCCAAGATTTGAAATCAGAAGGCCTGAGTTCAAGTTCTACTTATGATAATTCCATGCTGGTAGAATCCCAGTTTGCTCATATGTTTGTTCTTGTTCAGTCATTTCAGTAATATCTTACTCTTCATGACCCCATTTGGGGTTTTCTTGCTATGATCCTGGAGTGGCTTGCCTTTTCCTTCTCCAGATCATTTTACATATGAAAAAACTGAGGCAAACAGGGTTTAGTGCCTTCCCCAGGGCCACACAGCTAGTAAGTGGTAAGTGTCTAAGGTTGAACTTGATCTCAATTCTTCCTGATAACAGGCCCAGTGCTCCATCCACTGCACCACCTAGCCACTCATTTGTTAAATGAGGATGATAACTTTGACTCTCTGTGTACCTCATAAGGTTGTTGTAAGGATCAACAGAAACTCAGTTCCAGCAAACATTTCTGCCAGGTACTCTGCTGTACTCTGGCGATCGAAAGACAAAATGAAATAGTCTTTGCCCTCTTGGAGTTTGTGTTCTTCCCCTCCACTTTTTGGAAGTATCCTCTGAAATGAGTTTGGATTTCCTGTGCACTCATTTCATACTCATTTCTCTGTGTGTATGTTGTTCTCTACCCGTATTAGAATAAAAGGTCCATCCTTCAGGGTAGCAGCCATTTTCTGTTTGACTTTGCTGCCTCAGTAGGCCTGGGCCTAATACATGTGAGTGTTTAATAAATTCTCAGGGTCAGCCTTGATTATATTACATGATTCCAAATAATTCATTTGACTGACTTTTGTCATGAGATGGATTTTTTGGACCTTGAACACAGTTAGAATATAAGCTCATAGAGAGTAAGGACTATTTCATTCTTAACATTTCTATCACCGGAGCTTAGCATAGTGCCTAGCATGCAGTAAGTGATGAATAAAAGCTTGGTGATTGGTATATATATATATATATAATATTATATATTCATTTTTATATTTATATACATTTATTTTTACATTTATATATTTATTTTATATTTCTAGATTTATTTTATATATAAATATATTTATTATATATATAAATATAACTTGATATATTTAAATATATTTGATTTATACTTATATATTTATTTTAATGTGTATTATATCAATATATTATATATATATCAATTTTTATATATTTATTTATTTTTAGTCATTCATTTATTTATTTGTTTATCTGTATACCTGTCTGTCCCAGTAGAATATAAGGTCCTTGAGAGTAGAGACTGGTTAGTTTTTGTCTTCCTGTCCCCACCATCCAGAGCAGAGTCTGGATTTGCCTTTAATTGATCCCTGTGGATTAACTAGTATGGTACGAGACAAACAGAACTTGTTGGTAGAGGCTCTCCCTTGCACATAGTAGGTGTTTAATGTTTACTGAACTGAGCTGAACTGCTTCCCGTGCAGATGTTCTCTTCTTTCCCCTCCACACGCACACACAGCCGTTGCTCCTGTTACTGGAGAGTGCCTGCCAAAGTCTCTATTTTAAATCTGCATCTCAATGAACCATTAACCAAATCGAGCATGGGCAGTGATGCACGGGCATATTTTCAGTGCCTGGTGAGAAGAATGACTTACAAAAGCTGGCCTATTGTGCAAAAGCTCCATGAAGTTAGCGCAGGAGGCCTGCAGAGCCAAATGCTAGAATGAAATTCTCTGATTCCTGTGTAATTAACTTTGGAACGATAGCGATTTATATTGTCTATGTGGACAGACTGAAATATAACAAAGGAAGCAATCAGCGTGAGAGAAAGGACTGAATGGAATGAACACAAGAAAACCTAATAATAAACTTGACTGCACAGCTTGTAATTAAAATATTTGATCAACACCCCTTTTCATGAAATAATACTGTAGATGCAAACAGTATAATAAAACTCTTTGGAAAACACTAGCTTATTTGACAACAGAGTTAGTGGATGGGCCTTAAAAGTGATGAGAAATGTCCGTGCGATGGGAGTGACTGAGATGGGGAGGTCATGAGCATGAACTCAGTGATCTTGTGAGCCTCTTTGGGTCTGTTGAGGTCTGTAGGTCATAGGATGTGAAGCAGAAGGCTGTGAATTGTAAGGGACCTTAAAGATGGCAAACAGCATCATGGATTGGGACCCAGAAGGGCCCTTGGAGGCCATCTAATCTGACCCCATTTTTTTATAGATGAGAAAATAGTAACTTGCCTGAAGGTTACATAGACACGAAATGACAGGTAGAATTTGAACCCAAGTCCTCTCATTCCAGTTCTAGTGCTCTTTCCTTACTATCCTCATCCAACCCAATTCTCTCATTATATAGAGGCAGAAATGGAGGATTTCAAAGAGAAAATGACTTACCCCAGTTCACACAGTGAAGAGCTAAGCTAAGAGGCAAACCCAGGTTCCTCTGACTCTGAAATCTGTCCACTGGGTCAGGTGTGACCTGAAGTTTCAATCCTAGTACAGGCTTTCATGGAACTCAGTGAGTCTGACGCAGTGAATCGTTCTTTCTCAACTCCGACTCCACCACTGTGCATCTCTTTGCCAGTCCCCAATCACATTCCCAACCCAACAGTACTGTCTTACCTGTGTTTGTAGCTCACCATTTCCTAATGTGTCGTAGGATGGATCCAATTACCATCTGAGTCTTGTTTGCTCCTTGTGTTCCTCGCACTGGTAATCGATATTGTTCCCCAAAGTGAAATTTTATTTTACATGTGACATTTAACATTTCAGTAATGATCTAAGACAGTTAGATACTTCATTCACATGGATATCCATCTTCTGGGCAACTTTGGTGGTTGCCAAATGGCAAAGTCTTGAAATCCTAAGAGTTACTCTGTATTCAAATCAAGCGGCCTTCCGATGCTGGCACATTTTGTGTTGGCAACACGATATTTGCCCATCGTTGAAACATTGATCCCATCCGCAGAGGAAAAAGTGGACCTTTATTTATTTTTTAAACCCTTACCTTCCATCTTGGAGTCAATACTGTGCACTGGTTCCAAGGCAGAAGAGTGGTAAGGGCTAGGTAATGGGGGTCAAGTGACTTGCCCAGGGTCACACAGCTGGGAAGTGTCTGAGGCCACATTTGAACCCAGGATCTCCTGTCTCTAGGCCTGACTCTCCATGCACTGAGCCACCCAGCTGCCCCCCAAAGTAGACCTTTATCTCGAAATTGTTTAGTGAGTGTACTCGAAGCTAAAATGGGAATATTGAGAAAATGAAGGGAGAGGCCACAGTATATTTTCCTCTTTGGGCTTTTTTGTGTTTTGCTTGTTTTTAAAGCTGTGAGTCACTGCAATTCCAGCATTTCTTTCCAACTCATTGACATGTCTTTCTCAATGCCTTCTAATCATAATGTAGCATCTCTCATTTGCTCTTTCATTTCTGTAGCTTTTCCTGATCAGAGTCTTAATTGTGTGGAATTATCTAACAGTTTTGTCATGCCGTCTAATATTCAGGAGGGAATAAGATCATGAAACTTGTTTCCAATTCTGACCTCCTATGTATAATTAAATGCCTGTTGATTACTCTAACATATATTTAGGTTTATAAGTGTATAATGTGTTTTAAATGCTGTAGCAGTTAAAGCCCTCAGTTTTAATCGTCAGTTGGTATTTGACTAACATACAAAGCCCTTGATTAATCTAGAATGAAATGCTAATTTGTAATGCAAAGTTTAAAGTGACCAGTTGTTCTTACAGAAAGACTGGAGATTTCCCATAATACACACCTCAGGTTGTCACACATGGATAATTTTCTCGTTAAAAATCCAATAGCCCTGCCATATTTTGGATGATTTTTCCCCTAGAATATGGTTCTGAATATGACATGTTTTTCAAATACAAATTGGGCTTTTAATTACCAGCTATATTACCTATTTGGAAAGGGTGCTTCGCAGAGACTATCTTAAATCCTCAAATTGGGATGTAAGCCCTAGCTTTTGCTCTGAAGCATTATTTTACAGGTGGAAATACGGGCCCTAATTGAACTCTGTTCTCCTTTTCTGTCAACAAAACAGTAATTTCTGATGCCCACTGGAAAACTTAAGGGACGTAAGCTCACAATCCGATCTCAGTCATTGACCTTTTGGCCACTCTCACCCTGCTGTCAATCCTACCCCGGTTTCTCATTCACCATTGGCCATAAGAAGGAGCTCATGGTCTAGGAGCCAATCCAGAACCTGTAGCCATTTTTAGTCCACATAACCTGGTTTTAGCACTGGCAGACAGAATTAGTCCTAAACGCTAGAAACATACATGAAATAAATGAGGTGGGAAAACAGTTTGAAAGCAACGGATACTAATTAGCATTCTGATTTCTTCGAAAGAATCAATGAAACCGAAGCAGAGATACAATGATTGAGAATAGCCCCTAAGAGTTCATAGGGTCAAAGACCTTGATTTTCAGGGTGCTTTGGGGCCATCGTATCCAGGAAACTGAAAGACAGCAAATGACTTGTTCACAGTCACACAGCTAGTAATTATTGGAGTCACAATTTAAATTTGGATTTTTTTGACCCTCAAATTCAACACTCTATCCATTTCATCACCCAGCTTCCTCCAAAAAAGGACAAAGACATATTTCTTTTCACCACTTGAATATTCTTGTCCTTTTGAAACCAGGAAACTGGAGGGATCACTTTGAACTGTAGTGGCAGGGAATTTACTTTATTACAGTTTAGATGACCAATTAGTAAAAGGCTTTATTCCATATGGAAGTTACAGGACTACTCAAGGAGAAGCATCATTTGGCTTAGAGAGAAGACAAAACTCTGTGGGGACAAATGGGCATCTGAATGAGACTGATTTACAAATACGGGAGATACATAATTATACCGAATTCACAAATAGTCATTTGTTGGTGATTCAGCAGAAAAGAAACAGAGATGTTTCTCTTAGTCTATTGGGGGTCTTGGAGGCCTGAGATAGGGTACATTTTGTCTTGGCAAAGGTCTGAGATAACAAGGCAAACAAAGGATTTAGACTCAGTTGCCATCTACTCTTTCAATGGAAGCTTATTCTAAGCAGAGCAAGTGTCCACAACATCAAGGAAAACACTGGAAGTATTAGTACTGGGTCTTAGGTATAAAGTGGGCTTGCTGACACAAGACCCCAAAGCAAGCAGTTAGAAATTGCCCAAGCAGGAAGGTGAGTGGTCAATCCTCATATGGGAAATCTGAAAGCTGGTAGCAAGTCAATGTCTCTACAGACAGGCAGAGAACAATATCAAAGAATGGTGGTAGATGGGGAAATTTGCATCAAGGTGAACTGACCTAAGGTGATTGGTTCCCCCAAGAAGATGCAAAGAAGCCTTGGGAAATAGTGGAAAGATTCTGAAGAAAAATCCAAGAAACCAGGTTCCAATATATGCTCTATTATTTACTTGGTATATGACCTTAGACAAGTAATTTGCTTCAATAAGACATTCAGTAAAGGAGGGGCATGAGATAATCTCTATGATCCCTTCCAGATCCCAAAGTCTGGCCCTATGAATCATAGTCCTAGTCCCTGGACAGACTCCATGGTGCTAGGACAAAGAAGGTCCTAAACTTTAAAGGGACTAGGTTATTAGGAGGGAAGCTAAGCAGGGACTCAAATATTAGGGAGCAGGAAAGAGATTGCATGGCTTGCATTTCCAACCTTACGGGGTTGTTGTGGAAAAAGTACTTTGCAAACTTTCAAGCACTTTTGAAATGGGAGATGTTATTTATCAGTATTATTAGCTTCCTGCTGAAAGCTAATTAGCCACATTAGCTCTTTTGCTCATATATACTTAATGAATGATTCATGAGTGGGCAAATGAAAGGAGGCGGTATTCCATTTGACTCTTTATTGATTCACTTTGAACCCATTTGTCTGCTCCCCACTTGGAGGAAACTGAGGTAGGCCAACTGAGAAGGAATTGCTCCTCTATTTGGTCCTGCTTCTGGACACTTTCATTTTCCATTCTAACTCTAGAAACATAGTAAGTATTCAGTAACTCTCTGTTGTATTGAAGAGGCAAAGACTGTTCTTGTTTTTAGAGTTACACCCTCACAAACACTGCTAGAATTAGTAAAACTTAACACAACTAAAAAGTTAAAATGACAAGTTACTGCCTGCTTTGTCTGTGTGCCTAATTCGAACAACTGGTGAGACTTCCCCTCCCTGCCAAACTCTCTCTCCATATACAAATGGAGAGAATTGTTCCCTCTGTAAGTTTTGGGCCAATTAGTCCATGGTGAGCCCTAATATGTGATCAGAGCAAAGAATACTCTTGCAGCCTTGCCAAGTCACTTCATTTTCCCAGGCTTCATTTTTCTCATCCTTAGAATACAGGGATTAAATTGTTTCTTCTCTAAACTATTTTCTAACTTCAGAATTCTTTGGTTTTCATTGGCTTTGTCGGTAGAGGAAAGATGATCTGTTGTGGGGCAGCTGGGTGGCTCAGTGGATTGAGAGGCAGGTCTAGACATTGGGTGGGGGGTCCTAGGTTCAAATTGTAATGGTTAAATTTAAGGGTCAGACAATAATTTTATGAAATGATGTGGTCACCAATATTTATTATATCTCGAGTCAGAAATTTATTTACAAATATTTACAAAATGGAGAGGAAACAATAAAGTCGAGAAATGTAAAGAGTTTAGAGTGGTCATCTATCTTAATCCATGCAGAGATTAATTAGATCTCACCCAGGAAGGCCGGTAGTGAGTAACCCCCAGTTATCCTGAACACTTGCTTGGTCATGCCCACTACAGCTAGATCAATATGAAACTTCCCTTTAGTAGCCTGAAGATTAAGGTCTTAAAGAAATCATTTTTAAGTATTGAAATCTCTAGAATTAACCACCCTGAGTGGTGAGTTACAAGTTTCATCTCTGCGAGAGCATTATTTTTAATAACATCATGTTTAATACAGAGTAATGGAGAGCAGTAGTAGCTATCAGAAAACCAAAGCACAGGAATTAATCTTGATTGTCATTCAATTTCACATTAAATTTGCACATGGTATAACTCTGTCTTGGAAAAAGGTTGGTTTATTGTTTTATGGCCTGAGGCCCCTGATGAGAATATACATGTAATGGAAGCCTGTGCCCAGAATCTATGTTTATTAAAAGATTTGAGCTCTGGCTGTACAGCTAGAAAAGAAAATTGCCCCTAAAAGGAACCAAAACACAATCGCTGACTTGGTGGTCTCCATTTCCTAATTACATTATATTAGTTTATGTCTTGGGATTTCTCACACTGCTCTTTATCTTGTTTCATTTGTATGTCTGTTTTTGATTCAAGGTCTAATTTTCAAATCTGATTGGTGGGTCTAGAACACTGGATTTGAAGTGTAGAAGACCCAGGTTCAGATCTTGCCTCAGCCACTTACTAGCTCTATGACCTGGGCCAAGTCATTTATCCTCTCTAGGGTCTCACTTCCCTCATCTGTGAAATGAAAGTATTGGACTCGGTGGTCTCCAAGGCCTCTTGCAGCTCTAAATTCTATATTTTCAGGGCATTACTTTTTCTTAGTTCTCATTCTACTTATTGGACTGCTCCTTCTCCATCTCCTTTGAGGGATTTTCCTCCACATTGTGATAACTAATCATGGGTTCCCCACAAAGCTCTGTTTTGGGCACTCGTCTCTTCCTCTTCTGTACTATTTCACTTCACGATGCCTTCAGCTTCTATGGATTCAATTATCATCTCTATGAAGATGATTCTTTTATCTGTTTATGTAGCACTAACCTCTCTCCTTTCCCCTAGTTTCACATCTCTACCTTTCTACTGGACATTTCAGAAGGCATATCTTGTAGACATCTTAAACCAACATGTCCAAAACTGATACATATTGATCCCCAAACATTCCTCTCTTTGTAACTTCGCTGTTATTTCCAGGGTACCAGCATCCTGCTAGTCAACCAGATGTTCTCCATGACTTCTCACTTTTTCGCCATCATCCCCATTCCCAGTCATTATTAACTCCTGTCATTTCTACCTTCATAATAACTCTCAGATATGTCCCCCTTCTCTCCTCTGACATTGGCACCGCTCTAGTGCAGACTCTCATTACCATAGGTAATAGCCTACTGATTGGTCTCTCTGCTTCAATTTTCTCCCTACTCTCATTTATCTTCCACTTAGCTGTCAAATTGATCTTCCTAGAGATCAAGTCTGACCATGTCTCTCCCTGTTCAGTCATCTCCATTGACTCCCTATTGTGTCCAGCATCAAATATAAAATCCTCTGTTGGATGTTTAATGGCCTTCATAACCTTCTTCCCATCTCTACTTTTCTAGCAACCTTAACCCATACTCTCTCCCCCATGCACTCTGTGATCTTACCTCCTCAGCTGTTTCTCACATAAGCCATTCCATCTCATGACTCTTCCCTCATGTCTGGAATTGTCTTCCTCCTCATAGTCACCTCCTGGCTTCCCTTAAGTCTCAACTAAAGTCTTTCTTTCCATAAGAAGCCTTTCCCAGGCCCTAATGTTTATGCCTTCCCTCTGTCGATTATCATAAATTTATCTTGTGTGTGTATATACATCCACACACACACACACACATATAGGCAATAATATATAAGTATTGTCTGTACTTGGTTATCTCCTTCATTAGGCTATGAGCTCCTTGAGAACAAGAAGTGTCGTTTACTTTTCTTGGTGTTCTAGCACATAGTAGGTGCTTAATAAAGCCTTTTTGACTTTCCTTTGGGGCTTACACCCAATTCTGACATTTCCAGAGAAAGATGGCTATGGGATTGGAATAGCAAAAGAAACTACAGTTCAGGCTTGCATGTGAGCTCTGCTTGTCAAGTTCCTCTCCTTACTCTTGGTGAAGGTAATCTGCTCTTTCCTAATAGCCGGGTCAGCTTTCTTCCTTGGGCTCTGGTCTCACAAGCTCCTCTTTCCTCTTTTTACTTGGGAATAAAAATAATTTCTTTTGGAAATGTGGATGACATTATTGTTAAATCTCCTGCCTGCTGCCAGGGCCAGATGGTCCCCGAATAGTATCATTACCTCCTCCTACCCTGTTTTATCCCACTGCCCAATCTCTAGTATTGATTTTGTAGCTTTCAAATAAGAAGAATTGGTCAGGTGAATTTCTGTGCTACACTGTCAAATGGTATTCTCTATCATCCCCAGTGGCTGAAACCAAATCTCGGCTGAGCTGAAATCCTCCAAAGAGAAGAACTATCGATGGAAAGGGTTTGTTTTGCCCATTGTTCCTATGTTGGGCACTATCACTTTAATCTTAAGAATTTACTTTCATTCACTGGGAACCCAGAGTAAAAAGAAAACCAGTCCATTGCAAGAAACTCTATGTCGCCTAAGCCTTTAAAAATCAGAAAGCCAGAGATGGTATATAGCCAGAGTATTTGATTAACTCGAGCAGTTGACTCAAACTCAAAATATAGGTTTGATTCAAGTTTATTGCACTTTTCTGTTTGCACAGCTAATAACGAAATCTTTTGTTCTCTCCAAAAAGACTTTATGATAAGGACACCTGTCTGCAATGCACTGACTCCGGCAAAGCCCTTTCTCACAGCAACCCTAGGAAATAGAAAATGCAAGTACCATGATCCCATTTTATAGATGAGGAAACTGAGCACAGAGAAAGGAAAAGACCGCTAATGACTATATAACTAGAAATTGTTTGAGCTGACATTCCAACCTATTTCACCTGATTGAGTTCTAAATGTTTCCATTATAGCACACTAATTTGTCAATAGAGTTAGATGTTCACCTAAACAAAGGAGCAAAGAGATGCATAGTGCTGTATGACTAAGGAGGTGAGTACAAGTCCTTTTTTAAAACCCTTCCTTCCGTCTTGGAATCAGTACTGTGTATTGGTACCAAGGCAGAAGAGTGGTAGGGGCTGGGCAATGGGAGTTAAGTGACTTGTCGAAGGTCACACAGCTAGAAAGGATCTGAGGCCAAATTTGAACCCAGGACCTGTGGTCTCTGGGCCTGACTCTCAATCCACTGAACCACCTAGCTGCCCCCAAGAACAAGTCTTACAAAATGGCCCATGAGTCAGAAGTTACACATCTCTGAAGGGGGGACATCCCATTCTATGACCACTGAGAATTATAGACTCAAATGAATATCCTTGAAAGTTCCCCTGCCTTTTCCTCCCATGTTTTTTCTACATTTCATTATAATGTTCCTGAACAATAGAGCCTTTGGAACCTGCCTACTTCTTTGAGGGAGTTATACTTAGCATAGTTTTTATAAAAATTTAATTGATGTCTCTTTTATTTTTATATCTTCTTCATATTTGAATATATCTCTCCCACTCTCCTACTCAACAAGCCATGCCTTAAAATAAAACATTTCAGCGAAACCAACTGCCACATCCTCAGAGTATGACAGCATATGTCCTTTCCCACATATCTCACCCCCTCCCTCTGCAAAACTCAAGAGATAGATCGTCCCAACTCTTCTCCAGGGCCAAGCTTCTTAATCACTATAATTACATATTTTTCTGTTCCACTTTTGTTGTTCTCTTAATTTCCGTTGTTGCCTTGTGTATTTTTTCCCGGTCCTACATATTGAATTCCACATCAGTTCATATAAATCTTCCCTTGATTCCCTGAATTCTTCACATTCTCTATTTTTAATGATATAATAATGTTTCCTTTTGTTGATATAATGCAGTTTGGTTAACCATTACCCAATCAATGGGCAATTATTTTGATCTCAGTTCTTTGCTACAACCAAAAATCCATTGGATTTGTTAATGTTAATTTCTTCAACAATTCATCAAGTACTTTAAACTTTTTCTGTACCTCATGATCATCATTATGGATTTCAATAACCTTGCACTTTAGGTATATAGGATTGGCTAATGGAGAGTTGGATGTCAGTAGAATGCTTGGTAGCAGGGAGCATAATATATCCAGATTATATTCCATTCCTATAGTAGACTAGTGGGTTAATTCATCAGAACCTTACTATTGCATGTTGTGAAATGCTGCATGTGGTAGATTCATCTTAGATGCCATCCCAAAAGGTTTAGTTAATAAAATATGCCAAGGCCTTGCTCAACCATTTTAACTGAAAAGCTAAATAATGAAGTTCCACAACTGTCTTGTGATATTCTAAGAAACTCAAAGCCAAGACTTCTGATTCCTAGATAAGTACACTTTGCCCTCAAATTTTCCAGCTCTAATCTATCAATGGAAAAAGGCCACCATATTGGAATTTGCTAAAAGAGGAACCACTCATAAAAATTAGCTAGCTAGAGCATATATTAACTGTTTATTATATCTTAGCATCCTACCAAGTGCTAAGATATAAATACAAACAAGATAGCTGTTGTCCTCAAGGAACTGATATCCAAATGGAGGAAGAAATCACATAGAGGGGAGCTGGAAAAGGAAGTGAGTTATAAGCAAAGAACAAGATAAGGTTTACCTATCAGACTTGAGAGATTCAGGGGAACAGTCCAGGTGACTGGTGGGAAGAAAGTGGAGGTGCTGATATGAGTAGAAAAGAAATAATGTGGAGCAGATCAGGAAAATCAGGGGACAAACCTTAGACATTAGGATATTAGGATAATTCCTGAGTATCCCATTAGTGGAAGAACATTGACAAGCTTCAGCAGAGCTAAAAGAGGGCAAATGGAATAGCTAGAGAACTGAGAATCATGCCAAATAGAAATTGGTTAAAAAAAACTAGAGATCCATTTCCTGGATGAAATAAGATTCAGAGGGGCCAAAGGACTGTCATGTAGAAGAAGGATCAGCCTTGTTCTTTCTGGCCCCATGGGGAAGAACAATGGGTTAAATGTGCAAAGAGGTTAGTTTAGCCTTGAAATTAAGCTATTTCCTAATAACAATGAGAGTTGTTCCCAAATGGAAAGGGCTGCTTCAGGAGGGAGGAGATTCCCTATTGTTGAAGTTGTTGAGTAGTGTATGCCCACTTTTCAGGGGTGTTGAGGGGGAAATCCTTTCCTGAGACTAGTCAGACTCAGTGTCTGCTGAGACTCCTGCCAATTCTCATATGTTGTGAATAGAGCTATTTTCTGAATTAACCATTAAATCAATTCAATCATCAAGTATATGCTCAACAGGTACTAAGTGCTAAGGATACAAAGAAAGGCAAACACAGTCCCTGACCTCAAAGAGCTTATATTCTAATGGGGGAGATCATTTGTGATAAATAGGTAGAGAGGGGGCAGCTGGGTAGCTCAGTGGATTGAGAGTCAGGCCTAGAGAGGGGAGATCCTGGGTTCAAATTTGACCTCAGACACTTCCCAACTGTGTGACCTTGGGCAAGTCACTTGACCCCCATTGCCTAGCCCTTACCACTCTTCTGCCTTGGAGTCAATACACAGTAATGACTCCAAGACGGAAGGTAAGGGTTTAAAAAAAATAAAAATAAATAGGTACAGACAAGATACATATATACACATATATATAAGCCTAGATTAGGTTACTATCATTTTATTTATTTTTTAAAAACTTATCTACCTTAGACTCAATATTAAATATCATTTCCAAGGTAGAAGAGCAGTAAAGGCTACGCAGTTGGAGTTAAGTGACTTGCCCAGGGTCACACATCTTGGAAGTATGTTTGAGGTCAGAGTTGAAGCCAGGACCTCCTATCTACAGGCCTGGTTTTCTATTCACTGAATCACCTAACTTGATTACTATAATTTTGAAAGGAAAAGCTCTGGCAGCATGGGGGACAAAACAGTCAGCTGTCAAGCTTTTTTTTTTTTTTTAAATATATTTTATTTGATCATTTCCAAGCATTATGTCAAGCTTTTATTAAGTGCTTACAATAAGAAATTTAACTAGTCCCCAAGCATAAATTAGGCCATTTCAATGAAAGTGGAAAGTTCCCTCAACGCGGGCAATGCCAATCCCCATGCTGCCATACAGCTATGCAGAATTTCACAGAAACAGGTTTGTAGATTAATGGACCTGGGAGGAACCTCAAGGGATTATCTGGTCCAGGTCTTTGACCGCAGATAGCTGAATGACTAAATTATCCAGGACAACTAGTTACTTTTTCATTTGCCTTCATAGAAATGAAGATTTTGTAACCAGCTTTGGTTATGAATTCAACTGAACAAATGTTTATCAATTATCTTTTATGGGCAGGACTCTCTGTTAGGCACTAGGGATTCAAAAGCAAAAAGAAAGCAGTCCTTGCCTTCAAGGAGCTCCTCTTCTCCTGAGAGGATAGAACTTGGATACAGGTAAACATAGTACAAGAAGAATTGAAGGTGGAGATAGAACTAACAGCCAGGAAGATTATGGAGGTGATATCTCAACTAAGTCTTGAAGGAAGACAGGATTTTGAAAATTTTCAGAAGATGAGGAAGGATTAATTTCCAAGAATAGGAACTCAACTGTGTAGAAGCAAATCAAGTAGGCCTATTTAGCTAGAAAATCATATGCATGGTGCTATGGAGGAGGAGGATAATGATAATAGTTGACATATCTATAATCCTTTAAGGGTTTTGGAGAGTTTTAAAAATATGATCTCATTTGATCCTCATAATGACTCCAGGAAGTAGGTAATATAATTATTATCTCAATTTTGTAGGTGAGGAAACTGAGGCAGAGGTAAAATGACTTGTCCAGGGTCATATATCTAGTAGGTATCTGAGATCACATATAAACCCAGGTCTTTATGACTCCAGGCCCAGCATTCTATCCACTGCACCAGCATGTATAAAATGAAGTGCTATGAAATATGACTCTAAAGTAGATGAGAGGTTGATTATAGAAACCCTAAATATTGAGTCACATTTCTATAAAGCTTTAAAGTTTTGCAAAGCAATCTCCATTGTAAAGATGAGTAAACTGGGACTCATAGAAGTGAATTGATTCACCTAACTGAATTACTGGGAGGATTTAAGCCAGATCTTCCTGAATCTAAACTCACCACTTTATCCATTAGTTAGTCAACAAACATTTATGCTGTCCATGTGCCAAGCATTGTTAAACATGGAGGTCCCAAAGAAAAGCAAAAAACTTGGCCCTCTCCCTCAAGGAGCTCACCATTTATTGAGAGAGACAATATGAAAATAACTATGTATCTGGAAGTTCATTTCAGAGAGAAGGTGTCATCCTAGCTCTCTAAATGCCACTTCTAAAGAGTTAGAGCTTTGTCCTCTAGACCAAGTCACTCTGGTTTTCTGAGCAAGGCAGGGACAAGTGCAGATGCATGGGATAGTAAGACTCTTTTGTCATCTATGTGGAGAATAGATTAAGGAGAAGAGAGAGCAATGAGGAAGCCAATGTGGCAATCCACATGTATTGTGAAGAGAATCTGAATTCAGATGACAACCATATTTGGAGAGATGGGAACAAATGAAAGGCATGTTAGAGAGGTAGAACCTCTAAGATATGGCCACTGATTGGATATAGGAAGTGGCAAGTAAAGACTAAAAGAAGACTCTGTGATGTCATGAATCTTGGTAATAAGGAAGGTTGTGAGTACTTTTGAAGTGGGGAATTTTGGAGGGAGAGTAGGTTTAGAGACAGGATAGAGAAAGGGAGTTGAGTCTGATTTGTATTTAATCATTCTAGGAAAACTGTTTCATGGACTCAGTTCTAAAGCTAGAAGGTAACATCTGCTCCAACCCCCTCATTTTGTAGATGAGTAAATTGAAGTCAATGAAGCTGAAGAAATTTGGCAAGGTTATATGTAGGATCATTAATTTAGAGCTAGAAATGACCCTAGAGACCATCTAATCCAGTGGTGTCAAACTCAAATAGAAATGGTGGCAACTAAATCATATGTACAGATCCCTGTGGGCTGCATATTGACTTAGTTTTTGTTTTTTAAACCTGGTTCCAAGGCAATATAGCTGTAAGGGGTAGGTAATAGGGATTAAGTGATTTGTCCAGGGTCACATAGCTACCCCCCTTCATAGTCTGGAAATGCCCAAACCCTGCTACCTTCAAGGCTGCATTTCCCTAGACGGCAACTCTGTCAGACAGTGGAGGTAAGATGGCTCCCCACACCAACAAACAAGAAAACACACCCAAACATTCAAAAAAATGTAAATTGATCACAAGCTTTGGAGGAACTCAAATTTGAGTCCAAGAACCAATTAAAGATAGAAGAAATTTGGCAAGAAAAGTGGGAAATGGGTCAGAAAGAAAACAACAGTTTAAAAGACACAATATCCCACTTGGAAAAGAAGCCCAGAAATCACAGGAAATGATAAGCAAATTGGAGACTAGAATTGACCTGTTGGAAACCATGAAAAGCAGGAGATACCAAACCAAAAAAGAAAATCAAAAGATCATTGTTGAAAACCAGTTTTTAAAGACTAGAATTGAGCAAGTAGAAGTTAATGATCTCACAAGACAGCAAGAATTAATAAAGCAAAGTCAAAAGAATGACAAAATAGAAGGAAACAAGGAATATCTCATTGTGAAGATAACTGACTTGGAAAGAAGGTCCAGGAGAGACAATTTGAGAATTGTAGGCCTATCTGAAAACCTGGAAATAAACAGAAACCTTGACATCATACTACAAGAAAATATCTAAGAAAACTGCCCTTATATTCTTGAATAAGAGGGCAAAATAGACATTGAAAGAGTCCATAGATCACCCTCTTCATTGGATCCTCAAAAGACAACCCCCAGGAATGTAATTGCCAAATTCAAGAGCTTCCAAGCTAAGGAGAAAATATTGCAAGAAGCCAGAAAGAGACAATTCAGATATCAAGGAACACCAATCAGGATTACACAGGATCTGGCAGCCTCCACACTAAAGGACCACAAGGCTTGGAATATAAAATTCAGAAAGGCAAGAGAATTGGATCTACCACCAAGGATCACTTATCCATCAGAACTGACTATATACTTCCAGGGAAAAGTATGGGCATTTAACAAAATAGAAGATTTCCAAGAATTTAAAGAAAAGGTCAGAACTAAATGGAAAATTTGATGCCCAAACACAAAATTCAAGAGAAACATTAAAAGGTAAACAAGAAAGAGGGGAAATTTTTTAAGGACTTCAGTAAGGTCAAATTGCTTATATTCCTATATGGAAAAATGATATATGTAACTCTTAAAAACTGTTTTCACTATCATAGTAGTTAGAAGAATTATTCATAGGTAGAGGTTGGGGTACTAAGTGGTTTAAGATGATATGTAAAAAAGAACAGGGACTGAATAGAAGATGGCACCAAGAAAAACTTGAAGGAAGAAGAAAAATAGGACAAATTATACCACATAAAGAGGGTAGGGGAAGAGAGTGTTAATTATTATTATTTACATATATATATATATTATTTATTATAATTATTATAAGAAGGAGAGGAAGAGAGTGCTAATAGGTAATATTTAAACCTTACTCTCAGTGACACCAACTCTCAGAGGTAAGAACATCTAGATCCATTGGGGTATTGAATTCTATCCTACAGGGAAGTTGAGAGGGAAAAACCAAGGGGGGAGTGGGGAGGGAAGTACCTAAAGAGAAAGAAAGAGATGGGGGAGAGAATTTAATAGACTCTAAAGAAAAATTAGAGGGGAATAAGAAGGGAGGGGATTTGGGGGACTGATTAAAAGCAAGCCACTGGTGTAAAAGGAAATGGCGAAAGAAGAAAAGGCAGAACTAGGAGAGAAAATCAAAATGTTGGCAAATACACAGGTGGTAATCATAACTCTGAATGTAAATGGAAATCTATTTGCCAAGACAAACACAGAAATTATATGAACACAACTACAAAATACTTTCCACACAATTAAAATTAGAACTAAACAATTGAAAAAACAATTGCTCCTGTTTAGGATTAGCTTAACATAATAAAAATGACAATCCTACCCAAATTTAATGTACTTATTCAGTGCCATACTTATCAAGTTACCAAGAAACTTTCTTACTGAATTAAAAAAATTATAATAAAGTTTATTTGGAAGAACAAAACATCAAGAATATCAAGGGAAACAATGGGAAAAAATGTGAAGGAAGGTGGTCTAGTAGTACCAGATCTTAAACTGTACTATAAAGCAGTGGTAATCAAAACAATATGGTACTGGCTAAGAGACAGAAGGGAGGATCACTGGAATAGACTTGGGGAAAGTGAACTCAGCAGCATAGTGTACAATAAACCCAATGATCCAAGCTTTGGGGGCAAGAATTCACTATTTGACAAAAACTGCTAGCGAAACTGGAAAACAGTATTGGAGAGATTAGTTTTAGATCAGATTAACATCTCATACCCTACACCAAGATAAATTCAGAATGGATGACTGAATTAAATATAAAGAAGCAAACAATAAGTAAATTAGGTGAACATAGAATAGCATACCTGTCAGATCAATGGGAAATGAAAGATTTTAAGGCCAAGCAAGAGATAGAGAATATTACAAAATATAAAACAAATAATCTTGATTCCATTAAATTAAGAAGTTTTGTACAAACAAAACCAACACAACCAAAATTAGAATGGAAGCAACAAATTGGGGGGGGGAAACTTCATAACAAAAACCTCTGACAAAGGTCTAATTACTCAAATTTATAAGGAGCCAAATCAATTGTACAAAAAATCAAGCCATTCTCCAAATGATAAATGGTCAAGTGACATGAATAGGCAATTTTGAGAAAAAGAAATCAAAACTATCAATAAGTACATGAAATAGTGTTCAAAATCTCTTATAATTAGAGAAATGCAAATCAAAACAACTCTGAGTTACCACCTCACACCTAGCAGATTGGCCAATATGACAGTAAAGGAAAATAATATATGGTAGAGGGATTGTGCCAAAACTGGGACTCGAATACACTGCTGGTGGAGTTGTGAATTGATCCAACTATTCTGCAAGCATACTTGGAACTATGCCCAAAGGATTTTAAAGGACTGCTGGGTTTATACCCCAAAGAAATAATAAGGAAAAAGACTTGTACAAAAATATTTAAAACCGTGTTCTTTGTGGTGGCAAAAAATTGGAAAATGAGAGGATGCTCTTTGATTGGGGAATGGCTGAATAAATTGTAGTATCTGTTGGTGATGGAATACTATTGTGCTCAAAGGAATAATAAACTGGAGGAATTCCATGTGAATTAGAATGACTTCCAGGAATTGATGCAAAGTGAAAGGAGCAAAACCAGGAGAATGTTATATACAGAGAAAGAATCATTGTGGCACAATCAAATATAATATATTTCTCTACTTGCATCAATGCAATGATCCAGGACAATTTTCAGGGACTTATGAGACAGAATGCTCTCCACATCCAGAGAAAGAGTAGTGGGAGCAGAAACACAGAAGAAAAGCATTTGCTTGATTGCATGTTTTGATGGGGATATGATTGGGGATGTAGACTCTAAATGATCACTCTAATGCAAATATTAATAATATGGAAATAGGTCTTAATCAGTAACACATGTAAAACCCAGTGGGATTGATCATTGGCTATTGAAGGGGGGTGGAAGGGGAGGAAAAGAACATGAATCATGGAACCATGGAAAAATTTGCTAAATTAATTAAATAAATAAAACAATTTAAAATTTTTTAAAGAGTTGAACACCACTAAACAACAAAATTATTATGTTTTCTTTTTTAAAATTTGTTTTTCAATTTAATTTTTTGTTAAATATTTCCCAACCATATTTTAATCTTGTTCTGGCAGGTCTCTGGAGTGTTTTAGACTGCCAGAAGCCCACTAGACATATGTTTTACACCTTTATTCTTATCCATCTTCCTCATTTTATAAGATGAGGAAATAGGTTCTGGGAGAAGAGAAAAACCCAAGGTCACACAGGTAATAGGTGACAGGACATGGATTATTTCATAATCCTAAATTAAATCTCTCTCTTCTGTCTCTTTCCCTCTGAAGGAGTGCCCTCAGCAAAACTCTGAGTTAGATATAAAGACCTTGAGGCTCTACTCTAGGTTTTGCTATATACTAGCTGTGTGACATTAGAGAAGTCCGTTCTCCTGTCTATTTCCTTCTAAAACAATCTCTAAGGTTCCTTCCAGCCCTTGTTCTTTAGTCATTTCTGAAAATTCCCATCAGTCCATCCTTCATGGCTCAGCTTAGAAATCTTTGTTTTCCCTAAAGAGATAATGGGCTGCCATTTTGTCTTTTACCCTATTTTTTGGAATAGCACTTCATCCTTTCAAGGGAGTTCTTTTCCACCCACCTTTATGCTACAGAAAATGGTGATTCACCATAAAATAGGGCTTCTATCCAGATGTAGAAAACCACATGGTGTCCCCAGTGATCATTGGAAGGATTTTCTTCATAGAATTATGACGTTAGATTTGATAATGGTTTGAGAAATATGCTAGAAGAGAGATCAATTCATAATTCTTCTTTAGTCCAATGTGTTCCTTTCCTTCCTCTCCCTATACGCTAGGGTCCAAGTGACTTTCTCACATAAGGTTTTAAGTAAAACTTTAAGACACTAGATGCCAAGTTTTTCCTGGAGCATTTCTTTATGTCTTCCACTGAAACCTTTGAAAAGGAGTTTGAAATTGTTGACAGATCCCAAAGTGCACCACTTCAAATTAAAGTAGAACCAATTAAGCCAAAATGCAAAGTTAATCTGAAAATACAATTAGCACTGCAGCAGGCTAGAGGGTGAATTGAAAGAGCGAGGTGTTAACAAATGACACAGTGAAACTTAAGAGGAAAGGAGAGGAGAGGATAGGGCAGAGAAGAAGAAAGGAGGCAAGAGAGAGAGAGACTGTCTGGGAGAGAAACACAAGAATGCTGGTCAAGTGCTAGAAGAATACAGACCACAAGTGTTTCTGGGTTATAACAGTAAAGATTTGTATTTTAATGCTTTAGATGAGTATTATTGTTCAGAGGCTAGATTCTCATCTAATTCACCCAATATTATTTAAATGGCTGTCATATATAAAGCACTGGGCTAGGGGCTAAAGATGGAAAGACCATAGGGAAGCAGTTCCTGCCTTTACAAAGCCTGTATTCTATTGGCATTGTGGCACCATGGAAGCATATAAGTATACTATAAGGTGATCAACCTCATTAGCATGGATGCATACTTTTTTTTTAATTAATATGTTCTTTCTCTCCCATACGCACTTCACATAGCAGCTAGCAGGACTCCCCAAACATTTCACAAAATCTTAGAGGTGGGAAGGACCTGAAGGCCATCCCAGACCATGTCATATCATGTACCCAACAAATGGTCATCCATTCTTTGCTTAAAGACTTTGAGGAGGAGGAGGATCCCACTGCTTGCTGAGGCATTCCACATTGGGACATCCCTAACTTTTAGGAATTTGATACTTACAATCAAACTAAATGTGCCTCTGTGACTTCTACTCACTTCTCCTGGTTCTGACCTTTGGCGTAAATGAGAACAACAAAGAGCCATCTCTCTTCTTTTGGAAAGGTCTTCAAATATAGGAAGATTCCTGTAGTACCTCTGGTGCCTTGTTTTCCCTCTTCCCACCATGACTTCTCTCATCCACAATTAATATTCCCAGTACTTTTCATGGATATTATCTCAAGACCTTTCACTGTGCCCATTTGCCTACTCTGAATTGTTCCCATGCTAAATTCAGCTGTCTGCATTATCATGTAGCTCATGTCTACTCTGGATTTTAGACAAGAATAGCATTAGTAACTTGGTCAAATGCTTTGATGAATTCTGGGTAGACTATATCTCTAATACTTTTGAATCTCCCAGGCAAGTAGTCCTATCAAAAAAGGTAATGAGATTAGTCAAGCATAACTTCTCTTAGAAGTCCTGTGTTGACCTTTTTCTACTTGTTTACTAACCATCCATTAAGTATTATATCATGTCCTTCAATTGGGGAATGGCTGAACAAATTGTGGTATCTGATGGTGACGGAATATTATTGTGCTGTAAGGAGTGAGGAACTGGAGGATTTCTATATGAACTGGAAGAACCTCCATGAACTGCTGCAGAGCAAAATGGCAGAACCAGAACACCGTACACAGAAAGTGAAACATTGTGGAACGATAGAATGTAACAGACTTTGCTACTAGTATCAATACAGTGATCCAGGACAACCCCTGGGGGACTTACAAGAAAGAATGTTATATGGGTACATAATTTGGGGGCTTGCTTTCAAAAGATTGCTCTATTACAAAAATGAATAACATGGAAATAGGTATCAAGTGATAACATTTGTATAAACCAGTGGAATTGCTTGTTGGCTCTGGGATGGGGAAGGGAAGAGGGGAGGGAAAATGAATCATGTAGCCATGGAAAATATTTAAAAATTTTTTAAATTAAAAAATAAAAAGTTCTATCTTGAGGGGGGGATAATACCTGTGTGCCCTTGGATAACTCACATCAGCTTTCTTGGCCTCAGTTTCCTTCTCTGTAAAATGTCTAAATGGCTATGATATCTAGGTTCACAATCCTATTACCTTGTCTCTTATTTGAATTTCCCCTATGTAACTTTCTAAAAATTCTTTTTTTGGGGGAGGAGTTATTGTTTTTAATACATCTAACTCTATTTGTAAGGGAAAGACCCTGCCACATTAAAAAAAGTTTTTGCCTTGTCATCATATCAATTCTAAGACAGAAGAGTGCCAATGACTAGGTAGATGAGGTTAAGTGATTTGCCCAATGTAGATGAGGTTAAGTGATTTGCCCAATGTCCTACAGCTAGGGCAGGTCTGAGCCCACATTTGAATTCTGGACCCTCCATCTTGCTGATCTATCCATGGTGCTACTTAGCTGGTCCCCTGCCACATTTTTGCATTCATTCCCCAGTACCAGTCATTGCTTTTATAATTTATGTTGTTTTATTCCAAATTGGTTGGTGTATTCCCTGCGCATCAACTTAGGGAAAAAATCCCTTAACCTCTTTCTTAGTCTAAGAGGAAGGAAAGGAAGGAAATGAAATCTGATTTGAGAGTTAATTACAATGCATGGTCAACAGAGTAGATGATTCTGTTTACATATTAAATCATAGATTTAAAACTGTGCAGTTCTCGTTGTGTAATGGTAGGGCTAGAAATCATGAACACTCATCTTCTTGAATTCAAATCTGGCCTCAGATACTTCTTAGCTGTGTGATCCTGGGCAAGTCACTTAACCCTGTTTGCCTTATTTCCCTCATATGTAAAATGAACTGCAAAAGGAAATGGCAAACCATTCCAGTTATCTCTGCCAAGAAAACCTCAAATGAGGTCACGAAGAGTTGGACATTATTAAAACAACTGATATCTAGAGCTAGGAAGAACTTTGGAGATTCTCATTTTAAAGATGGGGAAATTGATGCATAGAACAGTTAAGTGACTTGTCCAAGGTCACACAGCCAGTATGTATCTGAAGCCAGATTTCAACCTAATTCTTGGTAACTCCAAGGCCTATGCACTAGCTACTCATCTGAGCTGCCTTCTAGCAGCAAAAAACCAAGAATTATCTGCAAGTAGTATTAGGATCATAGATCTAAAGTTGGAGTGGTTCTTAGGTATCATGTAGTCAAATTCCTTCATTTTAGAGATGAGGAGCCTGCAATTTAGACAGTTGGAATTTCTTACCAAACAGCTAGTAAGTAGCAGGGCTGGGATTTGAACCTAGATCTTATTGACCTCAAATCACAGTACCATTTTGCTAGTTTGACTATTGGTAGATTAATGAATAGGCTAATTGACTTTTGTATGGTTCATCCATGCTATAATCTCCAATGCAAATTAGGCCATATTGGATCATTGAGTCCCTCCAGTTCACTGAAGCTTATCCATGCCACCTAGCAGCATCTTAGTGTCAAGGAAGGCTCTGGACCATTGGTATTGGATAGACTTGGGGAGGAGGGGTTACATCTGAGCTGCATGATTACTTATGTCATAAAGACAATAAGGAACAAATCTATTTAAACAAGGGGCCACTATCAAGAGCAAAACCAAGCCAAGACAACCAAGAACCTCTACTCCTTTGAGCTCTGGGCTAACACTGCACTGTGTTCCTCCACTCTTTAGGAGAGAAATCTAGAGGACACATTCCAATGTAGAGCTTTATATCTTTGCCAGTTGACTTGATGGCCATGATGGCAATGTTTTCTCCTTCTGGCACCTCCATTTGTGTAGAGCTAACCTCAGACACCTTCGAAAGCCCCTATGTACACCTAGCATTTTCTAAAGACAGGCTTAGTGCTAATGGATGCCATTTTCTGCTGTTGGGTCGCTGAGGCTATGAAAGTATAGCATTGCTTATTCCATGGCTAGAAAAGGAAACTGCATTGATACGACAAAATTTAAATACACACACACACAACTAGCATGATAATTTAAGAAAATGACATTAAAACAAGGAAGACAAAGGACATTCATTTCCAAAAATCCCCAACAATGATGACACAAGGGAGTTAAGCCACTGACGTCCTATGGTATAATAGTCAGGGGTGTTGGGAGGAAGGCAACCCCTGTTTGCATAGAAGGTATGCTGTAAGACAGGCCTGTGTAATTCAGATCATGAATTCACTAAGGGAGAATGTATGAAAAGGAACCACCCCTACCTATGTAAGTTATCCACAGAAGTGGGTAATTAAGGCAGTGATCCCTCAAGTCCAAAACTGTATGTATTCTTGAAATGAACAAAGAATTCTTTACTTCAACTATCTGGACATAGTTGTCTCCATTCTGTTTGTCTTGGTCCAAACACAGGAATGTCTCTTGCTAACACTGTGATTCTTCTTGCAAAGTTCTTTCTCCCACCCTGTCATCCACCCTTAACTAAGCCCACTGCCCCAGGTTCTTTTTTTAACCCTTACCTTCCATCTTAGAATCATAGAATACTTAGAATATAGAATACTATATATTGGTTCCAAGGCAGAAGAGCAGTAAGGGCTAGGCATTGGGGTGAAGTGACTGGCCCAGGGTCACACAGCTAGGAAGTGTCTGAGGCCAGATTTGAACCCAGGACCTCTTGTCTCTACGTTTGGCTCTCAACCCACTGAACCACCCAGCTGCCCCACCCACCCACCAAGTTCCTTTTTTGGGGGAAAAAATAAATTCCATACAATAATATTTATTACCAACCTTTGCATTTCAAGGATCAGGCAATTCTTAGCCCAAATAATGAATCATTAACAGTGAAATGTCAGATTCTGTCACATAAGCATAGGAGATTATTGGAGGAGGGACAGAGGAGGACTCAAAGATACCTGGTAAGCAGCTGCTATCTACTCAGTGTTAGTCTGACTGTCCAAACAGAGCCCCCTACTGTATGGCACTTTGTAGATAAAGTCACAGCGTGTGTGTTTATATAGGTCTGTTTTCGGTAACCTCCAGGGCCATTTAACAACTCTTAAGGGATTAGAGAACTCTTCGAATCTCCATATGCTTACACCTACAAGAAACAAGTGGGGAACAAGCCTTCTAACAGAAGATGTGAATGCATAAATAAAAAGTATAGAAGTAAGGATGGGCTCAAATTAAAAAGATAGAGCATATTTGAAGGAGGCAGTGTGTCCAACGAGGATTTATGGTACAACTCATCTAAGTCCCTGCCCTTATCGAATTTAAGTTCTTTGAGGGCAGGAACTATTTTGATTTTTGCCTTTGAATCCCTATCCCCTAGCAGAGTACTTGACAAATAGCAGGTGCTTTATTTATAAAGCTTTATTTTATAGATTTTTAAGTGTTTGTTATTTATTATTTTATATTATTTTATACATTTATAAATATATTTTATTTATATATATTATATGCAATACATATAATATATTATATATAATAAAATATATTTTATATTATATAAAATAAAATACTAAAAAATTATAAAGCTTTATTTATAAAGCATCTACTATGTGCTGAGCAAGTTTATATGTTTTAATAGGGGGAGCTAGCATGGTGGAAGCCAGAGAAGGATGTTTTGGTCTGGGACATCATGGGCGTGGCGAGTGGACTGATGAGACAATCCTCAGTGATGTCCTTTCCAGGAACAATCATACTTTGATTTATTGTGTATAAGTCGGATCTGGCTCTGTTCAGAATGAGACACACACTATTCTGGCAGCCCTTTTCAAAATTTAGTGTCCGAACTAGAAGCTCATAGCTCCAGGCAGGTCCCAAATTTGGACTAGCAACTCGAGGGAATTTAAATTGGCATGTTTCTTTGCCACCAAGAGACCCATGACCAGTGCCAATTAATGTGGAACTGTCACAGACTCCATTCATTCATGTGGTTAGTCACAGCTCAATAGAAGCTTTGTTGTCTGCTGAAGACTCATCTTTTGTGGTGTGTTTCTTTTGCTATTTAATATAATTGAAACGGATTTAAATTATGTGTCGGTCCAAATCTTATCAATAGCAAGGTCAGACTGACCTGCAAGTTTGTGTTGGTAGAGTTCTTTTCTGTTGTCCTAGTTCTCATTTCTCAATTGCTTCCAGAGAATGAAGATGGTGTCTCTGTGGGAACGTAGTGAGGAGAGGGGCACGCCCCAGCTTTGACATCTACAAAGCCCAGGATGGCTGAATAATTCTAATGAACAAAATATTTTTATCTATAATGAGAAAGAAAAGCACTATAAATATATGCCAGACTGACATTCTCATGTAATTAAAAAGGCCAGAACTTGTGCTTTTCCTCACCGTGACATTTTAAAAAACAAAATGAAGTTTTATTTTCAAAACTTGCTTTCCCTGAAACATTTCTCACTGGCCATCGTAATAGCCCCTTCCATAACTTCTGCATTTCTACCTCTCCATGCACTGGAACCAGTACACAGTTTTAATTCTAAGATGGAAGATCCAGGCATTTAATGCTTTTATTTCAACATGAATAAATCAGTGGAAAGGAGATGTGGTCATGGTAATGAAGATGTATATGGAAATGACTGAAAGAACACAAGAAATCATCAATACTTGGTAGTAATTTTTAAAAAACAAACTCTGAATGAGAAAGTCAGTGGCCTCCATCATAAGTGATGGCCACCTCTCAAATTTTAGACCAGAAAATACGGCGAAATAAGAAGTTATTTCTCAAAATGATCTCCTAAATAAAACTGTCTTTCTTCCTGTATATTCACCCTTTTCTTCAGGATCACAGAATCACCAAATTTGAGAAATGAAGGGACCTTAATGGCCATCCAGTTGTACCCATACCAAGAGAGCAATGTCCATTATAATATACCCATTGAGTACTTGTCCAGTGTCTACTCAAGGACTTTCAAGAGGGGAAGCCCTCTATTTCCTGAGATAGCCCATCTCACTCTCAGGCAGCTTTCATTACTAGAAAGGATTCCTCAACAAGCCTAAATCTGTCTCTTGTAGTTTTCAACCATGGTCCCATGTTTTTCTCTTTGAGACCAAATGGAACACACCCAAACGGTCTGCCATATGAAGGTCATTCAAATATTTAAAGAGAGATATCACGTTCCATCCCCCAAAATCCTTTTTTTTTCTCTCCATGTTAAATATTCTCATTTTCTTCAACCACTTTTCATATAGCACTGACACAAGGAAACCCTTTCCTGGTTTCTCTCCTCTACATTTTCTAGAGGTTATAAATATACTAATTAAATTGTGTTACCCAAAACAGAACACTTTGCCCCAGATCTGGTCATAGGGCAGAATACAGAATGTGTCACTTCCCTATTCCTAAGTGCCATACCTCTCTGAATGCAGCCCAAGATTATATTAGCTTTTTTGGCTACCACATCACACTGCTGACTATTAAATTCTTGGGGTCACTGAAACTGGTAGATCTTCTTCAGATATTCTAGTATCTAATAATGTATTCTTCAGCTTGAGAAGTTAATCTTTTAATCTCAAATATAGATAGAGGGGAAGAAGAAAGAGGGGGGAGGGAGAGAGAAGAATATATATAGAGAGAGAGACAGAGAAAGACAGAGACAGAGAGACAAAGAGGCAGAGAGACAGAACATATATATATATATATATACACGTATATATATATATATATACACACACACACACACACACACACACTCTTTACATTTATTTCCTTTGAATTTCATCTTTTTTTTTAATTTGGGGATTCAGAAGTCCAATGCCTAACCTAACAAATGAAGTCTTCTCTGCCTTTTCCTCCTTATCCCCTTCCTCTCCCTCTCCTCCAGCTCTCTCTTCTATTGTTTGTTTATTATGAATATTCCTTCCCTTTATGTAAATGTAAACTCCTCTTCATTTAAGGGGTGCTTTTGAAAGTAGTATCACATTGAATTCTAATAAGCAAGAAATATACTGTATTCTGATATAAATTAACCGACCCTCTTCAGTCGACCAAAGTGCCCTTGACCAGATCCCCCAAAACTGCTCCATTGAACAACTTGACATCCCTCCTTCAATAGAGGAAGTCCAAAAAGCCATTAAACAAATGAGTGCAGGCAAGGCACCCGGTAAAGACGGGATCCCAACCGAGGTGTACAAGACCTTAAACGGAAAGGTGCTCCAGACATTCCACATAGTGCTGACCAGCATATGGGAAGAGGAGGACATGCCCCCAGAACTCAGAGATGCCTCTATCAAAGCCCTATATAAGAACAAAGGTGCACGAGCAGCCTGTGACAACGACAGAGGCATCTCACTACTCTCCACTGCTGGAAAGATCCTCTCCCATGTTATACTCAACAGACTCCTGTCATCTGTTCCAGAGCAGAATCTGCCTGAATCACAATGTGGCTTCTGACCAGATTGCAGCACCATCGACATGGTCTTCATGGTGAGGCAAATGCAGGAAAAATGCCTTGAGCAGAACCTGAGTCTCTACATTGTCTTCATAGACCTGACGAAGGCGTTCGACACAGTGAACAGGGATGCATTATAGGTGATCCTCAGCAAGCTCGGTTGCCCAGCAAAATTCATCAAACTGATCCAGCTCTTTCATGTCGACATGACAGGGGAAGTCCTATCTGGTGGAGAGACTTCTGATCGCTTCAACATCTCCAATGGCGTGAAACAAGGCTGTGTCCTCGCTCCGGTACTATTCAACCTATCCTTCACCCAAGTATTATGACATGCTGTGATGGATCTAGACCTGGGCGTCTACATCAAATACCGACTAGATGGCTCAATATTTGACCTTCGCCGCCTGACTGCAAAAACAAAGACAACAGAGAGACTCATCCTGGAAACTCTCTTTGCAGATGACTGTGCTCTCATGGCCCACCAAGAAAACCATCTCCAAACCATTGTGGACAGGGTCTCCACCACAACAAAACCGTTTGGCCTGACTATCAGCCTCAGCAAAACAGAGGTGCTGTTCCAACCTGCACCAGGGAGGCCAACGAACCAGCCGTGCATTACAATCGATGGCACGCAGCTTTCTAACGCCAACACTTTCAAGTACCTGGGCAGCACCATTGCCAACGACGGGTCCCTAGACCACGAGATTAATGCCAGGATCCAAAAGGCTAGCCAGGCACTCGGGCATCTGCACTCCAAAGTCCTCCAACACAGAGGTGTAAGCACTGCGACAAAGCTCAAAGTGTATAACACAGTGGTCCTCAGCTCACTCCTGTACAGCTGTGAGACATGGACACTGTACCGGAAGCACATGAAACAGCTGGAGCAATTCCACCAATGCTCCCTCCGGTCAATCATGAGGATCCGATGGCAGGACTGAATCACCAATCAGGAAGTCCTCGACAGAGCCAACTCCACCAGCATCGAAGTCATGGTCCTCAAAACCCAGCTACGATGGTCTGGACACGTCATCCGCATGGACCCACAGCGAATACCAAGACAGGTATTCTATGGTGAACTGTCAGCTGGACTCAGGAAACAAGGCCGACCAAAGAAAAGATTCAAGGATCAGCTAAAGTCAAACTTGAAATGGGCTGGCATTACACCAAAGCAACTGGAACTCGCTGCCTCTGACAGAAGCAGCTGGCGAACCCACATTCACCATGCCGCCACCACCTTTGAAGATGAACAACGTCGACGTCTTGCCACCGCGTATGAACGCCAACACCAGGCCACAACTGCACCTCTCATAATAACTGGCGTCCCATGCCCCATGTGCCACAAACTCTGTGCCTCAGCCTTTGGACTCCAAAGCCACATGAGGGTACATCAATAGATGAAACTGCACAAAGACAATTGTCATTCTCGATCACCAAGAGACTACCACTATATATATGATATAAATTTAACAACCTGCTCACCAAGGGAAAATATGTATCTACAACTCAATTTTAAGTTAAAGCTGTGTTATTAGCATTTCTTCCATCACTTTCTTGTCTAGACTATTGACAAAACAATAAATCAAATCCTCATTTGTAGTATTTGCTCATTTCCAAAGTATAAATGTTCATATTAAAAATATAGCAATTGAGGGGCAGCTAGGTGGCTCAGTGAATTGAGATCCAGGCTTAGAGACAAGAGATTCCGGGTTCAAATTTGACCTTCCTTTGTGACCCTGTGCAAATCACTTGACCCCCATTGCCTAGCCCTTACTGCTCTTCTGCATTGGAACCAGTACACAGTTTTAATTCTAAGATGGAAGGTGAGGGTTTTTAACATATATCAGCTCTAAGTCCATCGGAATTGATTCTCACAATCCCTGGAAATATAATTCTGGTTCACAGCATGGTAAATGTTTTATATGTGGTTTGGAGAAATAATGATGGATTGGCACCAACAAGAGGCTGTATACTGAGTGAGAGCTCATAGTTAGCCCTTGAGATTGAGTGGACTTAACATTGTGATCACTAATTTAGATAAGTAAAGCAGTGTGTTATAGTGGGAAGAACAATGAATTTAGAGTAAAAGAACCTGGGATCTCTATCACTATTTGCATGGCTTTGCCCCTTCTCCCTTTCTCTGTAAAATGAGGAGTTTGGTCTAGATGGCCTCTTAGGTCACTTCTCTCCTTTGATTTAGGATCTTGTAATTCAGTGAAGGAATTGAGGACATACTGACAGTGGTAGAATGGTAGATACACCAAACCCGCCCATTGACCTTGGATTACAGTTGGTTCAGTCTGCTGAAGTTCAGGAACTCAACCTGGGGTGGTTCGTGTGGCGTTTGCTGTTTCCTCACTACTTGTTGTTCCAAGCTGTTTGAAACTTAGAGGCAAGTTTCCCTAAGTGTTTATGATGGCACTTTGGATGCAGTGGCATACACTTCAGAAAGGAGAATGATTATTTCTCCGGTCACTTTCAACAAGATGAGATAGTTAAATAATAGTTTGTTTGTAATATTTCTACCAGGGTTTATAATCATGTAGAACACAAATTGAATTCATCAAGTAGATATCAAGAACAGGTCTTATACTAGGGACTGAGGACACAAAGACAAAAATCTAACAACCATTTGCCATGAAAAACTTCACATTCTTTCCAAACTTTCTTTCTTTTATTTCTCTCTGTCCTAACATTGTTCCCCATAAATTAGCTTCTCTATATAGCATCTCCCTTTATGTTGTTTGCATCACTATCTTACAAGTTATCTAGACTAAAAGCCTACATTTAACTCTCTTCTTCTTTACATGCAATCCAGTCAGTGGCCGAATGTTTTCAGCAATTGATCTTCCATTTGCCCTTTCTTTCTATTTGCCATTGCCACTACCCTAGTTGTGCTTACTAACATCTCTTGTCTAGAGTGCTGAGACAGACTCTAAACTCCTTCCCCCCTACCAATATTCCTAAAACACAAATTAAATCTTATCTCTATTCTGCTTAGAACCATCAGTGGCTCCCCACTGCCTACCAAATGAATTCTTAGAATTGTAAATCCAGAGCTGAAAGAGAACTGACAGGTCATCCAGCATAACTTTCTCATTTTATAGATGAGGAAACTGAAACTTAGGGTGGTCCAATGACATGCCAAAAGTCACTTAGACAGCAGGCATCTTAGGTGATATTTGAACCCAGATTCCCGTCAACGTCCTTTCCACTATACCATGCTGCTTCCCTGTAAACATTTTTGCCTCCTAGTGTTCAATAATTGAATCATAACATCTCTATGAGGTAGAAACTACAAATTTTATTAGTTTTGTTTTACATATGAGGAAACCAACGCTCAGTGGGGGAAGAGAGCAACATGCTACAAACCTGTTTATATCCCATATTCTAGTTAAATTGAACTATTCATACCCAGAGTTTCTGGCCTCCACAGTTTTACTCACACAGTAGAATTCTATCTATAGAATATTTGTCCTATTTCAATTCCAATTCAAGTGTATCGTCCTCCATTCAAGATTTCCTGATCCCTTCAAATATATATTTTCTTCGACATCCTATAGAACTTCTTATGCCCATTGTCATATCCAGTCTTATCCTATAGACACTGGTGTACATGTCATATCTTTTCTAGTAGAATGTCAGGTCTTGACGGACAGAGATTGTATCTTTAAATTGTTTCCATTCAGTACATAGTAAGCCCTCACTGGTGGAATAGTAACCATTGGTTGAATAAATCAATGAAGATTCAACAATGAAATCCTACTATGTGGGCGTTAGAGATGTCAAGGCATAAAGCTAACCCATGAACATAGCACAATGCAGACTATTACCACTTTCCTTTCCTAGAAATGGGTTATTGAGCTCAATAGATCGTTGGTTTTTCCCAGAGTCATATTTTCTATATAATGCATCGGACAATGGTTTTTATCTCAGTGGGGGATGTACCAAGCACGAGTGGTTTGCTCAAAGTCTAAGCAACAATTTTAAAACTGGCATTTAAGTGAAATCATGGTAATTTATCAAAGAAAGAATTCTCTTTCCTAAATACTTATAATATCACTTCCTTCCCCTTCTTGAAATTTCACTCTCAAATTCACCCCGGGAAAATTTCTCCTCTCAAGAGTGAACTCAAATATCTAAGCATTCCCGTCACCCAGAGAGGGGTCTATTGCCCACGTGTGTTTCTCGGATTTGGACTCATGTCACTTTGATGTTGATTTGCCTGCTATGATTAAATTTCTATATGCTGTGCTCTTCATAGAACCTCATGGCCTGATTTAGCCGTTGCCTCATAGCCACTGGTCATAAACAGTGGATTATTCTCCCTTCCCTCCAATTTTCTTGATGCTTCAGAATTTTCTGCCTAATTTTTTGCAATTGTACTCAGTACTGTCCAGAACAAGAGAAATAGTTGCCTTGTTGCACTCTACCCTGGTTGGATCACGTCTTTAGTATTGGGTCTAGTTTGGGGGCAGGGCATGTTTTGGTAGGGATGCTTGCAGTCTGGACTTTGTCCACAGCTATTCAATCAGGGCAGTAAGAGGACTGGAATCCATGAGCCCAGGATATGTTGAGTCTGGAGAAGAGAAGTTTTAGAGGGGAATTATAGTTGTTTTCAAATATCTGAAAGGCTGTCATGAGAAATTTGGGCTTAACTTGTTCTATTTGATTGCAGAGGACAGAATTGGGAATAATGAGAGGAAATTACAACCATGTAGATATCAGTTTAACAGATGGGAAAGCTTCTAAATAATTAAAACTACCCCAAAAGGGAATGGGCTGTGTGACCCTGGGAAAGTCACTTAACTTCCATTGCCTAGCTCTTACTGCTTTTCTGTTGTGGAACCAGTATACAATAGTGATTCCAAGATGGAAGGTAGAGATTAAAAAAGTGGGGAGGAATAGACCATCTCAGGAGTGAATGAGCTCTCTGTCACTAGTTCTGTTCATGTGGATATGGTTGACCATTTATCACAGATGCTATAGAAGTGATTCATGATCCTCTTATACTTTCAACCAGATGGCCTCCCAGGTCCCTTCCAGTTCTGAGATCCTATAATTCTATGGAAATTCAGCATAAAATGCAAACCATTCATATATTTCTTATTCATCCAGAGTAAGATGAACATTTTCTCCCCTAAACAAAATCCACACCACAAAGCTAAAGTACAAAGGAAAGTCTCTCACTGATCTTTCTTTTCCAATGTGCCTCTTTTCCTTTGTCCTATTACACTGGAAGAAAATGCCATATGCTGTAAAGTTTAATGGGACGGCAAAGGGACTGGAATACAAATGATTCTGCATTGCTTAGAAAATACATCACTCAGTGCTGTAGCATCCCTGGAAGATGTTTTGGAAAGTGTTTTTGTATATTTGCTGGAAATACTAATTTAAATTGGACCATATTTCTCAACAGGGTGCAGATATGATTTTCAGCCAGAACGGTTATCAGAGTACATTGTTTCAGGCTGTTTACTCAGGAAGAGAGAATAGAGGACAATTCTCCAATGGGAGTGAAAAAGTTGCATAATGATGTCATAAAACATTAACTTAGCAGTAGGAAGTATCACTTATGAACCACTGTAAGTTCAGTTCTCTTGGGTTTAATTTTTTTTACAGCCATAATAAATCCAATAGATACATAATTTCTTTATTGAGTCAGAAATTGTATTTGTTTTCCAAAGCTAATAGTCTTCTACTAGCACTTGAACAGACAGAGCATGCACTGGCACACAAAATGCATCCCAAATGCAACATGTGTTCTTCACCGGTGTGTTTCCAGTCCCTAAAAGAAAATCCCCTGAGGGCATTCTTCCCACCTCCATTCCTACCCCAGCCCCTACATCACTCTTTCCAGGAGTATGAACTAGATGTTTGTCTCTTTAAGTTTGAAAATATTTTAGTATGCTGTAGTCAATTTTGAGAAAGTCCTAAACATGACATCAGTATCTTAATAGCTGATCTCATCTTACTAAATGTAGAAGATGACAAATACTGAAAGTGATTTCAGTCCCTGCAAAATCAATAATGGAGCTGCTTATCTGAGAACCTTCAAAGCTGAATGAAAGACAGATAGACCAGGCTCCAGGTTCCCTCAATCAACCCACTGGCCTTTGATATTTCAATTTCAGGTGAAAGACCATATCCCAACATTCTTAGGCCCCTCAGAAACAGGCTTGCCAAAACCTTCAGGGCAGGTTTCTCTGTTTTTTTAAAAATTCTATATTGTGAGAGAAAAACTCCCCTACCCCTTATATGAAGATTAGATTTTAATGTTATCGGTAGTCTTGAGATAATCATAATTGTAATTCTAAAATAACATAAGTCATGATTTTAGCAGGCTTTTATGAATATTCTGTTATAAGTATTAAATTGGACTATTAGATTAAGGAAATAACTGCTTTTACATAGGCCTTAGTGCCAGCCTCCCCCTTCAAAGTTGCTCTATCAGGCACCCTAAGTTGTGATGCATTCTAAGTCAAGATGCCTGATCTTTAGTTCAGAACTTGGTACCACATATCACCACTCACTCTTAGCCCAGGCATCACTGCTTCCCCCCTTTCCATCAAGTGATTCTTAAGTCATGGTCAAAAGATTTCTTTCACCAAATAAGGAATTCTTCCTAGCTGACCTAACCAATGATTCTTGCTTCTGGGTGTCTCTATTCTTTGAGGGGTATGACTATTTTGTGCTATGTTTGTACTGGTATAAAAGTTGTCTAATTCTTTGGAGTGTAAAGGAAGGTCTCTCAAGTGCTCAGGGTCCTCTGGTCATGACCAGGAGCTCGGCTTTGTTGTGGGACTGCCCCAAACAATAAACCTATCTTTCTCTATGACTTAGATATTTGCATACTTGTGGTTAGAAAAAACTACACAACAATATGATCACCAAAAAGAACCACTATATGATCCTGCAGCATTTCACTGCTTTCCTTTAGAAGGACTGGGTTTTGTGCTTTGAAAAATACAACTCCATTATGGAAAATGGCGAATTGACTTTCCTTTGTGAAAGGGATTTGACAGCTGTCTGTAAGATAAGCAACGTGTTTTGTACACCCCTGCTTCATACTCAGCACCCCAGTTTGAAACGAGCCTGAAGTGTCATGCCAAATGGTTCATCAAAGTGGCAGACCAAAGAATAGCTTGTGTTGGTGGTCCAATAGACACAGACAATCCAATTTAAAAAATCAGTTAATTTAAAGGGGATGGATAGCAAAGATCCAAAAACATGGGATGATCAATTGCATTTCCAATAGTTTCATTTGGTCTGTCATAGGCTGTGCCTTCCTGATAATTACTATTTTTTTCCTTCCTTCTGGATCATTAGCCAGTTGTGTGGTGTACTGTAGCAGGGAGCCTTGGTGTAAAAAAGATCACTAATGAGTCACAGTGCTACTCAAATATGTTTTCATATAATAAACTAATAGCTATTTTTTGCGTTCTATACTTTCATAGCTCCATAGACATAGAGCTATAAGAGACCTCAGAGGCCATTTCATCCAACCTCCTCATTTTACAAGCAAGGAAACTGAGGCCCACAGAGGAAAAGTGACTTTCCCAAGTCTCATAGATCTAGAGCCGAATCTTAAAGATCATCTAGTCTGACACTCTCATTTTATAGGAGAGAAAAATGAGGCCTAGAGAAGAGAAAGGACTTGTCTATTGTCACACATAGATTCTTACATCTGAAGTTTAAAGGGACCGCAGGGGCCATCTAGTCTAACTCTTTTATTTTATAGAGGAGGAAACTGGGGCCCAAGGAAGGATGTTAACTTTCCTCAGGTCACACATAGAATCATAAATCTAGCTCTAGAAAGGAGCTCTGAAATCATCTAGTTAAACCACTCCTATTTTATAGATGAGAAAACTGAGTCTTTGAAAATTCAAGAAGTTTTCCTGAGATTCTTATGGGTTGCAAATAGCAAAGCTAGGATTTGAACCCAATTCATCCATATAAATGATATGTGTGTAGACATGTGTGTACACAAACACATACACATATGTATTATATGTATACATACATGCAAAGAGGGAGACAGAAAAAATTCTCTTCTCCATCTTATCACAGAATTTCAGGACTTGGGCCAAATCAAACTGTGTGTCTTAGAGATGGTTCTGCCCGTGTAGGACTGGCCCTTTTTTCCAGAGTATTTTCAATGTTATCATGTAAAGGGTGGAGACAAAAAGGATACTTCCATGTTATTTTGAAATGGGTTCTGTGCACCTAGTATTTGCTCTCTTTTCTTTCCTCCTTTACCATTTCTTTCTATCCTGTTCATAGTTATCTTCATATAGGAAAAACAAAAAGATGCACCTCCCTGAGGGGCATAATTATCCAGTACTTCTCCAATAATTATTCAATAATGGATAGTTGTCATCAGTCCTCAGTTTCCATCTTATAACTGATGAGATAGAGATTCATTATAAAGAAAGACTTTTAATCACAGCTTGCATTTCTGTTATGCTCTCTTTATCCCTATTTTTATTTTTATTTTATTTTTTAAAACCCTTACCTTCCGTCTTGGAGTCAATACTGTGTATTGGTTCCAAGACAGAAGAGTGGTAGGGGCTAGGCAATGGGGGTCAAGTGACTTACCCAGGGTCACACATCTAGGAAGTGTCTGAGGTCACATTTGAACCCAGGACCTCCCATCTCTAGTCCTGGCTCTCAATCCACTGAGCTACCCAGCTGCCCCCTTTATCCCTATTTTTAAAAATACTTTCTTTAAACCCTAGAATATGGGTAGGACAAATATTTCTACCTTCAATTTACAGTTAAGGAAATGAAACAGAAGCTCAGAGAGGGAGATTGACTTAATCAAGATGACACAGCAAATAAGTGACAAAGCCAAGATATGAACTTAATTTTGTCCAGAGGGTTAGGGGTCTTAGGGTCATAACATATGAATATTACTTGGAGAAACTGGGAGTCGTTAGCCTGGGTAAGAGAAGACTTGACAGCTGTGTTTAAGAATCTGAAATTCTGTCATGTAAAAAGAAAGATCAGAAATATTCTAATTGTCCTGAAGGGTAGAACTGGGAGCAGTAGGTTCATTTCAGATAGACAGACTTTTTACTCTTTTGGAGGGTGGTCTTAAACCCAAGTCCATAAATTTGTTTTGTTGAAGGAAACAAATTTAATAATTTTCATCAATATGATTATTGGTTATCTATGCAATCTTATGTGTTTTATTTTGTTGCTTTAAAAGATCGTTATTAGAAGGGGTCCATAGGCTTTCTCAGATGGGCACAGGGGTCCCAGACACAAAGAAATGTTAAGAGCCCCCACAGAGAGTCTATGCAGATATTAGTTTTCTAAAAATTGGAGTTGTCTCCTCATAGGAGATCTCTAGATGAAGATCCGATTATCATTAACTCATAATATGGTGGGTTCTTCTACAGATAGATATGAGAAGTTCCTTGCTGGTAGTGAAATTCTGTTGACTTCAAGGCAAAGCCTTTTCAGGGCCTCCACCTGGGCTTTCTGCCCGTGTTCCATATTGACTGTGTCTTCTGGTTTTTAGTTTAACTCATACGGTGGAAGACCAAGAATTCAGAGAATTTGAAACTATCTTCATTTTACCAGTTTGGGAAAAATAATCCTTTCAGAAGAGGCTTGAACAAATTCAGATGTGCTTTGACGCAAAGAGGCTAGGCTAGCCCTCTTTTAATTGTTAATACAATGTCTTACATTTTTAAAAATTCAGACCTGTTACAATACCCTTCCAAAGAAATGACTGCATCACCATGTGCTTATCTTAGTTGATCCATGATCGTGTCTTCTGGCTCTGATCACAGTAAGCATGGGCTCAATCAATCAGTGAGTACTATGTTATAAGTGCTGAGGAAATCAAGACAAAAAAATGAAAGAACTCCTACCCTCAAGGAGATTTCATTCATTGGAGAGGGGTACAGGAACAGTATGTACATTTAGTTAAAATCCACTTGAATAAAAACATTATGTACTTTTAGATACTGAGTTTATTTTTTCTCCTTAATCTTTGCTACTTCAAAGCTAGATGATTCATAAGATTACATGTTCATATGTTTAGTGCTGGAAGAGAGATCAAAGTTCTCTAATCCAACCCCATTATCAAAAGTAATTGAGGCATTGAGGCTCCTAGAGGTTGCCTTGCTCAAGTCACACTCCCTTTAAGTTGAGGAGTCAAGATTGGAACACCAAGTCCATTGATTTCAAAGCCAGCACTCTTTGTACTGTATCACATTGATTCAACAAACATTAATCACCTATTGTATGCCAGACACTTTGATAGGGGACACTGTTATAGACCAAAATGAAATGGTCTCTGCCTTCAATGAACTTATATTTTACTGTGGGGAGAGAGGGGAGGATAAAGAGGATGGACTACATGTACAGCACAAAAAAAGCTCTTTCTACATCATCTTCTAGCCTTCCCAGGCATACATACATCACATAATATTGCTTCAACTGGCAAAATGTCACTAAAAATGACATGGATGCTTTACAACAATAGCTGGCATTTATACAGAACTTTTCAGACTTCTTTTCCATCCAGTATCTCATTTGAGCCTCACATGAGCCATATGAGGTAGATACTACAAGTCCTCTAACTTACAGAAGAGGAAAATGAGGCCCAGCTCGACTAAATGATTTGGCCATGACCATGGAGCTAGTGAGTGTCAAAGATAGGATTTCAGTCTTGGTCCTCCTCACTGGAAACCCAGCAATCTATCATCATAATGTTGGTTGGCCAATTGCCCCCAGCACAGATTAGATGACTGCTTAGCACAGTGCCTCGCTTGTAATACAGTACCTGGCACATAGTTGGCACTTTAAAAATGTTCATTGATTGATTGGTGAGTGCTAAAAAGCCAGGACCTTTACCTGCCTTGATCATCAATCCACTTATTTTCCATGTACTGCTATGCATACGTGCCTGAGATCGGGATACAGGAGTCCAGTGGAAAGGTTGCTGTTTCTCGAATCAAAGGATCTTGACTTGAATACTAGCTTTGCCATTTGCTACCCATTTGACCTTGAACATGTCCCTTTCTGTCTCTAGGCCTCAGTTTCCTGTTTGTAAAATGAAGTGCCTGGACTACCTCACCCCTACGATCATTTTAAAATTCAACACATTTTTATTAAATGCTTATTATCTTCAGGCACTGTTCTCGACACTTGGCATTATACTAAAATAACTCCGATGAAATTAACCATCCTCTGTAATGTTGCTTCGCCTAACGTGTTTTCATCAATTAACTCACTTTAGCAGAGTATGCCTGTGGTTTCAAACTTTCAAACATATATCATTTTCTTAATATAAGTATCCTTGAGTTCTTTATATAACTAACCCTATTTTTAACTTTAAAAAAAAATCCTAGAGTGAAGATTGCATTGTTGGGGGTTACATTTCCAGTAGGAGAGCTGGAGTGGAGCTTTGTTAAATAGATGAAAATCCTACTGTCAATTGCTGTTAGGAGGAAATTTCAACAAAAGAATCTGTTTTTTCTTAAGTTCTTTATAGTCACTTCAATTAGCCCCCATTCTGCCCAAGAATCAGCCTGGGAGTCTTCCAGTCCCTGGTATATCAACCAAAAGATATCTTATGTGGAATTTCAGAACCCGCAGAGCTCAGAACAGTGCTTATGTTAGGTACTTGCTCTGTTTTAGGCTTCTAATCAACATAAGAGAAAGGTCACTAGAGAAGGTGGGCCTTTTCTTGTTATACTCTCATATTTTTGCCAAGATTGGAATAGAAAAGGCCTTCATTTTTCTTATGGCATTTAGCCTCTGGAATAGTAAAATTAAAATTATTATCCCATAAAATCCATGATTTTATCAACAGCAAATAAGCATTGTGAGAAGTCCCTCCACCCAGGCACATCACAACCCCTCTGTGATTTAATAGATGAGTCCTAAGGACTGAAGGACAAAGAAGCTATGAGACAAATAGGCGGCATGCAACAAATAACGGAATTGTGAACCTAAAACTAGAAAGAACCACAGAAGACCATCAGGTTCAACCACTTCATTTTATAATTGTGTAAACTGTGGCACAGAGAGGCTCTGTAACTTGCCTAGGATTAGCTAGTCGTGCCTGAGGCAGTATTTGAACACAGGTCATCCTGAATCCAAGCCCAAAACTCTATACAATATATCATGCTGCCTCCAAAATTCTTGATCATTATGTGTTTCATATATATGTATGAATGTACACACACACACACACACACACACACACACACACACTCCCAATACCATGAACCAATAACTCCTTAAAAATTGAAGGTGGTTCCTAAGTGCATTTAGCCTTATATAATTTGGTAATTTGGTTTTCAATTTGAGCTAAAAGACAATGGAAAATTGGTCCTTAGAGGATGGTTCTCAGAAAAAATGTTCGTTCTTAACAATAAAAGCTCAGAGTTATGCTAGGAGAAGTAAGCCCCAGTAAGGTCACTAGGTCCTAAAGCTGAAATCCTGGAGTCACAAGGGTTGGTGGGCACATAGCATGGGCAGTCAAGGTGATGTGTTCAGTTCTCTTGAAGATGATGTGTAAGACTTGCCAGTTGACAGGTGAGAATGGTTACTTCCATTTCAAGAACTAATGCCTAAATATGGCAGAGAATGCATACCGAGGTACCTCAGGGCATGCCACCACTTTCTTCTATGAAAACACAGTTTAAGGGCAAGTTCAGCACCACTAGGCCAGTGTTAGAAATAGGGCCATAATCAAGCTGATAGTACTGGATGGGAAAACTTTCTGGTCCTCAAAGTTGTTCCTGATCATTTTCTGTGTCTTGAACATTCACTTGGACAAAATTTCACTGGGACCTTGTTATATTCCAGTGGAGTTTTCTTTTAATGTATTGTTGATATTATTAACAAATTACATGGGAGTCGTGCTTGAGGTGTTTGACTCTCAGTACTGCCAGTGTCACTGTACCATATACCTGGCATGGTTGGTTATCACAGGAATGTTTATCTCCAACCATAAGGACTAGTGGATAAGATCATAGGATTCCAGAGTTTGCAAGACCCCCTTGATAAAGTGATCTAGTCTAGTACCTTCTTTTAACAAATGAGGAAACTGAGGCCTGGGGAGGCTAAATGACTTCACAGAGTCATGGGAACTCTGAATCGGAAGAGATGTCATCTAGTTGGAATAAAATGGGAAAAAAATTGCCTTCTCCAGCATCTTTGATGAGTGGTCATTGACCTCCACCTAAAAACCTGCAATGAAACAATATGGGGAGTTCAGTTCAAGGCCTTGCTTCCTACTAGATAAGCAAGCCCTACTATGCAGTGTTTCATTCAATTCTTCATTCAAGAAAGGAGCAGTTATGTATGCTAATTATGCTTATAGCAGGGACACTTTCTAGATATCCTTTGACTGCAAGTACAACAACTCTGGATATGTCATTGAGCGGGTCAGTCTAAAAGATAGAACAATAGGGACAACCAGGTGGCTCAGTGGATTGAGAGCCAGGCCTAGAGATGGGAGGTCCCAAGTTCAAATTTGGCCTCAGACACTTCCCAGCTGTGTGACCCTGGGCAAGTCACTTGACCCCTATTGCCTAGCCCTTACCACTCTTCTGCCTTGGAGCCAATGCACAATATGGATTATAATATGGAAGGTGAAGGTTTGAAGAAAAACAAAAATAAAAAAAAAGATAGAATAATAAACATAACTGTTGAGGGTCATCAATTCGCTATTCCTAGTGTTCTTTCTTGCTGCTTGGAAAAGGAATAATCATCCATAAGTGTTAAGTATGACCAAATGGGTCCTGGGGAAAGTGTTGGCTTTGTTCTAGCCATATGGGATTTGGGGTCCCTGAACAGATGCTCATTTTCACATCACCGAGTTGCAAGGGACCCCAATGCTCATGAAATCCAGCCCACACCAAAACTATAATCTTCATTGCAGTGTACGTAGCCGGTGGTCTTTCAACTTTCATTTAAAATCCTCTGGTGAGAAAGAACTCATTACCTTGAGAGGCAACTCATTCCACTTGTGAATAGCTCACATTGTTAGGAAGTTGTTCACTCTAGCAAGTCTGAATTTACCTCTCTGTGACTTCCACCTTTTGTCCTTTGTCCACATTTGTCCACATTTTGTCCTTTGAGGACAAAAGAATATATCAAATCTCTTTTCTGAGTGACAGCTCTCCTAATGTTTAAATACAGCTATCACGGCCCCTGAGAAGTCATCTCTTCTCCAGGCTCTGTGTTCTGGGTTTTTTTTAATGAATCCTCATATAAATCTGTGTAAAGGATTGTTTGCCCTTCTGTGTACCTTCTCCAGTTTGTCAATGTTTTTCCTAAATATGTTGCCAAGAATTGGACATACAATCCGTCAGATGAAGTTTTTTCAGAGCAGGAGTGTACAGTAGTCAACTTCCTAGTATTGGATACTATATTTTTCTCAATGCAGTCAGGTGGCATCTTTATTTTGGGCAGGGGGCTGCCATGTTTCATTTCTGACTCATTTTTAGCTTGTACTCCACTAAAATCAAATGAACTGTTATCTGACCATATGTATCTGGGTTCAAATCCAGTTGACATCACTGCAACCCTGACCTTGTGGAAATCACTTAGAAACCCTCCGATTCATAGTGAGAAGTAGGGAGCTGTACTTGGTGACTTCCCAGGTGAATTCCAACTCCAAGTCTCTGATCCTATGATCTTATCCTGGTGAAATGTAGTTTTTCAACCACAGTGTAAGACTTCAGAGTTTTCTTTGCAAAATGTCAGCTTATTATATTTGGCCCATATACGTTAGCCTGTCGAGATCTTTGGAATCCTTCCCCTGCCATCCAATGTGCTGCCTACTATATCTTTCCTAGCTTTATGTCATCCTGATCTTTAATAAGCAAGAGAGGCCTTTCCCATGCCCATACTGTCCAGTCTTTGCCCTCTAAGGTTATATTTCCATCTACACTGTATGGATCTTCCCCATTTAGAATATATACATGTTCCCTCAATTACAATTTAAACTCGTTAGGGGTAGAGACTTGATTGTGCTTTTTCTTACTATCTTCAGTGCTATCTTCCAGACACTATTTTAAGTACTGGAGATGCTAAGAAAAAGCAAAATGAGCAGCAAGGACATGGGGAAAGGCTTCTTGCTTATTAAATATAGGAGTGACACAAAGCTGGGAGGGATAGATCCAGTAGACATCACTTTGGACAACGGGGGCAGGGCTCAGAGATTTTGATAGGTTAAAATACCTGAACCAGATACACACACATGCATATATTATATATATATATTCCCCTATATAATATATAAAACTTTACAATCTGTGATTCTCTCATTGTAAATGGCATTCACACAGCCGAACTGGAGGGCTAGAAACACCTTTAGGGACCATCTAATCCATGGGCTTAATTTGACAGAGCAGGGAAATGAGGCTAGAGAGGATGGGTGACTTCCTCAGAGTCATACATTTAGTTAGTGATTTACTTGGTTCCAGGCTTCATTTTTTCAGGTCAGTACTTTTTTCACTATACTCCAACGCCTTATCTGATGGCTATAGAAGTGCAGTGCCGCTCCTAAGTACTATAAGAACCACAATTTCAAGCTTAAGAACCTCTGAACTTGTTCCCATAGTATGAAAACAATCAAAGATTTTCAGAAAGTTTCTATTCATAAAGCCATTTATTTGCACCTCTTTTTTATTTCCAAGAAGAATGGCAACAGTCTTTCTCCTCCCTCCTCTCTCAAATATATTGTGATTGAATAACACAGAGAAGCCTTTCTGCTGGTATGTATGTCTGGTTTCAAGTATGGGAGTTGAAACAAGTCCAAGAGAAGCAAAATGTTTGTTCCCAGAGTGATGGACCAGGCATTTCATTTATTACTGGGAGCCCGTGGTAAGAAACATCGGCTATATTCTACCATCCCCCAGCAATAGAAATGGTTTCAAGTCATTATCCCTCAATAGCAGAATAGTTTTTAGTCCCCAGGACCTTGTTTTGTCTTTCCGTGGACACAGAGAATACATACATTTAGCAAAAGTTCCATTGGGATAACACCTAGGCCAATCTCCCACTTGGTGTAGGAATCCCTTCTTCAGTTTCTATGACAACATGGTACCCAGGCTCTCTCTCAACATTTCCAGCCACCAAATGACTTTTGATGGTCCTTCCTACCCAGAGGCTCTGGTCCTCTGACCTTAACAAAATAGTTTTCATTCCTTCATCTATTTCCAAAAACCCAGATGACTGACCACTCTTAAATAAAAGATCTGCTTCCTACTGTGACTTAAAGGCTGGGAAATTACACTTGTTACTTCATAGGGCAATCTTTTCAAGTTAAGAAGCACACATACACATATATGCAGATATATATAAATTTTATATATAATTTAATTAATAACTATTATCTATATATAACTATATGTAATATGTAACTATATTATAACATATATAACTATATGATAACACACACATATGAAATAAAACTCTTTTGAAGACCTGTTTTGTCCCAGAGATCTAAAACGACTCATGCTGCCTTGTCAAGAGACTAAAGTTTGGGAATTATTCCCATTGCAACTTTTCATCTGACTGTGCTCCATCATGGCATTTAAATTTTGTTAATTTAATTAGCACCCCAGTGTTTAATTGAATTTTCATTCCTATATCAAGGAAATTGTTAGAATTGTTTTTTAAACTCTAATTAGCTTTAAGAAGACACCAAAAGCTCATTTTCACGTTTAAAAAATTGTCACCTTGAAACATTTATTTTAAGGTGGCCAATTTAGACTCGCTAATGTGCACAATTGCAAAAATCTCTAATTTAGGATTAGAATGTAAAAATATTACTTAGTATTGAGTCATAATTGGGTTGTTTGAACAGCTCCCAAAGTCTGTTTACACATTGAAAGGAACAATTACCCAGAGCATGAAAGTCCAAATAATGCCTTTGCATGAAATATCTAAATATTTGCAACAAAAAACATGGCTTGGGGAGGCAAAAGGGGTAGGATGAAGAATCTGGATTAAACAAATAACTAGATCAATTATCTGTATTATATGACATAGGTAGAAGCAAAGATATGTATCCCTGGGATCTGATTCAGAAAAAAATTTTAAATTTCTTTCTAAAATATCTAGATGTTTGATATTTTCCAAAGTAAAACCCCAAATCCAACTTCTAATATTTTGTAGTGATTGGATAAACATCACCTATTCTAGTATTTTTAGGTTGAACCCAAAATTAAATTGAGTTTTTTAAATCAGTTAGTTCATCTGAAAACGCAGTAATGTGTCACAACAATGGAAAACGTTTGAATGCAGAATTTTAGTATTATTTTTCTAATTAAAATTTAAAACAATATTTAGCATTAATTTTTAGAATTTTTATTTCCTAATTCTATCCTTACCTCCCCCTTTGAGAAAGCAAGCAATTTGATTTTATATGTGTGCAATTATTTCTATAATAATCATGTTGTAAAAGAAAACACAGACCAAAAAAATGAGAAAAAAGAAAGAAAATGAAAAGTAGTATACTTCAATGTTTATTAGACTCAATCAGTTCTTTCTCTGGAGGAAGATAGCTTTTTTTTCATCTTGGATCTTTTGGAACTTTCTTGATGTGATCACTGTATTGCTGAAAATAGCTATGTCATGCACAATTGATCATCATATACTATTGCTATTATTGTTTACAATATTCTTTTGGTTCTACTCACTTCACTTTGTATCAATTCATGCAAATCTTTCCAGAATTTTTCTGAAATCATCCTGCTTATCATTTTTATTGCGCGATAATATTCCATCACACTCATATACCACATTTTGTTCAGCCATTCCCCATTTGATAGGCATCTTCTCAATTTCCAGTTCTTTGCTGTCACAAAATGAGCTGCTATAAATATTTTTCTACCCATTAGGTCCTTTTCTTTAAATCTCTTTGGGATACAGACCTAGTAGTGATATTGCTGGGTCAAAGAATATGCATGGTCTCTAACTCTTTTGGCATAGTTCCAAATTGCTCTCCAGAATGGTTGGGTCCGTTTATAACTCTACATGCAGTATGTAGGTGTGAAGTGGTACATCAGAGTTGTTTAAATTTGCATTTTTCTAATCAATAGTGATTTAGAGCATTTTCTCATATGACTATTGATAACCTTGATTTTTTCTCTGAAAACTACCTGTTCATATCCTTTGACCATTTATGAATTTGGGGAATGCTGAATATTCTTATAAATTTGACTCAGTTCTCCTATATATTTGAGAAATGAGGCCTTTATCAGAGATACGTGCTATAAAAATTTTCCCAGCTTTCTGCTTTCTTTCTAATCTTGGCTACATTGCTTTTGTTTGTGAAAAACTTTTAATTCAACATATGATGGGGTCATTTTGACCCAGGGAGAAAGGAACCATTAATAATTCTCACAGAGACACTTCCTTATACTGCCAAAGGCCACGGCAAGGCAGTTTAAACGAATAACTGGTTATCTGGGAATAAACTCTGGCCCCTTGAATTGCTTGGGTTTCCAGAGGAGCCTGAGAAATGTTTTTGGGTAATGCTTTTTCATAAACAATATTCTGTGGGAAAGAAATCCCTCCTAAATATGATGTAGAGCTTAGCACCCTATTCTCTATATAAATCAAAGTTGATGGATAATAAAGTGAAGCTGCATGTAACTTCCACCTGGCCCCGACCCATTACCCGCTTTAGTGTTCTGACCCTGATAAGAGCCCCCAGAGCTGCCAACATAATTGAAATTATCCATTTTACACCTGGTGAATACACAAATAATAGCTTAGTACTTCTTGACTTGTTTGTGAGCTTTTCCAGAATAATTACTCCTATTCTTATATGTAGGGTTTTTTTTGGTACATTGCTGTTTGTATGTTATCTCCCCATTCAATTGTAAATCTTTGTTTGAATCACCAGTACTCAGCACAGTTCCTGGCACATCTGTTGTTCTTTAGCAACTTCATTTGTCTCTTCGAGACTCCATTTGGAGTTTTCTTGGCAAAGATGCAGGTGTGGTTTGCGACTTCCTTTTCTAGCTCATTTTATGGAAGAAGAAACTGAGGCAAGCAGGGTTAGCGGAGTTGCCCAGAGTCACGCAGCTAGTAAGTGTCTGAGGTCAAATTTGAACTCAGAGAGGTGAGCCTTCCTGACTCCTCCATCCACTATAGGGCCATCTAAACCCCTAAAGTCTTTACTAATCTGTAAGCCACTTAGCATAATTCCACTGTGTTGTATATGCACACATGTTTTATGCACATACATACATGTGCACACATAAATGTGTTTATTAATGCATGAAGGTATATTTATGCTCATATGGATATGTATACACGCGTACTTATACACACATATGTCTTGTCCCTGGGACTAGATCATCATAATTTCTTGTGGCCCCAGCACCTAATCAAATTCAGGGCTTCACGCCTGTTCAGGCATGGTAATAGACCCATTGTAGAACCTGCCATTATTAAGGTCATGGTTGCCCAAAAAGAGAGGAGGAGGGAAAATGAAAGAAACCATTATGGTACTGGAAAAGATTGAGTGTACCTTGCAAAACCAGTATTTTAATAAGCAGGCATTTGTTAAGTCCCTAACTATTGTACCTCCCCCGGGTTGCATTTTATTATCCAACCACATATCAGGATGCCCTATCAGTGACACTGTGAGGGCTCTGAGGGAGGAAGAGAAAATTTTTCAATAGGATTGATAGGAAAGGGGCAGCTGCGTAGCTCAGTGCAGTGAGAGCCAGACCTAGAGATGGGAGGTCCTAGGTTCAAATCTGGCCTCAGATACTTCCCAGCTGTGTGACCCTGGGCAAGTCACTTCACCCCCATGGCCTAGCCATTACCACTCTTCTGCCTTGGAACCAAAACACAGTATTGACTCCAAGACAGAAGGTGAGGGTTTAAAATTTTAAAAAAGGATAGATAGGAAAGGTTGCAAAGTTGACCCCATTTCCTAGCCACTGCTTCTCTGATTCTTCAACAGGTACATTTCCATCTAAGAACTCTCATCCTACCTATTTGCTGGACCTTTCAGTGATTCTTCCTCATAGTTTCCCCCTTTTGTAGGGAGAGGAGGCAGGACTAGAAGCAGAAGTTTAGGAGGGCCGTGGCCCCTCTGGATTTGATTGTGTGTTATATGGAGATGGAGCTCGCCACTCACTGCTTCTTCTTCCCTCGGATCATGGCTCACCAGTCAGACATCGAGCTGTGCTAATGCAATTGACTGTGTTCTTATGGACAGGGATTAAGTCACAGTGAAAAACCTTATTAGTTTCAAGTGTCACTGGAAACAGAGAAGAAAGAGAAATACGCCAGCTAGATGGAAAATGAAATCAGTTGGAAAGTAAACTTTCCTGGGAACAGCACTACCACCTCTTGCCCTGCCTCCTGAGAGTTGCAACAACAGAATGAAATAATAAATAAAAGAAAAGATATTTAAAAATATCTTTGGGCAGAAGCTGCCTGATCTCTTTGGGCACACAGTGGCTACAGCCAGCTGCCGGAGTCATTGAATCCAAACAGAAGACATTAAATTAGTCCCTCATTTCAATGATTACTTTCTTTAAATAGATAGGGGAGAAAAGGCCCACGTAATTTCAGCTACTTAATATCTCCCTTTGTGCTTGCGGAAACGAGAGCCAATGTTAAGCAATGAGCTAAAGAAATTGACATGGAGAAGTTTGAAGGCGGTCTGCCATCAACATGCCATTTCTCATTAAGCCAAGGGGCCTCGGTGGGATGGAGATGCCTGTGTGATCATTTACACCTAACGCATGGAAAAGCAGGAGGCCCTGAGCCAAATACTTATGGAAGGTCCTGCTGGCGAAGTTTGCCACCATAATTTATGCCCCATTATCTTGGTTGAGATAACAAATGGATCAACATTTCAGTAAAAAGGAAAAGCTACACGATCCATATTTAAGAGGCAGTGGGACATGATGGACATGGCACTTGATTTGGAAGTCAGACCTCCGTTCAAATCTTGCCTCCTTTGCTGATCTTAGAACCCAAGGCAAGTCACTTCACTTTTCTCTGCCTTGTTTTCCTCATCTGTAAATAAGGAACTAGACTCAGTGACCTTCCATGTGTTATATGTGATCCTTTCACACATAACATTCCATCAGAGAATGGAGCGTAGCCATCAACTCTACCTAGGACACCTTCAATATAGTTTTCTTTTTTGACTTTGAGATCTCAGCGATTGGAAGTAATAAATAACAGAGAGAAGTGGGAAGAGGAGGGGGGATAGTGGGCCAGATTTGGTATGAAAACATAGCAGCTTTGGAACCATAGGCAAGTGACTGAAATTCTCAGTGCCCCAGGCAACTCCCTTAAACTACAACTTCCATAATTGCCGCCGTCAGTGAAGAGAGTTTCCATACCATGAGTTGCCCACGCAGATAAAATCAAAGGTCTACAGCTTCACACACGCCACGCCTCCAAAAAGAAAAAGAAAGATAGCAATTCAAATTGGGGCTTGTGCACACATAGAATGAGTTGTAGCTATCAGGAAGGGCATTGTCATATGAGGGAAGATCAGAATGATCTCCCCCAAGCTGTGTACCTGAAGAAAAAACAGCGTTTGAGGAAGGCTCTGTTTAAGCGATTCCTATAGTCCACTTTGAGTCAGCAAGTTGGTCCATTGGTTAGAGCACTGGGCCTGGAGCCAGCAAGACTTCCTTCTGAATTCCAATCTGGCCTCGGCCATGCACTAGCTGTGTGATGCTGGGCGAGTGACTTCCCTCCATTTGTTGCCATTTCTGCGTCTGTGAAATGGTCTGGAGAAGGAAATGGCAAACCACTCCAGTATTTTTGACCCCAAAACCCCAAATGAGCTCATGAAGAGTCAGATGCTTCTAAAAATGACTGAATGACACCTAAAATAACCCTTTCATTCCAAAAGATGTCTTTTTGTCAATACTTTTAGCTTCTTTCACATGACTATATGTAACAAAGAACAATGAAAACACATATGAGAGGCAACACAATGTTTCAGGTAGAGTTTGGGGTGTTTTGAAACAGGAGGACCTGAGTTCAAATGCTGCCTTCAAATGCACTAACTATATGACTCCACATTAGTCATTTGATGTCTCAGAGCCTCAATTTCCTCACTTGTAAAATGAGATTAAATAATCACATCGACGTCACAATGGTTGGCATGAAAATTGGAAATAGCATGGAATGGTGATGGAACAGAGTTAGAAGAGCTGCATTTCAATCCCACCCCTGACCGTCCTAACCCAGGTGACCTACAGCAAGCCACTTAATCACTCTGCGTTTACTCATTTATAAAATCAGGGCAATGGACTACATGGCCTCTGAGCTCTACCTTTCATCTCTAGTTTATGATATGAAATCATATATGCAAAGTGCTTTATAAACCCCGAAGAGCTAAATAAATATGAGCTATTATTTTTTCATTCTGTCATTCCAGTTTCACAGTATCTCAAAATAGACTCCCCCACTGATAATCCAAATTACCCAGGTCTTGCTGTATGTGTCTTGCTTACAGTAAGTGCTCAAATATTCTTGGAAGGAAGGAAGGAATAAGCATGCATCAATATAAAGGCCACATGCACTATGACCCTAAAAATATTGAGTACCTTTAGACAAGATACCCATCTGGCAAGGAAACATATAAGCAAAGATGACTAGAAAAAGATCCTGCATTTGGGTTGACCCCCACATCATTATCGTTCCATTTTTAAACACTGTATATCATGTAGCTGAAATTTATGATAAACAAGAACATTAGGGAGAAAGTAGGTGGTAGAGACTGGTTAGACTCATCCAACAACTTTAGGGAATACTAAGCAATGGAGGAAAAATTCTGCGTCATAAAGAGCCATCCTTAGGGCCATCCTGCAGTGACAAATCCATTTCATTAAGCTGTACATCTATTTATCATGGTGGAAGGTTTCACAGGCCCCTTTCTATCCTCACATTGGTGGCTCTCTGGCAGAGTTGGTAATCCAGATTAGCTAGTGTACCCCATATAGGGTTAGGAGAGCTTAAAGCGAGAATCAAAGGATGTATGGAAATCTTTTCTTTAAATGTAATCCTTGTATTTCCAAAGTTTCCTCAGGGCCGCAGGCAAAAATATAAGGCTATAGATTTGACTATTATTTGGCATAATTTTTCTATAACACAGCAATTAAGGCAATTTAGGAAAGGTCTAGCAATGTTGCTTGGTATTTAGATTCTTTTATTATATAGCACGTGCTGTATAATGACTAATAATTATTCCTCATGGTGACTCATCAAGGGAGGCTCCTAAAATTAGCACCATGTTAAAAAAGGAGAATTGAAGCAGGAGCTACTTGAACACGGTGCCAAAATGATTGGTCCAATAGCAAAATAAGCCATCAAAGGCAATCAAAATCAATTGATGACTTTGTATATCACCAAGTAACTACTTGGATGAAATTCTGGACTCAGTTAATTCATTTTTTTGGCATCATGTGGAAATGACTGCAAAGAGTTTCAGTGATTCTTAGTAAAACCAAAATGATCTAGAATGTGGAAGAAATGGAAGATTCTGTTTAATTTTTTCCATATCTTGAGTCTTTGACACCTCTTTGTATCAATCCTCAGTAATGAAAATCCTTCCTGAAATATCAGTTCACTTTCCTTACTTAATAAGTATAGTGAAGTTGATTGAATATATTGTTAAACCCTTACCTTGCATCTTACAATCAACACTGTATTTTGGTTCCAAGGCAGAAGAGTGGTAAGGGCTAGGCAAGAGGGTTAAGTGTCTTGCCCAGGGTCACCCAGCTAGGAAGTGTCTGAGGCCAGATTTGAATCTGGATCCTCCCAATTCCTGGCCTGGTACCCTATCCACAGAGCCCCCAAATTGAATATTTTTATTTATTTGTTCATTTATTTATTTTTAGAAATTTTATTTAATTAATTTAGACTATTTTCCCATGGTTACAAGATTCATGTTCTTTCCCTCCCCTCCTCTCATCCCCCTCCCATAGCTAATGCACAATTCCAGTGGGTTTGCCATGTGTCAGTGATCAAGACCCATTTCTATACCATTAATATTTGCACTAGTGTGATCATTTAGAGTCTATATCCTCAATCATATCCCCATCAAACCATGTGATCGAGCAGTTGGTTTTCTTCTGTGTTTCTACTCCCACAGTTCTTCCTCTGGGTGTGGATAGTATTCTTTCTCATAAATCCCTCCAGATTGTCCTTGATCATTGCATTACTGCTAGTAGAGAAGTTCACATTCGATTGTACCACAGTGTATCATTCTCTGTGTACAGTGTTCTCCTGGTTCTGCTCCTCTCGCTCTGCATCACTTCCTGGAGGTTGTTCCAGTCTCCATGGAACTCCTCCACTTTATTATTCCTTTGAGCACAATAGTATTCCATCACCAACATATACCAGAATTTGTTCAGCCATTCCCCAACTGGAGGGCATCCCCTCATTTTCCAGTTTTTTGCCACCACAAAGAGCGCAGCTATGAATATTTTGGTACAAGTCTTTTTCCTTATGATCTCTTTAGGGTACAAACCCAGCAGTGCTATGGCTGTATCAAAGGGTAGGCAGTCTTTTAGCACCCTTTGGGCATAATTTTGAATATTTTTTAAATGACAAAAAAACCAAGGGGACAGGAGGTTCAAATATGACTTCAGACACTTCCTAACTGTGTGACCCTGGGCAAGTCACTTAACCTCCATTGATTAGCACTTACTGTTCTTTTACCTTGGAACCAATACATGGTATTGTGTCTAAGATGGAAGTTGGGGTGGGTTAAAAATGACCAAAGACCTTACATATTACTCCAGGCCATTATTCTAGGAATAAATCTCAGTATATTTGGGGAGGGATTTTATTTTTTTATATATTAAATACATTTTTTGACATTACCCTGTTTAACTTGATAAGCCTTTCTCCTAAAGTTGAAGTGTAGCCCCAAATACATTATTTTTGGAGGGTTGTGGCCAGTTGGATTTTGGTTAACCAAAATATAGTTGTACTTTGAATGGTGATAACTTTTAGTTGATCTATTCCATGTGTTTGTCTATAGTGACTCTCTTTGTACAGGTGTAACCATTCAACACCTAAGGGATGGAGACTTCTTGATACTATGCTTCAGGTTCTGCAAAGTAGGCCATGATGAATGGAGTAATTTTTTTTAAGTTTTATAAATACTTTGTCTTTTCTTCCCACACATACCCCAGCTGGTAAGGAGAGATGGGAAAAGAGAGAGTACAGATGCTTATCAATAGTGGGGAAATGCATTTTCCAGAATGCTCTGTGATTTCTTCCCTTGCCTACTCACCCTTTCCCTCAGTGTGTTGGGTTGCATTTTACCTAGCTGATATTTCAGATCATTAAGTCAGCTTTTCATACCTGAGTTCTCTCCTGGATTCGCAAGACTTTAGAAATAGAGTTTCTTCCCTTTGGGTCTACCAAAAGGGATGTTCAATTTCTAAACTCTAAGAGCTTGGGTTATAGTTAGGAGAGAGGCATCTAATAGTGTTTCTGGGAATGATGGTGAATTTGATTATTGTAACTTACAGAGTATATACTATGTAGTGGAGAGAACTCTGACCTGGGCTTAGAAGCTCAAAGTTCTAGTTTCAGTTTTGGATAATACACTTGGAGCTGGAAGGGACCTTAAAGGTTACCTGGTCCAGTCCCTGCATTTGACAGATGAGGAAATGGAAGCCTATCTAGGTAAATAACTCATCCACGCTCTCATGTGAGGCTCGAAGGAACTAGAAACAAAAGCTTTAAAGAGAAAACAGGAGGCAGATGCATTTATGTCTGAACTTCTATCTACAGTAATTTTTCACTTGTTATGAAATCTATAATAATGCTAAATATAAATGTTGTAACTTAATTCTATTAAACTTGACCAAATGTATGTTTAAGTTACATTTCTCAGCTCATTTCAACCATAACTCAAATCTAAATGAGTTTTTAAAATACCTCTAGGGCATTATGGGAAGCCTATGTCAACAACATTAGCACCTCAGAGTTCCACATGCTTTCACAAACAAGCCAATTCTAGACTAACTTTATGAGCATTTTTAACAGTTTAAAAATCTTCCAGAGGCTTTGAGATCACAAAAATGTCATAAGCATCTTTTACTTTTTTGATTATTGCTTCTTTGTGGGCCAGATTGAAAGACCTGTGCTACAAGACAGTAAAATCGGGTGGATTCTAAACTCTTTGAATGACTGGACCCAAAGAGTATTTATTAATGAGCTCAATGTCAAATAGCTGACATACTTTGTCATATTTTCAGATGACATAAAACTGGGCAAGACAATGACCATATTGGATGAAATTTTCAAGATCCCAAAAGATCTTAACAGCCTAGAAAATTGGGCCCAGTGTGTTAAGGTAAATTCTAATACAGACAAATGTAGTCTTGGGTTTGGGTTTAGAGAAATTACATTCAAAAGTACAGGATGTGGGAGGCATAGTTCAGTAACAGTTTACTTGAGAAATATCTGAGGTTGGGGTGATCAACAGTGATCAGTGGATCAACATTGTAATATGGTAGTCCAGAAAGTGAATGTGGTCTTAAACAACATCAAAAAGGGCATGGCGTCCAAGGATAAGCATGTATCAGTCATATTGTATTCTCCCCTGATTGGACATCATCCGCATTATTGTACTTGTTTGTGAGAACCATATTTTAGGAAGGACATTGATAAGCTGGGGAGTGTCTAGGGGAGGGCAATCAGTATGGTGAAGGGCATCAGGATCATGACAATAGGATTGTTAAAGAAACTGGAGATACTTGGGAGTAGAGAAAACTCAATGTGGTGATCACAGATGTCTTCAAATATTTGATGGGCTCTCACATGAAAGAGAGATTAAATCTTTTTCTACTTGGCCCAAGAGGACAGAATGAATAGTGGGTGGAAATTTCATACAATCAAATTTGTCTTGATTTAAGGAAAAACCTTCATAACAATTTAGGCCACCCCAAAGTGGAGTTTTGTCTCAGAATGGAGAAGAGCGGTAATGGTTAGACAGTGGGGTTTAAGTGACTTGCCAAGAGTCACACAGATTTGAACACATATTCTCCTAGCTCCTGGCCTGATGCCCTCTCCACTGTGCTACCTAGCTAGCCCAACCAAAGTGGAGTTCTAAAAAAGGTTTTGTGTTTCTTTTTCCTGGAGAAGATCAAGTAGTAGAAGATAGGCACTTGCCCGCCCCATCGTGGAGGGACTTCTTGTTCAGATATGAGCTGGGCTAGGTGACCTTTCTTTGAGATTGCATCCATTGCCAGTTCTGAGATTCAATAGTCATCTTTTCTCTAACTGATCTTGTGGCAATGACATCTCATACCAAACTATAGGACAGAGAAATGCCCTTTACCAAGCACTCTCACATATCTCTTTCTGTGAATCTGTGCCTCGTGTGCTTTGTAAGAGCATTGTGAATCTTTCATTCTTACCAGTAATTGGTCTTGGCAGATAATGCTTAGAAATAACTATACACATCTTTCCTTGAAAATGGAGATTTATTTCTTGAGAATATACATATGCATGTACATATTTTTATATGTGTATATATAGCAACACATATGTATGTATATATGTATATCCAACTCTATGTGTACAGACACTCACATTTAACTTTGGGGGGGATTTTCACTCATTGAAAAATGTGCAAATGCTTGTTCATCAAAGACAGGGAATTCAGTTTAACCCAATAACCACATCTAGTAGAGAAATTAGTTCTAACAAATACCAGTTTTATTTCACATAATGCTTTTGTGTTGAGAAAACTGAGAGAGAGAGAGAAAAAAAGAAAGAATTTGGACAAGGCTATAGTTCATGGGATGTTAATTATGGAGGGGAGACAGGAGAGGGAGTGAGAGGAGACTGAATTAAAAGACATGGAACAGCAATGAGTCTGGATCTTGGAAAGGGGAAAAGGTGAACAGACACTAATTACACAAGGCTATCCCGGAGTCAAACCGTGGATCATATTCAAAAAGAAGGAATTGGAACTTGTGGAATGACTTTTAATACCAAAGATTTTAATATCAAATATCACTGTGATGATTTTTTTTGGTCATAGAAATAAAAGAAAATGGTCTCCCCAACGTGTTGAATGGTCGTGAAATATGTAGATTGAAAGAGAACATGAGGAAATAATGTTTAAAATATTGAGCTATCTTCTCTTCTCTTTCTTTCCCCTGCCTCCCCTCCCCTTCTTTCCTTTCCCCTTTCTTTCTCCCTTTTACTCTCCCTTCCTTTCCATTTCTCTCCCCCTCTATCTCTTTTTTTTCCTCTCTGTCTTCCTCTCTCTCTCTCTCTCTCTCTCTCTCTCTCTCTCTCTCTCTCTCTCTCTCTCTCTCTCTCTCTCTCTCTCTTACTCTCTCTCTCCATCTCCCTCTCTGTCTCTGATAGCATAGACATTTGAGAGCTGACAATAGTTAATATTCATTGTTAGAAACTGATAAAGGAATAGATTTTATTGCCAAGAAAATCAGCATTTGCTAGATTTTTCAGTGTCTTACGTGCCCTATAAACTGGCTCCCCTAACTATTATTCTCATTACTGTGCAATCTAATCTAATGCTTTTTGACTTTTCCTTGGCCTGGGACAAGGGAAGGCCATGGGGATGCGAATTGGGAAAAATGTAGGTAGTCTGTTTTCCATTTCTCTGGTGACTCTTCCTAAGTTATGTCTACTAACATTGTTGAGGACAAAGTCTTAGTGCCTGAAACACTCCTGTTATCCTTGGTAAACATCAGACTTGTGGGACTTGATCTGCATAGTTGAGTGAAGTTTGCTGATTGATCTTTTTAAAGGGTAAGACTCTTTTGAGATCAGAAATAAATAGGTTGAGATGAAAAGGCTACAAGACAAAAGCCAATAATGACACAAAGACAAGCCCTTCTTGAATGGGGAATCGTGAAGGTGGAGGTTTAGAAATGATCACTACAGGTGCTCTTTAGAGAAGTGCTTTTCAAATGGTAACAAATTGTGGGGCTTTCCATTGATTAAGGCAAATACCCACTCTTTCTGTTTTGATTAATTTGTCGAGCTCTGGTCTATTTCTGTAGTAAATGAATAAATATTAAAACCCTGTCTTTATTGACTAAAAGGATGCCATTTTTGTCCGATTCAAGATGAATTTGGTATCGGTAGTTTACCCATCCAAAAATGCTTTGGATAAATGGAAGTTGTCATTTAGTGTTTTACACAACCTCCTCCCTTCCCTACCCAACACACCCAATTCCAGACATGCTACATGCAGTATTTGAAAGAGTGAATACATCATTTCCTTTTCGAGTTCTAGCATCTCCATTTCAACAAGGCACTGGTTGCTAAAATGTCACAGAGATTCTTACCAGACTGATCCCAAGCTGCGTGTGTGTGTGTGTGTGTGTGTGTGTGTGTGTGTGTGTGTGTGTGTGTGACTTGAAGACATTTCAGTGAGACACTCTTCTTGGATGGCATTGTTTCTGGTGCTCATCCATTTCTGCTCTTTCTGAGTATGCTGAGGAAATTCAACTTGCGTGAAATCTCTCTCTACAGAGCTAGACTCTGCCGTCTGTTTGATGGGCCAGGCTCCCTTTTCCAGAGGAAGTCTTGTCATCCTTATAGCAACTGCCTGGGCATCATCATAGAAGATGCTGTCTACTCCATTGCCATGGAGATCAGCACTTAGTAGTTAGTGCTACCACTGGCAGCATTTTCAATGCACTCTGATGTGACATGATGAAAGAGGGGAGAGGAATGTGAAAATGAGTGAGCCACTTGAAGGAGAGCATGCCCTTTTCCAATAAAAATGCATGCACTAGCTTTCCAGAGAGAAAGGCAAAAACATTACTGTTTGTTTCATTACTCACCATTCCTTCTACTTTAGGGATAATGACACAGATCACAGTAACCACACCCCTGCCCTCTGTTGCTTTTTCATAGCTTTCTCTGCTAATATTTATGGTAAATTACTTTAAAACAACAATAATAATGAGAATGGGTTCAAGGAGCTGAGGTCTTGGAAAGGTAAGATGTGATCCTATTCAGTTCACCAAAGGCAGACTCTTTAAAATGAGAAATAACTATTCTTGATAGAAAACCCTTTGTTTTTGAGTAACTAAAGTGTATAGACTACAGCCTCTATTTTTTTAAACCCTTATTTTCCATCTTGGTATCAATACTGTGTATTGGTTCTAAGCAAAAGAGTGGTAGGGGCTAGGCAGTGAAGGTTAAGTGACTTGCCCAGGGTCAAAAGATTTGAACCCAGGACCTCCCCTCTCTAGGCCTGGCTCTCAATCCACTGAGCCACCCAGCTATACCCCTATATCATTTTAAAGTCATCAAGAGGTACTTAAGTAGACAGGTGATTAAGTAGGACATATTTAAGATTCAGATCTAGGGAATGGGATGGGGAGTCTGGTTAGTGTTGAGCATTGATGGGGCACCATATGATAATAAAGTAGTAGATTAGAGTTCTATAATATAGTCAGTTCTATCTCTGTGGAATAGATGGATTCCAGTCTGTATAGTCCAAGTTATAGTTTTTCCAGTAATATATGGCTGTGGGAGTTGGGTTGTAAGGAAAACTAAGAGCCACAGAATTGATGCTTTCAGATTATGGGGCTGGAGAAGACTTTCGAGAATCCCTTGTACACTTAGGAGATCAAATCAGTCCGTACTTAAAAGAATTAATTCAGATTTCTCATTGGAAGGATAAAAACTGAAGATACAGTTTAAATACTTTAGACTCCTATAATGAGAAGACAACACTCATTGGAAAAGAGCCCTGATGCTGGGAAAGATTGAAGGTAAAAGGAAAAGGGGAGGACAGATGATGAGATGGATAGATAGTGTCATGAAAGCTGTGAACATGAATTTGGACAGACTTCAAAGAGATAGTATAGAATAGTAAGCAGGGCCTGCCATGCTATTTTCCCTGGACTTATCAAAAGAGTCAGACAGGATTGAATGAATAAACAACAACAGAAAAGTTCTATTGGAGTCGATGTGTTTTTTAAGCATCTCTTGTTTTCAATGTCCTATGATAGGTATTGTGACATATATGAGGCAGGACAAGACTTGGCCCAAGTCCTCAAGAAGCTTACTGTTTAGTGGGGGTACTTAACATACATATAAAAAGAACTTTAATACAATTTGAACATACTCAGTGCCGAGAAAGAAATATAAGCCAAGGGCTCTAAGAGGCACAAGAAGTGAGAGTTGACTGAAAGGTATTCCATGAGAAAAGTAAGACGATTTTCTCCACCAAGGAAGCTTCCATGACTAGTTGAAATTCATCGCTGAGGGGTTAAGTGGCCTCAATCATATTGTTACCATTAGAATTATCTTGGGAAATTGATTCTGGGGTAGGAATATCAGTTTATTGGTCAGGGCAGCATCATAACTGGTAAAATGATGTTCAGGTCAATGGCCCTCTCAAATGACAAGAGACCCTGAGTCTTGGCCAGGCAGCTTTATTAAATAGAGTTTTAGTAGTTCATTATTCAGCCACTCCCTTGAATATCCTCTTTCTCTAGTTGGTGAATACCTAATTAGAAGGTGGTCTGTCAGCCCTTCATCCTTCCCACCGCAATGGGTGGACAGATGATGGGGTTTTTATGTATTCTAGAAAAGAACTCTTGTTTCCTTCATTTCTTAACCAAATTCTATTAAGAAGGAAGACATTCTTTGGGATTCCTAAGGACAAAGGAAATGCAAAAAGCAGCAGATTGGGAGGAATCTCTAATCCAGCTCTCATGTACATGAATACACAGTCATTTTCCATAATATACAGCCATTGGGGCCTTTCTACTCTAGGATTCTGATATAAGAATTAGTACAGTATGTGAAAAATAAATTCTCAGAATGTCATGAGACCCATTACCTTTTTCCTTTGTAGTACTTTCTTGGGATCTTTTCTCTGCCATCCGTTCAAGATGGACCTTAACTTCTTCCCAGTTGAGCATGCTGTAGCATATAGAATGATGGACTTGGAATCCGGAGGTTCTGGATTCAGACATTGTCTTAGATCCTTACTAGCTATGTGACCCTAGATAAACCACATAACTTTTCAAGGCTTCAGTTTTCTCACCTGTAAAACAAAGGGGTTGTCACCTAGAGACTCTAAGGGTCCTTCCAGAGCTAAATGCTAGGTGTTGATTAATTTATGATTCTACTTGAGCTATCTGGATCTCCATTTTCATATTTGTAAAACAAAATGAGGGTGTTTTACTTCTAAGATTTCTTCCAGCTGTAAATCCATTATTCTGTGATCTGAGCATGAAACTTTCCTGACTTCACATTATCTCAAATCCTCTATCTAGAAAGAGCCTCCCTGGTATTCTCTGAGTGGGCAGGTCCAGATGTATAATTTCTTCAGTGGAGGGATTCACCAGTATAGATATGCTACTCTGGAACTAATGTGAAATTGACAGTTCTAGATAGTTACTTGGGACACTGAGAGAATGAAATGACTTGTCTATGATCATACTGGTGTAGATCTTCTAGTCAGGATTTGAACTCTGGTCTTTACCAAACTATATAAACTGAAATGATTCATTAATTCCTCATTTTCTCATTTTCAAAGATAGTACAAGGAGTTGATACTGTATTAGCTAATAGTAAAAATACTGTAGGTACTCTTTCTTTCCAGAGGACACTGCCTTCAGAGCCAAAATGCTGTGCAGAGTATATTATGTCCTCCACACAGCACAGCTTGTACCCTGTATTCCCAAGGTGAAAGATGCCAGCCCAGAAAAAACAATGTACTCTTTATATCTCCTTGTCTGTTCTAATTCATTCTATCTGAACTGCACAGAAACCCTCTATTGTCCTATGCATGTGCCAGAGTTGATGTTCTGAGCAGGGGAATTCATGATCTGTCCTAGTTAGTGCCAACTTCCCACCCCTCCATCTAGAGAAGGAAGCTAAAGCATTTGTTGAGTGATAAGTGTTCGTGTGTCCCTTGCATGAAAACAAGGTGAGCAGATCAACTATGAATAATACGAAGTGGGAGAATACAGTGGCATCTGCCTCAATCCAATCCAATTCTCTACAGTCAATTCTTCTTCTGCATGCTTCACACTAACGGTGAATAGACTAGGGTAAGAAATGGTTGGGGAAAGCCCCACTATGGTATATGAATGGAAGGAAATATTGCTGGGTAGCAAGAAATGAAAGATACAAAGAATTGTGAGAAGTATGGGAAGATTTGTATGATCAGATACTAAGTGAGGTCAGTAGAACCAAGAAAAGAATATACCTCAAACTAAAGCAATGTAAATAAAAGGATCTCCAAAAGGAAATTGAACTCTGGATAATGGAAATAATCACAGAAGGTCCTGGAAAAGAGATATAGAAACATATCTATCTCCCTTCTCACCTCGGCAGAGAGAGGGACTATTAAGGCTGATTATTATAAACATTACAACAGCTAAGGGCAGCTATGTGGCCCTATGGAGAAAGAGCTGGTTTGGGAGTCAGGAAACCCTGTCCTCAAATTTGGCCTCAGGTATTAGCTCTGTGACATCACTTAAGCCTGTTTGCCTCAGTTTCCTCATCTGTAAAATGAGCTGGAAATGGCAAAGCACTCTAGATATCTTTGCCAGGAAAATTCCAAATGGAGTCACAAAGAGTTGGACATGACTGGACAACAACATTGTAGATTAATGTTTTTTATATAGAATGATTTTGATTAATTGTGTTTCTTTGTCATAAGGAGAGGGTTCAAGCTTATTGATTCAGCACAGAGTGCTGGTTTGCAGTTAGAAGATTTGGGCTCGGCTACTTAATACCTGAGCAACATCACTTCCCCTCCTTGGGCCTTAGTTTCATCTTCTGTAAAAGGAAGGATTTGGAACAGATGGCCTCTGAGATTCCTTCCAGCTCTAGATCTAGGATCTTATACATATAAAGACAAAAACATCAATAAAATTATTTTTTAAATTTAGACTTAAAAATAAAAATTAAATTTAAATGACTTTAAAATGAACAATTCTTTGGGTTTTTTAACTTTATTTAATTGGTCAATTTAGAATATTTTTCCTTGATTATAAGAGTCATGTTTTTCCCCTCTCCTCCCCCTACCCTCTCCCATAGCTGACACACAATTCCACTTGGTTTTACATGTGTCATTAATCAAAACCTATTTCCATATTATTGACATTTGCACTAGGGTGATCATTTAGAGCCTATGTCTCCAATCAGATTCCCATTGACCCATGTGATCAAGCAGTTGTTTTTCTTATGTCTTTCTACTCCCACAGCTCTTCCTCTGGATAGCATCTTTCTCATGAGTTCCTCAGATTGTCCTGGGTCATTGCATTGCTACTACTAGAGAAGTCCATTACATTCAATTGTGCCACAGTGTATCAGTCTCTGTATACAATGAACAATTCTTTGTTACTCTCATTCATCATCTCTTTTTATACCTCCCCATACTCCCTCTTGAGCATCCCAGATGATAAATCACAGCATTTCTGTGAGACATGGAGATTTCACAAGGATTACCGTTCCTGTTTGGCAGAGGAGGAAACTGAGGCAGAGATGGGAGTAGAGATTTAACTGAGATCACATAGCCACTAAATTTCTGATTCCATGGGGTGGCAGTTAAAAGGAAAATGTCCCTTGAAAAGAAAGCTCTCAATCCACACTCCTACCTAGTTCTCCTGCCCCACCTTGACACTCACCCTCAGGAAGGTGTATTTTCCTATAGCACTGAGCTTTGTAATAGCTTTTGAATTGAAGCTCATGCAGTACATACCCAAGAGTTTAGCCTTCTTAGAAGGCCCTGCTAACAATAGGGAATAGCAGGCAATCTGTCTTCCTGCTGTTTGGCCTGTAGATCTTGGACTGACAAGGCTATTTGTATTCCGTTCTGCCCTCTTCTTTCTAGGTGCTCTTCATTGACTGCCCATGGGCAGAGCTTCAACAGCTCAGAGCCAGGATGCTCTGCTCCTGCTTCTGAATGTCATCTCCACCCCACTCCCACCCCCAACAGCTTGCAGGTCAGTTGCTTCCTTTCCAGCCCTCCCATCCTCTCTAGTGGGATCAGCACTGATCTCTGGGACTTTGGGGCAGACTATGCTGTGGGCTGGCTGTTTTATCATTCTTTGTTTATGGAACTGCTGAGGAAATGCCCCTTTCACCATCCATTGTAGGAAGTCAGTGTATCATCAGCTCAGATATTCAACAACAGTGGCATTCTTTGAAGTTTATTACCATTTCATAGCAGAGGGAACTTTGACTTGTGGGATCAAGTTCTGCCTCTGACCTTTCCTGGCTACATGAACCAGGCAAGTCTCTGCCTCAGTTTACTCTTCTGTAAAAGGAAGGGATTTAAAGATCACTTCCAGCTGGAAATCTATGATTGTGATTTAGTACCTTGGGAAAGGGAGCTGGTAGAATTAAATTCTACTTTTGCTTCCCTGTGGGTAAGTTTTCCCAGTATGCAAAATCCTCAGCTTTCTCCCTAGGGAGAAGCCACAAATCGGCCAAAACAACATTTGCACACAGCCCGAGTTGATAGAAAACAATGCAGTTCTTCATGTGATTGCTAGGTCAGAAGCCCCACCGGGTTGGCAGCTTCTGGTGGGGAAAGACGTGCAAGAGACGCAAATTAATTGGAACCAAGCAATTTGTTGCAGTTGTCCTTGTGGGAAATGCTCTTTCTTTTGGGTGTGTGAGCTAAGTGTCGTAGAACAAAAAAAGAAAATGATGTCCTTCATGGATAAGGCTGCAGGGAAAGAAACCACTTTCCTTCCTCTTTCCCTTGAAGGTGAATTTTTATCACAACACTTCATTGCATTTCAAAATGGGATCTAAGGGGGTTAGATGGGCTGGGGTAAGCTGAGGAGGGCTTTCAGCTCCCTTGTTCCCATTCTTCAAATTAGCTGCTTCATTATGTTTATTGCTATCGCTACCCAACATTTGTTTCCAACTCCAACTCTACTTTCAGAGAAAGTAGAATCGCTGTGCATTCTGTCTACTCTATATGTATTGGGCATTGCACCTATATCAGTATATGTTATCTCCCTCACTAGAATGTAAGCTTCCTGAGGGCAAGGACAGTTTTTGCTTTTTCTCTATAATAGTGCTTAGCATATTTCATAGCACCGAATAAGGACCTAATAAATGTCTGTGGGCCCACTGTGTGATCATTTCAAGTACTGACATTTTCATAGTGTTTTATTTTACAGTGTGTGAATCACTTTGTGTCAGTTATTTCATTGGGGTGGCACAACAACAACCCTGGGAGGTCAGCCCAAGAGATATTGTTTTTCCCACTTTACAGATGAGGAAACTGAGGCTGAGAGAAGTTAAGTGGTTTGTCTGTCAGAGGCAAGATTTGTATTCTGGTTTTCCAGACTCTAAACCATTATTCTGTCTACTTTGACACTCAGGTGTGGGCACAGACTGTAAATGGTCTCAAAGCATGTACTCCACAAGAAATACGAGTTAACCTAGGTCTCAGCTTTTCACGTCCCACTTTCTGGTCAATGAAGCTTAATAACGTGTTGTAAAAATGGTTTATCTTTGAAATATGCTGTCTTCCATATATGGAGCCAATGACTAATCCGCCATTGGTAAAACAGACACTTTAAGTCCAAACGAGGGTAGGCTGTACTGTGTCATCCACACTTTGTCACCAGCCTATTGTAGCCAGTCGCCTTTATGGGTAAACTATCTGGCTAGATTAGAAATAAAGCTGTGACCCAGAAAGAGATGCCCTTCTTCCCTTCCTCAAACCAGTCTAGGCAGCCCATCTAGGAAGTGACCTCATCAGCACAATGCTGCGAGCTGAATGGATTCTCAGTTACACCTTTTTAAGCTGTTGGTAGTGCTTTTAAGTATTCGAGTCATGAATTGTTAGAATCAGAGAGATTCTTGAAATTATTGAGTCAGATCTTATGTGACAGATCTGGAAACTAAGGTCCAGAGATTTTAAAGGACTTGCTGAAAGAAGGTGATCCAATGGGAAGAACATGATGCTATGTCACAAACATGAATGCCATTTTGCATATTTCTGCATTTTGTAGTCTGAGTAAGTCACTTAGCCCTGTCCCACCCTAACCTCAGTTTCCTCGTCTGTGAAATGGGGAAAATATTGTTTGTACTCACTACCATAAGGCTGTTGTCAGTACTCTTAAAAAATTAGTAAGTATTCTTGCTTTCATTCAAGGACTCCCAATCCAAAACTCCTCCCCAGAGTCATAACTAGAATATTAATGGGACTTTGTCCCAGGGTACCAAAGGGAAGGTCAGCACTGCTGCCACAGCTGACATTTTACAGCCACTCTGAGTGTCCTATTGCCTTGAGTGGGGACAAAAGATAGGTCATCCATTCCTGGTGTGACTGCACTCAAACATTCTCCTATTGTCCTTTATCATATTGTTGCTGCCTCTCATTGTAGTGTACCCTGGCCACACCTATGCCTTCATCCGGCTGTACTTTGTTCCACCACTGCCACCAGCCCCCTTTGACCATAGTTGGACTGTCCTACACATGTACCACCACTGTCCCTCCCGCCTACAACTCTTGATCCAGAGTGCAGAATTCCCATTCCAGCTCTGCCTCTTCCTCCACTCTAGGCAACAGGAGGCTTCATGGCTGCTCTTTCCTTTCTGGTGTTTTTCCAAAGGCAGTTCAGTACCCACTTGGTCCTTTCATAATCAAATCTGTGTCCTGTGGTTTCCAACAAAGGAGCATATAGACACAGCATTTTGCATGTCAGAAGTCTAATCCACTGCAAGGTTAGCCGGGACTTGGAGCTAGCCTGGGGTAATGTTTCATCACTCAGAAGGGGCCAGGGTGGGGGGGGGAGTGCCACATCTGGTACACAGTCACTGTCACTCGTTCTTTCCCCCCTCTTTTTCTATGACAGAAATGAATAGTGGGAAAGCTTTCCTCCGGGCCAAACCTTTTTTTAAGCATTCCCAGAGAATAGACATTTTTTTCTTTCCAGGAAACATTTTATGATGTGGTTTAAAAAATTCTCATTCATTCATTCATTCATTTACTAAGTGCCTGCGGTATCTCAGACACAGTGCTTGACCCTGAGAACACACAGACAAAAACACGGAAGACCCTGCCCTCAATGAGCTTATTTTCTACTGCAGTGGAGGAAGGAGAATCATCCCAAAACAAGTGATCAAGAAACACAATAGTGTGGACAAGGAAGCTACTACCAGGGAAAGGCTGAACTTTGAAGAAAGGCAATCAATCATCAAGTCTTGGAGGGTCAGAAGGGGCAGTGATTATGGGAGGAAGACAGCTTCTGATGCTAACTTTGAGTTGCCTGTGGAATTCCTAGTCCATCCTCTCAAAATGCAGAAGAAAGAGGGGGCAGCTGGGTAGCTCAGTGGATTGAGAGCCATACCTAGAGATGGGAGGTCCTAGGTTCAAATCTGGCCTCAGATACTTCCCAGCTGTGTGACCCTGGGCAAGTCACTGAACACCCATTGCCTAGCCCTTACTGCTCTAATGCCTTGGAAACAATACGTAGTATTGATTCTAAGATGGAAAGTAAGGGTTTATTTTATTTAAAAAATGAAGAAGAGAATCCCCATAGGAAGTCAGCCTTTTTTTGCAGTTTCTCCTGATCTTGTGCCATTAGAAAAAAGAAAACAGCAACCAGGCTCCAGAAAGATCCACTGCAAAGGTTAAGTCAGCTTAGGAAGGAGGAGAAAGGTTATTTGTGTCAATAAACATGGTAGAGGGATGATCAGGTGCCTGTCATTCCTGCTGCCTCGGCTCAGTTGGCAGGCAGAGTAGCTCCCAGGCAGAGATCAGAGGTGGGAAGGGACAGAGGAGTTCTGGTCTTCCATTAGCAGCCTCAAAGGAGAAAACAAAGAGTGAGTTTGCTGCTTCAGTCTTACCTGGAGGCCCCCAGAAGCCAAGCTTCAAAGGGCAATCACTTTGGAGAGTTGCAAGCACAGGGGGTTTCCTCTTTACTGCTTGGAGTAAAAACCCAGGGCCCTGTTCATTCCACAAAGCAGGAGAATTGTATTTGATTTAAAGCATAATTCAAGACAGAAATTGGCCAAATACCAGCCCCCTGCCAATGAGCCTGAGAATTGGAAGGGACCTCAGAAGCCATTCAGTCTAACCTTTGTCTGGGCTAGAGTCCCCACCCTGATATTCCTGAGAGTGGCCATCCAGCATCTGTTTGAAGATCTCAGGGCACAGAGTTCACTACAGCCCAAGGCAGCCATTTCCACTTTGGGACAGCTTTTATTTTTTAAGTTGGTTGGGGGGATTTCACAGAAATCTGTTTCTCTGCAATTTAGAAGCAAGCAGTTAGTCGACAGTCATTTATTAAACCATTACTATGTGCCAGGCTCTCTGCTAAAATGCTGGGGATACAAAGAAAAAGCAAAAAAAGAGACCCCCTCTTAACAAGTTTACATTCTAATAAGAGAAACAACCTATGTAAAGATAAATATATTCCAGAAATGTGTAGAATATGTGCAAGGTTACCCTAGAGAGGAAGGACCTAGTAGCTAGGAAGTCTAGAAAAGGCTTCCTGGAGAAGGTGGCATATAAGGGAAGTTGGGATCCTAGAAGATAGAGACTAGAAAGAAGAATATTCCAGACGTGGGAGGCAGTCAATGAAAAAGCACACAGATGGGGAAATGGAAACCTATTGGGGAAGATATAAAGTTTGGTATGACTAGATGTGAGACTATATGGAGATGGTCAACTAGGTGGCTAAGAGGATAGAGAGCCGGGACTAGAGATAAGAGGTCCCGAGTTCAACTCTAGCCTTGGACACTTCCTAGCTTGGTGATACTGGGCATGTCATTTAATCCCCTATGCCTAGCTCTTCCTGCTCTTCTGTCTTCAAACTGGTCCTCAGTGTCCATTGTAAGTCAAAAGTGTAGGGTTTTTTAAGAATATATGGAGAGGTATAATTGTAAGATTAGAGAGCTAAGATGGAGCCTGGATCTGACAAGCTTTAAAGGTCAAAAATAAGAGTTTATATTTGATTCTTGAAAGTCATTGCAGTTTACTGAGTTGGGATAAGGACAGACTCATACTTCAGGAAGATCTCTTTGGTAGCTGCATGAAAGATGGATTGAAATGGGAAGAAAGTTGAGGCAAGGAAGTCCATTAGGAAGTTACTGAAATAGGCTAGGGGAGAAGTGATTTACCGTGAACTAGGGTGGTGACTATGAGTGGAGAAAAGGAGATAGATGTATGTCAAATGGAGACAATGCCCCTCTCCACTGAGTTCAGCTTGAGGAGTTTGGATTGCCAGATCACAATAGAGGCCAACACTTATTTAAGTTATTGTTATATGCCAGGTGTTGTGCTAGTTACCAGGGATATAAAGATTTTTTAAAAAACAACCCCTGCTTTTAAGAAGCTTATATTCTAATGGGTAAAAGTAGCATAGGTAGCAAGAAGTAAATAAGCACCATTTGGAGGATGGGAAGGACTCTAGCAACTGTGGAGCTCATGACTGATCTTGTGGAGATGGTGGCATGTGAGCAAAGCACATTATTCCTGAGATCCATGAAATCCCTCACTTGAACTGCTACTTAGCTAAGCCTCCCCTATCCAATCATCCTGAGGAGGTGAGAAAAGCTTATGGAAATCACATCAGAACACCTCTTACTATAACACAAGTCACTCTTATGAAATCAGAGTGGATAGTCCCACCACATTTCCTTGGTGCCTCTTTGAATATCTGGTCTCCCGAACTATACCATATGCTCCTGGGAGGTTGAGCCAGACCTTACTCAATGATGATGATGAAGACTAACATTTATATAGTGCTTACTACCTGCCAGGAACTTCACCAAGGGATTTATAATTATAATCTCGTTTGATCCTCATAACAACTCCAGGAGATAAGTGCTATTGTTATCCCCATTTTACAGAAAAGGAGACCAAGGCAAACAGAGGTCAAGTGATTTTCCCATAGGTGTCAGAGGCAGAGAGCCCAGTTTCCCTGACTCCAAAGCCAGCTCTTTACTTACTAATACTAATTTTGGTTGAGTCCTCCATAAGGGGGTTTCTGTGACTGACTCCAAGGGGGAAAGAGTGCTAACAGATCACTGGCCTAGAGCTTTCAGAATTCTCTAAAGGCAAACTGAAGGGCATATGTAAGTGACCAACTTGGGAATGGATACCTATCTCAGTAATCATGACATGCCACCATCTGTCTGATCACACAAAGGGCCATAGAATCAGAGACTGGAGGAACTTATCCAGGACTTCTAGTGATCATCTAGTCCTATTCACCTTGTTTTCCAATGGAGAAAACAAGGTAGAAAGTAATCAAGTGCTATAAGAGTTCAAAGGCAAGAACCCAACATCAGAAAATGATTTATCTTAGTGAAGAATACAGGCTTATTTTCAGTTAACAAACAAATACCCTTTTTAAAATGAAATTATTATATATTTTCATTCCAAATTACATCTGGAAAATTTTTAGCATTTGTTTTCTGATATTTTGTGATCCAAATTCTCTATCTCCCCTCCTTCCCTAAGATGTCAAATAATCTGATATAACTTACACAAATACTATAATGCAATATATTTCCATATTCATCATGTTATAAAAGAAGACATATCACACATACAAGAAGAAACCCATGAAGAAAATAAAGTGAAAAAGTGGTATGCTTTGATCTGTATTCAGACTCTCTCAGTTTCTTCTATGGCATGCTATCTTGGATCTTTGCATAATAGTTGTCATTCTTAATTGATCATCATACAGTATTTTTGTTACTATATGTGATGTTCTCTTGGTTCTGCTCATTTCACTTTGTATCAGTTCATATACATCTTTCCAGGGTTTTCTTTTTTATTTGGAAAACTTTACTTAATTAATTTAGAATATTTTTCCATGGTTACAAGATTCATGTTCTTTCCGCCCCCTCCCCACAACCCCATCCCATAGCTGACACACAATTCCACTGGGTTTCATATGTGTCATTGATCAAAACCTATTTCCATATTATTGCTATTTGCACTGGGGTGATCATTTAGAGTCTACATTCCCAATCATATTCCCCTTGACCTATGTAGTTAAGCAGTTGTTTTTCTTCGGTGTTTCTGCTCCCACAGTTCTTCCTCTGAATGTGGATAGTGTTCTTTCTCATAAGCCACTAATGGAGAAGTCCATTACATTCAATTGTGCCACAGAGTATCTATCTCTGTGTATAATGTTATCCTAGTTCTGCTTCTTTCACTCTGCATCACTTCCTGGAGCTCATTCCAGTTCCCATGGAATTCCTCCACTTTATTATTCCTTTGAGCACAATACCACAATTTGTTCAGCCATTCCCCAATTGATGGGCATCCCCTAGTTTTCCAATTTTTGGCCACCACAAAGAGCGCTGCTATGAATATTCTTGTACAAGTCTTTTTCCTTATTATCTCTTTGGGGTACAAACCCAGCAGTGCTATGGCTGGATCAAAGGGCAGACAGTCTTTTAGCACCCTTTGGGCATAGTTCCAAATTGCCATCCACAATGGTTGGACCAATTCACAACTCCACCAGCAATTTTCCAGGGCATTTTTAAATCACCCTATTTGTCATTTCTTATGGCATAATAGTGTTCCATTACAATCATATACACCAACTTGTTCCGCCATTTCCCAATTGATGGACATCCCTCCCCATCCTTTTAAATTCTTTGCCACTACAAAAAGAGCTGCTAGAAATATTTTTGTACTAATAGGTCCTTTTCCTCTTTCTTTTGTCTCTTTGGGACACAGACATAATAGTGGTGTTGCTGGTCAAACAGTAAGCACAGTTTTATAGCCCTTTGGTCATGGTAAAACAAATAGTCTTTTACAACAAAACTTCAAATGAATGAGTTTGCTAAGAGCTGCTACCTATTTACAATCAAATTTATAGTCTTAAGGAGATGCCTAGTCCATTGAAAGATAAAATGATCGGTACAGTCATACAACCAATATGTCTCTGAGGCCCGACCTGAACTTCGGTCTTCCTGTCACTACTTCCAACTTTCTGTCTACTTTGTCACACCATTTATCTTATGAGGACTATGATATCTATCTTCAAACAGTGACATAATGGAGAATGATGTCATAGATGTGAACATGTATCATAATTCTGAACCAGAATAACCTTAGAAATGTTTGTACACTACATAAAAGTATATTAGAGTTAAATTACTGGCTCAAGATCACACAGCTAGGAAGTGTCTGAGGTTGGGTTTGAATTCGGGTCTTCTTGACTATATGTCAGCACTCTATCCCCCTCAACTGCACAGTGTACTATATAGATTTTCACAATTACACCCTGATCATGTTTTCTCAAAGATTAAAATGAAATTACAAAGACTCCACCCCTACCCCCACTTTAAAACTTTTCCTGACCAGGGGACTGAGGGAAATGAGAAAGATTCTGGAATTTCCTATTTTTCTAGACATGGTACTTTAAGAAAATTTCTCCCTAGGTTCTTTGATTATTTGGTGGTGCATTTGTTCCTGAAATAACCTTTAACTGTGAATTAAAAAAAACACTATGTCTCTTTGGCTTTCTCAGGGTGACACCTCATTGTGTGATACATCATGTCTGATTACATCGGTCACATTGCATTAGGCTGTGTCAGTAATGAAACACAATGTGACTGATGGAACTGGTCATGACACAGAACAGCATTTGGTTAGCCAGTCTATGAAATCCAGTGCAAGGTCCCAAAGTAGAAAAATAGAGCAGAAGTAAAGAGAGCAGGCCAAAATGAAATGAATAACCTCAGACAGTGAGATTTTAAATATTTGTTGATAGAAAAGAACTGCATGGCCCACCAAATGCAGCTAATTTGAACCCTGGGAGATTTGAAAACTTATTAAAATCACTCCACTGTCCCACTAGCATAAATTGGTCTGAAAGACCAAAGCTAGGCTTTGTTCAATTGCATCCTGACTATCTAACTCCATGTTATCTTTACTAAGATCACCAACTCCTCTCCCAGGACTTCCCTGAGTGCTGAGGCATTGCGGCCACCCAAGAACATGAGGGTCTTCTGTGGATTGTTAGATAATGTGTGTAAGGTGCTATTGAAATGTCAGCTATTGTGATGGCCAGATATGTTCCTCTGAATTTTCTCAATATAAACTATGGAAGAGTACATATTCACATTGGTATCAGTATTCAAGTTTGAGAGATGTCATAGTGTAGTAGATAAATGGTTGGCCTTGGAGTCCTGAAGACTTGGAGTAAAGTTCTACCTCAGATATATGGGCTCACAGGTCTACCTATCTATCCATCCATCTATCCATCTATCTATCTATCTATCTATCTATCTATCTATCTATCTATCTATCTATCTGTCTGTCTGTCTGTCTGTCTGTCTTTCTGTCTATCTATCTATCTATCTATCTATCTTTCTGTTCATTTATCTTTCTATTCTATCCCTCTATATATCTGTCTATCTGTCTATCTCTCTATCCACATGTCATTTAAACTCTCAGCACTCCTGAAGGATCTAAGTCTGATTTACAAAGAAGATATTTATCTTCATTGGAGGGAATTTCCATACCAGAAGCTCTCTACACCTATACTATCACAGGGCTGGACAGAGTCAAAACTAGCACAGAGTAGCAGGTGCTTTGATCCAGGTCTCCAAAATTGTGGTGGTTGTTGTTATTGAGTCCCTTTTCGATTTTGTCTGACTTCATTTGGGGTTTTCTTGGCAAGCATTCTGGAATGGTTTGCCATTTACTGCTCCAGCTCATTTTACAGATGAGGAAACTGAGGCAAGCAAGGTTAGGTGAGTTCCCCAGAGCCACACAGCTAGTAAGTTTCTGAGGACATATTTGAACTCAGATCTCCCTGAGTTCAGGTGTAGAGCTCTATCTACTGCACCATCTAGCTACCATCATCTGCTGACCCCAAACTATCCAACATGATTTCTTTCCCCTCCCCATATTTTAGTTGCTTCTCACTCTCAGGACCTGCCTTTCCTTACCAGTACTGTATTGAACCAGAGTGGATTTTCCAGGGTTGCTTAGGATCAAACCTAATGGCAATGGCAACAATGGCGTGTGCCAGCTTTTCCAACAATGACCTCACAGTCTCTAACCCTCTCTTCCTTCCAAGATCAAATGTGCTCTGGGTGTCGGAATTACTAGCTACAGATAGAGAGGAATTAAAAATGCAGTTTAAGATGTATATACTTGCTGTATATACTCTGTGTCCTCCCAAGTCTCTGCGGTCTGGTTTTATATTTCAAGGAGCATGACCCACATTAGATCCATTGTCTATCTCAAGTCCTGTCGTAGCTAGTCAACATTCACATGCAATTCCACTGTATTTTGAGTTTTACAAGATCCTGAAGACTGAGCAGATGCAAAAGAACTGCCCCAGAAAGCCCTTTATGCAAACAGGGGGTGGAGGCAATGTTTTAAGGTTGCTTGCTGTGAACAGACTGTGAGCATCTGGAGGGCAGGGACCTTGTGTTCTCCATTTTTAGCAACTCCTTGGTACCTAGGACAGCAACATACTCCCAATGGCAGCTTCCTAAGTGTTTGATTGATAGTAACCACTGCTGCCCTTTATAAAACTGGCTCTCAAATTCATTCTTCCTCAGAGCACAGATTAACATGCATTCAGTAGAAACCTGATGTTTTATTCAGTTCCTTATTTGGGTTCAAATAAGAGAGTATTGTGAACTGTATGACAAAGGTTGGAATATTCAGCTTGCTGTATAGGGCAATTAGCTATTGGGAAAAGGTCCTTGGACAGAATAAAGCCAAAGCAGACATCTCTGACCATAATTAATCTTGGAGCTTTCTATTCATCACTTTGCAATTTTTCCATACCTCACTTACCACAGAGGTTCATTTATGAACAATCTCGTTAGTGCAACTGATTGCAGAGTTGCGTGCCTGTTTTATTTTACTGACTCCTAAATTGTTCAGGAGAAATTAACTTCACCGAAGAAACAAGCGCCTGAATTGGCTTTGACCATTCCTTACTTCTTTTTGTTCGTTAGTCAAGCATTTCTAAAGTACCTACTGTATGCAAGGCACCATGATAAGGAACTAAGGACAGAGATAGGAAAAAAAAGTCCCATTCCATAATAGCTTAGATTTTACTGGATGTAGGCCACATATACAGTTACAGTGAGAGGGGGGAGGAAGGTGGTTCATTCCTAATAATTCTTGCACTTAGCAAATAAACCTCAAACCCTTTTACCAGTCTCATGCTGTCTTACTGACTATACATTTGCATAAAATATCACCAATATAGAGCTAAAAGGGACTTCATAGGCGATCCTCATTGTGCAGATGAGGAAACTAAGGCTCAGAAAAGATCATAGGATCAGAGAATGGTGATCAGAGCCCAACCACTCCACCCTCTTCATTTTACAAATAAGGAACCTAAGGCCCAAGGAAATTGAAGTGAAGGGCCTACAGTCACATGAGTAATAAATAACTTCAGTGGGATTTGAACCTAGGACTTCTGACTCCAGAGCCAAAGTTCTCTCCACTTTGATGGCCCCTTATAACTCTCCATTACCTGATATTTTGTTGGTTTTTTTAATGACAACCATTTTGGTTGAGAGTCTACAAGGAGAAAGGGAGACTCTCACATATGCACAGAGGTCATAGAGGGCATAGAATACTCTGAATTTTCCTTATTCTTGAAACACAAGCATTCCTAGCCAAGAATTTTCCAAGACAAATGCAAAAAATATTATCAGAAAGATGTATCAGTAGAACATATGTATGCTATTCATGTGATAAAAGAAAAGGATTACTAATAGACAGCCCACATGTTCCATTGGTGTCCTATCAACTCAGAAGTTAGAGAGGAAGGTCCTGAGCTTACTGTGTAAAGTACTCCTAGGGGATGTCGAGGATAATGTGTACAAGAGCTTCTCCAGATAAGAGGGTATGGCCATAGCATAATCCATATTGTTGAAGGAGGTTCCCACATGGATAAGGTCACAGATCTACCCACTTGTTCTCAAGAGCTTAATGGTAAAAGTAATTGGATAGGATATGAGAACAAGGATTCATAGGCTTTGGCAGCAAGCTCCCCATGATTCGTACTACCTTTCACGTTTCTGGTACGATTCATCTCCTGTGTGAAATGAGAACATCCTTCAGAAGCCAAGAACCAGTGTTCATGCTATGCACCAAGGGATAGGGAATCTGTAGGGGAAAAAACAGCTGAGTGTAGGCAGGCCTTTTGTAAACACTCCCACTGGCTTTCTGAACTTGCATGGCTTCCAGCCAGATAGCATCACAGGCAGAATATCAATGTTAAGAAGAAGGGCCTTTATTCTAAAGGGTACGTACACAAGTAAATAAGTCATATTTCTGCTCTCCAGGAGTTCAAAGTCTAGTAGAGACAATAAGGCTTATCCTCAGATGGATGGCCTACATATTAGGCTATGGTAAATGCCTAAGAGTGATACACAGAATTTTTAGATTAGATGTAGGAGAGATCCCTCCCATCTGGGAGATAAGGGAAAGCTTATGTGAGTGTCCCCATAAATAGCAATAATTTTGTTAGATATCACTTTCTTGCCCCCTTAGGAATCCTATATGAGAGACCTTTAGGACTTTTATTTCTTAAATTAGAATGGGAGGCCCTATTCATGCTATTCCCCAGCTCCATTTTAGATTCTATTTTTTGAGAGAAAAATGAATTCATGTTCTGAAAAGTAAAGATATTTGAGCATTTTCTTAAATTACCATTTTTCCTAGCTCAAGAAAATGCCCCCAATTCAGCCACAGGGGAGGAGCCACTCAGAGTTGACTTCCCAGTTGAGAAGGGGCTAAGATGCATGAGCCATCCACAATGTGTCCTTCTCCTTGACTTGGGACTGTCAGTGAGACATAGTTTCCAAGGACATTAAGTGACTTCAGTCATGTGGAGTATGAATTCACGGTGTCATAGAACATTTTATAGGACAAGCTACCCAGCAGAGCCAGTTGGTCAGAAGGGAACCCCAACTGTGAACTGATTTTGTTGAGATTTTCCTTTGGTGGCATTTGTAGAACTTGGGATGTTTCTTTGACAAAAATGTATTTTTCCTGGTCCAGTTTGAAACATCAGTCATCTCTTCCATTGACAAAAGAAGTGGAAATTGGAATTATTGTGGTTTCAATTCATTCTTGCTATCATGTTAGCATAAGAACATTTCCATTTATACTGACTTGAAGCTGCCTTCTCCATTCTCACCCTCAGTTCCCGACATAGTGTTCCATTCAAAGATACCTATTCACTGGAAGAAAATCTAACACGCTAGCCATTGGAATTACATCCATGACATGGAACCATTTCTAAGTCTATTAGCTTGATATACCTTCTTTTGGGCCTAAAACTAGAAATAACTTGAAAAATCTTTAAGTTCATCAGTCTATCTGACTGAAAAAAAAAACACTGATCAAGGAGTTCACCATATTACCTTGCAGTCAATAAAGCAAATTCAATCTGAGGTTACAATGAGAAAAGGGACTTGTGTTCTAGTCCTGACTTGGGCAATAAATATGAACTTGTGTGATTTTGCCCATATCCATTTATCTCCTTTGTGCCTCAGCTTCCTCATATGTAAAATACCTCACCGACAGGGTTGCCGTAAAGGTCAAATGAAGTCATCAGTGAGAGAGCCCTCGAAATTTCAGTGACTTGTGAGATCTCTCTGAGGTCATAGAATTATAGAATCTTGGCGCCAAAAAGGGAGCTTGAAAACTATGTAGTCTAGGAGTTCTTAAATTGGTGTACATGGACCTCCAAAGGGGTTGGATAGATTTTAAGGCCTCTGCAAAGTTAAGTTAAATTAAGCAAATTTAAATCATTGTATTTTTATTGTCATTAACCTCTAATTGAAATTTAGCATTCCCCTCAATTATTAATTTAACAACGACGATGACGACAACAACAACAACAAAAAAAACCCCCATGATTCGGAGAAGGGACTCATGGGCTCCACCAGATGGCCAAGGGAGTCCAGGACACACAAAGGATTAAGAAATCTTGCTCTAATCTGGCCCACACCTGAACTAAAGTGTCTTTTACAATATTCCTGAGAAGTTATGCAGTGTTTGCTCTAAGATTTACAGTAAGAGAGAGCTCCATTCTTGCCAAATAACTTCTTCCAAATTTGGATAGCTTGAATCATTAGGAAACATTTCCTTGCATTGGGCCTGAATCTGCTTCCTCATTAGTTTTTTCCTGTTACTTCAAGTTCTTCCTTCTGGGGCCAAACAGAACAAGTTGAATCTCCCCTCCATGTAACAGCCCTACACTTACTTGGAGCTGACTTGAAATCAGCATTCTTTTCCCCCGTCTTCTCTTCTCCAGACTACAGCATTGCCGGTTGCTTCAATTTTTGCAGCATGATCATAGGGTCCATGAAAATCACTAATAAGCTGGAATATGCTGGTAAATGCTGAACAACCAGCTCTCTGAAAATACATGACATCTGTTTAAGTTTCATCTGCATTTTTGACATTCTTGCCATTGCTTTCTTAAGTCTTGGCAATTATCAGTACAATAAATCAAGCTCAGATTTGTAGAATCTGCTGAAAAATTGGTTCTTGTGAGCCAGTCTGAGCTGGCTCCAGCATGTCCCTGCTGATAATGTTCCATTTTATCAATGTCTTTCCCAAAATGTGGCACCTAGAATTGAACATAAAGCTTAGATATAATCTGACCAGAATTGAGTACAATGGGACTATCCTCTCTCCATTCTTGTCCATGCTATCTCATCAAATACAGCCTAAGACTTAATCAACTTTCTTGCCTTCCATATCACACTGTTGGCTTATTTTGAGCTTGTGGTCCACTATAAACCCAATATTTTTTCTAGTCATTCTTCCCCATATTTTTCAAGCATAAGATGACATTTATCCTTGATAAATTCACTGTTTTTAGATATGATTCATCATTGTAGTCTGCCTAGATCTTTTTTAGATCCTTTCAAAAAGGTGAAAAAGCAACTAAAAAAATTAAAATGATCTTAGACTAGCATAATGGAAGTACCAAGGATAGAACAAGAACAACAGTCATCCTCCTGTGCTGTGATCTAGTCAGAACATATGTGAAGTGCTTAGTTTTGAGTGACACATCTTAGGGAGGACAGTGGCAAACTTGAGTGTGTCTAGAGGAGGGGGACCAGAGTGGTGACAAGACCAGAGATTCTTCCATACAAGGCTACGTTGAAGGAATTTGGTATGATGGAACACTTTGCCCCTTTCTTTGTGTATTTTGATGGGGATTGGAGAGATGAAGAATCTGATACTTATTTTCCATTATTTCAAATCTCTCGTGTAGAAGAAGGATGACACTTGATTTCCTTAGCCTCAGAAGACAAAACTGGGCACAATGGGAATAAATTATAGAGTAGCTTGTGTTACCTTAATGTCTATGAAAACTGCCTATTAATTAGTGCTATTGCAGGATGTTGCTCCAAAGTAGAATGGGATGTCTTGGAAGAGAGTGAGTTTCCTATCACTGAAGGTCTTCATAGGACCATAGCATGAAGAGCTAGAAGGGAATTGGGTGCTCATTTAATTCAATCCATTCCTTTTTCAACCATTGAAGACATTGATACAGTAACTGGACCCCAATCATTTAGTCCAGAGGAAGGAGAGTCAGTATGGAAACTCAAGTATTCTGATTCTTTATGCAGTGTTTATTGTGCCACCCTCAAGCAGAGGGTGGCAAGCTACTTGCTAGAGAGGTCATAGAGGAGCTTTCTGTTCCCGTTTAAGTTAGACTAGTAGCTCTCTAAGATCTCTTTAACTCTGAGATTCCACGAGAAACACACACAAATATATATGTAACAAATACACATATAACATATATGTAGGAATTTGTAATATATAGTAACATACATATATAACATATATGTTACTGTCTGGATATATTATTTTTAGTGCTAAAACTGACAATACAATGTCTTATTAGTTTAAAATAATATAATTCCAAATTACTATGTGACATAGAAGTAGTGGGTTCTTTCCTGTTTGAATTCCCCAAACAGAAGCTAACTTCTTTTTCAGCTAGGTTGTAGTAGTGTCTTTTCCGTATCTAGATTAGGTTTGTTGGATCCAAAGGTCCTTTCAAAATCTGAAATTCGGTCATTTAATAATTCCTCGAGTGTAGAGATCATATCTCCTACTCTGACTTTCTTGGACATTTCTCAAGACACCTAGTACTTGAAGTCTTTGAGTAGAGCTAAAATTAAGCCATGGGTCATATGGTATTTTCTTTAGGGTGCTGACAGTAGTTGCACTCCTTCAGTAGTGTGGAAATAATTTTTTCTAAGTCCCAGTTTCTTCATCTGTAACATGGGGATAAGAATTACACCTACATTACAGAATTCTTGTGAGGAGCAAATGACAAAATACATTTGAAACATTTTACCAGCCTTAAAAGTATTTAATTGGGCAGCTTAGTGGTACAGCAGAAAGAGTGTTGAGTCTAAAGTCAGGAAAAGCTATCTTTCTGGCTTCAAATCTGACCTCAGACACTTCCTAGTTTTTTGATCCTGGGCAAGTCACTTCACCGTGTTGGCTTTGGTTTTTCATCTGTAAAATGAGCTGGAGAAGGAAATGGCAAACTACTCCAGTATCTTTGCCAGGAAAACCTCAAATGAGGTCACAGAGATTCTGACCCATCTCTGAAAAGGACTAAACAACAAAAAGTGCTAAATAAGTACTAGATATTAAGGCCCACCACCTCTACCACCACCATCATCACCGCTATCAGCAGCATCATTATCAATATTCCTTTAGTTGTGACACCCTACATTAGTTTCCCCCTTTGCTGCCAACACTCCCAGCAGTCTGGATTCTAGTGTCTCTGTCCATGGTGGCCAGGGTCCTGTAGTCAAGACAAGTAAAGACAACCAACAGAGGTTGTCTTTAAAAATTGAGTAGAGGGTACATTTCATGTTGCTTATCTCAGTCAGGCAAAGGTTTTGGGAGACTCACCTAGGGCAAACTTAGTGAAGCTTATTTGGCAGTGGATATCCTTTTTCATCATGAGCCCTTTGGAATGTCCTGTATCCTTGTCTTGTTGATAACAGTTAAATCATTCACACTCGATCATCATACATCATTGTTGTTACTGTGTACAGTGTTCTCCTGGTTCTTCTCACTTTACTTTGCATTACTTCAAATAAGTCTTTCCAGTTTTTTATGATCATCTTGTTTGTCATTTCTTTGGGCAAACAGTATTCTGTTACAATCATATACCACAACATCTTCAGTCATTCCCCAATTGATGGACATCCCTTCAATTTCTAGGTCTTTGCCATGACTAAAAGAGCTGCTATAAATATTTTTGTACAAGTAGGCTATTTTCTTCTATCTTTAATGTCTTTTGGACATAGACCTAGTAGTGGTATTACTGAATCAAAGGATATACACAGTTTGATAGCCCTTTGGGTGTGGTTCCAAGTTGCTCTCCAGAATATTTGTATCAGTTCACAGCTCCACCAACATGGTATTAGTGCCCCAACCTTTCCACATCTCCACCAACATTTGTCATCTTCCTTTTTTGTCATGTTATTCAGTCTCGTGAGTATGAGGTAGTGCCCAGAGTTGTTTTAATTTACATTTCTTAATTAACAGTGATTTTGGAATATTTTTTCATATGACTAAAGATAGTTTTAATTTCTTCATCTGAGAATTGCCCATTCATATCCTTTGACCATTTGTCAATTGGGGAAAAGGATATCCAGTGCCATAGAAGGAACAGATGGAGTCCGAATAAAGATCAAAACATATCATTCTTCACTTTATTTCCTCCAAGAATTTTTCTTTAGAGTAAGCAATATGTGTCTTGTTTCACAAGATGACAAACATGGAAATATGTATTATATGATAATATATGTACGACCTCGCTCATATTACATGCCTTCTTGAGGAAGGAGGAGGGATGGGAGGGAGAGAACATGGATTGCAAAATGACAGAAAACATTCAGAAAATGAATATTAAAAATTGTATTCATTTGTAAACTGGAAACTTTTTTTAAATTTAATGAAGCTTACCAAAAACTTGAGAAAGAAGAACTTAACCTTTTGCTTTGACCATAATAGTAGCATAATATATATCATTGTAAGGAGAGTAATAAAATTAGATTTTGTTGAGCACTGAATGGAAGAAATCAAATAGAATCATATTACTGGGAACCCTGTCTAGGAGAGGCCTGAAGTGGGCAGGAACATGTGGCTGTGGAGGACAAAGGCAGATTGAGTGGAATCCTTTGTGGTTCCTAAATGGATTCCAGAAACTCTGCCAAGCTCCAAGCACTGTCACAACAGTCCTCTGGGTAAGGGTAAGCCAAATGATATGGGAGATATTGATGGTTAGTTGAAGCAAAAGGAAGCAGGTAAGGAATGCCCATGGCAGTGTGAGCCTTTTGCCCTGCAGGCTTTGGGAATGTGGCAGTCTTAAGTGTTTCTCATTCTAGCTCCTGGATCCTAGAGGACAACCCCCAAATAAATATTGAGAAACTTAAGTGTACCACTCACATAGGAGCAGGGTGTATACTGAACCTAGCATTTTCACACCCAGTTTCTGTGTTTTTCCTATTTGCAGGGTTCCCATGTGGGAACACCATGTTGACATAGAGAATTGAAAATAGCGGCTCTCCTCAGCCATGATGCCTGATAAATGACTAAACAAGATGGGCGAGAAAGAGGGAGCTGATGAAAAATTGAGTTAACCTAGGGAGGAATTCTCCTTTGGGATACCTTCTCCACCTCTTTGAGAAATAAAGTGATTAGGCAAACAACCAAGTCAGTTCATCTATTAAACTTATTAAACCATGCTTCTCCAGCCTGGATAGAAAAGAAAAGTTAATCTCAATATTGCCAGCCTTAAGTATTATTAAAATTAAAGACTCTTGGTAGTTTCACGAAGATAAATGTTTTATAGCAAGAGTCGTAAGTTGTAAGAAAGTAGCATAAAGCACGTACCGTAGGACAGCCCACTGAAATATGAAAGAGAATAATGTAATAATGGAGCAGATCTAAGGATCTAAGACAGAGAACGGAGCCTTCTGTCTGCCAAACTTTATTTGGAGGCCCGGCTGCTGACATTTCACCAAAGGTGTCTCTCTGCAAGGATCCTGACGAATCTCTGATTGGCTTAGCCAAGGCAAAGTGGGCCCCATGTCAATTCTGTGGCATCTAGCTGTTTGCTGCTCTGGCACCTGGGTCCTGTGGAGGCATAGAGTCTTGGCCCAATTTCCCTATGGCTCTCTCTGGGGAAGTGCAGCTGTGGTCACTTGGCTCAGAGGGCACTCAGGAAATCCACATTAGATTAGGGAACACAGGCGGTATGAGATGAACTAGCAGGATGGATACTATGCCGGGGGCTTTGCTGATATTTCTACTCATGCAGAAATAGTGCAATTCTTACCCCTGGCCCTATTTGAGCTGGAGCCTTGAGGGAATTTTTTGTCTTGTGAGGCATTTATGTATGTATATGTGTGAGTGAATGTGTGTGTGTGGAGAGAGGGGTGGGGGAGAGAGAGAGAGAGAGAGAGAGAGAGAGAGAGAGAGAGAGAGAGAGAGAGAGAGAGAGGAGAGAAGAGAGAGAGAGAGAGAGAGAGAGAGAGAGAGAGGGAGAGAGAGAATATTAGAGAGACAGAGACAGGAGAGGGAGAGGGAGAGGAGAGGAGAGAGAGGGGAGAGAGAGAGAGAGAGAGAGAGAGAGAGAGAGAGAGAGAGAGAGAGAGAGAGAGAGAGAGAGAGGAGAGAGAGAGGAGAGGGAGAGAGAGAATATTAGAGAGACAGAGAGAGAGAGAGGGAGAGAGAGAATATTAGAGAGAGAGAGAGAGAGAGAGAGAGAGAGAGAGAGAGAGAGAGAGAGGGAGGGAGAGAGAAGAGAGAGAGAGAGAGAGAGAGAGAGAGAGAGAGAGAGAGAGAGGGAGAGGGAGAGAGAGAATATTAGAGAGACAGAGAGAATATTAGAGAGACAGAGAGAGAGACAGACAGAGACAGAGAGAGAGAGAGAGAGAGAGAGAGAGAGAGAGACAGAGACAGAGAGACAGAGAGGAGAGAGAGAGAGAGAGAGAGAGAGAGAGAGAGAGAGAGAGAGAGAGAGAGAGAGAGAGAGAGGAGAGAGAGAGAGAGAGAGAGAGAGAGAGGAGGGAGGAGAGAAGAGAGAGAGAGTTTCATTTAAATGGCTACAGTACTGCCCTTGGTTAGAACTCATCTAGCCACCCCCCACACCCAGCTGGGATTGTAATGGTGCCAGTCATAATCAGAGCATTTTTGTTGTTGTTTCCACAGAAACACTTGGAATGAAGTTTTCATTTATGTGTATCTAGATTGGAGTCAATTTTATAATTTGAACCATATGTTCATTGAGTGTGTGTGTGTGTGTGTGTGTGTGTGTGTGTGTGTGTGTGTGTGTGTAACCTGAGAAACAGAAAATGGATAACTATAACTTATCACCAAGGTGTTCAACTTAGTTCCACTGGACAGCATTTACAAAGCACTACTATATGCCCAGACATAGTGCCAAGTGCTGGGGATACCAAAGAAAGAAAAAATAAAATAGACTCTGCCCTCCAGGGGCTTATACTCTATTTAAGGGAAGCCATGATACCTAAAGAAGTAAATAAAACATATATACAATGTATGGGCAAGAGGGTGGTAGCTACTCAGAGAATAAAAAAAGTCTCCTCTTTGAGGTAGAATTTCCAGACTAATAAAGCCAACCTTATCTAAGTGCTTGCACTTTAAAACAAATTGGATGGAATTTTTTTCTAATATACTATGTATGTATTTTCTTGCCTTCTCTTAACCAGAATATCCTAAATGCAACCAAACCTTTCCCTTGACAGTTCATGCTCATCATTCCCAACACACAGAGGACAGTAGGTAAAGAGGGAAGGATACTAGTCTTGGAGTCAGGAGAGACTTGAATTTGAATACTGTCAGTATTCAAGAGGTTGTCAGGCTGCCAATGATTACTTCTTCTCCCTGTAAATGTGTCTTCAGTAGATTGCACTTTCCATCTAATTTACTGTAGGCCAGGAACCAGGTAAATCACCTTGTTAGAAATCTGTGTAAGCCAAGAACAAACAGGTCTGTGAGAGGCTCTGTCCTATGACAGGGCAGGTGGTACCTAGATTTTAATAAAATACGGAGTGACCCAGAAGTTATCTAGACTATTTGTCTTTCTATTAAAGATGAGAAAATTAAAATGAAGTGATCTATGCAAGGCAGGCATGGTTTCGAGTAAAAGAATCAACCTTCAAACTTGTTCTTCCAGGTTTTTGGCTGCTTCTAGACAGTTTGAATTTCCAGATCAGTAACTGGCAAAGGGTGGAGTGTCCCTATATATACTTTCAAATCATCATTGTTCTTACTATGATCTCCAGAAGGACACTAACAGCCTTTTCAAGTATCTACCATAGAATCAGAAATCTAGAGCTAGAAGAGACATCATGTAGTCCAATATCTTCATTTTACAATTGGGCAAACTTAGGTTCCGAGAAATAAATGACTTGCATAAGGTCATATGTAAATCTGGAAAGGACCTCAGAAGACATGGAATTCAACCCTCTTCCTTTTATAGATGAGGAAGTTGAGAGACAAAGTACCTTGACCTCTTACCAGGGTCACACATACAGTCTTAGATCTAGAGCTAGAAGGGACATCGAAGCCCATCAAATCTAACCACCTAATTTTTCAGATAAGTGACTTGCCCAAGGTCACAGTCCTATTAAATGTCAGAGGCAAGTCCATTAACTTCTTTCCAATGCATTTTGTGTTTTGGGCAGTTTATTGAGCTCAAAATTAAGTCCTAAGCTTAGGAAGTTGGAGTTCTAGTCCTAGACTGCTGCCAGTCTCTATTGTCACTGGGTCCATCTGATAAGAAGTGGATAGGACACTAATTCCACTTATTCAAAGCTGCATGACCTGTACTTAGAAATGTTTGACCATGGGCAAGAATTCTAAAAGCTTTACCATAAGTAAGCCTTAGGAAAGCCATTCCCAATGAATAAGAAGAAATAGGACTTCCGGGCAAACATGGCTGCAGTTTAGATGCAGGAATATACCTCTTCTCATCACCTAATGATATAGACTACCTCAAAAGGCCAAAACAACCCCACAAATTCATATGAATGAAGGGATTCTACAGTAGGGCACAGCATCAAAGGTACGTGGGATTTGGGAACTTCCACACTATAAGGGGGTGAAATAGATTCCACCAAAATGTGAGCGAATCTACTCTCCCCCAACCCACAGAACCAGTATGCTAGAATTAGAGCCAGTGTGCTCTAGAATCAGTGAGCGAGCAAGGGGCACCTCTAGGTCCTTGGCAGCTGACTAAGACCACCAAAGTCCCACCCCTGAGAGTAGCTAGACTTGAGACCCTAACAGACAGAAGAACACAGACCTTGGGCTTGTAGATAGCACAGAGAAGGGATGCAAACAGTAGAAGCTCCAGAGACTCGAGAAGTGGCCTCAGGCAAAAACTTCGCTCCTTAGCTCCATACACAGAGAGCCTGTCCTCCTCACTCAGATATCTGACTGGAAAAGGAAGGAAAAAACAATATAGTGATGGCAAATAATGCCTAGGAAAAACAACTTCCCAACACCAAGAATAATAAGAAGAAGGCTTTGACCCTGGATAATTTTTATGGAGGAAAAATCCAGACTACAGAGGAAATAGCCGAAGAGAGCAAACAAATAAATGCATCTAAACCTTCCCCAAAAATTGAAATTGGCCACAAGCTCTTGAAGAATTTAAATCGGAGCTTATGAAAAAGATGGAAGAATATTGTCAAGAAAAGTAGGAAATAGTTCAAAAAGAAAATAAGAGTTTAAAAGACAGGAACTCCCAATTGGAGAAAGAAGCCCAGAAATAAAATGAAGTGATAAATAAATTAGAGACCAAAATTAAATAGCTGGAAGCCATGAAAAGCAGGATAGACCAAACCAAAAAGGAAAATCAAAAGATTATAGTGGAAAATCAAAGATTATAGTGGAAAAACAGTATTTAAAGACCAGAATTCGGCAATTAGAAGCCAATAATCTCACAGAATAGCAAGAACTAATAAAACAAAATTAAAAGATTGACAAAATAGAAGGAAGCATGAAATATCTCACTGAGAAGATGACTGACCAAGAAAACTGGTCTAGAACAGACAATTTGAGAAGCATAGGTCTACCTGAAAACCCAGAAATAAACAAACCTTGACATCATACCACAAGAAATTATCCAAGAAAACTGCCCTGATGTTCTTGAACAAGAGGGCAAAATAGACATTGAAAGAGAGTTCATAGAACACCTTCTACACTAAATCCTCAAAAGACAACCCCCAGGAATGTCATTGCCAAATTTAAGACCTTCCAAGCTAAGGAAAGAAATTTTACAAGAAGTCAAAAAGAGTCAATTCAGATATCAAGGAGCACCAATCAGGATCACACAAGATCTGGCAGCTTCCACACTAAAGGACCACAAGGCTTGGAATATTCTTAGAATAAGAAAGGGAAGAGAATTGGGTCTTCAACCAAGGATCACTTACCCATCAAAACTGACTATATGCTTCCAGGTGAAAGTATGGGCATTCAGCAAAATAGAAGATTTCCAAGTATTTTAAAGAAAAGACCAGAACTAAGCAGAAAATTTGAAATATCCAAACACAAAGATCAAGAGAAACATAAAAAGGTAAATAAGAGAGAGGAAAGGGGGGGGGAATGTTTTTATTTAAATTTTCTTCTTTAAGGACTTCAATAAGATCAAATTGTTTATATTAATATATGGGAAAATGTTACTTGCAACTCTCAAAAATTATATTCACTATTATAGTAATTAGAAGAATCACTCATAGGTAAATATTGGAGTAATATATGGTCTAAGATGATATGCAAAAGAAAAGAAAAAGGGAGGGGGAAATAGAATATGGCACCAAGAGAAACTTAAAAGAATAAGATAAATAGAATAATCACTATCACACAAAGAGGCTCATGTGAAGGGGAGGGGAAGAATACTATAGTAAGAAGGAGAAGAAGAGAGTGCTAATAGGAAACACTTAAACCTTACTCTCAGTGAAATAAATTCTGAGAAGGAAGGGCATCTAGATACATTGGGGTATAGAATTCTATATTACCCTACAGGGAAAGTGAGAAGGGAAAAACTAAGGGGGGGATTAGAGTGGGGAGTACAAAAAAGGAGGGAAAGTGGGGAGACTTAATAAACACTAAAAAAATAAGAAGGGAACAAAAAGTGAGAGGGCAGAAAGGGAAGTATAATAAGAGTTGGGATTAGGGGGACTGATTAAAAGCAAACCACTGTTTTAAAAAAAGATATAGTAAAATAATAAAGGGCAGTACTAGGAAAGGATATCAAAATGTTGGAGAATACCGAGATCATTAACATGACTCTGAATGTGAATGGAATGAACTCATCCATAAAACAAAAGCAAATAGAGTGGATTAGAAACCAAAATCCCACCATATGTTGTCAATAAAAAACACTCATGAGGCAAGTAGACACTCACTGAATAAGGAAAAAAAGCTGGAGGAAAATCTATTGGGCCTCAATTAAGAAAAAGAATCCAGGAGTTGCAATCATGATATCTGACAAAACCAAAGTAAAAATACATCTGATTAAAAGAGATGTGGAAGGTATTTACATTCTGATAAAAGGCAGTATAGAAATGAAGAAATATCAGTAATCAAAATGTATGAACCAAATGGTATAACATCCAAATTTCTAAAGGAGATATTAGAGGAGTTGAAGGAAGAAATAGATAGTAAAACTATACTAGAGAGAGACCTTTACCTTCCAACATCAGATCTAGATAAATATATATAAACCATTGGCAAGTATCATCTGAATTGGGGATAAATTGTAAACATTCCTAATAATATCAGGAGTGAAACAAGGATGCCTATTATTACATTATTACCTCTATTATTTAACATTGTACCAGAAACACTAGCAGTAGCAATTAGAGAAGAAAAAGAAATTGAAGTTATTAAAATAAGTAATAAGGAGACCAAGCTATCACTCTTTGCAGATGATATGATGGTCTACATAAAGAATCCTAGAGAATCCACCAAAAAGCTAGTGGAAACAATCAACAACTTTAGCAAGGTTGCAGGATACAAAATTCACATAAATCATCAGCATTTCTATATATTTCCAACACATCTCAGAAGCAAGAGTTAGAAAGAGAAATTCTCTTTAAAACCACCCTAAACAATATAAAATACTTAGGAATCTATCTGCCAAGACAAACACAGGAACTATTTGAACACAACTACAAAACACTCTCCACACAATTAAAACTAGATCCAAATAATTGGAAAAACATTAATTGCTCATGGGTAGGATGAGCTAACATAATAAAAATGATAATACTACTCAAACTAATTTACTTATTTAGTTCCATACCCATCAAACTACCAAAAAACTTTTTTATTGAATTAGAAAAAAACTATAACAAAGTTAAGAACAAAAAATCAAGAATATCAAGGGAAATATTTTAAAAAATGTGAAGGAAGGTGGCCTAGCAGTACCAGACCTCAAACTATACTGCAAAGCAGTGGTCTTCAAACAATATGGTACTGGCTAAGAGACAGAAGGGAGGATCAGTGGAATAGCCTTGGGGTAAATGACCTCAGTAAGACAGTCTTTGACAAACCCAAAGACCCCAGCTTTTGGGACAAAAATCCAGTAATTGACAAAAACTGATGGAAAAATTGGAAAATAGTATGAGAGAGATTAGGTTTGGATCAGCATCTCACATCCTACACCAAGATAAACTCAGAATGGGTGAATGACTTGAACATAAAGAAGGAAACTATAAATTAGGTGAACACTGAATATTATACATGTCAGATCTTTGGAAAAGAAAAGATTTTCAGACCAAGAAAGAGTTAGAAAAAATAACAAAATGTAAAATTAATAATTTTAATTATATTATATTAAAAATGTTTTGTAAAACAAAAACAATGCAATCAAAATTAGAAGGGAAGCAACAAATTGGGGGGGGAATCTTCATAACAAAAACTCTAACAAATGTCTAATTATTCAAACTTACAAAGAGCTAAATGAATTATACAAAAAATCAAGTCATTTTCCAATTGATAAATGGGCAAGGGACATGAATGGGCAATTTTCAGATAAAGAAATCAAAAATATCAATAAGCACATGAAAAAATGTTCTAAATCTCTTAAAATCAGAGAGATGCAAATCAAAACAACTCTGAGGTACCACCTCACATCTAACAGATTGGCTAACATGACAGCAAAGGAAAGTAATGAATGTTGGAGGGGATGTGGCAAAGTTGGGACATTAATTCATTGCTGGTGGAGTTGTGAATTGATCCAATCATTCTGGAAGGCAATTTGGAACAATGCCCAAAGGGCGCTAAAAGACTACCTACCCTTGACCCAGCCATAACACTGCTGGGTTTGTAAAGAGATAATAAGGAAAAAGACTTGTACAAGAATATTCATTTCTGTACTCTTTGTGGTGGCAAAAATGGAAAACGAGGGGATACCCTTCAATTGGGGAATGGCTGAACAATTGTAGTATGTGTTGGTGATGGAATACTATTGTGCTCAAAGGAATTATAAAGTGGAGGAATTCCATGGGGACTGGAATAACCTCCAGGAATTGATGCAGAATGAGAGGGGCAGAACCAGAAAACATTGTACACAGAGGCTGATACACTGTGGTATAATCGAATGCAATGGACTTCTCCATTAGTGGCAATGCAGTGATCCTGAACAACTTGGAGGAAGCTACGAGAAAAACCACTATCCACATTCAGAGGAAACACTGTGGGAGTAAAAACACGGAAGAAAAACAACTGCTTGAATACATGAGTCGAAGGGATATGGCTGGGGATGTAGAGTCTAAATGAACATCCTAGTGCAAGCAACAACATGGAAATAGGTTCTGATCAAGGACACAAGTAATACCCAATGAAATTGCATGTCGGCTGCGGAAAGAGTGGGTGGAGGGGAGGGAGGGAAATAAAGTGATTATTGTAACCAAAAATAAATAAATAAATATATTTTTAAAAATTGGAAAATGAGGGGATGCCCTTCCATTGGGGAATGGCTAAATAAATTGTGGTATATGTTGGTGATGGAATACTATTGTGCTCAAAGAAACAATGAACTTGAGGAATTCCATTTGAACTGAAACAACCTCCAGGAATTGATGCAGAGTGAAAGGAGCAGAGCCAGGAGAACATTATACACAGAGACTGATACACTGTGGTACAATCGATTGTAATGGACTTTTCTGTGAGTAGCAATACAATGATCTAGGACATTTCTGAAGGACTTATGAGAAAGAATACTATCCGCATTCAGAGGAAGATCTGTGGGAGAAGAAACACAGAAGAAAAACAACTGCTTGATCACATGGGTCAATGGGGATATGACTGGGGTTACAAACCCTAAATGATCACCCTAGTGCAAATATCAATAATATGGAAATAGGTCTTGACCAGTGACACATGTAAAACTCAGTGGAATTGTGCGTAGGCTATTGGAGGGGGCTGGGGGGGGAAGGAAAGACCATGATTTTTGTAATCTTGGAAAAGTACTCTAAATTAATCAGTTAAATATAATTTTTTAAAAAGATGAAGAAATAATCTCCCCTTTTTGAAAATGACTCTAATTTGAGTTCTCATTTTAATTTATTCTTTGAATTCTCTTCACCTACCCACCCCAACTCTTCAATTTTTCTGCCCAGAATTTTTCTACAGGTCAGAGATTTTAGTCATTCTTCCTCATTCACTGTGTTTACTGAAGCTGCCTCCTTGATCAGTCTTATCCTATCCCAATTGTTTTTAATCCTTGTTCCCATTCTAAGAAGAGCCAAGGGATGAATGAATAGAAGAACTTGGCTCAATGAGAAAGGACCCTTGAAAGGAGTTGGGAGGCAAAGGTAAGGAGGGAGTACATGGCAAGCATGGAGAAAAGCTTATACAAAGACACAGAGGTGGGAACTTGAAGTAAACAATGGAGTTTGGTGGGAATGTAGAATATTTGAAGAGAATTCATGTACATGAAGTATGATTGAAGAGGTCAACTATAGTGAGATTACAAGGGACTCTAAATGCCAAACAGAAGACTTTCTCTTTTTCTCATCTACAAGAAGGAGCCACTGATATTTCTTGAGTAGAGGGTTGACATTTTGAATTGTGCCTTGTTAATAACCATTTGACAGCCAAGTGGGCCCAACAAGGTATACTGAAAAGGGAAGACTAAGTAGGAGGCTCTTTGCTGTTATTCAGTCATTCAGTGTGTCCAATGCATCATGACCCCATGAACCGGAGCACCCCAGGCCATTCTGGCCTCCACTGTCTCCTGAAATCTATCCAGGCTCGTGTTCTTTACTTCTATGACATCCATCTCATTTTTTTTACCATCCCCTTCTTCTTCTGCCTTCAATCTTTCCCAACATCAGGGTCTTTTCCAGTGAATCCTGCCTTCACATTATATGGCCAAAATATCTTAAACTCAAGCTTTAATAGTTGACCTTGAATAATCTGGATTAATTTCTTTATTAACTAATTAGATCTTGCTTTTATAAGAGATTCTCAAATGGAGGCTGTTGCAGCAGTCCAAGTAAAAGGCAGTTAGAACCTGAACTCAGGTGGTGGCCATGTAAGTAGAGAGAATGGGACAGATTTGAAAGACATTTCAAAAGTTAAATCAGCAAAACTTAACTTATGATTGGGTATATGGTAGTTGAGGGAGAGGGAAAAGTTAGGGATAGTTCTCTGGTTGGGAACCTGAGTGATTGGTAATGATAATAAAATGAAATGAATTGTCAAAGAATTAATACCTATCTTACAATAATCCTTTCCTTCTGAACTCCTACTCTAGTGCTTGGGGATTTTTAATATACATCAAACATAAACACCCTAACTTCCCAGCTCATCAGCATCATTGCCTACCAAGACCTTCCCCTTCACTCCATCTCAGCCACCTACAGGAATGGTCATACTCTTTATATCACCATCACTCAGAAGTTTCTATCTCTATGATCTTGAACTCTTAAATTCTCCTTTCTTATCATAACCTCTAGTCCTTTCATGTCTCCTTCAGGCTCATTCTTCTTAAACTCATTAAATGTCCTCCCTCTAACCTCCAGTCATCAAAGCCTCCCTGTTCTCTCAGTCTGTCACCTATCCAACTGGTGTCACTTTGCTCCCTTCACAGGCTTGACTCTGTAATTAGAAATGTCAACTTGGCATCTTTTACCCTAGAATTACTTGACCCTTTTTCTATCGTTGTTTTTGCCTTGCCACAACCTAACCCTGAGTTGCCCTCATCAAACTATCATTTGACATCTTGATTTCTACTTGGCATTTATGTTCTGAGAGGCAGCCTGGGGTAGTAAATTGAGAGTTCATTCTAGAGTCAGAAGACTTGGGTTCAACAATTGCCTCTAATACATGCTAGCTCTGTGACCCTAGATGAATCATTTTACTTTTCAGTGTCCTCAGACAACTCTGTGTGGTTCTAAGTTACATAGCAGGTGTTTAGTTGTCATAGTAGAAGGAATTTCCTATACTTATCCCTGCTACCACCAACAGAAGGCCTTACTTCTTATTTTACTGAACTTTCTGCCCCCTCCACATCCATAACTCACAGCCCTTCTGCATCCGCATCCATATTTCATCACATTTTGACAAAGAAGTAGCCATTCTTTTTGCAAATACCAGTTCCTCAACTGATGTTTTCTCATTCTTCCTCCCACCTCTTATCTGCTCTAGAAACTTCCTTCATTGGTTGCTTGGTCCCTCTCATCATTAATCTCTCCCCGTATATTGGCTCCTTCCTTGCTACCTAGAAACATATGGAAGTTTATCATGCTTGAAACATCACTTGACCATGCCATCCCCTCTAGGTAATTCTTATATCTCTCCTCCCTTTTAATACCCATCTCCCAGAAAGAGTTGTCTACTACTCTGTCTTTATATTCTTAATACAGAGTAAATTTTTGGACCTTTGTAGGCTGCCTTCTTATCCTACCACTCAACTGAAATCAATATTTCCAAAATTACAAGTACTCTTTCAGTTGCCAAATCTGATGACCTTATCTCAGTCTTTATGTAACTTTTGATCCTGTTTCTCATCTTCTTTTTTTCCCTTAGTCTTCGTAATACTCCTCTCTTTTGGTTTATTCCTACTTACCTGACTGTTCTTCTTGGGATCCTTTGCTGGATCCAAGTCCTGCCCCTAACCATGGGTGTTCTCCTAAGCTCTGTCTTGGACAAGACTCTTCTATTCTTTATCTCCGCAGATAGCAGACTCTTGACCTTCAGGCCCCCAATATAGGCAAAATGCCCAAGCAGATTAAAATGTGATCAGGAAATATTTAAGAAAACAGGTAAAAGTCCAGTACAAAAACCCAAGCGGTGTTCATTTGTGGCTTTCTGAATCATGATTCCTACCCACCCCTGGCAATCATTTCTATTCGAGTTTGGCAGCATTGCATGTCTATGTAGCAACTCTTTTGGTGACCTCATTAAAGATCTCTGTATCTAACCTTAATCTCCCTTGTGAAATTCAGTTCTTCACCACTAACTGCCTTCTGGACATCTATACCTGAATGTACTGTTATAGGCATCTCAAGTTCAGTGAGTCCAATTATATCATTCCTTGTCTTCCCTCTCCTCCTTCAGTGTTGAGGGCACCACTTTCCAAGCTCAGAATGACCTGTGACTCTTCCTTCCCTGTCATGCCCCATAGCCAATCAGTTGCCAAGTCTTGGTCCTATTTTCATGATATCTCTTGTGTCCATTCTCTTCTTTCTATTCATGCAGTCCCTCTCTTAGTTCAGGCATTACCACCTTTAACCTGTACGATTGCAGTAACCTCCTCATTGATTTCTCTAACCCCAAGCTCTAGGCTCTTCAATCTCTCTTCCCCACAGCTGTCAAAATCAATGAAACCAGAGGTCTGGCCCCCAAACCAGACCTGCTCAAGAATCCCCAGTAAAATACAAAACCCTCTCTCTGGCATCTTGTCCAACTTTACACTGAACTTTGTGGACTTACTGCACATTACTCTCCTTAACATCTGTACTGCAGCCCAGCTTGTCTACTTTCTAGTCTCTGATTTTAGCATTTCTGGCCTCAGTGCTGGTAATGTTCTCTGGCCTCTGAGCTTGCCTCAAGGCTACACTCAGGCATGAGCCTTTCCTAGTCCATGTGACTGCTAATGCATTTTCCTCCTTTAAATTATCCTGTATTTACCTTTCTGTTTATATGTTTTATCCTCCAGGGGAGTATTTTTGTTGTTATTTTTGCATTCGTATCCCTAGTACTAAGACAATAGTTGTTGTTCAATCATTTCCCAGTTGTGTCCAACTCTTTGGGACCCCATTTGATATTTTCTTGGCAAAGATACTGGAGTGGTTTGTCATTTCCTTCTCCAGCTCATTTTATGTATGAGGAAACTGAGGCAAACAGGGTGAAATGACTTGCCCAGGGTCACACAGCTAATAAGTGTCTGAGGCCAGATTCCAACTCAGGGAGATGAGACTTTCTGACTCTAGCCACAACACTCCATCCACTAAACCTCCTAGCTGTTCCATAATAGACCATTAGACTATAGTAGCTACTTAATAAATATTCTAATTGAATTAATTATTCTGCCCTTTTGGACAGTGCTTAGTTACCACCAATGCAGGTATATGTATATATATATATATAACTATCTCTCTCTTCTAGTCATATAAGTAGCCCTTAGAAAAGTATTTTGTACGGCCAGCTTGGTAGCACAGTACATAGAGTGCCTAGAGTTGGGAAAACCTGGGTTCAAATCTGGCCACAGACACTTTCTAGTTGTGTGACCCTGGGCAAGTCACTAAACCCCAATTGCCTAGCCTTTGTCTCTTATCCGTCTTAGAATTAATACTATATAGAAGGTAAGAGTTAAAAAAAGTATTTTGCCCATAGTAAGCACCCATTAAATGTCTTTTCACTCATTCATTTCTTCCCTATATTTTTTAGAACACAATCCTATAAGGCTTACATTTTCATGCACAATCAAGATGAAAGATAATTGAGTTAAGAGACTTTAGACCTGGGTTCTTGAACCAAATTGTGACTCACTCCCTGAGTGCCTTTAATCAAGTCACTTCCTTTCTCTTGCCCTCAGTTTTCTTTTCTCAAAAACAAAAATGAGTAGATGAGACTAGATGAGCCCTATGAATATCCTTTCTGTCTCCAAAGATTTGTAATTCTCCAAAATCTTCCTGAGAGTTTTTTTTTTGCTCTCTGGCGCTTTGCTCAGTGCCCTGCTATGAGGTTTCAATCATCAATACCCCACAACCCAAGCACATACCTCATGCTCTCCCCATATATTCTGCTGTCAGTGACAAACACATTGGGCAGGAAGTCAGCTACATGCTATAAAACAATCAATTGAAATTGTATCACCTCCTTTTAGAAATCCATATCTCCTGTGATTATTTCTTCACTCGTTTTCAGTGTTTAAAAGCAGTAAGAACTTGAACACAGGGACATTTGGGGCAATTACTAGCCAACTGTCATTTGATTTAATGTTACTACCTTGGGCCAGCAAGGATCCTACAGTTTTCTGACAAGGTTGGCACATCCACTAGAATACCAGGACATGTAGTCTAGGCTCTCTGGGGTATGCAGAACTTGTTTGGAGATATAGAATTCCATAATCTTAACTAGGATTAGAAGAAAGGATACCAACTCTGCCCCTGTGACCCAGGAAAAGCAGCATGAAAGTCAATGTGGTACAATGGATATAATGATGGATTTAGAGTCAGGGGGACCTGGGTTCAAATCCTTCTTTAGATGTTTACTAGATTTGTGGTACTAGGCAAGTCTATGAAGTTTTCTGGGCCTCATATTCCTCATCTGTAAAAGAAGGGTTTCATCTCATGGCCTCTCAGTTCTCTTCCACTTCCAAATGTTTTCGAATCCATTTCTAGATGTCTTCCTTTCCTTTTCCTTTCCATTTCCAAGCCACACCACCTCAAAAATGACTTTTCCTTCTACCTTCTAGTCTTTTATTATGTTTTGCCTTTGCTAATTAGAATGTAATTTGGGGGGCAGCTGGGTGGCTCAGTGGATTGAGAGTCAGGCACAGAAATGGGAGGTCCCAGGTTCAAATTTGCCCTCAGACACTTCCCAGCTGTGTGACCCTGGGCAAGTCCCTTAACCACCATTGCCTCGCCCTTACTATTCTTCTGCCTTCGAACCAATACCAAGTATTGATTCTAAGACAGAAGGTAAGGATTTAAAAAATGTAATTGGGGCAGGGGACTCTCTAATGCTTGCTTGTGTTTTTACCACCAGTGTTTGGCTTTTAATAAATGTTTTGTCATCATATCAATGAGTCTATAGTTCAATGTGAGGATTAAAGGGGATTGCCCTATGGGGGATACAGGTATAGGAGAGGCCTTGGGGAAAATGGGGGGGTCTTACCTTATCCCCCTTCATTGGTGGTTTTCCATTTATTCTAATAATTCTTACTAAATACAAAGCTCAGCATCCTTTAAACTCAGCACCCTGGACCAAAGCTCTGCCCTGATCTAGGCTGTGTTGGAGTGATACTTTCCATTTGTGAATTTCTAAGCATGGCTCTTCCATTGGGAATTCTCCCTTAGGGAAGACTCAAGATATTCTATTGTCACTTGACATGGACAGGAGAACTGTCACCTGAACGTGAAGATTCGACCTCTGAACTTTGTTTTAGGCAAGAGACCTAAAGTTGGAATTTGGGTGTTTCTTCCTCCTTTGGAAAAGAAGTATAGACTATAGAATTTGGTATCAAGTGTATTCCTCCCCTCTCTCCCTACTAAAAGTGTTTTTTATCAATACCATCGTGAGGCAGTGAATAAAGCAATGTACCATGACCCATTTTAGTGGGGAAATACTGATTCACCTGACGGTGACAATCATACATTTATTTTCCCTTTAGTCGGAATAAAGCATCATCCAGAACAACTTCTTTCCAAGAAGATAACTCTCCAGGGAATTAGGGGGCCTGTTCCCAATATATACCAGTCCATCTTATAAAATATACAGGAACTTTAGACCACAAGTAGGTTTTCTGGTCTAGGAGCTTTCCTAAAAACACATCATTTCTCTTCCCTCTGGAATGCAAATGTCTCTGTAGTACTGGGGTTATGTGCTGTCTGTCCATTAACAGTAGAAGGCCAAGGCACAGCAATTATCACACACCAAAATTATTCATCCTGCTATCTCAATTTTCTTTGTCTTATGGATAAAACAATAATAAATGCCCTGTGTCAATTGCCTCAGCTTGGTCTTCCAAGATATTCTTAAATTCTGGTCCACAGTGAATTTCCAGTCCTTATTAAATAAATAGTAAATAAATAAGAACAATACTTTTGCCTTAGTCTCCATTTAGCAAGCACAGAATTGTCTTCTTAATTGCCTCCATTATTTGCTGGTTCAAAGTCTCACCAGGCTTATCAATTTTCAAATTACTGGCAACCTGAATAACCTCGGCTGGAGAGTTTTGATTTATTACTAGCAAATAGCCATTACCTCTACGTTTCCATAGACAATGAAATGCTCTTTTGTAAGGAAATATTTTCTATTGATTTCCAGCAAGAGGATGTGATCTGTTAACAGTGTGGCTTACTGGCAATTTTTGATGTCACTTCGTACTTCATCATGGGGACTAAGTAGGTTTGGATGACAGAGATTACTGTTGTATTTCTAATCATGGATCTCTCTGGCCCATTTTAACATATTTTCTGGCATGTTGATCAAAGAATTGAACTCTTCAAGAAATTTTTGTTTGTTGCCACCTTAAGAGGAATGTTGTAAGTCCTATTTTTCAGAGAAGGAAACTGAGGCCTAGAGACATTCAATTATTTGTCCAGCATCATCTAAATGGTTAATTAACAGAGCCAGGATTAGAATCTAAGTCTCTTGACCCCTAATAGAGTTCTGTTTCCATCTCCACTCCTTTATCTCCCTTTACTTAATGATGTCACATTATGTGTATGCCTTAGTTCCTTTGTATGGGCTTTTTATGTGTTGAAGCTGAGCAGAATATTGGATAAAGTATTATATAGGATTCAAAAAACCCTGGGTTCTAATTCTACCATCACTAACTGGGCACTCTACTTAAACTCTCTGAGCCTCAGTTTCCTAATGTGTAATATAGGGATAATAACAGCACCTCCCTCAGAGGGTTGTTGTGTAGAAAAAAACAAAGTGATGTATGTAAAATGTACTGCAGACCTGAGAATGCTATGTCTCCCTAAATAGATTCTAAACATCATGAGGGGGTGGGTTTCCTATTTTTTGTCTTCCTCATCCTGATTCTCTTTATAGAGAGCCCACAATTCTCCTTGGCACAATTGATATCATGGTTGTCCTCTTAACCCATGTTCTTTGTTCCTGCTGTCGCAATTAACTCAGAACATTGGCCCTCCAAAAGAGATAGTATTGGCCTCCATCTCTTTCTAGAAGTAGCAGTTTATAATTCCTACTATTTCCAGATTTGTAAATTGAGGTATTAACTCTGTGCCCTGAATTCTCAGTGAGAATTAATGGGCTGGCTTATTCCCAACAAGTAAGCTATTTTTCAGGGCCCACAAGTGTTAACGATACGGGCATATTTTACTACCTACAAATCCCCAGACATGTTATTATTTAGTCATATAGTACAATGCTAATAAGATCACTTTGGGAGTAGTTGGCATGTTATCATTATTGACATGGACATGGGAATGAATTTTGTGGCATGCCAATACGTTGGATATTGATTCCATTTTGGCATCACATGACTAGGCATGATAGTAAATTAACTTATAGGCTATGTTATTTGGATGTATTGACCTTTATTTTTTTAATTAAGTTTATTTATTTAATTAATTACTTTAGAATATTTTTCCATGATTACATGAATCATGCTCTTTCCTTTCCCTCCTACCTTCCCCCCTCCTGTAGCCAACAAGCAATTTCACTGGGTTTTACATGTGTGTATTGACTTTTCTTAATATGGCTCAGTGCCTCAGGGGAAAGATGGTTCCCCTCCTCCTATCCCCACCCAACACATACAAAGTAATAGAGAACAGTGTAGTCTGGAGTCTTCTTGGATCCATTCTGGTCCCAGTTTCCTCCCTGATTATAATTTTAAAGCAGCATTTTTTGGTGGCTGTATGAACGTGATGGAATGTATTCCTTTGGTGTTCATGTTTCTTATAGCCTTGAGGATACAGTCATTTAGCATGCATAGGGTACCTGATATATTTCTTTCTTTTAAAAAAAGAGGTGGAAGGAAGAGCAAGGCAGGATTTGGGCATCTCTATTACTTTCTGGATTCTGAATGAGTAAACTGAGCTCAGAGGATTGAGTAATTAATCATCAGCAAGCATTTGGTAGGTCATGGAGTGAGAAGAGGTGGTGGTAAAGACAGACTTTGGAGCTGGAAGGGACCTTAAAAGTCATCTAGTCACCCTACCTCATTTTACAGATAAAGAAAAATTGTCCTCATGGGGAAGGGAGTTTCCCAGGTTCACCCATGTAGTGAGAAATAAGAACTGGGATTCAAATCCATGTCATCTGACTTTGTTCAAGGGATCTTTTTCATCATACCATGGAGAAGGGATGATGGTGACCCTAAGGCCAGGTTCACCAAAGTCATTGGGAAAACTGAGATTATAAGAGATTACAAGCCATACTGGAGTAATGACCATGTTGGGAGAAAATTGGAAGCACCAGTTTGATCATAAAAGAAGGAATACCCATGCTACGTTAGAAAATGGTTGTATTTGACCTTTCTGCAAAGAGCACATGCCCAGACCATTTCTAATACGCAGATATTGAGATCAGGGACTTTGCCTTAGCCTCAAGGATTAAGAGTTGATAGACTGGATCCACCCAGTGCTTACCTGAGGCAATCAGAGATCCCAGGAACAATGCAAATGGCTACCTAGTCCTGTGGTTCAGGTTCACAGGCCCCTGCAACTTGGCAAAATGGATACTTGTATAAACCAGAAATTACCCAATGTGATTAGAAGGCTCATGCTCCTCAGCTTTGCAGGTTTTTTCCTTTATTTTAGCTGTGTGAGAATGGTGAGTAGGAGATGTTTTGGGGGGTGAGCACATGGAAAATAAAAAAAAACAGCTCTGTTAGTTTTGGGTGCAGGGAGGGACCCCTTTGTTGTTCAGAGACTGGAATATGGTGGAGATATAATGAGGACAGACAGTCTAAAAGTATCCCTCCTTTCTTGGATAGCTCCCCAGCAGATTTTTTAGAGGGGAAACATCCCTAAATGTTTGGAATATGATGGCAAGTGGCATGAGAAGGCTTGGGAGGAACGTGATCCCACCCCCAACCAACTCATTTCAGTCCCGTACTTGCCATGTTGGCAGGCACGAGCTTATGAATAATTCAGTGACAGTACGAAGTATCCATGCTGTGTATGCCTAGTGTTCAGCTAGGCTTGTGGGAGAATTGAGAACTGGAAGAGACCTTGAGGTCATCTAGTCCAATCCCTATCAATTTTTTTAGAAAAGGAAACCGAGTCTCAAAATGACTTCTTCAGGGTCATACCTGTATATATTCTAATAAAGTGAGACCTGGGCATGTAATCTGACTCTTGGTCATTCAGATGAATTATGTAATGGTGGCAGTCAGAATATTATTTAAAACCAATCTAGACCATGAGTATAAGAACATTCTAGCTATGTGATCTTGGACAAAATTGAGATAAGAATAGTACATACCTCCCAGGGTTATTGTGCAGATCAAATGATGGAGTATTTATAAATATTAACTACTTTGAAGAGGTGCTTAATAAATGCCTATCTCTCCTTCCTTCTTTCCTGTGGAATACTTGGGAAAACCAGGTTCAGAGGAGAAGAGACTTGAATTGGGCCTTGAAACTGGGATTTCTATAAGCAGAGATGAAGTGGGAGCATACTCTGTGGACTAGAAAAGAATAAGCACTTATTAAGTGTCTACTGAGCACTGGGAATTATGCTAAGTATTTTACAAACATCTTATTTAGTCCTCAAAACAGCAATTTGAGGTAAGGTGCTATTCCGAACTTCATTTAACAGTTGAGTAATCTGAGGCACACAGAAGTTAAGTGACTTGCCAAGAGTCACACAGCTAGTAAATGCCTGAGGTTAGATTTGAACTCAGGTCTTCCTAACTCCAGACCCTATGTTCTATCCATTGTGCCCCCTAGCTGACTCATATAGGAATAAATCATTGTTTAGAAGTAGGAATGAATGTGGCCTTTGGGGGACAGCAAAATATCTGACCTTTCTGGATCTAAATATTGCTGGGAGAGAAGGATTTGAATAATGGGACAAAGGTTTTCAGGGGTAAATTGGAGAGAGCCTTGAATGCCAGAAAACAGTTTGGAATTAAATTGTAGACAACAGAGAACACTGAATGCTTCTGAGGTAAGGATCAACATGATGGAAACAGTAAGTGATTCTTTTGGCAGTAGACAAGATGGATGGGTGTCAAGGTGGAGGAGTGGATGATTAAAGCAGAAATGCTAACTAAGAGGTGACTGTAAAAATCCAAATGGGAGGGAATTAAGGTCTGAATGAGACAATGGTAATAGGAATAGAAAGTCAGTAAAATATATGCAGTATTTTAAAGGAGAATGTAACAGGACCTGGTAACCGATTGAATAGTGGAGAAGGAGGGGACATAGTCAAAGATGGCTGCAAGGTCTGAGTCCAATGTAGCTGGGAGAAAGATAGAAATAGAAAGGAGACAGAGCTTAAATTTGAAGGCAAAATGTACCCAGATAATCTACAATCCAGAGTTGAATCAACTCTTATCCTAAACAGAATTAGAAAATCTTCACACTGGACAAAGAGGGAGGATGTCAGTGTGGGTGTGTCCAGGACCCCAACACCTCATTTCTTGAGAAGCAGTTGAAAATTAAGAGGAGAGAGGGCTAGGAGCACTGGGGATAACAGGAAGTAGGGAACCAGGGAGTAAGACCCAGGTAGCCACACTCAGTAAATGGAGACTCAGCTTCAACTTTCCAGATGGAATGAAGGTATAACTGTTCTGAGAGACAGCTAGCTACCCATCCTACTGCTGGTAGCCTCTGTGGAGACTTCCTGGGCAGCATGGGGGCCAGTGGGTGTGGGCTCCTTGTGGGGAAGGGTGGGAAGGAAGGCTCCTTGAATGAAATCAAAAAGCACTAGCAATGCTTTTCTCTCTTCATCAGTGAGCGCTGCTGATTTCTCTTTAGAGCCCTTGCATCTCTATCCCTATGTTTCATCTTCCTTATCTGGCCCAGGATATCTTTTCTGTACCCTGTAACTGCAAAGCTGTTTCTGCGATAAGGTAGCTGAGATTGGGGACTGCCCCTTTAGCTGCTCTCATGCTTTGCCTTTGAGGGCACATGGGTTCAAGCCAATTCTTGAAGCATCCTGGCAGGCATCTCTACTCACAGCTCAGGTGATCACTGAATATATCCCAGACTTTCAAAAAATGGGAGGAGATGGCAAAGTTCCAAGAGAATGGAGGTGAGCCTGCACTTTTTTCCCCCTGCTTCCATGGGAGTGATGAATTTTATCTGGAGCCAGAATGGAAATTCAAGAAGGAACAAATAGAGATGAACTAAATTCCCTGCAGTCCTTTCCCTCTTGTCCCAAGCTGCGGCCATTGTTCTTGCAAAATAATATATATATTTATAGGGGCAAAGGAAGGGCTGCAGTGTTGATCAGTTTTCCTTAATCAGTCCATGAGCTTTCCTGCTCCCCTCGAAATATGTGCTTCAACCCCACCAGCCCCCAGATGTGCCTTGTTGGAGATCCTTGACCCAAACCAGGCTTCATAGAGAGTGTCCCATCCATCAGGGGATAGACTTCCCCTCTCCGAGACAAGCCAGTTTATTTTTTTTAAGTTTTGGAAGGAAAAATAATAAATGAATTACTATCACCAGGGCAGCCTGGAGACAGAGTGCTTTTGACTTTGACCAGGGAGTACATTTTTTTTAACTATCAAAATAGAATATGCAATATCTTTTCTTCTAAAAGCCTGGCTGGGCTGTAATCCTACTGGAAACTGTCAACAAATGTTGCTCCGGAACGTTCTACATAACTCAGTTGCCATGGCAACCGGATCCCTATTGACAAGAAAGAAAGAGAAACATATGGTTGGGTAGCAGCCCTCCTTCAAGAGCCTCAAACCTCTTTACAGGGTCATCATTCTCTTGGAGAGAAGGAAGCCATTCAAAAGCAAAGAGATCTTTAATCTAATATTCCAATGGCCTGTTTCAAATGGCATTTCTTGTTAATAAGAATGGAGGGGGGGATACCTCAAGAGCCTGACAACACCAAAAACAAACAACACAAAACAAAGCCTTCTCCCTGCAATATTTTGAACAGGGGACTATTTTGTCCAGTTCAGCCACGGAAGAATTGCATTGACCACCCATAATGCACCAAAATAGATAAGTTCCTGAGTTCTCAGTATGCCTGACTACATTGTCCACTCCAAGACTCCCACCCCAATCCATATTGTATACTTGACCCTACATCCAATTACTCCCCTCCTTAAAAAGATTTCAATAGCTCCCATTTGCTTATAAAATTAAGCCCAAAGGTCACTGTATGGAATTCAGGGCTCTGTCCAATCAAGCTTTATTCCACCCCCTCCTGTTTAGAGGTTCCTCCAATTAAGAGGCATCATGTTACAGGGGGAAGGGCAAGGATGTGGAGTCTGAGGATCTCAGTTCAAATTCAAGTCTAGTTCCAGCATTTAATGCTTTTGTGATCTTTAGCAAGACACTTATCCTCTCTGGATCTCAGTATTCTCATCTGTAAAACAAAGGGATTAGACTAGGTGGCCTGAAGGAACCTTCTAGCTAAGAAATTTCAGAACTGATCAGATCATCCTTTTTTGAACACTAGGATAAAAGGCAAACCTACAAATATGGAAACAGCTTCCACCTCTAGCACAGAAGGTTAATGTCCAGGGTTCATGATTTGGGAATGTGTGATAGGGCATTTCAGGCTAGACCAGTTTACCTCAGCACCAGTCAGGTCAATGAAAGGGGAGAGACTCTTAATAAAACCTACGGTACCATTTGCCCACTACCAGGGACAGTACTGGGAATGAAGTACAAGAAGAGAACAGTCCCTGGCCATTATGGACCTTATAGTCAGCTGGGAAGATAGAGCCCATGCAGAAGAGTATAAACACAAAATATATACCAAATCATTTTGAGCAGTATTGCTGATCAGGGGGAATGGTTGCAAAGGGGCCAAGACTTGGGGGAGAAAAGGTTGGAGCTCCCCTTTATTTATGCCTGTTTCCATTTCTCTCTCCATTAAAGCAGATCTCTTAAGATCTTCAGCATTTGCTCTTAACTTGTTCTTTGCTTACTTTGAGACGGTCCTTACACTTGAAATCAATCAAACTGTATTGCTTTGTAAATACTTTGAAATGCAGACTTTTCAATCATTTATACTGGCCCTCTCACCAATCACTCAAATGAAAACAACAACAATAATACTTCCATAAATTCCGGTATCACTTTAGAGTGTTTAAAGTATTGCCATATACACAATTGTACTTTCTCCTCACAGATTCCCTGTGATGTAGGAAGGTGGCAGACATTTTTGCCTGCATTTTACAGAGAAGAAAATGGAGTCTGAGAGAGGGGAAGGACTCTGTCCAAGGTGTCATTATCAGGAAGTCAGCCAGCTCATCCTCAAAGCCAGGATCTGGCAATTTCCTCTTTGCCATAAATACAAAGCAGAGAAGTGGTGCTGGGTAGGTGAAACTTCACTTGAGATTCATTATGAGGGAATTTATAAAATTAAAAGCTCATTGTAGTTGCCTGCCAGGTGGCGACTTGCCATGGTGATCGAGGCGTAGCAAAATTCAACAGCCTCAAGAAGAGAGGAGGGGGGAGAAAATGGAGAGGAAAGTGGAAGGGAGGGAGAGAGAAGAAAAATAGAGAGAGGGAGGAAACCAGAAAAGGGAGATGGAAGGCAAGGACATGGAGAATAGAAAGGGGGAAAAAAACAAAAGAAATAGAGAGGAGGATAGAAAAGAGAAAAAGAGGGAGGGAGACAAATGGAGAGAAAGGGAAAGAGGGAGGAGAGAAGAAAAAAGGCAGACACAGAAAAGGCAGGAAGAGGAAGATAGGATGAAAGAAGAGACAGGGAGAGGGAGAGAAAGAGGCAGCAAGAGAAAGAGGGATGGGGAGGTAAAGAGTAATGAGAGAGAAACAAGATGAGATGGGAGAAAAAGAGAGAAGAGATGGGAAAAGACAGAGAAAAGGAATTCAGGAGAGAGATGAAGTGGGTAGAGAAAATAAAAGAGGAAGGAAGAGGGAGGGAAAGAAAAAATAGGAAGGGTAATAAAGAGAAATAGGAAGGTAGAAGAGAAGCAAAGGGAGGGTGGGAGAGAAGAGGCAGAAAAGTGAGAGAGTAAGGAGAGAAGAATGGAGAAAAAAGAAAAGAAAAGATGGAAAGAAAAGGCAGGGAGAAAGAAAGATATGAAGGCAGAGAAAAGAAAAGGAGGGGAGATAAAAAGACAGAGGGAGAAAGAAAAAAGAGGAAGTAGGGAGAGAAAGAAAGGAATGAGAGGGAAAAAGGCAAAAACGGCAGGGAAAGAGAGGAGAGAGACAAGGCAAAAAGAGAAAGATGAGAGAAGAGGGAAAAAAGGAACAAACAGGGAAGGCAGAGAGAGGGAGTAAAAAGAGGAGTCAGAGACAAACCGACAGGAGGGAGTTTGGAGAAGGAGAAAGAGGAAAACAGGGAGGAATAAATGGAATGGGAGAGGAGCACAGGTTTCTTGAATACCTTCTAGCCACATATCTTCTCTGCCATGCAGAGAGAGTGGACTTGACTACAGAGGCCATGACAGCAGCTACATCTCCCTTGGTGTTTGATTTAAGCATGAATGAGGCCCTGAATCTTACAAGCAGATCCTAAATTGGCAATTATAATGCAAAAGAAGGTACTTATCCATTTCAGGATGAGATGGAAAGGCTGGCACATAAGATTTGGAAAACAACACTGTTGTCTGTGGTGTTTATTTGTTGAAACCTCTTCCCCACTCCCTCTCTCTGTCCTCCCCCTCTCTCTCTTATTCTCTCTCTCTCTCTCTCTCTCTCTCTCTCTCTCTCTCTCTCTCTCTCTCTCTCTCTCTCTCTCTCTCTCTCTCTCTCTCTCTCTCTCTCTCTCTCTCCCTCTCTTTCCCTATGTCTTTCAATGGTTGAAAAGTGGGTGTTTGATCCATCTGAAATCTTAGGCTATATATGACACAAAGCAGAAAATAAACTTTCCTTACATTCCCCCCAGTGCCAGCGCCTTTCTTCCTCTCTTCTCTATGCAATGCTGGCCAGCTGTAATGGGAGCCACAACATTCCCTTTTGTAGACATGGCTAATAGAGAGCAATTCACTCTCAAGCCTCTGAAGCTGGAGAAACTGGACTTTCCTCCCTGCTCCTTACTCAAGGAAGGAATTTTGAAGGTGATATCTGCCAATCATTGATTAGAATTCAGAGTGTGTGTGCTGTTGGGCATCTCTCAGAAGAACCTGCCTTTCTAGTAGGATGGCAATGAATTTCTAGAGAGCTACGGAGGCTAGCATGGTAGAGCAGTCTGAATGAGTGGTGAATTCATCACATTGGTTTTAGAAACAAACTGAGACAGTGAAGTGTTTCCCAGAATTACCTCTCCTTATAAATGAGATACCCAAACTCCAGAAGAGACAGAGGCTTGGAAGAGCTGGCCTAAGACTAAAGGATACGGGCTTAGTGCTGGAACCTTTCTGCCTGCTGGTTATCTCAGGTTTTTGCCTCAAATAATTGGCCCATCTGCCATGGTTCCAGCTTGCTATGGCTCCTGAATTAATACAGTTCTTTAAAATGACAAGAAAGAAGGAAGGAAAGGAGGATGGGAGAGAGGGAGGAAGGAAGGAAGGAAGGAAGGAAGGAAGGAAGGAAGGAAGGAAGGAAGGAAGGAAGGAAGGAAGGAAGGAAGGAAGGAAGGAAGGAAGGAAGGGAGGGAGGGAGGGAAGGAGGCAGGGAGGGAGGGAGGCAGGGAAGAAGGAAGGAAAGGAAGGAGGAAGGGAAAGGAAAGAAGGGGGAAAGGAAAAATGGAATGAAGAAGAAAACCTCATGGATAGATATTCTTTACTCCCTAATATTTGAACCAAGAAGCTGACATGAGGTACATCATAGACTTGCTTTCCAGAATTTTGGGGTTGCTTGGGTGGTCACCTTGAGATCCCCTGTTACCTTTCAAAATAGATTCTTTGGAGTTAATAAAGGGGAAGGGAAGGGAATAGACATTTATATAGTGTCTACTATGTGCCAGTCACTGTGCACATAGTAGATGCTTACTAAATGTTTATTGATCATTAAACATTTTTTCAGATATTATTCCGTTTGATCCTCATAACAACCTTGTGATATACATATCATTATTATCTTTATTTTATATTTGAAGAAATTATTTTATATTTTATATTTGAGGCAAGCACAAGATAGGTGATTTGCTCAGAATAAGTGTCTGAGTCTGGATTTGAACTCAGGTCTTTCTGACTCCAGGTTTAGCACTCTATCTACTGCATAACCTTGCTACTTCAAAGAAGTCAGGGACTTCTTTGAAAAAAGTAGAACTCAAACAGGATCTATTCTGAAGACAGCAAAATGCTTGAATTTGTAGAAAAAGGGATCATGAGATTATGGACGTAGAGGTAGAAAGACCTTCATAAACCATTTAATCCAAGTCCTTCCCTTTATAAAAGGGAGAATGGACATCTAGTGAAGTGGATCACCTTGCCCAAAAGTCACATAGGAAGTAAATAATAGATGGAGAATTTGGACCTAGCTCTTCCGACTTCAAATTCAACACATTTCTTATTGCATCATGTATATGATGGGGGAGGGGGGTTTGGGGGAGGGGAGTGTCCACAGTCAAGGATCAGAGGGAGGGTGGGAGAGGACACCAAGTCACATGCAGAAGCCAATTAGGAAATAGATTCAGACTCCGATAGAGAGGAGGAGACAAAATGAAGTGGAGTAAAAGTTGAATGCAGGGGCAGTATACAAAATGGCAAGAGTATTGGACCTCAAGGGTGGAGCCCTTGTTTGAATCTTGACTCTAACTTCCTGTTATATCATCTTAGACAAGTCACTTAGGTTCTTCAGACCTCAGCATATTCAGCTAAAAAATGAGGGCAACAAAATTCTCATGACCTCTCTTGCAGGGTCAGTAAGGCAATAATTTAGAAACCACAGCTGAGCTGAGCACTTTTGTGTTCCCTAGAGCAGCCCTTTTATTCTCAAGAGGCACTTGAATGTTTGTTGAATTGAATTTCTTGGTGAAGTTGTGGCAATGGATATTTTAGTTGCCTATTTGAGAATGAAGCAAAAACATTTATTATTTAATCCAATAACTCTTGGAATAGACATAGGAGTGGAGCTTGGATGTGTTTTCTTGTCTCAGTTAATGATTCATAATTAGTGCAGTTCTCCTTGGAAGCAGGGAAGCAGTGCTTGCTCACTGTGGCCCAGGCAGTACAATGGCTGTGTCTATGAGCCGTGCTCAAACATGGCTAGGACTGATGGAAAGAAGTGCTCCCAAGAACATCCATCTGCATGGTCCATTTTGGTTTTAGGTCAACATCTTGAAGAAAAGATGGAGGTAATCCATACCATATGCCTGCTGCTTTTGGACTTGGCAGTGCTATGATAGTACCACAGCATAAATGCTGGTCATGGAATCAGAAGACCTGGCTTTAAGCCCTGGCCCTAACACTGGGATCATATTTTTTGATTATGTATATATATGCATATATATACACATATATATGTTTTCCACTGTGTTATACATGTATTATCACTCAATACCTACTTCCATATTAATCATTTGTGTAATAATCTTTTTAGATTGGTTTATATTTTTAAAGATATCTTTTGTTTTTATGGCAGCTTTGTTTGCCTTATCCAGTGAGTCATAACCAAAAGAGAATAATTCAACAAAACTAGCCCACACATAGATCAAGTCTGCAAATATTAGGTGTCTTAGTTCAGATTTATGCTTTAATTGCTTAAAAATGCATAAGACTTTTGGAATATCTCATATATGTAAAGTTCCCCCACCACTGCAAAGAAGAGAGTTGCATTCTTTTTTTAAGTCAATCCCAAATATTATAATTCCACAAAATTCGTTTTCCATCCTTGTGGCTGATGTTCTTTCTGTTGTCATGGTTGTCTTTGTGGATTTTGTTTTCCTGTCTCTGCATAATTCATTTTGCATCAGTTCATATAAGTCACCTCATGATTTTCTCACAGTGGATGCTTATTAGTTTTGAGACTCTGAAAAGGTCACTTCAGCTATCTGAGCTAGAAAACAGGCAGAAGAATATTTGTACTATCTTCATCACAAGGATGTGATAAGGGAAATGCTTCATAAGTCAAAAAGAAAATACATAAACTACAATGTTGTATTTTCTTCTTATTTTCGTTTTTTATTCTTAAATGAGTAGAGGGTGATAGTTAGTAAAGGATCTTGAATACAGACCTGAAGAATAAAGATTCATCAGGCTATCAAACAAATGATAGAGAGAGAGAGAGAGAGAGAGAGAGAGAGAGAGAGAGAGAGAGAGAGAGAGAGAGATCTGTATGCATATATATATAGAGAGAGAGAGAGAGACAGACAGACAGACAGACAGACAGACAGACAGAGCCATCTCCTTTATACATTGTGTTGTGACAAGGTAGATAATGTTGAAGTTTCATTGAATAGAAGGAAGGCAAGAAGGAAGTTCCAAGAGCTCTTGGATTTGTACCAATAGCTACAAATCCAATGAGCTCATAGTCTTCAGTTCAGTACCAAGGATAGCGTAGTAGGGAGAATAGCTTTTAGATATCAGTGTTTAGGAAACCAGCTTCATTTGATTACCATTTTGTTTTTTTTGTTTTGTTTTTTCCCATTGGGCAGCTTTCGATGAAAGGTGTTGTTGTTTTGCACTGGAGACCTTTCATCTTGACCTTCATTCTGTAGCCAAAATGGTCTTCAAGCGCCTATTAGCCAATGCTAATTTTCTGTCCCACCCTGCCAGGCTCAGTCCTCTCTGATTTTGCCACATGCCTAAACAGATGCTGACCTACTCCTGCTGTTTATAAGCTTTTATCCCAGTGTGTTCCAGGATGTTTCATCATTCCCAATTTGTATGTTTATGAGATTAGACCAGACTAAACAGATCATTAGGACAATGGGATGAAGGTGTTAATAATGCCAAAGGTCTGGAATTACAGTGCATTAAAGCTATATCACCAGATTTAAGTATAATATTATTAACCTCCTTGCTTTAGAGAGGAAAATGTCTTCTTTCTTTTTATGACTTTAATGATATAACACAGGCTACTTTTAAGGGAAAGTAGTGATGTTCTCATTTACAGTTGTATTTGATGAGAAAGAGAAAGAAGCAAATTTTGGTTTCTGATCTCATCTAAGATCAGAAAGGAAGCAAGGGGTCTCCTTTTGTCGTATTCATTGTGTGTGGCTTGTTTTCTTGCCTGCTCATCTTCCCAAATGCAATTGTTGCGATTAGTTGAGAAACTCTAAACCATTAATGCTCCCACTAGGCCAGTGCTATTACCACCCAGCAACTGTTCCTTACTGAGGACAAAGCCCCCCTGCCAATATCACGGGCTATCTTCTCAGCAATATATACACTCCAGTTTGAACACCTTCTTTCCATTTCCTCTTGCCAGAAATCAATTATGTGTATGCTAAAAAGCCAGGTGGTGATCAACTATGTTTCGAACCATCTTACAAAGGAGCCAACCTGGGCATTGGCCACAAATGAGAGAAAATTACAGACCTGCCAAGTCTTAGAGATTGTCTGGATCCCCCCCCCTTTTTTAATAGAAAATTCAGAATAAGTACATTTATTTCAGAAGGCTTTGGGTTTGCATGTGAAGTTCACCATTTTAATGAGGACAATATTTGGAGAAAACGTTCTGTGGGCCACACCGAGTGTGAGAATCAAAGAGGCTTGGAGAAATGTTCTAATGTTGTCCTATTTATTGTCGCCATTAATCTCTAGGGGAAAGATTGCTCTTGTAGCATATGTACAAAGAAACAGTACAGGCAACTTCTCTTTATTCATGTGGATCAGTGTGAGATAGGAGTTGAAAATGTGCAGCCTCTTATGTTCTCTGAGATTACTAGAAAGGGTTTTCCACCATGAAATGGATTCCCTATTCACCTGTGCCAATCATTTTCCAAAGGTGTAACAGCCTATGGAGTAAGAGTGAATGAATTTATCTTTTTCTCTTGACTATTGCATCAGGACCACATTAAAACTGGCTTTTGCAATGGGTTCTATTCATTCTCTGGGCATGAATAAGCCCACAATTGACAGCATTTCTGATGGTAGAATTGTCTGAACTTCTACCTGAATATTCAAGGGAACCTGGAGCTTTGGGGAAGGTATGGATTTCTCTTTAAGAACTCCATTCCTCATGGCTGCTATTCAGACTTCCATCTGCAATATATGATTTAGTTAGGCTAACACATTCTGCTATTTTCTTGTCAAAAGTGCTGAAAATGGGTTTTAGGTAGGAAATGCTGCATTTGGCATATTTACGTTCATTTCTCCTCTGTCTCTCTGTCTCTGTCTCTGGTTCATAGGCATATGGCTATTTAAACAAAGAAGTAAAATTGTTATACATATCCACATATATATATATATATATAATATATATAGATATATATAGATATATACACACCAAGTTATATTTGAGATGATCATTCCTGAGCACTGTTCACAGGTACCTTGAAATGCTCTGCTTTTCAGTTGCACTTAAATAGTTTTCTAAGAAAAGCAGAATAAAGATACCTTTCTCCCCATTTTCTTTGGCATGAATGACAGGACTAGCTAGTTCCTTAATCAATGCAGCACAGTGTAGATAGGGCTAAGAACCTGACTAGTTATGCTCTGGGTTGAAAATTACTTTTAAAGAATGGCTTTCCCTTATGAATTGCAGAGGGAACATCGATTCAATTAATTTCTTCATATATTTCTACATCCTATGCTAAAAAGGAGACTATGGAGAGCAGACCAGCATCTTTGCATGTGTTATTCATGCATGATTTTTTGATGTGGAGAGGGAGCTAAGAATAATCCAAAACAAACACATCTTCCCCATAACTGACATACAGAATTGCAATGGGTTGAGAAACTTAATCAACAGAGGTCATACATTCTCCACAATTAACATCCTTTGTGTACAATCATATTCCTAAAAGCAAGATAGAATGTGTGATTGTGAGCTTATACACAGAGATAATGAAGGCTTTTTCTTTTTATGATAGATCAGGCTGGTTCTCCTCTCACGACTGGGCCAGTGACATTGGGCTCAGCCTGGAGCTATTAAAAGTATCTAATTAGGGGAGCAACTGGGTAGCTCAGTGGACTGAGAACCAGGCCTAGAGATGGGAGGTCCTAGGTTCAAATCTGACCTCAGATACTTCCTGGATGTGTGACCCTGGGAAAGTCACTTGACCCCCATTGCCTAGCCCTTAATGCTCTTCTGTGTAGGAACCAATATAGAGTATTGATTCCAAGACAGAAGGGGAAGGTTTAAAAAAAGTATCTAATTAGGAAGCATTATATTGCCCCTGTTACAGATTTCCTTTTTATTTATTTATTTTAATTCTTAGCCTAAATACAAATACAATTAACTTTGCCATATATATAATAGAGTAGAAGGAAAGGATTGTACACAAAACTGTGAATTTCTCACTTTTCTTTTAAAGTACAGATTCAGTTTATCCTATCACTACTTAAAGCTGCCCTGCTTGCCTGTAGTTCTTTTGGGTTCTCTTTTTGGAGGGGAGATGAGGCCCTATCTCAAATCGTGCCTCTATGTACAATTACAAATTACAGTTTACAAATATTCCCTCTCCCCCCTGAAACGGAAAAAGGAGTGGAAGGAAATCCTAGCAAATATGCATGATCAAGCAAAACAAATTTCCAAATTGACTGTGGACAAAAATGTTTGTCTCTTTCTCTACCCTGAGTCCACCACCTGTCTGTCCAGAGGTGAGTAGCACACTTCATCATTGGTCCTCTGAGATAATGGTCGGCACAGCATCTGTCTGATTTCTTAAGTCTTTCAGAGTCATTGGCTACAATATTGTTGTTATAATAGGGATAGATCTGCTGGTTCTAGTCACTTCACTCTGCATAAGTTCTTACATATTCCTAAAAGCAAGTTCCTCTGAAACTGTCTCTAAATCTCTTAGAGCCAAATAGTTTTCCCATTGCAATGGTCTAACATTTTGTTTAGCTGTTCTCCAATTTATTGGTACCTTCTTGGTTTATAGTTCTTTCCTATTTATTACAAAGAGAATTACTAGAAATATTTTTGTTAATACGGCTCCTTTCTCACTTTTTCTGAGGCTTATGGGTGGTATCACTGGAAGAAAGAATTCATACAAGTATGCACAATTTAGCAATATTTGGGGCACAATTCCAAAAGAATGTCCAGAATGACTAAAGATCCCTTCTTCAAAGCAGTATCAAAGGCCAGTCTGGCCAATGATTGAACCAACCAAACATAGTCAGTGAGAAATATCAAATGAAATCAGATGTGTAATGGGGTTTGCAATTTTGAAAACTAAAAGATGCCTTGCTATAATGAGAATTTATTGGGGCGCTTGGCATAAAGAAACAAGGACCAATCAAAATGATTCATGGCAACATTCCATTTTTGTAATATACCCCCAAACCCTGAATACAAGTAAAAAGGTGGTCAGGCCAAGCATGAATAAGTAAGACTATTACTTCCCTCATTCTGGACACTCATCACCCCCCTCAGTAATAAGAGAGGTTTGGGTGAACCGATTATCTCTGTGGTCTTCTAACTCTGCCATTACATAAATATCTGGTTCTATGACCCTGTGAAAATCTGATGAGCCCAAAAGGGCCTGTTTGGTATTTAATACTTTCCCCTCCCCTCACTTATCTAATTGACTAATGATGATCTGAGTGGAACAGAATAAGTCTCAAGTTTATCACCTCATTTAGTAGCCAAGTTATTTGCTGTGTGTCTTTGTTCCCCATTGTCTTGATATATTTTCTTTTTTTGCCTTTATTTAGTACAGTTCAATGCTGTTTTCTAATTCACTTAATGTAGTGCATGCACCATAGATTTAGAGCTAGAAGGAACCTTAGTCCAACCCCCAGGTTTGGCTGATAAGGAAATGGAAGCCCTTAAAGAATGAGTAACTTTCCCAAAGTTACACAGGAGTGAGAACTTGGGTTCAAATCCAAAATTAGCACTCTTTGAATCACCCCATTCTGTCTCATTCCATAAGAAACTGTTGAATAAAGTAGAAACCCTCTAACATCATAACCCCAACTTATGTCATTTTGAGCAAGGGTGACATCTAATTAGGACATTCCAAAATGTCTTTCCATAATGAGAAGGACTAGAGTGATCTTCTTGAGCTGGAATATTTAGGGTATGGTGTTTTCTAATGCCAGTTATCTCATTTCTAACCATTGTGACATCCAAAAGAAGAGCCAACCCCCAGGTCTTTGCCCTCAGTTTATACCATTTTTAGACACTGAACTTTATGATAAGCTAAGGGCAAGGCCTCTTTGAGGAGTTAGATATTCTACTGGCTATAGGTGAAGCAGACAGGTTATAGGTGAAGGTAGCATTTAGGACAACTGGGATGTGGTTTACATTCTCAGTAACTCACTAGGGGATACCTCCAGTACCTTGTGCGCTAAGCTTACACAGATCAGGTCCAGTTTTGAGGGGTTTTCAGAAAACATCATAACCCTTTCATTCATCTTGTTACCACCCTAAGTTCCCACTGGGAAATCTCTGAATTTAACTAATACCTAGCGCTCCACAGATGTGAGTAAAGGGTCATAATCTCCGATACAAGAACTAAATGTGACAATACCTGTCAAGTAGAAAAAAGCTTTTATCTTACTCCATATAAAATAAAGGACTCTTGAGAAAGATGCTATCCACATCCAGAGGAAGAACTGTGAGAGTAGAAACACAGAAGAAAAACAACTGCTTGATCATATGGGTTGATGGGGATATGACTGGGCATGTAGACTCTAAACGATCACTCTAGTGCAAACATCAACACCATGGAAATAGGTTCTGATCAATAAAACCCAGTGGAATTGCGCATCAGATACAGGAGGAGGTGGAAGAAGGGGAGGGAAAGAACATGAGTCTTGTAACCATGGAAAAATATTCTAAATCATCTAATTAAATAAAATTTTCAAAAAAAATAAAATAGTCAAAAAATAAAATAAAGGACTCAGAAATAGTCATCAATTTTTCTCTGTCTCTAGTGAGTATCACCTTTCTACTAGGGCTCTAGGTAGTTCTCCAGATTAGTACTGCTTTAAGGTTTGGGTTCCCCATAGGAGATGAATGGACTTGGGTGTTGCTAGGGAGGAAGCATCTCAACTTTTCTTTGAGTCCTACTTTTACTCTGGAGACTTGTACAGATATCCAGCCCTGTGGTATTTCTCAGAAACTTGGAATTCCCCAGAAGAGAAATATACTTGAGCTTTCTAAATAAGCAATCCCTTGATAGTCTGATGAGTTCTACTTTATCCCTTGAGACCCACATAGATAGTGAACCCTTGGCCCAAAGGGTGGCAAACTTAGAGTTGCTATAGGGGAATTCTTATTCCTTAAGTCTTCCACAATCCAAATATCTTATTCTAATAGTAAATGGAAAAGCACATATTTTGTTTCCTTGTGTCATGGATTGGATTTCCTGCTGCTACTTTAGATTAGGAGTCCACTGTATCAATCACTTATCCCCAAGGGCTTGGCTCTGATGGGGAACTCCCCTTCTTTTGCCAAAGGGCTTAATTCTACACCTATCAAATTTAGTATTGTTAGAAAGGCAACTCTGAGGCTGGCACTGCTCAGCAATTACCCTTTTCTCTCTAGAAGGTCAAAATCTATCAACTCCTAATTTTTGATCCCATGGTTGCCCTGTCCTGAGGCCAAAAGGTTGAAAGCACATATAACTGCCTAGTATCCTTTGGCCCTACCTTCACAAAACAAGGACTAGTGATTTGGCACCAGAATTCTACTATTAGGCCACATGAATGAATGAAAAGACCTTTAACTTCCACATGCCTCTGCCCCTATCATGATCACTTCCTAAGAAGTTGCCGCCTTTGGCTCTTTATTAAGAGTAAATCTCTTCTGATGATTTCTGGACTGTTCACCAAAAAGGTAACTCTCTGCAACTTAGATTCTCTTTGATATGATACCAGCACAAAGGCCATGAAATAACAGCAGAGCCAACCAGAGATAGTGCTAGATGTGTGCCAGTAAATGTGACCTCAATCTTCTCAGCAAGGTTGTGGATAAACATGTCTACATCCTCCATAGGAAGAGGCAATTAAATTCCCAGACAAAGACTTACTAAACTGTATGCTCAGCAAGTTATAAAGGAAACTCTTCTAATCCACTACCAACTCTCCCTCTCCCTCCCTCCCTCCCTCCTTCTCTCTCTCTCCCCTCATCCTCCTTGTCCTCCTCTCTCTTCCCCCCACTTTCTTTTTTCTCTCTCTCCCACCCTCCCTCTCTCCCTCTCTCATGTATTTTATAAAGAACTGGATGTGTTGTGTTAATAATGGGTCCATAATTTGACTGATGTAAATACTGCCTCTAACAGTAGAGGTTGCAGTCCTTCTATACCAGCCCAGCCTATATGACTCCTGTCCTTAACTTCCCATAAATCCCTCCCATAGGAAACCCTATCTAAAATTTTGGAGCCCACAACCCATCACTCTTTGGATGTGGTGGTATGGATGCCATTAGATAATGTGAGCCATCTCACAGTTGTCTCTCACTCTTTTTCATCATCAGTCCATCTTTTTTCTCCATCATACATTTTATGATATCTGTTACTCTCTTTCTCCTAAATAATTGCTCATTTATAACATGCTGTAGTCTACTCCTGCTCACCATTGGCCTTTATATGACCTTTATCTTCCATTCTTCACTATTATTCCATGTCTTACAGCCAGACAACAGCAGTATGATCCTTTTATTAAAAAGATGGGCCCTCCTTTTCTTGCTTAATGGAGATGCTTAGGGTCATTAAAAGAATTGTGTATTTTTCATGAAACAATGAAAATAATAAAATGGCCCTTAGTCTTAATGCCAAATATAAATTCTAAAATTGAGACCATATTTCACATTGTTGAAACAGATCCAAATGCTTTAACAAGCATGAACATGCTTTCAGCATTGCATGGAGAGTGGAGAGCTATGCTGGCAACTTTTGGATGGACAAGAAAACATGAAGTAACCCATGCAAGGTCAAACAAGTCTCTAGTGAAGTACACAATGATACCCAATGAATCATTGCTTTTGTTTAATTCCTATAAACAATGTGCTCCTATTGCACATCTTCTGATTACTTCCTATGTGCTTTTGGACATGTTATATAATCTCTCTGGGTCTCATTTTCCTCATCTGCAAAACAACTTCCAAAATCCTTCCTTCTTCTAAACCTTCTAAATCTAAATCTAAAAAAAACACTTTGTCATCAATCAGAGGGCACAAGATGAATGATTTTTCTCATTATAAATAGAGTTAGAGTTTTGTTGTTGTTTGGGTATTCAGTTGTATCCAACTCTTCATGACCCCATGGACTGTCATGTCCATCCTGTCCATCTTAGCAAAGATACTGGAGTGGTTTTCCATTTCTTTCTCCAGTGGATTAAGGCAAACAGGTTAAGTGACTTGCCCAGGATCTCATAGCTGGGAAGAATCTGAGGCCAGATTTTAATTCAGGTCTTTCTGACTCTCAGTTCAGCACTCTGTCCAATGAGCCACCTAGCTAACTGCCTCCTTACAAGAACCACTAAGGAGTGGTTCTCCTTAACTCTGAGGGGCACTACAGTGAAAGTTCTTGGTCAAATAGGGGTCATCATAAGGCCATTGGCATAAAGAAGGTGAGATTGCTAAAGAAAATCTCCACATTTTTGTCAAGGAATGGCCTTGATTAAAAATTTCCCTCCGGGGCAGTGATTTAATACTGTGGTCTTCAAAAGCCATTCAATTGATCTGTAGCCTGGTCTCTTATAATATCAGTAGCCATGATACAGCAAGGGCTATGCTTTTGTTTGGGGCATGAATTATAATTTGCATGTTGCATCCTCATCAACATTGCTAAGAAAGCAAGACTTCCCAGTCATCTTGTTGAATTAAGGGCACAGATTTTTAAAATATATATTTTTATTCATGAACCAAAAGCAGGAAACTAACAGAACAACTTTAATTTGAAAATAATGGTTACTGGAGAAAGAAGCAAGGGCAGACACAAAGAATAAATGCAAACGTGTGGAATAGTACTGAAAGAAGAGTATCAGAAGTGCTAAGGCTCAGAAATAGCCCACGCTGGTAAAAAATGCCAAGGACGACACAAAGGTGTTTTTACAAAATTCTATGGAGAAAAAGAGAAGGATCAAAGAAGAAATAGGACAATTAAACTGCTTGGGGTAGATGAGATAGAGATAGCAGATGATGGAGAGAATGCACAGCTGCCCAAATCTTATTTTGTGACTGTTTCCTCTGTATAGAAAAATGATCACTGGACTGGAACAAACAGAAACAAATGGTTAGAAGGGAGTTAAAAGATAAGTTATAACATATGAAAAGTACCGGAATCAAGGGAGGAAGGAAATAAGGGAGGGAGGAAAGAAGGACCTATTCTGTTAAGAACCTTAAAAATAGTATATCATTTGATCCTCACAATTACTGTGAGAGTCGTATGCTGATATGATCACAATTTTACAGTTAAGGAAACTGAAATAGAAGTTAAGTGATTTGGCCATGATTACATAGCTAGTAAGTGTCCAAGGCCAGATTTGAATTCAAGTCTTCCCAATTCCAGGTTTCTATTCACTGAATCTCCTAGATGCCTAAAGAAGAAACCTTAGCCTACCCCCATTTATAGATGAAGAAATGGAGTCTCATAGAGTTTAAGGGATTTGCCCAACAACATATACCTAAGAAGTGCCAGAGGCACTTTGAGACATAGGACCTTCCAGCATGGCATGTCTGCTTCAAAGAAGGTCCCGTGCTCTATGAGCAAAGCAGAATTGCAGTAGTACAAAAGAAATGTATAATGCACACACTTAGAGACATCTCCATCTCCAATGTTCATAAGGGCTATTCGTGCCCACCTGTGGTAGTCTTCTGAGCTCATATTAGTCTGTTGGGCACATTCTACCTTGACCTTGGCACAATAATGTCATTTTGGTCTTTTTTAAATACAAAAGACATTGCCCTACCAATAAAACTACTGGAAGACTGAAAATCTACCCGATAGAAGAATATAAGCAGAGGATACGTTTAAATAGAAAACAGCCTTAATGCTGCAACAAGGCAATATCAGGTTTGTTTTTGTGATCATTCATAATGGTTTCATGATATCTTGTAATGCATATGCCCACTGTATGGAAAAGCAAAGACTCTAACATTGATCATACAATACATAGCTGATGAGATATGATTACAGGATTAATGGGGAAGGAAGCAGCTGCTAACATTTGAGACTATTCATTAAAATATAAGCTACTTGCTAATAGTGATTATTGTTTTTAGGTTTGCAAGCCTAGGTTAGTGGCGTTTTACACATAGTAGTTGTTTAACAAATACTCATTGATGTGTTGATATCAAAATAGTATTTCTTCTAACTTTTGCAGAGCATAGAGACTAATAAAATTTCTTCCTGAAAAAAAAGTGCCAGAGGCAGAATTTGAACCTGAGTCTTCAAGACTCCAAAACTATTGCTACCAACCACACCATGCTGCCTCCTCTTTGAGAGATTAAGTCTTCTAACCTTGATAAACTATATCCCATAAAAACAAAAGAAGTAACCAGCAGCAATATTTAGTCACTTTCATGATAGCTGAAAGGTTATGGATCAAAAGCAGAAGTACTTCAGGACCAGAAAAGGGTAAATATTGTTCTGATTTTTATTTAAGAGAAAGAAGTCTTCAAATTATAGGCCAGCAAATTTGATCTTGATGTTTCTATTTCTTGATCTTTCTTGATATTTCTAAGATGCATTATTAAAGAGATGCTTTGTAAATATGTAGAAAGGAAAGCAATGATCACTATGACCCAAGCATAATTTCATCAAGAAAAATTCATAACAAGGGACAGCTGGGTGGTTCATTGGATTGAGAGCCAGATGTAGAGATGGAAAGTCCTGAGTTCAAATATGAGCTAAGATATTTCCTAGCTGAGTGACCCCGGGCAAGTCACTTAACCCCCTTTGCCTAGCCCTTACCATTCTTCTGCCTTAGAATAAATACTTAATATTGCTTCTAAGATGGAAAGATAAGGGTTTAAAAAAGATAAAGAAAAATTCACAACAGAATGCTTAAGAGAGTCAGCATAGTGTAGTAGATAAAATTCTGGGCTTAGAATTAGGAGCACCTGGTTTCAATTCCTGCCTCAGGTACTTACTCACAATGTGACCATGAGCAAGTTACTTAACCTCTCTAAGCCTCAGTTTCCTCATTTGTAAAATAAAAGTTTCTCACTCAGTGGCATCTAATGGCTTTTCTAGCTCTAAATATATGATCTTTTAAACTCATTTCTTTTTTTATAAGATTGCTAGCCTCATTTCTTTAGATATAGTTTACCTAGATTTTAGCAAAACATTTGATGATACTTAGTCAAGTAAAGTTTGACTTATGCGGCCTTTGAGGTCTCAGCTCTGAATTCTGTCATCATGTCAGTATTCCATGTGTTAAATAGCCTTCTTCACCCATGGAAGTTTCCCTTGCTTAAGTACAACTTTAGCAAGTTCTCCACCTCCCCACCCCCCACCCTTATAGAGGTATCAGATCATAGGATCATGGTTTTAGAGCTCAAATAGATTTTAGAACCCATGTAGTCCAACCCCCTCATTTTAGGTAGTAAGTGATAGAGGCAGAATCCCACCTAACAGGTCCTTCAGTTTCAAATTCATTACCTTTTCCACTATACCACTCTCCATGCAGTATATAAACAGATAATGCCCAAGGCTTCCTTCCATCTTGCAATTCATTACTTTATTCTTTGGTCTTTAGTTCTTTGGAAGCACCGTCCAAGCTTCTCTCATTTTTCAGTAAGGAGATTTGGGGAGGGGGGCTGTATAAATTAAATTTGATTAGGCTCCTAAGTGAGCAGTTAGTGTGAACATTTTCCTCCTTTAAAGGAGGAGATGGAAGGAATAGATTCACCATGGGTACAAGAGATAAAAATACTGACCCCATGAAAGGGTGCAAAATAGACATGTAAACATGGGTTCGTTGGGTAGAGTTTGGCAGCCAGAAAGAGTCGAACATAAATTCTTGCCATAGTCTTGCCGTTGGCATTGAAATTTCATTCCAGTTATTCTAGTAATACTGATTCCCAGACAAATATGCTAATACTTACAGTGTATGACACATAACTGGCATTCAATACACTTGTTGAATTGTTAAATTGCATTAATATTCTGAATTTTAAAATTATTCTTGATTCTCATTTTTTTGTTCTTTCGTCTCTTGGAGCCAGACCATTGCCACTGGCATAGGCAGAAATCCCATGTAAATTTGACAATCCACAAGATTAAGAATGAGAAAGCTGTGACAGTAGGCACATGAGTGGATTTATTTTTGGATTTGGGGGGAGGTAAAAATTGGGGTAAAGGTTTCCTGTCAAATTATCAATCTAATATTCCAGAAATTGACAACTACATACTGTGGCACGACTTCAGAGTATATCGGCATACCGCGGACATTGGTATCTAGACATATCCTTTCTGGAGTTGAAATTCCACTGCTTTTTAAAGTAGAATGGAGTTTAGACCCATGATTTCTTCTATGTGCATGGCTTCCCAGTGTGGAAACCACTTACACCAATGCAGATCAGCAATTGTTCTGACTTACAATCTTAGAATCTTAAAAGACATAAAGTTGAGTAGCTTGTCCAGTCACCCAGCTCATATTGCCAGAGACAGATCTTGATTTCATATCTTCCATTATTCAAAGACCAGTTCTCTAGCCATATGCCTGGCAACAATGAAAGATTAAATGATTTGTCTGAGCATCACTTGGGCAGAACTCGAACCTAGGTCTTCTTGACTTCAAGCCTGTCCTTTTTTATTCCTATTCCATGCTGCCTCTTGAAGGTAAAGCCAGGCCCTGAATTTGACCTTGGACTCTCTGGAGATATCCTATCTTGAATTTGATGCATTAAACATGAAGCCAGAACAGACACCTAAAGGATCCACTTTCTAGGGTGATGCACCTCTGATCATCCTATCATGTTCTCTATTCCATTCTTCTATTTTCCCAGAAAACTCCACCACCTTCATGTTTGTACAGTTAGGGTAGTTTCTATACTAGCTGTGTATACTTACCATACCATACCCTATTGACCTTAGAAAAAATGAGATGGTTGCATTAGATGATCTCTGAGATCAAATTGGATGATTAGGAAGAGATTTAAGAGGGAATCAAGTCCAATTCCTTCATTTTACTTCATTTCCAAGGTAGAGAGATGTTAAATTACATGCCCAGAGTCATACGGTAAGTGTCTGAAGCAGAATTTGAGTCCAAGTCCAATATTTCCCACTTTAAGTCTAGCATCCTGTAAGCTCTTATCAGTGAGTTATTTTTCTTGCTACAAGAGTTCCATAGAACATAAACGAACTGGTATGTTCTAATTAGTATTTTCTTTGTTCACTGCTCTCTTGGGATTATCATTTCTACACTGGCCATACAACCTTGTTATTATCATACTGACAGTCTGCTCTGATCCAAGAGGTGGGGGAGGAAGATTGGTTTCCATATTTTTAGCTCTGGCCATAATGTCACAATATAATATGACAAATACTTGCCAAAAAGCCCTGTGTTAGCTGCTGGAGATGTGGCCTCTGCCCTCATGGAACTTGCAATCTAATAGGAGGATGGGACACAAAAAGAAATAATTGAGATAGAAAATAGTGGATAATAATTGCATCAGAGGGAGACAAAATAAGTGCTCTTTGAGGCCCAAAGGGAAAGATTGTACCCCACTGAGAGGCAGGAGATAGAAACTTGAACATAGCTTCTCTTTTTTTAAACCCTTACCTTCCATCTTAGAATTAACACTGTATGTTGGCTTGAAGACAGAAGAGTGATAAGAGCTAGGCAAGGTTAAATGACAAGCCCAGGGTCACACAGCTAGAATGTCTTAGGTCATATTTGAACCCAGGACTTCCCATCTCTAGGCTTGGTTCTCAATCTACTAAACCACCTAGCTGCCCCCATCATAGCTTTTTCTAGAATAGCTGTTTACCCTCCTGTTGAAAATCTGGACTGCCTGAATTCCTTATTTTATGATGCATAAAGGATCTTAGTTCATGGATAAGAATTCAGTCTGCTTTTTCACTTCCTCCTGAAAAAGGAATGCTTAGAAGCTTAGTAGTAAAGCTAGTTGGTCTCTTTCAGCTCTTACATCTAGGGACAAAACCAAGGGTGAATTCCTGAGCCTACGTTCTTATTTGCAACATGGAACATCAGTGTGCTTTCTCCCATATCAATGGCAGCCACTCCTCAATCAAGGGTTTTTATCCTTTGTTTGAAATGCTCTTTGAGCAGTCTGGTGAAGGCCCTGACCAGAATCATGTGTTTAAATGCATATTATATAGTATATAAGGGTACAAAGGAAACCATTATATTGGAAATAAAGAGCTAATTTTGTCCCATCTAAGTTCATTGTCCCCAGAAATCTATCCATAGACCAAAAGTGAAGAATCCTCCATAGAGAGGAAATTGGACTCAAAGCTCACTGATGAACCTTGAGTGATTCACCATATGGTAGGAAGCGAGCCTACCCCTAATCCCTGCAACCAGCTTGTCAGCTCCTCTTATTGTTTTGCAGGCCTTCTTCAAAGGCCCTGTAGTCCTAGCTATGGTTAATCCAACATTCTTGTGAGTCAAGATGCTTGGATAGTTTGTCCCAAACCTTAAAGTCATGGAGATTGTAAATAGTGATTTTGGCTCAGCCCTGGTTGAGCTACTGCACATTCTGAAGTTGTGATGCAACTCTAACAGATATTTAATTTTCCTGTGAAATTCTGTTTTCAGATCTGGCCACTGGTTCTGCACGCTGCTTTGGTGCAAAGACTCTTGGGTCTGCTGAAAAAGAGGAAAACGCTTTCCTAGAAGCCCCTCCTTTCTGGACCAAGGCTGAAGAGTGTCCTTGGGTGAGTTGATTGGATACCAAGGAGGGAGGCAGGGACCAATTTAAGATAAATTTGATGAGCCACAAAGGCATGATTCTCTAGACTCAGAGAATCTCTCTGGACTTTCACTCATAAAATCCACAAGTTTTGTGACATAAATGTTTTCTGCCTTCTTCAAGTAATGGAATATTCCATAGAAGTTAATTTTCTAGATAACTGAGGCATCAAATTTTGGTGAGGATGATGGTTGTTTCAACTTTGACCACTTTTTCTGAAATCTTTCAAAATATATTACATAATCTCTACTCTCTCAAATATTGACCTTTTTCTAGTAAAATCTATGCTTTTAGAGGGCAGAGGTTATTTCATTTGCCTCTCTGGCCCCAGAGCCTGGGATAGTACCTGGCAGAGAGTACATGACTCACAAAAGCTTTTTGAATTTATGAGTGAACAAATCCTTGCTTATTCAGGACCGCCCTTCTGAATAGAAGATCTCCAAGAGCCATGTTCTGGTGAAGGGCTCAGCATCTCTTGACGTATATTGAAGCTGTTGGTGCTGTTGGCTCTTGGACTTAATGGCCTCAAGCTATCGTGCTTTCTGAGTTCTTGTGTCTCCTCTTCTTTCTTAGTTCCTTTGTCTCTATCCTAAATATCAGTTGACCCATGTTGCCACTCTGTGTGCTTGCCAGTAGAACTGAGACCTTAATGTTGTCATCTGCTTGACTCGTATGCCAGAAAAGCGGAATGTTGTTGGAATCATTTGTAGAGTAAGAGCAAGTAGGCTTCAGGTGAGGGTCTGAGAAGATTTCTTGTGAGTTAAGCATATTCGTTTTACTTTAAGGACTTTGTGACTCCTGTTTAGGATACTCGAGGATGGTTCCTGTTTGCTAGTCCACATTCCTGGTTCTATTCTAGAGAGTTGACTTCCCCGGCTAAATCATCTCTGAATAAACAATAGTTCATTTTGTATGTAGGTGTATGTGTATATATGTATAATACATGTGCATATATAATACACATATATTCATATGACTGCTGAGTTGCAACCAGTTTAATCACTATGCAAAAATGTATCATGTTCCTCTCTTACATATAAAGGATACAAGCTTATATGATGTAACTATGCTTCTGAATTGAAGATTTCTCTTCCTCAGAAGTCAGTAGATATTTTTATAATACCGTATAGGAAGAATAACAAGTGAAGGCTTACCGGTGGGCCAAACAATCCTAGAATCTTCATTTTCTTTGGTTGTTGTTGCTGTTGTTGTTTTAAATAGGTTTTCAGTGATATCTTTTGTTGTTGCATCACTTGCATAGCCCTCTGGGCCCCTCCTCTCATCACTTCCAAGAGAGCCATCCCAAAGAACAAGGATTTTTTAAACCCTTACCTTCTGCCTTAAAATCAATACTATGTATTGGGTCTAAGGTAGAAAAGAGGTTACCCCCAAGGATTTTTTAATAAAAAAGAATCGGCTGAATGGCTCAGGAGAATGAGAGTCAGACCTAGAGATAGGAGGTCCTGGGTTCTCAGATATGGTCTCAGGTACATCCCAGCTGTATGACCCTGAGCAAGTCACTTGACCCCCACTGCCTAGCCCTTATCACTCTTCTGCCTTGGAACCAATATGCAATATTGATTTTAAGATGGAAGGTAAAGGCCTTAAAAAAGAGGAAGATGAGGAAAAAATCGGAAAAATCAATTAGCAAATCAAAAAAATCTGATGTATTTTACAAAATCATACACATATAACCCAGATGAAATTGCTTACCATCTCAGAGAAGGGGGAGCAAAGGGAGGAAGGGGCATAAGTTGGATACTATAATTTTGGAAAATGTGTGTAAAAGATCATTATTACACATAATTGGGAAAATAACATTTTTTTAAAAATCTGACATGACATACAATGTTGGACACCCTTGGGTCCCCACTTTGCAAAGGATCGTATGGAGGTATCTTCTTATATTTTTTCTTTGGAATCCATCCAGATCTTTATAATTCTGCAACATTCACTTTTACTTGCTTTATGTTGGTGGTTCTTTCCATTTATATTTTTGTAAATGAAAAAAATAAAAGCAATAAACGTGTGGATGGAGAACTTCTATATGCTGTTCTCTCTTGCCTCTGCTTATTTTCCTTTGCATCATCATTTCATTGAAGTTTTACCAGGCTCCTCTATAGTCTTCAGATCCATTGATTTTTACCCCACAAACTTATCCCATTACATTCGTGTATCAGAATATGCTTGGCCATTCCCTGATCGATGGGCATCCATTTGGTTCTGAGTTCTTTGCTACCACATTGTTATCTCATTGTTCTTGATGTCACGCCTCTTTTGACTGTGCTGTGCATTTTATTCCACTCGTGTATTTGAATTCTCATTTGAAATCTTTCTAAAAATTAACCACATTTAAGAAGAGCAAAATCTGCTTCCTTCCAGTAGTGAAATCACTAACACATCAAATGCGGTGGACTTGCCAGCGTGTCCCCAAGGGCAAACCCCACTTGAAAGCTAATTTTCCTTCAGGCCCCTGGAATTTGTTCTAAGAGGGTTTCTGGACCAAAGTCAGGATCTATATATAAAATGTAAGTAAAATCCAAGGATTTTTTTGTTCTTCAGAGTTTGGAAAGAAATATTACACCTTCAACTGGATAAAATTGCATCAAGCCTTGAAACATATACACCTAAAGGAGCCCAGCTTTTAAATCCTGCTTGGGAGGATTTACGATAGAAATTCTCACTCAACACTGTATTGTGTAACAGTAATAACAAGAAATAAAAAAGATATTGTTTCAATAAATTCAAACTACATCTCACAGAAAATTATTGTGGAAAAAGGGGTTATAAACAAGAATTTGAGGGGGAAATGCCCACCTAGTTTAGTTTTCACTATGGTAAAGATCACAGGATATGAAACCGCAAGTCATATTACAGAGGAAGAAACTGAGGCCCTTAGAGCCCAAGAGACTTGTTTAACACATACACAGGTAGCACATAACAGACAGGGTTAGCAACCAGGCTCCAATTTGGAATTCAGTGATCTTTCCACCATGCCCAACTCTGTCTCTAGACTTGGTTTATAGCTACATAGTACCCTAGAAGCTACTGAAAAGGAAAGACACAGTCACGTTGCTAATGTTTTTCTTCTCTACACACAAAAATCAAAGGTTGGTTTTGGCTATTCTTTCCTGGTTTTTTTTTAATTGGTGCATTTTTTAAAATTCAAGGTACTTCCCAACAAACATTCGATGAAAACCCCAAAGCAAAATTGTGTGATTGAAATTGATGGTCCAGGCCCCTTCTCACCATCCTAGTTAACTTATTATTTATAGAAAGGTAGACTATGGGTTTGAATTTTGATAGAATGAAACCAAAATCATCTCTTGTATTTGCCTTAAGCTTCATCTCCTTTCAGCGTTGTTGTGATTGCTGTGTACGTTGTTGTGTAGCTTCTGCTTTCTCAACTTTGCACCATTTGATAGATCCGTTTTCCCTATTTCTCTGAATTCTTTGTATTTGTTACGGTGATATTTCATGACATTAGATTCTATAGTTCAAGAATCCCCGATCATTGGGTACATATTTTGGTTCTATCCTTTTGTTATCACAAAACAATGCATCTGGGGGCAGCTGGGTAGCTCAGTGGATTGAGAGCCAGGCCTAGAGATGGGAGGTCCTGGATTCAAATCTGGCCTCAGACACTTCCCAGCTGTGTGACCCTGGCCAAGTCACTTAACCCCCATTGCCTACTCTCTTTTCTGCCTTGGAGGCAATTGCCTCCAAGACAGAAGGTAAGGGTTTTATCTTTTTATGCATACAGGTCTTTTCTTCCTGTCATTCTTATTAGGGTATAAACCAAGTAGTGGCAAGTCTGGGTGAAAGACTCAATTTCATAATTTTCCACATAATTCCTAATTTTTTTGATTGTATAGACCAATTCACTGTTCTACCAGCAAAGAATTAGCATACTTGCTTTTCAACAGCTCCTCCAAGGTTGAATTTTCCCATCTTTACTAATTTGATGAATATTAAGTAATTCCACAGAATATTTGCATTTAATGATAGCTAGCATTTATCCAGCACTCTAAGGTTCCCAAGCACTTTTCAAATACTATCTCATTTAATCTTCAAAAGAGCCCTCTGAAATAGAAGCTATTATTATCCTAATTTTACAGACAAGGACATTGAAACCAAAAGGACTTGCCCAGAGTCACACAACTGCTAAGTGACAATCAGGATTCGAACTCAGGTCTTCCAAACTCCAAGTCTAGTACTTTATTTCTGTGATAAATGCCAGTGTTGAACCATTTTTTCAGATGTCTATTGCTAATTTGCATTTATCCTTTGGAAAGCTTTTTTTTTATCCTTTTGCTCTTGGGGGGATGTCTTTTGGTTTTATACCTCTGTGCCTTTTCACTATAGATTGTATATATCAACTTTTTATTGGACATATTTAGTACAAAAGTATTTCCCATTACATATATTTTTGTGTGTGAAAATTTTAGAATGTTCAATTACTGAGCTGGTCTGTTTTGTGTTTTGTAATATCTTGTATTATAAGTTTGGTTAAAGTCTCTTCCCATATCCATAGTCTAGAAAGTTATAACCCTCCATTCTCCTCTACGTGGTCTTTTTTAGGATGTGATTTTTACATCTAAATCATCTTTTTACCCATTTGAAGTTTACTGTGATATATATTATATGTGATGCTGATTCAAATATATATATTTCATCAGACTCTTTCTGGTTTTCCTGGCAGTTTTTGTCAAATGGAGCCACACCCTAGGTTGTCTTTATCCCAGGGATTTAAGGAACACAAAATATGCCATGCATTTTTACTTCCAGTTGTTACTTATCTATTTTTTTACACTGATCAACTTTCCTATTTTTCATTCAATACCATATTGTTTAGATAATTGCCATTTTACAATAGAATTTGAGATTTGTTGATAGCAGGGTCCTTCATTGCTATTTTTCTTTCCCATGATATTCTTTAACTTTTATTTGTCCATATGAATTTTATTGTTGCTTTGTCTACTTCTATTATTTCACTGTTACCATATTAAATCTGGAAAGTTTAGATAGTATTATACTTTCTTAATCTGTTGGTTCTCAGCAGCTGTGAATGTTGACTATCTCTACAATTATTTTGATCTTTTGTTTCTGGGGAAATTGTTTTGTGGTTATATTTATGTAAGTCCTGTGTGTATTGGTAAGCCAGGTTCTTGATATTTAATGCATTTTATTCTTGTTCTAAATGGAATTTCTTTTCCTCTTTCTTCCTCCTGGGCTTTGTTACTAATATACAGAAAAGCCCACAATCATTGTGAATTTATTTTGTATTCTAATACCTTACTGAAGTTATAAATCAATGTTTTGTTGATTCTCTAGGGTTCTCTAAGTAACCTATCATATTATCTGTATTTATAGGTAATTTTGCATCTTTGTTTTCATTCGTTTTTCCCCTTGCCTAGAGCTAGTAATTCTATTACAGGCCAAATCATAGTGGAGACAGGCAGCATCTTTGTTTCACACTCAGTCTTACTGGGAAATCTTACATTGTTCCTCCATTATAAAAAATGCAAGCAGTTAGTTTTAGATAGTTGTATTTGATTATATTATGGAAAAGTCTTTTCATTCCAATACCCTTACAAATTCTGAACATAAACAAGTGCTATACTTATCAGAGACATTTAATGAATAGACTGATAGATTCAGGCAATTTTTGTTGTGTTCCTTATTGATATAATTGATTCACCTAATAGTTTTTTTTCCTAATGTTGAGCTAACTTTGCATTCCTAGGAGAAATCCAAATGGTTAAAATGAATATTTTGGAATATATCTTTGTTGCTTCTTTGCTATATTTTATTTAATAGTTTTATTATTAATTATTTACTATTTCCTGGCTAATATTTTATTTAATATGTTTGCATCCATATTCATTAGTGATATGCAATGCTAGAGGGAGTTTCCATATCAAGTTCCCTACATTGATGAAATCATAGGTCTAGGCCCTCTCCAAGAATGATTAGTGATATTCTGTCTCCTTTGTTACTCTTGTTTGGTTAAGAGCACTGTATTTTTCTTATAGAAAAGGCATTCATATTTCTTTTCTTCTATATTTTTTCAAGCAATTTGTGTGGCAAGGAAAAAATGTTTAGCAAGTTTGGTAAAATCTACCAGGAGACTTCTTTCCCTTTTTTTCTTTTTTAGCATGGAGGTGATTTCACTTGACAGAAGAGAGTTAATTTATTACTTTTTCTCAAGTAATGCAGTACAATTAAAAGAGAAATGGATTTAGAGTCAGAACCTGAGTTCTAGTTAGCTCTGCAAGCTACATAACCTTCAGCAAATCCCTTAACCTTTCCAAACCTTAGTTTCCTTATCTGTAAAAATGAGGGATTTAGACTTGATGACTTCTAAATTATTTCCAGTGCTGAATCTATAATGAAATTATTGTATGTCTCTTTGTGAAATTAACTTGTTTATATCTTCTTATATCTGTTTTGTTCATTTGGATGTCTTTGTTTAATAGATTTTTTTTGTTTTCAGTGTTATTCAGATATAATTAAGTATAGTTTTCTCTGATAATTTGGGGGGTATTTTCATTCCATTCATGATTTTCCCCTACTTTTTTCATCTTGGTAACTTGGTTTTCTGCTCTCATTTTTAAAAATCACATTGTTATTACACATTTTTCCTGATTTATTAGTTCAGTAGTTTGTTTTTTTTAAACATGCTCTTATCTTAGCTTTTCAAAATTTCTCATTTTGTGCTTAATTGGACATTAGCACATTAGTTGGTTTTCTAGGTTTTTAAACATTGCATCCTCAACTCATTTATTCCTCAGTTTTTGTTAGTAGTGTTCGGAGATGTATAAAATTTCATCTAAGGGCTACTTTGACTTCATAATAAGATGTTGTATGTTATCTCTTAGTTATGATTATTTTTACTGTATTCTTTCTATAATTTTATTTTGACTGATTCATTGTTCAGGACATCATTTTAGGCCCCAGTTAGGGCTCTGGCTATTGTTCATATTTCTCTTGTTGAATATAAAATTGTACTGTATTATGCTCTATACAATTATTTTTAATATTTATGCTTTATTTTATGCATTTCTTATGTCTTAGCTTGTGATCAATTTTGGTAAAGGTGCTATGTGACACTGAAAGGAAGTGTGCTACTTAATATTCCTATCCATTAATCACTGTAGTGCTACTAAATGCTGGTTTTTTCCAGTATTCTGTTTAAATATGTAATTTCCTTCTTATTTACTTTTATGTTAGATTTAGCAAGATCTAAACAAAGGACTTTTATATCTGCTATACTTACTGCTTTCCTACCTTAATATTTTTATAAATTAGCTAGTTTTTCTTTTAAGTAACTAAATGCTATGAAATTCAAAGTATATATATTTTAATATTGACATTTTTTCATTTTATATGGCCCCGTTAATTATGAGTTATGTTGTTTCTCTTGACAGTATTTATTTTAATGTTGTGTTACGTGAAATCCTGATTACCAATCCTGATTTTAGATGATTTTACTGAACTGTTATAAGTTTTAAATATATCTCCTAATTTTAAATCTGTATATATCTCTGTGTTTTAAGTGTACTCCTCTTTCATGCAGCAAATTGTTGGGATCTATTTCTGTATAATACAATCTTCAACTTGCATTTTATTGATGATTTATCCCTTTAACATTTAAACTTTTGGCTGCTATTTGTTTTTCTTTCCTCCAAATCTTCTTATATTTACTCATTTTAAAAAATCATCAGGAGGTTCCTGAAGCTTATTTTGCTTTAACAATCCATAACTACTCTCCTACCTCAAATACAACATACTTCCTTCTTCTTATACTGCCAAGATTCAACTCTTCAATACTATGCTTTTTCTTACACTTCTTTTGATCAGGCCAGAAGAGATGTCCCTCTCTCTCCAGCCCTCCCCCTCTTTACTTCTACTCTCCTCCCCCTTTCTATACTAATTCCATATGATCATCCTTCTTAGAATTAGCTCATAGCTTTTTTCTCTTTTCCTCAGTGACCAGTGGATAAAGTGGAATTTCTTGAGAACAATAGCATTGTCTCTTCCTTTAAACATACATATATTGGATGACTATTTTTTCATATTCTTTACTTTCTAATCTTTGTGAAAATTTTTATATACTGAGCTTACATTTCAAATATGATAAAAACAATTAACTATAATATAAAATTTAATAATTATAATAACAACATCTACATAGCACTTTAAGGTTTGCAAAGAGCTTTATAACTATTATCTCATCTTATTCTCATATCAACTTGAGAGAGATATCTTTTATAATCCTCATTTTATAGGTGAGTAAATTGAAGTAGACAGAAGTTAAGTGATTTGTGCAGGGTCAGATATCAAGTAAGGGTATGAGATAGGATTTGAACTCAGGTCTTCTTGCCTTTAAGTCGAGTACTCTGTCCACTGTGCTGCCTATTCATTAGTGGCTTTCTCAAGATGAACATTATAAAATCAGTAATCCTGATGAAGATCCACCTTTTTCATATTGGAAGAATGTTAGCTTTGCAGGATATTTTATCCTGAGGTACAAGCTATTTCCCTTGCTTTCGGTATGTCACATTATAACCTTTTCTTTAATCATTTTTGGATAAGTAATTCCATAAAACTCAGACTGGCAGTTCTTACTTTTTATCACTTTTTCAACATTTTCTGTGGCAACAAAATTCTGGATACTAGTGATTACATATCTGAGTGAATTACATATGGGGTTTCTCTCTCATGATATCCCATAGATTTTGTAGTACTTTGCATTCTAATTCTAATACTTCCAGAAAGTATCATTTTCTGAAATATGATATTCATGAGTCTTTATTTAATCATGATTATTTTTTGTAGCAGGAAAATAATTTTCGGATTATCTGCATTCAATAATCTATTGTTTTGATTCATAGGAACCTCGTATTTTGTCCCTTCTTCCAATTTTGTTTGTGTATCCTGTCTTTAGCAATTTACTTTTCAGGATCCACTGCTTTATTAAAATTGTACACAATTGGTTCTGAAATGTTGATTCCCTTGCTTTTTTTTCTTTTTTAAATTATCCTTTAAGGATATCCTAATTCCCCTGCTTTTCTAGGTCTCTTATTAAGGTCCTACCTATTCTGCAACTTCTTTTAGTTGTTCACTTATAATTTCTGAGTACCTAAATTTTATTGTAGTACTCGTGCTTTTATCTCGTCATTTCTCCTTCATTTCTTTAACAGCATATTTATTTTATTTAGATCTCTTTTTTGTATTCATTTATTCATTTTCTCCTAGTTTTTTATGAAGTTTTCCTTATATGAATTTGTTTGCCATTATTATTCTTTGACTTGGCTTGGCAAACTTTTTCCTATTTGGAGGTGATAGAGATGAGCAAGGGTTAGACACAAGTACTCACTGAGTCATTTTTATGGAAATCATTGGGTTGTTTTTGTTAAAGAAATTTACTGTATTTCTTGACATAGTCGAGACTATAGGTTAATATAAAAAGTGACAGGTGTAGTATAGTGGAAAGAACAGTGGTTTCAAAATCAAAGGACCAGGATACATATCCAGACTCTGCTTCTTGATTTCATGGTACCTAGAGTAAGTCCCTTGGGGACTCAATTCCTTCATCCATGTAAAATGAATGTATGACATTTCATGATCTCCAAGATATTTTTAGCTCTAAAACTTAGGAGTCATATAAATAACATTTCAGTTAAAATGGTGGGAAAATAAACGTTCTGGCCTCTAGTGTAGTGACCAGATTAGATACACGATAGTAGTACATTTGGGGAAAAGATGGTGAATCGTAGAGACATTGGGAAAGTAGAATTGTACTTAAGTGTTTTTTAAACCCTTACCTTCCATCTTGGACTTAATACTATGTATTGGCTCCAAGGGCAAAGAGAAGTAAGGGATATCCAGTGGAAGTTAAATGATTTGCCCAGGGTCACACAGCTAAAAAGTGTACTCAAGTATTCACTATTTTCCAAATGTGGTTTACAGTTGTGATTTCCAGGATGAATATTTTGAGCTCAACCTAGCAAGAAAAGAAATTGGTATGTCCAGAGAGAGGCATTGACTTGGATACAAAACTATCATTCATGGAATAAACCTGCATGAAATGAGTGAAACGTGTCTCCATTCATGCTTAGAAAAAAGGGAACAAAAAAACAAAAAAAACTGAGGAAGTGAATGAGACACCATAAGGGAACTGTGTTCACATTTTGGGGCTATATGACCAGGGTGCAAGAGAGTACCAATATTGGATCATCTTACCTACTATAGAAGACTTGGTCACTGCAACCAAACTCTAAATCTGGCTCCAACAAAAAGAGCAATGGCTCATTCTACGTTATAGAGCCTATAACCATCTGGTATGTTCCTTGCTACCAGGCATTATTTTCTTTGGTCCTCTTTTCAGCAAGAAAATGGCACAAGATAGTAATATAAGTATCTCTGGGATGGAGCAAATTTTGTCTATAAATAATATTGCCCTGTTTAACCAAAGTAGACACATTGTAAAGGTAGTTTCCTCTTGATACAATCAAATTTAACATCATTTAACATGAGAATGTAACAGCATATTCTAACCCTTTCTGATAAGTGTGCTGCCCAGAGCAAATTTTATTGTGTTTAGAATTTAATATTGGTGAGTGAGTGAGTGAGGGTATATATACATACTCATTGGATGAGTGAGAATGTATGTGTATGTGTACAGAAATGCTTGTTGGATTAGAGCTATATACCCATACTGCACCATTCTGTCTCTCTGACCCTGTTCACTTCCTGATCCAGGCAAGGTACTGAAATATTCAAGTCAGTTCAAATGTATATGAATAATATTTCTTGAAGAGCGGCTATAGCTTACATGTAAGAATGGAATCAATTGAAAAAAACAGTAATAATCTCTCACATTTCCATATAGCTTTAAGCTTTGCAAATATATTTTACATATAATCTCATTAGACCCTCACAAGTAGTCCTATGATATAGTTGCTATGGTCCCATTTTGAAGATCAGAAAAATGAAGGTCAGAGAGATTGAATGACTTGCTGATATTGTATAGCTAGTGAGTATTCGAGGAGAGATTCAAGCCTAGGTGTTCCCAAGTCCAAGTTCCTTTTAGTGGGTGAGTAATAACTCCTTTCACTGAGAAACAGATAAAATACTTGGCTGCAAGATTGGGCTAAAAGACTATTGTTGAGTTCTCCAGCTCTTCCTTGTTACTATAACTTAGGGAAATTAAGCCAAGAGTCTGAGTAGGCTATTTGGACCATAATATTTAGTTTGGCTGAAGGCCATAATGTGGTTAAGAAAACAGTTTCTAGCATTATTTCTGTAGCTTCTCCTTTGCAACTGGCTGTCTTTATCTCTTTTCTGATGTGCAGGAGAGAGTGATACGTAGCCTACGTTAGTGACAGTAGCCTCTGCATGTTGGAATTCTCAGAGCAGTAGTAGCTAGAAGAAGCAATCTGGGAAGCAGCATTTCATACATTTTGTCATTCTCTCTAGCGTCCCAATCCTGTGCTTGGATCCTACTAATTTCCCTATGACTATTTCTACAGTCCTTGTGTGTCTGTGTGCAAACATGTTCCTGCTTTTATCTGCTTTGTCATGTATATACAAGCCACTGAGATCTATCTTAGAAATTTGGACCAGCTAAATGTTGCCTGAGCAGTTATTAGCATTTAAATTCGTTGCATTATGGGGCAGAGTTGTTCTGCTGTGCAGGGTTTTTTTTTTCCCTCACTCCCATCCTTATGTAGTTTTTCGAATAGCTTAATGGTCCATCTGGATCATTTCCTCTACAAGAGTTTAATTCTATTTACTAGTTTTGTCATCTGCAGATTTCCAATTTAAATATTTAGAAACATCACATGATGGCATCCTGCTTAAGTAGCTTAATGTAATTGTTTCAAAAGCATGTACGAAACATGCTCTGTGACTTACTCTATGAAATGTTAACAGGAAGTTAATTTATACAGCAGTATAATAAAGCTCCTGCAGATCTAGGTATCTCTCCGATATCTTGCACTGCATGGGACATCAAACAGGAGCAACTGGAAAATATGCTTTCCTTTCACCCTGCTGAGATTACATTTTGGGATGGGGTATAAGGATGCCCATCTTATACAATGGTATCCTAATTATCTACCCTAGGATGGGAGTAATACGCCCTTAAATGTGCCTGAAGTCTAGCAAGAAGGATGGGCTAGCAAGAGTGATCCTTAAAATTCAGTGATTAAAATCCAGGGCTGAGTTTGTTGGATGAATGGGAGTTTTTCAGGTATTTACTTCCCCATTTCGTCTTCTGTGTCCAGAGACCTTTACTCTAAATCAGCTGTTTCAATCATTATAAATGGTTTATTAGGGGCAGCTGGGTAGCTCAGTGGATTGAGTCAGGCCTAGAGATGGGAGGTCCTGGGTTCAAATGTGGCCTCAGACACTTCCTAGCTGTGTGACCCTGGGCAAGTCACTTAACCCCCATTGCCTAGCCCTTACTGCTCTTCTGCCTTGAAACCAATACCCAGTAGTCATTCTAAGATGGAAGGTGAAGGTTAAAAAAAGGTTTATTAGATAATCACTGATGTCTCTTGGAAACCAGTTGTTGAATTTTTGCTTCTAAAATAGAATAAGTTACAACAAGGACCTACTGTGTACAGACTGTTGTACTAGGAGTGGAGGGAAGGGGGAATACAGCATTAATAAGCCAGAATCTTAGCCTAAATGGAGCTAACAACCTAGTGAATGGTAGAACTCAAACATCAATCACTATAATATGCACCATGAGTAGAAATGGTAGTGTAGATAGAGGGTTGAATCTGTAGTCCAAAATTCTGGGTTCAGATCCTAAGTCAGTTACTCTCAGATTGTGTCTTCTGGTAAATCACTCACCTCAGTTTCCTTATTTGTAAAAAAATGACAGCATTGGATAACATTGCCTCCAATCTCTTTGCTGCTAAAAACCTTTGATCCTGAGAGAAAGGGACAACCAACTGCTTAGTAGGATTTGAAGGGGAAGGCTGGGGAAGGTCATCACCCATCCTGAATATCAACATTAACTCCTGATGTGAGTTTTAAAGGATCCGTAGAAATTTGACAGGAAAAGAGAAGGAGTTGGGAAAGGCAGGAGCTAGGCTTGGAGCAAAGGGATATGTACCTCATTGAGAAATGGCCACATCTAGTTCAAAGTTTCCCCACTCAGGATGCTCAAGGTGATTTTGCTAATGGCCCGAGTTTAGACTAGAACTCTCTGGCTTTCCAGATTTTTGCCTCTATCGTCCTAACATTCTAGTTTTGACAGCTCGACTGGGAATGAGGAAGCAGCAGTGTATTGCAAGTGGACAAGGTCCCTGTTGAAAGCCCCAGCTTGTGCAGCGTTGCTATTCCACACAGCTCCCAGCTAATGCATTTCAGCCCCTGTCCTCCAGAGACCTGGCCTGTCATTCACAGTGAGTGACACTCCGAAGATAAAAGCACCAGCTCTTTGGTAAAAACAAACACACACACGCACCAAGATTTGGAAAACATGGAGTTGAATTTGGGGCTGGTTTATTGAATGTTTAATTAATCAAACACTGTTATTGAAATAGCAACGCTGCTGCTGCTGCTGCTGCTGCTGCTGTTGCTGTGGATGGAAGTAGCGATGCTCTTTGTCCTTGAAACTGCAGGTCGCTTTGTTCATCATTTCCAGTTACTGGGAAGAAAGGGCCCCACACCTGGTTCAGGGGAGCCGGCTCCTGACCGTGGTCCTCCCATTCTTTCTGGCCAGCATTGTGCTAGACTAAAAATTATGAGGATGACTTTCTTGCCTTGCTAAGGCTATTCCTAACTAGGGGATGGGGAGGGACTGGCTGGGGTGCGAGACAGGCTGGAGAAAATACACACATTAACTTTTCACATTCACAAATCGTTACTAAGCTCTTATGATTCTACGGTGGTGACCCATCAGGTATGGTGCTCATGATCCTGAAAGCTGCACGCATGCATGAATGTGCGCACACACACACACACACACACACACACACACACACACACACACACACACATCTGAAAAGGGAAAATAAAAGGCCTGGAAATATGCTGATGGAAGCCCTAACACTTTACTCCTTTACTAGCTGTTTTTTGTCATTGTTTCAGTCTCCTTTTCCCACCTAGCTTCTTTTCGGCCCCAAGTCTATATACTGTCTAAAGAAGTGCCTGCAAATAATCTGTTACTCTTGGAAATAGCCCCATACACAGGCGGCCATTTTTAGGGGAAGAAGTCATTAACCAAAATTTCTGACCTTTAAAACATTCTGAAATGCCCAGCAGTGTCCATTCTGTTGGCTCACGAGTCTGTTACCTTAACAGACATCATAGTAGTTGAGAACAGGTAGCTACGTTATGACGTAAATGCCAACGGATCGATGTAATTTGGATCATGTAAGTACTAAAGGATAAATACGTCTTTGACCATAAACCATAATAAATAGTCTTACGGAAGAGTGCAGCTACTTTAGTATTTGCTACAAGATCCGAAAGTAGGAGAAAGTCTTTCCATCGTACGTGGGCCTAGTTTGCTCTGCAACAGCAAGGAAGAAAGAGTTCCTTTTTTCCAGCTGCAAAGGAACAGCTAGGCAGTCTAGTTTCCCCATGTGAAAACGGGCTTTCAGAAAGCTCCACATTCCAGCCTTTCTTCCCAGGGAGGAAGGTAGATGCTTCCCCCCATCTGCTGAGGGGTTGAAAGAGAGGAGCCCGACCCAAGTTTCCTCTTCTCCAATGTCAGGCCTGGTCTTGGTTGTTGCTCCCAAATCTATATTCATTGTAGGGCTGCCCATAACCAGAAGAAGGGAATCCATCATTATCATACAGAATCACGGCACTGCCCATTTTCACTCATATTCATTCCTGATGACGTATCTTCTATGTGTTGTACTCGGAACTCAAGGAAAAACTAATATGGATGGCACTGCTAGCAACTGATGACGATGATCATGACAGCTAACAATTAGATGGTGCTTTCAGGTCTGCTTTACAGGTATTATCTCATATTATCCTTACCATGTCTCCAAGAGATATGGGCTATTATTATCCCCATTTTACAAATGAGGAAACTAAAGCTGAAGGAGGTTAAGTAGTGCTCAGGATCGTATAGTAAATGTCTGAGGCAGAATTTGAACTCTGTTCTTTGTGACTGTAGGGATAGAGTTCCTTCTACTGCATCACCTAACTGCCTCTATTTTTAGATCGTCATTTAGCACTTCAGTAATTTGTTATGTTATGTTTGTGTCATAGTAGGCTATGTTCACATTAACAGAGGAGAAGGTGATTGGTTCCTCCTATGGATCTGCCTCACAAGTTCAATAATAGTTGTCCTTATATGGGATTTCATGCATTTTCAAAACTCTTTTCATATAGACAGTGTCCCTAAAGCCTCATGGATTACAACTGCACTAAGACTTTTGGGACATGCTGTGTTACTCTCTTTCAAGTCTCCCAGTAGCCTTCTGATGCATACCCTACAGATCCTATTGGCTCTATTTGTCAGAAGAGGAAGTGAGCTTCAGAGATAAGAAGTGATTTGCTAGTATTTGTCCCAGGGATGATTTAAACCTCCAGGCCCAACACCCCATGCCCTGTGCCACATTGCGTCTCTGATGTTGTTTGAACATTCAATTGTTCCTCCCTTTCCACATGACAGTGATAATTCCTGCCCCCTGTTAAGCCAGCAGGTACGAAAGAGGCTAATGCAATCCTTTCTTTAACGTGATTGGCATTTTTTATTGTGCATCAATTATATGCTAGGCATTTAAAACAATTACCATATTAAGGACTAGAATTGCACAGAGATAAGCCATATGGATTCAAGGCTGGTCACAACAGCCTTCAGAAATGCACTTTCAGTTGGGGAATTACCCAAGTTAATCAATGAACACCTGGCCTGCTATGTGCCTGGCCTTGTGTTAGTTGATGGGGTGCTACGAGAGAAGTAGGACTCTCGTGCTCTGTTTTTAAGGAGTGATCTAATCAGGGAGACAAGACTAGCATACGTGAAATCAGAGAGGAATGCACCAGGCGCCTGGTTAATGATATCTGCCTCTGCCTGCTTCCTAAAAGGAATTCAAGTCAGAATACAAAATTAAAACAGATCTGAAACAGGACAATTAAAAATAAAAACATAACCAAAATCAGGGAGAAGAGGAAGAGAAATTGATGTTACCAGCCACCTGGGATGACTTAATTACTGCACCTGAGCCCTGGTTTTAGCTTTGGGGCTCCTCGTTGCTAAGGCAAAAATGGAAACACATTGGGTTCTCCAATTCACATTGTTAGATAGAAGGAAACACCCAAATGTATGTGGAGGCCCATGGAGAGATGTACCCAGCACTTTTAGGAGGAGTTTGTATGGATGGTCATCATTATGGACATCAAGCAGCGTAATGGCTTCCTTTACAGGTAAGCTCCTCGAAGGCCAAGACCAATTCCTCTTTGTCTTTGCACCTCTAGTTGCTAGCATGATGCTTTGTGCATAGTGGGCACTTTATGAATATTTGGTGAAATGAATCGACTGATGTTAAATCTTAGCTTAGGTGAAGGCATAAGAGGAAGGTACTGAGATAATATGGGCCAGGCATGTGGTTTTCACTTCACCTTGCCTCTCCAACCAAGCCACAAATCATATTTATTGCCTTCTTTTTCTCACCTTCCAAATCACTTTTCAACTCCTTTTCAGTGGCTACTTTCAATCCTGCTCTTTCTAAAATACCAAGGACCCCTAGCCTGAATCCGAGAGCCTATTTTCAACCTTCATTCTTCTTGTCCTCATCTCAATTTTTGACACTGCTGACTACTCCCTCCATTTCTGGATATTATTTCTTCTCTAGGCTTTCACAACCACTCTCTTTTTTCCCCCCTACCTCATTCTCTATTTCTTCTCAGTCTCTTTTGCTGGATCATCAACATAGGCCCACTTCAAAAATCTAGGTGTCTCCCTGAGTTCCATTCTGGGCTCTTCTTCCCTATTCTCTCTCCACACTCCCATCTTTTGGTGATCTCATCAGTTTCCATGGACTCCAGTATAATGTCTACGTAGGTGACTCCCAGATTTATATATCCAAAATGTATATATTAGAAAGGCATAATCTCTTTTTAGAATCAGTTTCCTATCTCCAACCTCCTGTTGAGACATCACCAATTACAGATCCCTTAGGATTCCCAAATTTAACTTGTCCAAAATTGAAATCATTATCTTTCCCACCATATTGATCCTTCATCCAAACTCCCCCCTTTTTTCAAAGGGCACCACCATCACGGTCCAGTTAATCCTTAAGCCTTCCTTCTCCTGAATTCCCACCCCCACTACACCATGTATTCAATCTTTTGATAAGTGTAGTTCGTTAAGTCAGTAATAGTATAAATAACGACATTATTTGTATCCATCCTTTTCATTCTACTCACATGGCTAGAATTCTATTTTACCCTCCCCTCTAATCAGCAAGCTCCAGCGGTTTCCCGTTACCTTTAGGATCAAATATTGATTAATTCCTACATCACTTAAAGCCCTTTGTAACCTGGCCTCTTAGTAACTTTTTATTCTTATCTTTTATTCTCCTGCTTATACTCTTACGTTCTAGCAACACTTACTTAATTGCATTTCCTCAAATGCAACATTCTTTTTCCCATGTCCTGGTCTTTGCTCTCACTGGTCTCAATATTAGAGATGCACTATCTCCTCACCTTCACCTATTAGTTTCCCTTATTTCCTTCAAGATTCTCGTCAAATCCAACTTGCTCCTCAAAGCTTTTCACAGCCCCCCAAACTGCTGTACATTTCTATCAATTTTGTGTATATCTTCTATCTACATAGTTATCTAGATGCTTTTCCCCCATTTGAATATAAGCTCCCTGAAGGCAGACTATATTGTTGCCTTTCTTTACACCAAGTCTGAAATATAATAAACTCTTAATCAGTCCTTTTTAAAAAAATAAACCCTCACCTTCCGTCTTAGGATTAATACTGTGTATTGGTTCCAAGGCAGAAGAGTGGTAAGGGCTAGGCAATGGGGGTGAAGTGACTTGCCCAGGTTGACAAAGTTGCAAAGTGTCTGATTCAAGATTTGAACCCAGGACCTCCCATATCTAGGCCTGGCTCTCAATCCACTGAGCCACCCAGCTGCCCCCTTAATGAGTACTTTTTTGACAGCATATTTTATCTGAAATGTTATGACAATCTCCTATAGGTCTCCATTTACATTTTCTTCCCTCTATAATCCATCCTCCACGCATTTACCAAACAGATCTTGTAGAGTCATAGACTTAGAGCTAAAAAAAACCCAAGAGGTCATCTAGTCCAACACCCTCATTTTATAGATGAGAAAAAACTGAGACTCAGGAACAGGAAGTTACTTGGCCAAAATAACAAAAATAGTAAATGGCACAGAGGGACTTTAAGCTCAATTCCTAGGTGCCATGTCCCTAAGAGAATCACTTCCTGCCTATATGGTATTATTTCTACCTCTATACTGCCTGTGTACAATATTATCCCTACTTTCTTCCTTCTCAGTTGTGATTATTTTTTAATTTAATATAGTTTTTAATTTGAATTTTTTATTTAATTAATTAATTTAGAATATTTTTCTCTGGTTATATGATTCATGTTCTTTCCCTCCCCTCCCCTGAACCTCCTCCCATAGCTGACATGCAATTCCACTGGGTTTTACATGTGTCCTTGATCAAGACCTATTTCCACATTATTGATATTTGCACTAGAGTGATTGTTTAGAGTCTTCATCCTCAATCATATCCCCACCAACCCATGTGATCAAGCAGTTGTTTTTCTTCTGGGTTTCCGCTCCCACAGTTCTTTCTCTGGATGTGGATAGTGTTCTATCCCATAAGTCCCTCAGAATTGTCCTGGATCATTGCAATGCTGTTAGTAGAGAAGACGATTAATGTAGTTTTTTCAATTAACAACACTGACTGTTTTCTCTTTCATCACCCTCTCATTGAAAAAGAAAAGTAATATCCCTATAAGAAATATGCACAGTCAAGCAAAACAAATTCCCAAACTCTCTATATTCCAAAGTATACATTTTATTCTGCTACCTGAGTCCATCACCTATTAGGAGGTAGGTATTATGTTGGTCATTGCACTGATCAGAATTCTTTAGTTTTTCAAAGTTTTATGTCTTTTCAATATTGTTAGGGTTTAAATTATTCTCCTGGTTTGGCCACATTATATGCTTGGGTTCAAAAGAAGTCTAATCAGGTTCCTCTGAAACCATCCTCTTCATCATTTTTTAAGGTACTGTAAAATCCAGTTACCTTCGTGTACCATAATTTGTTAACCTCCTCCCAATTCATGGGTACCCAACCTCCAGTTCTTTGCTACCCCAGAAAAAGAACTGTAACAAATCTTTTTGTATATATGAGTCTTTAATGATTTCTTTGAATTCTTTCTGGTCATGGTATCAATGTCAAAGGATAAGCACAGATTAGTAATTTTTAGGGCATCATTACAAATCAGTTCATTAATGTGCCTGTTTTCCCACAGACCCTCCAGCAATATCATTTTTCATTTTTGGTTGTTGTTAATTGAATATGAGATACATCCTCAAATTTTTTATTTGAATTTGATTAATTATTGGGGATGTGGAGTTTTTTAATATGGATATTGATGGTTTGGATTTCTTCTTCTGAAAAGTGCCTTTTCATATCCCTTGACCATTCATCAGTGTGGGGAATGATCCTTATTCTTATAAATATGAATCAGTTCCCTCTATATCTTAGAAATGAGAACTTTAGCAAAGAAACTTACTGTGAATATTTTCCCCCAGTGGCTTACTTCCCTTCTCATTGTAGCTGCATTGGTTTTGAATTGCCAAAACAAATTAGTTATATATAAGAAAAATTATCTATTTATCTTCTTTGATCTTCTCTATCTCTTATTTGGTTATGTACTCTTTCCCAATAGGGGGAAGTATGTAATTCCTTGTTCCTCTAATTTGTTTATGATGTTGTCCTTAATATCTAAGTCATGTTTTCATTTCAAATTTATCTTGCTCTAACTTGTATGATTTCAGTCTACATGTAATTTCTTCCAGACTGCTTTCATATTTTCCTAGCATTTTTAAATTAAAAAATGAATAACAATCTGGGTTGACTAGTTCCTACTCCTAATAACTGAGATCTTTAGGTTTATCAAACATCAGGAAACTATGCGCCTGTCCATCTGTAGATTTTTTACCCAATATATTCCACTGTTCAACCTCTCTGTTTTTTAACTAGTACCAAATCATTCTAAAACTTTGTAGTATTATTTGAGATTTTTTACTTCTTGGATCTGTCCTTTTCCACTTTTTTCAATAGTTTTCTTGATATTCTTGATCTTTTGTTTTTAGAGATGAAATTTTCTATTACTTTTTCTAGCTCTATAAAGTAATTTTTGGTAGTGTGATTGGCATGGCACTGAATAAAGTAATTTGGGTAGTATGGTCATTTGTGCTATATTGTTCTACCTACACATGAACAATTAATATTTCTTCATTTATTTAATTCTGTCTTCATTTATACAAAGTGTGTTTTGTAATGTTATTCATCGAGTATCTGTGCATCTTGGAAGGTAGTCTCTCAAGCAATTCTGTGATAACTTTAAATGAAATTTCTCTTTCTATATCTTTCTGCTGGGTATTTTTGGTGACATACCAAGATGCTGATGATTTTGTTGTTAATTTTTAAAAGAAAAATTTACCTTCTGGGTTAGAATTGTTACTAAGTTTTTTGATTTCAAGGCAGAAGAGCATTGTATGAGAATTAGGCAAGGGGGGGTGAAATGACTTGTCCAGGGTCACATAGCTATAAAGTATTTGTAGCTAGATTTGAAACCAGAACCTCCCATCTCTAGGACTGGCTCTCTATCCAGAGAGCCACCTAGCTGTTGTGCTGATGCTTTGTATGGACTCCTTTTATATACTGCAATTTTGCCCCAAAGAACCATTGATTCCAAAATCTGAGACAAGGTCTAGTTTGCAGATAAGGGATTAAGTGTTCTTTCACCATCATCACCCAGATTGCAAAACTGGACTGGTAAAGTTTGAATGGTAGAGGAGAAGGGTAGGAAACCATTGGTAGGAGAGAAGTTAGATATATATTTACCAAATGTCTACCATATACAAGAAAGACCCTGCTCTAGATAATAGCCTTTTGGATTTGGGGAAGAGCTCATCATTGGTGACTCCTGAACTTTTTATTTCAACAGAGTATGGCTGAAGTATATACCATACATTTCAGAAGGAAGGAAAGAAATAGCCAAGGAGACAATAGGTCAAGTGAAGGATTGTGGGCTTTTTTAAAGAGTGAGTGTTTAAGAAGGCACCCGAGGAAGAGGTTAGAGGATACTGCTATCAAATCTGAATTAAATTTCCTATCTGTAAATCTCCAGAGAATATGGACCATACAAGTTGTACACAATGCCAGTCTTTCAGCAGGTAAGGTGCTTTGCCCACTTACCAAGTATCATGGCCTCCCCAAGAAATATCCTTCACTTCCCCTAGAGAAATAGGCCATTGTAGAGTAGTAAGGAGATTTAGCAAGAGAGAATCCACTTCAATCCCCAACTGCCTCTCTCCTCCTCAGTGCCTTGGAATGTTGACCCAGTCCTTGCTCTGTGGAATCCTGGCCTGCAGCATCTCATGCTGTCAGCTGGCCTTGCTAAATTGCCTCATTACAGTAGTCATCCAGAGTTTGGCCCCCAGTGTTGCCATTTCTACCCAAAAGCCTATTTGCCGTGTGATAAAAATGATTTCAAGACTTGATATATAAAAACTAAACTTGCCAAGGTAGATCAAATCTTATTGAGATTTCTTCTCTGTTTTGGTCACATAGGCTTGATAAAGATGACAAATGATTGGGAGATCTGGCGATCCTTTCCCAACGAAAACATGGACTTTGAGATAATAACTTAATATTATTCTGTTTCAGAAACCACCATTTCTTTTTTTTTTGAGATTTTATTTAATTAATTAATTTAGAATATTTTTCCATGGTTACAAGATTCATGTTCTTTCCCTCCCCTCCCCTAACCCCATTCTCATAGCTCATGTGCAATTTTCACTGAGGGGAATCACCGTTTCTTGCAAACCCCATTCTTTTGGGAAAAAAGAAGGCTAATAATAAAATACCTTTCTTTCCAAATTTCTGGAATCCTTGTTTCATATTCATTTTCTTTTTTTTTTAACTCTTACCTTCCATCTTGGAGTCAATACTGTGTATTGTCTCCAAGGCAGAAGAGCAGTAAGGGCTAGGCAATGGGGGGTCAAGTGACTTGCCCAGGGTCACACAGCTAGGAAGTGGCTAAGGCCAGATTTGAACCTAGGACCTCCCATCTCTAAGCCTGGTTCTCAATCCACTGAGCCACCCAGCTTCCCCCTCATATTCATTTTCTCACCATCACTTAGAGACTGCATAATTCACCTGTCTCCATTTTTACTTCCATAATTCATCAGAGAACTTGTAACTCACAGAAATGTTTTTCTCCCAGTCCTATGTAATATGTTTAAGCCTTTTGAAAAAAATATAAAACCTCCTATTAAGCTGCTGGGATGGAAGATAAGGGGTATAGAGCTTTCAAATATTGAAATTTTGTTCTGAAGCTGAAATACGGTTCCAATGTTGAGTCAGACATTTGAGCATTTACAACTGGAGTCAGACATTCTCCGAATATACACAGCACTGCACTGGGAGGCTGGTACTCGTCCAAATAGTCATCACAGGGGAAAGAAGAAAGAGGGAGAATTAGCTGAAATTAAAGGGCTGCTTGTGAGTGACTTTTTCTATTAAATTCCAATGAGCACACATCTCTGCCATGGAAGAGTGTACCTCCATGTTCCTTAATAACTCGACAGTAATCACAACCACCAGTCGAAAGCAGACTATGCAAAGATGAATTCATTTCCCAGCTGAACCCTAGGTTCTCTTCAATCAGAATCTTCGCAATCATGGAAACATCATATTTTACTCGAAACAAAACAAAACTCAACAAACCAGCAAAGAGAAAAATGAGACAGGTCCCTGAATTTATGTCTCTTAGGGAGAGACTAAGGAAACAATCTTTGCCCTCTTCATTGTTTGCCAGTGAGGCCCCTCAGCAAGGGCTTCATTTGATTATGCCTTTGCTAAGGCAGCCAGTGATGGGCCACATCCTGAGCATCGCTCCATGCCCACTCCGAAAAGGGGTCTCTTGTGGATGCTTTCGAGAAAACATGACCCAGAGACATTATGCTGCATATGCAGCTGGAGATACGGGCGCCTGTTTCTTTAACACTTTATCATTTTATGACATTTTAATTTCCCAGTGAGTATGATTAATACTACTGGGAAATAATTTATCACTAGCACTAATTCATCTCTAAAAATCAGCCGGCAGTGGTTTTGAGATCTTGCTGATATTTCCCTTCATTTGTTACGTTACCGTGCCATCATTAATACCATATTTAGCCTCCTTGTTGACAGGTATCACATTGTCTAGCTTTAAGAAGAGTGTCCCCTACAGTTCAAAGGCATTTGGGTCCTTGGGAAACTAAATTATGCTAAAGCAATAGACTGGAGCGCAGAAGCCTGTTCTTGGCCATATGTTGGAAGCAATCAGAAAGTTGAAGTTGCATCTCTCTGGTGTTTATTCTGCTATAAAAAGCATAATCTCATGAATCATGTGGCACTGTAATGGAGAAGGTTTCCTTTTGTCTTTATTTCCCATTAAATCTCGCTTGCAGCTTCGATGACAGCAAAAGTAGGTTATGCATATAAGCCTAAATCAGAAATCACTTGCCAAGAAATCAACATTGGGGGCATGATATAAATTGGCCATGCTGTTTCTCCCGTAGAAAAGCCACTTCTCTTGCTTCCACTTTCCCGGTTGGAATCTTGCTTGATGGGGATGTACACAACCAGGATGGAGCGGCTACCTCCCTCGAAACAAAAGACAGGCTGACGTGGGCATCAGTGTGTTTTCTCCTGCCTCATGGGCATGCAAAGGAAACACAGCTTAGGAATGAAATGCATAGGGCTGTGAGCCTTCGCCCCCATCCCCTCCCTACCAAAAAGCCAAAAGAAATGCTAACCTTTAAAAATGGCTAGATTTTTATTAGATGGTAATAACACCAATAATGACAATAGCACTTACCTTATAAGGCTGCGGTGCTTCCAAAACCCGTTACATACACTATCTCATTGGATCCTCACAACAGCCCTGGGAGGTAGGTGTTGTTACTATTCCCAGCTGGGCCTCAGTTTCCTCGTCCGTAAAACTGGTGAGTTCCTGCGGCAAGATCCAAACTCGCTTCCACTCTCTGCACTGTCACTTAGCTGCCTCCATGGCTCACCAGAGACAGTTCATCCCAAAGCTTCTTGTAGCCAAACCTAGTCTTAGCTATATCAGCCAGAGACAGTCCCAACAAAGCTGCTTTTGGCTACCCCGCAGTACACACACTGGCTCACTCATTGACTGGCCAGTAATGGTTGTCTCTTGTTGAGCCTATTCGCAATAAGAAGCATCAGTCAGCCTACCTAATCTCTCGTTACTTCCTCTTGAAATGACTTCCCATTTAAACTCTACATGGCTAATAGGTATCAACTCACTCCATAGCGTCTCCGCCATTAGACTGTAAGCTCCTCAAGAGCAGGAATATCTTCCATTGTATCCACAGCACTTAGCACAGTGTTTGGCTCACAGTAGGCACTTACTAGATACTTGCTCATCATTATAAAACTGATCATGGTGATGAGCTGATGTTTGTTGTATGGAATAGTGACTCTAGGACTTGGAATCAAGAGTCAAGAATCAATCAAGAAAATCAAGAAGCTCCAGGCTCATACTCCTGATCAAGACACTTCATCAAGTATCGGTTTCCTCATCTATAAAATGGGGATAATAATAGCTCATCCACCTCATAGTGAAATAACATACATAAAGGACTTTACAAGCCTTATGAAGGGCATATATTAGTGGATGTTGCTGTATTGCTGTTTCCATCACTGTTACTGTTGGAATGGACCTGTTATTTCATAGGCACAGTGAGATCCTCTGCCTCGAGCAATGCAGGCCATTTCTTTCTCTGAAACTTGGGTATAAATGCCCCCTGAAATATTGTTTCACCCAATTCCATGTTTCCTCTAAACGAATTAATATACCAGTACTTCACAAGGTATATAAACATAATTGGCATTGTCTAGAGGAACCCAGTGGAGAAAGCAAGTCACTACTGATTTGGAGGTAGGGACACCAGGGGGAGTACAGCATTTTCTTTCATTGGGGGTCCAGGAAGAAATGCATCATCCAATATTATTAAATGGATTTCTGTGCTAAGAGCATGAAAAGCACCATGGAATGTGCTCTATCATCCTCCCTAGCCCATGTTTCTCCAGTCCTCTCCTTTCCTTTGGATGGCAGGGAATGGTGCCAAAGTGGATGTAGAAGGGTCATTAGGCATTCCAGTTAGGTCCGTTCTCTCCTGATTCCCCGTTCTGGAAATTTGACTCCCACCTGTCACACGTATTTCCTCCTTGGAGTTGTAAGGGAAGAGCTGCCTGGAAGTTGAGTGAGTACTTCCCAGAGTCCATTTCTGCAGGAGTTGCCAAAATATTAGTCATCCACTATAAGTTTGCAGAAACAGCCTTAGCATAGCCATTTATTAAGTGGAAACCCCTGTGACTAATTCTTATTAGACTGTCCCCATCAAGCATTCTCTTCTGAGTCCTGCAGGCAAGAGCCAGCTGTGTTGGTGGTGAGCTTTTTTTGATTCTGCCTCGTGGTACTTAACTTTGAGTCATGGTAGGACTCTCTAGTCAGGAGGCACACAGGTCTTTCATCCAAAATTCAGGATGACTCACTGGGAATCCTAATCCAATTACTATTCACCTCAGGGGGTGGGAATTGATGCTTAGCCTGACACTAGGCTCACTAGTAAATGAAATGGGACCTTAAGTAGGAGCTTCAACTCCCCCTCCTTCTCCTTGATGGCTAGGTAGGTGGGAGCCATTATCTTCGCCTTGCTGGATTTGATAGGGAGAAAGAGAGAGGAAAGAACAGATTGGAGAATAGATAGTAATAGTAGGAGTTTGTCATAGCAGCAGGTACAGCCGCGAGACCACTTGGAAAATCTACCCCCCATCCCTTTTGGGCTTCACTTGATGGCTGATTCCAGGGAAGAAAAGGGGAAAAAAAACAATAAAACAGTAACTAGAAAGGGATTATTGCTAGCAGATAATAGTAATAATAATAAAAGCAGTAGTAATAGATAATAAAAGATGAGTCTTAAATAATAATACCAAAAGATGAGATGAACAAGCTGAATAACAATAATGTCGAAGATTAATGATGAGAGGCAGTGTTGTATAGTAGTTAGAAAATGGGCTTTAGAGTCAGGAGGACCTGAGTTCAAGGCCCACTTCTGACACCTCTGCTGAGTGACCCTTGGCAAATTAATTCCTGATTTCCTGCCACCTAGAGGAAAGCAAAGGAAATGGGGGCGGGGTGTGTCAGAGAAGCTATGCTTCCTGTGGTGTTTTCCATTTTCTCAGAACTCCTTTACCTATGAGGAGCAGAATCATTGGCAGTCTTCTTTCAGCCTCCAGAAAGCTCAAACTACTGCTTTATATGTAGTGTGGAATGGAAAGACATTCCAATAGAAGGTAAGCTCCCTGAGAGGGCAAGCGAAGTTTTTATTTTTCTCTTTGAGAGCAATTCATCAATTGCAAGTGGGTGGGTCTTAACTTGGAGTTCACAAACTTGTTTTAAGTATCTTGATAACTATATATTTTTAATATAATTGGTTTCCTTTGTCATCTTACACATTTTATTTGATGCATTTAAAAAAGGTTCATAGACTTCACCAGAAATACCAAAGGGCTCCAGGTCACAAAAAATGTGATAAATCACTGCACTGGAGCTTAGCCCAATACCTGGCATATGACTGTGTAATCAGTGCTATGGTATTTGTTAGCTGGGTGTCTAAGGGCAAAACCTCTTCTCTCTGGCCTCGATTTCTCCATCTGTCAAATGGAAACTAATCATGCTCTCACTAGAAGTCTATTGTAAGGAAAGGCATTGCTCTTGGACTCCAGACTCCCATGATTGGATTGGAGCTTTGACATGAGATATTTACTTTAATCCTTCCAATTTTAGGGGCACAGTGATTTGCTTCCATGTTTTGCAATTGAAGTAAAGCTTTCCCTTAGGCTGTACGGATCCCTGTCATAAAATCAGATTTACTTTGGGGTCTGGCTATTACATGGGCTGTGCAGTTTTGGTTGCCAAGGTCTTCTTGACAATGAACCTCATCCGATGACAGTATTTCAGAGGACAAGTATGGGGCATCCCTGGCCTGCAGGAGTAAGTTCTAAGCTATCCTAGAGTTGGCAGGAACATCCCTGCTACTCAGAAAGCAGCAAGCTACATAAGAGAGGGTTGAAAGAGAGCTTGCTTTACCTACCAAAGGCTATGGCATAGGGCAAAGAGTTCAAAGTAGGAAGAGCTAGCTTCCAGCCAGACCTCTGTGACTTACTTGTTTTGTGAATTTGGGCAAGTTGTATCCTTTCTTTGTACTCTGTCAAATGAAGAATTTCCAAGCATCCTCCCATATCTAACAGATTCAGGTAGATTAAGTGTGGTCTGAGGCCACACATAGGACCCTCTGATTGGAAGTCAGGGAGGAAATGCATTATCAAATATTATTTGATAGATTTTTGTACTGAGAGAAAAAAAAGCACAATGAGCACAATGGGGTATGCTCCTCCCATTCCTATTCCTCACATTCTCTCCTCTCTTTTGGGTAGCAATGGATTGGGAGAAAGGTGCCAAAGTGGAAAAAGAAGGGTCATTAGTCATTCCAGTTAGTTCCATTCTCCCCACATTTCCAACTCTAGAGTTCCCAAATGGCTCTCACCCTTCACGTATTTCCTTCTTGGAGTTACAAGGAAAGAGCTCCCTAGAAGAAGTTGAATAAGCACTTCCCAGAGTCCATTTCTGCAGAAAAGAATGGAAAGATGATTCAAAGATTATCTAGTTCATCATTTTACAGAGCTGTAAACTGAGTCTTGTAGAGGGGAAATGAATTTTCCAAATTCACATATCGTAGTCTAGATCTAGAGTGAGAAGGGCCTTCAGAGGTCATCTAGTCAAAACCTTTCATTTTACAGAGAAGGAAACTGAGACCCCCAACAATGTTAAATGATTCAGAGTAAAGAATTTGCAAGGAGTGAAGGAATTCCAACTTTTTCATAATGTAGACTGCCTCTAAAGTCAAAAGACCTGAATTGAATCCTATTTCTAATGTTTACTGCCTGTGTGACCTTGGGCAAGTCAGATCACCTATAGGGCCCTCAGTTTCTCTCTGAAAAATAAAGAGTATTAGATTAGATGGTCTCTGATGTACCTTCTAATTCCAGGATCCTGTGGTCCATACTAGGCCTGAGTATATTACAAGGAAAATGAGGCATATTTTGGTAGAAAGAGACCTGGGGGTCAAGTCCTGGCTCCAGTGCTTATGAGCTATGTGACCATATATGTGACCATGTGGCCCTTGATCTCAATGAACCTCAATTTTCCCATCTGCAAAATGGAGTTGAAAATGTTTTCAACTATCTACTTGCTAGAGTTATTTTGCAAAAAGTCCTTTGTAAACAATAAAATATTAGAGAAAGGTGGACCATAATCCTATTTGGATGATTTTAGCTTTCTTTTGTGTGTTGCCTTCCCCGATTAGACAGTAAGTTCTTTGAGAACAGGGACTATTTTTCTTTTGTCTCATTTCTATTCCTATATTTATTTATGTATCCTATTTATTTATTTATTTGTATGTTTGTTCATTTATTTATTTAGCATATGTGTATATCATGTGTATATACTGTATGCATGCCTGGCACGTAATAGGCACGAGTAAATGAATAATCATTAACAAACATTTATTGACTTATAACTATTTGTGGCAACATTGGTATGGACCACTGGGTTAGAATTTTCATGTTTGGCATGTAAAATGGACAGCAAGGACATGGACCTGCAAATAACAGTAACAACTGAGAAGGAAATCTAGATACAAAGCTCTTTTTAAAAAAATCAATCAATATGCATTTATTAAGTACCTACTGTATCCCAGGTGGTATGCTAGGATCTGGGGTTAAAATACCAAGAATGGAAGAGCACTTGGCCTCAAGGAGTTTACATTCTAGTGCAAAAGACAAGTATGTGTGTGTGTGTATGTATACATGTATTTAAAATACATAGAAAATAAATGAAAAGTTTGTTAGGAAGGCACAAGTCACTATGGGGTGTGGGAGTGATCAGAAACACATTTGAAATAGTTATTAAGGCCAGTGGTTTGAGTAAGGGATTTTAAATGCTTGTGAAAGAGCCATCCATGAGCCTTGCATCCAAGGGTCGTAGACTTAGAGCTGAAAGGGACTTTAGAAACCATCTCATCCATCCTCTCCTGAAAGTGAGAGGAGAAAAGACTTCCCCAAGGTCACATGAATAGACAATAGTAGAGTCAAGATTCAAATCCCCTTTCACAAGGCTCTTATCGTCTTTAGAGTGTGTATATGTGCACACACACACACAATATACATAAATCTACATAAATATATAGACACATAAATGCATATATATATATATATATACATACACACGTACAGATACCTACAAGGTGTCCCAAAAACCTTAGTGCAGTTTGTACTTAGATTGTAAGCTCCTTAAGAGCTGCGGCTGTCTTTCCTTTTTTAGTATTTACATTCCCAATGCTTAACACAGTGCCTAGCACGTAATAGTCACTGACCAACATTTAGTGACAATTTGCTGGCACCCTGATATGGGCTGCTGGTTGGGCATTCTTGTGGATGACGTGATAAAGGGATGGTTCAGGGCTGAATCGGATCACCCCTTGCCCCTGCCCCACTAGCTTATAGATTCTCCTTCAATGTTTTTCTTTATTTGTATATATTTTACATATCCTTGTTGTCTCTCACACTAGACTGTAAGCTCCTTGAGAACAGGGACTTTTTAATTTTCTATTTATACATTAACCGCACACACGTATATGTATGTATGTATATAACATGTCCTAAAAGTCTCAGTTCATACATATATATTTGAAGGTGTATATATGTGTATGTGTGTGTGCATATATACACACACACACACATACATACATATCCTTCTTTTAAAAAACCCTTAATTTCTTGTCTTCAAATCAATGCTCCGTCTCAGTTCCAAGGACGAAGAGTGGTAAGGGCTAGACAATGGGGGTGAGGTGACTTGTCCAGGGTCACACAGCTAGGAAGTGTCTGAGGCCAGATTTGAATTCAGGACCTCCATTCTCTGGCTCTATATCTCCTTAGGCAACCAGCTGCCCCACCCTCTATGAATCCTTTTTTAAAGGTTCAAGAAAGGTTTAAAGAAACTTGAGGTTCTTCATTCCCTGAAGAACTGTTCATGGGAAATTAGGGATTCTCTGGCTACATCCCTTACTGGAGGAAAGGATTCTCCAGAAGCCAAATGCCGTCCTTTTCCACAGATCATTCCAAACGTTCCTTGGTGCCACTGCCTAAGTAAGAGCCCGGGGATCACCCTTGACCTGACCCAGGGGGCTCGTGTTTATGGAATGTTGTCACTATTTGCCTCACCTATGTCTACCTTTCCAATGCTGGGCATGCCGAAGTGAATGGCCCTATACAGTGGATCAATTGGTACCTTACACATCCAAGAGTGTCTGGTGGACTCCTGTCTCTTGGGCCTACATTCAGGAATCCTCATCACATCCTATTCCTATCCCATTCTGGGGAGAAATGACCCGAAAAATGTTACATTCTGCAGGGACCTGGTTGAGTTGGACATATTAATTGGCTCAGACAGGGATATCATCGTCAAAATTTCCACTTCTAGTAGCTCCAAGATGCTTCTGGGAATATATTGGGCCAACCTCTGGTCTTCCTGGAGGCATGGGGAATGCTACAGATGAGCACTCTGTTCTGGGCACATGGATAGGAGTTGATTTTTAAGAGCTGGGGTAGCGGGCGATAGGCTTTTCCCCCTCCCCCTTTGCCCCAAACTGAACCTTCAGAGTCTGTTTCTAGAGGCCCACCCTGCTGCATAAACCATGTAGAAATCAGTGGTATTGAACTTTGAGATATCATTACAAATAATAGGCTATCTACTGCCCAGAAACCAAAGACATGAATCTAAATGTTAGATTCCATGCCACGGAAGCTGATTTATCATTTGTAGACAGTGGAGGAGATTTTTACCCATTATTTGTAAGCCGTGAAGGGAATTTTTTGGCCTTTTTCTGTCTCTTTTTTCTCTTTCTTGGAAGCAAAGGGCACACACACTATCATCTCACAGCTACAAGACCCAATGTTTTATTTAAGATGTATAACCCTGCGTCAGACCTCAAGGTATGCTGGTGTTGATTTTTATCGTATGATGGAGGAAGATGAGAAGTTAGTGATAATATTTTGATATTCTCTGAGGGAGAGTTCCGAACTTGCTTAGAAAGCTCAACTCCTATTGTCGGTCTGGGTTTATCACAACCAAAAAGCATTATGTTGGGGCTTTGAAGTTATATTTTAGAAGATATGGTCTAGAGTACAAAGCAAACCATACAGGGGATTATTTGATCACATTCTTGCTGTATTTCAGTTCACAACATTGACAGGGAATGTCTTCATCTCAAAAAAATAAAAAACAGAACAGACTGACTTAGAATGAGTTGCACAGCTGAATGACTGGTATCCTCTATACACATATTTACATTTCCACTATTGGATTGTGTATTGAGGGAAGTGTTTTACTATTGAGAGTCATCAAATAACAATCATTTAGAAATCTGCTCTTTGCTGGCCTGCAGAGGCAATGGAAATGAAATCCACGAGACCTGTGTGGGGACTTGGTGGTGTCTGGGTAAGAAAACTCCAGCTTGATGAATATTCATTGTAAATCTGGAAATCATACAGTATTCATGGCTCAGGTGAGCCTGTAGTTGGAAACGTACCTCGGAGTGATAATATTTTACCAGCTAATCCTCTTACTCTCAATGTAAAGAAATGATGATGGTGGTGGTGATGATGATGATGATGATGATGATGGCAATAGCGATTATATCTTAATTCTTAGAAGTCTTTTTCGAAATAAGAATCACCAGCTTGGCAAATATAGCTACATATTCAATGTATAAAAAGAAGGGAAGAAAAAATAGACCACCTTGCTTAGGATGAGAAGAGTCACAAGCTTATACCCCGAAAAATATTGTGAAAACATCTCGAAATATCTTAATATTGACTTTCTCATTCAAATGAGAGCCACAAGAACTACTACTCAATCAGCTACAGAAGATCTGGGAGTCCAAAGGCTAAATGACCAACCCAGAATGGGGATGTTTGCATCATAGCCATTCAAAAATTCTACTCGTGTGACTCAAATGAGTGTATAAATTGAATACTTACTTAATTTTCTCATGACTCAAGGCTGGGGAAGATCTAGTACCTACCACACTAAATGAAAAGCTGGATCCAAAAACGTTCTTGTTGTACTAAAATGATGGGATAGGGGGCAGCTGGGTAGCTCAGTGGATTGAGAGCTAGGCCTAGAGATGGGAGGTCCTAGGCTCAAATCTGGCCTCAGACACTTCCCAGCTGTGTGACCCTGGGCAAGTCACTTGACCCCCATTGCCTAGCCCTTACCACTCTTCTGCCTTGGAGCCAATACACAGTATTGACTCCAAGACGGAATGTAAGGGTTAAAAAAGATGGGATAGATCCAGTTTGATGAAATCAAGTTCTTCCATTACTCTAGTTTTCTAGGATTCTGTAATTTGATTGAATTGATTAGTCCTTCCACCAAAGAAGTTCAAAAGTAATTTGTAATTCAGCCTTGAGTCTTGTTATTTTTATTTTTTTATTTCAAATTTCACAAAACCTAAGGAAATAAGCAATTGCATATGCAAAGAAAAAGAAGATAGTACAAAAATGAAGCTACAAATCTCCTATATGTTTAGCTTACTTTTCTTCATATATTCAAAATGAATCCCTTCCAGTAGTATCCCAGTCCCTTCCCACCCTCTGCTCATCACAAAAGATATCGTCAAGGCAGTCAACATGTACATATAAATTAAATCTTTCCTATTTTACCTTTCTATTAATTTTCTAGAGGTAACATTCATGGTTTATTCTTCCAGCATTAATTCTGTGGCTCTGTATAATGTTCTCTTGGTTCTTCTCATTTCACTGTTCTTTATCTCTTTATCTATATAGTTCTTTTCAAGTTTGTTTGTTTTTAAAATCAGTTTGTTCGTTTCTTATGATGCAGTCATATTCCGTTGCAATCATATGCCACAATTTGTTCAGCCATTCTCCAATTGATGGGCATCCCCATGGGTTCTATTTTTTTTTTTTTGCTAAAAATTAGTTTTTATTGTACTATAAATAGTGTTCGACAGACATATATTGTTAGAAAGTTTCAAGTTAGGTAAACAGGAGAAGTAGGAAACATGAAGTTACGCCCTAACTATTGTCCTTGTGGCCATATGTGACTTCTTTTCTTCCTTCTGAGGCCTTGGGCAAATAACTCCAAACCTTTTTGAGACTCAAGTTTCCTTGGTCTTTGTTTCTGCATCTGTCACTTGGCGAATGAAGATACCATCTTCAGGATGTTCAGTGTCATCCATTTCATACATATCTGATGATGCTATTGCAAGTGTTGTGAAGGCAAGTGGGATACCGATGGAATTGACACAATCATTTCTTGTTGAATGGAACCCAAATATTAACAAGTCCATCTGATCCACCTGTAGCAAATGTATTGTGAATGCCGTGAAAGGAAATGGCATTGACAAGATAAATCTGCTCTATATTATTTTCCTCCCATCTGTGACATTTGAATACATATTTTTTCTTCTTTACCTCAGGACTTGGGTCCAATATTCAACTGCCACTTGGCCTTCAATAGAGCTTAACAATAACCCTGCTTGCTTGGAAATGCCCATATGCAAGAAGTCTGGTATTTCAGACTAGACTCTCTTCTCTGCTGCACAGAGAGCATGTAAACCTTTTCTGGCTGAGAAAAGGTTCCTGTATTACAAGTTCAGGGATGCCATAATTTAACTTGTTGATCCCAACTTCCAGTAACCATAACATTCACTTCTGGACAATATCCAACAAATCTAATAAGTGCATCATGAGAGGTTTTCTTGATCAGTATTCAAATCATGCATTTTCAGCTGATGATCAAATCCTCCAAGCATGTGTTGGATCATAGAATGCACAGCCAAGGATGGCACCAATGTGTTGGTATTTGAGGTGCATGATCTTGGCAGGGACATCGTAGAGCCAGACAGAGGCATCCCAGGATGAGACCAACAGGAACTGGGGCTGGGGCTGAATTTCACCAAGGAGATGCCATCTTCCGGAGGTTGGTTCAACTCGAACTCACTGGACCCAATCATCTTGTAGTCCACTCTCAGACTACTATCCATTGCTCCTTGCTGCCTTCAGGTTCTAATTTTTGCCACCACAAAGAGAGCTGCTATAAATATTTTGGAACATATGGGCTCTTTTCCTCTTTCCCTGTTCTCCTTGAGAAACAGACCCAACTGGGTCTAAGGGTATACAACATTTTATAACTCTATGGTAAAATTCCAAATTGTTCTCTGAAATGGTTGGATCAGTTCACAGCTCCATCAGCAGTACATTAGTGCCCCCATTTTCCATATCCCCTCCTACATGTGTCACTTTGCCCTTTTGTCATTTTAGTCTAGCCTGATGTATGTGCAGTGATATCTCAAAATTGTTTGGGTCTGTATTTCTCTAATCAGGAGTGATTTAGAGCATTTTTTCATATGCTTATATGTGGCTTTGGTTTCTTCACCTGAAAACTGTCTGTTCATATCTTTTGCCCATTCATCAGTTGGGGGTTAGCTCTTATTCATATAAATTTGACAATGTTCTCCATGTATTTTAGTTATGAGATCTTTATCTGAGATGCTGTATATAAATTGTTTTGCCCAATTCTCTGCTTTCCTTCTGATCTTGGCAGCATTTATTTCATTTGTATATGTTTCTTTATTTTTTTAAATTAGATTCATTTTTTTACTTCACAAGCATTTATATTCTCTTTGCCTCCCCCCACTGGAAATACAAAAAGAAAACCCTCATAACCAATACATATAATCAAGCAAAACAAATCCCCACATTAGCCAGGTACAGTAATGTGTGTCTCATTGGGCTATGTTAGGAAGTAGGTAGCATACACTGTGGCTGCTTATGGCACTGATCAGTTGTGGTTCTGAGAGTTGCTTTGACCAGAGAGGATGGTCTCAGAATAGCTAGGTGGCTAAGAAGATAAAGCACCAGGCCTGAAGATGGAAGTCCTGGGTTCAAATCTGGCCTCGGACAATTCCCAGCTGTGTGACCCTAGACAAGTCCCCTCACCCCCCATTGCCTAGCCCTTACCACTCTTCTGCCTTGGAACCAACCCACAGTATTAATTCTGAGACAGAAGGTGAGGGTATAAAAAAAAAAAGAAAGAAAAGAATAGTTTCCCTGCTGCTAACCTGATGATGAGTCTGTGAACTTAGACTGGGACAGCAGCCATATAGTCAAGCATTGATTTCCTACTCAAATCCTTTCTATCTTCATAGGAGAACCAAAGATTATACTCTTTTGGCAGCACCTTTCATAACTGAATCATTGCCACAATGGCGACACATTTGAGTAGGGTAGTTGAGGAGTAAATTTGATAAACTCTGACGACAACACCAAAATGGACGTTATTAAAGATAATTAAATTGCAAAGTTCTACTCTTGGATTCAAAGAATCAAGTGCTTACATATTGGATACTGGAGGTGTGGTTAGCTGGTCAATAGGCATTTTTGAGTACTGACTATATGCCAGGAACTGTGTTAAGTGCTGAGGATTCAAAAAAATTAGAAAAACAAAATCCTTACCTTCAAGAAGCATCCATTCTAATGGGGGAGATAACATATAAATATCTATATATATACTGAGTAGATGAAAGTAATTATAAAGAAGAAACCATTTGTAACTAAAGAGACTGGACTGAGCTTGAAGAAAGCTGAAGAAGCTAAGATATATGAAGAGGGAGGACAGTCCAGGCATCGTGGATAGCTTGTAGAAAGGCATAGAGATGGAAGATGAAGAGTAACCTTCAGGAAAGTGCAAGTAGCTCAGTGTTGTTGGATCATAGAGTGCATGAAAGAGACAAGAAGGGGACAGAGTATGGAGAGCATGGAGTGCCAACAGAAGAATGTGTATTTGATTCTGGAGGTGATAAAAAGCCCTGAGATGTCACTGAGCTGGGGCAGGGGATAACGTGGTCAGTCCTGCACTTTGGAAAAATCACCTTAGCAACTCTAAATGAAGGGTGAATTGGAGTGAGGAGAGACTTGAGGCAAGATTGGTGAAATGGACATTGTGGTGGCATCAGGGAAAAGGTGCCAAGAGCCCGAACAAGAGTTGTAGTTCTCTATGTGATTAGAGAATAGTGGGGGAAAGATCCGGAAGCTTAGATGAGTATGAAAAAACAATCAACAAAGAAGTCAACAAGCATTTCTTAAGGAGCAACTATAAGGCTAGCACTATACTAAGCCTTGGGGATGCACAGAAAGGGGAAAGCAATTACCCCTACCCTAAGGAGCTCATAGTCTAATGGGGGAGACAACATGCAAACAACTATATACAGGTAAGGTATATACAAGACCAACTGGATAATATCAGTGAGCTATTCCAGGCAAAATGCCTAATGTGGAGTTGGGCCACTTTAACAGAAGTAGAATATCCAGAAGTAGCCAAAATGGGATCAGAGGTATTTTCAATGTACTCTGCCCTCATCAGACCACATCCATGATTCTGATCTGGGCTTTACTTTTTTGGAAGGACATTGACCGGCTGAGGTACACTCAGGGACAAAGACTAGAACAGAGAGAGGAAGAGGTCTAGATACTCTGCGTATGAGGATTGGTTAGAAGATCTAGACATATTTAGGTTGGAGGATGGATGGCAAACACTCAGAGCTGTCCAAAAAATAGATGGGTGGCACCAGGAGAAAATAGTTTCCTCTTGACTGGAGGGAAGTCTTCAAATGCTGGATGACCACTTCTTAGGGATATTGTAGAAGGGGACACTATTTAGGGACAGGTAGGACTAGACTGTGTCTATGGGAACTTTTAACCCTGAGCTTCTGCGAGTCAACCAAGGATTTTCAGTGTCCTCAGACACTGACCTCGACATCTCCATAAAATAATATATGAAACATTTCAGCCACCACTCCCACTAGATTTTCAGGAGACGTCTACGTGATACAGAGCACTAACTTAGGAGCCATAGGAAACTATGAAACAGTCTTTGTCCCATCTTGTCTCTTTGCCATGCTCTCTGTCTGGATTATCTTTTATAAGATGCTCAGAGGCCAACTCCATTATCTTATCCTCTCTGCCCTCTCCCCCAATCACTGCAGACTGAGGTGCCCCTTCTCACTGAAATCTTCCGACTTTCTTGATACTTGGTCAAAGATCTCCCTCTCCTATATAAACAGGTTGATCTCCTTCATATTCTAGGCCTTCCACTTGTAGAAAATACATAGAGCTCAAAAACATGTCATTCAGAGAGCAAATCTGAGGAGTTTTCTCCCATGTTCTGGTATTGCTGCCCTAGGGAGCCACCAGGATCATCTAGAGTACAATGAGTCCCCTAGTGCCCCTATTCACACTCACACCAAGTTCCCATGCATTTGCTAGACTGTAAACCGTAGCCATTAGTGACATTCTAACACATATACCTTCTTCCCTGCCTATTTACTTGATGATCCTACTCCACACCTACACATATGCCACTGGGACTCCCAAGTCCCTGATACACACTAAATTGATTTTCATTCATGCAACTATATATTTGCTGTTTTCTTCTCACCACCACTGACCACTTTGAAATTCTTGAGACTATGCCTACACCCAGGAACGCATTTCTACCACCTTCTCCCTTGTACATATGGAGGTAGAAATATATCCTGATGTGTCTTATCTATGCATCCAGGGGATATCTGGCAAATGGGAGCAGTCTCCTGACCCCATATCCTTAGACTTAGAGCTGTACCTTCTTTACTAGCCTTCTTAAGTTCTACTCAAGGGGCAGCTAAGGGTCTATGTGGTTAGAAAGCCAGGCCTGGAGATGGGAGAACCTGGGTTCAAATCTTGCTTTGGGAATTTCCTAGGTGTGTGACTTTTGGCAAGTTATTTAACCCCCCATTGCCTAACCCTTATCATTTTTGTGCTTTGGAACCAATATTTAGTTTTGACAATAATTAAGGGTTCAAAAAGAGTCTACTCACAGTGTTCATATGGCACTCGACTCTAATATGAGATAGCATGAGCAGGCAAGACCTACATTTTATCTCCTCTACTATATTTAGACTCCTTACAGTCAGGTACCATATGTTATTTAGAGTCTTTATGTGGTAGAGTAAGCACTTACATACTGAGTTGAAATGGATTGGCGTCGATTAACAAGGCAAAGTGGAATCAAGAGTCAATCGCCATCAGTCATCACATTTTGCTGGCTCAGTAGGCCTGAAATGACATAGGAGTTGATTTGTTTTCATAATTGGCAATGAGTAATGGGGCCATTTCTAATTTTGTTTGTTTGTTTATTCATTTATTTGCTTTGGCATTGCACCATTGGATATAAGGTTTCCCAATGGATCTAATCCTCCATGCATTATTTCTTAACATAGCAGGATCTCAAAGGAGCCAGTGGGAGATTCTGAACTTAATTATTACACCAAAATCATTTTGCCCTTATCACTATATATGTGTGTGTGCATGTCTATGTGTGTGTGTATTTAGTGTGTACAATAAACATAGGGAAAACAGCAGCCTACCAGTATAAATACAGTATAAATACCAGCATTTAATCAACCTTTTTTTAGGGACTTGCCCAGGGTCACATAGCTGGGAAGTGTCCGAGGTCAGATTTGAACCCAGGACCTCCCATCTCTATGCCTGGCTCTCAATCCACTGAACCACCCAGCCTTTTGCAATATTCTTCCACACAGAGCCATTTCTAGGAAAGATCTTCCCAAGACAAATCACATTCTTTCCCTCTCTGACCCCAAAGCAATTGTAGATATCCCCTTCAGTGTCCTTCCATGTCTTCAATGTGGCTACTTCCTCCAATGGTGGAGATTGCACTCTCTCTACTCCTTTTTTTTCTGCATGACTCCCACACTTATATCTCCATAAGTTCTTTATAGAGGATCTACTCACTACACTGAATAACTTCATTGAAGACTTATAACATTGAGTGGGTACCATCATAGCTCTTGGATTGTCCATCTGATATCCCTCCCTCTTCTTGCTATTTAACTAATGCAACTATTTCTACGAACTTCATTTTTGTGAATAATTTTGTGGCATTTCTCATGTGCATTGTCATCATTGGTACGAGGCTGCTTCTTCAATATAGGGCATCATTGGTAATATTCTTTGTATCGCTTTGTCCGACTATATACATAGTGTCACAGTGTCTTAGATCAGGACTTGGAAAGAAGCTCAGAGGCCATCATCTAGTCTAATCCCTTCATTTCCCAGTTTAAAAAGGGCGATCTAAGAATATGAAGGGGCTTGGCCAGGATCATAGCTCTACGCCCAGATGAATCCACAGAGGACATCTAGTCCACACCACCATTTTATAGATAGGGAAAATGAGGCCCTTTAGCTTACCTGCAATTTTGATGTTTTGACGCTTGTGGTACTCCATGACTTTTAGCTATCAAATATCACTGAAATAACATTGGTACTTGAAAGCTGTTTAGTTTCCCAAACATTCCCAAATGTAAGAGAACAGTTTGGAATTGTTGAAAATGCTGTTTGATTTCCCAAATGCCATTCAGCCCTTTCTTTTGCTTCTATTCATTTCTGTGTCTGGTTCATTGTCTCCTTTCAATATCTGTCCACAATGTATATACACTGATGGTCTAATTCAATAGACTTCCCATCTCTCTGCGCACGATAGCCTAGACAAAAATGCTTGATTGACCCACATGGTTTTGCCTGTGTGGATTGTTAGTCAGAATAATGCTTTTGAGTGGTTGTGGGGAACATTAAAAAGCTTATATAATATTTTAGAGCATGATATAATCAGTTGTCTGGCATTTCCATTCAGGAACATCTGTGGGCCTTAATGCTTCTTACATTTGGACTCTGCTGGCTCTCCTGCAGGAGAGCAGCAAAAAATCTTGGGTGAGCACACGAGTCTTTTTTGCCTCCCTCAATATTCTAATCAGATCATCATTGGACAAAATTAGAACTCTATCTGCAACGCCAAGTTTTAATAAGAAGAATGAAATCTATTTAAAAAGAATTTCAAAGGGGCAGCTGGGTGGCTCAGTGGGTTTAGAGCCAGGCCTAGAGACAGGAGGTCCTGGATTCAAATGTGACCTCAGACATTTCCCAGCTGTGTGACCCTGGGCAAGTCACTTGACCCCCATTGCCTAGCCCTTACCACTCTTCTGCCTTAGAAGCAGTACAGTATTGATTCTAAGACGGAAGGTGAGGGTTTAAAATAAAGAATTTCAAGAAGAGCCTTGAAAAGGGAAAGAAGTCACCAGAGAGCTACAAGGTTGCTTTGCCTCATACACACTGGCAGAAATGGCATAGTAGAGGATGTGGCATGGAAGTCATAGGATCTAAGGCTAAATGCCAGAGTTGAAATAGTTCAACAATTTCATTTTTAAGTCAGGGAACTAAAGTCCTTGGAGGAGGAAATGTGATTTATCCATGGCCACACAGTCATTAAGGCAAAGAACTGGGATTCAAACACAGGTCTTCTGACCACAAATGTGGAAGTTTTGGGTCAATCGTATGGATATGATTCTAAAACATAGGGTTCACCATGATCTGCATGCCCTAGGGATAGCTCTCCCCTAGGGTCCCAGGGCTCCCATAACTCAGCAGACCCTTCTCTCGGTTAGTCATGCTAGGAATTAGGAGCAGCTAGATGGCTCTGTGGATGGCGAGGTAGACCTAGAGACAGGAGGTCCTGGGTTCAAATGTGAACTTGATACTTCAAGTATGTGTGTGACTCTGAACAAGTCACTTACCCCATTGCCTAGCCTTTACCACTCTTCTACCTTGGAACCAATACACAGTAGTGATTCTAAGATGGAAGGTGAGGAGTTAGAAAATAATGTTGGTGATTGAGCAGGGGGAAAGGATTGACTGAGGTACTGTTGTTGGGAATACACATGGTCCATAGAGACCAAGGTATAACAGAAAATAATTGGTGGTTCACTGAGAAATATACTAGGCAAAGGTCAAAGTTCAAGCCTCACTTTGGAAGAAAGGTATTGGTTGCTTCCTAGAAATCACTTATTTTCTTTCTTCCAAAAATGATTTCTGGATTTTTTTCTTTATATCACATACCCATAATAGAACTGTTTCTTGTAAGAAAGAAATACAATTATGCCCAAGAATCCAGTGGACCAGTCATGTCTGACCATGTACATTACAAGTTGTACCTGTAGTTTACCACCTCCCAACCAAGAACAGTGAAGTTTGCGTCACCATCAGTTGCTTGGCATCAAAATGTATTGATTTGAGATCTGATGCCTTTCAGGATCAGTTACCCTCCTTTTCCGTGGCCATTTGTCCATTCAGGTGGTATGAACCACAGAAGGATTGCATTGCTCAAAAAGCTTATGAAAAGACCTTGCATTTCATTAAGACAAATATCTGGAGGGAGAATTTCAGCCTGTCTTCCTGTATCTCAGACAGGCCTAATGACCGTCTCTAATTATACTTTTCCCTTAACTAACTGGACATCTCCTTCTTTGCATACCACAGCAAGAAAGAGAATTTGGCTCTGTTCACCCCCAGAGGACAAAACTTTCATTCAACCACCATAGTAATTACCCTTGGAAATTTTCTGAACATGGGTATTTTATGCATGGGGTGCCTACGTGTAGTATGATTATTATAATTAGTATTCATTTGTTTCCCACTTCTTATTTGCAGGGCACTTTGCAGTTATTCCTCCTAAAAAGCCCTATGACTCAAATCACTATTATCATCCCCATTTTACAGATGAAAAAATGGCAGGTCAGAGAGGCTAATTGTCTTGCCTGGGGTCATGTAGTGATTTTGTGTGGAGATCAGACTGTAGTATTTTTAATTAAAATGGAATAAGTGATTGGAGCCTGCTGGGCAGGCCACGGTAAAGGCGAGATGGAGACCAACCATGCCTCCATTTTATGCTGTTGAGCCATTAGAATGCGACGTAGAGACCAGACTCGGAAAGAGAATTGAAGATTTCGTGGAGAAAAGAGACCTTTTCCAATCAGCTGCCAGTTTCAGCTTTCTTCCAGATGCTTTAAAAGAAATTCACACTTTTAAATGTATTGTCTTCATTGAAAAGAGTCTTAATTTGGAACAGTAATTAAATCAGGAATACACTATTCAGTGACATTATTCTCATATCAAAGCATTATCAGGGAGAGTGAGAATCACTGCAAGAAAAGGTGGAAGGGACTGTGATTTGTGAATGTGACTTGGAAAAACAATATATTTTTAGGAAGTGCCTTACATCTGAGGGGGTTGGGGGCGAAATAATAGATTTTAAAAGGCAACTTCCAGCACGCCAATAAAAACAAGAAGTTATTCCCTTGCTGAGAAATACAGAATTTCATCTAGTTCATGACATGCTAGCTGAATTAGTCTGAGTCTGATACTGACGACGTTAAAATCACAGATTCAAACCCCTCGTGGGATGGTGATCTTTGCTCTTATCCACTGGGACAATCTGTGCTCAGAATCCCTGCTAGCTGGCAACTCCTGAAAGTTTCTCATTGCAAAGTGGTGGGGGACCCCTGGAACTGAGTATTCTATACCTTGTCAGAGGAAGTCATGCTTTGACCAGTTATCTTTCTTTGTCACCAGAAAGGGCTTAACTGATCTTGGACGGAGGAGTGGCAGCGGCTGGGGAAGTGATTACGGGGAAGGAGACTGAGGATTTCAAGAAAGAATTCTGACATAGAAACAAAAGGCATCAATAATACCTAATTAACCATTAATTATTTAATTAATGTATTTTTTTAAACCCATTGGCTCCAAGGCAGAAGAGTGGTGAGGGCTAGGCAATGGAGGTTAAGTGACTTGCCCAGGGTCCACAGCTGGGAAGTGTCTAAGTCCAGATTTGAACCCACAACCTCCCATCTTTAGGCCTGGCTCTCAATCCACTGAGCCACCCAGCTGCCCCCTCTTTCCTTTTTAAAAAAATATTCTTACCTTCCATCTTAGGATCAATACTGTGTATTGGCTCCAAGGCAGAAGAGTGGTAAGGGCTAGGCAATGGGGGTCAAGTGACTTGTCCAGGGTCACACAGCTGGGAAGTGTCTGAGGCCAGATTTTAACCTAGGACCTCCCATCTGTAGGCGTGGCTCTCAATCCACTGAGCCACCCAACTGCCCTCATACAAATATATATACATATACATATATATATATATATATTTTTTTTTTTAACCCTCACCTTCCATCTTGGAGTCAATACTGTGTATTGGCTCCAAGGCAGAAGAGTGGTAAGGGATAGGCAATGGGGGTCAAGGGACTTGCCCAGGGTAACACAGCTGGGAAGTGTCTGAGGCCAGATTGGAACCTAGGAGCTTCCATTTCTGGGCCTGGCTCTCAATCCACAGAGCCACCCAGCTGCCCCCAATTAATGTATTTTTAAAAAAACCTTACTTTCTATCTTAATAACGACTCGAAGACAGAAGAGCAATAAGGACTAGGCAAACAGGATTGAATGACTTGCCCAGGGTCATACAGCTAGAAAATGCCTGAAGTCAGATTTGAACCCAGGTCCTTCCATCTCCAGATCTGGTGTTCTCTCCACTGAGCCATCTTGCCACCCTGTGTGTATTTTTTTTAATGCCAGCCGATGGTCAATATGACTAATTATGATGGATTCCTGGAGAAACCTCATTAAAGGACCTTCCCTACTGACAGAGAAACTTTGTCCATGAAGGACAGGATGTACCCACCAATATCTGCACGGACACTAAACATTGGAGGGGATCAGTCATCTGCGGTTACATCAGTGTGAGGAACTTCCTGCCGTTGAAACTCCCTCTACCATCTGCCAGTATATCGGCACCTCTGTGAGTTCTAGTATGAGTGAGTTGCCTGGGGTACTAAGAGGTAAAATGACTTGCCTAGAGTCACACGGAGTATGTGTCAAAGGAAGTACTTGAACCTGAGTAATTCTGATTCCAGAGTCCTCTGTTCACAATACCATGGCGCCTATCTTCATGAAGCTCAATTATCATTAAACATACTTATGTATGGCTCTGCCTGCCACAAGTCTATGCACTCTGCAGTCTGTTCTCCACTTACTTATCAGAGTAATTTTCCCAAAGCACTATGTCACCCCAATCCCCACCCCTACTCAACAATCTCTGGTGGATCCCTATTGCCTCCAAGATCAAATATAAAATCACCTGTTATTCAAAACCCTTCCTAATCTGCTCCCCAACTTTTCTAGTCTTCTTATATTTTATACACACACACACACACACACACACACACGTACACATGCACACACGCATGCACACACACAATGGTGTCCAGTGACACAGCCTTCCTTACCACTTTTCAAAAAAGACACTCCATCTCTTGAATCAGGACATTGTCACTGGCTTTCCTCCATGCCTGGAGGGATTGGAACATTCTCCCTCCTCCCCTGTGTGTCTTGGCTTCCCTGCGTTTTGTCAAGTCTCTCTTAAAGTCTCAGATTCTACAGGAAGCCTTTTAATTCTTTGCCATTCATCTTGTGTATAGTTTGTTTTTATGTAGTTGTTTTCATTCCATCTCTTCCATTAGACTGTGAACTCCTTGAGAGTGGGAACTGTCTTTTGCCTTTCTTTGTATACCCAAGGTTTAGCATAGTGCCTGACATATATTAGGTACTTTATAAATATTGATCAACTGACTTACAGATAAAACAAAACCATCTAAAATGAAGACAAAATTAGGGCCTTCATGCAGCTCCCCATTCATCTGATTTGGGGAATAAAAATAAGTTTTCAGGTGCAATTAAAAAGTACAAGGCTAGGGGCAGCTGGGTAGCTCAGTGGATTGAGAGCCAGGCCTAGAGATGGGAGGTCCTGGGTTCAAATCTGGCCTCAGACACTTCCCAGCTGTGTGACTCTGGGAAAGTCACTTGACCCCCATTGCCTAGCCCTTATCACTCTTCTACCTTGGAGCCAATACACAGTATTGACTCCAAGATGGAAGGTGAGGGTTTAAAAAAAAGTACAAGGCTACGATCTTTAGCACACCAACCTCCGGTTTGATTGCAGTTGACCAAAAGATTGGTCTCCTTTGTCTATTTGTGATCCCATCTGAAATTAGGCAGTAGGTGTTTCAAAGGCATTAAAACAAGGAAGAAAGATTTTAGAAAGAAAAAGTCGTGGAAAAAGTATGAAATTATAAGGTAAGAGAAGAATTATAATTACTAGGAAAGAAACAGAAACTCCAGGGACAAAACCGTCTTCGTGAAATGCCACTGAACACTGAGAGCTCACTTTATCGGAAAATGCTTTTTTCCCTCAAGTTCTTTTACTGGAAGCATAATTGACTGTTTTGTTATATGATTTCCTGGTGTGTTCCATCTTCCCCCCTCCCTCCCGTCCCCAACCACAGACTATGCATTGTCTACGATATTTGGTTGGATTTTTCAATTTCTTCATTTCGCCTTCTTGGCAGAGACTCACTTATGAATGGTGGGAAGAATTTGAGAGAGAATTCCCAGTACTGATGAAAGCAGTGAAAAGGAAAACCATTTTCATATGATTTGATACAGTTTCTCTTTTCAATTACATGATGATGATAATACTACTAATGCCCATTTCTCTAGAGTTTTTAGGTTTGCAAAGTATTTTTCTCAGATTCACCCTTGAAGATAGTACAAGTATGATTCCCCCATTTTACAGATGAAGAAATTGAGGTTCTTAACAGTGAAATGACTTTCAGATGGTAAATATTAAGCCAAAATGCAAATCAAAATCATCTTGTCTTATAGTCCCCTGCTCTCCCCACTAGAAAACATTGGCGCTTATAAAACGTCCGCTGAAATTCTACCCCGTTAACCTGTATCAGGTGCCTACTACTTGCAAGGAAAGCTCTGCCTCAGATTCTGAGCATACAGAGATGGGGATGACACAGTCTGGCAGTCAATCAAGCCACAAATATATATTAAGCCAGTTACTACGCTCCATACTGGGGAGAGAAAGACAAAATGAAGTCATATCTGTCCTCAAGGAGCTTGTGTTCTATTGGGAGAGAAAACACATGTGTATTTTTTGCATATATATGTATGTGCATGTATGTGTATATTATATACATGTGTATGGGGTGCTCAGGGAGGGGTATTATCTCTGGTATAGAGGGCTTGTCGTGCCCTCCTAGGGCAGCTCTCCAGCCTCTGACCCCCACCTGACACCCAGCTCTCACTTGTGGCTCCCAGTAGCTGCTAGCATGCGGCAGCGGCCACACCCGAGGCAATGGCTTCGACAGGCCGACTAAACCTTGTGAGGGTAGCCATCGGGTAGTTGACCCCTGGTGAACCAGGGCTTTGCTCACCCAGCATGTGAAGACTGCTTCGGCAGAACAGGCGGAAGAAACCAACAAGACAGTTCAACGGCTGAGAGGGCGACGCAGCAAAGCACTGTGGAGTGCTTAGGGCATGTTGGAGCACAAAAGACAACACGGCCATCCAATGCAGCTGAGGAAGTCTCCAGGTGTAACGACTTTTTGTACCACTGGACCCAGGCTTCCAACGCCGAGAGAGTGGGACTGTCTCTGTGCATCGACTTTTCCACTTAAATCTTCATGTACAAAGACAATTGTCATTCTCGGTTACCGAGAGACCACTACCATACATGTATATCCACACAGAGATATATACATACACATGTTTATATATATATATACATTATACTACATATATACATATAGAAGTATACAAAATATAAAATCATTATAAAGAGTTTCAAACATAGTAGAAGTATACAAGAGACACAAGACAAGTTTTATTTAGATGGCATTTAGATTAAGAGTAAAAACAATTTTCCATTTCCTATAAAAGCTCTTTGGAAGGGGCAACAAAGGGAGAAAATAGCATTTTGACATTCTCAGATCTCTGTAATAATAGAATTGGAGCATTAGAAAGGACCTTAGAGGTTAGGCAGCCCAAACCCTCCCTGGTCACTGAAGGACCCACTTCTTTCAACATCTCCATTTAATAGTTGCTTTTAACTTAATGTGGGGTTTTAGACTTCTTCCTGTAAAATCTCATGTAGTTGCTTTCACAATAATCTAACAATGTCTAAATTTGGATTTTGATATAATTTAAAGGGAAAAGGTGAAATTCTATAAAATATCTAGCTCTAAAGACATTCATCAGTCAGTCAACAAGCACTTATGTATCTATTCTGAGCATTGCAATAGCCAGACAAAAATAAAAAGGAACTCATCTTCAAGAAGGGCAGCTAGCTAGCACAGTGCATAGAGGGACAGGCCTATAGTCAGGATGACCTGAGTTGAAATCTGGCCTCAGATACTTACTAGCTGTAAGACCCTGAAAGTCTGTTTGCCTCAGTTTCTTCATCTGTAAAAAGAACTGGAGAAGGAAATGGCAAACCACTCTAATATCTTTGCTGAGAAAACCCACTGAAACAACTGAACAACATCAAAACCTTCAAGAAGCTTAAAATCTATTAAGGGAAATGACAGCTATACAGGTAACTAAATGGTAAGTCAATATAAAGTAATTTGAAGGTTGGCAATAACCATTGGGGAATCAGAAAAAAAATCTCATTAGAAGATGACACGAGCTGAAATTTTTTAAAAGGTTGGAGGTCCTAAAGGGAAGTAATGAGGAGGGAAGGAACTCTATGCATGGCAAATAGATTTTGCAAAGGCATGAAGATAGGGGACAAAATGTTACAAATAAGGAACAACACTGAAGAGTTGCGTATGGCTCCAAGATGGCAAACCTCTGTGATTGGATGCATAATGGTGTCCTCAACAGAAATAGGGAAGTGAGGAGGGAGGTTAGATTTTGGAGAAATGCTGATGAGTCCTGTTCCCGGGATGTTGAGTTTGAGGTGCTTGTGATACTTCCAGTTGGAGATGTCCAATAAGCAGTTAGTGATATGATATTGACACTTGAGAGAGACGTAAGAGCTGGGTATATTCGTCTGGAAGTAATGAATTAATTGGCAAGCCATTTCACCTCTCTGACACTCGGTTACCCCATCCACAAAATGGAAGAATTGGCCTGGGAAATCCCAGAGATCCCTTCCAGTGCCAATCCTAAACCTCAGTTTGATTGGGGACTTCACTAGTGAAGTGCTCCTGCTATATCCTCACTCCCAGCCCTGAATACAACCTTGGGCACATAGTAGCTTTGGAATGAATACTTTCTAAATGAATAATGACCAGGAATTGACCCAGGATTTGGTAGGCAAGACCAGGCTTTACATCATGGAACCCTTGGGCAGAATGGCGAAATCAGTGGGTCTTTTCCCTTCTCCAGAATCATGTTTTTAAATGCATAAAATAAAACAGATAGGGTTATAAAGGGAACCAATTACATTGAAATACCGTGACCAAAGTATTGCTTTTTAAGGTTCACAAATCCCTGTTTCAGAATTCTTTCATTAGGGACAGCAAGATGGCACAGGAGATAGGGTGCCAGGCCTGGAGTCAGAAGGACCTGTATTCATATCTGGCCTCAGGACTTCCTAGCTGTGTGTCCCTAGACAAGTCACTTAATCCCATTTTCCTACCCCTTGTGTCTTAGAGTTGTTACTAAGAAAGTAAGGGTTTTTTAAAAATCCCTACTTTATGACATGGAGAGCAGTGTGTGTGTGTGCACGTGTGTGTGTGTGTGTGTGTGTAAAACATGTATGTAATACCAGGATGGAAAGAGAAAAAAGATGGCAAGTGTTACGACCATCCCATAGATGTTTTATATTAGACAACTCAAAGATCTTTGAGTTTAACAACATTTGAAGGAAGCAGCTGGAAGATTCATTGTATTTTCTGCTTTGCACCTGGGTGCGATGGCCCCTTATGGCTTCAGCCTTGTTTGCTAGCTCCCCACAATGGTTCCACTAAAATAAGGTCTATGTATAATTATTTTGCACAATATCAAGGCCCTTCCAGTTTGAAAGTTTGCTCCAAACAAAAGCTTATCTGCTGTGCCAAAGAAATACCTTTGAAAGGAATCTGGAAAATGACCGTTCCATATGCCTACGTCCATTTCTTTTAAAAGGCGCTTTCTTCCCTATAAAATTGCCACACTCAATGCCATCCTGCTGCTTTTACCAGGGGAGCTTGCTTGAAGTGGGCTGACTTATGTTGCTTATGTAGAAAATTGACATTAACATGTGTCCACCTGCTGCACCATCTACATATTGATTAGAGGGAAGTTTGAATGGGAAGTTAATTTACTCTAAGTTGCTGCTAAATCAAAAGGAAACTTACTCCATATGATGCCAACCTGAACATATTATGGCAGTGACATTCATTAATTAGATGGCAAAATGCCCTGGATCAACTCTCTGGCATTAAGAAAGATTTAGCCGAGATTACTGGACAACACCAGCACTTCAGAGGCTAGGGAGAGAGAGAAGAGGGGGATGCTTGAGCTGAAGATCCATATGGCAGTAACAACTACTGAGCCAGGGCATCCTCGCCAAAGGCAACATTCTGCTCTACTCCTAATGGGAATGCCTTGGTGCCCTTCTGGTCTGTGGGTACCTGCCTGTGTCCTTATGCAAAATGGAAGCTTTGAGGGGGGCTGGGGAAGGGCACGCATGACCTTTTCCATTCTGCTCCTGATGGATGCACTATATCCAGCATCAATGTATAGGAACGAATGCACATTATACCGATGATTTCACAAAAGGAGCTGGCATAAGGTGAGGTCCTCTTGCAATCCATTCAGGGGCATTCGTTGCCGAGATGCCATAAGGTCTTCATTACGCAGCAATTTCAACCAGAAGATGGCCATGAGCTGGATTTATACATGATGGGAGCAGCCAGCTGCTGCTTAGGGGTTTTGAAGGGCCACTGAAAGATTTTTCTGCTGTATAAATGCCCACCGTGGTCCTTTGGTACCTGAAATAATACTATTAGAGATTCATTTCTTTGTTTGTTGATTATGGGCAAAATATGGTGTTAGGCAATGAGGGAAGGGGGAAAATAGTGGACATTCCCTTTACTAAGGCATCATCTGTCCAAGAATTTCTTGTCAAAATGCATCTGCTCCCCTAAGCTAAGCATTAGTCAGATTATTAGACTTTCCGGTTCTTATTTTTGATGAACAAAGGACAGAATTCTGAGGAAATGGGACAGAAGAATCAATCAATCAAGAAGCATTTATTAAGCTAGACACTGGGGATACAAGAGCATAAGTAAAAGTCCTTGCAATCAAGTTTGCATTCTTTTCAGGGAGACAAAATGTGTGTGACTAAATCTGTCATTTCAGTGGTAGGAGGGACTCTCATTTGAGGGTCTTTTCTCTGCTGGTGCAAATTGGTAGCTGATCTGTGAAATATAGTCTGATATAGATACCAAGAGCATTTAAGGTCCAGTGGGACCCTCAGCCAGTATAGGTCAGAGGTGGGATTTGAACCCAAGTCTTTAGAATTCCAAGGTCAGCTCTCTGGCTACAATGCTACCCTGCTTTTTGTTTGAAATATAATCAAATATAAGAATATATTCTATGATGTATTGAACATAAAATAAAATAAGTAAATCTAATTTTTAAATATAAGGATATTCAAAATACATAGAAGGTATACATGGAGGTAAAGAAGGAGATGGAGATGGAAAAGGGTCAGAATATGGGACAAGCCTGGGCTGTAAAAAAGCCTGTGTTTGAGTTGGGGATGGAGAAAGGCTGTGTCATTGGAAGAGGAAGACTCGATGAAAAATGAGATGAGAGGGAGGGAAAACATGGAAAGAGAAAGTGAGCTGACATATTTTGCACACTTGACAGTTTTGCCTTTGTCCAAGAGGCTTCCCTTTGGAAAGGACCATAGATGGTGATGTCTTCAAAAGAAAATCAGTCCAAATTATCCCTAGCAGCGAGTTTAACCGGTTGATTGTAACAAAAGATTGCAAAGTGTAGCTAATGTTAATTGTTGTAATAACAAAGAGAAAATTTGTTATATTGCTAGAGTTGGATGATAACAAATTGGTACTAACCAATAATTATTAGCACTTGAAGTGTATGTGTGAAACCTCTCTAAGCTTAATTAATGAGCAGCCTCCCTCTGTTCTTCGCAAAATTGAACATTCATCAGACCTTCTGTCTATTGTTAAGATTACTGGGTTCATTTTGACATTATCTCGAGTTTGGACTTTCCTTTAAGCAGATTTATTTGAAAGCTTTAAGCTGGTGTGGGAGTACAATGATGTACTTCACTATTTTATACATGTCACACTTGCATCACACTAGTTAGCAAATCAGAGAATCAAAATGAATTGGTATCTCATTAAGTTTGAAGTGCGGCTCGTATTAAGTGAAGTAATGATCATATTTTTGGACCCTGTCATAAAAGCATAGAAATTAGAGTTGGAAATGGCTAATGTGTCATAAAGTCTCCCCTTTTTGGCCATTCCAAGATTATTGCCTTCAATAAATAATCTCGAATCCCTCGCTATTAATCTATTAAACTGAAGCTGAATTTTTTCCCAGAAGCATAGCCAGTGATGCCATAAGACCCCTGTGGCTTTTTTCTGAATTTCCAAGTTCTGTGATGTCAGCTGGTGGAAGTACTTTCAATAGAACATGATTTTAGTATTTCTATGCAATGTACATGTGCACAGAATGGCGATGTATCTGGATAAATGGTGAAGATGCCCTTCCAGAGATGGGCTTTTTGAAATGTCTGGTTTCTTATAATCTCCTAATCCAGGTTTGAGCTCAGTGTTTTTAGTTATCTCAGAGCCCCATTTTTGTCTCCCAGGGGATACTACCCCAGGTTAATCAGAAGAGAGTTATAACTAGGACCTTTTTAGCCTGGGCAGCAAGAAGCAGGAAAGCGTCTTCGGTTGTAAGAGTTGGATGGAGACAGAGATTCTGGCTGGTTACAAGGGAGGACTTGATCCTTGGGGATCATCTCCCCATCCAGTATATCAAACATAGATGATGTCCTTAGTTCATTCAAATCACGAATAGAAAAGCAAGAAAGGTAAGTCCATGCCCTCAAGGAGTTTAGAGTCTGCTGGGGAAGATACCATTGAAACATATAAATCAACCCAATATAATTTGAAGAGAGAGAGCATTACCAAACAGGAGAATATATTTTTTTTAATTCTAATGAGCCGAAACTTGAGAGAAGGGAGTTCTATGAAGAATAGGGAGGAAAAAATTAAATTAAATTAAAAAAAGAATAGGGAGAGCAGTCCAAATGTGGGGATCAGATGGTTCAAAGGCCCACAGGGTAGGAGATTGGTGCAGAGTGCAGGGAATAACAAGTAGAGCTGTTTGGCTGAGAGAAGAGGGTGATTGATGTCACAGGTTGCAGAGAAGACAAGAAGGCTAAGGGCAGAGGAAAGACTACTACACTTGAGAGAACAGTGGTAACTTTGGAGAGAGCACTTTCAGTTGAATGATGAAGTCAAAAGCCAAATTGTGTCAGATTTGGAAGAGTGAAAGAGAGGAAGTGAAGACAGTAAGTCATGATGACTTCAGTAAGTTGAGTTAGAAATGGGAGGAGAGATAGAGGAACATAGCTTGCAGGGATGGTAGGATCAAGTGAGGGATTTTTCAAGGTGAGAGAGACTTGGGTGTGTTGGTAGACAACTGAGAAGGAGCCCATAGACGAAGAGAGGATGAAGATAAGTGAGAGGGTGAATATGATAGAGGGAACAATCTGTGGGGAAAGACGAAGAGGAGGGGAAGGGAATGGGTACAAGAGTGCCTATAAAAGCATTGGTTTTAGTAAGAAGGGGCATGTCTCCATGAGAGGCTGGAATAGAAGAGATTCCTGAATTAGATGAGATGAGAAAGAGACCACATGATCTGATCCGACGTTGGCAGCGTCACAGTGAAGGTGGCAAGACAGGAATTACCTATTAATATAAAGCCACTGAGACCCAGAGAAAATAAGTACATGACCAGACTCACACAACTGGGACAAAAACATACCTGGCTTAACTTTTGGTCTCAGGGTCATAAGATTCTACATTTAGAGCTTAAAGGGACCTTTGACGTCATGTAGTCTCACCCCAACATTGTATAAAGAAACCAAGCCCCAGAGAGACAAAATAACTTGTCAAATATCACCGAGTCCTGATGGCTCTTTCAACCTCACCATGCTGCCCCCTAACAAAGCCATAATTTGGTCTTTACTCCAAAAAAAGTCTCCCTACTATTAAAAAAATATGGCTGATCAGAGGGTTTTTTTCTTTGCAAAGATTAGGGATAAAGTGTAGACCTGTGATTTTGTTTACATAGGGAGCTCCCTGATGAGGAAACTGTCTCTACCAATAGAGATCCATGCCTCTTCTTTGACAGAGTTTTTGAGAGTTTGCCTAGAACACTAACAAGTTACCTGACTTGCCCAGGGCCACATGGCCATGATGCATGAGATGCAATGCTGTATATTATCCTAAATTACACAAACACAAGAAGGTGATGTTGGTACATTCTTTGCCTCATTTCTCTTTTGGACAATCATTTTGATCAAGAAATTTAAAAATCTTGGAAAGTTCCATTGTAAGGAGAGAAAAATTCTGAAGCAAAGGGTGCTCCACAGAAGAGCACTCCAATTTTTTTGAGAGTGCCTGAATTTGTTTGAAGTTCTGTCAAGCTCTTAAGGGAAGAGAAAAACTTTGGCCCTAATTCTTTCTCCTGAGCGGTTCATGATGACTGGAATTTTCCAAACAAAGAGAATGACTGGGACTTGCATGAAGAAGGTCTTCATTGATGGTTCATTGAAAGTCATCCTTAGAAATGCAGTTCCAGCCTCATCAGAACATCTCTAATAAGCTTGATGACTCAGACTACCTCTAGAATTCACTTTTACCGAAACCAGAAGTGATTAGCCTTGTAGAAAGGGATTCCATTTGGGAGATCTAAATGGGTTTTAGAAGGACCAATGCCTTTATTACAACGGTAGGGAGCAGAGTGTTTGTTTGTTAAGAAGATAAAAGAAAAGCAAAAGTAGTTGGCCAATGGAAAAGCATTGATAGAAATGTTTAACAACCCCTAATGGCAAATAGAAGAGGCAAAGGGAAGCAAAGTCAAGCTTGTCTTTGGAAGGCAACTGATGCCTCCAAGGAATAGGTCTAGAATTCTATCGTAAGGTCATGACTAAGCAGTCATGGAAAAACACCAGGGCAGGGGAGAAATAACACTGAATTTGGACTAAGAGGACCTAGGTCTAATTTCTCTCTGCCAGCTATTACCTGTGGTCATGCCATTTGACTTCTTCCAGGCCTCAGTTTCCTCCTCTGCAAAATGAGGAGCAGGATTAAATATCCTTTTAGGTCTCTTCTAATTCTAAAACGGTGGTCCTGTGACACCTAAGATTTCTTCCAACTCTATATGGGTGATCCAATAATATCTAAAGTTTCCTACAACTCTAAATCCAGGAATCTGTGTCTGACCTCTAAGGTCCCCTTCTGCTTAAAATTCTATTCTGTAGTATATAATACTAACTCATATTTTCATAGCACTTTAAAAAGGGCATTCTTCATGATAGCCTTGAGAGGTAAGTAATCATGTAAGTGTCTTTATCTCCATTTTACAGAGGGGATAACAGACTAAGTAATATGACTCATCAGGGTCATCTAGTTAGCTCATGCTGCAAGAGGAAGATCAGTCTTACCAAATCAGAGGAATTACCCAAATTCAAGAAGTCCTTCCTCAGTGACAAGTGACCTAACCAAACCATAGTTTTTGGACTCCTTCTTCCCCTAAAACATTCCAGGTTCATCCCTAGCCTATCTGTCCAAGGAAGAAGGATGTGGGAAGATGTGGATTTCTAGGAAGCATTTGAAAGGAGCTATCACAGATTCATAGATCTTATAGTTAGAATGGTCCTCAGGAGGTCATCAGGTAGAGGCCTAACTTCTAAAAGAAAATTAGGATGATGCTTTGGCTGAATAGAGAATGAAACAAAAGTACCCTAATTAGCACAGGGCAAATGGGTCTTTATGAGCAGCTACTTGGATAGAGCGCCCCATCTACCGAATTTCAAATCGGGGCTCAGACACTAGCTATGTGATGCTGGGCAAGTCACTTAACTCTCTTTGCCTCTGTTTCCTTAGGTATAAAATGAGCTGGGGTAGGAAATGGCAAACTACTTCAGGGTCTTGGCCAAGAAAACCATGTGTGGGACCACAAAGAAGTGGTCCCACAAGTGAAAAACAACTAAACAACAAATGGGCCTTTGTACTAGCTACTGATATCTGGGGTGGGACATACTTTGTCTTCCACTGCAACCTCTGTCCCTGGGTCTCTTGAATCTCGGTAGGCCTAGACCACAGCACAACTATCTCCAATCCAGACTCAGGTACAGTCATAAGATGTTTGTCTGGCCATTGATCTCATATGGGTTTGCAGGAAGACAATCACCCTCTCTTGCTAGGACTGCTGTACCTATAATTGGACTGTCCTCTGTATCACAGCTGCCCACTCCCCAAAACTCCCAACAGTCTCCCATCACAGATTATTTCTGCCCCAGATAAAAAGATTCTCAGTTACAGTTCTGTCAAACAATAAAACAGATGACATCAAGATGATTTTTACATATATACACATACATATTTTGCCTATATATTCAGATTCCATATATAAATATATGTATTGTGTGTATATTACATATATACATAAATCTGTGCATTTAAATATAATCATGTGTGTGTATTTGCACAGGAAAAGAGAGATATGCCTATTTTTTAATATCCCAATTATTTATGGATACCATACTCCTCTCTCCCAACTACTCCCATGAGCCTTCTCTTGTAATAGAGAAAAACACTTAAGCTAAATCAACCAATACAGCAACCATATTTCACAACATATCCAGTATTCTGTACCCATAGTCTCCCACCTCTCTAGGAAAAAGAGGGAGGAAATCCAGTTTCAGTTCAATATGAAAAGCCAAAGGGAATTACTGATGAGGTCTGCAAATTTTCCAAGAGTGGTGGCAGGAAGAGAGCAAAGAGCAGGACAGAGCTCAGTCTCTTCTGGCTTTCTATTGCATTTAATCCACTAGAGAGTGCCTTCTTCCTACTGCAGCTGTTTTCTCTGGCTTTCTAATTAGGTCTCTTGCTTTTGCATTTTGCATCCTGTTCATCTCTCAGCTGTGCAAAGCGATGCTGCTGAATGCCTTAAGGAGACTTTTCTTTACAAAATTCCTTGGAGCTGATAGACAGGGATTCCCCCCTCCCCCTTAATGGTAGAAGGATCAAGTAAATTGGATTTGAGATGTTTAATTAAGTCAGTTCACAGACAAATGGACTTGATGAGTGGCAGGTTAGTGTGGTGCAACCCATGAGCAGTAGCAGCAATTAGAATGAACCTACGGACATACAGCTGAGATTTTTTCAAGGTCAAGCCACAGAACTTATTTGGGAAAGAACTAACAGGAGGCTGACAAGGAATCAATAATCACACACACACACACACACACACACACACACACACACACACACACACACACTACAGGCCTGCCTGGAAAATCTAGTCATCTGCCAGTGGATCGCAGTGATCAGTTGGGCCATTAAAATATTTCCCAATCACACCAATGCTGATCTCTATTTTTTCTCATCTTTGAGTATATATAACTATGAAGGGAAAAGATCAGAGCCTACTATTCCAGTGGGAGTGCTAATTCTCTGCTCAGCATCTGTCTGAAGTGGGGGCCCATTAACTTGGGTTGTGACCTATCAGCTGGGAGCCCACATTGATTTCAAAAGCAAGAAATAAGGACTCGGGAGGATCTTAAGTCATTTCTTCAATGCTGTGACATGAGAGTTAGACGTACACTATTCTAATACGCAATGGAGGTGAGCTACATTAACAACCCATCTCTGCCTACCCATTCTGTGAAACTCTTGTCCATGCTCTACCATTAATCTGCCCTCAGGGGGTCAACCCAAAATGCTGGAAGTTTCTGACACTGTCGTCCAATATCAGAAAAATAACACTGGGCCACCATTGCTCTTGCCCTGTAAGAGATGATGTGATCATGGCAAGACTTCTGGATTTGCATTCAGGAGGAACTAGAATTGAATTCCCACCTCAAGCATTTTATTAGCTGAGCAAGTCAGTTAACCTCCCTAAGCACCACTTTCTTTATCTATAAAACAGGGATAGTAATGGTATCTACCTCAAATGGTTGATCCAAGAATCAAGATTAAATGTCTATTAAGTGCTTTGAAAATCTTAAACTCTTATATAAATCTGAGGGGTTTTTTTAATCATACATTTCTGCATTCTAAATCTTTACCTTGCTCTCTTCTGTCATTCCTTATTTGTGATCAGTTTCAGCCTACCTATACTCACCATCTCTGCCCATTTATTACCTGTGTGACCTTGAGCAAGTCGCTTAACGTTTGGGGCCTCAGTTTCCTCATCTGCAAAATTAGGGAGTTGGTCAAGATGGCCTCGAAAGTTTCTTTGAGTTTTAGGTCTGTTGTCTTATAATCCTATGTGTGCCATCGGGCACAAGGCCTGGGTGTCCCTGAGTCCTGTCAGCTATGAAATTATCCAACTGGTTTCTGATTCCATTTCTAGACCTAGGATTCCGTGACCCATAAGTTTCTCCATTCTCCTGTGAGTGATCCTCCTTAGCGATTCCTTGACTTTTGATGACTCATGGCAGTTCAGCAATTGTAGAATCCTAGTATTTAAAAACATGGCCCTTTATTTCAGAGAGGTTTCGACTCACTAAAATAACTTAGAGTTCTCACTTAACCACGAAGAGATTGTCCATTTTTCAGATTACCCACCTCTATCAACTTTTCTCTTTAATTTTGTTTAACTGAGATTGAGCCTGGAAAGCAGAAGGGCTCAGGCAATTATCTCTGTTTTCCTGATGAGAAAGTGAACTTACTGACTGTTACACAGTGTCAGATTTAAGATTCAAATACGGGCCTCCTGTGACTCTGAGGCCAACATATATTACGCTCCACCACGCTGAGAAGGTTTCCTTCCCATAAGCAGGCGCCTCTGCTGGCCAAAGAAAGGTAACTGACATCTGGGACTTGGATTATGCCCCAGAAGACCAAGAAATGATTAATTGGATCAGTGACAAATTTGGGACCTGGGACGGAAGGAAGCAAAGGAATTGGCTAATGTTAGCGATTCTCAACCTTAAGCGAGGATCAAAGAGGCAACATGGTCAAACTGGACCAATTTCTAGATCTTAAATGAAACCTTCACAGAGTCACATCATACTTTGGATGCCCCCAAATGACAGGTTCTCAGAAGCATGTATGCATCCATATATGAATGAAAGAGAAGGAGGGCATCCAGAAGTAGATGATGGTGGCTTCTCCGCTTGTTTGCATTCCTGATGCCTCCTCCCTCCCATTACCCCAGATAAAGGAGAGTTGACTCCTCAGCAGCTGAGTTTTCAAATGTTTACTTTGGGCCCATTAAAAACTCTAGTATTCCCAGGGCCTCAGAAATTATTGATGTTGCCTGTCAACCCAAATGAAGGAGGCAATTATTTTAAGTTGATGGGACTTGGGAGGAAAATGAGAGAAAGCATGTGTGCCAGTGTATAATATACATCAAGCAGCTAGGTGGTGCTTCAAGTGGATACAATGCTAGTCCTGGAGTCAGTTAAGACCTGAGTTCAAATTCAACCTCGGATGCTTACTAGCTGTGTGAGTCTAGGCAAGTCATTTAAGCCTTGTCTGCCTCAGTTTCCTCAAATGTAAAATGGAGTTTAGAATGGCACCTACATCCAAGGGTTGTTGTAAAATTAAAACACGATATTATTTGTAAAGCTCTTTACATACCTTTACATAGGCTTCTTCCCAGCTGTATGCCTTTGAACAAGACACTTAACCTTCACTTGGTGTACTGGAGAGAACACTTGATTGACATCAGAGAACCTCAGATCTAATCCTAGCTTTATTAGCAATGTTCCCCTCTCTCAGCTTTGGTTTCCTCCTCTATCAAAATAAAGGAGTAGAATTCGGTGATCTCTGAATTCCCTTCTAGTTCTAGATGTGTGACCCTGTGATACTTTGATCTTTGGGCTATATCCCCTCTAAGGGAATTTCAATCAGAATCTCCATGTGTGATTTTATCCATCAGTCATTCAATTAGCAGTACTTATTCTGTGCCAAGCATTGTACTACATATTGGGAGTACAAAGACAATAGTGAGACAGTACCTGCCCTCAAGAGGGTCACTGCTATGCTAGGCAAAATTTTGGACAGTGATCAGACTTGTATTTTCAATGGGGTAGGGTGTGCCTAGTGAGGAAGGTCTCACACTAATTAATGCAAGATAACACCTTCTTTGAAACTTAGTCTTAGAGAGTTGTCTAAATAGATCACAGAGGTTAAGTGACTTGGTCAGGGTCACACAGTCAGAGGAGATAAGAAGTAAGTTATAAAATCAAGTTTTGGGCTTCTGGGATATCTAGTTCTCTATTCACTCTACTATCCTGCTTCTCAAGTCTGCTAACAATATTTACTTTGTCTCACAAAGTTATTATGAGGAAAGTGCTTTGTAAATGTTAAAGTCCTATAAAAAGTTGAGTATTTTTATTTTTATTAAACTATGTGAGAAAATGAAGAACTCCCAATTATAAAGAAGGAAAAAGAGAGTTTGTTATAAAAGTACCCATTAGGAAAGAGAAACTTTGACAAAGCTGAACCAGTGTAGACAACAAAGTAGGAATGGGACAGAGTTGGACGGTGTTAGACAGGATCATGTGGTCCAGGCCCAAATTCAGTTCTGGAATTCTTTCTATAACCTCTAGTGACAGGAAACTCACTACCTCCCAAGGCAGCTTATTGGGTATTTGGACACTTCTAGTGGTGGGGAAGATTGTCCTTATATCTGGCTCTCTCATTGAAATTTACACCCACTGGACTGAGTTCTTGGCCTTTGGAGTCACACAAAAAATTTAATCTCTCTTCTGCACAATAACCTTTCTCATCTTTGAAGTCAGTTATCCTGTTCCCATTAAATTTTCTCTTATCTGAGCAAAACATCCCAAGGCTATTCAATTTCTTCATGTGGCATGCTTTCCCAGACCCTTCAATGTCATGGTCTGGCTTAAGGGCCCATTTAAAATGTAGTATCTTCAAATGATCATAATACTCCAGATGTAGTCTGACGAAAGCAGGGGAGAATAGGACTGACACCTGCCTTGTTTAGGATACTATAGGCCATATTTCCATTGGTGTGAGTATGATCACAACCCCTGAAAAATTTAGATTATGTTCTTTGGGTGGTGTCATAAGCAAAGCATTCTTTGCCCTATAGCTAACCTAGAAGAAAGACTCTCTGAATTTACATAGACTAGTTCTCAAAGAAAACACATGTGGTCTGCCATCACATTTAGTTTCCAGTTTGCTTGAAATGACCAGAGATGGTGTGCTGCTGGTCTGAACTTTGAGAACTCAATGTCCCCTCCAAGCCACAATGAGGCCTTGTTAGAGAGGACTTCAATGGAATACAAGTTACTACCCTTTTTCTAACTCTATTCCCTTGGCAGCCACATTACACTTTTGACTTGGAGTTCACTAAAACCCTCAAGTGTTTACTTGACAACAACTATCTAGTTCATTTTTAGTCATGTTTTCCTTGGCCTAAAATCAGCCTTTTGATTTCTTGACTCTCAGTGGAGGGTTTTATATTTGTCCTTATTAACTAATATCATCCTAGCTTGGTCTTATGGTTTCAGGCTATGATGAATCTTCTCAAACATGGATGCTGTCATTTAATGAATCAAATCTGTTAATCATGCCTTCTATGTCTTTATCTAAGTTATCACTTAAAATAAAAATTAAAAGCTCAAATTTAGATGGTGCTGTGAAGTTTACAACTCCCTTTCCTCATGGTGGTTCTGCGAGTTAGGCCATACATCATCCCCATTTTATATATCCTGAGGAAATAAGCTTTGAGATATTAGACAAAATATCATCAAGATTTCCAGCCTTGGCATCTTTAGTCAAGGTAAATCATGCTGAAACAATAGCATTATCATTATGTTGCACTTAGTAGTGCTTTACAAATATGATTTCATCTGATCCTCACAACAACTGTGGAAGGAAGGTGATATTATCATTGTCATTTTTCAGATGAGGAAACTAAGGCCAACAGAAGTGAAGTGATTTGCCAGGGTCACATGGCTAACACATAGGTTGAATTTGAACTCATATCTTCCTTACTACCACTTACAGTGCCACCTAGTTGCCTGTGGAATATGTTCTAGAAGACTCCAAAGACTCCAGACCATAGAGTATCTCCAAAACTCATAATCCATAGATTAGGAGACTTTCTAAGATGTATAGTCTATGGTCTGGGGTTCCTTCCCTTAGATCAAAGAGTATCAGGCCTACAAGGCCAGGACCATTGAGTGTCCAGCCTCAAAAGGACCCTAGGCCATATGAGTATCATTCTTAGAAAGTCCATTGGACCATAAATTATCAGCCCTCAAAGAGTACTAGACTTTAGAACCTTAATGTTAGAAAGGACTCCAGAACCCTACTTCATTTAGGGCAAGTAGCTCCTTGGCAACATAAGCAAGAAACACAACCTGGAGGTGCTACTTATACTATAGAACAATCAAAATTATTCTCTATGAATTAGAAATCACAAAGAAGGGGAAACTTGATTCTTCTTGATCTGAGAATATTCCCTCTTTGCTATTGTATTAATAATTATAATATTTTATAATAGAATTGATGATCTGGGTTTTTGTGTCAGTTTGCCAGAACTACACAAGGACCTTAGGAATCATCTTGTCAGTTTAGAAGTCCTTTATCATAGTCATGTAGAAAAAGGTTAAGAGTTGGCAACTAGTTGCCCAGTGGATAGAGGGTCAGTCCTGGAGTTGGTAAGACCTAGGTTCAAATCTGACCTCGAACACTTCCTACCTGTGTGACTCAGGGCAAGTCACTTAACTCCAATCACCTAGCTCTGGCTGCTATTCTTATAACTGATACTAAGACAAAAGGTAAGGTTTAAAATAATAAAAAGAAAAAATCTAGAGACATCACACTCTCTACCTAGTCTTACTCAAGAACAAAAACTCCCATAAAAATTGGGCTATTGATAGTAAGGAGGAAAAGGAAAATAACCAAATGAAGAAATGATTCAGCTTCCTAACAGTTAAATATGTGAAAATCAAGACAACTTGAAGCCATTCCTCAGTCCCACTAGAATAGCAAAATTGTTTGTTATTATTTAAATGTTGGTGAGACTGTGAAGAAACAGGCACTTGTATATTTCTGATGGGTCTGCACATTGGTATAAGCAATTTGGAGATCAATGTATCTAAATGCCACAAGTCACAAAACTAATCAGGGTTTTTGATCTGGAAATTCTGTTGCTAGTTTATCCCCAAAACATGATGAAAACAGGTCAGAGGAGGGAGTAGAGGAGAACAAAATTGTCCAAAACTGCCTTTAGCTGCTCTTTTTGGAATAACAACAAGAAGACTCACTGGATGAGTCTGTGCCCAGCACCCCAAAATCCATACCCTGAAGAGCTTAACCATTTCATGCCCAGACCTGTGGCTTTATGACTAATTGATGGTTGCTGCAGTCATCCACTAAACCTAGGACTGGTTCCAGCTACGCTTTAGTTCATTCACTGGCTGTCATTCCATGAAGCAATCCTTCTCCACCCAACACATAATTAAATAACTCTGTCATTGCTCCTCAAAATAGTGTCTTAGGCTAAAGTACTACCCCATTCACCATGGACACTTTCCAAACCAAAATTTTCTACCCACCTTTCACTAGGGAAATGTACGCTTTTGGAGAACAGGGTTCTGTCTTTTGTATTTTTATCCTCAGACTTAGTGCAGAACTAGACATATAGTAAACACTTAATAAATGCCTATTTGTTCATTCAGAAAATGGCTACACAATACATTAAATTACTGTAAACTAATGTAACTGCATATTATGATACTGTAAAAACAGTATAAATAGGATACATGATTGGGAATCTGGAAAAAGCTATACAAGGTGATACAAAATGCAATATTAGAACTTTCGACAGGCATAGAAGAAGAAAAAGAAGAAAAAAGAGCCAAAGGCAGCAGAATGTCAGGCCTAGAAAGGGACAAAGATTTCAGGCATTTTCTTTGTTTTGTTGATCATGAAAGGGTTAGAGAGAAACCACTTTTGGCGACTGGAGTAGACTAGAAGGATTGATAACCAAGAGAGTTAATCTGAAAAAGTTAAACACCCTTGTGGATAGCTAATGGCCCACTCTGTGGACCAGTGAGCTTTACTCTCTTTGCCTGCTGTTTCCCCTAACCCTGGCCAAACATTTCAAATTGGTGGCACTAGATGAGGGCGTACGGATGGTTTTGTGCAAATCCCACCATTTTTTGGAAAAGCTATTCAGAGTCCAGCAGCAGTCCAGGAACATCAACATTTTACAGGAAGCAAAGCACATAATGCATTTCTGAAAATGTGGGAGTTTCCTGGGCTTTGACCTTCTGACCCCTATTAACTTTCATTCTGGTGCTCCAGATAAGTTTCCATACAGCTCTTTGAGAAATGGACTTTTTATCTAAAGTACTGCCCAGAATTCTGAGGAAGATGCCATTCAAATTTAATGAATACTTTTAATTGAAATTACTCTTCTATTAATCCTGTGAAACAGCGATTTGCTTCCATATCACAGAGATTTAAGCAATGCCTAATAAACGTGAACTTACTATGCCCCAGCGCACAGCCGTCTTTGTTTGCTCTTTTGGAGACTTGCTTGAGAGGGCTTCTGTTTTGGAATGACAGCTCTGAAACAGGAATGTTGCCAAGTCATTCTGGGTAGACGTGACTTAGATTCTGTCCCCCAGAGAGTGTAGCTAGGGCTTAGATGCCTTGAAAATCTCTCTCTCCCCCCCCCAGCTATGTCTGCATCTCTACAAGGAGAGAAACTTGACTTTTCATGGGTTGCACATAATGTTTTTTAATTTGACTATGGTGGGTCCTGCTCAGTCCACATTTTCATACTCAATAGTTTTTTTTTTAAAGCCCTCACCTTCCATCTTAGAATCAATGCTGTGTGTTAGTTCCAAGGCAGAAGAGCTATCAGGGCTAGGCAATGGGGGTTAAGGGACTTACTCAGGGTCACACAGCTGGGAAATGTGTGAAGTCACATTTGAACCCAGAACCTCCCATCTCTAGGCCTGGATCTCAATCCACTAAATCTTCCTCCCCTCACCCCACCCTCACAATAGGTCTTGATTATCAGCTACCATTGGGGCAGGCAAGTCAACCAGCTGAAGCATTAAGGTATCTCAATGGAAAGACAGGAGGCAGCATGTGCCAGTCCGGAGGTGCTACCATCTGGGCCACCAACTTTCAGACTCTGATAGAGATAGCCCAGAACCCTGAACCCAAGAAAAATAATAGCTCCCTACCCATACCCCTTCCCCAGATCTCTGGCTCAGTTTCTAGCTCAGCACCCACGTCTACCATTGAGGGGGGAAATTACAGTGGAAAAGGGACCCTCCCTATTTACCCTCAGCTAAAGAATCCCCACCTAGGGACAGAAAGGCCCACATGCCTGGGGAGTGGCAGCTCTTTCCAGACCACTGGTCTTACTTCTAGCCTAATCTTCTTAGTCATCATCCCAAGAAGCCACCCCACTGTAGAGATGCAGCCTCACAAGTGCACTTATGGGTGCCACAACAACAGATTCTATCTTGTCAGAGAAGATAACTCTTGTCATTGTCAAACATCAGAAACTGATATGAGGACAACTAGGTGGTTAAGTGGATAGAGAGCCAGATCTAAAGATAGGACATCTTGTTTTCAAATCTGACCTCTGATACTTCCCAGGTATGTAACCCTGGGTAGGTCACTTAACCCCAATTGCCTAACCCTTCCTGCTCTTCTGCCTTGGAACTAATACTTAGGAGAGAGAGAGAGAGAGAGAGAGGGAGGGAGGGAAGGAGAGAGAGAGAGAGAGAGGGAGGGAGGGAAGGAGAGAGAGAGAGAGAGAGAGAGAGAGAGAGAGAGAGAGAGAGAGAGAGAGAGAGAGAGAGAGAAAGCCAGGAAGGAAGGAAGGAAGGAAGGAAGGAAGGAAGGAAGGAAGGAAGAGAAGATAGATTTAGGATTTTGTAAAATAATACATTTTATCTTTTATATTTTTTCCAGATTACATGTGGATACAATTTATAACACATCATGTTCTCTTCCCCCTTCCCATCCTTCCCCCAATGCAAGATGGCAGGTAATATGATATAGTTTGTATCTTTGCTATCATGAAATACATATTTCCCTGTTCGTCATGTTAGGAAAGAAGATACATATCACTTATACTGGAGAAAAATTCATGAAGTAAATAAAGTGAAGAATGGTATGCTTCAATCTGCATTCAAACTCCAAGAAACTGATAGGATTTTATCAGTGCAAATGACATCAAAGGAGAATTATTAACATCTACTTTGCCAGAAGGACTATAGGACCTTTCTATCAGACTCACAGCCGAAACCTTCTTCATGTGTCATCTTCCCTATTAGAATGTAAGCTCCTTGAGATCAGGGACTGTTCTGTATGCATTTCCTAGTGCTGAGTGCTGTGTTTTGAATATAGTAAGCATTTAAAACCTGCCTTTCCATTAATTCATTCATCTACTCCAAAGTAACCCAACTATATTATCTAACCCTGATTGATGGTATATAGTGAGTTTTATCAAGATGGCCCAGAAAGATTCTGAAATATTCTTTTGAATGATCCAAGAAATATTAAATTATGTTTAGTGTCACTTTAAGAGGTATATATTTAATAAAACTTCAGTGTTTTGAAAGTTGGCACTAGATTAGAAGATATGACATGGTGGAAGAGGCCTAGATTCAGATCTTGCCTTTTACGGTTGCTATGTGACCTTGAGAAAGTCACTTCTCTTTGAAACTCAGTTACCTCATAAATAAAATAGGTGTAATATTTGCATTACCTAAAAGGTAAGCAGTTGTGAGGAAAGTGTCTTATAAATATTAAATGCTAGAGAAACATAAATTAATATTAGTTATCTGTCTATAGCCATGTTGGCAAACCTGTGGCATGAGTGCCAGAGGGGGCTGCTCCCTTCCCCATCTCCACATGCACCTGAGGACATTTCTTACATCACCCGCCCCTCTGCCCAGCCACCCAATGGGAGAGCTTCCTCCCTCCCCTGTCTGGAGTAGGGCAGGGGGTGGGCTCACATGTAGCATGAAGGTTGTGGTTTGGGCACTCAGTTTCTAAAAGGTTCTCCATCACTGGCCCACAGGATCTACAATAGCTCCCTAATGTTACTAATATTGGGTTATTTAGAATGCAACATTCTCCAAATTATTTTTGTGTTCACTTTGTCTATATTTTGTATTTGCTACTTCCGAACACATTGTTTTCCTAATAGATGGTAAGCTCTTTGAGGGCAAGAACCATTTGTTTTTATACTTCTAATGCTTAGCATAATGCCCAGCATGCAAGTAGTGCCTCAGTCATTGCTCTTTGAATTGAAATGCATTTCCATCAAGTCTAGATAACAGAAAGAGCAGCTGGGTGGCACAGTGGGTAGATAGAGTGCCAGGCTGAGTCAGGAAGACTCCTCTTCCTAAGGTGAAATCTGACCTTAAATACTTGCTAGTTCTGTAACCGGAGGAAAGTCACTTAACCTTGTTTGCCTCCTTTTCTCAACTGTAATATGAGGTGGAGAAGGAATGGCAAACCGTTCCAGTATATTTGGCAAAAAAACCTCAAATGGGGTCACAAAGAGTCAGACACAATTGAAATGACTGAGAGACAACAACAAAGAAAATAGAAAGGTCATTTAAACTTCTTTTTGGTAGAAAAGACAGTAGAGTTCAGTGGTAAAAAGTCTTATGTTCAATGTTCAAATCCCAATTTGCCACTTGCTGCTTACGTGACCCTGAGTCAACCGCTTTCATTCTCCACTCCTCAATCTCCTCACTGGTAAAATAAAGAAATTGGAGTAAATAACTTCTAAGGTCCCTTCCTGCTCTGTCTGTGAAGTTATACTGATCCTCAGTTTTCTTTCAGTTAAATAATTGGTTGTGATTCACTCAGTTTCCTCATCTACAAAATGGGTTGGTGGTGGAGCTGGCAATTTCTAAAGTCTCTTCCAGCTAGCTACCTTGTTATGGTGGCTTTTCTTCTCTTAGGCTCTCCATAAGAGTTCCCTAGTAGGAATTAGCTTCCCTTCAACTTGGAAAGCAACAAAGGCAATTGACATAACTTCCCAGATTCTTCTCTGTGTTCTGTTACTCGAGTTGGACTTTTATTAAACCAAAAAAGAGGTGGTTATTTCAATTTGCATATGTGAATACATATAACTTCCCCAGTGCTCTGAGAAATTAATAAAATGCAGGGATCAAACTTACCCCTCTGAAACCCGTGATTTTTAGACAGTCCCAGAAATGAATTCCCAAGCCCCAGGGAGCCGTTTATAAAAATGTTGCTGAGCCCTCCTGGGTTCAAATCTGACGAAAGAAAGAAAGAAAGGAAGGAAGGAAGGAAGGAAGGAAGGAAGGAAGGAAGGAAGGAAGGAAGGAAGGAAGGAAGGAAGGAAGGAAGGAAGGAAGGAAGGAAGGAAGGAAGGAAGGAAGGAAGGAAGGAAGGAAGGAAGAAAGAGAAAGAAAGAAAGAAAGAAAGAAAGAAAGAAAGAAAGAAAGAAAGAAAGAAAGGAAGGAAGGAAGGAAGGAAGGAAGGAAGGAAGGAAGGAAGGAAGGAAGGAAGGAAGAATGGAAGGAAGAATAAATTATTTGCCCAAGTTCATTCACTCTGCTCAGTAGAAAGCCATTGTGCTCTATCCCTGGAAAGCCTAACTTCAAATCTTGCCTTCAATGTATAATATCCATTTGACCTTCATTAAGTCATAAGCTCACTGAATCTCAGTTTGTTCATCCTTAAAGTGGAATAATAATAGCATAGACCTCACAGGATCTCTTAAAATAATGACTGGGGACAGCTGAGTGGCTCAGTGGATTGAGAGCCAGTCCTAGAGACAAGAGGTCCTGGGTTCAAATCTGGCCTCAGACACTTCCCAGCTCTGTGACCTTGGGCAAGTCCCTTAACCCCCATTGCCTAGACCTTACCGCTCTTCTGCCTTGGAACCAATACATAGTATTGATTCCAAGACAGAAGGTAAGGGGTTAAAAAATAATAATGACTCGTAAGTGCTTTGCAAACCGTAAAGAGTCGTATTCATATAAAATATTGTTATTTTGTTATTATCAGTAGCAGTCTTGTTCATGTGGCTCACTCCTATATTCTCTAACCACTCCATCTGTATGATCTCAGTTATTAATTATTGGGAAGACTGGATACTGTTTGGTAATCTTTTCCCATTATCATTGGGTGCCTGTGTTTCTTTTATCTTCCTTGCTCTGTTGGGTTAGCTCCTCCAAGACCAATAGCAACATCTTCCATGCCTTTTATATCCTTCAGAGTACTACAGAGCTCAGTGAACATACTGCTCTTCAGTGTATGTTCAACTGATGTTCAATTGTTTTCAGACATGTCCAACTCTTCATGAACCCATTTGGAATCTTCTTGGCAAAGATACTAGAGTGGATTACCAACTCCTTTTCCAGCTCATTTTACAAATGAGGAAACCGAGGCAAGGAAGATTAAGCACCTCTCCCAGGGTCACATAGCTAGTAAGTGTCTGAGGTTCGATTTGAATTGAAGGGAGATGAATCTATCAGATTCCAGCCCTGGCACTCTACTCACTGCACTACCTGCAGAATATATATTTAAGATCAGATCTTCCAACTCTAAAGCCAATGTCTTCTCCAGATGTTCTTAATAAATGTAACCTTTGTTAGTCATTCAAATTCATCTACCTCAGGAAAAGAAGATGAGTTGACACTAATTTCTAGAGCATCTAAACATCCCAAAATTGGTCATTAAGACATGAAATTGGGGGCAGCTACTTGGCTAAGTGGATAGAGAGCCTGACCCATAGAACCAATGGAGAACCTAGGTTCAGATTTGGCCTCAGACCCTTCCTAGCTTTATGACCCTGGGCAACTCACTTAACCTCCATTGCTTAACCCTTACAACTCTTCTGTCTTGGAACCAATACATAGTAGTGATTCAAATATGGAAGATAAGGGTTTTTAAAAAGACATGAAATTCAGCTCTTCCCTCTGAGCTTAAATCTAAATAATTGATAGCAAAATCCTGACTTTTCATATAAGGCACTTAGAAATCCAAGTCCTTTCTATCTTGAAAAGTCACTTTTGACTTGTAGAAGAACATTCATAGCTGCGCTCTTTGTGGTGGCCAAAAATTGGAAAATGAGGGGATGCCCTTCAATTGGGGAATGGCTGAACAAATTGTGGTATCTGATGGTGATGGAATACTATTGCGCTCAAAGGAATAATAAAGTGGAGGAATTCCATGGGAACTGAAACAACCTCCAGGAAGTGATGCAGAGCGAGAGGAGCAGAACCAGGAGAACATTGTACACAGAGACTGATACAGTGTGGTACAATTGAATGTAATGGACTTCTCTACTAGAGCAATGCAATGACCCAGGACAATTGGAAGGGTTAGGGTTAGGGTTATGAGAAAAAACACTATCCACATCCAGAGGAAGAACTGTGGGAGCAGAAGCACAGAAGAAAAACAATTGCTTGTTCACATGGATCGATGGGGACATGGCTGGGCATGTAGACTCTAAATGATCACCCTAGTACAGATATTAATAATATGGAAATGGGTCTTGATCAATGACACATGTAAAACCCAGTGGAATTGCTCATTGGCTACTGGAGAAGGGGTTTGGGGGAGGGGAGGGAAAGAACATAAATCATGGTACCATGGGAAAATACTCAAAATTAATTAATTAAATAAAAATTTTCAATTAAAAAGAAAAGTCACTTTTGGCCACTGCCCATCTTCCCCCAAATCCAAATATTTGAAAAATATTTTTACTGACGTAGATGAAGCTGCAGAAAAGATGGTAACCAAATTTTCAGATGGCACCGACCACAGAGGACTAGTAATAAGTCAAGATCTGAAAATCTTAGTCCAAATAATGGAATGAGTGTGATAAGAATGAATTGGATAGGTAGAATTAAATGTAGAATTCTATACTGGGGCTCAAGAAAGTGACATGGGTAAAACAGCCCTTGGAGATCAGTTAAACTAAACCCTTCATTTTATAGATAAAGAAATAAAGAAGACCCAGAGAGAGAGAGAGAGAGAGAGAGAGAGAGAGAGAGAGAGAGAGAGAGAGAGAGAGAACTTACCTATGGTCACCTAGATAATAAGGAACAGAGTCATTTTGCCAACTCATGTCCTCTGACATCAAAGTCAGTGTTCTTTCTGTTACCCAATATCATTAGTAGCTATTCTGAAAAAAGATCTGACAGTCTTAGTGGACTGCAAGCTCAATATGAGTTAGAGAAGGAAATGGAAAATCACTCCAGTATCTTTTCTAAGAAAACTCCAAATGGTGTCATGAAGAGTTAGACACGACGGAAAAATGACTGAATAATAGCAAAACTCAATGTGAATCAACAGTATGATGTGAAAGTTATGAAAGCTAGTCCAGTCTTAGTCTGCTGAAAGATAAGTACAGTTAGAGTTGAAGGTGATCACTCCACTATCATCTGCCATAAGCAGAGCATATCTGGAGTACTTGTTCAGTTCTGAGCATTACATTTTAGGAAAGAGATGTTTTATAAAAAGTATTTTTCAGAAACCTAAAATCACTACCAGCTATTTGGGGGGTTATTTTACTGATTTCGTACCATTTAAGTATTAGCTGGAGGAAATGGGGCTGTATATAACTTAGAGAAGAGCAGCTTAAGTAGGATATAAGAGCTTTTTCAAAGATTTGAAGGGTTGTCATATGGAAGAACAAAAGAGACTTCCACTTGTCTCTAGAGGGCAGGATGGGAAATAATGGGATGGGGGCAGGGAAAGTTGCAGAGAGGTAAATTCAAACTTGATGTCAGGAAAAGCTTCAAAATTATAGTTGTCCAAAGTAGAATGTGTTGTCTTGGCAAGTAAAGACTCTCTCCTTCAACTGGGAGTTTTCAAGCAAAGACCTGACTTCACTGAGCTGGAAGGTACCATAGAGGCCATTGCATCCATTGCCTTTATCTTACACATGAAGAAACTGAGGCACAAACTAAGTCAGTAACATTTATAGTATCTCATGTGAGATTTGAACCCAGATGTTTGTGACTCCGTGTATAAGATTCCATCTACTATGCCATGCTGCCTGTTGAAGAAGGGATTATTGTGGTATGGGATGGACTGAATAGCCCCAAGGACCTTTCAAACCAAGATTCTGAGCTTCTATGATTTCATGAATGAACTATTAATAAGAATATAAATCAGTAAAAGGAAATTTATTTTTTAACCCCTCACCTTCTATCTTAGAATCAATACTGTGTCTTGGTTCTAAAGCAGAAGAGCAGCAAAAGCTAAGCAATGGGGGTTAAGTGACTTGCCCAGGGTCACACAGCTAGGAAGTGTCTGCTGTCAGATTTGAACCAACGATTATACTGTGTCTTGGTTCTAAAGCAGAAGAGCAACAAGAGCTAAGCAATGGGGGTTAAGTGACTTGCCCAGGGTCACACAGCTAGGAAGTGTCTGCTGTCAGATTTGAACCAACAATTATACTGTGTCTTCGTTCTAAAGCAGAAGAGCAACAAGAGCTAAGCAATGGGGGTTAAGTGACTTGCCCAGGGTCACACAGCTAGGACGTGTTTGAGGCCAGATTTGAACCTAGGATTTCCCATCTTTGTGCCTGACTCTCAATCCACTGAGCCACCCAGCTGCCCCAGGAAAAGGAAATTTAGATTACTTCAGCCCCACTCCTACCCCATTGTATGTGTAGCCAGAACCAATGTGTTCATTCACTTCAAGTGCAACCACTGTTTGAAGTCCAATTCAGACTATTCCCCCATCATACCTTTTGCCTACAAGTTGTAGATTTTGAAGAAACCTAGTCATGTGTAGCTTTATTGGATAATGGTGCCATTAGTTTCCATATGTTGGTTCTATTATGCTAGCTCGTAGGAAATAAGCTATCCCTTTGCCTTCCCAGTCCTTGGGTCTTCTTATAGCCAATATCCATCAATATCAGAGTCTATTCCTGTCCTGATGTTAAAAGAAATCATGGTTATATCCCCATGGATCTATAACCTGCCAATCTTATCCTTCCGGGTTGGCATAAGGCTCTTCAAACTCAAATGCATGACTATGAGTTATTCTCTCAACTAGATGGGCTAGTAAACTTCTCTGACTGGCAAAATATCTAACTGAGGCAAGTGGCAAGGAGAGGGTGGGGCAAGGTGGGGGATTAGCCCATCTATAGAGGGATGGCCTGGGAAAGCAGAAGCAAACCCCAGGAGGGTACCTGAGGCATGCCTGCTGTAGGGAAGAACTTAACGTGGGACTTCGTAAGGTTTCTAATCTGTTGAAAGTATGGCCATGGAGAAGCATGATGGTAGGAGCAAAGCTGGCAGGCAGGAAATGATGCCAGTGGACAGGGCTGGAATACACAGGGGAGGAAGCCAAACTGCTACTTTTTGTTCAGTTGCTTCAGTTGTGTCTAAGTCTTGTGGCTCCATTTGGAGGTTTCTTGACAAAGATACTGGAGTAATTTGCTATTTCCTTCTCCATTTATTGTTGAGGAAACTGAGGACAACAGAGTTCAGTTATTTGCCCAGGGTCACACAGCTAGTGAGTGTCTAAGACTGGATTCGAACTCGGGAAGGTGAGTCTTTCCACTATTCGACGTAGCTGCCCATGTCGTTAGTGACTTCTAAATTTTCTGTGGGCAAGACTCTGGCTCTCCACTCTGTGCCCAAAAATACTCAGCTTCCCCCACAAAAAATGTATTAAGCACCTGCTGTGTGTAAGACATTGTTTTGGGAGCTACGTATATAATCACAAGAAAATGAAGCATCCCTTGTCCTCAGGGAGCTTTGGACGTGTATTTGTGCGCCATTTGTCAAAAGATTCTCGTCTCTTTCTTAAATCTGTTAGTGGCATCATTAACCTTCTGGGCTCTCTGTGCCATGTTTCTCTAGCTCATCTCTTCATGGTCTGTTCATCAAACTACAAATGCAGTTTGAAGGTTATGAGTGGCATTTTCCATATTGCCGGTGTCCTTTGTAGTATCTCCTCCAAACCCACCACTCGTTCCATCCTCGAAGAGTGCCCATCGTCCCCAGGTTTCTAATGAACCCCCTGTGCTAGTCACTGGGTCAGAGGAGGTCATTGGTGGCTTCACTGATTGCTTTTGTTTGTCAGGATTTCTTTCTATCTCTGTGACCAGCTGTGGCCCACTTCCAGGGCATCAGCTAACGATATCACAGACATCCCAAAAGCAAACCTACCTTGAGACAGTGAGCTGGATCCCACCATATTCAAGATGGCACTTTTACATAAGATGGAAAACTTTATAATCTGAGGTTCAAATCCTGCTCATCCCCTCCTAAGAATAGGTTTTGCTTTTTTAAATAAAATTTTATTATATTTGAAAATATAAAATCCAAGGACAGCTGAGTGGCTCAGTAGATTGCAAGCCAGGCCTAGAGATGAGAGATCCTGAGTTCAAATCTAGCCTCAGATATTTCCTAGCTGTGTGACCCTGGGCAAGTCATTTAACCCCCGTTGCCTAGACCTTCCCACTCTTCTACCTTGGAATAAATTACAGAAGGAAAAGGTTTTTTAAAAATAAATAGAAATAAAATAGAAATATAAAAGCTATTCTTAGTACAAAAATAGGGCCCAGCTGAATTTGGCCAGTGGCCTTGAACCCTAGTCTTTGTTGTCTAGTCATTTTCCATTCTGAATGACTCCTTTTGAGGGGGGTTCTTGGCAAAGATACTAGAATGGTTTGCCATTTGTTTCTCTAGCTCACTTTATAGATGAGGAAACTGAGGCAAACAAAGTAAAGTGACTTGCCCAATGTTACATAGTAAGTGTCTGAGGCCAGGTTTGAAGTCAGGTCTTCCTGACTCCACACCTTGCATTCTAACCATTATGCTTCCCTACACTAAACAATTCAAATGACATCAGAATATTGACATGATGCTACATCCTAAGTCACAAAAGCTTCGCAAACATAGGCATCTCTATGACACAGACAGGTATGTGTGCATACACACACATGGTCTCCTATACGTCTAGCATCTGGGATTTTATTGGTGAGCATCACTTCATTTAACCAGAGTTCAGTCCTTTGATCATAGGCTGTGGTTTTGGAGAGCTGCTGTGGTGGCCACATCTATCACTCTAGGGTCAACCTGGCAAGTAAGGGGCCTCCCTGAGTTTGGCAACTCTGGGCTGGCCTCAGAGAATAGAAAGAGACACACACACCCTCCAAACCTTTCTAGATTATGTTCTGTACCCAAAATAAACAGCATAAACTCTGAGGAATTGGAGGCACCTTTCTACCCCAAGAAAACATGGCGATATATATATACCCCAAGAGTGTCTTGACTGGCAGCATCTCTAAGTTGTTCTCAGAGTTCATTGGGGAGGGGATGGTTTTTTTTTTTTATCCTCAACCTACATTTAGAAAAGCCCTCGGAGGCCATCAAGTCCAAACCTTTCATTTTACAGAAGAGGAAACGGAGGTCCAGAGAGGGGACACAATGTTCCCATAGGTTCCTAGATCTAGAGTTGAAAGGGACCTCAAAAGTCCCAAAATCATTTTATAGAGTGGGGAACTGAGTCCCAGAGAAATTATTAGCTTATCCATAGCTAATAAGTAAGCAGAGCCAGGTCCAATTCAGGTTCTCCATATGGATTCTTTTTTTAACCCCTCACCTTCCTTCTTGGAATCAATACTGTGGATTGGCTCCAAAGCAGAAGAGTCATAAAGGTTAGACAATGGGGGTGAAGTGACTTGCCCAGGATCACACAGCTGGGAAGTATCTGACCCAGATTTGAACCCAGGACTTCCCATCTCTAGGCCTGGCTCTCAATTCACTGAGCTACCCAGCTGCCTCCATCTGTGACTTCTTATTCAAGATCATTTCAGCCAAGAGGATAAGTGACTCGCTCAAGATCACACAATTAATATATGTCAAGGCTAGGACTCAAACTCCCATCTGTCTGATCTCCAGTCTAGCTCTCCATCCACTCTAGCAAACTACCTCAATGCCTAAAGAGACAGACATGATGACAGAAATATATCCATATAGGGATGAAGATATAAATGTAAATATAGATATAGCTGGAGACGTAGTGATATAGTTAGATATGTAAATCTTGAGCTAATAATAACAATAGCTTGTGATCATATAGCACTTTAAAGTTTGCAAAATACTTTACATATGTTACATGATCTGTGTAGATACGGCTATGGGTTATCAGTGTCATCTGGGATTAACTGTATACATGTCCATGCATGCCTGCATACAATTAATGCTCTCCTGGAAAAGATGGGTTTTTAAAGATCCAGTTTAGAAATTCAACCTTTAAAAATAGCACCTAAGAGGAGGCAGCTGGGTAGCTCAGTGGATTGAGAGCCAGGCCTAGAGACGGGAGGTCCTAGGTTCAAATCCGGCCTCAGACACATCCTAGCTGTGTGACCCAGGGCAAGTCACTTGACCCCCATTGCCTAGCCCTTACCACTCTTCTGCCTTGGAGTCAATCCACAGTATTGACTCCAAGATGGAAGGTGAGGGTTTAAAAAAAATAGCACCTAAGAACAACGAGACTGACAAAATCTTATGTTCCTCAGACATTCTAGTAGTTTGATTGTATCTGGACATTGAACGGCCATCCAGAAGATGCGACCATCCTTTAGGACTCCATTAGCAGAAAGCATTGGGGGGAGCGTGAATACAGGGCAGAAGGTGGAGCACTAATAGAAAGAACCTTCTTCTTAAAACCCTTTATTGTTACTTTCCATTTCCTTACCAAAACATTCATCTACAGTAGCGAATGTGAAATAGCGTAAAATAGAGGCAATTTGGAATTTTTGCCTGAAGTGACAAGTCTGCCAAAGCTAAGTGGGGAAACTTCACAAAAGCAATTTTTGTTGGGGAGGAAGGATGGACCTCTATTCAAATGCCCTTTCCTAGTCATGTTTCAGTCATGTCTGACTCTTGGGGACCCCATGAAGAGTTTTTTTTTTTTTTTTGGCTAAGACACTGTAGTATTTTGCCTTGCCTTTCTAGCTCATTTTACAGATGAAGAAACTGAGGCATAAAAGTTCAGTGCCTTGCCCACGGTCTGAGGCTGGATTTGAACTCAAGAAGATGAATGTTTGTGAGTCCAGGCTCTGCGGTCTATCTACTATGGCACCACCTAGCTTTTCCAAGAAAAGACCAACTTCAACAACTTGTTTCTTTCCCTACCAACTCCACTCACCCTTCTGAAGATGATGGTAGTCCTGGCCCTTCAGGGTGGGAGAGTTCTTCACAAACATGATCTCACTTGATGTAAACCTGTGTCTTCTCTGGTGCTGAGGCAGCTTTAGGTTTGATGTCATGAAAAGCATCTCAACCATGATACCTGTCCCAAAGTAGAAGGAGCTGCCTAGGGAGAGAGTGATTCCCCCTCCATGGAGGTCTTCAAAAGAAGGCTGCGCGCCCATTTGTTGGGGATGTGTAGAGGAGGTTGTATTTGGGTACAGAGTGGTATTTGGGTACCACGACCCTCTGAGATCTCTTCCAACCTGGAGATTCTTTAAACACTATTCATGTTCAGAGGAAGAACCGTGGGAGTAGAAACAGAAGAAAAACGACTACTTAATCACATGGGTCGATGGGGATAGGATTGGGGATGTACACTCTAAATAATCACCCTAGTGTAAATATCAATAATATGGAAGTAGGTCTTGATCAAGGACACATGTAAAACCCAGTGGAGTTGTGTATCGGCTACAGGAAGGGAGAGGGAGAAGGAGAGGGAAAGAACATGAATCATGGAACCATGGGAAAATATGCTAAATTAATTAATTAAATTCAAATTTTCAATTAAAAAAAAGAAGAGATTCTTTAAGACACTTGTATAGAATGATGTGGGTCAAGGAATTTGTTCTATATCCATTACATGAAATTTCAAAGAGTCAACTGGACACTGCTTTAGTATAAACCTTTTGGATTTTTTGTTATACTGATTCAAGGGGTTTATGATTCCCTAGAAATGGAGGATTCTAGGAACAGGAACGGCAGCCCCAAAGGCTTGCTTTGGCATGACAGCTGAATCTAGTATTAACCCTATTACTCCCATTTATAAAGAATAATGGTCCTAGACAGTCCAGGAGTTTCCTATACAGAATGGTATGGGTGGTTTTCCTTTGTTAACTTTTGACTTTTGCTCTAAAACGAGGAGTTAGCAGGAACCAAAATTCAGATGCTTGAAATGTGACTCCTGTGTGTGAATGGGCCTGGGAAAGAAAAAGTGGCTTAGGGTTTTGAGGGTTTTATAGGATACTTTTTTCCCTTTTATCCTCACTTTTATGAGGATTATTTTGTTTGGCTGCTAGCCAAAATCATTGAAAAGAAAGAACAAACGGACCACCAAATCCCACAGTCATGTTTGAGTTGTACAGCATATATTGCAGCCCCAGAATCAATGCTCAAAACATCAACAACTGCCAGCAGCTCTGCGAATAACTTGAAAACATGACATTTTGAGTTTCAAAAATATTTTTTGTGGCAATAGAGATGTGTAAAGCACACACATTTATGTACCACTCTGTTCTGTCTCATGTCAGTAACTGCTGGCATGTGTTTCTTTTGGTGATCGTGGTATTTTTCAGTCCTGGAGAAACCAAATCAGGAGTAGAGAAAGATGGGTAGGAAGGCCCAGTGCTTCTTGGAGAAAGACTTTTCAAGGCTTGTGTGATATCGTGGAAAGGTCTGTGGATTTGGGGTCAGAGAAGCTGGATGCAAATCTTGATTCAGCCTTATAGTATCAGTCTGACCTCAGGCTGATCATTTCACCTCCATCGGCCTCTAAAAATGAGAGATTTGGATAAGGTGGCTTTAGGGGTCCATTCTAGCTATGAATCTATAACTCTGTGTAACCCTGGACAACCCAGTTTCTCTTTTCTGAGACTCAGTTTACCTATGCTAAACATCTTCACATAGATCTAAATGACCTCTGAGATCTATTTCAATTCTATGATGAGTCTGCTGGTGGAATGAATATTAATGAATCATTGTGAGTTATGTATTAACAAAAGAAAAACATGCTGTTTACTAGCACCACCATTCTATCCTCTCCTTTAGGCAAAGTCAACAAAAACCTACGATATTTGAGTTCAGTTTAAGTCAGATGATAAGAAATTCTATATTAATGAAATGAGCCACATTCAACACACAAACACACACACAGTCATAGTATAATTTGATCACAAAAATTTGGGATTAATTTCTTCAGTTTCTGCCCACTTTCCATCCAATTTGGTCCATAGCTCTAACCCAGTGATGACAAATCTTTTTTTTTTTTAATATATTTTATTTGATCATTTCCAAGCATTATTCGTTAAAGACATAGATCATTTTCTTTTCCTCCCCCCACCCCCCATAGCCGACGCGTAAATCCACTGGGCATTAGATGTTTTCTTGATTTGAAACCATTGCTTTGTTGATAATATTTGCATTAGAGTGTTCATTTAGAGTCTCTCCTCTGTCATGTCCCCTCAACCGCTGTATTCAGGCAGTTGCTTTTCCTCGGTGTTTCTACTCCCATAGTTTATCCTTTGCTTATGAATAGTGTTTTTTTCTCCTGGATCCCTGCAAATTGTTCAGGGACATTACACCGCCATTAATGGAGAAGTCTATTACGTTCGATTATACCACAGTGTATTAGTCTCTGTGTACAATGTTCTCCTGGTTCTGCTCCTCTCGCTCTGCATCACTTCCTGGAGGTTGTTCCAGTCTCCATGGAATTCCTCCACTTTATTATTCCTTTTAGCACAATAGTATTCCATCACCAACATATACCACAGTTTGTTCAGCCATTCCCCAATTGAGATGACAAATCTTTTAAAGACCATGTGCCATACCCTGCCCCCCACAGAGACCAAGTGCCATGCTCTGTCCCCACCCTAACCCCTCTCCTCCACCACCATCCTCCTGCCTTACCCCAGACAGAAGAAGAAGCCCTCCAATTAGGCTATTAGGCAGTGAGGACATTTGTGGAAAGGGGGAAAGGAGTGGCCCAAGCTCTCCTATCCCTTCCCAACTCTGCTGCATGTGATATACTCCCATTGGGCTGCTGGGCAAAGGGGTAGGTGAAGTGAAAAAAATGTCCTCAGAACAGTTTAGAGGAGAAAGGGAGCAGTTCCCCCAAGTCCCTCTGCCTTTTGAGTAACAAACTATGGTGGGTAACAGCTCACATGGCCACAGAGAGGGCTCTGTGTGACCTTTTTGGCATATATTCCATAGGTTCACCATCACGTCCCTAGTCCATGTTCCATTAAAGAAAAAGACAGATGAATTTCTTCCCTATAACCTTCAAATAGCAATGGGCCAGCTAGGCATGGGAGATTAGTGGAGTAACCTAAGGGTTAAGATTTTCAAGATTTATTTGTAAATCACATTTTAATTTAATAAATCATATTTTAATAGCTCTGGGCCAAAGTTGACTTCATTTCTCTGACCTGGTGAGGGTGATTTTAGGATGTATATCTCCCCTAGTCTCTAAGTTTGACTTCCAAAGAAACTTCATGCACCAACTTATACTAATTATACTAATAGGAAGACTAAGACTCTACTCTGGTGTGAGATCAGGGTTTAAATTGGATGGTTAGGAATGGCTGAGGTCACAGACAAGGAGGGAATTCCATCAATTGTGTAGATACTGTGCTAAGTATTGGTGATACAAAGGCAAAAAAAATAAAATGTTCACACCTCATAGAGCTATATCTATCAGTAACAGCAATACAGTAATTGAGAAGTTCAGGAAAGGCTTTATGGAGATGGTGGTACTTGAGCTGAATCTTGAAGGAAATGAGTCACGGAGTGAGGCAGAGATGAAAAAGGAGTGAATTCCAAGCAGAGAAGATGACTAAGACAAAGACATGGAACTGGGAAAAGGAGTGTCCTGAGGAACAGGGAGAAAATCAGTTTGTACTAGGAAGTACAGGAAAGGAAGTCACTTATAATGAAATTGGAAAGCTAGATTGAAACCGGGTTGTCAGTGAATTCCATTTATATATCTATTTATTTGTTTCTTTATTTATTTGTTGAAATTCTTTTTTTAAAATTTAAGTTTATTTATTTAATTAATTAATTTTGCATATTGTTCCATGGTTACATGATTCATGTTCTTTCCCTCCCCTTCTCCCTCCCCTCTCCGGTAGCCAACAAGCAATTCTACTGGGTTTTACATGTGTCATTGATCAAGACTTATTTCCATATTACTGATATTTGCACTAGGGTGATCATTTAAAGTCAACTTCCCCAATCATATCCCCATCGACCCATGTGATCAAGCAATTGTTTTTCTTCTGCATTTCTGCTCCCACAGTTCTTTCTCTGGATGTGGATAGAGTTTTTTTTCTTCTCACAAGTCCCTCAGAATTGTCCTGGATCATTGCACTGCTGCTAGTAGAGAAGTCCATTACAATTGCTCTGCTTCAATTCCTGGAGGTCTTTCCAATTCACATGGAATTCCTCCAGTTCATTATTTCTTTGAGCACAATACTATTCCATCACCAACAGATAACACAATTTATTCAGTCATTCTCCAATCGAAGGGTATCCCCTCATTTTCCAATTTTTGCTACCACAAATAGCATAGCTATAAATATTTTTGTACAAGATTTTTCTCTATTATTTCTTTGGGGTACAAACCCAGCAGTGGTATGGCTGGATCAAAGTGCAGGCAGTCTTTTAAAGCCCTTTGCACGTATTTCCAAATTGCCCTCCAGAATGCTTGGATCAATTCACAACTCCACCAGCAATACATCAGTGTCCTGATTTTGCCACATCCCCTCCAACATTTACTAATTTCCTTTGCTGTCATATTAGCCAATCTGCTAGGTGTGAGGTGGTACATTAGAGTTGTTTTGCTTTGCATTTCTCTAATTATAAGAAATTTAGAACACTTTCATGTGCTTATTGATAGTTTTGAATTCTTTATCTGAAAACTGCCTATTTATCCCTTGCCCATTTATTTTTTCCCAATTTGTTGCTTCCCTTCCAATTTTGGTTGCATTGGCTTTGTTTATACAAAAACTTTAATTTAGTATAATCAAAATTATTAATTTTACATTTTGTAATATTCTCTATTTCTTACTTGGTCTTAAAATTTTTTCTTTCCCATAGATCTGACAGGTATGCTATTTTATGTTCACGTAATTTACTTATAGTTTCCTTATTTATATTTAAGTTGTCAGTGACTTTAAAAGATGAACAATCAAGTCTACCAGCCATCCATGGTCTCCAAGGAAGTTCATGTAGTTTTTACATTTGATTTTTGTGATTTCAGTGCTTCTGTAGCAATAATTGCAGAACATAAGTACCTTCCTACGTAGACTAAGGTCCATATGGGAAGCCAAGATACTGCCTGTGATTCACAGACCTAATTGTAATGATATCTCTGGGAGATTTGGAACAGTTGAATGTGAAAGTGCCATGCCCAAAATGAAATCCCACTTTGCTTCCTCACTTCAATATTCTTCCCTCTTAAGCAAGAAAAAAGGCCAAAGAAAGAGAAAAATAAGGTTTTGTGATGTTCTTTTCCTAAGGATTGATAGATATTTCCCTCATCCCACCATGAATATATCTCCATTTTTCCCACTAAGAAACTAAATGTGTTGCAATAGGTGGGGAAGACCACTGCAGAGAATACCAAATTGAAGATAATAGGGGAAGGGAGAAGAAATCTGATTGATCGGGAGTGCAATAAATGCTCTTTCTCAGCAAGTTCACCATACTAATAAGGGATTTATTCAAGGCTTTACAGAAAAAGCTCATGCTCCTGGTTCAGTTCTATTTGGCAAGCATTGATTCAGTGCCTACTGAGTACTGGGAACTGTTCTAGTCAGTGAGGCTACAAAGACATTAAGGGTGCAGTCCATGCCTTCAGGGAAACTATATTCCACTGAAGGAAAATAAAATGTATCCTGACAAGTAAGGAAGATAAAATGTATATATGTGCAATATAAAAATTAATGCAGAGTATGTGGGAGAGAGCAAGAAAGATCCCAAAGAATATAGTATTTGAATGGACAACTGGGTGACTCAGTGGATTGAGAGAGCCAAGCCTGGAGATGGGAGGTCCAGGGTTCAAATGTGGCCTTGGACACTTCCTTAACTAGGTGACTCTGGCCACATCTGGGCAACCCCCCCCCCATTTCCTAGCCCTTACTGCTCATTGGTTCCAAGACAAAAGGGTTTTAAAAAAGACTATCATGTATGAATTGAGCCTGGAGGAGAGGTAGGAGGTCCAAGAAGCACATTTGAAGGGGAAGGACATGCTAGCTATGGGGGACAATCTTAATGAGCATTGAGACAAGGTGGTGTCGCCACAGTCTGAGAGGCTGAGGATTTGTGGTTGGGTATGGACCCTGGCAGGTATGTAGACCAGTTCAGAATGCACTCAGATTTCTCTGGTGATGGACCGTGGTCTCTGTTATTCCTTTGATAAAAGAGCAGCACTGTCATCCAATACATCTCCAACTCTCTGAGCACAATGTCATATAATTTTGAACATGAATGGGAGCTCTTATCAGTGACTTCTCTTTGCTGACCTCTCTTAGCTTTTCCTCTCTGTCAAGGTGCTACCTTGTTTGCAAATGGAATTGGGGAAAGGGAGAGGGTGCCTTTTTTCCCTTCTCTTTTTGGTGGGAAGAGAAAGATTTGAGGATCAAATATGATCTCAGGGGAAGCCCATGCTTTTCTTTTGACTGAAAAGCTCTTCAAAGCCGAACCAGGCCTGATAGGATGACATTTATCACTGTTTGAATTTCTGGTGGTTTATTCTATACAGATGTAAATTTAACATTATCTGGCCTTTAAAGAAGAGCACATGATAACAGGACATAGCCTCAACCAACAGAGAGAAGGGGAACTGGTAATTCAAACTACGAGAAACCTTCCTGTCCATTCGCACTGCTGCCCTCTTAGTCTAGGCCCTCATCACTTCCTGTTGAGATGACTACAAAATCAGGCTTCTAACTAACTAGTCTAGTCTTGCTCTCTCTAGTCTCTGCCCCTTCCATTCCATTCTGTTATAAGCTATGAGGCTAATCTTTAAACAGTATTTTTCAGCTCACCCCATCCCTGATGAATCATCAGTCACATCTATTTGAGGAACTGGAGAAGTTCAGCCTGGAGGAGAGATTTGGGGGAACATGGGGGTGACTTCAAATATCAGAAGGGCTGTCATGTATAAGAGAATTTAGACTTGTTCTGCTAGGCCCTGGAGGGTAGAACCAGGAGGAATGGGTTGATTTCCTGGAAATACAAATGTCTTTTTCTTATATGTGGCGAGGGGTGGGTAGAGAAACTTGCCATCAATTAAATCCCTTCTCAAATGGAATGAACTCTATTGAGATGAATAGGAGTCCCTGAAACTGGAGTGCTAAATGAGTCCTCATTGGATCCCTTGTACAAGGGGATTCCTGAGCATCTTTGGTTTGGAAATCCATTCCAACTCAGAAAGTCATTGTGATTATCCCCCCACCCAAGCAAGATTCTTAAGTTCTTAGAAGGCGGGGATGAAGTCATATCTTTTCTTAGCTCTCTCCACTTGAATTCTGGTCCTTACCTATTACTTAAACAGATATTTTCCTTGCTTATCCTATTGAATGGGAAATAGAAATGCTTATATTCAGTGCAACTTATTTTCCTATAAAAGACTACGAGAGCAGGAAGGTTGTTGTTCACTCGTTTTTTAGTCTTGTCTAGCTCCTCATGGCCCCATTTAGGATTTGCTTGGCTAAAATACTAGAGTGTTTGCCATTTCCTTCTCCAGCTCATTTTACAGACAATAAAACTGAGGCAAATAGGGTTAACTGACTTGCCCAAGGTAACATAGCTAGCAAGTATATGAGGCCAGACTTGAACTCAGGAAGATGAGTCTTCCTGATTCCAGATCTGGTACTCTATCCAGGATACCACTTAGCTGCCCCATGAGCTGAACATCAAAGGAGTATTCTACAGGTCTTAATTTGCCTCCCAGGAAATGGAGAATATCAGGGGGTCATGCATTAAATAGGAAATAGAGGATAGAGGATACAGACAGGTAACACTCAGCTAAAAACTCATTAACTAGACATGTAGCCCTTTATACATGGCGTAAATTTAAATTTAATTTTTGATTCTGAAAGAAAAGTCTACTAAGAAAATACTTGGAGTAAAGAATCATGTTTAACTTCCTTAAGGGAAGAAACTACTTTAATGCACTTTGGAGGCAGTCATACAAATATGATGAATTGATTAATTGGGCCAGCTAAGTGATACAATGAAGAAAGACCTGAGTTCAAATGTGGCCTCAGCCACTTAACTAGTTGGGTGACCCTGGATAAGTAATTTAACCTCTATGCACCTCTTTTTCCTTATCTTTAAAAGGGGATAATAGTAACACCTACTTTTCAACATTGTTGTGGGGCCAAATGAGATAATAATCATAAAGTCCTTAGCAAATTGCCAGGCCCATAGCTAAGTGCCATCTAAATATTATTATTATTATTAATGTACTCATTACAAAGAATCCTTATCTCTTCATTAAAGTATTGTCAACACTTCTCATTTCTCATATCCTAAAATTCCAGCTTTTGGAAAATTTATCCCATCCTTACCCCCATCCTTTACTTCCGGGAGTTGAAATATTCCACAGAGACTTTCATTCAAAGAGGAAGATAATTGTTACAGTACAAGTTAAGCTGATACTATCCTCTCATCCAACAATCAACTTGGATATGCAGAGCTTTTCCTAATTTCTTGGAGTCTCAGAGAGCCTTTTGCTTTAGTCCTATAGAAACCCACATCAGAGAAGATTTGAAATGATCCACAAAATAATATATTTCCAATAAAACTCAATCGAGAGAGAATATCTCCTGAAACATGCATATAGCTTTGAGTATGTTCGATTATTTGGCCAAAAGACTTGTGTATGGAACAGAACTGTATCATTTGTTATTAAGTATGATTAAACATACACATGCACACCCCAAAACAATTTCTTCATTTTTAAATTTTATTTAGTCAATTTAGAATATTTTTCCTTGGTTACAAGAGTCGTGTTCTTTCTCTCCCCTCCCATAGCCAAAGTGCAATTCCACTGGGCCAAAACCATTTCTTCCAAAAGCTTCATCAGAGTAAGCACAAATGCACTTAGCCCACTTTATTTTTGTCTTTATTCAAAGGCACGATACAGAGAGTTGATTGGAGCTAAAATGATATTACGGTCTTAGCACCAAGATGCTACATGCAAAGTAGAGGTCCTCATTCAGAATACTGATGGATTCCTATTAAAATAATGACTTTGGGTAGTGGAGAATTACTCTGATTAACTAACTAAGCCATCAAAAAATTGAGACTCAAGATGTCAGTCATTTGTGACATCCTCATAAAAACCAACAAATAATATTACTTTATTAACTCAAGGGATCTATGATATCATCAATGGAGGTACTCCGTCCAGTGGGTAAATGGCAACCCATCCAGGCCATCTTATCTAATGCAATCCTCAATGCTGGGGGCTTTCCTTTATGTCTCTTACCTTTACATAGCCACTGGGATTATCCCTATGCTCACTTTTACTCTTACCAATTTACCAGATGACTGGTCATACCTTTCCCTAATGATATCTTCTGGCACACAAGCCTTCATTGATAATATGCTTCAACTTACCCTACATCTCTCCATTGCCCTTTGGATCATCTACAACTTGGATCCGTCCAAGACCGTGGCATTCAATGAATTGTATCAGCAGTGGGTTATTGTTATTAAAATGATGAGGTTTTATGTCAGGGAGCAGGTTAGGAAGGTTGAAAGTGCTGTACAATTTCTTAATTGTCATTTTGCCTCCTCTTAACTGACTGTTCAAGATTGGTGTGTCAGTGGACTAATTCCCTGAACTACCAGTTAGAATTTATATGGACAATACATATTATTTCTCCACTGGGTTTTTCCAGCATTGATTTTTTTGGGCAATCTCTTTTTGAAATATCTGTCTATCTCATTGAATTCTGGAGCTTGAAGTATTTATTCATCACGACATCACAGAAGCATTTGGAGAACTTACCATTTATAGGGCTTTACTATTTCATGTAAACTCGGCATCTGAACATTCTCTCTGGTAATGGTGAACGACTATGGCAAATTTGAGATTTCCCTTGTATGTTCCGTTGATAATCAGAGAAGGTTTGAATAAAGTCCTCTTTATGATTGTATCTGGCACTGGGATTTTATATCATCTTAATAATTTTTGGGAAAGGATCACATGGGTCGATGGGGTCATGATTGGTGATATTGACTTTAAATGATCATTCTATTGCAAATAGTAATAATATGGAAATAGGTCTTGATCAGTGACACATGTAAAACCCAGTGGAATTGCGTGTTGGCTATGAGAGGGGGTAGAGAGGAGGGGAGGGAAAGAAGATGAATCATGTAATCACAGAAAAATATTCAAAATTAATTAATTAAAAACCAGTTTTGCTCATAATAAATAAATAAATATCCAAAAAAATCTTTGGGAAAGGCAATTAGACAAAGGATAGAGAATTAGCTTGAAGCCCCTCCATTTAAGTCCTATGTCTGATGCCTACTGACTATGTGACTCTAGGCAAATCAATAAGTCCCCCTGAAGCAATGCTTTAAAAATGGTGTCAAACTCAAATCAAAATGGAACCACTAAGTCTTACATAAGGATCCCTGTGCATGTGAACTGACTTAAAAAACCACATACTGTTATTATCTATATTTTATTGTCTTTTGTTTATTTTGTTCAATATTTCTTAATTACATTTTAATGTGGTTCTGGCAGACATTACCAGGAGTGTTGTGGGCCACATGTGTGACACCTCTCCTCTAAAACTGCCAAAGGCAAAGAGAAGAGAAAAGGCTAAGTATTTATCTGTTATCTACTATAACAGGCACTGAGCTAAGTGCTTTTTCCACATAGCATCTCATTTAATCCCCAAAACAACCCTGTGAGGTAGGTACTATTGTTATCCCACTTTGCAGTTGAGGAAACTGAGGTAAAAAGGTGAGTGACTTGCCCAATGTTATGCAGTTAGTCTTTGTCTGATGTCAAATTTGAACTCAGATCTTCATGACTCCAGGCCCAGTGCATTATTCACTAAGCTACCAGCTGCCTCAGAATTCTCAGAAAGAGGATGGGGCTCTCAGAAAGAGATTTAGGGCTGAAAAAAGGCCATCAATGACCTCCAAGAGAGCTTCAGTAGAGTAATGAGAGAGGGATAGTAGAGTAGTAAGGGATAGTGAGAAATGTTAGTAGTGAGGATATGGAAGCAGCAACTCTAGATAGCTTTTGGCAACAGGAGAAGAATGTGAAGAGAAAGTAACCAGATAATGTAGAAGCATCAAGAAATTTTCTTTGTTCTTATAAAGAATTGTAGAGACCTGAACATGTAAGTAAGCAAATAGGAAAGAAGACAGTGGAAAGGAAGAGAATAAACATACATGGGGTGAGGGTGCGATCAGTAGATCAGTAGAGAGGTCCTGTTGTTGTCTCTCTGACCCCATTTGGGTTTTTTTCCAGTAAATATACTGGAGTGGTTTGCCATTTCCAGCTCATTTTACCACTGAGGAAACTGAGGACAACAGGATAAAGTGACTTCCCCAGGATCACACAGCTAGTCAGTGTCTGAAGCCAGTTTTAAACTCATTTGAATTTTAGAGAGCAGTCCTAGAGGAAGTAAAAGGATAGGAGCCAGGGCAGAATATGTGGAGGAATTGGGACTTGAGTCTAGATCTCCTGACTATAAAACCAAGGTTCTTTCCATTGTACTGTATTGTGGCCCCTCTTCTAAATCCCAGAGGTTTGGTGAGAAGCAACATAATATTAATGCATTGCATTTGTATGTTATGTTTGAATGAATGACTAGTCAAGTGTAGGCTGCCAACCGCTCATATACACGTGTACATGTCTGCTGAGCAGCTCTTCAATGGGAAGCTTTCAGCAAATTGCTTTGAACTTTGCAGTGAAAAAGTCCTTGTTGAGTTAGTCTCTTAGATGAGAAATCAAGATCCTTCTTTGGTTCTGATTTGAAAGGATCACCAAGTCAGGGTTCTAATGAAAACATGTCTAGACATGTCCTCTAGTCAATGCTGTCGTTTTTCTACTTTACCTCTGAAAATAGACATACATTTTTTCTTTATATCATTTATAGAGTTGCTACCCTCTTCAGAAAAATCACTATGGGAAGATGAACTCAGAATGGGTGAATGACCTGAATATAATGAAGGAAACTATAAGCAAATTAGGTGAGCACAGTAAAATAGTATACTTGTCAGATCTTTGGGAAAGGAAAGACTTTAAAACCAAGCAAGAGCTAGAAAAATCACAAAATGTAAAATCAATAATTTTGATTACATCAAATTAAAAAGGTTTTGTACAAACAAAGCGAATGCATCCAAAATTAGAAGGGAAGCAACAAATTGGGAAACAATCTTCATTACAAAAACCTCTGACAAAGGTCTAATTACTCAAATTTATAAAGAGCTAAACCATTTGTACAAAAAATCAAGTCATTCTCCAATTGATAAATGGGCAAGGGATGTGCATAGACAATTTTCAGTTAGAGAAACCTAAACTATTAATAAGCACATGAAAAAGTGTTCTAAATCTATTATAATCGGAGAAATGCAAATCAAAACAACTCTGAGGTATCACCTCACACCTAGCAGATTGGCTAACATGACAGCAAAGGAAGTAATGAATGCTGGAGGGGATGTGGCAATGTTGGGACATGAATTCATTGCTGGCAGAGCTGTGAATTGATCCAACCATTCTGGAGGGAAATTTGGAACTATGCCCAAAGGGCGACAAAACTGTCTGCCCTTTGATCCAGCAATACCATTGATGGGTTGGTAACCTAAAGAGATCATAAGGAAAAAGACCTGTACAAGAGTATTCATAGCTGCGCTGTTTGTGGTGGCAAAAAATTGGAAAATGAGGGGCTGCCATTTGATTGGGGAATGGCTGAACAAATTGTGGTATCTGTTGGTGATGGAATACTATTGTGCTCAAAGGAATAATAAAGTGGAGGAATCCCATGGAGACTGGAACTACCTCCAGGAATGGATGCAGAGTGAGAGGAGCAGAACCAGGAGAACATTGTACACAGAGACAGATACACTGTGGTACAATTGAATGTAATGGACTTCTCCATTAGTGGCAATGCGGTGATCATGAACAACTAGGAGGAATCTATGAGAAAAACTGCTATCCGCACCCAGAGGAAACACTGTGGGAGTAAAAACAGCGATGAAAAACAACTGCTTGAATACATAGATCGAAGGAATATGGTTGGGGATGTAGACTCTAAATGAACATCCTAGTGTAAACGACAACATGGAAATGGGTTCTGATCAAGGACACAAGAAATACCCAATGAAAGTGCGAGTTGGCTGCAGGAAGATTGGAAGAAGGGGAGGGAGGGAAATAATGTGATTATTGTAACCAAGGAATAATGTTCTAAATTGAATAAATAAACTTATTCAAATAAAAAAAGAAAAAAAAAGAAAAATCACTATGGAGAAAAATAAAGATACCTACTGGGCCACCCAGCCCAACTATCATGTACACTTTTTAACAATAACATTTGATATAAGAACTTTGAAGCCTTATTGTAGTGCTATAGACTAGTACAGGTGAAATAACCTTATAGCATTTGAAAACACACATTTATTAAATGCCTAATATCTGTAAAACACTGGACAAGACTGAAAAAAAAAGCAAGTTTAGATAAGCTCAGGACCCTGCCCTCTAGGAACTCACAGTCTAAGCGGGGGATATGACATAAAGATAACTCCAATCTATAAATATCCCATACTAAGTAAATAAGAGAGGGCCAAAATGAAGTGCCATGTGAGATCCAAGGAGGAAGGCCATTAATAACTGAGGATACCAGAGAAGGTTTCATAGAAGAGTTGGAATGGTACCTTTCATAGATGCCCAGATCTTTTCCAGTTCTGGCAGTCTAAAACAGTCCCTCTTCTTTTTAAAGAGGAAAAACATATCCCAATGGAGAGTAAGTGACTTTCCCAGAGTTGCCCAATAAATGAGGGGCAAGGCAAGATGAGTGCCCAAGTCTATTATCTCCAAACTCAATGATCTTTCCACCAACCCACATTATCTCATTCAGTACTTTGGTATGGAAAACCCTTGGATGGAATCCATGTTCTATGACAGAATTACATCATTACTTTGAGATGTTGATATATAAACCTACATTTCTCCAAGGTGCTCATATGGTACTTTTCTTTGTATACTTGCCATGGAAACCAACATATTTGTAGCTGCATATTTCTATATTTATAAATATCTATATATATGAATACACATATATTTATATATATATTCATATATATTTAAAATAATGACAGGTAGTTTGTCTTCAGGGCTTGAATTATATATTGATAAATATGGCCCTTAAATTGTCTGTCTCTGCTTTTCTATGGCAGCTATCACCACAGTATCAGGGGAAATTCACTGATGATCTCTACTGATTTATCCCTCGGGACCCAGAGAATGGAATGAAAGAGACCTTGTCCTTACTAGGAAATTCACCAGTTTTTCTCCCTGGAAGTTTAGAATAATAAATACAACTTTTGCCATTTATTCATACCTCTAGGGTTTGGGAGGGCCAATGAATATTAAGTGGGAAATAAATTTGTCTTATGGCAATTTGGTTTTATTGTCTGAAAAATAAGTTGGCTGAATTGATCGAAGCTCTGTATGTGGCAAAGCGTAGACTCAGTGATTATCAAATCACATGTTCAGTTTGAACTTTGTTCAAATCTAGAAGCAGATGGTGTCATGCAGCTGAAACGATTGGAGCCAGAAGAATTAAGTTTAAATCTTTCTTCTGCTAATTGATACCTTTGTGACCTTGGGCCGATCACTTTACCTCTCCATGACTCAAGTTTTCTCCTCTAATGTAATATATGTGATCTCTAAGGTTATTTAAGCTCTAAACCACTGCCCAGTGCCTTGATCACTGATCAGCATCTTCCCCATCACCATCCCCTAAAAGAGAGGATTTTGTCATGTTAAGACCTATTTGATTTTCTTTGTTCTCCTTCCCCTGAAAGCAAGGGTCAAAGGGGACGCTTTCCTAGTATGATGGCACACTTGGCCCATATTCTAGGTATATCAATGTTTTTGCCTTGTGCCTAGACTCCCAAACTTATAACCTTGTTACTTGATGATCTGGTGGTCTCAATTAATTGAGAAGAGTGGCAGAGTACCTGCAAAGGCCATATGAACCCCATTGGGAAGTTCTTTATGAGAAGTATCGATAATTATGGAAACACAGGCTCATACAGACCCTGTGTTCACATGCTTTATTTCTGAAGGCTCTGCAGCTTACTCAGAATCCAAGGGAGGCAATATCACTGATCCATTGAGTCAACAGGCTTTGGCATATAGAAAAGGCTACATCTTTGACTCGATCCATAAACATGGTTTTTCCTTGTCCTGCATGTGAGTGGGTTCCAACAAAACACACAGAGGCTAGTAGTGTCATCTCAAAGTCCAAACTACTAAACCAAGATGGTTCTCTAGTTAAATCTCCCACAAAAGCATTGAAGGAGAAATGACTTACCTCATAAGGATGAAAGACCATGAAGGGCTACACCTGTCACTCTCCCCACATTAGCTTTGAGATCTTCACTGAAAAGAAAATATTCCCGCCAAAGTAGGGGAAAGTTATCAGTAACACTGGTCTGGGGAAAAGGCATATTTATATTACTTTTAAGATACATCACAGCCTCAAATAGCCATAGATAATCAACACTGGAGTTCCCTGCACTGAAGCAGACTACAGCCCATCTTTGTCCTTGTGAATGGTCTCAGTGAGATTTTAGGATGGCAAAAGGTTACCATAAAGTTATTCTACCTTCTAGTGGTGACCCATACTCAAGGCCTTTTGGAGTTGGTAGGCCCTTCCAAGCATAGTACTCCAATGAAACAGTCTTTGAGTCACCTCCACACTACACTGAGACAACTCCAGAGGATGTTAGTCAGGGAGCACTTTTTTAAATAAACAGAACCAAATCAATCACATTTTGACATCTTGTTCTTTATTTGACATGTGTACTGTAGTCCTTCCCTCCATGGATTCTGATCATCAGGAGCTCCCAACTTGGCCCAGGGGAGAATCGGGCTCTGGTCTCTTCTTTTTGAACATCAAAAGTATCTCCTGCTAATAGCTACAAGAGGACAAGAGCACATATATCAGTTAAATTTTGCATTTCCCAAAGGATATTTCCTTGTACTGTTGTTGCTAATCAGACCATGTACTGCAGTTACCTATTCCAAAGGAAATACAGTATCACAATGTGTTGGCCAGTGACTGCTGAGCCAAAGGGAGGCTTTCAAGTGAAAGTGTTACCACTGAAAATAAATATTAACTTTGCAATATTTCATATTCACTTGTCTCCTCTTAATTGTCTGAAGAATGAACAAAACCAGTCCTAATGTGGAGCACTCTATCTCCTCTCCCCTTCTGGATTATCTCCGGATATATATATATATATATATATATATATATGTGTGTGTGTGTGTGTGTGTGTGTGTGTGTGTGTGTGTGTGTGTGTGTGTATAAAATGTATGTATATATGTATATGTATATATATATATATGATGAAAGATGTTAACATTCTCATCCATTAGTCATGTCTTGATCGAGGAGAATGAATATGTCGCCATACCTAAAACAGAAAGATCGCTGAGGTTGTCAGGGACAACTTGATTAGCTTGCAACGGAAACTTGCTCAATTTGTATGCTCATGAGCTAGCCTGTCAGACCCGGGCAAGATTGAAGACAGCTGCCCCATCTGAGTACACAGGCAAAGATAATGCACACACAAATGCACCATCAATCCAGATGGATTCATAGTCTTCAAAGCACTTAATCGAATTCTAAAGGGTATGAGCTGCCTTCTTCCCGCAGTTCTGGGCTGCACATTGCCAGCAAGGGGACCTTTTACCTCTCCAACATCCTGAAGCAAGGGCAAGTGGACAACTGATACCCAACTCCAATCAGAGCTGCAGGGGATGTGTTTTTGACTATAGTTCAAGTCTCAAGGGCCTAGACCAGTCAGCTAAGTGGTATTTGGCTTAGAGAAATGAGAAAACTATGCGATCTGGTATTTTTATTCTCTCTGTCTATCTCTGTCTCTATCTCTGTCTCTCTGTCTCTCTGTCTCTCTGTCTCTCTCTCTCTCTCTCTCTCTCTCTCTATTCTTCTTTGCCTTACATATACCCAAGAGTGACTGTGGCATTATGAATAATACAGGACTCAAACCATCCAAGGGTCATTAGGGTGAAGCCCAGCCTCACGTTTTGACCTTTACAAAGCTCTCAACATTTTCTGTGTTGTGTATTATTCATGTGAAAAAATATTTCTGATTGATCCAGATGAGGTATGGTGCCAGGAATTCAGCCAGAGCAGTGAGAGTGTTGAATCAAAGCAACTCCATTCATAAATACATTAGGAGAGAAAGAAAGAAAAACTGGGGAGTTCACACATAGGAACTCAGAGAGGTGGTAGAAAGAGCAAGGTTATTCAAAGGGGATTTATTTCGTTTGGTCCAAACACGTTGATATGTGTGAGCATAAATCCGATTTCAAAATAAATTAGGTTATGTGTTCCCAATCCTTTGAAAACCTTGGAATAAGTGTCCAGAAAAGGAAATGGGAAAAATATAATCACAATAACCAATGAACCATTTCTTTTTCTTTTTTTCAAATGAAGTCACCACCAGGGCAAGACAACTGATTATAGCCGACCTTTTAAAGCCAGTTTGTATATTTGCTTGCTTATCTATCGTTGTCTATTGAGGGGAAAATTGCTCCCATCCATTTCCCTGCACCTCGAGGTATAAAGGGTCCATACCATCTAATCGCCTGTGAGATATGACTTTAATCCCACACAGGAAAGAGACTATTTGTAAATTGTGCTGTGTGCACTGCACACGAGTTATAGAGTATAACTGTAGTTTTGGGGGCTTGTCATTTCTAATTAAGAATATCCAACACAACTGTAATTCCTACATGGCATACTCAAGTATAGGGCTACTTAATATGGGGAGCAATCGCTTAGGGATATGGGCATTGCTGTGGACAATGAACTCACCATGACCTCAGCTGCAGTTGGGTTCCTTTTAGTTTTCCCAAATGGCTATACAGAGGCACACGGAATTGTTATGTTCCCTTGGGAAATGCTAGAATATCCAAATATTGGGAAATCCACCAAGCCATTTTAATAATGCTTATTAACACAATTGCAAAGAGCATGGAGTTGTATTAATTGAAGTTCTAAAGAACTTTGGTTACAGCCCATATATGTAGGATATTGATCTGAAATTTTGACTAGTTTTTATGTGCTTCTATGCATGTGTATTTATATATACAAACAAATTTATGTATCACTATATACTTATATATATATATATGTCTTTTTTCCATTGAAAGCTTTGCAAAGTAGCTGACATTTTTAAAGGTTTCGAAGCTTTATTTAGATATAGCTGCTACCATCCTGTTAGAATACAATTTACCTAAGCTGTGATGAAGGTTGTAAGATTGATTATTTTGTTCGTTTGTAGAACAATATTTTACTTTGTATGAAACCAGGTTGCTCAGATTTTGATCTCTGAACATTTTGATTTAGAGAAACTGACAATAACCCTGTTAACTGTTTTTTCTTAAAGTGAATTCTGATTTGTATTTTGATATTAAAATATGGAGCATAATTCAAAGGGATGTATGACATGTAATTTAATGTAATCCATTGCATTGTGCCAGTGGTTCAGTTAGCATCAAGAAATGGTTTGTATTAATTTCCCTCCTTGATGGAGATTACCAAAGATTCAGGATATTCCCTTAAAATCAGAGCATGTATTGCCATGACCAGCATGAAGGAACTCTTGGATAACCGTGAAGTGGGCCACCCCTGATGTCTCTTTTCTTCTCTCATCAGGTCCCCTACCCTTTCTTCACTACCACCATTTTTTATGTTCAGTATCCTAAACCCAATGGGATTAGGGGAAGGCTCCCTGACTCTGCTTGGAGAATAAAACATTGTCTTTTTCTTAAGTGTTTTAAAGAGAAGATATAACTGAGCATCACAGAGAAACATGCAAGAGTGTTACATTTATATTCCAAGGAACAACTTATATAGGTGATAGTGGTTTTTGAGTTCATCTTCCTCTTCCCTGCACACTCACAGGGATGTAGAACTATTCTCTCCTCTCTCCTTCTGGCTCTCACTGTTGGATCTTGACTAAATTCATTGCTTTTTAGATGTTATCTCAGTCTTAATTTCAAGCTTTTGGTTTTGGTGGGGCAAAACCATGTGTGCCTCAGCCTATCCAAAACCAACTTGCCATATCATACTCAGGGTGTGGCAAGTTCAAATCACTGGCAGGTATTTCTCCATTACTCTTTACCATTCCCAAATGAGTTCTGTCTACTGAGCCTATTAAAGGTTTAAAGTTACCTTCCTAACCCTAAATTCACTGACCCTAGGCATTAGGAAGTAAAGTCCTTGCCTTTGGGCTCCCTAGAGGAGAAATAGTTTCCCTTTCTGGCCTCTCTATCCTGGTACATTTGAAACAGTTCCATTGGCTCCTGGGTAGCTAGTAATGCCCTTGTTTTTGAAGTCGGTTTCTTTTTCCTCTGTTCCTAAATTGATATCTAAGATTATTTCTCTTGGGTCTGGCATAATCCAAGATGCCATCTTGATCTTCCCTAATCCTACTGTCATCTATCCATTGAACTCCCTTTTTTCTTTGAAACTTCCTTCTTCTGTTATACTTCCCAGATGAGGCTGCAGTAATAAACATATTGTGTGTCCAGCTGATGATTGAGTAGCTTTCATTAACCCTTCCTCTCACTCCATGCCTCAGGTTTCTTATTAAGGTCTCTGGGCAGTGGTGGCTTAATGCTGTATAGAGTTCACAATAGCTAAAGGAAAAGCAAGCTACTTTAGTCATGGTGCATGTAATGCCAGTTTCACCCTTCTCCGAATAGTTTTCAGAATGGTTCTTTAGCTCTCTTTCTAGATCAGCCTGACATTCATTATCCAGATCTTTTCAGGGCTGATCATGAAGTGATTCATAGCCTATTTCTTCCCCGTCTCCTGTGGAAGAAGATACAAAATGGAGTTCCTCTGCTGGGGCTTCTTTGGTTTCAAAGACCATTCGAATGTAAGCTCCTTGAAGGAAGAAGCCATCTCCTTTCTCTCTATCTGCAATGTTTATCATAGTATCTATAATATAGATAGCAAACACCTACTAAATGGTTGTTAGTTGATGATTAAGCTTCAATGTCAATGGCCTATGGTTGGTTCCCTTCATGGAGATATCAGTGCGTGGGCTGGGACTCCATTGATGTTTTCTGTCTCACTGTGGCATGGAGGTCACCTTGGGGACCTGAAAGCTCTGGGAAAAGGAGAGTGTGAACTTGGCCGGATCCTTTGAAATTGGAAAGACTTTTAGCTTGGGTCCTGCTTGACGTTCCAGGATCAGCCTACCAAACCTAAAAAGCCTTAACAGTAGAGGCATGGCCACCAGGGAATGGTGTTTCTTCCCTGCCACAGAACTCATGACAATCATCTACTCAGACGCCATGGTGAAAGGAATACCCATTTGGAGATAATTATGGCTCCTGAAAGTCAGGATCCAGCTGCTCTCAGGAAGGTTCATTATTTCATCAATAAAGTGGCACTAATCATAGCACCCACCATACAGGAGTGTTGTGAAGATCAATGAATTAATGGAAGTAAAGCATTTTGCAACCTTAAAGCACACTTGAAATGTGAGCTATAATTATTTCTCCCAACAATTCTGGAAAGCCTAATTATGATGAAGTGGAGAACATGAAGCCTGCATCAGTTATGATATAATAGGGAGTCTTGACTTGGTATTGTTTCGTTACTCTCACAGTTTTACATGGAATAAGCTTTTGTTGTAGCGACTGGCCCTTCTCTGTATCTAAGGGTGAGCTGTGAAATAGCCACCTCTCTCCAATTCTTATCCTTCGTATGGGCTTTCTTTCTCTTGGATTTCCAGGCCAGAGAATAGCAAGGGATGAAAGAAGGTTGCGGCTATGGGGAACGGGGCTCATCAGACTGAGCAGGGCCCCCCATCAACCCCTATTACATATATAGTTAACCATGTATCCCTTCCCACCCATCCACATGAACCATTTTAGATTATAAACTTCTGGAAGCCAATGACCATGTCTGTATAATCTCTCTGTACTGTGCTTAGCATTACCCCGTGCCCAATTGGCTCTAATTTAGATGTGATTGTGTGAGGATGATAGCAAGAGTACTGACATTTATGTAACATTTTGAAGTATACAAAGTACTTTCATCAGATCCTAGCTTTGGAGCTGGAAGAGGCCTCATCCACCTACCTCATTTTACAGATGAGGAAACTGAGGCCCAAGTAGTAGAAATGACTTGTCCAAGGTCACTAACAGAATCATATATTTAGAGCTGGAAGGGATTTCAGAGGCCATCTAGTCATTTTGCAGACAAAGAAATGGAGGGGCAGAGAATTTAAGTGAGTTGCCTGAGGTCACAGAGCTGAGGTCCTCTTATTCTAAATCTAATGTTCTTTCTACTGTAAAACCTTTACCTGGTTAGATCTCCAGTGAAGTAGATAAAAACAATGACAACTATAGCTCTTGGAAGCTTGCAAAACCCTTTAGAGATATTATCTTACTGGATCCTAGTACCAAGCCTGTGAGGTAACTACCCCAAGCATTCAGTCAGTTTAGTCCAGTCAGACTCTATTTGATGAAGGTACTGGAGTAGTTCTCCAGATCATTTTACAGATGAGGAAATGGAGGCAAAAAGGGGAAAGGGACTTACCCATGGTCTCACAGCTAGGAAGTATCTGAGGGTGGATTTGAACTCAGGTCTTCCTGTCTCTGGGGCCAGTCCACTATCCACTTTCCCGCCAACTGCCCACTTCAAGCATTATTACATCCTTTTTAAGTTGGCTTACCCATATGAGTCAGAGGACGAATTAAGTGGTATTGGGTTATGGCTTTAAAGCCAAATCTTTTTTTTACCCTTACCTTCCATCTTGGAGTCAATACTGTGTATTGGCTCCAAGGCAGAAGAGTGGTAAGGCCTAGGCAATGGTGGTCAAGTGACTGGCCCAGGGTCACCCAGCTGGGAAGTGTCTGAGGCCAGATTTGAACTAGGCCTGGCTCTCAATCCACTGATCTACCCAGCTGCCCACTAAGGCCAAATCTTTTTAACTCAGAGCATCTTGAGTTTTTTTATATGTGTCAGATCCCTTTGCCAGTCCAATAAAAACAACGCACCCCTTCTCAGAATAGAGTTGTTGCTATTTTTAAATATTATAGTAGAAGGAAATGCTAAACTTCAATTGGTTGGTAAAAATCCAAATAGAATTCATTTCCCGTGCAAGTTTGTGGACCTCCTGAAATCCAAGAACTCTTTGGGGAGCCTGTGGGGTTACCAAGACAGGGAAGGAAACAAGGATTTACTAAGTGCCTCCTTATTAATCCAATAAACTAGAAAGCCAAATGCTTTTTGTATCCCCGTTGTATAGTTGAAGAAATGGAATCAGGCAGCAGTTAAGAGACTTGCCCAGAGTAACTTAACCACCAGCTAGTAAGGGTCTGAGGCCAGATTTGAATTTGAATTTGGGCATTTCTGACCCAGACTGAGCACTCAATGGGTTGCAACTCTGAGCTGCCTAAGTCCATTTCTCTATCTATAACACTACAGTAGGATTCCTATTTTTGTCCCAAAGGTCTGTAAGGCTCAGAGTTCCCACAGCTAGTGTGTCTAAGGCAGAATTTGAACTGAGGGCTTCCTGGCTCCTTGCCTGACATTCTATTCTCAACACTCCTCTGATGAAGGAAAAACTCTTAGAGGATCCTATTTTTGACTGCTTCCTAGGCTGTTTTCTCAACATGGGGAGAATTAAAGAATAAAGTCCTCTGTTCACGGGCCCTCTGGTCTACCTGAGTCCCTCTCTTTGACCAAAGTTCTACCCCGTCACACCTCCCAACTGGCCATTCCAGCTCAGAGCAACCTTCAGTATTTACAACCTTCTCAACTTATCACTTTAGGTGTGCCGAAATCCTCTAATCATTCCAAGCATTTTTGCCTCTCCAGGTATATTTGGGCTCCTTGAGGTCCCGGAATGTGCCTTGGGCTTCTCTTACATCCTTGATAGCATTTATGGCAGCGGTGACTTTGTTAAATATTTGAGGGTCCAAAATTAGCCCTTTTGTAATACCAGTAAGACTCCCCACCCAACCATCCTCTCCATCTGACTCCCCTCTTCTTTTATGACCTTATATTCTTTCTTCTTCTCCTCGCATTCAAGAGTAGAGCCAATCATGTGCTCAGGATGCTAGGGAAGCGTAAGCTCACCCAGGCAGTATCTTAGCCAGAGGGATTAAGCTCCATGGAAGACAAGCATTATACGTCCATAATTAGTTATTGATTTATTGGTTACTTTCTCTAGGCAGACTCCTGTAGTAAATAACCAGAAATGGTATTTTGCTTTTGTTTCTTTCGAAAGAGCTCAGTGGTACTTAGCATAACTTAGAAATGTTAATGAATTCCCCTACTGCCCCTGAGAAGTAGGTTAGCGCTATTATTCCCATTTCACAGATGAGAATCCTGGATCTAATGGGCTCCGAAATGATTTTTTGTGTGCCTTCTGACGTTCCCGAAGAGAAATGTCATTCTTATCATAAATAACCCTGGTCTAGTTAGAAACTGCACAGGGAGTATGAAAGTGATAAATTTCCTATCCACTTACTACCTTAGCCATCAGTTTTTGAACAAAGTAAAAGTTACTTCCCATCTGATAAAGATCACGAACAATTAACAAGCAAAATCACCATTTCACAGGTAGTTGACCATCTAAATTCATTCAGACTTGGAGAAGGAGTGAGGCTACATTAAATTTTAATCAAATTTTATAGCTGCCGAAATACATTCGTGCCCTGCTTGATTGGCATTCCAAACACAAACAAAGTGATCTATAAAAAGGAGGGCTGCATTTTAAGGTCAGCCATGTCATTTGTGTGGACTGTGTCATCTTGAAAGCACAGGACTGGTCTCCTTCGGGTCATTCCCATTTCTGCTGTCCTCATTTGGGGATACATTTCATTCCAATACCCCAAAATGATGGCAAGGGGTTTCTGTAATGGTTTCCTAGCTCTTTTTTGTTTGAATCTCTGGGCTTTTGACAGCCACATTTGGGAATCTCTCAAGGATGCTTTATGAGCTTACCAATTATGGGGGATGCTATTAATTGCCCACATTCCTGTGGTGATGACAACAATGGCATTTGTTAACCCTCCAGAAGTACTTTCTCTGAACTATCTAGAGCTCTGGATGTGTCCAGGTACACGTATCCACACACACACACACACACACACACACACACACACACAGACTAGGGCAGATAAGACTTGCTTTAAGAAACCTGGGTATATGAAAAGTCTGAAGCACTCACAAGATAGCAAATTCCCATAGGTGCAGTACTTGGAGACTTGCAAAACACCTTGCTTGTACCAACCCTGTGAGGTAGTTGATACAGGAGTTAGTAGATATTAAACCCATTTTACAGATGAAGAAATCGAGTTACAGAGTGGTTATGTGTAAATGTATTCTCAGTAAGCTTCTTAGGTGTGATTCAAACCCAGGATTCTTGACTCCTTCTCGCACTCTAACCCCATGGTGGTGAACCTATGGAATGTATGCCAGAGGGGGCACTGTGAGCCCTTCTCTGTGGACATGCACGCCGTCACCCCAGCACAGAGTTTTCCAGAGTTCATTACTGGAAAGCCAGGGAGACATGAGGCCAGGCTGCTCCCCTCTCTCTCTCCAAGGGTGCCTGAAGACATTTCTCACATCATTCACCCTTCTAAAAGGTTCACCATCATTGTTCTAACCATTGTGATATCCAGTCTATGGAAATCAGCTGTGGGATGGTTTTCCATTTTACTGTAACTCTTATGTCAGAGACCTCTAGATATGAAACTAATGAGTTCACTTTGTGGAATTTTCTCTCTGCCTTGATCCATAAGTACCCCACAGGGAACTTGAGCCCTTGTGTTCATGGAAACAACTCCTTTCTTCAATATATTGAAACTGACTCCCTGTTGGGAGAATGCAGTTCACATTTCCACCATAGAAAGTGGTATTAAGAGGAGGAAGAAAGCAGAGCCTCTTAAAGGAGTGGCCATTAATTCCAAAGATGGATGGAAGCTTCCAGCAACACTTAAAGCTCTGTGTATAACTATACAGCTCCATCCCCACTCCATCCCCAATCCCAGGGTCTTCTTGCCACCTGCTTGTTTGACTGGCTAAAAGGAGAAAATCGTAGCATTCTCCCTTCCATATGAGCTCTTAGCTGTATAGCATGACTAAGGAAATCAGTAATTTCTCAAGAAAGCATGTAGGAGTGTTGAACCTGCCAGCATCTTTCTGGATCATCTCTAATACAAGCTGAGGGGGACATCTCTGGATGCATCATCCTCTTCAGCGTGGTCCTAACTCTTGTTCCTCTTCATTTTCTTCTTTCTTTTCTCTTAGAGCTTCTTCCCCATCTTTATCTTCCAGTTAACCCAATTCAAGAAAGGGGAAGCAGAGGTGCTACCGCTTCCCCCCTCAAGGGATACTGGTGCATATTATAGCTATCTAATCACTTAACCTCTGTCTGTCTCAGTTTCCTCAACTGTAAATTGGAGGTTACAATAGCCACTATCTCATAATGGTGGCTGTGAAGATCAAATGAGATAATATTTGTAAAGCATTTAACACAGTCCCTGGCATGTAGGAGATTAACCCTTTCTTTCCTTCCCCTCTCAGTGTCGGTGCCCACAAGCTACATGAGGACAAGTATTGTGTTTTTATATAAGTTTTGTTTCTCTCCATGTCCCTCCCTCATAGCCCTCTTTCAGAACACAGTAGTTTGTTGTTATTTTGTTTGGTTATTTACAGTTATATCTAATTCTTCATGATTCCATTTGGGGTTTTCTTGTTGAAGATACTGGAATGGTTTGCCATTTCCTTCTCCAGCTCATTTTACAGATGAATAAACTGAGGCAAGTAGGGTGAAGTGACTTGCCTAGGGCCACACAGCCCATAAGTGTCCAAGGCTAGATTTGAACTCAAGAAGATAACATGTCTTTCTGATTCTAGGCCCAATGCTCTACCCACTCTGCACCTAGCTTCCCCAGTAGTTGTTGAATAGCTGTCAAATTGAGTTGATTTTAACATAAGATTCCTTCCAGTAGGAAATTTAGCCAGTGCCTCTAAAATGCGATTTAATTCATAAAACTCTGCAAGGAGGAATTCTTATCTAAATCATCATGAGAATTGAAGGAACATATAGTAACAAAGGGAATTCATGAAATTCTTGTTCCCTGGCCATTTTCCTCCAGGCTTATTGTTTAAGGGAGGTAGCAAGGATTACTAGAGATTGATAGATTTGGAGTGAGGAATACCTAGCTCAGACACATACTAGTTGCCAAACCCTGGGCAAATCCTTTAAACTCTCAGTGCCCTCAGGCAATTCCCTAGGATGTAGTTATAGCTAGTCTGTGATTTGTGTTGATGAAGGAAGGAAGTCCTCATACTAGGAGTCCTCTCTTTATTGATATCACAGGTCCTTGGTGTTCTGATATGTGGATGTCTAGCACAAAATTGGCATAAGTGGTGTTGTCAAGGGTGTCTGTCCTCCTTAGAGTTATTAAAACATAGGTACGCATTTGTTGACCCTGGGTCTCTGATGTGAAAGTGTGAAATTTAAATAGGACTGTGAAATGCAAATATACTTTTTTTCTAAATAAACTCTAAAATTAAGAGGAATCTTTCCAATTTTGACACTAATTAAAATTTTCACTTTAAAAAATAAAAGATGTGCCTTTTGACCACGTCAACATGATAGCAAGTTCTAGGTGGCAAATAGGGAATTAATTTGAAGTAGGTGTTGTCAATTAAAAAATTCATTTCAAAGGGGCAAGTTCACAGTTTACTAGAAGATGGAGGAACTACTATGACCTTTGGCAGAATTGGAAAGTCTAATCACAATAATCAGACTTACTGAAGCAAGTGCAGGATCTTTTATTACTTTGGTATAGGAATCTTATGCTAATGCAACCTGTCACCTACACTGAAGCTTAAAGTGTTACATGAGGAGGGGGAGGGACATTGAGAGACTAAGTGATATGCCCAAGGTCACACAACCAGGATGGGTCAGAAGCAGGACGTGGCCTCAACTTTTCCCAGATTTCCAGCAAGTTTTCCAGCCACCATGCAACAGTACCTGAATAATTGTGATGATTACAATGAAGATGATAGTGTTGATAAAAGTCCATAGAATATTAAATAGAAAAGAACAAAAGCAGGACGATAATTTGTCACTAGAAGAACTCCAATGAAAAAAGGCAAGTGCCATTTCAATATTGCTTTCAAGTTTACAAGGAACTTTCCTCAAAAACATCTATGAGATAGCTAGTTAGTGGGGATCGTTACCTCCATTTTTAAAAGCAGGAAATTGTACCTCAGAGAGGTTAATACTTGCCCAAGATTACCCAGCCTGTAAATATCACGAACTACAGATATGAATTAACAGATGATTTTTACTTTGTGAGTCTCAGTTCTCTCCCCTCAAAAATTAGTGGGGTTAAACCTAGTGAACTCAAAGGTTTCTTTCTGATCTGCCATTATCTAAGCATATGAATATTACTTAAACTCTGACCTTTCCAAAGGGTAATCTGAGATCTAGAGGTGGAAAGGACCTTTGGAGGTTATCTAGTCTAGCATGTAGGTTTCATTTTACAGATGAACAAACTGAGGCTCAGGCCCAAGGAGGTGAAGTGACTTCGATAAGGACACCCTTAAATTCCAAGCCAGATTCTCCAATTCCAAAGGCAGCTTCCACTGTGCAGTCTCCCTCTTTTGGTTAACATTGAAATTAGCCTCAGTGTCCTGAGCTAAACAAATGACATTTTAGACATTAATATATCAGTGAAAAAAATAGACTTTCTTGGCCCCCGAGAGAGTTCTTTATGTAGGCACTTCTGCCTTCAAATGAGGCCAGCACTATGTACAGAGCCCCTGGCTGCTCTTACAAAGTTTACATTCCTTAAAAACCAGTTTGGAATGACATGAACTCTTTGCTTTTCATGGCTGGTTGATCATGTAGATATAAATTATTAAATGAAAGCAGAACAGAAAAAATTCCTTCAGAGATAAAATAATAATAATAATCGAGTTAGATACTGGCTACTCCAGAATAGACACATTTCTAAATTGAGGTCCTTTGAAAGTAATTGCTTGTCCACACGCACACACAGAACTCATTTGGGGAAAGAACAGCTTCGAGTCTGATCAGTACTGTCTTATACAAGAATCTGACCATATTTTGAAATGCAGGTTTGTGAGTCCACCAGGTAGAATGAGAACATGGGCGATGTATCTGCCTATAACTGGGGACTGACTTGATTTTTAATGTGTTTGTCAAGTGAACTGGCCCATTGATCTGCCATTTTGTTGCCTCATCTGATTTCCTGAATCATCTAATGAATTTTTATCATTGTGATGCCCTAGCTGGGCCCAGAACAAGAAATCTCTAGTAGTCTTGCTTTTATGCACCCAGAAGAAATCTTGGTCATGAATATGGATTAGTTCCATAACTCAATCCTTTCTGCCCGCAACACCCACCCTTTGTTTCTTTTTATTTTGTTGGGCATTACTACTGCTCTTCCTAGCTACCCACATAGAAGGAAGGTTGGAGTTAGAATCAACAGACCTGGATTTAAACCCTAACCCTGCTGCTTCCTATCTATGTGACCTTAGACAAATCCATTGATCTCTCTAGGCCTTATTTTCCTCATTTGTAAAATGAACGAGGTGGACTAGGCAATTTCATAGTTCTTCAACAGATATTTATAACAGAGATTTATCTCTTGCAAAACCAAAATGTCCAAAACTGGGACCAGATTAGATGAGAGTAAGACTTTCACTGGCACACAAGGATAGCCAAGGTAGGAGATTAGAAGACTCAGAACCACAGCAGCTTTTGAAAATATCTGAGCCTTCCTAAGCCACAAGAATGCCTGTTTTGTAAACAAATAAATTAGTCAATCAGTTAACAAGCATTTATTATGCACCTATGACCAGTCCACATGCAAGATGTTGGAGATTCAAAGGCAGGAATGAAATAGTCCTTGTTTTCAAAGAGCCAAATGAAGATGCCGCATGATCATACATAAATACACAAAATAAAAACATAAATACAGAGTGATTAGTGAGAAGATCATGAGCTGGGGGGATCAGAAAAGCCTTCTTGTAGGAAGTATAGGTCAATTAAATTTGGATAGTTTATTTAGTAAAATGAGAGCATATATAAAAATGCATATATATGTATATATATGTATATATTCTTCCAATGTCCATCATATTTCTCTGAAGAAAAATCTAATATCTTTTTTAAGAGAAAGTAGCCTCAAAACAGAATCCTTTCCCCATAAATTCTTAGCATTTTCAAACTGATTATTGGCTAGCATCTCCTTCTTCTAGTTCTGTTAATGTCTTCAGTACTGCTTTCAAAGATTCTCATCATTTCAGGGCATGTTCAGTCTTGTTCCACTTGGTGGACTGAAAGAGTAGGAAAAAAGTTGTAACTTTCAAAATCAACCTAGTTGGCTATATAATACTTTTAGATGGTACTAGCAAGCCTTTGCCCTTACCAATACTCCTAAAACTGGTCAGAATGGTTCAAGCCAACAGCTCATCATCTCATTGAAAAATTCTTTCTTTCTTTCTTTCTTTCTTTCTTTCTTTCTTTCTTTCTTTCTTTCTTTCTTTCTTTCTTTCTTTCTTTCTTCTTCCTTCCTTCCTTCCTTCCTTCCTTCCTTCCTTCCTTCCTTCCTTCCTTCCTTCCTTCCTTCCTTCCTTCCTTCCTTCCTTCCTTCCTTCCTTCCTTCCTTCCTTCCTTCCTCCTCCCTCCCTCCCTCCATTCTTTCCTTCCTTCCTTCCTTCTTTAAAAAAATACCCTTACCTTCCATCCTTGATTCAATACTGTGTACTGGTTCTACGGTGGAAGATCAGTAAGGCTAGGTAATGGAAGTTAAGTGACTTGCCCAAGATCACCTAACTAGGAAGTGTCCGAGGCCAAAATTGAACCCATGACCTCCCATCTCCAGGTCTGGCTCTCTATCCACTGAACTACCTAGCTGCCCAGCCCCCACAGTTGATTTCTTATAAATGTCATGAAAGACTACTTGTGTGACTTTGGCTGAACTTAGGGCTCTGAGATTCAGCTTACTTATCAGTAAAATGAAGAAATTGTGCTAGATGATCTCTTTACTATCTTTCTGCTATTTACTCTCTGTATGACTGTATAAGTCATTTAAAGGCTTGGGACCTCATTCTCCTCATCTGTTAAATGGATGCAGTTGGACTAGATCCATAGAAGCCATTAAACCATACATGACAATCCCTGAGAGTGGTGTATTGATTTAGGAAAGCACATAGTACTATTGTCCATGTTCTGTTTTATTTTTATTCATTTGGTTAAATACTTCCCAATCAAGTTTAAATCTATTTCTGATTATACTCTAGAGTGTTGTAGGCATAATATCTCTGGACTAGATGACCACTAAGCTCCCTCCCAATCCTAAATCTTATGATCTCCTGTGATTCTTGTTTTCCTTAATGAGCCATTATAGCTTGGTTACTCAGAAATGTATCTAAGAAAAAGTGCTGCTTATTTTCAGATTTCATCATACCCTGAAGTAATAAATGTCAGACGTTTAATACCTGTGCTTTGAGGGAGGAATTCCTTTGATTTTGTCTCTCACTAATAATCTCTCCCAAACTTCAGGTGGACAGTCTGGTATTCTGAGATTATGTGATACAAATATATTCCTCTTGTTTTTACTCTTCATAAAATTACAGATTTGAGTCATATCTCTTCTTGACTTTTGCCCTATAATTTTGAAGACTTGTCCTTATAAAATGTTTCTACTTATAGCATATGTTTTATGAAAATAATAATTTCTATTTATAGCACACTTATCAAAAGAATAGTTTGTTTGTAGTACATTTTATGGTTACTGAATGCTTTACATAATATTATTTAAACTTCTCAACAATTCTATGAGACGGGTAGTGAAACTATTATAATACCTATTTCACAGAGGAAGAATCTCAGAGAGTTGAAGTGGCTTGTCCAAAGTAACACAGCTAACAAGTAGCAAAGTCAGGATATAATTCAACAACAGGAGGCCAAGTGGTACTGTTGATAGAGTGCTGGATTTGGAGTCAGGGGAACTGAGTTTTGATTACTGGTTTTACCACTTAATTCACCAAGTGACCTGGAGCAAATCCCTTAATCTCTTTGGGGACTCAGTTTCCTTAATGGTAAAATTACAAAGGTAGATTAAATGACTTCAAGGGTCCCTTCCAGTTCTGTATCTTTGATTTTGAGATTTTCCAAAAGCAGTTGATTGTGTAAGATTGAAAGGCAGAGAGGTTAGAACTTGATGTAAAGTTCTGAGTTATTTACATAGAGATTATAACTGGAGTCATGGGAGCTAATGACAGATGAAAAAAGAATAACCTCTCTCAATCTGTTTAAAAATGTCTATCATTGGAAAGGAAGGAGACAGAGATAAACAAGTGGTTATAGGTAGGACAATTAGGTGGCTTAGCTGTGTGGCCCTGGACCATTCACTTAAGTCCACTGTGTCTCATTTTATATGTATTCATAAAACTTTTTATATACTTATTTAAAAAAAAACACTTTAGTTACTTATATGTAAAACAAGAGGTTGGACTCAACTGCCTCTAACATCCTTGCCAACTCTAAATCTATTATCATATGATCTCATTAAATACCCCATCCTTGTGGCCAACACAACTAGCCACTTTGGTGAAATAACCAGGCCATCCTATTTTATTTCTCAGTGAATTAATTGATCACTTCATTGAATTTACAAACTCAGCTCATCACTAGCATTAAGTAGGTAGAACTCAGATTTCTTACTCACATGAAAGGGCAAGGAGTGGGAACTAAGGGGACTCTAGGAGGGGTCAGGAGTCAAGGACAGATGCCAGGACCCAGGGATTTTTAGTCTGGTGTTTGTGAACCTTAAAAATATTTTTCCAATAGCTATATTTAAGTATAATTGGTTTACTTTATAATCCTTTTATTTTTCTTTGTGCAGCTAAAAGAAACATTGTTCTTTTTTTTAAAAACCCTTACCTTCCGTCTTGGAGTCAATACTGTGTATTGGTTCCAAGGCAGAAGAGTGGTAAGGGCTAGGCAATGGGGGTCAAGTGACTTGCCCAAGGTCACACAGCTGGGAAGTGTCTGAGGCCAGATTTGAACCTAGGACCTCCCGTCTCTAGGGCTAGCTCTCAATCCACTGAGCTACTCAGCTGCCCCCCAAAGAAACATTGTTCTAAGAAAGGAGTCCATAAGTTTCACCAGACTGCCAAAAGAATCCATGATGTGAACAATCTTTGCAGAAGACCTGGGAGCATCAAAGAGATTTTAGGGTGAAACAACATGAGGGGCAGCATGGCTATTCGGCAGCTTTGGAGATGACAGAAAGACCTATAACTGGATCTTGTTTCTGACACATGCTGTACAACCATAAATTGCTAGTGCCTTAACTTCTCACTATTCCCCCAGAAAGTTCTATAAGACCATAAGTCAAGAGTAATTGATTATTAGTAAAGGGAGTTTCCAAAAATAGAAGTCCCCAATATAAATGAAATTACAGATCTAGAGCCCCACCAAGAAAACCCAAATAATTCTCCCCTTCCCTCCAGTCCCATCTTCCAGACACAAACTGATCCCTGAAGTGTCTGGATTGGTCCTCACTATGAATTTTAGTTTTCCTTTGCTTTTTGATTACCAAAGTATTTTGGATATATTTTGTAATGCGCATAGGAAAGGTGCTCAAGAACATGAAAAAAGGGCAATGTTTGGTACAAAAAAGGGTAATGTTTAGTGACCAGAAAGGAGTATGTGCCTGTATTTCTGCCACTCCTCCCCCCAACCCCCATCCCATCCATCTCTGGTTTGGTTCTCTCCTTCCTGGATCTGGTAGCATCTGAAGTTTAAGCTAAGCTCCAAAGAAGGTCTGTACACTGTTAAATCCCAACTCCCTCCTCACCCCCTCTGCATTCACCTAGCTCACTGGGCAAGGATTTTTAATTTCATACATCATTTACAGCTCACTGCATTGAGCCCACAGTGATTACATGGCCCAAACGGAACGCCAAGAATGAAAACCCACCAAAAATGGAAAGGTCTTCACCCCATGAATAGGGAATGGTAACAGCTGGTACAAACGAGTCTAGGCCTACTACATTAAGTGTACCACTAAGGGAGGAGAAGTCAGTGATGGCCAAGCAATAACTGCTGAAGGACTAATTCATCCACACAGAGACAGACAGAGAGAGGGAGGGAGAGGGAAAGGGAGAGGGAGAGGGAGAGAGAGAGAGAGAGAGAGAGAGAGAGAGAGAGAGAGAGAGAGAGAGAGAGAGAGAGAGAGAGAGAGAGAGAGAGAGAGAGAGAGAGAGAGTCTCATCCTCCTTTGCCAAGGTAAGGTAAACAATTTCCAATTTGTCATGGCTTCTCTGGAAGCTGAAGAAAGTGAGGTAGCTCACAAATAGGCTTTTTAAAGTTGCCTCTCCTCTTTTCCAAAGTAAGGACACTCCTAGAGACTCTGGGACAATGGTGTCGAGCTCAAATAGGAAAGGGAGAGGAGAACTGCAAATCCATCCTAAAGATGCCTGCAGGCTGCATATCAACTTATTTTAAAATTTATTATCATTGATGTTTTTAGAATTTGTATTTATCTTATATTTTTATTTATTTTGTTCAAATTGCTTTTTAATCTGGTTCAGGTAGCACTTTGAGTTGTCATAAGCTCCGTGAGGCTGGTGGCTACTTTTGACACCTCTGTGCTAGGGTGCTTTTACTCAGTGTAAGCTGGGAGGAGTGCCCTGAGAAGTCACTTTTGGGACCCTCTCGCAATGATATTCTCCTTGTCTCCAGAGTCTTATAGGAAATTTAGTCCAGAGAATGGAAATCCTCGTCTTCTTGTGACATGAATCTGGCAGACATGAGTCTACCTCAAAGCCATGGGGACATTAGTTTGAGAAAATTCTGTTTCCATCAGAGTTTGAGATAGTTGTGCAAGCCTTTCTTTTGAAACCCAAGGAATTCTCTTCTTTTCCATGTCTCTTGACTCACAAGTATACCTGTGCTGTAAGGCGACTTTCTGAAAGTGGTTGGGTTGTACTGAGTCATCCACTCTCTCTTACTCTGGCTTCTTTGTGGCTAGCTAGTGGCACACATTCTTGATGCACATGACCACTGAATAGTGAGATGGCATGCTGCAAGGGTGAGTGGATGCAGCCTATGACTGTAGAAAGGAGCCAAGCTCAAGCAGCCATTTGTGGTCAAACCTATGATCCCAGCTTCCTTTATTACCAGTTTCTAAATGTAACAGAGTGTTGACTGTAACTCACAGGGATGCAAGAATAGATGACTCTCCTTCCTCCATTCTTCTCCAAGGGAGACTTCAATTCCTGCCAGGAAACAAGCAGAAGGTTGGGGCTAGAGGCCAGCCTCTCTGTTCTCCTCAGAGAGTAAGAGTAGTGGGCTAGAATTATGTCTGTCTGCTCCCTTAAATATTATTAGTCTAGGGGATATAATTTTATGTTCAAGTTAAACACCTTTTCATTATATGGGGGAAAGGAAGCCAAGCTTTATATTCAAGGCTTGACTCCCTGCCAAAATTCCAGTTTCACTATGAAAACACATAGCAAACAGCAAAGAAACCCATTTATCTAAGACAATGATAAAACAGAAATCAGAGAAAAATCTATATATTAGTATCTCTACCAAATAATACAGAGTTAGGGAGCTCTCCCACTGGCAGAGAGCTTGCCCAGTTTAACCAAGAGTCCCAGATATCACCTAAGGGGAGATTCTCTGATGTCTCTCATGTAGAAAGCTGAGAATAAGAGCTTGCTGGACCTTCTACATGCTGTTTTCTTCCCAATCTTTCTCTCTTCATGGCCCAAAAGAGATTCTGGCATCCTTTACATCCTCTCTTGACATGAGAAGCTGGAAAAACCCAAAGAGATTGAAAGGATTAGTTCTTTCTTCTCTCTGGGTCTTGCCAACTCAACTCAATCCTTCATAGAAATTCAAGGCATGGATCTTCACCAATGAGAAGAGGACCCCACACCAAAACAATGAAGCTGGTAGCTAGAATATTTACATGAAAAGAGAAAGAAAACATGGGTTTTCCTAAAAATCTGTGTGTCCTAAAAGAATCCCTCACTCCCTTCCTAATGAGGCTTGCCTTTTGACTGAAAATTGAGATTGACTTTTCTTTTGACAATAAAGTCAAATGAGGAAACTGAGGTCCAGAGAGGACAAGTTAAAGAAATGAAGAGACAAATGGGAAACATTTTGAAATAACTCTCAACAGGGTTTGGTAATTGCTAGGGATTGGAGGAAAAAGAAAACAAAAAATGACTGGAACTCTGAGTCTGAATGACCTCAAACATATCGTGAAGCCTTAAAAAAAGAACAGATTCAATCTGGCCTTCCCATCTCACTGCCTTTGCATGGGCTGTTCCCTACCCTTAGAAAGCCTTCACTACTTCCCTCTGCCCAACAGTGTCCTTCCCAGAACATTAAAGGAATAAATTATTGAAGAAGAAATTTCATGCTCCCCACTATTGTAACTGTCTTCAAATGACTGTGGATATGTATTTTGTGCCTAGTTATCCATGGGTAGTGTTTCCCCTACTGGATTGTAACCTTTTCAAGGTGGGGACCATTTGGTTTGTGACTTTGTACCCCCACACCCAGCGCAGTGCCTGGCTCGTGCCCTCTGTGTATGTGTACATGTGTACACGTGTGTGTGTGTGAAGTGGTTTTTCTTTCTATAAGTTGTAGAATCTTCCAAAGTTTTTCAAATACATGGGCACTTTCCACAAGTTTACTGCATTGGAGTCACGTACCATAATTGTGCCATTCTTCTTCTGGAATGCTCTCCAGGACAACTGAAACCCAGTTACAGCCTCCCACATCACAGACCTTGTTGTCTTCTGTCATTTGGGGAAGTTACCATGGCTCCACCAAATGCAATTACAGGCTTGTTAGGTCACAAGGTACCCAGGAAGACCATTTTGGAAAGCTTCATAAATGGTCCTGTTTGCTGTCAATATTCCAAGTCTCTGAAGATCGGTATGTTTTACCTCCAGCCACAAACGGTACAATAGCAGATGGGCTTTTGCATCCACCACCTGCCGTAGCTGGATCAGCATCTGTATTTGTAAACTGATTATACAATATTTACTAAATGGCCAGTTTTCTTCACTCATTTTAACAGTTTATGTGAAGAGACATCATTTTGAGGAAAATAATGGGGTTTTTTCCTCCCAAAGGTTACCTGTTTTATCAATTTATGCAGAGAAACTATTCTGTTCCTCTCGATCAAAATCTCATTTCTATCAATATCAAACTGAGGCTACAATTTAACCTAATCTCAAGGCAATTAAAACACATACTCTATTAAACCTTGGTAATGCCCATTAAAATTAATTGAGACCTTAGCCCTTTGCTGGACTCTTTCTTAATGAGCTTGGAGAAAAAGATAATAAATCCAGCAAACAAGAGCCTTCTTTAATGACCAGGGGCCATATCTCTTTGGGTTGGTTCAAACTGAAATTAATTGTGTACTTCTACTTTTAATGTTGATGCTTATCCTTCAGTAAATGCATCTGTGCTTTTCAAAATGAATCCCTGACTTTATATGCCCAGCGAAAGGCAGTGTTATGGAAATACAAGATAAAACTATTTAAAAGGATAGTATCCATTTAAAGGTCAGATTTTTCTAGTTAAAAGGAAAGCCTAGCTAGTGGATTATTTAAAGCCTCATTAATAGTCAATGAATCGCTAGCCTTGGTTCTCCTTTTGTGGAATGGCTAAGCCAGGGACAGAGTTGAGTTGCTGAATTTCAACCTGATGCTCACCAGTCTCTGGTTGATTTCATTAAGAAGGTGAACAGACATGTACACAACAGACAGTGTTTGCCTCTGGGAGTTTGCTGTGCTTTTGACACATTGATTCTATGAGTGACCCAACAGAGCCAGTCCTGAGAACACAAATCCTCATTAACTGGATGTTCATCACTGTGAGATCAAGGAAGGGGAAGCATAATGGGGACAGAGCCCTTTCTTTTTCTTTTTTTTCTTTTTTTTTAAATAAAAACTCTTACCTTCCATCTTCCAAGGAAGAAGAGTGGTAAGGGCTAGGAAATGGGGGTCAAGTGATCTGCCCAGGGTCACACAGCTGGGAAATGTCTAAGGCCAGATTTGAACCTATGACCTCCCATCTCTAGGCCTGACTCTCAATCCACTGAGCCACCCAGCTGCCCCCCCCCCATTTATTTTTCTGAGGTTCAGAACTTTCATTTTTATTTTTAAATATTTTCCCACATTTCCATAATTCATTTTCTTTTCCTCCCCCTCCCAGAGCCAACAAGAACTTCCACTGGGGTGGACAAATGTTATCACTGGATCCCTATTTCCATATTAATCATTTTTGCAATAGAGCGATCTTTTAAAACCAAAAGCCCAAATCATATGCCCACATAAACTAGTACTAAGTCCTATGTTTTTCTTCTGCCTTTCTACTCTCATAGTTCTTTCTCTCAATATGGATAGTATTCTTTTACTTAAGTTCTTCCAGAGTGTCCTGGCTTGTTGCCTTGCTGCTAGTAGTAAAGTCCCTTACATTGGATCATTCCATAATGTTTCACTTTCTGCGTACAATGTTCTCCTGGTTCTGCTCCTTTCACTCTGCATCAATTCCTGCAGGTCGTTCCAGTTCCCATGGAACTCCTCCACTTTATTATTCCTTTTAGTGCAATGATATTCCATCACCAACAGATACCACAATTTGTTCTGCCATTCCCCAATCGAAGGGCATCCCCTCATTTTCTAATTTTTTGCCACAACAAAAAGTATGGGGGACAAAGCCATTTAACTACATCTTTATCTAGATGCATAAAATGTTCATTAATTCAACAAGCATTTATTAAGCATCTATTGTACGCCACATACTACGATGTTAGAACCTTGGGTATACAGAGACATAAATGAAGTGTTTGCTGTCTTCAAGGATCTTCTGTATATTTTTAAAAGGAAAATATATTGGCAAAAGTAAATATATGACTGTGAACATGAGAGAGGAAAAAGTTTGAAGCATCCACCATGGAGCATTAGAAAAAAATTTGTTCCATCAATAGTATTCCACTATAATTTGAATTTCCTTGTTTCTTTTTAAAAATAAGATTTATTCCTGTCCATTGTTAATATTTTTATCATAATCATTCCTCAATATATGTCCCTCTCCAAATCCTACCCCAGAAATTGAATTCTCACTTGTAAAATGAAAAATAAGCAAACCCAACTGGTACACTGATATATCTGACAATATAGTCAACATTCTGCCCCTGTAATCTTCCACTTCTATTCCAAGTGGAGGAAGGTTTACACCATAGATCTTAGTCTCATAGATTGAGAGTTGTAAACCCCAAATCCTTCATTTTATAGGTAAGGAAATGGAGGCACAGAGGAGTTACAAGATTTGCCTGAGATAGGAACTACAGCAGTAGCAAAGCTACTAATCTAATTTAAAACACTAATCTTAACAATAAAGGATTCTTTGACTCTAAGTCTAGAACTTTTCCCATCCTGCCATGTCTCTGTTCTTTGGGACCAAGATCAATCATTATAATAATTCATAATTCACTCTCCTTTTTAACAGTCTTTTCACTTTTATTATTAAAGTTATTTTGTTTGTTGTCCTTATTCTTCTCTACCCTGTCCCAGTTCATTCGAGTATATATTCAGATATCCTTATAATTGTCATGTCTTACTTCATGATAATTTCCCATTAAAATAGTATATTACAATTTGTTTAACTATTTGTCTAATTCACTTGAAGGTGACTTGAACTCTCTAATTTTCAATAAAGTATATACTTGGCAAGAGATCTTTTTCATATTCATCAATCAATATGAACTTAGAGAAGGAAAGGATGATTTCCTCTACTAGAATGTAAACTCTTTGAGGTCTTAGACCATCTCACTTTTATATTTATGTCCCCAAGACTGAGCATAAAACAAGCACTGAATTAATTGATTTTTAATTGATTGATTTCCCAGTCAAGTTACTCTCTTTCATGTTAGTTGGTTACTTTGCTTCCATTCGAATAATGTAGTAAGAATTTTGAAAAAAGCTGAAAACATTGAAACAATTAATTGTATCACCTTGGGTATATGCTGTGCTCTCTTGACCCATACTTGGAATAACACATGTGTAATAAATTTAGCAATGCTATCCTCTGGTTCTTCTAACGATCTGACTATTTTCCCATTTTCCTTTACCAGATCATCATCTGCTTCCTATGCCTTAACTATATATATTTCCCAAAGCTCTTTCCTAAGCCCTTTTTACTTCTCTCTATATACCCTCTCTTGGCAGACTCATCAACTTACATGGATTTAGAACCTAAAAATTTCTATGTAGATGACTCCCAGATCTATATATCCAGTTAGATTCTTTCCACTGAGCTCCAGTATCTTATCACTGATTCCTGGACAGCTCCATCGGGATTCCCATAGGCATCTCTACCTTAGTATATCAGTGACAAAACTTACTATCTTCCTCTCTATACCTACTCTCCTTTTTCCCTGACCCCCTCCCGAGGACACTAGCATTTTCTAGTAATCTAGGTTCAAACCTTGGAGTCACCCTTTATTTTTTCTTCTTTAGAACTCTCTGTATTGCCAAATCTAATGGTTCTACCTTCTTGACATCTCATATCTTGAGGCCTTTTTGTCCCTTGCCTGAATTATTTATACTTGTATACTTTTTAAAATATTTTCTTTTCTCTATTATGTGCAATAACAATTTTCATCATATGTTTTCTGAAATTATTAGATCCAAATTGTCTCCCCCCTCCCTTCTCTGCTATCTCCCAGAGATACTAAGCAATTTGATCTGGATTATATATGTATGATCATTCAACACATATTTCCATATTGGTCATTATTCAGAGAGGATACTCACATGAAACCAAACCCCCTCCCTGAATAAAAATGCAAATAAGCTAAAATGAAAAATAGTATGCTTTGATCTGCATTCCAACTCCAATATTTCTTTGTCTGGAGATGGATAACATTCTTTGTCATAAGTCTTTCAGAATTGTCTTAGATCATTATATTGCTGAGAATACCTAAGTCTTTCACAGTTGATCATTGTATAACTTTGTTGTTACTATGTACAATGTTCTCTTGGTCCTGCTTACTTCATCAGTCTGCATCAATTCATGTAGGTCCTTCCAGTTTTTGTGAAATCATCGTGCTCATCATTTCTTATAGCACAATACTATTCTATCACCAACATGTACCACAATTTGTTCAGCCATTCCCCAAATGATGGACATCTCCTCCATTTCTAATTCTTTGCAAATAAAAAAAGAGCTGCTATAGATACTTTTGTACAAGTAGGTCCTTTTCCCTTTTTTATGATCTCTTTGGAATATAGACTTAGTAGTGGTATTACTGGATCAAAGGTTATACACAATTTTTTTAGTCCTTTGGGCATAATTCCAAATTTTCCCCTTAGAATGGTTGGATAAATTCACACAACTCTATTGATAATGTATTAGTGTCGCATTTTTGCTTCATCTCCTCCAACATTTATTATTTTCCTTTAATGTCTGTCATACTGGCCAATCTGATAGGTGTGAGGTAGTACCTCAGAGTTGTCTGAATTTTCATTTCTCTAATCAACAATGATTTAGAACATTTGTTCATATGATTATTGATAGCTTTGATTTCTTCATCTGAAAATTGCTTGTTCATATCCTTTGACCATTTGTCACTTGGGGAATGACTTATGTTCTTATAAATTTGACTCAATTCTCTATATATTTGAGAAATGAGGCCTCCATCAGAGAAATTTGCTGTAAAATTTTTTCTTCCCAATTTATTGTTTCCCTTCTAATCATGGTTACATTGGTTTTGTTTGTACAAAACCTTTTTAATTTACTATAATCAAAATTATTCCTTTTATATCTCATAATGTTCTCTACCTATTCTTTGGTCATAAATTCTTCCCTTATCCATAGGTCTGATAAGTAAGCTCTTCCACATTCCCCTAATTTGCTTATGCTATGATCCTTTATATCTAAATCATATACTCATTTTTACCTTTTCTTGTATAGGATATGTGAAACATTGGTTTACACTATTAATGTTCTAATTGATCTCCTTGCTTCCAATGTTTCCTCCCTCAGATCCATCTACCTCACAGTTGTCAAAGTGATGTTCCTGAAATGTAGGTCTTATTATATCAGTACTCTAGTCAAAAAATTTAAGTGCTTGCCTAATGTCTCTAGGAAGAAATACAAATTCCTTTGTTTGGCATTTAAAGACCTTCAAGGTGTTAACTACAGCCTACTTTTTCAGGATTGTTGCTCTTTCTCATGTACTTTGGGTTGTAGTCAAATTGTCCTCCTTGCCCTACCTCACACATCTCCATCTCCTTCCCCTGTGCCTTTGAAAGGCATCCTCCACCCATGCCTGGAATGTATACTCCCTCCTCACCTCACTTCTAGGAATCCTTAGCTTCCCAAGTCATCCCATATGCTACTTCCTTTCCAGATTCATTTCTTTATCAGTGTTCTCCCCCTTCCTCAAATTGTTACTCATATACTTCACTGATTACATTCTCCAACAACCTCAAAGGAATTTTAGCTGCTAGAGGGCTGAGACTTTCTGGATATCCCCTTCATTATATCCCTAGAAATTAGCCCAGGACTTTGTACTTAGTAACTACTTGGTGCAGTACATGCCTATTGGATTCCATTGAATAAGGAGTCCTGTAGAATGGTAAGAAGCCAAGATGGTACTGTGTTAGAGCTGAATGGAGCTCACTCTTTCTTTCAAGTCTGTGGCCCCTATGAACTCATCCAACTGGAAACCACCTGAGGCAGGCTAGCCAGATAGGGTCTCTTCTTGCAGAAATAGCTAGAGTGACAGACAAACATCTGGATGGAACACTGAGCACCAAAGGAATTATGCCAATATCTGTGAGCATGCTTATCTAGTTTATTTGTGATCAGTGCATTGCAAAGTTTCTTGGGCCTCCTTTTCCTGAATCTATAAAGGATATCCGTTTTCCTTTTGTAGGCTAGAATATGAACCACCTTATGTTCCAGTGCTCTACTCAAGCTAAAGCCTTTACAGAGCTGTCTAGCTCCTGGTAGGAACTCAGTCAGAACAAAAGGGACCTCCTGAAAGTGAAGAGATTTGAGTTCTAGGTGATTGGGGTGTTTGTTTCTGCTTTTGCAACTCATCCTGAAGATTTTGCTAAGCTGAAGTGGCAAAGTATTAGGAGAATCATTAGGAGCATCATTCTGGGGCAACTTTTCTCAGTGTGTGCTCAGAGGAGCAGGAAGCCATTTTGTGCCAGATAGGGCCACATTCAGCTTTTGGTGCCAACCTCAGTGGTTCAAGAAATATTCTTCTCTGATATTATCTGTGTCCTCTTTCCCCACTTTGGGACCATGGAAGTCATTTCTACCTTGCACACAGGGCCAGTACCAGTAGATGTGATAGGAATGAGTGGTGAGCTCCAGAGCATTTTAATGAAATGCAGAGATAATACAACAAAGACTTTTGTTATCATTGCAGTGATTAATATGTATTAGGCATCCCCAGGGTGTTCTGTGGCAGAGGGCAGAGGGGGAGTTGGGTATGCCACATGTAAAGAGTAGCCACAATTCCCCTGACAAAATAGCTACATGGCCATCGTGAAGGGGACCTTATTAGACTAGAAAGGATGCTCTAATTGGTCTAATGGCTGTTTTTTTCTTTGTCTGGATACCCCAGGAGCAGGGCACTTCCATTAGCCTGCTTTACCTGCCATACAATACCAAATAGTTATACTCAAGCACAAAGTGGAAATATCAATCCTGAAATTGCAAAAAGACGCTCAGACTCTATTTCCATTCACTGCACTGTTAGAATATTTTTGTGGCCTTCCCAAGCTTGAGCCAAATCACTATGGCATATCCCGATTTACTGCATTTCAGCCTTGTCATTGAATATTGCCAACGCAGCCCACACTGTGTAATCGTACAGTAATGCTTAGACATTGCCTTGAGAGAAGCAAGAATCTGGCATATCAAGAGTGTCAGGGAGATTTAGGACAGATTCTTCCAGGCCACAAATGAGATTAGAGTATTATGGAAGGTGTTAGATGGAAGACACAGCCAGCTTGGAGGATCCTGAAGTACTTAGTAGAGAAGCCTAGAAAATGATCCCTATTGGAGATACTTATGGAAATGAACCTTGCTGGGAAATCCGTAAGCATGACTATCCAGAGGAAAAAAGCTTCCTGGTCTTGTAGCCCAGGGACAAGGAGCACCCAAGGGCACCAAGCTTCAGGCTTCAGTCTTTCGCCACAGTTCTGTTTGGGCAGTCAATTGACTCCAGTCAACTATGCAAGTAGAACCATATGGAGGCTCCTTGCCTTGTGGAATAAATAAAGGCTGTGCAAACGCCTTGCGATATTGTGTGGTGTGTATGTGTGTGTATTTTAATTGATGCTCTTCTACATATTCCATGCTGCTCTTCTACATTCTTCCTATCTTGAAACAGGGTCTCTTAAAACTCTACATAGCAGAATTAGACATTTACTCACTAGTTCCATTCCCTAGCCCATATGTCCTGCTAATTTTAAATAAGCAGAATTCATGAGACCCTCAGAGAGATCTGGATTCAAATATCCCTCAGACACTAACTCTAAGAGCTAGCAGCTAGCATTTATGTAGTGCTGTAGGTCTACAAAGCACATTTTAAAAGCTCCTCAAAACAACCCTGGGAAGTAGGTTCTCTTTTTTTTAAACCCTCACCTTCCATCTTAGAATCACTACTGTGTATCGGTTCCAAGGCAGCAGACTGGTAAGGGCTAGGCAATGGGGGTTACATGACTTGCCCAGGGTCACACAGCTAGGAAGTGTCTGAGGCCACATTTGAACCCAAGACCTCCTGCCTCTAGGCCTGACTCTCAATCCGCTGAACTACCCAGCTGGCCCTAGGTTCTCTTATTAACATCATTTTACATATGAGGAAACTGGGACAGACAGGGGTTAATCCACTTGCTGAGGACCACATGGCTAATAAGTGTATGAGACAAGAATTGAACTCAGTTCTTCCTAACTCCAGGTCCAGAGCCGTGTCCATTCCTTCTGAAGCTCAGTTTCCTTAACTGTAAAATGGAGAAAATAACACCTACCTCCCAGTATTGGTGAGAGAATGAAATGAAATGCTGCAAACCTGGAAGCAATATATAAATATGAGCTCCAATAATAACTGCAACAATCTTTTATATGTGTTCAGTACCTTAAGGTCTATCACATACTTTCCTTTCCCTTATTTTTTTCCCTGAAGAAGAGATCAAAGGTCTTAAGTGACTCACATTCTGAGAGCTCACATGCAAAGGAAAGGCCAACTTTAGATTTAGATTTAAATCCGTTTCAAGGTGGAGGGAAAAAGTCAAGTAAACAATATGATCCCCAACCACTGCATAAATTCTCTCCAACTGAAGAAGTTACCTATAATTTGGGGGGACATAAAGGGCTATGTGGGTCCCACCCTCAAATATTGCCCTTGATAGCCTTTCTCAGTGCCGGAGATGCAACAATTAGATTAGTCATTTCTTTCCGTGGGTGAAGAAGATGTTAAAAGGCACAACTGAAATGCTCAGTACTTCTTATTGATTCCATTTTCTCAGTATTGCTCTTCTCTGTGCCTTTCTCTCTACCTACACCATGATCCCTGACATCCAAACCCTCATCACCTCTCATCAATACTATTGCAGTAGCTTCCTAATTGGTCTGCTTACATCTATCCTTTCTCCTCTTTCCAATCCACCCTCCACAGAATTTCCACAATTACATTCCTAAAGTACAAACCTATCCACATCATTCTCTTGGTCAAAAAACCACTATGGCTCCCTATTAACTCAAAGACAAAATGCACGCTCATCTGTTTGGCATTTACAGCTCTTTGATATCTGTTTCCAGCCTGACTTTCCAGGCTGATTACACATTAAGTTGCCAACTGATTAGTGTGATTCACTCTGCATGATAAGGCCAGTCACAGCCCTTCATAAGAATTTGCTAACCTCTCTACTTGACAGATCCATGTCCTTTTTTGTGGACCTCAGTTACCTCCTCTGAGAAAATCTGGGGCTTCAATAAATGAACTGAACACTGATCTCTCCCAAATCTAAGTCCTATTATCATTTTTCAGGTCATAAACTTAATTTCTGCTACATTATTTGACTATTTTTTTAAATTTAGCCAAAGCAAATGGAGAAAAAAAGAAACACACTTTTAAATTGATTATAAACTTTGAAGAGTATTTAACAGTTTTTTTTGGTTATAATACTCACTTCATTTCCTCCTCCCTCCACTCCACCCACCCTTCCCTCAGCCAACGCACAATTTCATTGGGTATTACTTGTGTCCTTGATCAGAACCCATTTCCTTGTTGTTGTTTACACTAGGATGTTCATTTATAGTCTACATCCCCAACCATATCCCATCGACACATGTATTCAAGCAGTTAGTTTTCTTCTGTGTTTTTACTCCCACAGTGTTTCCTCTGGGTGTGGATAGTGGTTTTTCTCATAGATTCCTCTGAGTTGTTCGGGATCACTGCATTGCCACTAATGGAGAAGTCCATTACATTCGATTGTACCACAGTGTATCAGTCTCTATGTATATTGTTTTCCTGCTTCTGCTCCTCTCACTCTGCATCAATTTCTGGAGGTTGTTCTAGTCCCCATGGAATTCCTCCACTTTATTATTAATTTGAGCACAATAGTATTCCATCACCAACAGATACCACAATTTGTTCAGCCATTCCCCAATCAAATGGCAGCCCCGCATTTTCCAATTTTTTGTCACCACAAACAGCGCAGCTATGAATATTCTTGTACAGGTCTTTTTCCTTATGATCTCTTTAGGTTACCAACCCATCAATGGTATTGCTAGATCAAAGGGCAGACAGTCTTTTATCACCCTTTGGGCATAATTCCAAATTGCCCTTCAAATTGGTTTAGATCAATTCACAACTCCACCAGCAATGCATTAATGTCCCAACTTTGCCACATCCCCTCCAACATTCATTACTTTCCTTTGCTGTCATGTTAGCCAATCTGCTAGGTGTGAGGTGATACCTCATAGTTGTTTTGATTTGTATTTCTCTGATTATAAGAGATTTAAGAACACTTTTTTCATGTGTTTATTAATAGTTTTGATTTCTTTGACTGAAAATTGCCTATTCGTGTCCCTTGCCCATTTATCAATTGGAGAATGGCTTAATTTTTTGTACAATTGGTTTACCTCTTTATAAATTTGAGTAATTAGACCTTTGTCAGAGGTTTTTGTAATGAAGATTGTTTCCCAATTTGTTGCTTCCCTTCTAATTTTGGATGCATTCATTTTGTTTGTACAAAACCTTTTTAATTTGATGTAATCAAAATTATTGATTTTATTTTGTGATTTTTACTAGCTCTTGCTTGGTTTTAAAGTCTTTCCTTTCCCAAAGATCTGACAAGTATACTATTCTGTGTTCACCTAATTTGCTTATAGTGTCCTTATTTATATTCAGGTCACCCACCCATTCTGAATTTATCTTGGTGTATGGAGTGAGATGTTAATCCAAACCTAATCTCTCCCAGACTGTCTTCCAATTTTCCCAGCAGTTTTTATCAAATAGTGGGTTTGGGTCCCCAAAACTGGGATCCTTAGGTTTATCATAGACTGTCTTGCTAAGGTCACTTACCCCTAGTATATTCCACTGATCCTCTTTTCTGTCTCTTATCCAGTACCAAATTGTTTTGATGACCACTGCTTTATAGTATAGTTTGATATCTGGGACTGCAGGTCCTCCTTCCTTTGCATTTTTTATGATTTCCCTGGATATCCTTGATCTTTTGTTCTTCCCAATGAACTTTGCTATGTTTTTTCCTAATTCAGTAAAAACGTTTTTTGGTAGTTCAATGGGTATGGCACTAAATAAGTAAATTAATTTGGGTAGGATGGTCATTTTTATTATGTTAGCTTATCCTACTCATGAGCAATTCCTATTTTTCCAATTGTTTAGATCTAGTTTTAATTGTGTGGAGAGTGTTTTATAGTTATTTTCATATAGTTCCTGTGTTTGTCTTGGCAGATAGATTCCTAAGTATTTTATATTGTATAGGGTGATTTTAAATAGAATTTCTCTTTCTAATTCTTGCTGCTGAAATGGGTTGGAGATATATAGAAATGCTGATGACTTCTGCAGGTTTATTTTGTATCCTGCAATTTGCTAAAGTTGTTGATTATTTCGACTAGCTTTTTGGTTGATTCTCTAGGATTCTTTAAGTAGACCGTCGTATCATCTGCAAAGAGTGATAGCTTGATCTCCTCATTGCCTATGTTAATACCTTCAATTTCCTTTTCTTCTCTAATTGCTATTGCTAGTGTTTCTAGTACAATGTTAAATAATAGAGGTGATAATGGGCATCCTTGTTTCACTCCTGATTTTATTGCGAATGCTTCTAGTTTATCCCCATTGCAGATGATGTTGGCTGATGGTTGTAGTTATATACTGTTAATTATTTTTAGGAAAGGCCCTTCTATTCCTACACTTTCTAGGGTTTTCAATAGGAATGGGTGTTGTATTTTATCAAAGGCTTTTTCTGTATCTATTGAGATAATCATGTGATTTTTGTCAGTTTGCTTGTTAATATGGTCAATTATGTGGATGGTTTTCCTAATATTGAACCATCCTTGCATTCCTGGTATGAATCCTACCTGGCCATAGTGAATAACCCCTGTGATGACTTGCTGGAGATTATTTGCTAGTACCCTATTTAAGATTTTTGCATTTATATTCATTAGGGAGATTGCTCTGATAGTTTTCTTTCTCTGTTTTTGATCTGGCTGATTTTGGGATCATTACCATATTTGTGTCATAAAATGAATTTGGTAGAACTCCGTCTTTGCTTATTCTGTCAAATAGTTTGTCTAATATTGGGATTAGTTGTTCTTTGAATGTTTGATAGAATTCATTTGTGAATCCATATGGACCTGGCGATTTTTTCTTAGGGAGTTCTTTGATGGCTTGTTCAATTTCTTTTTCTGATATGGGGTTGTTTAGGTAATCTATTTCTTCCTCTGTTAGACTAGGCCATTTATATTTTTGTAAGTATTCATCCATATCACCTAGATTTCTATATTTGTTGCCATATAATTGGGCATAATAGTTTTTAATGATTGCCTTAATTTCCTCTTCATTTGAGGTGAGGTCTCCCTTTTCATTCTGAATACTGTCAATTTGGTTTGCTTCTTTACTTTTTTAAATTAGACTGACCAGTACTTTGTCTATTTTATTTGTTTTTTCAAAGTACCAGCTTCTAGTATTATTTATTAAATCAATTGTTTTTACTTTCAAGTTTATTAATTTCTCCTTTGATTTTTAGGATCTCTAATTTAATCTTCATCTGAGGATTTTTAATTTGTTCACTTTCTAGTTTTTTAGTTTTCATGTCCAATTCATTGACCTCTACTCTACCTAATTTGTTAATATATGAACTCAAGGATATAAATTTCCTCCTAAGTACTGCTTTGGCTGCATCCCATAGGTTTTGAAAGGATGTCTCATCATTGCCGTTTTCTTCAATGAAATTACTAATTGTTTCTATGATTTGTTCTTTGACCAACCGGTTTTGGAGAATTGTATTGTTCAATTTCCAATTAATTGTTTATTTACCTCTCCATGTACCCTTACTAATTATTTTTTTCATTACATTGTCATCTGAGAAGGTTGTATTTATTATTTCAGCTCTTTTGCACTTGTTTGCAATGTTTTTATGCCCTAATACATGGTCAATTTTTGTGAATGTACCACATGCTGCTGAGAAGAAACTGTATTCCTTTTTATCCCCATTTATTTTTCTCCACATATCTACTAACTCTAATTTTTCTAAGATTTCATTCACTTCTCTTACCTCTTTCTTAATTATTTTTTGGTTTAATTTATCTAGTTTGGATAGAGTCAGGTTCAGGTGTCCCACTAGTATAGTTTTTCTGTCTATTTCACCCTTGAGCTCTCTAGTTTCTCCTTTAGAAATTTGGATGCTATGCCATTTGGTGCATATATGTTGAGTGCTGATATTTCCTCATTATCTATACTGCCTTTTATCAGGATGTAATTACCTTCCCCATCTCTTTCAACTAGACTTATTTTTACTTTGGTTTTCTCAGATATCATGATTGAGACTCTTGCCTTCTTTTTATCAGTTGGTGCCCAATAGATTTGGCTCCATCCTCTTACTTTCACCCTATGCTTATCTACCTTCCTCATGTGGGTTTCTTGTAGACAGTATATGGTAGGGTTTTGGATTCTAATCCACTCTGATATTCGCTTCTGTTTTATGGGTGAGTTCATTACATTCTCATTCAGAGTTATGATTACCAGATGTGTATTTTCCAGCATTTTGATTTCTACTCCTAGTCCTGTCTTTTCTTCTTTCACTATTTCCTTCTAAACCAATGTTTGTTTTTAATCAGTCCCCCTAGTTCCCACCCTTATTTTACTTCCCTTTCTACCCTCCTCTCTTCTTATTCCCCCCTTATTTTCTTTGCAGTTTTTTTAAAACTACCCCCACCCTCTCCCTCCCTTATATTGCTTCCCTCCCCACCAGTCCATTTGTTACCCATCTACTCCCCTATAGGGCGCAAATCTATTCTCTGCCCAAATGGATTGGATTGTTCTTCCCTCTTTGGGTCAATTTCAATGCATGTACAAGTTGAGTATTTCCTATCTCCAACCTCTTTACCCTTCCAGTGTATTGTTGTTCTCCCCTCCCCCCACCATGACCTTCATTGTGACATATAAATTTACCCCCTTTTGTTTTTTCCCATTTTTTAGTATTAACCTCTTTTTTAGCTCTAGTTGTATATATATATATATACACATATATATACATGTATATGTATATATGCATACATATATCTATATACCTATTTATGTCTTGTTATTTCATCCTGTACAGTTTGTCTCTGTTCCCTCTAAGTGTAATTCTTCTAGCTGCCCAGGTGATAATAACAATTTTTAAGAGTTACCAATCACCTCTTTTCTTATAGGGATACCTATCATTTTAACTTATTGAGTCTCTTTAAAAAAAGTTTTGTTGTTGTTGTTGTTGTTGTTTTGTTTTTCTTTTCCCCTCTTTTTAATTACCTTTTGATGATTCTCTTGAGTTCTGTGCTTGGACATCAAATTTTCTGTTCAGGTCTGGCCTTTTCTTTAGTAATGCTTGGAATTCTTCTATTTTGTTGAATGACCATACTTTCCCCTGTAAGAATATAGTCAGTTTTGCTGGGTAGTTGATTCTTGCTTATAGACCTAGTTCCCTTTCTTTCCAGAATATCATATTCCATGCCTTTTGGTCTTTCATTGTAGATGCAGCCAGATCCTATGTTATCCTCACTGTGGTTCCATGGTATCTAAATGACTTTTTCTTGGCAGCTTGTAATATTTTTTCCTTTGGTCTGATAGTTCTTGAATTTGGCTATAACATTCCTGGGTGTTGTCAGTTGGGGATTAAGTACAGGAGGTGATCTGTGGATTCCTTCAATCTCCACTTTTCCCTCTTGTTCTAGAATATCAGGGCAGTTTTCTTGAATAATTTCCTGTAGTATTATGTCAAGGCTTTTTCTTTTGTCATGGTCTTCTGGTAGACCAATGATTCTTAAGTTGTCTGTCCTCAAAAGATTTTCTAAATCTGCTGTTTTGTGAATGAGATACTTCCTATTTTCCTCAATTTTTTCATTCTTTTGGTTTTGTTTTATAGTGTCCTGCTGCCTTGTGAGGTCACTTGATTCTAGTTGTTGTATTCTGGTTCTTAAAGATTGGATTTCATCCCTGGATTTTTGGTCATCCTTCTCCTTTTGTTCTGATTTTCTTTGGAGGTCATCTTTCATCCTCTTTACCTCATCTCTCATCTCCTTTGTCTCATATTTCATCTCCTTTGCCTCATTTTCAAGCTGGTTGATTTTGACTTTCAAGACACTATTTTTTGTTTCCAGATGACTTGTCTTAGTTTTTAAGTTCTTTTTCCAATTGTCTTCAGCCTCTCTTAATTGTGTTTTGAATTGCATTTTGAGTTCTTCCAAAGCCTGTATCCAATTCGCTGGGGTTGCTCATTTATCCTTTGATGATCCCTCCTCCTCTGTTCTGTTTGCTCTTTGTTCATTGCCTGTATAGAAGCTGTCTATTGTAATTTCTTTCTTCTTTTTCTGTTGTTTGCTCATATTTACCCCTTCTTTACTCCCCATATTTGTCTGTGGTCTTGCTCCTCTCATTTTTTTGGTTTTGGGGTTTTCTGACAGTCTCCCTTCTTGGAGCTTTGACAGAAAATCTCTCTGTGTAGTCTGTGGAGGAGAGGTGTTGGAATTTGAGCTTCCCTGTCCTCTGGAGGCTTTTTATTGGATTAAAGTCCACCAATCTGTTGGGAAGGGGTGTTGAAGCTTGGTTTTCCCTGACCTCTGAAGACTTTTGATGGGATTAAGTTCAGCTGGGTTGGGCTGGATGTGCCCTGAGGCCAAAACCTTCTGGAAGGTTGGAGCAATATGGAGGGTCTCCACTGCTGTGACCAGGCTACCCGCTCTGCGCTCCCTCTCCAGCTCCTTCCCCACTGCCTGTGTTTGATGCTCTGAGCCTGGCACAGCCCTGCCCACAAGGTACACCCTCCAGACGAGCGCTTTTGCTCTCCCAGAGGTTCCTGCTGCTGCTAGAGGCTTAGCCCTCTAGGTGGGGGGAGGGGTCCTGGGACCTTCCTTCTGCCTTTCCCTTAAACCCGAGTATTCTCGGATTCCAGCTTTTGGGGAGGAGCCTTTTGAATTGAGTCCAGCAGGAGGGTTCCTTGGCTCTGTGTTGTTGTTAGGTTTGATTTTCAGTCCCCTAGGAGTATTCAGTTTGTGATCAGTAAGGAAGGGTTTTCAGAGGTCTGAACTTTTGCTGCTTCTACCCCGCCATCTTGACTCTACCTCTCAAGAGTATTTAACTTAAAAGCAGGAATACCTTCTATCTTATTTTATTCATTGCATAAAGAATAAAATGATGGGCAACTCCCACATTTAGTCTAAGAATTGTGGGGGTACAGAGCGGAATTAGTCCCACTCCCTAATAGAGATTACATTCAAGTTTTCTATGCCACATTGACAACGAATGGTGCAGGGCCTAGCACACCAAAGTCATTCACTCTCTGGAAAGAAGTAAGCCCATTATATCATCTTATTTTGGTGATTATTGACTATGTTAGGATCAGTTATACAGATATTAAATTTTTAAGTGGGGGAGGTGACAGAGTTGTCCTGATTCAAATTCATTTGAATGCTAGACAAGAAAAGTTTGGGAAAATGTCTAACCCTAAATTGGTAACACAGTAGATAGAGTGCTGGGCCTTGATTCAGGAAGATTCATCTTCCTGAGTTCAAATCTCACCTCAGATACTTACTAGCATTGTGACCCTGGACAAGTGGCTTCATCCTATTTGCCAAAGTTTCCTCATCTATTAAATGAGCTGGAGAAGGAAATAGCAAACCACTCTGGTATCCTTGCAAGAAAACCCCAAATGGGGTCACCAAGCATCACTCATGGCTGAAATGATTGATTAACAACAAACCCCAAATTAGACCATTATCTTTCAAGAGGGTGTAGCCTTATACCTAGATACCTAGATGTATATATATATATATATATATATATATATATATGTATATATATATATATATATATATACACCTTATACCTAGAAAAATATTAATATTATTCTAGGGCAGCATTGGTGAACATCTTTGAGATCAAGTGCCCAAACTGTACTTTCAAGCTGCCTGTGCGCCCCCCAATATTACCCCAGAGATAGGAGAGAGGAAGTGCTCTTGGTGGCTGGACCGAGGAGTACGCATGTGAAAAATGTCCTCGGGGCAGTGAAGAGGGGGAACGGAGCAGCCCTTCCCATACTTCCCCAGAACTTGTGCTGCAGCTTCGCCAATGTGGTTCTAGGGACATTCTACTTGGTTTCTGTTCATTGAGTATGGTAGCCATGTATAAAAAATTATGAGCCTATCCATGTCAAAAAAGAAATTCTTATCAATATGTTCTAACAGATGTCCCTGTCTGCAAGAGATTATTTTAGAGGTTGGTGGCAAAGACAACATCTATCAGAGTCCACATATCCACCAGCCACCAGGGGATTAGTAGAATATTGTCTCCACCTAGACCATTGTGGCCACACAAAGCAGAGACTACATTCTCCAGAGCCAGCAGTTACTGGAAGAGCATCTGAGCAACATCTCCCATGAGATCAGCAAAGCAATGCTCAGCTGAGACTACATGCCTAGAAGTTACCATGAGACCAGCTGAGCAATGCTCAGCTGAGACTTCATGCCCGCCTGTCATGATGAGATCATCAGATCAAGCAGCGATGCCACAACCATCGAGAAGCAGACCAGTGGGAACATGACGTCACCAGAAGATAAAGGTGCTTCTACATTGTAGGAGGTATGAGTAATCCTTCTTGTTTGTGTGTGTGTGTGTGTGCCCAAGCCATATATAATGCCTATATATTTGCCCCTCATGCATGAACCCTAAGCATCCCCAACTTCCCTATTGATAACATATATATGATGGGAAACTGTGCCTTAAGTTTATGGGAGAAATGTCCTAGAGTACAACTGTTCTTACTATGGTATTTTACTAAATGGCTTCACTCATAAGGGAAAAAAAGGAATCATTTTGGTAGGGATTCAGGAACTATGATTTGGGGTATATGTGCACTAATAGAGTAATTTCAATTGTGAGTTGTCATATATAAAAAGGTACTATCATGGGATCTAATCTTTAGAACTAGAAGGAATCTGAGATTCTATCTACAAACTCCTTCTTCTTATATGCTCCTAGAAGATTCAGTAGATAGAGCAATAGATCTGGAGTCAAGAAGTCCCAAGTTCAAATCTAACTGCAATATTTAATACTTACTAATTGTATGACCCTCAGGCAAGTCACTTAACCTTTGGATTCCTCAGTTTCCTCAACTGTAAAGTGGGATAATAAAAGCACCTTCCTGTCATACTTGAAAGGATCAAATGAGATATTTGTAAAACAAAGTAATACCTTGCATAACACATTTTAGACTCTTAATAAATACTTATTTCCTTTCTTTTTCTTCCCACCTATCCCCCCAACCACCATTTAAAAAAATTAAAATCCTCACCCTCCATTTTAGAATCAATACTGTGTATTGGTTCCAAGACAGAAGAGTGGTAAGGGCTAGGCAATAGGGGTTAAGGGACTTGCCCAGGGTAATATAGCTAGAAAGTGTCTGAGACAAGATTTGAACCCAGGACCTCTAATCTCTAGGTCTGTATCTCAATCCACTGAGCCATCTAACTGCACCCCATCACCACCATTTTAAAGATGGATAAATTAAAGCCCTCAAAGGTTACATGACTTGCCCAAAGTCACACAGGTAATCACTTGACCACAAATCCATCACTCTTCCTGCCACATAACACTACATAATTGTGAGAATGTCTGTTTCCAATTAGAAATTTTCAGTTGTAACATCAAATGTTCATAGCTTAGCACACTCCTTCAAAATCCCAAAGTCTTTGAGGTTTTCCTGTATTGTGTGATTTGTTTCATTGTTGTTCAGCCATTTTAAAGTCATGACTCTGTAATCCCATTTGGGATTTTCTTGCCAAAAGATACAGGAGTGGTTTTCTCTTTTCTTCACCAGCTCATTTTACAGATGAGGAAACTGATATAAACAGGGTGAAGTGACTTGCCCAGGATCACACAGCTAGTAAGTGTCTGAGGCCAGATTTGAACTCAGAAATATGAACTGTCCTGACTCCAAGCCTGGCACACTATCCACAGTGCCACCTAGCTGCCCATGTGATTGGTAGCTCATGACAAAAAAAGCTGTGGGAATGGAGAAAATACTTCCCCAGGTGGTAAAACCCAGAGCAACCCTCCTCTCCTTACTCTCAATCCTTTGAAAAAGTGGAGCTGGCTATGGAATGATTGAAGAATGTACACACAACTGCCTTGATCACTAACATTCATTGTATTTTATCTTCCTTATGTTCATTTCCATCTAAGATGCATTTTAAGGCACCTTTAAGTGTGTGTTTATTGATTCTACCTTTAATGAAGGTTTGGCCTACACACTGATTGACTTTTTAGGTCCAAAGAATGTTTGCTCCTAGTCACAACTTTCTTTTTATTGAATTTTTAGCAATACTTTATTGTTTTAGTCATAAAAATAAAAGCACTCTTGAGGGCATCATTTATCTAATGCTATTTATGTCTCTCCCATTCTGCATTGGCTCTTTCCCTTTTCTTTAAGCAACACAGAGCTGCTAGGATGTGGTTATCGTAGTGTGAGACAATTAGCTGAAACTTCTTACTGGAGGCTTGAATATTTTCATTTTTATCTTTCCTACTGTGAAATATGTTATAGCAATGACAAGGAACACTTCCCAGAAAACACCGGTGAAAATGCTTTGCTTTTGAAAACACGGGTTCTGTACATGGTGTTGGGGGGGGATATCTTTCTTTTTAACTGTCCAAATAAAATTTCCAACTCATGAAACCTAAAACCTATTTATCACGTCATCTCTCTCTGCCCCATCCCCAAGAGAGAAAGGAGAGGGGTAAAGATATTAAGCTTTATCTTGTATAATTAGTTAGCAACTTATTTAATAAGTTTCCATACAGAAAGTCAAAGTAAACTAGAAAGAGGTGATTTCTGGGAACCAGGATGGGTTCGTTAAGAGCAAGTCATACTAGAATGACCTCATTTGTAGAAAGAGGATGACTAGTCTGGTGGATCAGAAGCATGACCTATATATGTAATTAGTCTTGATTTCAATAAAGTTTCAGCTAAACTCTCATCATGTCTTAGACAAGGTGAAGAAATATGAAGTAGTCGATAATATTTCTAGGTAGATGTGTGCCTGGTTACTTGACTGTAGGCAAAGAATTTTGAAAAAAGGATTGATGTTAAGCTGGAGAGAAGTTTCTGATAATAGATTACAGGCCTCTTGCTTTGGGCTCTTCCTCCTAGCAAAAACTAGAATTCCTTCAGGTTCCCTTTCCATGTTTTGTCTCTACCATTTAAAACTTCTCATTATATTTTCAAAAATTATTTCAAATCCAAAGAAGCTATTGCCACAATTCAGCAAGGAATTATATGCCAATTAATCACTAAATATTTATTAATCACTCACTTTGAATCTGTCATTGGGCTAAGCATTGAGAATATAAAAAAGGCAGAAAAGATAGTTCCTGCCCTCAAGGCGCTTACAGTCTAAAGGGGGCGACAACATGCAACAAATATATACAAAGTGTATTATATAAATCAGGATAAATAGGAAATAATTCACAGAGGGGAGGCACTAGAATTCAGAGGGTTTGGGAAAGACTCCCTGTGGGAGACTGGATTTTAAAAGGTACTTGAAGGAAACCAGGGAAGTCAATACTAGGGAGAGATGGAAGAAGGAAGACATTTCTTGGGCATGATTGTTAACTGAATAAGGAAATAGATCACAGGGACGAATTTGGAATAGGCAGAAAATAAGGGAACTTGGGCACTGCTTTGGATCAAGACTCACAAAAAGGCAGTATAAGACCAATAGGTGGCTATTTCCAATTCCCATCACAGAGTTGTTACTAGAACTGCCCAATAGAGTTGAAAATAAAGTTCCAGGTAATCTAGAGAGAGGGAAGACTTTATATCCTGGGAAGGATTATTATAAGTTATCAAAAAGACATAATTCTCAATTTTCTTTAGCCACTAGTCCTGGAGGCTAATAGGAATATTTTCAAATCTTTAGACTTGCCTACTTTTAGATTTACCTTTATCCAGAGTATACAGATCGAAGCCACAGATTTCAGAACTACTCACCTTCCCATTTCAAGATTATGATGTAAGTATTCTAACTCTAGTTTTGGTAGAACTTTTCCAGTTTACACAAGCAAAACCAGCATCTGTGGGGATGACAGAAGCAGAAGGGTAGGTCAAATCTAGTCAAGACTATAACTATGTTACTATGTCAGTGAATTTTTAAAAATAAAACAACACATGCAAGCCTGTGTTATTTTTTTTCCCCAGGATTCTCTTTCATTGAGTGCACTATCCATATAAGTCCATGGACTAATATTTCTTTTAGACATGGTTTGAGAGTCTCATGAATAGGGGATCTTTTAATATTTATATTTGGCAGTCCATCAGATTGTACCAAACAACTCAGTACACATTGATCTTAGGTGACCCACCCTCTGGGTCTCGATTTCTTTATCTATAAAATGGGAGTAGTTGGACTAGATGGCTTCTGTGCCCTCTTTCAGCTCTAGAACTAGGATCCTATGAAATTACATTTTGACGTCCTTGAAATGATGATTGTAAATTTACTAAACATTCAGAATCCCAATATGTGAATTGATGAAATAGGGGAAACTTGAGTTCGAAGGCAACTGTGTCATGAAAATAAGAATTAGCCCAATCAGATTTATACTTTGCATTAGAAATTTAACTTTAAGAGTCACTAATAGTAAGTCACTTTGGGTACTACTGTCAAGAAGAGAAGTCAGATGACCAGAAGGGAGATGAGTAAAACTAAAGTTCATGGTAAAGATCAAGGTAACATTTTGGTGGAATAAGTAAAGATGGCAACTTGTAATGACAGCACCTCCAGGAAGGTAGGGTAGACCAAAAAAAAATTTCTCAGGGTAAATCCCATTGGCTTTTTCTCACTGGGATGCCTTGGAGCTCCTAAGCAGGTAGAAACACAAAGAGAAACTTTGAGCCCTTGGAAAGAAGGAGGGGGAGAAAAGGGTAATGGCTTATTTCCAAGCCAGAGAGATAAAGGGAGAGAGAAAAAATAGTAATGATGAAACAGCTCTAATTAAAATCATATCAAAGCCCAATTTCCCTCCCAGCATTATTTGTACCAAACCTACAGTTAGCAAAACATTCTGTAATGACTTCCACCAAGCTTGCTTCTTACCCAAAAGCAGGATTCAGATAGTCACAGAGACAAACTCATATACTGGTGCAGAAATTCACAGAAATTGGTATAACTCTTCACTATTAATCTCATGGTGGAATTTATGGTCCCCATTAGCCAGATGTGAGGAGATAAAGCAGCTATTAATCTATGATCGCAGAATGCCCAAATAAAAAATCTATCTGACTCCACATTTGTCTGAAATTTCCTCTCATTCAGCTATCAGAGTCAGAAACCTGATACCACAGCCCCCCCCCATCATCCCTTGCTCTGCACCCCCCTCCCCTGCTGAATCTTTTTGCATTTGATAGCTTGCTGGGGAAAGCAACAGTGAATTCTAATCCACACTAACTCCCCAAACACTGGTGATCACACATTTAAGCAGTACGTGTGTCTGGACAGACACACGTGCCAGATTTTAAACTGAATCATAAATCTGCTTTCATTTGCTAGTGGAAGGCTAAACTTCATCCTGTTTCCCCAAATTTATGATAGGTTGATTTCCCTAGGTTTGAATATTGCTCATACAAGGGGAAGTTGAGGTGGGGGTGGAGAGGGAGTAATGGTGATTTATTTTTTCTTTGCCAACTATTCTCTCTAGTCCTCTTTGGGACTAGAATACCCCCTCCTCTTCTCATTTCCTGTATGAAGACCAACCTGCCTCTATTACAGCCTAGTGTGACCATTCTTCCATAAGCCACACCCTCCTCAACAGGTGAAGAACAAAAGAAACAATAAATGAGCCCACTTCACCAAGTCTACTTCCTTTCACTTGAACCTTCCAACCCAAGTTAGGGAATCCTTGTGCCTCGCCTTCCTCTTTCCTCTTTGGCCACACTTGTCATGCCATCACCTTTGGTTCCTACATTCTTACTTTGGGTCTCAATCATTCTGACCAAATAAACCATTCAGTGCTTGGGTTCAGATCACCAGGTATGACTACAGAGGAGATTTTTCAGTGATAGGATGAAGTGGACCAAAGACAAAGATCCACAGGGCCTGCTATCCCTTAGCTAGTGACTCCAGGCATTGAAGGCTGTGATACGGACAATTACAGTAACCTTTGAGTTTATCCCTGGCTCTATCTGTCCCCCTTCTGGGGTTCACAGTAAGCTCTTTCAGTCTGGAATATGAGCCAATAGTTGGGTCATTATCCTTTCCCTGAAGGAACCTCCAGGTCTGATTCACTAGCCCAAGGTCACCCAGGGAACTAAGTAGTGGCAGAGCTGGTATTTGAACTAGGACTCTCCCAATCTAAACCCAGGACTCATTCTGTCACACCAGCCTGCTCTCTTCTCTTGGATTTCCAAGTAGTGATTAGTATAGCACACACTCCGTAAGCATATGGTGGTGAATTAATCCTCAGTATATTATCCTATTCATGGCTCATGGATTTTTATGGATTTTACCCATGTGTGATTGTGCTTTTTTTTTTTTCAGAGGAAGGGGAAGCAATGGAGTAGAATGCCTATTGGAAACAGAAATTAAATATTCCTTAGTTATATCAAGGTATGTGTTTATCTGGATCTTTTTTGAAAATGTTTATAGCTCTACGTATATAAACAAAATAGCACAACCAGCTCACCTTCCCCCATAGCTTTGACAAGATATTGAGAGAAATCTGGAATTTGTGGAATTATTGATATTTCACACCATTGTTTGTGGACAGGGAGATACCACCTATTGTGAAAAGGTTGAATTGCCAGGAATCTTTACTGAATTGCATATGCAAATATCAAAGAGCAACCATTTCCTGCTCTCTTAGGCTATTTGACATTAAAATGCATTTCAAGTGGTTTATCCTAGGTTTACACAGAATATTTTGAAATAAAGGCATGTTAGCTCAGGGCCATGGGCTTTTACAGCATTCGAAAAGGCTGAAACTTCTGACATGAAAGGGGCTATGAAATTGTAATGGGAAGGAAGAAATGTTGGCCTGGTCAAGGGTGTTCCTCTTAAGGAGAGGAATATATATATATTTATATATATATATATATATATATATATATATATATATATATATATATATATATATATATAAATGTACATATCAATAATTAATGTAATAATTTTTTAAGTCCTTATGTGTTCATTAAAGCAGGTCCCCTAAGTCCCTCTACTAGGGAATACCTTGTTAACCTAGTTCCATTTGTTATGTGTAATTGAAAGTCATAAAACTGTGTTTCTTTAAAGATCGTCCATAAATCAGATTCTCTACTCCTTGGATCAGGCCTTTCCCCCCAATTAGACAATGAGGTATCAAACGGAAGTAGTCTGTATTAATGAGGTTACATAAAGCTAGAAGTCTATCTAAGTTATAGCTAAAAAAAAGTCAGCACTTAAATGGAGCTGAACCATAACCCTATTAAATTACCACTAGTGGTGAACAGAATGGCACAGTGGAAAAAGTAATGAACTTGGAGTCAAAGGGAGGCAAATAAGTTTAGGTACCAATCCTTGTATTTAAACTTAAGGCAAACACTCTTTCCTACCCATTTGAATTCATTGAAGTTGAGGCCAATTTGGCCCATAAACAATCAGGGTACCATCATTTTGTTAATGGGCAGAAGAGTTGCTATATCACTGGGAGAAAATTGGACAGAAGGTACACTAGGTCAAGGCAATATGGCCTAAGTTGGGCCATATTTGGATTTGGCCACATGACAGGATGGGACCAAGGATGACAGCAGGAAGGCAACTGAATCCAACCGTGTATTTGGAATAGTGAGTTCTGGAAGAGAGGCTAGAAAGGGGAATAGACTGGCACAGCCAATTGGGGAGAAGATTGAGTTTATACTGAAGGCCTTGGCATGATAGTAAGCAGCTGCCAACATCGAATGACAGTGGATGGAAGAGGGAGAGAGAATGTATGGTGAAAATGTGGGGCAGAAATTCAAAGCTTCCTACCCAGACTTTGTCTCCTGGGAGCCAACCCATCTGTTTAATTCTGTCTAATGTGCATAGTTTAGAAGTACAGAAAGTAAACATTTTGTTTTTAACTGAGCTGACCATAACAGAAAATTGTATATAGATGAGCTCTCAAGAGATAATAGAATTTAAAGCTAGAAAGATCCATAGAGATCACCTCTTCATTTCACAGATTAGGAAACTGATGCCAAGAGAGGGAAAAGGAATTGCCCAAGGTCACATAGGTAGCCAACTACAAAGCCAAGATTAGAACTCAGATCCTCTCTTCTGATTCCAAATCCAGTCCTCTTGTTATTTCACCATAGTAATGGCACTTGTCTCACCTCCTACATACATCCTTTATTATTTCCATTGCCTAACCATTCACCTATAAACCATCCAAAACAGATAACCTGGTCACTTCTTGAAGATCCGTGGGGCACTTGGATTATCACTGAATATGGAAGATCATGTTAGCAGTAGCAGGCAGCAACTTTAGGCACCTTGGAGACTCCAGGCCTAGATTCCTACCCCCATCCCATCCTACTTGCCTATTGATAATTTTGACTCAGAGCTATTAACCTTGAAAAGTATCCTCTAGTTTGTTTTAGTGACTTAAGAGACCAGAAAATAAGATAAGAGGATTTTGTAACTGGAAGGGATCTTAGAGCTCAGCTAACAGATCCAGCACGGGCCAAGAATGCACCTGAGCAGAATTAAGTTGAGGCTGAGTGGCCTGGAGTCCCAGGAGACAGTCCCATACAAATTCAATAGAACCAAGAATGACAGATCTGTCTGTCCAGAGAGTTTCGTGGGGAGGGGAGGGTGGGATTGTGACCCCAAATTCCAGAGGACAAAGAGATGAGGGACAGGGGTGTTGTTGTTATAGGGAAGAAATGTGAAAGTACACCCTTCCAGAAAGGAAGTATGTTCCACCATGGCTGGATGTTGCCTCCGATAGGAAGAAAAGTCTTATTTCCCTGCGTCACTCCCAATAGAATGTGATACCTAAGAAAAGAATATTCTTTCTATTTGGTGGGGGGCCTCTTTCTCATTTTTCTATCTCCAGTGCCTGGAATGGAGCCTAGCACAGAGTGACTGCTTAAAAGATTGATCGATGAGTATGGCTCTGGCACTTAATCCAACCACCTCCTTTTATAGATGAGAAACTGAGTCCTAGATAGGAAAAGTGACATGCCTAGGGTTATTCTACTATTAAGTAACATTCAATCCCAGGGCTTCATCCAAGATACCTACTATACTAAGCTGTAACTTTCCATCTGTATAATTCTTTTTAGCATTTCAAAAATATTTTATTTCATCTCCTGGACAACCTAGGGAGGGAGGCAGGTAGGTAGCTTGGGTGTTTTTATTCCCACATTACAGATGAGAACATTGAGGCTTACAGAGGTCAGATCACACATAGGAAGATGGAGGCTGAGCCCACCTGCCAACTAAGGCACATGGTACCACTAGTTCATGCTATCTTTATATTTTGATGCGTTTCTTCCCCCGTCCCTCCAGATAATGCTTTGGATAAAAGACAAACAGATTGGCACTGTCAGACTCTCATCAAAGAGACATGAATGAACAGCTTGGCATTAATAGCTATTATCACCTCGACAAGAGAAGCTGGAATGATAATGTTAACTTTACCTCCCACTCCTCCTAATATTTCTATCTGGATATGGACCAAAACAATCCCTTAGCCGAGTAATTGGATTTCAAGTTCTTTTGGGAATTGATAAGAGAGTCAGGTGTGCTCCCAGGGCTGTCTTCTCCATTCTCTCAAACCATCCCTACTATGCCATTGCTAGCACTTACCTCCTTGGAACCTGAGGAGTGGAGAATACCCTCCTACCATGGCAGGGGGCATATTCCTTCATTGTCGTGTAGCATACCAAGTTGTAGATATGGATCCTTCCTTTTTCTGTGATCTGCTCCTCCCTTTCAGTGCCTCTATTTTCTGTAAGGTACCCACTGAATTCCTGTGGCTTAATGAGTACTGGAGGTGGCTACCCTTTCTGAAGCTCAAGACCCCTTCTGTTCTCTACCCCAAAATACTTGCTAGGTCATCATGCCATGCTTTGTTACCCATCAAATGCTATAGAAAAATGAGTGGTGGTTATTATTATTATTATTATTACTGCATCATGATCATTTTTGTTATTGTTGGAATTGCGATTTCAAGTATCTGTGTGATGTTACAACCATTTATATTATTCCATATCCCTGCCTTATTAGAGCATCATCATGATTTTCATGAAAGAAAGAAATGCTCAGATAATCATAACTCATATTTACATAAACCTTTCTGTGTTCTATATGTGATAGGAGATTGGCTAAAACATCTGTGCATACTTTAAAGTGGAGGTCCCTATCATTCTATGCCATTCGTTCTAGAGGGCAGCACCTTTAATTTACAGAGAGGTAAACTGAGGCTACTTGTATAGTCTATTTTTTTAAACCCTCACCTTCCATCTTAGAATCAATACTGCATATTGGTTCCAAAGCAGAAGAGAGGTAAGGGCTAGGCAATGGGGGTTAACTGACTAAGGCCAGATTTGAACCTAGGACCTCCCTTCTCTAGGCCTGGCTCTCCATCCACTGAGCCACCCAGCTGCCCTCAACTTGTATAGTCTAAAGAACATGAGCCATACTCTTAACCCTACCTCTCTGAATTTGCATTTCTTCCTCTCTGAAATGGAGCTAATAGATCAGCAAGGATTTATTAATCATCTACTACATATCAAGCACTGTTCTAGATGTTGGGAATGCTAAGACAAAGAATTAAATAATTCCTACTCTCCGGAAGCTTGCATACATGTTATATCTACATCACAGGGCAACTGTAAGAGAAGCTCTTACATAATCCTTAAGATGTTAAGTAAATGTAATTTACTACTATTATTGATGGGCTCACTCTGTTAAGAAGCAGCAGACCTGAGACTCAAGCCTGGATCATAATTAGCTGTCACTCAGTTGTTTCAGGCATAGTGGACTCTTCAGGACCCCATTTGGGGTTTTCTTGGCAAAGATACTGAAGTGGTTTGTTATTCTTTCTTTCTCGAGCTCATTTTACAGATGAGGAAACTAAGGCAAACAAAGTGTAATTACTTGCCCAGAGTCACCCAGCCAGTGAGTGTCTTGGACCAGATTTTTACTCTTCCTGAGTCCAGGCCTGACACTATCCACTACAGCACCCCCTAGCTGCCCGTGGGTCATGATAGTAAGTGGAATGAATCCATCTGATGGACGCAAGGCCACCTTCAGCCTCCCCAGCGGCTATCATGTGTAGTCTCCATCCCACTGAATTCTTACAAAACCAAATGAGGGGCTTAAGTTGTCATCTAACAAAGTCTCTCTGCCTTTTGTGTTCCCTGAAGGACAGTGACCACTGTGCCCATTGGGGTCTTCACTCAAAGGGGCTGGTTCAAGTCACAGGCACGATGGAATCTGGTCAATTCAGCCCGTCTCAGACTATGACACTGCTCTCATCAAGAACAAGAAGGAGTCTCTCATCACTTACTGGATTTGGGGCAGAAAAATAAAATCTAGGGCAGGGGAAGGCTGACACTTTGAGTTAGTCGGGATGTCTCACTAGTCTCTTGGGATTTCAGATGTTAAATAGGCAGCAGAATTAGAGTGACAGGAAAGCTTTTGAAACTCAGGTGAATAAGTCCATCACGAGTTTCTGAAAAAATCTAGGCTATGACCTTCATTGCATTGGGTTTCCTGCCAGGATGACAACGGGGTAAAAATATGGTTCCCCCCTCTTCTAGCAGGGGCATAAGGTTCAGGCAATATTCTTGGCTGTTTCCAAATTTATTCAGCTGCCTGTTCAAGGGGAGGAGATAGTATAAAGTCTCATGATCCGCTAAGAATGAGAAAGGAAAGAGGAAATCATGATCCAAGCAAAGGGAGGGCTCTCCAAATCATCACTGGGAAAAAGTCATAAGTGCATCCCCATTTATTGAGCACCTATTGCATACAGGGAAGGCAGAAAGCAGTGTTAGTGAGATGAATGTATCTTTCCCTTGATGCATCCATAAAGCAATATGCTACAAGGGAAAAGGCACTGGACCAAGATTTGGAGGCCTGTCGTTTAGTCTCAGCTCTGTCACTAACTGTAGCATCTGAGTTAGGAACATTGTTTCTCTTAACTGCACTTTATTTATCTGTAAAATGGGAAGAACAGAGCAATGACTAATAATTCTAGTACCTGGGGCAACTTCTATTCTGAAGAGGAGGTCAAAAATATGAACACTCCTGCGTATGGAAGGAAAGAAAGAAAGAAAGAAAGAAAGAAAGAAAGAAAGAAAGAAAGAAAGAAAGAAAGAAAGAAAGAAAGAAAGAAAGAAAGAAAGAAAGAAAGAAAGAAAGAAAGAAAGAAAGAAAGAAAGAAAGAAAGAAAGAAAGATAGAAAGATAGAAAGAGAGAGAGAAAGAAAGAAAGAAAAGAAAGAAAGAAAGAAAGAAAGAAAGAAAGAAAGAAAAGAAAGAAAGAGAGAGAGAGAAAGAAAGAAAAGAAAGAGAGAGAGAGAGAGAGAGAGAGAGAGAGAGAGAGAGAGAGAAGTATTTATCATTTATGTGCTAAGAGCTTTACAAATCTTATCTCATTTGAGCTTCACAACAACCCTGGGAGATTGTTCAATTGCTATTGTTGCTCAGTTGTTTTAGTTGTGTCTGAATCTTCATGACCACATTTGGGGTTTTCTTAGCAAAGATACCAGAGTGGTTTGCCATTTCCTTCTTTAGCTCATTTTATAGATGAGGAAACCAAGGCAAACAGGGAAAAATGACTTGCCCAAGGTCATTCATATAGCTAGGAAGTGTTTGGAGCCATATTTAAATTCAGGAAGACAAGTCTCTCTGACTTCAGGCCTAATGTTCTACCCACTAGCTTCCTCTGAGAGTTAAGGGCTCTTACCCTCATTTTGCAGTTGAGGAAATTGAGACAGGATTATGTAGCTAATAAATGTCTAAGGTCACATTTTAACTCAGGTCTTCCTGACTCAAGGCCCAGTGCTCTATCTACTGTGACACCTCTTTATCTGGTTGAGGTAAAGTAGGGGAATAGATCATAGGAACTGAGGCAGTTCAAGAGGTAGGAGGCCATTGAAGGGAACAGGGATTTAGATGATGAAGAAGAAGATACCAGAATGCCTGGAAAGAAGGAGGGGAGACTAGGAAGTTTAGAAATGAGAGCACGGAGAATCTGAACAGAATGTAGAGAACTTTTAAAAGATGTTTCTCAATGCCGGTGGCTGAAGGAGGGTCTCAAAGTCACAGCAAGGAGTGAGGAATACAGCTGCTTCTTCTGGTCCCATGTGAGAGAAGCAGCTTTGGAGAGTATGCCAAAAGGGGGGAATCTTTCAAAGAAAGCTACATTTCAGGGAGTACTTGATTATAGAAAATTATGTCAGAGAAGCAGTGTAGGTGTAAGACCCATAAATTTGGGGCTGGAAGAGACCTTAAAGGTCACTCACTCCAACCCCTTGATCTTACAGAAGGGACAACTAGGACTTGATTTTTCAAACACACATTCAGTATTCTTTGGGGTCCAAGCCAATTCAACAAGTACCTGCTATATTCTCGACTTTGTGCTAGCCACTGAGACCCAAAGACCAAATGAAGAGCCCCTACCTTCAGGGAGCTTCCATTCTACCAGGAAAGTATAAAGTATAAAGTCAATCAAGCAAACAAGTTCTTATTAAGCATCTAGCCAAACACAGTGCAAGGTTGGCACAAAGACAAAAATTAACAAGTTCCTGTCTTCAAGGAGTTTATAGTTTATAGGTGAAGACAGCATGTATACCTGCAAGAATATGTAAAGTGAGATAAGAGTGTGAGATAAGGCTGGAAAGAGAAATTGGAGCTAAATTGTAAAGCCTTAAATTCCAGGTAGAAGAGTTTATATTTTTGTTTTAATCTTTTTTTAAACTCTTATCTTCAGTATTAGTCTCAATTTTAAGACAAAAGAGCATCAAGAGCTAGGCATAACTGAGGATAAGTGATTTGTCTTGGGTCACACAAACTAGATTTGAACCCAGGTCCTCTCAACTCCCAGCCCCAAACTCTATCCACTGTACTACCTAGCTGCCCGAATTTATACTTTGTTGATAGCTGACCTACCCCTATATGGTAGCAAAGCATTTTAATATATAAAAAGTACTTTAACATAATAATATTTCTACTCTCAAAATTGAAGGATCTGCGATTTGGCCAGTGTCCGCCATTGTCCTCTAACAGAGATGTACGAGTTGGAGATGTATCCTTCTGTAATTCGGTAAACCATTTCATAAGTAGTGGCCACAGTATTCAGGCTCCAAAGACTCTTCAAACTTAACTACGTTGGTCTTTGAACAACAGACCTGCAGTTGATCCCAAAGCTCCTACCTGAAGCCTGTCTAACTTAGTAGGACCTGGCACTATTTGCATTCTGCTGGCACAGCCTTGGAGAGCCCCTCCCCGCCCCGGGGCTTCTGGGAAGCACTGGGGTAGGACATTAGTGGAGGAGGTGCTCATTTAATACAGCTGCTGCTTCTGCAGATAGACTCCCAGACTTTCTTCTGCTGCTCCACAAAACCAATTTGAAGTTTTAAAGGGTGATACAGCATAGTAGATTGGCATAATGGAAATGTTTCCAGAACCTTTACGAAGAAGAATGAGGAACAAAGAATGTGGATGTCTGGAGATAAAAATGAGCTTGGGAAAAGATTCAATGGTTATGTGTAAGACATTTCATCGGAGGCATGGAGCATATTACTAATATTGACTTAACCAGAGAGTGATTAAATGTCAATCGTTTACACAATAAGCATCAGCTCAGAACGCTCTGTTTACCACCCTCTAAGAGATGAGTCACCTACTTCTTGCCCCAGAGCTTGACATCAGCTTTAATAAGGAAGTGATAAATACCAAGATTCTTAGCCTACTAGAGGCAGCAAACCCATTTATAGGAAGTACATAAGACCAGGAGGGGACATGCCAACCCACCTAATGACCAAACACATGGTTTGCCTGAGGTTGGTTTACTTTTTCATTAATTTGACTGAATTTTGGACTTACTCTATGATGAAGCTGTTAGAGCTGGAAAGAACCTTAGATATCATCTGATCACAGAATCTCAGTGTTAGAAGGGACCTCAGAGGGTTCCGGTACAACCTGTATGTGATGAAGCAGCATTACCAAGACATCAGCCAGCCTCTCCTTGAAGGTGTCAAGTAAGGGGTGGCCCATTCTACTTTTTGATAGTTTCTCATTGTCAAGAAGTTTTTTCCCAGACATTGGGCTGAATTCTATCTTTGTAACTTTAACTCAAGGCTCCTGGTTCTGTGTCCCGGGATCAGGTAAAATAAATCCTTCTTCTTTTTTTTTTAAACCCTCATCTTCCATCTTGGAATCAATACTATGTATTGGTTCCAAGAAAGAAGAACGGTAAGGACTGGGCAATGGGGGTCAAGTGACTTGCCCAGGGTCACATAGCTGGGAAGTGTCTGAGGCCATATTCAAACCCAGGACTTCTCATCTCTAGGCCTGACTCTCAATCCACTGAGCTACCCAGCTGCCCCTCCCTCTTCTACTTAGAGAAATAATGTGACTTAGTAAATGCAGAGCCAGCCTGAAAGCCAGAAAGAACTGAGTTCAAGTCCTACCTCTGACCCATATTGACTATGTGATCCTGGGAAAGTTGTTTTATCCTCCCACTGCCCCTAAGCTATTCTCTCAGTTGCAGAGAATGTACTGATCTGCATTGGGAAAGCGAGGTTCCTCACCTGGGAGTTGCCTAGCTCAATGAAATTATAGATCTAGCCCCCTTCCACTTAATAATCCTTTCCAGACTTGAAGACAGGTGTCAGGCATCTTCCCTGTTTTCTGAAGGCCTTACATCCCCATTTCTTTTGGGTAGTCCTTACATGTTATATTCTTGAGGTCTTCACCATCCTAGACACCCTCCCTCGGCTTTCTCAAGCTTATCAGTGACCTAACTAAATTGTGGCACCCAAAAGCAAACATTACTTTAGATGGTGTCTGACCACAACAGTGTACTACAGGATTTCAGCCTGTCATGTTCTATAAATACTCTGCCTCTCCTAATGCAGCCTAAGTTCATAATAACTTTTATGGATGCCATATGATACTGTCTACTTACATTTCACTTACAGTCCACTAGCCCCTGGGACCTTTCTCTGCTGAAGGGAGCTGCACTTCCCCAAAGTTATACTTATGAAGTTGGTTTTTTGAGCCCTGATGTAAAAGTTTACATCTGTCTCTATCAAATTGCATCCTATTAGATTCATCCCAACTTTATAGTCAACTAAGACATTTTTGGATCCCAACTTGGTCATTCACCAAGTTAGCTATCCTTCCTAGCTTCCTCTTAGCTACAAATTGGACTAACATAATATATATCTCCTGAGCTCTAGTCTTATATTATCAACTACCTGTGCGTCCTCTTCCCCCTGGATGTCCTATAGGTTTCTCAGACTCAATAGGTCTACGATGTAGCTTGTTTTCTCTCTAAACTCAGCCTTCATCCTAATTTCCTTATTTCTTTTAAGGATAGAACTAGCCTTCTGCTTGGCATTCCAACCTAATTAGTCTACTTGTTTTCCCTGTATGTGATATTCTACCCTCTTCCATTTTGTTCATTCACATATTATTCCTCGTGCCCAGAGTGGTTTCTATCTTTACCTTACCTCTTGGAATATCTAGCTCCCTTCTATTTTCAAGTCAAATGCTACCTTCTCTAAGAAATCTTTCCTAATTCCTTTAGTTTTCATTGCTGTCTGCCTCTCCTCCTACAAATATATACTCATATACAATCACACAAAATTATTATATATTTGTTCTATATTTATTTCTTTATGTATATGTTGTTCCTGAACTTGAACTCAGTAGAATATAAGCTCCTTGAGAGCAGAGACATTTTCTGTCTTTATTTTTTTCAAAAATTTTATTTAATTAGTAAATTTAGAACATTTTTCCTTGGTTGCGAGAATCATATTCTTTCCCTCCCCTCTCCCACCCCTTCCCATAGCCAACACACAATTCCACTGGGTTTTATATGTGTCCTTGATCAGAATCTATTTCCATGTTGTTTAGAGTCTACATCCCCAATCATATCCCCTTCGACCCATGTAATCAAGCAGTTGTTTTTCTTTTGGGTTTCTACTCCCACAGTTTTTCCTCTGAATGTAGAGAGGGTTCTTTCTCATAAATCCCTCCCAGTTCTACAGGATCACAGCATTGCCACTAATGGAGAAGTCCATTATATTTGATTGTACCACAGTGTATCAGTCTCTGTGTACAATGTTTTCCTGGTTCTGCTCCTTTCACTCTGTATCACTTCCTGGAGGTCGTTCCAGTCTCCATGGAAATCCTCCACTTTATTATTCCTTTGAGCACAATAGTATTCCATCACCAACAGATACCACAATTTGTTCAGCCATTCCCCAACTGAAGGGCATCCCCTCATTTTCCAATTTTTTGCCACCACAAAGAGCACAGCTATGAATGTTCTTGCATAAGTCTTTTCCCTTATTATCTCTTTGGAGTACAAACCCAGCAGAGCAATGGCTGGATTAAAGGGCAGACAGTCTTTTATCACCCTTTGGGCATAGTTCCAAATTGCCCTTCAGATTGGTTGGATCAATTCACAACTCCACCAGCAATGCATTAATGTCCCAACTTTGCCACATCCCCTCCAACATTCATTACTTTCCTTTGCTGTCATGTTAGCCAATCTGTTATATGTGAGGTGATACCTCATAGTTGTTTTGATTTGTATTTCTCTGATTATAAGAGATTTAGAACACTTTTTTCATGTGTTTATTAATAGTTTTGATTTCTTTGACTGAAAATTGCCTATTCATGTCCCTTGTCCATTCATCAATTGGGGAATGGCTTGATTTTTTTGTACCTGAAAAGCCAGAAATAAATTTTTGTAATATGTTAGCTCATCCTACCCATGAGCAATTCATATTTTTCCAATTGTTTAGATCTAGTTTTAATTGTGTGGTGAGTATTTTATAGTTATTTTCATATAGTTCCTGCATTTGTCTTGGCAGATAGATTCCTAAATTTTTTATATTGTCTAGGGTGATTTTAAATGTAATTTCTCTTTCTAATTCTTGCTGCTGAAATGGGTTGGAGATATATAGAAATGCTGATGACTTATGTGGGTTTATTTTGTATCCTGTGACTTTGCTAAAGTTGTTGATTATTTCTACTAGCTTTTTAGTTGATTCTCTAGGATTCTTTAAGTAGACCAACATATCATCTGCCAAAAATGATAGATTGGTCTCCTCATTGCCTATTTTAATACCTTCAATTTCTTCTTCTCTAATTGCTACTGCTAGTGTATCTAGTACAATGTTAAATAATAGAGCTGATAATGGGCATCCTTGTTTCACTCTTGATCTTGGAAAAATTTATAGTTTATCCCCATTGCAGATGATGTTTGCTGATGGTTTTAGATATATACTGTTTATTATTTTTAGGAAAGGCCCTTCTATTCCTATGCTTTCTAGTGTTTTTAATAGGAATGGGTATTGTATTTTATCAAAGGCTTTTTCTGCGTCTGTTGAGATAATCATGTGGTTTTTGTTGGTTTGCTTGTTGATATGGTCAGTTATTTGGATGGTTTTCCTAATGTTGAACCATCCTTGCATTCCTGGTATAAATCCCACCTGATCATAATGAATAACCCTCATGATTACTTGCTGGAGTCTTTTTGCTAGTATTCTACTTAAGATTTTTGCATCTATGTTAATTAAAGAGATTGGTCTGCAGTTTTCTTTCTCTGTTTTTGACCTGCCTGCCTGGAATCAGTAACATATTTGTGTCATAAAAGGATTTTGGTAGAACTCCTTTGCTTATTCTGTCAAATAGTTTGTATAGTATTGGGATTATCTGTTCTTTGAATGTTTGATAGAATGCACTTGTGAATCCATCTGGACCTGAGGATTTTTCCTTAGGGAGTTCTTGATGGCTTGTTCAATTTCTTTTTCTGGTATGGAATTATTTAAGTATTCTATTTCTTCTTATGTTAATCTAGGCAATTTATATTTTTTGAAATATTCATCCATATCGCATAGATTGTCATATTTGTTGCCATATAATGGGGCAAAATACTTCTTAATAATTACCTTAATTTCATCTTCATTAGAGATAAGATCTCTTTTTTATCTTGGATACTGTTAATTTGATTTCTTCTTTCCTTTTTTTTTTATCAAAGTGACCAGTACTTTGTCTATTTTATTTGTTTTTTCAAAGTACCAGCTTCTAGTCTTATTCATTAATTTAATAGTTCTTTTACTTATGATTTTATTAATTTCTCCTTTGATTTTTAAGATTTCTAATTTAGTTTTCATCTGGGGATTTTTAATTTGTACACTTTCAAGTTTTTTAATTTGCATGCACAATTCATTGACCTCTGCCCTCCCTAATTTGTTAATATATGAATTCAGGGATATAAATTTCCCCCTGAGTACTGCTTTAACTGCATCCCATAGATTTTGAAAGTACATCTCATCATTGTCATTTTCTTCAATGAAATTATTAATTGTTTCTCTGATTTGTTCTTTAACTAGCCAGTTTTAGAGAATCACATTATTTAATTTCCAATTAATTTTTTATTTGCCTCTCCATGTACCCTTACTAATTATTATTTTTATTGCATTATGATCTGAAAAGGCAACATTTATTAGTTCTGCTCTTTTGCATGTTTTTATGCCCTAATACATGGTCAATCTTTGTGAATGTACCATGTGTTGATGAAAAGAATGTGTATTCCTTTTTGTCCCTATTTATTTTTCTCCACATATATATTAACTCTAAGTTTTCTAAGATTTAATTCATATCTCTTACCTCTTTCTCATTTATTTTTTGCTTTGATTTATCTAGTTCTGATAGAAGAAGGTTCAGTATCATTTTACTATCTATTTCCTCCTTCAACACCACTAGTTTCTCCTTTAGAAATTTGGGTGCTATAACATTTATTGCATATATGTTGAATACTGATATTTCCTCATTGTTTATACTGCCATTCATCAGGATGTAATATCCTTCCCTATCTCTTTTAATCAGATCTATTTTTACTTTGGCTTTGTCAGATATCATGATTGCAACTCCTGCCTTCTTTTTCTCATTTGAAACCCAATAGATTTTGCTCCAGCTTTTCACCCTCATTCTGCATGTGTCTACCTGCCTCGTGTGTGTTTCTTGTAGAAGGCATGTGGTAGGTTTTTTATTTCTAATCCACTGTGCTATTTGCTTTTGTTTTATGGATGAGTTCATTCCATTCACATTCAGAGTTATGATAAACAGCCCTATATTCCCTAAAATTTTGATATCCTCTTCTAGTTCTGCCCTTTCTTTTTTCACTATTTCCTTTGAAACCAGTGGTTTGCTTTTAATCAGTCCCAATAATCCCCACCTTTATTTTACTTCCCTTTCTTCCCCCTCCATTTTTTCCCCTTCTTATTATTTTTTGGGGTCTATTAAATTCCTTCCCCTCTTTCTTCCTCTCCTTTTTGTACTCCCCATCCCATTCCCCCCACCCTTTAGTTTTCCCCTTCTCACTTTCCCTATAGGGGAAGATAGAATTTGATACCCCAAAGAATCTAGATGCTATTCCCTCTCAGAATTGATTACACTGAGAGCAAAGTTTAAGTATTACCTATTAGCCCTCTCTTCCTCTAATGCTTATAATAATATTCTTCCCCTCCCCTTCCCATGTGCCTCTTTATGTGATATATAGTCCTATTTATCTTATTCCTTCAAGTTTCTCTTGGTGTCATCTTCTATTCCCCTTCTCCCCCCCCCTTTTTTACATATCATCTTAGGCCACTTATTAACTCAATCTCTACTTATTAATAATTCTTCTAATTACTATAATAGTGAATATAACTTTTGAGAGTTACAAATAACATTTTCCCTATATTAAAATAATCAATTTGATCTTATTATAGCCCTTAAAGAAGAAAAATTAAATAGAAACAATTTTTTTTCTTTCCCCTCTCTTCGTTATTTACCTTTTCATGTTTCTCTTGATTTTTGTGTTTGGATATCAAGCTTTCTGCTTAGTTCTGGTCTTTTCATTACAAATACTCTGAAATCTTCTTTTTTGTTGAATGCCCATACTTTCCCCTGGAAGCATATAGTCAGTTTTGTTGGGTAGGTGATCCTTGGTTGAAGACTCAATTCTCTTGCCTTTCTGAATATCATATTCCAAGCCTTGCAGTCCTTTAGTGTGTAAGCTGCCAGATCTTGTGTGATCCTGATTGATGCTTCTTGATATCTGAATTGTCTCTTTATGGCTTCTTGTAAAATTTTCTCCTTAGCTTGGAAGCTCTTAAATTTGGCAGTTCTATTCCTGGGGGTTGTCTTTTGAGGATATAGTGTAGAGAATGTTCTATGAACTCTTTCAATGTCTATTTTGCCCTCTTATTCAATAATATCAGGTCAATTTTCTTGGATAATTTCTTGTAGTATAATGTCAAGATTTCTGTTTATTTCTGGGTTTTCAGGTAGACGAATGATTCTCAAATTGTCTCTTCTAAACCAGTTTTCATTATCAGTCATCTTCTCAGTGAGATATTTCATTTTTCCTTCTATTTTGTCAGTCTTTTGACTTTGCTTTATTAATTCTTGCTGTTTTGCAAGATCATTGGCTTCCAACTGCCCAATTCTGGTCTTTAAAAACTGGTTTTCCACTATAATCTTTGATTTTCCACTATAATCGTTTGATTTTCCTTTTTGGTTTGGTCTATCTTGCTTTACCTGGCTTCCAGCTATTTAATTTTGGTCTGTAATTTATTTATCATTTCATTTGAGTTCTGGGATTCTTTCTCCAATTGTGAGTTACTGTCTTTTAAACTGTTATTTTCTTTTTTATCTATTTTCCACTTTTCTTTACAATATCCTTCCATCTTTTTTATAAGCTCCAATTTAAATTCTTCAAGCACTTGTGGCCAATTTCCATTTTTTGAAAGGTTTGGATGCATTTATTTGTTTGCCCTCTTCTGCTATTTCCTCTGTAGTCTGGATTTTTCCTTCATAAAAATTATCCAGGGTCAAAACCTTTTTCTTGATCTTCTTGGAGGTTGGAAGTTGTATTTTCTGGGCATTGTTTGCCATCACTAATCTGGTTTTTCCTTTCCTTTCGAGTCAGGAGTTTGAGTGAGGAGGGCAGGCTCTCTGTGTATGGAGACAAGGAGCATGTTTTTTGCCTGAGGGTACCTTTCCAGTCTCCACAGCTTCTACTGTTTGCAGCCCTTCTCTGTGCTATCTACAAGCCCAAGGTCTGTGCTCTTCCACCTGTTGGGGTCTCAAGTCTAGCAGCTCTCAGGGAGTAGGTCATTGGTGGTCTTAGTCAGCTTCCAAGGACCTAGAGGTGCCCCTCGCTCGCTCACTGATTCTACTGCATGCTGGCTCTGAGTCTAGCACACTGGCTCCATAGGTGCGGTGGTAGAGGGTATATCAGCTTGCATTTTGGTGGAAGATATTTCAGTGCCTTATAGTGTGGAAATGCTCAAATCCCATAGACTTCAATGCTGCACTCTACTGTGGAGTCCCTTCATATGAATTTGGTTTTTTGGTCTTTTGAGGTAGTCTATATTGGTAGGCAATGAGGAGAGGTAGATTCCTGTGTCTAAACTGCAGCCATGTTTACATGGAAGTCCCATTTTCTGTATTTATATCTCCCTTGCCTTGTACAATGCCTGGCCCACGATGGTCATTTTTTAATGTTTGTTGAGTTGTATTGTGTTGAATTAGATTATCCTAATCATTGAAAAAATTGTCAGCACAAGATCAAGAACAGATCCCAGAGAATTCTGTCAGAAGGCTCTCTTAAAGACATCATTGATTCATTTATGAATATGATTTAAGTCTTATCATTCAAAAGGCTCCAAATCTACCATATGATTTAATACTGACCACTTCTTTACACTTTGTTTACAAAGATAGCATGAGGGACTTGATTGAGTGTTTTCCTAGACTCTAACTCTGTTATATCTGTATCATTTCTCTATCAGTCTAGTAAGTATTAGGAAAGGAAATTAGGCTAGTCTAGTGTTATCTGTTCTTAATTAAACCCTTTTGGCTCTTTGCAACTGCTGTTTCCCATTCTAAATGTCCACAAACCATTTCTTTAATAATATCCTCTAACCCCTTCATTCAAGTTATGTGTTCTAATCATTTAATTTTATAGTTGGGGAAACCAAGATCCAGAGAGGCAAAATGACTTGCCTACAGTTAAACAGGTAGTAATTAGCAGAGTTACCATTAGATATCCTTACTCCAAATCCCTCTCTCTTTATTACCATTCTCAACCTCTTTCAATTGATTGAATTGACTATTTATTTTATCCTGGTGCCAATCTAACCAGAGAATCTGTAATGGCATTAGAGATAACACACCATTTCTAGTCTTCAGCCTGTCATTCTCTTTTATGCTACAATGCTTGAAGAAGAAGGGAATGAAGAGTGAAATCAAAGTGTATGGTTTTATTTTTCCATTATAATTCTTCCTTTCTTCCCTTCCCTTCACTGAAAATCACATTATGTATCTGTGAATGCCTAACTTACTCTCTACATATAGAGCTGAAAGGGACCTCAGAGGCCATCTAGCCCACTCTCATTTGACAGAGAAAGAAACTGAGGCCCAGAGAGGGAAAGTCACCCAGGTAGTAGAAGTTTTTGGATCCCTTTTATCTTCTTCCTACCTTTCGTTTGCAATACCTACCTGCCCATTTATCAATTTCAAACAGAACAGAAATGGCCACAACAGCTGAGTATGTTGATCTGAACATTTCCTAGCACAGAAGCAACTTCTAGCTCCATGAGTAATAAATCATCAGCAACATAACAAATTAGATCACTCAAGCTTGGATTCTCTCTTCTAGAGATGCTCCTCTGGACAACAAGCCCAGATTCAAAACTGTTATCCTAAGGAGAAAAATCATTCAGTTCCATGGCAGAGGTCCAAAGATATACTTGAGTAATTTCTTTCTCTTGTAATTAAAAGCACTCATCTAAGAGGGTACTTAAAATCAGAGAAAAAAAACATCCTTTTTCTGTCTGGGGTAATCTCACTTTGTGTTTGATGACAGGACTTCTTGGGTGGGTTAGAAATTTCCTTCCAAGTCAGTATGGAAATTCTGAAATTGCCCACTGGAGGGCCTTTGACTTAACTAGAATATCATATTGGTGATGATGGATGCTTGCTCAAGATCCAGAAAATCATCCAATGTAAATTTAGAGGCAGGAGTTAGAGAGTTTGGGTGGGTATGTTTAATTTTTCATATTCCTTTTAAAAATCACATTTCCTTTGCCTAGCCTTTTAGGTATAAAGTCTACTATAAGGACTCTTCATAATAGAAAAAAGGGAAAAGGATTGTTACCAATCAATAGCTAAATTTTTGGCAGAACCAGAAATGAGAACCCAGAAAAAATCAAAGTTCTTTTATTTACTTCTATTTCTAGTCTGTTATGCTTTATATTATGCCACACTGCTTATAATGTTGGGGAAATGGAGTAGGAAAGAAGCAGCAATGTTGTCACAGAGATCCTCTAGATACTCTAGAACCTTTATTCTGTCTATCAGACACTACTTACTCTTGGCTAGGAAAATAGATCATGTGTTGACATTACTAAAACTGTGGCTTATGAAATTAATGGAGGAAGAGCTAAATTAGTCATTATGATTCAGTAGTTATCATCATAATCATCAATAGACATTGCCATAGCTGTGTGGATTCTTTATTATGAGTATCGATTATGAAAACCAACACAGTGATCCATCCCCATTCATTTTCCTGGGCTTCAGTCTATTTCAGAGTGGTTGGCCTTTTAGTTTCTAAAAGTAGAGCTAAAAGAATTTTTACTACATGAACAAAATAAAACATCAGAGCTGGAAAGGTTCACTAGAGATATAATGTTACCCTCCCATTTTACATATGAGGAAACCAGGACTCAGACATATTAAGTGATTTGAGTATTAAAGGTAGGAAAGGTGATGCTTGAACCCAGATAATCTGACTCCAGATCCTTTGCTCTTTTCACTGCGCCATGTTGCCTCACTTTGGGGACCTTGATATACACAACTTCATTTCCAATTCTTTTCTTTCCGTGATGATATATGGCGATGAGCTATGGATAGCCATGGTCTCCAAAGAATTAAAGTTGCGGGTCACACAAAGGAGAGGTTCATGATGGGTGACATATCACTAAACTTGAATTTCATGGGAGAAGTGATTTAAAGGACATTATGAGAGAAATGTTGGACTAGTAAAGGAAGTGCATGAGTCATGTAGAAAGAATAAGGGATAACCAATGGGCAAGTGACTTGGTCCATGGGCACCCTAACCCTAAAAGTTGGGATGGCTTATAGTCAATGACACTGGAAAGTAGCATTTGTATCAGTGTGAACACAGATGCATTGAAGTTCCTAAGTATATCTATTCTAGTGTAAATCTTTCTAGGCCTCAATATCTCTAAGCTAAATGGGAACAGTAATACTAGCCATGCATTTGTAAATTGCTTTGACATTTCCAAGGAAGGACAATTTGAACACGAAATCTGATAGTTTCCTTTCATTTTTAAATCTTTACTTTTCTTTCTTTTTGTTCCTGATGGTTTCTCCCATACTGACAAGGGAACAGACTTGAGTGTCAGCATTTTTCTATCACCTGATCTCTGATTATATTCATGAGATGGAGATTTAGAGTGAATGCTTTATTAATAGGGAACAACCTACAAGTATATTAAATGTTTCACTTATCCATTTAAATCCTTTAAAAACCCTTTTAACTTTGACAAGCATAGAGAAAAACTTCACTACTTGTGGGTGGCCAAGAGTAGGGAAACATCTGCAATTGAATGCTGGGAGGGATGTCAGATGTCATCTAGTATAATCCTCTCATTTTACAGATGAAGACACTGAGACCTCAATAGGTTAAGTAACTTGCCTAAGGTCATACAATGACTAGAGAGCTCATTAAATAATAACTCCCATCACTTGGATGTAGCTCTAACTGGAAGTGGAGTTCAGCATTGTCTTAGGCTGAGCATACCAGTCTCATATGGAAGTTTCTTGAATCAAGAGGGAATGGAAGGAATTGAAAACAAAGAGGCATTGCAAGATACATGTATTCATGTGTACTAGTTGGCAGGGCAGAGACCAGAGGGAAAAAGAAAGTGGTGTTTGCTCTATTTGCTATTTGATATGACTATTCTACATTTTTAATAGAAACCAATCCTAGGGGGCAGAATCATGCATCAAGAATCCCCCCACATTCCATCTGAAATTGATGTTCCACTCATGTCTCACTCAGGAGAAATAAAATTCAATAAAAGCAACTAAAAATACAAAGAGCAGCCTAATGACAGGATGAGAACCATAGACTATAGATGTTGGAGATCATTTGATTCTCTCCATGGAATTTCAAAATCAGAAGGGACTTCAGACGCCATCTAATCTATCCAATGCTAGTAGAGAAATCCTCTTTAGAGCATCCCCAGGAAGTGGTAATCCAGGCTTTTCTTGACCACCTTGAGTGAGCAGAAATGTGTTAAGGGAGGCCATTCTACTATGGTATGGCACTAATGAGGAAGAAGGTATTTTCTGACACCAAGCTTCAATCTTTTCCCCTGAAACTTTTCCCTCCCTCTCCTCCTGGACCATTACCTCTAGTTCAACTTTCTAAAGTCAAGCAGAACAAGTCTAATTACTTTTCCATGTTTTGAATACTTGAAAAATATGTTAGGCTATGCCACTTAAAGTCTTTTCTTCCTTAGACTAAACATTTTCCAGTTCAAGGGAATGAAAGAGGTTTGGAACATCTAGATGGTACCATGGATACAGTGCTGGAGGTAAAGGTAGGAAGACCTGAGTTCTATAGTTTTCTTTCTCTGTTTTTGACCTGCCTGGCTTTGGGTTCAGTGCCATGTTTGTGTCATAAAATGAATTTGGTAGAACTCCTTCTTTGCTTATTCTGTCAAATAGTTTGTATAATATTGGAATTAGTTGTTCTTTGAATGTTTGATAGAATTCATTTGTGAATCCATCTGGACCTGAGGATTTTTTCTTAGGGAGTTCTTTGATGGTTTGTTCAATTTCTTTTTCTGATATGGGATTGTTTAGGTAGTCTATTTCTTCCTCTGTTAGTCTAGGCAATTTATATTTTTGTGAATAGTCATCCATATTACCCAGATTGCCATATTTATTGCCATATTATTGGGCATAATAATTTTTAATGATTGCCTTAATTTCCTCATCATTAGAGGTGAGGTCTCCCTTTTCATCTTGGATACTATTGATTTGGTTTTCTTCTTTCCTTTTTTTAATTAGATTGACCAATACTTTGTCTATTTTATTTGTTTTTTCAAAGTACCAGCTTCTAGTCTTATTTATTAAATCAATAGTTCTTTGACTTTCAATTTTATTAATTTCTCCTTTGATTTTTAGGATCTCTAATTTAGTCTTCATCTGAGGATTTTTAATTTGTTCACTTTCTAATTTTTTAATTTGCATGCCCAATTCATTGGCCCTCTCTAATTTGTTAATATATGAACTAAGGGATTTGAATTTCCCCCTGGGTACTGCTTTGACTGCATCCCATAGATTTTGAAAGTATATCTCATCATTGTCATTTTCTTCAATGAAGTTATTAATTGTTTCTCTGATTTGTTCTTTAACTAACCAATTTTGGAGAATCATATTGTTTAATTTCCAATTAATTTTTTATTTGCCTCTCCATGTACCCTTATTAATGATTATTTTCATTGCATTGTGATCTGAGAAGGTTGCATTTATTATTTCTGCTCTTTTCTACTTGTTTGCAATGTTTTTATGCCCTAATACATGGTCAATTTTTGTGAATGTACCATGTTCTGCTGAAAAGAATGCGTATTCCTTTTTGTCCCTATTTATTTCTCTCCACATATCTACTAAGTTTAATTTTTCTAAGATTTCATTCACTTCTCTTACCTCTTTCTTATTTATTTTTTGGTTTGATTTATCTAGTTCAGATAGAGGAAGGTTCAGGTCTCCCACTATTATAGTTTTTCTATCTATTTCATCCTTGAGCTCCACTAGTTTCTCCTTTAGAAACTTGGATGCTATGCCATTTGGTCCATACATGTTGAGTACTGATATTTCCTCATTGTCTATACAAAGGGTAATTCTTAAAGCCTAATACTAGCCCTAAATTCCAGTCTCATAATTATAAGGTGGTAACTCAGAGTTGTTTTAATTTGCTTTCCTCTAATGAATAGTGATTTAGAACAGTTTTCATATGACTACAGTTATCTTTGATTTCTTTCTCTGAAAACTGCCTGTTAATATTTTGGGCCATTTATCAATTGGGGAATGGCTCTTTTTAACTTATTATTTTAATATTTTAAGTAACAAGTTTTGACTTGGTCTTGATGTCATCTTTCTACTACCCTGTCCACTACCCCTGTAAAGCATATTTTTAAAAATATCAAACCCCCCAAACAAATTCCTCAAAATATATTTACCTAGTCCAGTATTGAATGTCTCTTTCTGCAGTTTAAATTCATCATCTCTCTGTCAGGGGGTAAATGACATGTTCCTTCCTCCTTCTTTTGGTTTTATGGGATCAAGTCAATGATCAGAGTCCTTAAGGGTTTTTTTTGTTTTGTTTTGTTTTGTTTTAAACCCTTACCTTCCATCTTGGAGTCAATATTGTGTATTGGCTCCAAGGCAGAAGAGTGGTAAGGGCTAGGCAATGAGGGTCAAGTGACTTGCCCAGGGTCACCCAGCTAGGAAGTGGCTGAAGTCAGATTTGAACCTAGGACCTCCCATCTCTGGGCCTGGTTCTCAATCCACTGAGCTACCCAGCTGCCCCCTTAAGTTTTTTTGCAGTTGCTTTTCTCTGTAATGCTGTTGTGTAAATTGCTCACCTATTTCTGGCCATTTTGCTCTGTATCAGTTTATAAAGATCTTCCAAGTTTCCTCTGAATTTATCCATTTTGCTTTTTATAGTTCAGTGATATTCCATTATATTCCTATACCATAATTTGTTTAGTCATCCCCCTAAAAGTAGTCAGCCCCTCAATTTCCAATATTTAGCTACCCCCCCCAGAAGAGCTGCTATTTATATTTTTGTACATATAGATCCTTTTCCTCTTGGGAAGGGGGCAATATAGGCCTAGTAGTGATATTGATAGGTCAAAGACTAAGAGTAGTTGGATAATTCTCCATTTTTTCTACACTGCCAAGTTCTTTATTACAATCCACATAGACTCTGTCTACAACATTCATCTCATCTATCAATCCTGTAACCTTATCAAAAAAAGCAAAGAGAATTCCTATGACCTCTTCTTGATGGAAATACTCTATCTCTGAGTGATCCCAGCTTTCTTTTCTTCTAAGTACCCCCAAACTATCTTTTAATAATACATTTTAGGAGTGTACCTCTGGTACCTCTCCCTTTCTCTACAGTCTTTAAAAGAATATTGATAGTGGTTCAGCAACCATATAAACCAGTTCAAAAGAGTTTAAATGCTGCCTCTTCTACTTACTAGCTATGGGATTTGGGTCAAGTCACCTCTGCTTCCCATGCTTCTATTTTCTCATCAGTAAATAATAATAAAAACAGCGAGCATTTAAAAGATACTTTGGATATTACAAAGGGCTTCACATGCAGTATCTCAGTAAGTACCTCAAGTACTATTTTACAGATGAGGAAACTAAGGTTGATGCTTAAGTGACTTGCTAACTATCAATCAAGCTGGTAAAAAACACAGGTGAGATATCAAAGTAGACTTCTCACTTAAAGAAGGAAGTCTCTGCCTTCTCTACGTAACATATAGCCCAGCCATCCCTCTTTCTCCTCCTCTCCCCCTCTCCCAAGAGTCTGACCTCAAAATCCAGGTTTGATCCTCAAGGAGCAAGGATCCGTGTCACCACGCCCCATCAAATGCATCCAAATAAAGGACCAGTGCCTTATAATCTCATCAGATTGATTGTGAACCCCATCAAATTGATTAGGCACTACCCTGATCCATCCCTCTCATATCTCAATCTGTGCTCCTGTGAGTCAGTGGCTAGCTGAAAGTCCCATAGTTGAGAAATAGCTGAGCCAGGATTCTGATCCAGGTTGACTCCAAATTCAGTGCTCCTGCCACTGTTCCCCAGTCCCTTTTTGATGGCAGTTCTGGCACAGTAGCAGCACTGCCTTTTTAAAAAAAACTCTTATGTTCCTTCTTAGAATCAATACCATGTATTAGTTCCAAGGCAGAAGAGCAGCAAGAGCTAGGCAATGGAGACTTGTCCAAGTTCATACAGCTAGGAAGTATCTGAGATCAGAAACAGCTACCTTCAGTAACACCTTACCAATCACACTTCCTATATATCAGATACTAAAGAGTTCAAAGTACTTGGTATTCTTTACATTCCATGCTATATAGTAAACATCCAGTCACTGGTTTGAATAACTGATCCCTAAATTTGTTATTAGTGTACCTCCCTTTCCCACTCCTTTTCCAGGCCTCCATTTTTGTCTTTCATTCTTTTTTCTCCTTTGCCCCCCTACTGAAGGATAGCAAGTAGAGGGGATAATAAGCTGACCTTCAAGCCAAGAATAAAATGGACTCACATTCTGCCTTGACACATACTAGTCATATGACAGCAGGCAAGGCACCTAATTTTTCATGGCACTAGGCAGCTCTCTAAGAATATAAGAAAAAATATCACCCTGCATCAATAGAGGAGTTTCTTGACTTGTGAATTTCCTAGAGCAGTGATGGTGAACTTTTAGAGACTGAGTGACTAAACTGTAATAGTTACACTACATGTGAGCCCCCTACCTTACCCCAGACAGGAGGGAGGAAGTGCTTCCATTGGCCTGGTGGGCAGAGGAGCGGATGATGTGAGAAATGTCCTCAGGCACTTGTGGAGAGGGGGAGGGGAGCATCCCCATCTAGCATACTCTGGCACATGTGCCATAAGTTCACTAGACAATCAATAAAACAATAAATTATATCCCAATTTCCGACTTTTTTTTCTATTTTTTAAGTGCACATGGTCACACTAAAAATTTAATTATCTCTGAGCTGGTTCCAGCATGACTCCAGCACTCACACAGCTATTAAATGGCTGGGGCAGAATTCAAATTCTGGCCTTCCTGGTTCCAAATCAAGTGATTATACACTAAGGCACCTAGCTGCCACAACCATAGTCCGTTACTTCTTCAGTGAAGGAAAGAAAAAAAATCATTTTTTTCAACTCTCAGAGGAAACTCATAATAACTTTAATTTTGTTTTACTGTTCTTCCTGTATATATGACCAGTATATTTCTTTTTTTAATCCCTTACCTTCTGTCTTAGAATTGCTACTAAGCATTGGGGTTCCAAGACAGAAGAGTAGTAAGGTCTAGGCAATGGGGGTCAATTGACTCATCCAGGATTACACAGGTAGGAAGAATTATCTGAGGCTAGATTTAAACCTAGGTCTTCCCAACTCCAAGCCTGCCACTCTATCCATAGAACCACCTAGCTGCCCTGTAACAGTACATTTCTAAGAATACCATTTCAGTATATTGACAAGGGATTATCACATCTCTGCCCAGCAAAGAGGAAAATACAATTCAATTCACTTTATTTTAACAACTATTAATTTATTCTGATGCTGTGCTAGATATGAGAGAATCAAATGAAAGAGGAAGGAAGGAAGGAAGGAAGGAAGGAAGGAAGGAAGGAAGGAAGGAAGGAAGGAAGGAAGGAAGGAAGGAAGGAAGGAATAGAGGGAGGGAGGAAGGAAGGAGAAAGAAAGAAAGAAAGAAAGAAAGAAAGAAAGAAAGAAAGAAAGAAAGAAAGAAAGAAAGAAAGAAAGAAAGAAAGAAAGAAAGAAAGAAAGAAAGAAAGAAAGAAAGAAAGAAAGAAAGAAAGAAGGAAGGGAGGGAAGGAGGAAGGAAGGAAAGAAAAAATGAAGGAAGGAAAAGGGAAGGAAGAGCCCATGGCCTCAAGGAATTTACATTTTAATGAAATGCTATAACATGTATATATTTACATCTATATACATACACACCTATATACATGCATCTACATATATATGTTTGTATATGTATCTTTTGGACCCCCAATTCAGTTTTTGGAAAGGCCAAGTCATATAGCCTCTGCTAATTTGCAAAGGCATTGGGTCCAAGCTTAGTAATGGACAGCATCCTCTACCTTACCCAATAATAGCAATAACCAGAATTTATATACTTCCTTAAAGCTCCCAGAGCACTTTACATACGTTATTCCCTTTGACCCTCACAACCATCCTGTGAGGCAGGTTAGCTCAGATCCCAAGACCTAGAGTAGGAAGGCTCTTAGAGACCAGGTAGTCCAAACCCTCTCATTTTACAGAGGTAGAATCTGAAACCTAAGGAGGTAAATTGACCAGCCCCAAGTCACACAAAGGGTCACTTCTCTAGAGCTGGAAAGGACCTCAAAGACTATCTAACCTAGTCTTCTCGTTTTATAAAGAAAGAACCAGATTTTAGGGAAATTATATTACATCTAGCACAAGATAACACAGGCACAAATGGCCAGAGAAAGGATGTGAATCCAGTTTCTTTGACTCCACTGCCTTCTGTTAATTATAGCCATTTTATAAGTGAGGAAACTGAGGCTCACTGTCCTGAGATGAATGCCCTGTTGTCACAAAGCTAGTGAGTACTAGAGGTAATGTTTTCACCCTCTCCCCATTTGGTTAGTCAGAAGTTGGCTGCTGAGGGATGTTCCATGATAATTCACAAAAAAGTTGTCTGGGCTGCAAGCTAGGCCTTGTACTGAAAGCCTTGCTTTCTAGGGTGCCCTGAGAAAAGAGGAGTAAAAAGGCTTATTGCATAAGCCACAATGAATGTGCTTATCACATATGGACACAGAACATGGCTGCTGCCAAGTCTCAGTTCTTCTGGTAGCAAAGACACTGTACAAGTAAACTCTAGAAGCACCTCCTTATTCCCTTTACCCCACTTGCTCCTCTCCTAGACACTCCCCCTGCTCCCTGCTGCTTCAGGGCCTGTTTTCCTCATACCTAGAAGCCACACAGATCCACACTCACCTATAGGGAGTAGAGAGGTGCTGGGAAGCCATTGAAACTCAATCTAGTTGGCGCCTTCCTCCCCACTCAGTCTTTCTTAATGCCACTGAGAAAACATATCCATTTGTTTCCTATCACACCTGCTTCCTGTGAGAGGTGTCATGAGGACAATCAATAGGTAGGCAGATAGAAAGGTAGGCAAGTCGGTGGTGTATCAGTAGGCATTCACGGGGTCAGAGCAGTGGTTAGGCATATAGGTAGGCAGGTTGGTGAGCAGAAACACATAGGTAGGGCGACAGGCAGCTAAGCAAGAAGAGGGAAAGGAAGGAGCAAGGAGCTAGCTAGTATTCCTAAAATAATCTGACCTCAAAATCTAGAGCCTCCATCGCTGCCTGGAACTAGAAACATCCTTGATGCTCTCTGCATTTGGCTATGAAGACCCAACTGTGCGGCCTAAAAGCAGCAATCATTTGGAACCCAACAGAAAGGAGCTTTCTCACACATTGAGCCAAGTTGAAGGGCAGCTTTGCTTAGGGAGATTTCTCTCGATGCCTCCCAATATGATATTTATGGAAAGCATGCGCAGATCTAATGAAATCCCTTCACACAGTTTTGAAAATTAATGATGAATTAAATGATAGTTCAAATAAAAAATCCTTTGTGTTTGCAGGAAATAGCTTAGACAATAAATAACCCATTTTTTCAGCCATCATCTTTCAAAGGCAAGACTCTGGTTTTCTCAGTAACATTATGATAATAATGGTGATGCTCTCCATCCAGAGGAGCTCAATGTACCTCAAAGACCTTTTTATTCCTTTGTCCAATTTGTCAGCATCACTTTCCTGGATGGGGGCAAAAAGCTTTATATTAAATTAGAAGGATCATTTTCAGTAACTGAAATATTCATCAGCTCACGGAAGACATTCTGGTGATAACCCTTTCGAAACCTTGGCACCACCAATAGTCAGCACATAGCTGTGCTTATGCCCTGATGGCCTACCTTAAGAATTCACGGCTAATCCCATGATACCAAAAAGCACGTAAGGAGGATTTGTAGGAAATGGTCTAAATAGACACATAATATTTAACACGTTGGCTCTTCCACAATGCTCTGCTCACTGTGATAATGATCATAGCAGCCGTGTATTTAGTGCTTTACATCATGATCTCATTGGAGCCTTAACAACAACCCAATTAAGTCAGTTACATGTATTGTTATCTCTCGGGTGCAAATGCGGTAACTGAGTCTCAGAGAGTACCATGATTTGTCCAGAATCACCTAGTGTCAGAGGCAGGATTTGAACCTCTGTCTCCCTGCCTCTAAATCCAATGTTCTAACATTGCCTGTAAGAAAGTACTTATATATTTGCTGGTTGGATGGATGAATGAATCAGTGAATCAATGAATAAATATGTCTAGTCCAACTCACCCTTTTTGAAGCAAATGAAATGAGAGCCTAGAGAGGAGGTGTTAATTTCCTAAGGTCATAAAGCAAGTTTGTGGCAGAGACAGGATTAGAACACAGATCCCCATGTTTTCTGCCCAAGTTTTTTCTATTCTGGCCCACAAATGCAGGTTAATAAATGACAAAAGTAAGAGATATCTTTTAGTATATATATGTGTGTATATATATGTATATGTGACAAAACATATTTTTATACATATATATGCAGATATTTCTGTGAAAGGCTTTTAGGATTATGAATCTTGTTTTCTAAATATATAGCAACTTAACACAGGATTTGGAACTATTTTGTATTAAGCCAAGAAGGTAGAAAGTGACCATGCTCACTATCCCATTAATAAAGGTAACCTCAAAATCATCAAGGGGCTTTTAAGGTCAATTCTTCCTCCTGGAGAAGGCACTGTTTTTGTTTGGAGTCTCTTCTTGCATTATTCCCCAACCCTATGCTGGTGACTGAGTGGGTTGTACGGGAAGGAGGAGATTTTCAAGTAACAACTATTTTCCTAGGTTGTATGACAGGCAGATTGGCAGCAATTAGGGTTTTAGGCAACTGGCATGTGCTGTGGATCCAAATGATTTCTGAAAGCTATTAATTTCTGTGTGCCAGTTATTTACATTCTCGTGGAAGTCACATCCCTATCATTGTTCAACTTTGCAGCCACCCACCTAAAAGTACTACCGTAATCAGCAAAGCGTTTGACAAAGTCTCTCATGCTATGTATGCTGATGGGTAACATGGAGAGATATGAGCTCCGTGATAGTACAACAAGATGAATCTGAAATTGGTTGAACGGTTAGATCTGAATAATAGTCATTAATAGGACAGTGTTAACTTGGAGAGTGATTTTTAGCAATGCGTAGCAAGGGCCTATGTTTTACCCTATGTTAATTAATATTTGGATCTGGGACTCGAATGAAGCCATTGGAGTCATGATTATTTCATTTGCAAATGGAGCAAAGCATAAAGGGATAGCTAACAGACTATCTGTCAGGATCCTGATATATTATACCACAGGCCTGAACTGAATAAATGCAAAGTTCTACACTTGGGTTCAGAAACATCAATTCCACAAATAGGCTATAGAAGAAACATGCCTCAATAAGGGTTCATGTGCAAATAATTTGTTTAGGAAACCAGAGATAGATAGAGGAGATCACTAAAGGCAGTACATAATTTTGAGTATATAAAATTCAAAAGCTTTGAACAAAATTGACAAAATTGATGCATATATGATAAGAAGAAAAGCGGTTGACCGGGGAAAATCTTGGCATCAAAAATCTTTGTATCTTTGATGAAGGTTTGATATCCAAGATATAGAAGGAACTAAGTAAAAAAATATGACCAAACCACCTCACACCCAGAAGATTGGCCAATATGACAGTAAAAGAAAATAATAAATGTTGGAAGATTTGTGGCAAAATTGGGACACTAATGCATTGCTGGTGGAGTTGTGAATTGATCCAACCATTCTGGAAGGCAATTTGGAACTATTCTCAAAGGACACTAAAAGACTGTCTGCCCTTTGATCCAGCCATAGCACTGCTGGGTTTGTACCCCAAAGAGATAATAAGGAAAACTATTTCTACAAAAATATTCATAGCCACGTTTTTGTAGTGGCAAAAAATGGAAAATGAATAGTTGCCCCTCAATTGGGGTAAGACTGAACAAATTGTGGTATATGATGGTGATGGAATACTATTGTGCTATGAATGATGATCTGGAGGATTTCTATATGAACTGGAAGAACCTAAATGAACTGATGCAGAGTGAATGAGTGGAACCAAGAGCACACTGAACACAGAAAGTGAAACATTGCAGAACAATCCAATGTAATACACTTTACTACTAGTAGCAATGCAATAATCCAGGATATTCCTAATGGAGTTCTGAGAAAGAATGCTATCCACATTGAGAGAAAGAACTGTGGGAGTAGAAACACACTAAAAAAACACATGACTTATCACTTGTTTATATGGGCATGTGATTTGGGGCTTAGGCTTTAAAAGATCGCTCTATTACAAAAATGAATAATATAGAAATAGATATCAAGTGACAACATTTGTACAACTCAGTGGAATTGCTTGTTGGCTCTGGGAGGGGGAGGGAAAGAAAATGAATCATGGAAACATGGAAAAATTTTTAATTTTAAAATTTAAAATAAATGTCAAAAACCAATCAGCCCCCTCTCTCATTGAGCCCATATTCTCTAAATTTATCTCATTTACTAGCTTAAGCGAGACATGTTTCCTTTCAAGACTTTAGATTCCTCTTCTCTAAAAGAAGAATCTTAAACTAGATCCATTAGAGAATTCCTATCCTCTCCAGTTGAATTTCCTTTGAAACAGAGACAGTAGAAGCTTCAGGGTCTCACTTCCAACCACACAAGTTTCCTCATCCAGTCATCTGGCACCATAGTGTTATGATTAAAATTTGGGGAAACTGAGGCAGGTAGAAATTAGTTTCTCTCTGCAAGGAGTATTATATTTTTAGAGGTTTATTGAAGATTAAAATATAAAGAAAATACAAGTAAGAGAGGCACGTGTCTAGGCCCAAAGAGCCTATTCACGACCACTCACATCTTGCCTGCTAGGTGGAGAGCCACCTATGTTCCGAAGCAGAAGTAGAAAGAGGCCTGAGCCTTTTTACAACCAGGTTAAATACTCCATCTCGCTCTCGGCCCAGGTGAGATTACAAGGCATTCTGGGGAAGTGGACTTCTGGGGATTGAAGTCCTGGATTCAAGTCTCCATTTTTATAATAGTTCATCCTTAGCCACCTGCCCCTTTTAAGCAACCTGACCATCTAAGGCCAGATTCTTGTTTCCTTCTCAAGGCCCACAGTGAATTACTGGCCAGCAGAGTGCACATGGCAGATGTTTCAGAAAATAAAGACTAGACAGCATTTTGGGCGATCAAGCCCACTGGGGTAAAAGCTGGAAAAAGGACATGGAAGGGCCAGACTCCTGAGACTACCCTGAGAAGAGGTTTTCTTAGGGGCATCAGTCTTAGTAGAGCTATTGTCCATAAATGTGGAAAGCTCTCCTACTACTGTGACTTGCTCTAACAATGACACTAAGGCAAAGCCTGGAGCAAATTCATAACTTTAGCAGTTGATACATTGATGTTCTTGAGTTTCAACAGTAAAGGAAATCAGCTGAGTATAATAAGTGCCCACCATTACTAATGCAATCATTTTTTTTCTTCTCTAGGGCATCAGTGTTAGCCCTCTTGCTCCAACCTTCTTCATAGTATTTTATCACTCAATAAGTAGCTTCCTGACTGGGACAAGTTACTTTAACACCAGAGTGACTCAGTTTCCCCATTTGTAAAAGGAGAGGGTTGGACTAGATCATCTCTGAGACCCCTACTACCCAGAATTGAACTGGTAAATGTACTCTTTAGGGTGGGAGGGATGAGAAATGTAGACATTATACACCTTTAACTTTAATCTGCCTAGTTAACATTTTCTCCTTCACTTTTTTAAGTCTGGATAATCAACAGAACAATGAGTCAAGCCCTGCTTTGTAGTTTTTGGCCATTTCCAAGGTATAGATGCTTACAATCAAAATTTAATGATTGAATCTCAAGAGCCAGTTCTACCTCAGTGCAGCATATCCCTGCTTCCACCTCTTGAGCTAGGATTAATATGCCATCCTGGATGGTACTGGGAAAATCAGCTTCTCTCTGTCTCAGTTTCCTGTAAATCTGTAAAAGAAGGGAATTGGTCTAGATGACCTTTGAGGTCCTTTCCTCCTCTCCATCTAAGACCCTATGCTTATAGCTTTTAGCAAATCCCTCAACCGTCCTATGCCTCAGTTTCCTCATATGGACAAGTTGAAGGTTAGACTAGCTGACCTCTCAGGTCCCCTTCACCCCTTGATTTAGGATCCTATGAGTGACCTTTAGCAAATCTCTTAATCTCCCCGTACTTCAGTTTCCTTATATGTCCTAAGAAGGGGTTGGAATAAGTGACCTCTAAGATCCTTTCCATCCATTGATCTATGATCTTGTGGCCTTTTTTCCTCCCCAGAGTGAATGTGAGACTTACCTGTCTACCTATAGGCCTCTTGGAGTTCTACAACCTTGTCCTTCCATCAACAATCAATTATTTAAAATGGAGTAGAGCTACCAGTTCAGTTATCAGAGAAATGGCTAAGTGACCAACCTCTACTGAGGAAAGATTGCTGGAATGTTCCACCATTTTAGCTAGCCTACTTCCATATTACAGGTACTCCTCCTTCACTCTAAGCTTTAGCCTGGACTCTATATTGTCATCTCCCACACCCATGGGTGGGAGTGGGGGTGGTGCAAGCTGGCATAGGGTCTTTCTATATAGTGTCAATATCACTGCAATCAGTATGTACTTCTGAAAGCAGCAATCGTTGATGGAGGTCAAAGTCCCCCTCTGAACCTCAGTCTTCTAATAGCAGAATACCTGAAACAATTGAGATATTCAGGCTACCATGTCACTTCAGTAATCACACCGGGGGGTAATATCCGCTTCATATAGGCACTGCACAATATCAAGTTGACAAAGTACTTTTGACAGACAATAGTATAAAATTTCAATAACACTTTGACACACCATAGAATAACAATTGTTTCGAATCAACTGGTCTGGCCAAGAAATTTTGGATTTGAGATGAGATGGAGGGTGGGCGACTTTCTGATGATCATTTATAGCCTAGAAATACTGTAAAAGCAAATGAAATGGGGAAAAATTAATTGACAAATGGCTAGAGAAAACAACATTGGCCTGACCCCTACACACACACACACACAATTCCACAAATTTCAAAAATTATAAAAAACTTGGCCAAATCTCCATGGTGTAATATATGCACCTACTGTTTATACGTATAAAGCCATTGCTTTGCTGTCTAAAAAAACTGTTCGTGGGTAGTGTAGGAACTGCAGCCAGTAAATATTTGTTAAATAAATGAATGAATGGTTTTCCCATTTACCGTTCATTGACTTTCCAAACCACTAAGCAGGCATGGTGCCTCTATACACCCACTTGTTAGCGATATACTCACAGGAAAATCGTATAGCCTGAAAAAGTTAAAAATGGGCAAAATTAAGAGAATATGGTATGATCTTATGTACCGTATTGTGGGACTTTTGGCAACCTTACCCTTGGTCTTGAGTCATTCTAATCTAGTCCACATTTCAAATGTCTTTGGGACAGCCCAACTTGGATGTCCTACTGGTGCCTCCAAACAGTCTATCCCAATGAGAACTACTCATCTCCTTCTAAAACTGCCCCCTCTTCCTGCCATTATCTACCCTGTCACTTAGGCTGAAAACTTGAGGTCATCTTGATTCTTCCCTCTCCATCACTGCTGAAATCTAAGCAGCTACTCACGCCTATTAATTCCACCATCACTGGAGCTCACATCTGTCCCTTTCCCTCCACCTACATAGCCACCACTGACCTTGCTTTGGGATTCATTGGCTCTTGCCGAGATTATTGTTAGCCTCTTATCTGGATTCCTTGATTTAAGTTTCTCATCTCTCCAACTTAGTCTTGACACCAGTACCAAAATCATCTTCCTTTCCTAAGGTAGGAAACTGATTTTGTCACACCTCGGCTCAAGAATCTTCAACTGGATCCCTATTGCCTCCAAGATAAAACACTAGTGCCTTACCTTGGCGTTTGATGCTTCCCACAGTCTACCTCTAAATTAATTTTCCAGACATTTCACATTATCTTCCTTAGGCACTCCATGTTTCAACCTGACTAGATGCCTAGACATTCCCTGAACTCATTCTGAAATCTCCCTCTTCTAAGCATTTACACAGGCATCCCCCATTGCTCGATGAAATGATTTTCTCATGAAAATTCTTTTCTGCCTTTGAGTTTCAACTCAAGTGCCATCACCTGCATTAAGCCTTTTCTAGCACTCGTGCACACACAGCCTGAAGGTGTTCCTCCTCCTTCCCCATTCACACACACACACACACACACACACACACACACACACACACACACACAATGTACACATATACCTTGTCTTAGAACCCTTTGGATGAATCTCTTATTTACCTCCATTAACCATCTATTTTGTATTATACTTATTTGTATACATTTTATACATTCCCATTTAGACTATAATCTTCTTGAGGATAGGGATCATGTCATTCTTCATATTTGAATCTGTTGGGCCAAGCAGAACTCTTAATGGAGTGGATAGAGCAATGGACATAAAGTCCAGAAGACGTGAGTTCAAATTCCACTTCTGATGTTTTCCATGTGACTTTGGACAAGTCACTTCCCTCTCTGTCTCAATTTCTTCCTCTGGAGAAGGAAAGGATTGGACTCATTGACCTCTAAGGTCCTGCCAGCTTTAAATCTAGGGTCCTAATACATGTAACACAAATAATAGGATCGAATGGAATCACTCAGTTCCTCTTTAGCATCAAGAAACTCCTCAGTGCAATATACTGATCCTCTTCCCTTTCAGATGTTGAGAGTGTAGTTAGGAAAGAGCTAAGAGATCCCTTTCATCTAGAGCTAAGTTCCTCTTTTAAGCCAGCAGAGAAGGCACTCATCTAAGGGAGTGAAAGGCATGAATCATAGGACTCATGGAGCCTTAGAAGAGATAGAGCTTCATTTTAAACGTTCAAATGCATGCAACACAGGGAGTATCCTTGGGAATGTCTATCTATAGGCCTAGTGAGTTGTAAAGAATGGTTTAGTGATGGGGAGAGCTTGTACAAACCTCTCCATACTCTCCTTAGCAATAGCACAAATTGGAAAGGCAGCAGTCCCTCTCTTCTCTAGTCCTTGGACATAGCTTCAGCTCCCAATTCGACTTTGTAAGCAGACTCTTGAAAGCAGCTTCACTGATCAACCTCTATAGGGCAGCGAGACTAACAAAATGTTGCCTGGTAGAGGTCTGTTTTAATGAGCTACTACAATTAAACAGTTGTGGGTTATAAATTGTTGTCATTCAGTTGTTTTTCAGTCATATTTGACACTTTGTGATCCCATTTGGGGATTTCTTGGCAGAAATCCTGGAATGCTTTCCTATTTCCTTCTCTAGTTCATTTTGCAGATGAAGAAACTGAGGCAAACAGGGCGAAGTAGCTTACCCAAGGTCATACACCTGGTGTCAGAGGTCGGAGTTGAACTTAGAAAGAAAAATCTTCCTGACTCCAGGCCCAACACTAACCACTGTATCACCTGGTTATAAATAAGTAGATGAATAAATGGACCATCCTCAAAGGACTTCTCTAGAGCCCTTTCATGGATTGGAGATGATCAGGGACTCATGAAGGGACTCCTTTTGGTGGTGATATAAATTCCAACTGAGCCTTACAGAAACGGACTAGCGGCTGTCTATTGGCTCAAATGAAAGTCTAGTTAAGTGAAAAGGGATATCACAAGTAGATTGGCTACTAGGTAAGGGATTAGTGCAGTTGCAGCTGTAGGTAGAAGGAAGGGTAATATTAACTCTGGAGCTGAGGGACTTAATTTCAAATCTCACATCTAATGCTATTATATATATATATATATGTATGTATACACACACACACACATATATGACTGTAGACAAGTGATTTAAACTCCATGGGCCTCAGTTTTCCCATCTGTAAAATTAAGAAGTTGAACTAGGTAACCTCTTAAGGTCCTTTCTAACTTGAACTCTAGAATCCCATGAAATAGTCACCAGATAAGGAATCTATTCAGGTATAACATAAGGTGCTGTGTTTGAAGTCAGATGACCTAGGTTCAAATTTCAGCTTTGCTAATGTACTAATTGTGTGATCCTGGGTAAATCACACACCCTACCTGGGCCTCAGTTCCTCTCTTGTTAATTGAAGAGGTTGAATTTGCCTAGATCAGTGATGGTGAACCTATGGTACCAGTGTCAAAGATGTCATGCAGAGTGCTCTCTGTGAGCACATGGCTGCCCCCCTCAGAGTTTCCTTACAGAAAGGCAGAGGGACTCAGGAGAAACTGCTTCCCTCCTCCTCTCCACCATGCCTGATGACTTTTTTCCCATCCCCTGCCTCATTGCCCAGCAGCCCAATGGGAGGACACAGGGGGTAAGAGGGTGACTCACAGGTGGCAGAGCTGGAGGAGAGCAGAGCACTTGGGCCACTCCCCTCCCTATATCCATGCTGGCCTGAGGACATTTTTCACATCACCCACCCCTCTGCCCAGCAGCCCAATGGGAGCACTTCCTCCCTCCCCTGTCTAGAGTAAAGGAGGATAGGGGATTGCACACCACTAAGTCTCTGATGGGGGACTGGCACAGTACTCAGTTTAGAGTGTGGGATGGGAATGGGACCTGACACTCCATCTCCAAAAGGTTCACCATCCCTGGCCTAGATGGTCTCCAAGGGTCCTTCCTCCTCTAGAACTAAGATCCTGTGTTTAATCCTGGATAAAATCATTTCCATTCTCAGGCCCTCAGTTCCCATTTCTGCAAGAAGAGGAAGGTTGGACTAATTGCCTCCAGGGTCCCTTCCTGATCTCTCTCTGGACTAGCTCTGAAGGGGCTGTGATAATGCAATGGTAGCAAGGGTTCCCACCCTGCTGAAATCACAGATCCTTGAAATGACAGAAATGAGTATTTCAATGAACTCTCACCAAATGCTTGAGGGTGCTTGAAAATGGTTTGTTCTCTAGTGTTCCTGTCACCCCCCTCCATTCCCAGTCTTCATTTGTTTTAGCAAATTCCTTCTACCTAGCGGAAATGAGACTCTCTGGGTGGTTCTAAGTAGTGAATGAAGTACATTTCCTTAATAGACTTTCAATCTCTGTCCTAGGGAAAGTATCTATGTTGGGGAAATCAAGGTCTATTGGCCAAGGGCTCTCTAGGATTAGGGGATTAAGTGCCTTGAAATACCTTCAAATGCACACACTCCTACTCTGGAGGCAAATCATTTCCCTGACATTTGAGCAAGGCATTAAAAACAAAGGCAACCCCTTTAAACACCAAATGTCACCCAGTGGTAAAAGTTTCCTAGCTGAGCATATTTGGGGAGGCTGTTGTTGCCACAGTACCGCTCTATATTCCGGGGCTCACCTCCTGGCAGATTGTTTCATTACCCAGCAGTATCATTAATCTTTTTTATTAGCACCTTAAAAAATAAACAAACAATGATTTTGTTATGTTTGACACAAGTAGTGCATTTTAATTTTGTAGGCTTGTATTATTGGCTTGGAAAAAAAAGCCCCTGCAACAATTCAGATTGAAATACTGCACTCAGTCCCTAACAAATATGAGAACACGATTCAGATGTGTAAGAATATAACAGCATCTGTTGTGCATATTAAATGAAGGAAGCTATTTTTGCCTCTTACACATGGAGCGTTGGATTAACAAGGAAAGTTAGTATTAATTACTTTTGAAAAATTAAAACTTGTCATTCATTCTGGCACTTGCTGGGGAAACTGATTCAGAGCTCCATTCCCATCCTTCAGGATCTGTCGGTGCCAAAAGAGAAAGCACGCTTGAGTCCAATGAATGGTAAGAGAAAGTTCGACAGTGAATAAAAATGGGAGCTTTTCATAATACTCCTAGGAGAGTCCATCAAGCCTTTTTTCCACGTCCTAATGCAGACATTAGATATGGGTAAGTGTCACTAATGATGGTAATGATGAAAATGGGACTCATTTTCTGTCTCACCTGGACCGTTCCATCACGATTCTCTCTCTACCGAGACTAGGAGGAAATATACCTATCTGGACATGATAGCCTGTAGCTTGAGGAGGTCCCCATTAGCTCTGCAGCTCGTTTTAGGAGGCAATCTTGTTTGTGCTATTAATTTGCTAGTCAGACCCCTTCTTTGTACTTGACTGTAAATATAAATGATGTGGGAGAGGAAGCCAGATGTGAGGTTGTAGCCTTTTAGATCCTTAGGATTATACCATGCCCGTCTAACCTAGGGCCATCTGTGTACCAATGAACTAACCGAGACTCAGAGAGGGGAAATGATTTCCCTGTATATAATTGCTCTGACAATTGGAGAGAAAGAAGAATTTCAGTGGTGAGGGCATGCCATCCTTGGCCATTTTTCGTGATGTCACAGAAAGGGTATGGATTCACCTTGAGAAGACTATAGTGAAAGGAGGTTCAATCCCAGGTCTTCCTTTATTTTTTAAACCTTCACCTACTGTCTTAGAATCAATACTAATTATTGGTTCCAAGGCAGAAGAGTGGTAAGGGCTAGACAATGGGGGTAAAGTGACTTACCACAGCTGGGAAGTGTCTGAGGTCAGATTTGAACCCAGGACCTCCTGTCTTCAGACCTGACTCTCAATCCACTGAGCCACTCAACTGCTCCCAATTCCTGGTCTTCTGAACTACAAATCCATTGCCCTTCTCTGAAACCATGCAGGAATCATTTTGAAAATGACAAAATACCGTATACCATTCATGACTACTGACTTTCTTCATTCTCTTGAAGTAATTTATCATAAAGCTGTCACCCTCTGTTTCAGCATAGGAAGGGTCCATTCACCTTCCTTTAGTAACTGAGCTTGTGACATGGATGTAGGGGGCACTGGATGGGGACCTAAAGTACTGATAATAAAGTCAGAGAAAAAAACCCATAGCTTGAAATCATAAATGGTTTCCACTTCAGCTTTTAAATCAAACATGTTTTATTCTTTCTTTAGAAAAGCTGAGTTGAATATATTTCTAAGATAAACAGCCAAATTTTATTTATTTTTTAATTGAAAATTTTTATTTAATTAATTTAGACGATTTTCCATGGTTTACATGCTTCATGTTCTTTCCCTCTCCTCCTCCCACCCCCTCCCGTAGTTGACGCACAATTCCTCTGGGTTTTACATGTGTCATTCATCAAGACCTATTTCCATATTATGAATATTTGCACTGGGGTGATCCTTTAGAGTCTACATCCCCAATCGTATCCTCATTGACCCATGTGATCAAGCAGTTGTTTTTCTTCTGAAATAGCCAAACTTTAAATGTGATACTCTTTAGAACATCTAACAAAACAGACTCAACTTTGCTTAACAGTCACTATCTAGCAGAGTCTGTCTTAAGAGCTTCATACATAAAAGGATTCATCAGTTCTCGGTCACTAGCAGCGGTTTTTATTCATTCATTCATTCATTCATTCATTCATTCATTCATTCATTCATTCTGGCCCCTGCTTCGGGTAGACTGGATAGTATCATAATCACAGAATCCTAGTTCTAAAGATGGAAGGGACCCCAGAGACCATGATTTTCCCAATGTCTAATAGGTGGTAAGTATTAGTGGTAGGATTCGAACCCAAGCAAGTATTCTGACTATAGAACTGACAGACTTCCCACTCTACTACACTCTGTCTCAATCAAAGATGCATACTTTCCCTATAGATTACTAGGTCTTTATTGCCAAGAGTCCATATTACTCGGATCAGAGTGCCAAATTTACCTCCTGCTAAATGTATGAGTGAAGCCTGAACCAGATTAAAGTATCATTGGGAAATGTTTAACAAAATTCAGAAAGATTCACTATAACCTAGATAATGCCGATTTGTGGTTTTCTACAGAGGATTATTTCTAGTAGAGTTTGACATCTCTGCTGGAGATCTAGCTTTTCACACCTAGAGAGTATTCACATCTGCATCTCTCTTCTCCAAGTACACAAGTTGTTTCTTTTCTTTTTTTAATCTCCTAAAAATTAGTTGAGCAGACACAATACCCTGCTTCACATTCTGTTACATGTACTACTCTAGCAGCTGCCTCAATGGACTTCTTGTCTGGTTCAGCATCCCTGTAGCCGACACAATAATTTTCTCTTCTTTTTTTAAACCCTCAACCTTCCATCTTGGAATCAATTACTGGGTATTAGTTCCAAGGCAGAAGAGTGGTAAGGGCTAGGCAATGAGGGTGAAGTGACTTGCTCAGGGTCACACAGCTGGGAAGTGTCTGAGGCCAAATTTGAACCCAGGACCTCCCATCTCTAGGCCTGGTTCAATCCACTGAGCCACCCAGCTGCCCCCTAATTTTCTCTTAACACACAGCTCTGACTATGTTGCTTCCCTGGTTTAGATGCTTCAGTGGACCCTTATTTGGCAAAGGAAGGGAATAAGCATTTATTAAGTGCCTACTGCATGCCCATCCATATGCTAAATGCTTTATAAATATCATATATTATTCGATCCTTACAACCACCCTGTGAGATCGGTGCCATTGCCTCTGGAGTTATATTGAATAGCTGCAACCCTTCAAAATCTACCTACCTTTGTTAGCCTACCTAAATCTAATTTGCCTCTGCTAGTTTCAGCTTATGTTCCCCTCCTCAGGAAACCTTTCCTTAGTGTGTTTTCTCTCTTATATTTATTTGTTTTCATATTACATTCTCCCAGTAAATTGTAAACTCCATGAAGGTCTGGATGGTTGTTTTGCTTTGTGTTCCTAAAGTCTAGCACATGCTATAAAGGTAAATAAGTACTTGTTTGATGGAACTGAATAGGACAGCACTCCCTCCTCTTCTTATCTAACTCCTTACTTCAGGATAGATTTAGTATTTTTTAAACCCTTACCTTCTGTCTTAGAATAAACACTAAGTATTGGCTCCAAGGAAGAAGATCAGTAAGAGCTAGGTAATGGGGTTTAAATGACTTGCCCAAGATCATACAGCCAGGAAGTGTCTAAGGTCAGATTTGAACCCAAACTCCTGTATCTCTAGGTCTGGCTTTTTTACCACTGAGTCTCCTAGCTGTCCTGAATTTAGTATTTTTTTTATTTTTAATTTTCAAAATATTTTTCTATGTTTACATTTTATTTTCTTTCCCTCTCCTCTATTCACCCCCCCTCCCAGATCCAATAAGCATTTCCACTGGGTTATACAAATGTTATCACTTATATCTATTTCCATATTATTAATATTTGCACTAGGGTGATTGTTTAGAGTCTACATCCACAATCCTATCCCCCTCGACCCATGTGACCAGGCAGTTGTTTCTCTTCTGTGTTTCTACTCCCACAGTTCTTCCTCTGGGTGTGGATAGCATCTTTCTCATAAGTCCCTCAGAATGGTCCTAGATCACTGCATTGCTACTAGTAGAGAAGTATATTATACTTTATTGTGCCACAGTGTATCAGTCTTCTGGCTCTGCTCCTCTCACTCTGCATCACTTCCTGGAGGTCACTCCAGTTCACATGGAATCCCTCCAGTTCATTATTCCTTTGAGCACAAGAGTATTCCATCACCAACAGATACCACAATTTGTTCAGCTATTCCCCAATCAGAGGACATCCCCACGTTTTCCAATATTTTTGCCACCACTAAGAGCACATATGCTAGGAGTTCTTAAATAATAGGTCAATTGATGGATCTAAAGGAGCTGGTGAACTTGGATGGGAAAAAAGGCTATATCTTTATTTCCTTTATCTTTATCCAAAATTTAGCATTGAATTCACTTATTTTAAAAACAATATTTTAGAAAGGGATCCATCAGTAGGCTTCTCCAGATGCTAAAGGAGTCTTTGAACCAAATAGGGTTAAGAATCTCTGCTTTATTCTTTTAATATATGAGGAGAAATATCTTTAAAGTTAAAGAAGTTACTTAGGACACAGAAAATTGATCAGCTTTTCACCTTGTTGTTGAACATTTATTACAGAGAAAATAAAAATTGTTTCATAGCATTAAACATTCTCCTTGGTCCCAGAGGACAAAAGAAGGAGTAATGGGGGAAGGTATAGAGAGGGGGATTTTGTACTCAATATGAAGAAGAACTTCCTAATAACTCTGGTTGTCCCATGATGCTTGGCTGTCTCAGGAGATATGAGTTTCTTATCATATGAGGTTTTCAAGAGGATGCTGGCTGCCTGCTTATTGGTGCTATTATAGTTTCATGCTCTGGGCAAAAAAAAATGGACTAGGAAACCTCTGAGTTCCCTTTCAACTCTATGATCCTTGTTATAGGGGCTCTTCTCTTCTGAACTAAATGTCTTTTCTTTGAGGGTAGGGACCATATCTTATACCTCATTATTTTCCCTGTAACATCTTGCTCAGGGCCTCCCCAACATACTAGGTACTTAGTAAAGAGGCATATGGTTTTCATAAATTGTGCTCTGTCACCCTTAAGCGCTTATCAAAATGAGAGTTCTTATCACTTGAAGAAAAGCAGTACAAATTGGATGTTGATATGCTGAAAATCAAATCCTCTTACATTTGGATGACCCCTGGCAAAAATGGGAAGTAAACGCATTGTGTATCCAATGCCCACAACCTCCTTGTTTTACAACCTTTCCAATGGTAGTCCTTGCTTGCCTTCCACAGGCGGCCAATGTCTCCTTCTTCCTTCCCTCTTAAATCCTTCTCTCAGGTATAAATGATTGCTACAGCTTCAAGTGTTGCCCTTCCCAGGGAGCTAAAGCTCTGGCAGGAGAATGCTGGGCACCGAAGCTTTACGAAGAAGGCCAAGCCTATGGCAAAGAAGGTATGAATAATAATTCATTCCTTTTGCTCAGCAGAAATTGAAAGTGAGGGTGACATACTGGATAGACAGTTATGGAATAAGGAAAATCTGTGTTCAACTTTGAACTGGTGTGACCCTGGACATGTCATTTAACCACTCAATGGTGCAGACAAGTATCTAATGATGATGATAGTGTGATAGAGATCAAATATAAAATATAGTAGCATTTATATTGTAGTGTAATATATTAATATTGTAGTATATTAAAGCACTTACAAAGTACTTTAAGGCTCTCAAAGCCCTTTAACATGTTATCTCATTTGATCCCCTCCCCAATAATCCTGGGAGGTAGTTGCTCTTGTCATCCTTATATTACAGATGAGGAAACTGAAACAAACAGAAGTTTAGTGACTTGACTATGATTACAAAGCTAAGACGGAATGTGAATGCAAGTCTTCCTGACTCCAAGTCTGGCACTCAATCCACCCTGCCACCTAGTTGTCTCTGAGAGTATAAGTTGCAGAACAGTTGCCAAATTGCATTGGTGGAAGGAGTTTGCTCATTGGGATATCCATTCCTACACCATTGAGTCCCAGGTCTGGACCAAACGAATGAATGTGACTGTGGCCAAAAAGGCTGGAAGAGATGGATGCTCTACAGATGGTTAGAGTCAAGAGCAAAAGTTCGTACTTGTTTACTAATAATGACATATTCAGCCATCATTTACCCATGCGAATGGTGGCAGGGGTGAAACGGAAAGGAAATATTTGGTGAAAATTGCATTTCTGATGAGCCAAATCAGCAGATAATCATTTCTATTTGGCTTTGTAATTATGAGGATTAATAACTGCCTTGCTTTTTCAAGTCTGGCTTCTTTAAGCCAGCATCAACATTAATAAGCGCACTGGCTTCAGGTGGGGCAGTGCAGAGAAATCGTTACCAGAATCTTTCTTTTATGGTTTATCATAACAGAGTTAGCCTGAGTTCTCCTAGGTTATGTCAGTAGGAAGTAAGGTCTGGAAACTGAAAAGGTTTCGGTTCTGGGCTTGCCATTGGACGGCACATCTATCATCTGGGAACCCTCCTAGAGAAATTGTCATCTGCTCTGGCAGTGCAACTACCCATGCTAATGAGTGCAGGGGAAAGAGGGCAGCTCAGCCATGATCCAGGGGTGGTAGAAGTATTAGTGTTCCGAGCTTGTCTTGGAAGGCAATCAGGTCATGGCCAGTCTCCAGAGTAGATCATTTCCAGATGGTTTGGTGAGATTCAGCCAATACACAGAACAGTATAGTAAGGACTAAAGATGTGGCCTTGTTTCCCTTTTGTTTTTGTTTGCACTTTGATGTCATCTGATTTTAGCACTAGAAGGAAAGTTGGAGATCGCAATGGTTTGTTGGCCAATAGCCCCTGCTTTGTGATGCTTGTGCTTTTAACACTGGTGGAGAACCATGGAATAGCATACAACCATAATAAATATCGATGTTGCCAACACATGATCATTTTATCCCAGTGTTAACCATACAACTTAAATCAGATCCAACATTGTAAAATATCGTGTGATTTAATCAAAGAATGGAGATCCAGAGGGGACTTCCAGATTATCAGATTCAAGATTCAACACCCTCTTTTTACGCAGGAGGCACATCAGGCCAAGAGAGAGAAAATGGCTTGCCCTTGGTCACATACATATGGCGTAGCAAGAATTCAGATATGTGCTTTCTCCCTCCTACTCCAATGCTTTTTCCAGTGCCCCAGAAGGGAACTGCTGGGACTTACTTATTCAGTCTGTAAATATTAATGGGACTTCCTTAGTGTCATCTTTCTATTGAAGGAATAATAATATAGCCATGAATGGGCCCAATGCCATGCTACGTAGCAGTAGTTTTACAAATATGCCCCCTTAGCAAAATCCTGGGTATGTAGACTCTTGATGCTAGACTCTAGTAAACAACACATCTTCTCCTTTGCAGGGCAAGAAACATGAACTTTTTACGTCTTTCAGGCAGCAGGTTTCATTTCTCCCCCTTTCAAACCAACAGGTGTTTTTTCTCAACCCAACCCCCTCTACAACTGAGCCAAGATTGCCATGGGAGAGAGATGCTGGACCCTGGCCTCCCCTGGGAGTCCAGGGCGAGAGCGTCAGGCTTCATATTTTTTCCATTCTTTGGATTTCATCCAAAGCCAATTCTGTTTAATCTGCCTGCTGCCGCCGCTCTAGAAGTGACATCTGTTCAAATTTACGCTCTTTATCATGGCTGACATGTTGTTTGTGTGTCTGTTTACCACAAGCCCAGTTCCAACTGCTTCTTGCCGATAAATTGTGATTTCTTCCTCTGTGCTAGCACAGGTTGCTAGGCACTGTGTCCCTGCCTCTGCAGTCTGACTCTTAGCCTTTATTTTTGTTGCCGATTCTACCTGCAATTATGCTTAGGAAGAGAGAAGTGGAATGGAGCTTACATGACAAGAAAAATATGGTTTAGGGAGTTGGGCAGAGACCAAAATACTTTCCCCGCATGGTCACCTGTGGATAGCGCAGAAGTATACTCCAGTAATTAAGCGACCTGATGTCCTCGGAGCCTGTTATTATTACCTAGAGAGGGGCAAAGAGTGAATTCCTACTTTTAATGTGTAGGTTCAGTTATGGAGTGTGTGTGTGTGTGTGTGTGTGTGTGTGTGTGTGTGTGTGTGTGTGTGTGTTTGGTGGAGAGGAAGGGGCATTATTGCTTCTGACATCTTAAAAAATCTTTTCTGAAAGAGAGAGAAACAAAGAAAGAAGTTAAAATATGTTCCCCTGGTAATAAATGGAAAGCTATCATTTGGTATCCACATTCACCTGCTTAGGTGGGGGCATCAAAAGCAATTGAACTTGAGGGGAGTTTCAACAAATGAACTTAAAAACAAAGTTGAGAACACAGTAGGTATTTTTGTTCCCTGGGCATAAAATGGGGAAGGTAACCCAAGATGTTTTTTTTTTATTTTATTTAGTCAATTTAGAACATTATTCCTTGGTTACAAGAATCATATTCTTTCACTCCATCCCTTCCCCCCCCATAACTGACACACAATTTCACTAACTCAAGATGTTTTAATAGTTTGAGGGAGTGATGGCAAATCTTTTAGGGATGGAGTTCCAGGCCCCGCCCCATGACCCCACCCTTACCCCAGATAAGGGAGGGGATAAAGTGCTCCCATTAGGCAGCTGGACAGAGGGATGGGTGATGAGAGGCATGTGTGGAGAGGGGGAGAGGAGCGGCTCCACCTGAGTCTCTCTGCCTTTCTAATGACAAACTCTGGGTGGGGGCAGCTACCTGCCCACAGAGAGAGCTCTGCATGCCATTTTAGCACCTGTACCATAGATTCGCCATCACTGGTTTAAGGTAACAGAGGATGAAACAGCAGAGGGAAAAATCAAGTCAGGTGAAATCAGCACCTACTATGTACCCAGTAATTGTGTTAGGCATTGGGGATACACAGAAAGGCAAAAATAGTTCCTCCCCTCCAGATGTTTACAATTTAAGGGAGATAACAATATGCAAATAACTATGTACTTGCTATTTATGTAAGATATCTAAAGATTAAATTGGAGTTGATTTCAGAGGGAAAGAATGAATATTCAGGGAGATCAAGAAAGATTTCTTGCAGAAGGTGAGATTTTAGTTAAGATTTGAAAGAGGCCAGGGAAGCAGGGAGATGGAGATGAAAAAAGACAGTTCCAGACATGTAAGGAAGTAGCAAGAGCCAGTGAAAATGTTCTAGGGACACCAAGGAGGCCACTGTCACTGGATTACAGATTATGTGGAAGTAAGGAAGTAAAGTGTAAGAAATCTGGGAAAGTAGCAAAGAACCATGTAAGGAAGGGCCTAGAATACTGAACAGAGAATTTTATTTTTGATCCTAAACATAACAGGGAGCACTGGAGCCTGCTCAGTACAAGAGGGACATGTGCTTTAGAAAGATCTATTTGACAACCAATGGGAAGATGCCCTAGAATGGGCACAGAATTCAGGCAGGGAGACCAATAGGAAGGCCATGCAATAGTCCAGGTTTGAGGACCTAAATTTGTATCTGTACTATGGTGGTGGCAATGTCAGAGGACAGAAGAAGGCATATCCAAGAGACATTTGCCAAGGCAGAATCAACAAGAATTGGCAACAAATTAGACGTGGGGGGAAGAGTTAGATAGAGCGAGGAGTCTAACATGATACCTAGGTGGATTATATATATTCAAAAAATATATACAATACTAACCGCAAACTCTAGAGGCAGTCTAGATTGGTGGATGGAGTTTCTGGGCTTAGAGTCAGAAAATGTGGGTTCAAATTTCCTTTGACACTTATTAAGTATGATCTTGAGTAGGTCACTAGACTTCTCATTGTTCTTTAGACAATTCCCTAGACAATAGGTAGATTGTAATCTGTAAATTGGTGGAAATAGCTCACATACTGGGAGTTCTCTGAAACAACAAAATCATATATCATTTGCATTTTGGGGAAGAAAGAACAGGACCTGTGATTTCATTGGCATTAGGAATTCTAGGTCAGGAAATTCTCTTTATCCATTCAAATGGTATGTGCTCTGCACATGAGTGTCTAAAAGAGTCAACTGAGACTCTCAGAGGTTAAGCACCAAGAACAGGACTCAAACAGAGATCTTCCTGCCTCTGAAATTTGTTCTTCATCTGCTCTACCATTCTGATTCTCATTTCCATACTAGTGAAAAATTTGCCTCATAGAAATCTCATAGTATAATGTGGATTGTTGAAATCATATCCAAGGCCAACTGTTAGCTAATAGAACCTAGCAGACCTAAGAGTCAAGGACTTGACACCAGAGGATCATGGGATTTTTATATAAAAAGAACATTAGGTATCATTTATTCTTTTAAAGGAGAAAACTGAGGCCCCAAATAGGGAAAAGACTTGGCCAAGATCCTGGGGCCAGTAAGTAGACAAGTGAAGATTCAGATACCAAACTTCAGATTCCAAATTAGGGCCCTTTCCAGTGATAGGACTGGGTTAGAATCTTGTCTCTAACATTTTCTAGGCGTGTGACTGTGTTCATGTCACTTCTAAGTCTCCGATTCTCAGTTTCTTCCCCTATAAAATGAGGAGCATTGTACTAAATGATCTTTTAAGAGCCCATCTGCTTGAAATTTGATGGTCTTATGCTCCTTTCTGCACTACCTGCTTCTGGGGTATTGTGTGGAAAGTGTTTTATAAACACCAAAGCACTATTATAAATGTAAGCAGCTGGTGGTATTATTATTAATGATCAAAGCCAAAGGGGAATAAGGCATAGCCATATATATAGTAGGGGAGAAGAGGGGCAGGAGCCTGTGAGTAATAGAGAATAGTATCATTTGGCAGATCTTTGAAAAATGGTGTACCAGCATGCTGGTGGCATTGCTCAAAGTGACTTGAATGATTGTTGAGTGCCTCACACACTTAAGTTTTAACATCTAGAAAATACTCTGAAATGCACTGAGTTCCTGGGCTTCCATACCATCCATTTCCAGGAAAGTATGGGGACCAAGGAGATATGAACATGTAAGTCTTGCTTTCCAGGACCATTGTTCTCACTTTCCCAATAGGAAGTATTCAGGGAGTGCATCGGTTTCCCTTTCTCCTGCAGCAGCTGTCCATTTGATGGGATGGTAAGCCAAAAGGGCAGAGTTGACATTTCTTTCCACTAACTGCCTGTAGTTGTATAACTCCTGTAGCAATGCTCACAAGAATACAGTAATTAGGTTGATGGCGTAAAAGTAAATCTGGCAAGGACAAGATGGATTGGAGGGAGCAAAACAAAAAGCAAGTCTTTCCTGTCTCCATCTTAGGTTAATAAGATTCCTTCTTATGGGCCTGACATAATGGCATATGCTCACTATTGGTTTGCTGATATAAACTGTATTTAAGGAAATATATAGAGATAGAAAGAAATTTGTAGCCTCTAGCTGCCCCTAAGCAGACAGAGCTACTGTCAAAATGTCCCTCAGACCTAATCAGACCTGAAACCTCGGGACTATAATTCAATACTTCTCTTGGAGCTCAGGGATCCACTCACTGGTTGTATGTATGGTTGGAGAGGTGGGATTTGGGATGAGAAGGTAGTTTGTGAGTTGAATAAGATCTCTAGGCAAAGGATCCAGGTAGGAATGGGGCTTGGCTTATGTTTAGCTTGGTCGACCTGATATTTATCCCCAAAGAGTGTTTTTTCTACCCTGGAGTCAAGTACTAGGCATATTCCCAGGATCAGGATAAAACATGGAGGGCTAGGAAAGCTATCGTTGTTCCTAGCTAAGATCTATTTCCTACTTCTGCCAGAGTATTCTTTTCCCCTTTCAAACACTCTCCCTTTTCATACTATATCTCCTTCTAATTTATTTTCCAGTCATGGCATTTGGGGCTGGGGACAGATCATATTCCAAAACATGCAGCAGGAGTAGCAAAGAGTCCCGACATTTAGAATAATTCCATAGGATACTGCAAACACCTTTGCCCTGTGCTTCTTCAAGGAACACATTTCCCCATTTTCTACGAGCCGCTATGGAAGGTTTTTCAAAACTGAACCCCCTCTAATTACTTGAGAAGTATGATGATTAGTAGCAGAGTGGTATAAATTACATCACCCTGAAGAAAGGCAGGTTAATGGAAAAAGAAACCAGATTCCAGCAGTCTAATATTTAACTGAAGTGCAGGTTAAGAGGAAATTAATGCCTAAGGTAGATACTTGTTTTGGAGCAGAAATATTATAATAAGGCTGATTGATTTCTTGAAATCTTCAGTAAATGTCTTCATTTTTATATGTTGAAAACATGAATTATATAACACCTGCTTCTGCAAAACTATCCACTTGCCTATGCAGGAGAATAATGTCATTCCATTGGAATGTGGTAGAGAGGGCATATAACATTATTTTGACCTACTAAATTACATACTAGTTCAATGTCCTTGGCAATTCAAGTAGTGAAACCCTTGCCAAAGGTCCATTGGCTCTGCTTCTCCTCTACAGGAATCACATGTAGACAATAGTGCTTGTGAGAAATGCATAAGAACTTTGATCCCAGATGAGTACATAATCAAAAGGAAGCTCTTAGAATTATTGTGCCCTTTTTCATTAAGAACAACGAAAAAGAGGGGGCAGCTGGGTTGCTCAGTGGATTGAGAGCCAGGCCTAGAGACGGGAGGTCCTAGGTTCGAATCTGGCCTCAGACATTTCCTAGCTGTGTGACCCTGGGCAAGTCACTTGACCCCCATTGTCCAGTCCTTACTGCTCTTCTGCCTTGGAACCAATACACAGTATTGACTCCGAGACAAAAGGTAAGGGTTTAAAAAAAAGAACAATGAAAAAGAATTAGCACATCAGACTAGATCAATAGTCCATTAAACTCAGTTCTCTGTTTTGGATTGGTTTTTAGTTGTGCATGGCTACTCTATATGACATCAACCTCAGAAAGTTGAGGTTGCGCCCCAAGCAACATTCATTTATTCGTGAAACATATATTAAGAACCTAGAAGGGATGGGGGCCTGGGGAAGATACTAAGAGTAGATAAGATGAAACCTGCCCTCATGGAGCTTACATTCTAGTAATGTCCTAAACAGGATGGCAGAGATTATGAAATAATGCGAAGAAAGGTGAACTTGGGGTTAAAAGACCTGATTTTGGAGCATATGCTCTGCCACTTACTAGCTGTGTGATCTTGGGCAAGTAACTTCTCATCTCTGAGCCTCAAGATCTTTATCTATAACCTGGGAGCCACTATCCCCATAGCACCTACCACTCAGGATCGTTGAGAGAATCAAGTGCAATAATATATACAAAACACTTTTATAGAAATATTCGTTCTAATAGGCAACGTAATAGATATTAGTATTCATCTGTGAATTTCTCTAAGGCCTTTTGAATCTTTTTATACTCTCAACTCATGCAGCCTCTTAGGGGAATAGCAATCCAGTGTTCACATTAGCTATGCAGACAAAGTTTGTTATAATAAGAGTTAAGCCAAACTTTCTTGTGTTTCAAGAGTGGCTGGCAAATTGAGAAACTAATCACCGATGTACCTTCCAGACAGGATTTTCCTGGTAGGGTCCTCTTTGAAACTTTTTTTTAATGATTTGAGACATTTGGTAACATATCTTGATGCCTCCTAGGAAGTGTTTTAAAGGCAAGTAGAAACTTTAGAATCGTCTACACTTCTGGATTCTAAGGCTAGTCTTTCTTTTCCTTTTTGTTAAGCCCTTGCTTTCTGAAATCTCAGAATTGAGAATACATATCGGTTCCAAGGCAAAAGAGTGGTAAGGGCTAGGCAATGGGAATTAAGTGACTTGCCCAGGATCACACAGCAAGGAAGCATCTGAGGTCACATTTGAACTCAGGACCTCTGCTCTCTAGGCCTGGCTCTCAATCCACTGAGCCACCCAACTTCCCCCTCTAGTTTTTCTAAAGCAAGGCAGATAATTGGTACATTGGATAGAGTACTGGACTTGGAGTCACGAAGACCTGAGTTCCAATCTAGCCTTGGACTCTTACTAGCAATGTGACTCTGGGCAAGTCACTTAACCTCTGCATGCCTCAGTTTCTATAATTGTAAAATAAGGATTTTATTTTATAAACCTCCTGGGATTGTTGTGATGATCAGATGAGATCCCTTTGTAAGGCACTTTACAAAACTTGAAATGTAATATAAATGCTAGTTATTTTTCTTATTATTATTATTAGTGGTAGCAGTGATAGGAGAAAGAGGAGAAGTTGTATAGCTTTGTAACTATTGACTAAATGTCCATGTCCCAGCAAGATTTTCCCTCTGCTCCCTCCTGTAGAGGAAGTGTTTTGCACTGAGAACCAGGGACAGGGTTTCACTGATGCACCTCCTTGTCTGACTTCAACTTGATTTGCCTAGACAGAAGAAATCTTGTTGATTCTCTCAAGGAATAAGCACTGTGGATGGGCTTCTGTGATTTTGCTCGGTGAAGCATTGCTTTTTTCCTACTTGAAGTAATGAGCCCCTTTATACATACTGCCAAACATGACATGAAATGGCAGACCCATAATGCCGCTCTGATTTAGGTCCCTGGAAGAGTGAGGAGCTTCTGTTCCTTGCCGCTCCCTCCCCTGCCCCCCAATTCTCACCATGAACCATGATTTATATTAAGCAATGCTAGACAAGAAACCCAAGGCTTTTCAACGTCTATTGCAAGCAGAGGTAGTTCTGGTACAGTGTTGATTATGCATTTGCAAATTCTAGATAGAGATGAATATATAAATACCAAAAGAACAGAGTACAGCAGCGAACATTGGAAATGCACACCTGGAGTAGGAATCTATGGATTTGCTTGTATTTATGTGTACAGAATTTGCAATTTCCCCAGCTCTGAAGACATTCCTTAGAGCATTTAACTCAGCTTATAAAATCTTAGTCAATTAGAAATATGCCTAATTACATTTTTCATATTCTTTTAAAATAGTTTATGGTTATTGCTCCTTTAATATGTATGTGTGTGGAGGAGGGGCGAGGTACACTTTCCTTGTTGTTAAGAATTGTAATTAATGATTTTCGCTACCATCTCAGTGGGTTTTTTTCAGTTCCAATTCATTCTAGCAACACACCATGGCTTCCCACTGGCTGCCAGTCCCCTTGGGCCAAGAATGCACTCTTTTCTCATCTTCCCCTTTCAGAATACTCTTCTTTCTTGAAGATTCAACTGAGGAGGCTACCTCCTGCCTATCCTCCCCCTTTTCCCCTTTCTCCTCCAAATCCTCCCTAAGCCCTTTGTCCGCCTCCCTCCTCTACCTCCATCGCTCTCCATTTTGTATTATGCTTATCTGGGTACCCATTGGACCTTCCTCCACCCCATTCCCCAATAGAATCTATGCTCCTTAAGGACAGGATTGTTTTGGTTTGGGTTTTTGTCTTTGTTCTTCCAGTGCCAGTGGCTGACAGAGAGCCTGGCATATAACAGATACTTGATAAATGAGTGTTGAGTAGACGATGATATGATCTGAACTGAATTGATTGAATGATACGACTGTACACCTAACAACTTAAGCCAAGCTCATTTATTCATGTTGTTTATTTGGATGGAATCTGGCCTGCCATTGCACAGCTGCTGAATAGTGTGGGCTTTCGCCTATGGAGTCTATTTGAAAAGTTCCCGTTCATAGATCATAGAAAGTTAAAACTAGAAAACACGTCAGCTATCATTTGGTTCCACCTTCCCTCAATTTAATACATAGGGAAACTGACAAAAGGGCAGAGGTATGGCCAAAGACACACCATGATGACAGGGTAGAGCTGGGACCAGGAACCAACTCTCAGCCCAGGCTCCTTCCCTAAATTTCCGAACTTTACCCCCTTAAGTGGCTACTTTCCAGTCTCTTACCCACACCCCAAAATGCTGATGGATTTCCAGTAAGGCAGGTGACGCTTCAAATATCAGTAGTCACAAGGAAATGGCCTTGCTACAAGGGGTGGAAAATCCATCTTCCTCGTTGCTTTCACTGAGCCCCAGCTGGCTTTCCACAGTTGGTCCAACCAGGCTCATGCCAGCCATGCAGAAGGAGGGTGATGTCAGCCCAGAGGTTTAAAGATATAGTATTTGAGCTTGTTCTAGTTATCTAGTTCAGCATTTGGGATGTCTTCAAATACTTGATCCAGTAAAGGAAAGTTGTATTTAACTCAGGATCAGGGTGAACTGAAACCATGATTTAAATGCCCTAGGGAAAGGTCATCTTTCCATACCTTGGTTTCTTCATCTACAAAATGGGGTGATAGGGAGGGTAGTGAACTACTCAAAATCTAATGGTTTTTCCAATTTGAAGGTTCCGTGAGTCACTGATATACTCAATGTAACAGCTGCATGCAGGGATTTTTTTTCATGCATAATCTTTTTCTAAAGGGAAATAACCATCATACCTTGGGTTCTCGGTTTACTTTAGGACTGAGGCACATCTGGCTTGCTGAAGGTGGAGTATATTTAGGACCAAGCTTGCCCATAGGTATAATAGGTGTCCCGATTTCTCAATATCACAGAATTTCTGGGGTGAAAGGGTCTCCTGGTCCAATACTCACCTGAAAAACGTCCCCTCCTGTAACATCCCAACTAAGAAGTCAGCCAGCTTTTGTTGCAAGACTTTGAGAAAGGGAAAACCTACAGCCTTCCCATGAAGCCTCTTCTACTTTTGGAAATCTCTAACCATCAGAAAAATGTTCCTTACATAGAATTGAAATTTACTTCTCTGTAACTTCTACCACTTGGCCCCTGAGGCCAAGCTTCAAATTCTAGTTCCTCTTCCATAGAAGACTCCTTCAAAGGTTTGAAGTGAGCTGGAATTCCCCTCTCATAGTCTTCTCTTCCTCAAGCTATCAGGCATGATCTGGAGCTTCTTTGCCATCCTGATTCCTCCCTTCTGAACACTCTCTAGTATATCTATGTCTTTCCTAAACTGTGACACCACAACTACAGAGAGTGCTCCAGGAGTGCTTTTGATAATGATAATAACTTTTTTAAAATAATATTTCCATTTCATTTTTCTCAATGACATGTAAAATTGACTTTTATGTTCATTTTTTATCATTTTTGAGTTTCAAAATTCTTTCCCTTCCTTCCCTCCCACCTCCTTGAGAAGGTAAGCACTTTGATATAAATTATACATGTTTGTCATCGTTCTGTTTTCAGTCTTATCTGACTCTTCGTGACCCCATTTGGGGTTTTCTTGGCAAAGATACTGGAGTAGTTTACTATTTCCTTCTCCAGCTTATTTTACATATGAGGAAACTGAGGCATGCAGGGTTAAGTGACTTGTCCAGAGTTACATAGCTAGTAAATGTCTGATGCCAGGTTTGAGCTCAAGAAGAGGAGTCTTCAAGACTCCAGACCCAGCACTCTATCCATTGTGCCGCCTAGCTGCCCCTCGGTTATACATGCAAAACATTTTCATATTAGCCAATAGTAATAACTTTTAAATGATGCTTACTGCGTGTGAGGCTCTATGCTAAGCATTTGATAAACATTATCTCATTTGATCCTCACAACAACCTTGGGAGTGCTATTATTATCCCCGTTTTATAGATGAGGAAACTGAGGCAAACAGATTAAATCACTTTCCCAAGATCACCCAGACAGTAAATGTCTGATGCTGTATTTGAACTAAGGCCCTGCACTCTATCTACTGTGCCACCTAGTACCAGAAAGGTGAAACCGATTGCTCTTATTCCCCATTTTATTGATGCGGAAACTAAGGATAAGCTACTTATGATAACTCAACTAGAACACCGTAATGCCTCAGGATAAATAGATTTTTTACATTTTTATTCTCTGACAAGAGGAAAGCAGGGAGAGGCCTGTTGGGATGTAGGGATTTCAGAGAAAAGGAAAAGGGCACAAAAAGGTAGTGTGTCACTAAAGCAAATTTCATCTACTTCCTAGCTGGGCGCAGAACTATCTCTGGGCACATCTGTAGTCTTTTAGACATTCCTAAAGTGTGCCTAGGGCTAGGATATGGAAATGGGCACTTCTGAGAAGCAGAGTTATGCAATCAAGTCTGCCCCTTTTTCTCCCCTCTCTTGCCCTCCCCCTGTGTTGGCAAGACAACAGGATTAGGACAAATTGGGCCCACCGTTGCCTGATCAAACTGATCTCAACTCTGGAAAGCATGAGAAGCCTTGTGGAGGCTTAATCCAGAGTCCCAAATCGAGACAGAGATCACATCGAGTGGGTTTCAAGGAAATAAAAGGGAACTCCTATTATTTCAGCTCCAGAAAATTTGAAATAGATTCTACCTATTCAACTCTTCATATATTTCTATTCAAAAACACGATGGTAGGACTGTGCTTCTTTAGCTACCCTGTGGGGTGCACAGCCCCTCACTGAATTCTCTTCAGCAACAAGATTCTTTGTCCTGGGGAATCCTATGCACACTCTGCCATTCGTGCATTCGCCACTCAAGAAAGTGCTACAAGAGTGTCATTCTCTCTCTGGGTATCAGTGAGTCATTGACCCTTTACCTGTCAGCTGTCTCTTTCTGGGGGACAGCCCTGATATGTTGTCATGTGGCCCATTGATTTACACATTTCTCCACCCAAAATTCAGTTCTCCAGGCCCTAGCCATAGATGAGTCCCACTTCCTTCCTGAATTTGCTATATTTCAGTGAGCCTTGGCCATGTGTCCTGAATCTAATAAAATTGGCTTTCTGTGGAAGTAGATAAACCTAATGGGATATCACTTACAGTTGTTGTAGTCATTGGTGTTTCTGCCTTAACATAGAATGGAAGGAAATAAATACTGCATAATAACGATCAAACATTGCATAATAAAACATCTGCTACTTTCGCAGACACTGGAAATCTCCCAAACAGTAGAGAAGCTACCTTGAACCCAGGACTTGGAGGAAATCAATAATCTGAACTTGTTTAGTTCTCTACAGGTAGACCTCCAGAAAGTGGGCAGATGAATTCCTATTGAACTCATGTTTCTAGCAGGACCGGTCATCAGATTAGGAGGTAATACTTGGACTTTGGACTTATGGCACAGAGAATAGATCCAGAATCTGACTGAACTCTAGAGAAAGTAGAAGCTCCCAAGAGAGGTGCTGTTTTTTATTTTTTATTTATTTTTTATTTTTTTTAACCCCATACCTTCTGTCTTGGAATCAATACTGTGTATTGGGTCCAAGGCAGAAGAGAGGTAAGGGCTAGGCAATGGGGGTCAAGTGACTTGTCCAGAGTCACACAGCTGGGAAGTGGATGAGGCCAGATTGGAACCCAGGACCTCCTGTCTCTAGGCCTGACTCTCAATCCGCTGAGCTACCCAGTTGCCCCCGATGTGCTGTTTTTTTTTTTTAATTTATAGGACTGGACTTGGAAGGGACATCAGGACTATATAATTCATCCTCCTTGTTTTTATTTAATTTAATTTTTAATTTTTATTTTTTTAAAACCCGTACCTTCTTTTAGAATCAATACTGTGTATCAATTCTAAGTCAGAAGAGCATTAAGGGCGAGGCAACAGGAATAAAGTGATTTAACTAGGGTCACACTGCTAGGAAGTGTCTGAGACCAGATTTGAACCTAGGACCTCCTGTCTCTAGGCCCGACTCTCTATCCACAGAGCCATCCAGTTGCCCCCCTCCTTGTTTTTTTTAGAGGAATAAACTGAAATCCTGAGAAGCTATTAAATGATTTTTCCTAGGTCATAAGGTGATCTTTTTTCTTTTCTTTTCTTTTCTTTATTAAGTTTATACATTTCAAAGAAGGTGCCTATCTGCATTTGTAGAAGGAATTATTCAGTAGATGCTCTCTACAACAATTAAACCACTGATCTGCCTCAAATATATTGTTGTTATTCAGTCATTTCACTCTTGTCTGACTCTTCAGGACTCAATTTAGGGTTTTCTTATTGGAATGACTTGTCATTTCCTTTTCCAGCTCATTCTACACATGAAGAAACTGAGGCAAACAGGACAAAGTGACTTGCCCAGGTTTAAGTTTCTAAATCCACATTTGAATTCAGGTCTTTCTGATTCCAGGCCCAGCTCTCTATCCACTAAACAGCCTAGCTGCCTCACCCCATTTTTTAAAGTAATGTGTGGAATTTATTATATACTTTTTTAAAATTCAAAGATATTTTATTCTCTTAATTATGTTTAATAACAATTTTCAAAACACATTTTCCAAAATTATAAGATCCAAAATGTCTTCCTCCTTTCCTTCCCTCCCCCCTTTCTTGGAGACAGGCAATTTGATTTGGATTATACGTGTCTTATCATGCAAAACATACTACCGTATTGTTCATTGTTGTAAGAGAATACTCATATAAAGCCAAAAGCCCAAAATAAAGCCACCAATAAATTAACAGGAAAGAGAGCAAGCTTTGATCTGCATCCAACTCCAGCAGTTCTTTATCTGGAGGTGGAGAGCATTCATTGTCACAAGTCCTTCAGAACTGTCCCAAGTCATTATATTGCTGAGAGTAGCTGTCTTTCACAGTTGATCATTTTAGCAAGATTGCTGTTACTATGTACAATGCTCTCCTGATTCTGATTATTTCACTCTGAATCAGTTCATGTAGAACTTTCCAGCTTTTTCTAAAAAACATCCTGCTTACCATTTTTTAGAGCACAATAGTATTCCATTACCATCATATATCACAACTTATTAATCCATTCCCCAATTGCTGTCCCCCCTCAATTTCCAACTCTTTGACATCACAAAGAGTTGCTATAAATATTTTTGTACAAGTAGGTCCTTTCCCCTTTTTTATGATCTCTTTGGGATACAGACTTGGTAGTGGTATTACAGGATCAGAATTTTAAAACCCTTTGGGCATAGTTCCAAATTGCCATCCATAGTGAATGAATCCGTTTACAACTCCACCAACAATGCATTAGTGTCCCAATTTTGCCACATGCCTTTCAACATTTATTACTTTATTTTACTATCAATTATATACTTTTAAAAGTAAACTATATGAAAGCATCAGTAAGCATGAGAGGTGGGATTTGAACCCCAATCTTCTGACTCAAAAGTCAGATCTTTTTCTTTGCTATACCTTATTGTGGTTGTCTTGCCACTAGCAGGAAACTCCAATCCCCAAATGATCTTAGCTAGTACATCACAGAGAAGGTAGAAGGCACCTAGTAGCTGACAAAGATTATCCTCTCATCACCATTATGCTATCTTCTCTTTGACCTTCACCATTGGACCTATCAATTTCTTTTTTTTTAACCCCATACCTTCCGTCTTGGAATCAATACTGTGTATTGGTTCCAGGGCAGAAGAGTAGTAAGGGCTAGGCAATGGGGGTTAAGTGACTTGTCCAGGGTCACACAGCTGGGAAGTGTCTGAGGCCAAATTTGAACCTAGGACCTCCCGTCTCTAGGCCTGGCTCTCAATCCACTGAGCTACCCAATTGCCCCCAACCTATCAATTTCTGTTGCTATATCAATTCCTCCTTCACATCCAGACTCAAAGCCTAGAAAAGAGAGAGGAAGCTATGGAGTGGGAGGTAATATATTGCAAATTAGTCAGGCTTTGAAGAAGAGAGAGATTTCAGTGTATTTTGTTATATTTGTATAGAATAAGGTGGCAGAGCTATAACTGGGAATACTTTGACCTGGAGAAAAAGCATCTGTTGGGGTAGGATGGCCCAGAGGTCTAGTTAAACCCCAGATGTAGTCATGCTCACAGAGAAAGCTGTCTATCCTCACTGGAGGTGAAAGGAGGACCCATAAGAGGTACTATTGCAACACTGTACTTAGAAGGGGGTTATGTTTGAGATGCTTGGTTTGAAAGGCCAGTAGAGGACCGGGAATTGAAGTGTAGAGATGGTAGATCCCATAGGAAGGGCTTCTGCTAGAGAAAATACACACACACACACACACACAAACACAAACACACACACGCACACACAGAACACAAGACATACACATCCCTCCCAGATGTCAGCATCCTGGAGCAAAACCCTACTCACCCAGTTCTACTTATAACACCATGGAGATGGGTTCTAAATCTGAGCTGAGTCTAATTGTAGCGCAGGCATGTGTGTGCATGTATATGCACGTATACTTTTTCCAAATGCATTCCAGAAAAGCAATGTCTCTTTTCCCCCTCAGTAAAGCAAATCATTGTAGGGCAAGTGGCATTTCAATTACGCAGTGTAATAAAAAAACAGCATCAGCTCTGTGCAGCTGAGATGGAGCCCCAGGCCCGCTATGGTGTCACATACTCCTAGTTTCCTGCTTTTTAGTGACCACTCAATGAATGGAAACTCCCTTTGGAGATGTGTTCTCATTGTCTTTCTGCATTCTCCATTCACATTTTGTGTGTGTGTGTGTGTGTGTGTGTGTGTGTGTGTATGTGTGTATGTGTATGTGTGTGTGTGCGTGCACGCGTGGTGTTTCGCCTTTCGAGATTTGAGGTAGTCTCTTTCATCTTTTTGTCATATCTTCCTAAGTAGAGGAAAAATTGGAGCAGACAGCTTTAATAACTTTACATACAGTAAGGAAACTAGGCGCAGGCAGAATATAAAAAAAGCAATCGAATATTCAGCACTTAAAGTGCCTAGAGCTTGAAAATGACTAAGGTGTTATAGCTTAATAATATCTTTTTGGAATCACCAAAAAAACAGAGGAAATGCACCTGGTGATTTGTGGAACCATGGATTGCCCTTCGGAGGATAATCTGCTCTGTGTTCATTATTTTATGCAGGAGCAAGAGCAGGTTTAAATTAGCATTTGTAGATTATTGAAATCCTAATTTACAGGAAGTGAGATCAGTAATTAAAACCAGTTGTCTCTGCTACTGAAATGTTGCTGGAACTTTCTTGGGCTGTTCAAGCCTAAGGATTAAATAAGAAGGAAAATTCCATTTGCAGCCATCTGAATTGTACAAAGACCACTGAACTCCTTGAGCAGAGGATGTTTAACAGAGAGGAGTGAAGACTGGGAAATATATGATAACGGGGCTGTCACAAAAGAGGTATTAGGCTTATTCTGCTTGGCTCTGGAGAGCAGAATGAGGAATGATGGATGGGTCAAAGGGGCAAAGACAAGATTTAGGTTCAATGTCAAGAAACCACTTCCTAACAATGAGAGCTGTCCCAAAGTAGAATGAGCTGCCTGGAGAGGGAGTGGGTTCTCCCTTGTTGGAGGCTATATCCACGAAAGAAAAGTGTGGATGCACATTTGTTAGGGATATTCTTGAGGGGATCCCTTTTCACCACTCAATGAATGCTAAGGTCTCTTCCAATCTGAGATTCTGTGATTCTATCAGCCCAAAGGACCGAGGAAAGGCATGGTGTATTCAACTCTGCTTAAACACCCTTTCCCATCATTGAATATGAAATTCTGGGCATATCAATACATTTCTCCAAGATGAATGAATGAATGAATGAATGAATGAATGAAAAAATCATTTATTCAATTCTACTTACAAAATCCTGGGCTAAGTGCTGGGGACATAAGTAGCAAATTGGATACTGGCCTGCTTTGAAGAAACTCACATTCCAAAGAGGAACACGCACAATGGAGGATCTTGCTGCAAGTCTGTTGGAAAGGACTCACAGTCCTTGAGGTGCAGCAGCAAAGGGAATGGTAGCACATCTTCTGCAGTGTTCTTTTTCACAGTCCAACATTTCTGGAAGACCTCGAAGGTCCTTTCTAGCTTGAAATCTATGACTTTATGATCCTGTGTTCCATCCATCTCCCACCTTATGCATGGCTTGCACTTTGGGTTTAGATAAGTTACTGCAATGGAATCTGCTTCTTTTTGATAGAAGCCCAGTTTGGTTGACAAATGATGAAGAACCAGAAGACCAGGAGCTCCCTGGCCCTTGAATCCAAATGTGTTTTTGTGGGTGAAGAGTATATACGGGCCACCTGCTTTTGGTGGCATACTGACACACTGGCCTCAACATAAATACCCCATGACATCATTTGTCCAGTTCTGACCTTGATTACTCTCCCCAAACTATCCAGAATCACAGCCTCCTCTGGCACACCAGAGCTCAAAGGACAAGATAGTTCTGCTCCAATCACATCCTCTAAAATCCCTCTAGAAACTATGTTCGTTCTCCTCATTATCCAGTGTTAATCTATCTCATCATCTTTTTTTTGCCTTCTGAGTGGTGATAGGAAAAGAATGATTGCTTAGAGTTTAGAAGCTGGAGCTTGAGTCTTGGCTTTGTCAGTAACTGGTATCATAATCTCGGACTAACCTCACCCCCAAAGCCCAAGGTGGGTTATTCCTTTGTTCCTCTGGAATTAATTGTCTGTTTATGGTCAGGTTCATTTGAGGTCTAGTAGAAATGACATTCATTTGGGAGTAAGAGGACCTAGGCTAAAATCCTTTTTCTACCAGTTAATGGTCAGGTAACCTTGTGAAAATGAATTAACTTGTATCTGCCTCAGTTTCCTCCTCCGTAAAATAAGGATAACATTTTCTTCATAGTCTAGTGTGAGGGTTAAATAAGAGAATGTTTGTAAAGTGCTTTGTAAATGTCAAAGACTGAACATCAGCATATTAGGAGAGTGTGCCTCTGTTGACACTTCTAGTTGAAACTTAATGACTTGTTCAAATAACTAGTGGCTGCTTTCTTCAGGAGGTTCTGTTAGTATGGCATTATTTGAAAAGTCACCAATCTGTCCTCCACTCAGCTGCCAAAGTGACTTTCCTAAAACCGCAGGTCTGACCACATCACCTCACCCCTCACCCTGACTCTCACAATTTAGTAAATTCCTGTTACCTCTAGGCTCAAATGTAAAGTCTGTCATCTTCACAATCCTACTCATCCCTGCTTCACTGAACCGTCTTCTTTTGCTCTTCCTCTCCGCATGCTCTTGGTCCAGCCACATCAGGCTACTTGCACATGGAAACTCTCTGTGCCTTTGAACTGTCATCCCTAGAATTCTATTCTTCTTCATCCCCATGCCTTGGTTTCCCTGGATTTCCTCAACATGCAGACCAAATGCCACCATCATCTCAAAGAGTACTTTTCTGGCTACTATCCCAATTCCCCACTCCAGGTAGCAGAACCTTTCCCTTTAAAAAAGAGGGGTTTGTCCCCTTGATCATCTGGTAAAGCCTGTGGACCTTCTCAGAATAAACCCTTCTCAGAATTATGCTTGTTGCCTCTACTTATAATTGACCAAAAAAAAGATAAAATGAACTTAGAGGTCAGTGAAAATAACGAACTAGTATATGGTTTTCCCCTTTCTAAGTTCATGTATCCCTTTCCTTGAACATCTTGGACTCTGGGTAAAGAATGTCCACTCTAATGTTGTCTTCTATCTACTCTGTACATACCATGTGTGTATGTATCTGTACACATGTTGTCGCCACCATTAGAATACAAGCTTCTTGAGAGCAAGGTCTATTTTTTGCCTTTCTTTACATCCCCAGAATTTAGTACAGAGCCTGAAACATTGTAGGCACTTAAAATGCACTGGGGCTCACTGACAAAATGATCACGTGATCTTACATTGTGAAATTTGAGGATAATTGATGGGGCTTTGAAGAGCATTTGGGTATGCTAACTCCTAAATGGAGCAGCAGCCATCATAAAAGACATGCCTTTAGGTGAAGAAGAGACAGTTGATCAGAATTAGCCAACCTGTGGCTACTTTACAAACATACATAGAAGAGTTGGACCTTGGAGGCCAACTTTGCCATCCTCCTATACTGGGAGATACATCAGGAGATAGCGCCTTGAAATGGTCCCATTTTGGATATTCTATTTTATAGGGAGTCTCCAGTGAATGGGTATATTTATAACCATGAAGCTTTAGCTGTCTGAATCAGTATTCCCTTGTGTCCACAAGGAGTCCATTTTCCTTCCTGGATCCTGAGCTTTGGACTGGATGAAAGTCTTGGCTTCTAGATGAAATCCGAAGATGATGAGTTGTTAAATATGCACGGCTGCTGGCCTTCAAAAGTTGCTTCCTAAATCTCCCCGCATATGTTTAAAGTTGTTAGACGTTAGGGATCTGGATGTGGTTTATACCCTTGGAAGGAAGCACCAGTCAGCCCATTTGCACAGTTTCAATCCCAAACATCACAACAGAGAATGAAATAAATATAATTTATATGTTTATGCTCATTAGTCTGTTACATCATTTAAACTTGAGAATTCAATTAAGAACACTCTCAGAATGATTTAATTGGAACTAGGTTTTTCAGCTTGCATTTTCTTGAAAAATCAGATCATTTCTGAATATATATCAAATAACATCATTTTATATGATATTTTCCAAGTACATATTTCAAGTAAATACCCCTCTGTGGTAATATAAAATGCCATAAATCATATTTCTGAAAGTTACATGCACAATATATCATTAAATATGGGCACACAAATAAGTAAAGTGCATGGTTTATTTATGTAATTATTCAGGAAATTCAACATTGGTTTCTAGTGCAATAAAAAAACCAGGATGGTGCCAGAGGATATAAAGGCCGCTGCCTGCTCTGTGAGGAGGACTGCTTTCATCTGGAAGCAGCCATAATTTAAGAAGCAAATGGAGAATCTCTTCATTCAACTGCTAGTTAAGATTTTTTTTTTCTGTTGCAGATTGTCAACTTTGTTTTGTTTTTGGAGAGTTACCCTGTATGAAGAATAAATCTACTTAATCGTCCTTCCTTCCTCTTTCCCCTTGCTTTCCCCTCTGTTTCCCCTCCCCTTCCCTTTCCTTTTTCCTTTCCCTTCCATTCTATATTCCTCTGTCTTCCTTTCCTTTCTCTTCTCCTTTCCCATCTCTTCCATCTTCCTTCCCTTCCTTTTCCAAGTTTCCTTATGTAACCTTCCCTTCCTTCCCTTCCCCCCACACCTCTTCCCTTCCCTTCCCTTCCCTTGTTTTCCTTTCTCTTATTTCCCCCTTGGTTTCCATTCTTGTTGTCACTTTCCCCTGGCTTAGTCTTTCTCTTTTAAACAGTCTATGCCCTGGTCACTGTCCCTCTTCCCAGCTAGTATCCCCTTCTTCCACCCCTCGCTCTCATCCCTGGAATCAACCATACTTGGAAGCTTTTGTTCTAAGCTAGAACCTTCCAGCTTCCTAACTGATGAGTGTCCCCTTATAAAATCAATGAAAGGACCTCGATGAGGGCGATCCCTGCGTTACCCAAAAGCAAAAAATGAGGAGGAACCCAGGAGTCTCATTCTGAGTTTGAAGTTATGAGACACGCCCCTTCCAAGACCATCCTGAGCATCTTTCGCCTTCCTGGTCCCGAAAACTAACCAGCAGGAGGCTCCCTAGCAACATTCTTGGTTTTCTCCCTTCCCTGCTGTGCTTCAGAGGTGTCAGCTGCAGGGCACGTGGAGCCAGTCAGAGGGGAACTATGGCATCCATTTCTTCTTGCCCCTCCTCCCTTTTCATGCTCTCTTGGGTGTCTCAATTTCAACTCTGTGACCTACCTATAAATGGGCCAGTTGGTTTTGGCATCGCCTGGCCCATCCCTAGGCCCAGCAAGAGGCTCCAACAGTTCCCTGCCACTTCTTCTCCTTTCCATTCCCACATCCCTCGCCCTAAATGGCACAAGCAGGGTTATGACTTTGGATTTTGTAATTAGACCTGATGTTAGAAAATAAAGGAGGGCTCAGGGACTTGGACGCTGGATCTCGCCATTTTTGTTGATTAAAATGGAGCCCATATCAGGAGAACTGGGGAAAATGCTCTATTTCAAGTAGCTTTGAGATGAACGACTGTTTAACCCTCTTTACTGGGGATAGCTAGGCTTTGGATAAAAGAGTGTGGCTCCCTCCTTTATATGGCTCAGCAGAAATGCCAAGAGCTAACTGGGCACAGACTCCTCAGCTGCTCTTTGGATAAAACCTAATCAGCATTTAGAAATCACATCAAAAGCTGACAGACACAACTAGTAAGCTTAATCACTGTGCTCTGCCTGCTTTGGTGCTACAGGACTGAGCGACTCACTGGACCCAGTTTGTAAGGAATGTGTTCAGGGACAAGAATATTAATAACCCCTTTGGAGCTCTTAATGGCTCACAAACTACCCTCTGACTCCAGTGTGTTGGGAAGTACCAACTGAGTCAAGGAGAAATGAAAGATCTTGCCAGGCACATTGTTCAGGAGTGCTCAAGCCAGACTCACACCTAGATACAAGACACAAAGATCAATGCTCTTTCTTTCTTTTTAAATAATTTTTATTATATATTTTTCCTGACTGTATGTCAATAATATTTGTAATAATTATTTTCTGACATTTTGCAATCCATGTTCTCTTCTTCCCTCCCTCCCTTCCACCCTTTCTGAGATGGCAGGTAATATGATAGAGGTTGTATGTGTGCTATTATGCACTACACATTTCCATATTTCTCATGTTGTGAAAGAAGACAACACATATTGCTTATACTAGAAAAAAAATCATGAAAAAATAAAATGAAGAATGGGTATGTTTCACTCTGCATTCAGACTCCATCAGTTCCTTCTATGGCAGTGGATAGTCCTTTCCATCATAAGTTCCTTGGAGTTGTCTTAGATCCTTGATTGTTAATAATAGTTAAGTCATTCACAAATGATCATCATGCTTTATTGCCATTACTATGTAAAATGTTCTTCTGGTTCTGCTCACTTCACTTTTGATCAGTTCGTGTATGTCTTTTGGATATTTTGTGATCGTTCTGACCATCATTTCTTATGGAACAATAGTTTAATGCTTTCTTTTTTATAAAGGTATTTTGTTTAACCAATTACATGTAATAACAATTTCCCACAAAACTTTTCTGAAGTTATATGATCCCAATTGTCTCCTTCTTTCCCTTCCTTGTCCCTTCCTGGAGCTGGTAAACAATTTGATCTGGGTTTTGCATGTGCTATCATGCAAAACATATTTCCATATTATGCATTTTTGTAAGAGAATATTCATATAAAACCAAAACCCCCAAACATATACCCAATTAAACTAAAGTGAAAAATCATATGCTTTGATCTGCATTGTGACTCCAAGAGTTCCTTCTCTGGAGGTGGAGAGCATTCTTCGTCCCAAGTCCCTCAGAATTGCCCTGGATCATTATGTTGCTGAGAGTTGGTCAGTGCTTTTTCATAGATGGTGTTTGGGTGGTTTTCCAGGTAAGAGAGGAATTTTGACTGTTTACACTGTTTTCCCTACCCTAACCTGAGATCAGATGTGATATGGTTTTGTGTTTTGATCAGATTATAAATGATTATTGTAAGTGGTAAGGCTCCAGCCGTCATAATATGGTTTTTCTGAATCAATGGTCAAACAGAAGGGTAGTGCAAAACACTACTGGGAGACAGCCAAGTCTGAGAGAGAGGGAAGAACATTAGTCTGAGAGTCAGAAACCCAAAGTTCAATTCCTTTCTGTGCCTTTTTAGTGTTATAGGGCTTTGAGGAAATAGCTTCATTCCACTTCATCCTCAGTTTTCTCATCTTTGAAATGGAGAGAGATGAATCCATGTGCTTCGTACCCCACAGGACTGTTTTAAGCACTTTGCATACCTGAAAATTCTCAATACATTACCAAATGGGACTCACTTTTCATTTTGTTGTAGAATTGTTCTAAAAAAGCCCTTCTAAATTGTTCATGGAGTTCATGGAGTAAGGAACAGAATAACGTCCATATCTATGAAACAAGAAAAATTATAAAATCCACAACACAGTAAAATAATGAACTGGTCATAGTTGTCTTCACATGGAGATATAGGCTCCCCTAGGATGTTAGTTAATGAAAAATCTGTTGTTAATATTTGAAAGAGATTATTTTAATCATCCACAGGGCAAAAACAAGTTGGATGAAAACCCATTGCTTGGATCATAATATATAATAGCTTTATGGACAACCTGTTGTGTTAGTTCTTCTGTGTGTGTGTGTGTGTGTGTGTGTGTGTGTGTGTGTAAGATGGATATTGAAGATGTGTAGCAATCTGAACCCAGAATAAAAGACAAGGAGAAAAATAATCCGGATTGCATTTAGGAATATGTATAGTGAGCCTAAGTTACCGTTTAGGGCAAAAAGACATGTCTGTAATCCCAGTATTCTCCCTCACTGCTACAGGGATTTGAATCATGACCAAAGGGCAATGTGGAGACCCATAATGGATCTAAGTAGACTTCAGCATAGAAGCAGAGATTGTACAAATGAAAAACATAACCCAGTTCTTTAATTCCCCACTAGCTGTTCTACTGGTATTGACTCTATTATCACCATGTCTGTCCACCCCTCTACTTTTCAGCTTCCTTTTATGTGTTGTCTTCCTCCATTAGCACATGGACTGATCATGGAACAAGAACAAGAGATGATAAATGATTGGCGACTACATCTCCTACCTAGATTACTATTTCAGGAAAGGCTGTCCATGTCTCACTTCACTCCCTTCTCTCAAGCAATCTTGTACTAGTCACTTTCCTCTCTTGGTTTGGGAATCATAAAATATGATCATATCAGCAAATCACCTCTTTAGTTCTGCCATTGTTATTGGATAGAGCATGTTAATTTTCTCTCCTGTGATCCCACTCACTGGGCAGCTAGGTGCTGCAGTAGGTAGGGTGCCAGGCTTAGAGTCAGGAAGAGTCATTTTCCTGAGTTCAAATCTCACCTCAGACACTTACTGGCTATGTGACTCTGGGCAAGTCACTTAACCCTGTTTACCTCATCTATAAAATGATCTGGAGAAGAAATAGCAAACCACACCAGTATCTTGGCCAAGAAAATCCTAAATGTAGTCATGAAGAGTCAACATGACTGAAACAACTTAACAGCAACAATGAAATCCTACTCACTTTCCATCCATCTTTCTGGACTAAAGTACCCATCCCTAGCTACTATTCCCATTTGTGTGTTATCACCTCCGTTGGGGTATTATAAGTTTCTTGAGCACCTTTGCTTTTGCATCCATACATATCCACCAGATTAGCACAATACTAGGAAAATCGTACACGCTTAACGAATATTTTTCTTTCCTTCATTCTTCCTATAAAGCTGGAGAGAATATTTTGGTACCCTTTAAAACAAATTAAAAGAAGCAGTGGGAGGCCTCCAGTGTTCTGGGTAGATCCTTTAAGGAGGATCGATGGCAAGAAATGAATGAGAAGTAGAAGGAAATGGGAACTGGATCAGTGGTTAGTGTACCCACATGGATGAGATCACACATTCATTGAAGCAAGTAGGGTTGATCTGATTACAGATAGTAATACTCAGTTTTGTCATGAAAGTGGCCAACAGTTTAGATGGCTGTAAGAGATATGGTGGACCAACAGGACTTAGAAACTAATTGTGTGTGGGGAGGGGATGGAAGATGGAAATCAAAGAGTTAAAGATGACTCGAAGGTCATTGTTAATTCACTGCTCATAAATTCATATATTTCATATGGTCATAGCTTTGCTGTCATACTGCACCAAAGGGAAAATGTATGCTTTACAGTTATCTGGATCCTTTTTCAACTTGAAGGTCACAGATGACTTCTTAGCTACAATTAAATGGGAAATGGTGTCATTGAAGTAACATCTTTGCTCTTTATAATGCTCTTTTCCCATCAATGAATTAAGTTCTTGGAAGATTCTTAAATATACACATTTGCTGATATGGAAGGATTTAAGAAACATTTTAACACAAACATATATGTATATATATGTACACATACACACGCGCATATACATATGCATGGAGAAAAAAAGCCATTGATGTCACTGGCCAAAACACAGCAAGAGGAGAAAATATTTGTATTTGCCTATTGCTGGTGAGAAGTGTAATACTGGGAAGCTTAGTCCTCCTCCCTTCTCCCCAATTCCCTTCCCCTCCAATTGACTTCTATATTGCAGATCCATTCTTCAGCTAATAGAACATGCCTAGAGGCTCTCCTTGAAGAGCTCATCCCTGAATAATTTCAGCTAAAATATCAATTCTTATACAACTGAATAGCAATAACCTGGAAAAACCATACCGTGAGCCCAGCACTATGGTTGACTGTAAGCTGGAGGGGCTGTGCTCTCATTGTGTTGACCAATAATGTGTCTGAATGAACATATTCGTTTATTTTGCAGATATTTATTTATAGGAACTTATCGTGTGCCAAGCACTGGGTTAGGTGCTTGAACTAGAAAGACAAAAAGAAGACAGTCCCTGCCTCTAAGGAAGTGATGTTCTATACAATTAATATGTACAGAATCAAAATCATGTGGGTCTAACAAACTCTTCATTATGAATGAGGTCCTCTCTGGATGAATATAACTTGTATAGAGATTAACGACAGATTCATCAGGATCAATCTTAGAGTCAGATTGACAATGGCATCCATATCTAGCTCACGCTCTAAGCATGTTTAGTAGAAATGCAAATAAGGACATAAATGTTGCCTTTGTTGGAGTTCAGTAGTAAGGAATAAACTCAGAACGTGGATAGGGGACCAGCTAGGTGGCACAGTGGGTAAGAATGCCAGGCTCAGAGTCAGGAAGACTTGGGTTCAAATATGACCTCAGACACTTCCTAGCTATGTGACCCTGGACAAGTCATTTGCCTAGCCTTTGTCCTTCTGTCTGAAAGTGGTTATGAAGATAGAAAGTAAAGGTTTATAAAAAGAAAGAGAACATGGATAGGGAAGTCCTAGCAGCCTGAGTGCATTGTGGTTGCTGACACTATGACAAGTTCATGTTCACCTTCCTTGTCTACCCGCCCTGTTGCTGGTGGCTGCTAGATGTTGCCACTTCCATACCTCCTGCTGCTTCTGCTGCAACCTCTGCCACCTCACCTTTACCCTCCTCACATGTCTCTGAGGGAGGCTTTGGATTTCACTTCTTTGTTGTTCTTCTTCAGTCATTTTTCAGTCGCGTCCAGCTCTCCATGACTCCATTTGGGGTTTTCATGGCAAAGATACTGAAATGGTCTCCCATTGCCTTCTGCAGCCCATTTTTACACTGATGAGGAAACTGAGGCAAATAGAGAGAAGTGACAGCCTACCTGTCCTTTTCACTTCTTAACTGGCCCCATAAGGTAGAAATTCTTCTCTTGACTGCATTTATGGCTACCCGTCCTTTGCTCTCTTCCCATCAGCAGTTGTTTCATATACATTTTTTCATTAACCTATGGCCCAGAGTACCTTAAAAAATGCCATCCGTACTCTCATTTGATCAATGAATGTACCCACTCCCTCCTCCAAGGAGTGGGGGAGTAAAAGCTCCCTCACACGCCTGCTGCACAAAGACTTTAAATATCTCAAATTCTTTTCAACATGTCAAGAGGACTAGATCCCAACTCAAGGGGGAGAAGGGCTCAAATTCTAGCCCTGCTTCTTAGCACGGGTGTGACTGTGGGCAGGTCATTGATTTTCTCTCAGCCTCAGTTTCCTCATTTGTAAAATGTGTACTTGTAGAAGCTACCTCAGAGAGCTATTGGCAAGATCAGAACAGAGTATTTATGTAAAGCCTTTTTGTGGGCCTTAAAGTTGCCTTGTGTATATCTACATATTTATACATATATGTGTGTCTATATGTACATATATATGCACGTGTTTATGTATAGCCATATATATTTACATACACATACATACAAAAATGCATTTATATATATATACAGGTAAGTTTATACATGGATATAAAAATATATATGTAAATAGCAATCATGTGTAGGGGATGTCCCCAAGGTGTTAATATAGTTTTAAGCTACTAAAACTTTATATATATATATGTGTGTGCGCATATGTATTTTATACACATATATGTTTATGTATGTATATGTCCCAAAAGTCTTAGTGTACTTTTAAGCTAGTAAAGCTTTAATGGTTCTAATAAGCTATTAAAGCTTAAAACTGTACTAAGATGGGAGGGGCAGCTAGGTGCTTCACAGAAGTAAGAGCCAGGCCCAGAGATAAGAGGTCCTGGGTTCAAATCTAGCCTCAGACACTTCCTGGCTGTGTGACCCTGGGCAAGTCCCTTCACCCCCATTGCCTAGCCCTTACCACTCTTCTGCCTTGGAATCAATATCCAGTAGTGATTCTAAGACAGAAGGGAAGGGGTTAAAAAAAACTGCACTAAGACTTTTGGAGCACCTTGTGTGTATGAGCAATTATTAATTCAACAACATCCTTGTGTGTATCACTTGATGTTTTCCAAGATGCTTTTACCACTACAACCCTGCACAGTAGCTAGGAGAAGTATTATTGCCCCCGTTTTGTAAAAGAAGTGGAACCTCGGAGAATTTACAAATTTTTTGCCCAAGGCTAAATGGCTGCTTAATGGGTACAGTAGGGACCCCTTATCTGTGGTTTTGCTTTCTATGTAGTTTTAGTTATCCATGGTCAATAGCAAGGTTCTAAGGTCACCCAGTAAGTCCAGTGGGAGGCCCACCCACAGCAGCAGAGGTATATCCCTAAGCAGTGGTCTCTTCTTTCACTTCTACCTTTTTCTACTTTCTCTTTCACCATCACAAGATTTTTTTGGGGGTGGGGGAGAAGGGTGTGGGTGACAAAATAGAAGGCTTCAGAGTGCAAGAGGGGCAAGAGCAGGAAGAGAGTACACATATGTGGGGTCAGCAGCTGTTTACATATATCTGCATTTTCAGCTGTTTCCATTAGGACTTATCCTTCACGGATGGGGGCCATACCATGATCAAATCTGGCCTCAGACATTTACTAGCTATGTGACCTTGGGTGAGTCACCTAACCCCTATTTAGCTCAGTTCCTCTTGTATAAAATGAGGAAATCCTGGAGAAGGAAATGACAACTACCTTGGGATCTTTGCCAGGAAAACCATGACTAAAAATGATTGAACAACAAGAAATGGAATTGGAGCTGAGGTCTCCTGATTCTAAGCCCACATCTTTTTTTTTCTCCTCTGGGACCTTGATGTTTTTGAGTAGCAGAATTTTACTGCAAATTAAAAGAAAGAAGAATGTTTATTTTTTAAAGGAAGAAAGGAGTGAAAGAGGGAGGGAGGGAAAGAAGGAAGAAGGAAGGAGAGGAAGGAAGGAAGGAAGGAAGGAAGGAAGGAAGGAAGGAAGGAAGGAAGGAAGGAAGGAAGGAAGGAAGGAAGGAAGGAAGGAAGGAAGGAAGGAAGGAAGGAGGGAGGGAGGAAGGGAGGGAGGGAGGGAGGGAAGGAAGGAAGGAAGGAAGGAAGGAAGGAAGGAAGGAAGTTCCACTGACCTGACCAGCCTTTGGCACAGTGTGTCTGTCATTTGCCCTGTCTTGATTCTGACTTGAAGATTGGTTATGTTGGACAATATAAATACCAATATTCCATATTTTGCCCATTACAAGGCATGAATTATCCAACTGGAAGATAGCATTAGATATTCAGCAAATGACATTGTGTCCATTTCCTTTGGATTTGATGATAGATCAGGTTGGTCTGGGTTACTTATTGGCTTTCAGGCTATTTTGTTTTCCTGACTACATAGACAATATTTGCATAAAGAGTCTGGTTTTTATGGGGTTCCCTATTGGTTAACTAGCTCTGTGTGTTTTCTGCTGTGTTTATGCCTTTGACCTCCATATTCTTGAAATAGGATTTGGTAGCCAACATTTTAACATGTCCTTCAGAGAGGTTTTGCCCCCTCGATCTGCAGAGAGACAAGCGGCATTTCTAATTGCTGAATACCAGTCAATAGGCAAACCTAATTCCTGCTGGATCCTACTGCTAAAGCTAAGAGAATTGGGGCCATTGAAAACAGCTATTAAAATCCTCATAAACAAAGTATAGGCTCAGGATTTGGAATTCAAGGGCACTGCACATAGAAAACACAGCAGGCACAGCAGGTTCATAAATACCTCCCAAGGTGAGCTCTGCTTCTAACTGGGCATTGTTACAGAATTGCAGACCTGATCATTGCATCTGTAAAATCCCGTCTTGAAGGAACTTGACAGTTAATAATACTCGTAGCCCTTGACTTCTTAACTTAGCATTCAAAGGCCTCTCCAATCTGGTGATACCCTGCCTTGCAATCCTCGGCTCACTCTACTAGGCTGTTTCCTAATATTTCAGCAAAACTGAACTCTACTCACTATCACTTGTATATGTTCAGAACACTCCCCCTTTACACCTGTATGTGAGACCTGCCCTGTACCTTAAATGCTGTTCTTTCTCTACCTGTTCAAATACTTATCCTGAAGACTATGGTCAAAGGTCCTCTCCTCCACAAAGCTTTCCAGGATTCCCCTAGTTAACAATGGGCTTTCTTTCCTGGGACTTCTCTTGGTATTATGTTTCTAGTGTCTTTATGGTTTCATCATATTCCCTTTTGTGTTATAATTATTGATGTATTTATTATAAACATATTTTGTGTGGGGCTTAGTCTTTATATCCATTTCAATGCCCAGCGCAGTGTTCTCTGACAAGAGTAAGTGCTGAATTAGTGGGAACTGAATTAGATTAAATTGGACTGATGTGGGGCCAGGTTTTGGGTGGGTGAGCATAAAATCAAAATATACTAGGTATAATCAAAAGAAAACTAGATTTATAGTCAGGGGACATAAGTTTAAATCCCGACTGCACTATTTTGTAGTTGTATGATCTTGCATGAGTCATGTCATTAGGACATGATTTAGATTTTAGTTTTACCATTTGTAAAATGAGAGAATTGGACTGGTGACCTCTAAGATCCCATCCAGATCTAAGTCTATTATTCTACGTGTATTAGGTTGATCAACCCAAAGGCTATCTTCTTCACTTCTAAAAGCCTAGGTCTAACGCAAGCCCCAAATTGCTAGCTGTAGTTCCTATTCCTGTGTTGGCGAACCTATGACACATGTGCTAGTGTGCCAGAGAGGGCTGCTCCTCTCCCACTCTTCACATGCCCCTGAGGACATTTCTCCCATCACCCACCCCTCTGCCCAGCATCCCAATGGGAGTGCTTCCTCCTTCCCCTTCTGGAATAAGGCAGGGGGATCACATGTGGCAGGAAGGTTGCAGTTTGGGCACCTAGTCTCTAAAAGGTTTGCCATCCAAACACACTGTGGTATAATCGAATATAATGGACTTCTCCATTAGTGGTGGTGTAATGTCCCTGCACAATCTGCAGGGATCAAGGAGAAAAAAACACTATCCAAAAGCAGAGGACAAACTGAGGGAATAGAAACACCGAGGAAAAGCAACTGCCTGACTACAATGGCTGAGGGGACATGATAGAGGAAAGACTCGGAGCGAACACTCTGATGCAAATACTAACAACATGGCAATGGGTTCAAGTCAAGAACACATATGATACCAGTGGAATCACGCATCGGCCACGGGGGGTGGGAGGGAGGAAAAGAAAATGATCTTTGTCTTTAATGAAAAATGCATGGAAATGATCAAATAAAATACTATAAAATTTAAAAAAAAAATAAAAGGTTTGCCATCACTGTCCTACTCTTTGCTGACCACTATCTTGATCTCTTTCGCTCATGAACACCAAAGATACACCTCCCACCTCTCCAAATTCTCTAGTTTGTGTTTTTTCATCTTTTCTACTAAAGGGCCCTGGGCCCACTCCAGGGAGAATTAGCCCTAGGGAAGAGAAGGACATCTTCCTTTCTGCTGCAGATTGATCTACTTACAGTATTTTCCTCAATAATGGTCTTAATTCTTTTGCCACTTACTTAGCCTGTTTTCATTTCTGTGATGGCTCCTTTTTTCCTCCTCTAGGCATCGTGTGTATTAGATGCTTTCCCAGAGGTTTCTGGGCCTAAAGAATTTGGTAGAATATGGAGTTGATCCTACATTACTTGAAAAGGAAAGAAATCTATGTTGAGGTTTTCCAAACCAGAAAGATGGGGAGGGTAGGCAGAGAAAGTACAATTCAACATGCTATAACCTATAACCAAAACAACTTTGAAGCAGAGAATGAACCTAAAATTATCAACTCCCCTGGTCAGTCATTAATCTGCAAGAAATACCCTCTTGGGCCATTATCATTACTGCTTAATTAGATGTCCATTAAAAAGAAACATTTATGCACACTGAGAGCAAGTGAAAAGACAGGGCCAGAGCTTCAAGTTACTTAGAAAGGTAAACAGAAGGCCTACCCAGTAGCAGATGATTGCTGTATAGTTACAAGAAAGAATGTTCTTTGGAATACCCCCTCCTGATCTTCTTCATCTCTTCTCATCTTCCTCAACTTTACTTTCTTTCTCCTCTTCCTCCCCTTCTAATTCTTCTTCCCCTTAGTCTTTTTTCTCCTCTATCCTTCTCCTCTTCCTCCTCTTTTCTTTTTCCTCTTCTTCCATCTCTTCCAGAAACACAGTCATTCATTTTGGGGCCAGATTTCATTGTTAGTATTTTGGTTCAATAAGGATCCATTGGTTCATAAACCCAGGATTAAGAAAACCACTTATATGATAGAACTGTATAATGGCTCCCATTAAGAACATACCCTTGTTAAACTGTTGCTGGCTCTAATGAGCTCTGGTCTTCAGAAATGCCTGTACTCTCATTTAAGCTATCATCACAGACTTAGGGTTCATCACTTGATCTTGAACATTTCCACAAAACCAAATTTATTCGTCACATTATCCACCGCTATTTCTGAATACCCAATGCTGAAGAAAGTGCCTGCTGCTTGCTTTCATTTAATTAACAATGAAGGATAAATGACATCAACCCAGAAATATCAGCCAAAGGGGACCTAGCCAGTGACTTTGTTGTGGATCACCTCATTAGTTTGTTTCCCAAATATGTTCACCAGAGTGCAAGGTGGTCACGTGGCCAGCCATGGCGACAAAACAGCTGTGGAATTAACACCAATAAGGCCACTGGGATTGCATGAGGACAAACCGTGCTCTCTTTTAATCAGGTTCAATGGAACCTGAGAGATGCTCTGTCATCTGTGGGCTCATCCCAGGCTGCTGTTGCTTCTTAAAAGAAATGACTCAGGAGTTGAGGTTTGCCATTAAAAGTTGCATGTGCTTTTGGGAAGTAAATGTTTTCCATCTGTTTTGTAATGAGTACAAATGTGGGAGCTGCGACTGTCCACACTTCTGAAAAAACACACCCAGGAGTGAATAGTTAGTTTCTTTCCAAACGAAGAATTCCAGTAATTTTGTAGGATTTGGTCTATGCGTGGACTCTTGTCCTAATCATTAAAACTATTAATGAAAATGAAAATGAGCTGTGTACACATTTTTCACATTGTTGTTTAAAAGCATATTCCAGCAAGACCGTGTTCAGCTACTTGGAAGCGTTTCAAAAGTTAGCCATGGCTGGGACGTAAGTGAATTATGCCATTATGCGATAACAGGATGCAATTAGTGCCTTTTTGCCATAGCAAAATACGTTGGCCATTATTTTCCATGAAACATATCTGTTTGTCCTAATCGGTCAGGCGATCTTACATTTTATTAAGAGTTCTCTTGCCCCCCAGGGGCCATTAATCATGGTACCCTTTGGATGTTCTGGGCAATGACAGCTATGTGGTCCCAAAGTCTGGAACTTGATGAACCAAGATTCAGAAAAGAACCCTAAAAGAAGTTCTTTTTTTGAGTGATTGAGAAAAAATAATAATCTCAAAGGTAGGGTCATGAGACATATCTCCCTCCCCTGGCAGGTGCAGAAAGACTCACATAAAATGTTGCATATTTTGTTCCAAAGGAGCACCGTGTACTTGTTTTTTTCAGTTGTTTTTCTTTTTTGAGAAGGGAGGGTTCAGTTCTGTGTGGGAGGATGGGGTTACATAGTCAGAAATGATTTATTATGTAAAAGCAGAAGGCATAATTTAAAGAGACATGAAGATTTAATACCCTTCTCTCTCCCTCTCTTATGCTGCCTAGAACAGTGGGAGCTTCAGGGAAGAAAACACGGAAGAGATGGGCACAATAAAAGTCATTTTTTAGCAGTCGCAAGGAGATATAGGACAGATGGCCAAAGTTGGAGGAAAGGATGGCAGGTTTCTCCATGTGGGGCCACCTACTGAGTCTACTCTCCCTGTTCATCATGAGCTTTATACATTCCAAAGAACTCAGAGGAAACAAGATAGTCAGCTGAGACCAAGAATAGTGCTATATGGCACATCTTCTTTCACGTTTACTTGGATTCAGAATCCATTCCCTGGGTCATGAGTTCCAGGTTCTTCTTGCCTCTTTATCTGGTGAATCCTTCTTTGAATGGACACTTCACTTTCAGTTCGGGTCAAAAGAACATAGATTTAGAGGCAAAAAGGAACTCAGAGGTCATAGGGGCTAATTCTCTTATTCTGTGGAGGAATACACTGGCACCTAGAGAAATGAAACAACTTGTTCAAGGTTACCCAAAGGTTCAGAGATCTAAAAGTAGGCTCCCAAAGGCCATATAGTGCAACCCCTTTATTTTTTAGATGGGAAATATTGAAGTGCAGGGAACTCATTCCAGGCCATTCATAGAACTAGTGATCTAGATTTAGATCTCAGAGGCTATCTGGTCCAACTCCTTTATTTTACAGAGAGGAGAAACTGAAGACCAAGGAGGGGAAATGAGTTGTCCAAGGTCACACAGGTAGTGAGTGGCAGAGGATTGAGAACCAGGCCTAGAGATGGGAGGGTCCTAGGCTCAAATTTGGCTTCCAACATTAACTGTATGACTCTGGGCAACTCACTTCCCCTCCTTGGTCTTCAGTTTCTCCTGGGTAGAAGAGCAGTAAGGGCTAGGCAGTGGGGGTTATATGACTTGTCCAGTTACACAACTATGAATTGTCTAAGGCCAGATTTGAAGGCAGGACCTCTCATCTCCAGTCCTGTATCTTTCTCCACTGAGCCCCTTGGCCTGCTCAACTTTTCACTCAGTTTTGAAGTATGCCATTTGGTAGCTCTCAATCCACTAAGCCACTTAGATGCCCCGAAGGGAGAAGTCTTCTTACCCTGGACTTGATAGCTTTGCTACTTTTCATTTGTATGACCTCAGGATAGTCCCCTCTTTTTTTCTTCACATTAAATTCCTCCACTTTAAAAAAATGAGGCCAGATTGAATGGTTTCTGATAGATTCCACATATTACATAGGTAAATTGGCAAAACTTTTGGCAAATCACCTCACCTATCAGGTCTTAGCTTACTCATCCATAAAGTAAGTCGATTGGAGTATTTGAGTTCTAAATCTAGAGCCACTTCTAGTTTTAGATCTAGAATCCTATATGTGACCTTGGGCAAGTCATTTTCTCCTCTGTAAAAATGGAGAATTGGACTAGATGACCTCTGAGGATCCTTCTACTTCTGGCACCTTATGGTTCTTTATGTGTGAACTGTGAGTCTTGATTCATTCTTGTTAAGAGTGGATGGGACTCACTGTCACACCAACTGATGGGGCTGCCTTTCATCTCCACTAAGGCACCCTTTCTAAAGGGCACATTCTACTTCAACAGATTATGAGGCCAGAGCAAAGGGCAGCAGTGGGGCTAATTTCTCCTTGGAAGGCTGAAGTTCTTCATCATTAAAGTTAAGTCAACTCTCTCTAGGGTCTCTCAACCCTCTACTCAGTGATGACTACTCAGTCTATCAAACAAGCAGGAATGATCCTCATGGAGATTTCACCTCAAGGAAGACATATAAACCTGTGTCATGGCCAGAGTTAACTCTTCGTTGCATAGCCTACTTTATTTTGATTTATATACTTGCAGACAGAAAACAAATGAGAGTTTGAGCCCCTAGAAATCCAAGAAAGGTCAGCTAGCCCCAAATGTTGGTTCATTTGTCTTCTGCTGCATGTTTATAAATCAGGAGAAAGGTTATCAGGCACTTAAGGTAGTTAAGTGGTAGTGTAATAGATAGAAAAACAGAAATAAGAAATGATTACTGAACTTCTCAAAGGGACTTGAATAATTCTCTTTCAGCTGACATCCCAGTCACTGGCTTTATTCTTTTTGGGGTACCTTTGAAAAATTCACATGTGAGAGTAAGTGTACACATATATGGTAAAACAGATATTCATAGGTATACGTACAGAGACATTTCTGAGTGATTTGCAGATCTGACTTAGGACTTTTCACAATTTTGGTGTCATCTGTCATTCCAAGACCAATCCTCAGTGCAACCCAGAGTCTAAGTGCCTTCACTTCTTGCTGGGGGCCATCAGTCCACGACACCTTGACGGAGTCACGTGTGGTAGCCAGGGAGACCACAGAGTGGTCCTTGGCGAGATGTGACTTCCCACTCTATCTACCTTGCATTATTTCTTTTGAGACTAGGGGGAATAATAATCATGTCAATTCATAGGTAAGGGGCATTGATAAAAGAAGTCATGCAAGGGGGATAGAGTGGGAAGTCACATCTCGCCAAGGACCACTCTATGTTCTCCCTGGCTACCACGCGTGACTCTGTCAAGGCATCGTGGACTGATGGCCCCCAGCAACTTCTGGCCTCCATTGTCCACTTTCTAGCTTTTGCCCAGGCTTTTATATTGGGAAGAGTTAGCATATATAGTCATAGAATAAATGTAATGCTGGTCACGTGATTATATAGATTATAGAGGTCACATGACCATATCATCCCACCCTTATAGAGTCTGATAGAAACTGAGGCCCAGAGAACATTAGTGAATTGCCAGGGGCACATAGCTAGTAAACAACAGAGTTGGAATTTGAGACTAGGTCCAGCAGTCCTTCATTATTTCCCCTGATCTAGGCTATCTTGAATTGGAGGCTCCCACTGCATCTCTCCTCTTTCCCTTCACTTTTCTCGAATTTGTCCTTATATATTTGATTTCCATGAGAAATTCCTAGCTTGTTATCTCATCTTCTCTGCATTTAAACATATAAGCAGTTGAACAGTTCATGTATTCATTTAGTGAACAAATATTTATGAAGCTAGACAGTGGGAACATAAAGATAAAAACAGAATGGTCTCTGCCCTCAGGGAGCTTATATATTATTAGAGGGAAAGAACATCCCAGAACCACCGAATTTTAGATTTAGAAGGAATTTCAGTGGTCATCTAGTCCAAATCATTGCAGAAAGGATTCTTTATTATAACATGTAAGGCAAATGATCCTCCACCCTCTGCCCAAAGCCCTGCATGTATTAATTCCTTTCCCCATCTCCTTATTCTTTGCATCTTCTCTCTCCATTTTACCAAAAAAGTCTCTCTCTGGCTCTGTATCTCTGTGTCTTTCTTGTTTGCCCCTATTCTCAGGCAGCCTGCATTCTAATGTAGATTTTTGTGCTTCATTCTTTTTGGTCCTGTCTATTCTTCATGTCCCCATTTGGGATTTTCTTGTTAAAGATACTGGAGTGGTTTGCCATTTCCTTCTCCAGTTCATTTTGCAAGTAAGGAGCCTGAAGCTGACAGGGTTAAGTGACTTGCCTAGGGTCACACAGCTACTAAGTGTCTTCCGGACTCCAGGCTTAGTACTCTATAGTATAAATATAACTCTATGCAGAATGATGTTAATAGAATAAATGCAAATGAAAACAAGTTAGGGAATGAATAAATGCAAACAAAAAATGAGGTAGTTCAGGAGACATGTCTCTAGCAGTTAGGAAGATCACATAAAGTTTTATGTCTGCCACACTTCTATGTTGAAGAGAGTGATTTTCTGACACAGAAGTGAGGAGGAAGGACATTCTAGTCAATAGGTAATGGCATGGTGGAAGCAAGGAAATAGAGTGAGCACAGTATATGAGGAACAGGGAGAAGACAAGTTTGGCTAAAATGCCAAGTATAGGAGGGGAATTATGACTAGGGTTTTAAAAACTCAATAAAGGACATGCCAGTTTACCCTGCGGCAATGGGGAGCCCTTGGAGTGGATCTAACAGGGAAGTGGCTAGGTCAGAGCTTTTCTTAAGAGATGACATCCTTGACATCCTTGTTGAGGCTGTATTTTGGTGGGGAGAGACGGCAGGGAGGGGAATCAGCTGGGGTGACAGCACAGGAGAATGGTGATGAGAGCTTGTACAGAGGTGGCAGCTTTGTGAGTGCAGAGAAGCTAGAAGTGAAAAATACTGGAAGGGCAGAAATGGAAATTTGGGTGAAAGACTGTTAGGGAAAGTAAGGAGTCTAGAATGGCTTTAGCCTGAGCATACCCATTTGAGAGGGGGGAAAACTGATGGTGCAGTAGAAACAGGCACATTTGGTAGAAGGATGGATTTGGACAGAAGCATAAATTCTGTTTATAAGGCATTGGGTCTGAGATCTGTCTAGGACATTGGGATTCAGTAGGTGATGTTCATCAAGGCCAAGTGATTTGCATGAATCAAGGTGTTTTCTTGGGAATCTGCTTCCTCTTAGCCATTTGATTTTGTCATTTCCTGTGTAAAAGGCATTTTCCTGGATAGAGAAGACAGGTCCCCAAAAGTATTAAGTTGCCTGTCCTCTCTGTTTTGGTCATCATTCCGTCCACCTCAATTAGCCAGTCATTATATCACTACTGGATCTCTCTTTCTCCTCATTCTGGTTTAAAAAGATGTACCTATAAAGGATATGCAAAGTAACTTCCAGGGCAGAGGACATACTACCATTTGGGGATGCAAGAAGTGGGGGAAATCAGGATGGGTTTGCCATGGAAGGTAGCACTTTATCTGACAGCTTTGAAGGAGGAAAGGGACTCTCTGAAGTGGCAGAGGTACAGAGAGAATCTATGCCAGGCATGGGGGGGCAGATTGTACAAAGGCATGAAGGTGGGAGATGGGAGATAAAATGTCAGCTAAGAACCAATTTGTCAGAAATGTGGGATGAGGAAAGAAGGATCAAATACAGTAATCCTGGAAAGATAAGCAGGAAAGGTTTTCAAAGAAGAGATTTTTTTTTTAAATCATAGAAGCAAGAGGCTCTTGAGCAGAAGAATGGCAGAATTGTACTTTAGAATTTCAGTTTGGTTGTGGTATATGATCCTCATGGAATGCTATTGTGCTGTAAAGAATGAGGAACAGGATGGTTTCAGAAAGAGCTGGAAAGACCTCCATGAACTGATGTAGAGAGAAATGAGGAGAACCAAAAAAGCATTGTACACAGTAACAGCAACACTGTGGAACCATCAAATGTGATAGACTGGGCTACTCTCAGCAATGCAATGATCCAGGACAATTCTGAGGGACTTATGACCAAGAATGCTCTCCAACTCCAGAGAAAGGCCTGCTGAAGTAGGAATGCAGATGAAAGCACATGATTTGTCACTTGTTTATTTGGGTTTTATAAGATTATTTGCTTGCAAAAATGAACAATATGGAAATATGTTTTGCATATATATTTTGATATATATATATCTCAGATGGAATTGCCTGCAAGCACTGGGAAGGGGAAGAGGAGGGAGCTAAGTTCAGACATATAACTTAGGAAAACTTGTGTGGAAATGTGTTATTTCATGGAATTGGTAAAAAATAAAATAAAACTATATTAAAATAAAGAATTCTAATTTGGAAGCTGTTTGGAGGATAATTTGGAGAAGGGAGAAAATGGAGGTAGAGAAACTAATTAAGAGTATTTTAATATTTCAAGGGAGAGATGATGAGGGGTTAAAATATGGTTGTTGTTCATGTCCTGGCGAACAAGTAGAAGCAATCAAACTTGGTAACATTGGACATGAGAAATGCGGGGGCTGAGGAGTGGGGGTGGGGGAGGCAGCCAGGTTTGAGAGGGGGAGATCCAATATGACCCCAGACTCTTAGCACTGTGACTTGACCCTGGGCAAGTCACTGAACCCCCATTGGCTAGCCCTTACTACTCTTCTGTCTTGGAACCAATACAGTATTGATCCTAAGAGGGAAGGAAAGGATTTAAAAAAAGAAAAGAATGACTTCTTTGGAAGGCTGGTGGTGTTCTCTCTAGCAACAGGGAAGATGGGAAGGGGAATGGTTTGGGAGGAGAAGGAGTAAGTTCTGTTTTGAACTTGCTGGTTTGTAGGTGCCTGTGGGGCATCCCTTCAGAGAAGCAGTTCTTAATGCAGGACTGGCCTTTCGGAGGGAGCTGGGCCAGTTTACAGAGATCTGATTATGCTGTGTATAAAGACAGGTGAATCTTTGGGAGCTGAGAGGAACTAGAGAAACAATACACAAAACAGAGCCTCAGGGCTCTCGACAGGCCATTTAATTGCTTTGGTTTTTAATCCACCAAGTAAAGGACAGTTCATCAAAAACTTGTCAATATACTCAGCTTTATTTGACTTCCTGGCTGAATCTACAAGTCATTTGAACTGGCTGGATGCGTCACTCCAAAAGGCTAACTCACTTTGGTGTGCTTGTGACTATCTATGTGTATAGACTCAGGCTCTCTATTTTTCAAGTGAAAACTCCACTTAAGATGTGTTTTCTTCCTCTACTTGATCCAATATCGTGTAAGGACGTAGTCCTCTCCACCTCCCCCTCCCGTCACTTATTACTTTTGCGACTTTAAAAGACAGTAAGCGTGCCACTTATGGCAGTGACGGAAGCCCAGGTGGCAGGATTAGGTAGTGGTTAGAACGACATTTTCTTTTAGCCACTGGGTCTGTTTAATAAAAAAGTCTCTCTCTTCTAAATCCATAGCCAGGGCAAGTCAATTCCAAGCCCCTTCCCCCCTCAGTGCTGGCTAGGCCCCATTGTTTCCAATGGTGTATCGATTTTTATTCTGAGGGGCCCAGTCGGCAAACACCTGGAGCCCGAGGTGGATCGCTACAAAGTTATCTAGAGATGGGTGAAGGGGCTGGGCTGGATTCAAAACAACCAATAGAAAGTCCCCCGATTTTTTCAACGAATGATTTGGGCGCCAATACAAAGTATAAAAGGGCAGCGCCGGGTTATGCGAAATCCTTTGCTGCCAGTTCACTTCTTCTGCACGCTGAATTCGAAGCTCGCCTCCCAAGCTTCCCCGCATCTCCGGCGCCAGAACGACCCACGATTAAGATTCCCCCCACTACTGTGGGGGAAGCTCAGCCCTTCTACTGAAGGCTTGAGGTCGAGGTTGGCCTGAGGCTGCCAGTTGCAGTTTTGGAGGCAGGCGCCACCCCGCAGGCGACTTCCAGTTTCTACGCTCTGGGCGCCGGGGGGAAGACGGCACACTCACTCGGTCCGGAGTCACGTGCAGAGTGCGGCTAGCACTCGAATCGGCAAGCAAGGAGGTACGGTACTGGGTTTTGGGCGCGAGGGCCCCCTTTGAAGCCTGGCAGTTTGGAGTTCTCTCCTCAACGGCCGGTTCCAGAGGTCAAGCCGGGGGGCTGGTTCTAATACTACCAACCGGCCCCGAGCGTGTTTGACAGCGTAGACCGGGCACCTCCGGGCGGCGGGGGGGGGGGGGGGGGGGCGGGGCTGTGGGGGAGCGGGGAATAGATTCAGTGGTGGGTGGTGGGGACAGGATACCGGCAGGGCCACGTGCGCGGTCTCCTCCCTGAACAGCCCCTCCCACCTTGACCCCGAAATTTTTTTCCCTTTTACTTTGCTTGTCTCCTTCCTGGGCTAAGTCTGTCCCGGGGCCCTAGCCGTTAGCGTGGGGAACCCCGGGCGGGGCGAGGGGAGCCCAAAGCTGCTCCTCTTGAGCAAGCTGGAAATCTAATCTCAGGTAGCGAGACCTCTAAATTAAAAAAGGGATCTCTTTTAAAAGGAAGCCGAGGGGAGGGGAGTGGCCCTTTACCGTGGGCCAGAATCTCCAGCTGAATCTCTAGCAGCCTCCATCTCGGGTAGGTAGACATGACCCGGGCTGCCGGCCTGGCCCACCTGGGGCGGGGTGAAACTGCCTATTCTTGGGGTCGGCAGCAGTCTAGAAAAAAGAGCGCCGCGATTCCGTCCCACTTTACTCAGATTCTTTGGGGTTCTGGGGTTACTGAAAAAGGCCCCGAGTTCCACATTCCAAAGAGTCCCACATCTCCCAGCGAGCTCTCCAGACTGCCGCTTGGCTCTAGGTGGGTGGGTGGGTGGGTTTGGGGGGGGGTTGCGTCTGGGGCTCATAGCGCTTTAAGAAACAAGACTTTGCCCTTTGGGGTTTGGAGAAAGGGCATTTGGGGAGGGAAACTGCACTGCTTTGGGAGTCAGATTCAGGGCCAAAAGAAAACTTTGTAGACCTGGTCCAGCAGTTGTTAACCCAGCGGCATTGTGAACGGGTGGGGGGGGGTGGGGGGGTGGGGGGGAAATGGCATCTTTATTTCCACTGACTTTTAACGGAATTTTAGCCATTTCCTCAAAGAATAAGTTACCCCCCAAAAAAGTATTATTCTAAAAAGGGCCTCTGCTGTGAGTTTCCTGGCTCTAGAGCTCTGGTTTTGCTTAACTACCATTATGTAGTGAACAGAAGAAACGTATTTGTGCTTGGGGTAGTAGCAGCCTCACTTCTCTAGAGGAGATAGGAGTTTTGGGAACTTGAGGTCCCAGCCAATCGGCCCCATCCCTGGGAAGTCCCTGCTGGGGTCAGGTGGGACATGGGACGGGATAAAGGGGCGGGGCTGGGTATTGCAGGACTCAAGGTTAAGTTTATTCTTGTCCTGGAGTGTGTATTTCTATGGTTAGTCTTATGAGGATTGCCTATATTGGCAGGAAATTTCCAAGGTGGTGATTTCCATTCTTCAAAAAGTTCATTTTAGGGGGCGGCTGGTTGGCTCAGTGGATTGAGAGTCCAGCCTAGAATCAAGAGGTTCTGGGTTCAAATGTGGTCTCACACTTCTGAGCTGTGGCCCTGGGCAAGTTACGCTTTGGAACCCAATCCTGATTCTAAGACAGAAAGTAAGGGTTTTAAAAAATTCATTTTTTTCATCCTTAGCCATCAGGGATAGGAGGGAATGAAGCAGTGTATTTTTCCTTTCTTAGTGGGGGCTGGGGGGGAGCTGTGGTTATTTATGCGGGGAGTACCAAACTCCCAGTAGTGCCCAGGTTTATCCCAAGGTCATGACCCAGGGTGAAAGGATCTTGGTTCATCTAATCCAGAAGTTCTTAACTTGTACATTTATCTTTGTTGAATTTTAATTTAATTTTTTAAAATTTAATTTTAATGTTATTTATTTAAAACCCCTTACTTTGAGTCTTAGACTCCATTGATTTTAAGGCAGTTGGGGTTTAGTGACTTGCCAAGGGTCACACAGCCAAGGAAATGTCTGAAGCCAGATTTTGTATGAACTTAAAATATATATGAGATACATATTTAAAAATATTTTTCTAACTGCATTTTCCTATAATTGGTTTACTGTGTAATCTATGCATTATTTATATATAAATGTATATTTTAACGTTTTTATAAATAATATGAAAAAGCATTTTACATCCAAATTAAAAATTTTTGTTTACCTTTTTTACATTATTAAAGAACATTATTTTGAGAGGGTCCTATATAAAACTTCATCTGACTGTCATAGGGGTCTGTGAAACAAAAATATTGAAAAAACCCTCATCTAGTCCAATTTGAGGCCAAGAGAAGGGGATACAAGTTACTGAGGGTGCTTATATATATAGTAAATATTGAAGTCCTGTTCAAGATCTTTGACTTCCTCTCTTGGAGCCTCAGATCCTTAGTCTTTCAAAGGAAGGGGGTCTTTAAGGGTCTGGCATTGGCATTCTATGACCATATGAGAACTTCTTTATAATCCTGAAACAACCAAGACTCATTGTGTTCTCTTCCCAGCATGAAAAACCTTTGTTTTTGCACTATCATTAGAAATGAAAGCATATGGACAGTAATTTTATGAAGTAAGGGTCAACGTGGCTTAGATGATTGAGCTGGCCTTTGAGGCAGGCAAACCCTAGTTAAAGTCTGACCCTTCTGCTATATAAACTGGGTACCCAGATTATTTCTTAATGTTTCCAGGGCTTGGGGTAGCCCAGTCTGCCTGCAAGTGGCAGAGATGACTGCTCTCTATTGGGATATGGGGTGTGTCCTAACCCCAGGCAGCATTTTTCCCAATACCAGTAAGATCACAAGCTGAGCTTGAGTCCCCTTAGAAGTAGCCCCCTCCCCAAGGTTTCTGCAACTGATCCATGTAACATGAATGAGGGGGTCCCATCAGAGCAGGTTCCCAAAGGCTCTTCCACACTTGACTAAGCATGATGGTGAAGGTAAGGTGCTAGAGTGCCAGGCTGGAATTAGTAAGTCATCTAATTGAATTTGAATCTAGCATCAGGCCCTTACTAGCTATGTGACCCTGGCCAAGTCATTTAACCCTGCTTTCTTCAAGTTTCCTCATTTGTAAAATGAGCTGGTGAAGCTTTTTTAGGTGGAATGAGGAAGACTCAGAAGACTTAAATGACTGAACAGCAAGAAACCACAATGATCCATAGAACTGTTCACTATTTATCCCAAGTGCCATAGGTGCAAATGTTACTGCAAGGGCAAAAACTTGCTTTTCTATGGCCTCTATAGTCTCTGTCCTAACTGGGACTTGGAGAAACAGCTTAGTATAATGGAATGAGGCATGGATTTGGGGTTGAATTTGAATTCAGGTCCTGCCTGGGATTTATTAGATGTATTTTGCTGGCCAAATTACTGAACTTGGGTTTTCTCATCTGTAAAATGGACACAGTCGCCCATCTCATGAGTGGCTTTATAGACACTAAAATAAAAATCAATATGAAAATATGAATCATTCCCCTTATAGACAGGCTTTCTTTTTCCAAATGGAGAGGTGGAATAATGTGAAGGAAAGATCCTAGATTTCTAGAAAGATGATTAATATCCAAATCCCGACTTGTATCACTAATTACATTTATGACTGGACAAGTTCCTTCTCCCTGAACCTCAGTTCCTTCACCTGCAAAATGGTGGGAGAGTTGGATTAAAGTTCTAGCTAGTTACAGAGCTAGGATCCTGTGCTGATAAGAACAGATGTGATAATTTATGCCCTCTCCAGAGACTTCAGCAGGGTCATTCTTTTGAAGTGCTTTAGCTGGCACAGTCAGTATCAGAGTTAGGGTAATGAATGCTAAGCTCCCTTGAGACCCAGACCCCCTTTTGGGAAATGCCTGGAAAGTTCTATAACTTCATTGTTTGGATCCAGCATTTGCAAAAGCCTATTTGGTTTCCTATGACCTGTCTCATCTGTTATACAATTTAGCACCATAAAGTTAAAAAATAAGATCTGGTTCACTTCAAATTTTTCTAGATCAGGCTATAACCATATAGCAAAATTAGAATTGATCTCAGCACTGAAGTTGTTTCATAAATTGGGGTAAAAGGTTTTTTGTGTGTATGTTTTTAACTCTATATCAGTCTTTCCACAGATAGTGACCCATGTATCCAGGATCTTCTCAATAGACTAAAGTAGGTATGATTTAAGTATTTTCCTAGGCCCTGGGGTGGGGCAGGGTGAGAGGGGTGAACCTTGGAAGGAAACCACAAATTTTCAAGTGACAATAGTGAGGGGTGTCTGGTCTTTCAAATCTGAATGGCAGCTTGCCTGAAGGTGTGAGGGAAGGAGTGTGTAAAGGGCATTTATTTTGTGAAATATGTGGGGAAGGATGGGTTATATAATCAGACTTTGAAGGGCTGTCAAACCAAGCTGTTTCTATTTATCCTTGATGTGGTATTAAAACTACCAGATGTTCTTTTTAAAGATTTTTTATTTTTTAATTTTAAGATTTTTTTCTAGTTACACATAGAATCAGTTTTCAACATGATTTCCAAAATTATTAGATCCAAATTGTCTCCCTCCCTCTCCCCCATCTCAGATGATAAGCAAATTTGATCTGGGTATATACATGTATTATCTTGAAAACATTTCTTTATTCGTGGTTGTGAGGATAATAATAAAACCAAAACCTCAAAATAAAAACTCAAATAAATTAAAATAAAAAATAGGATGTTTTGATCTGCATTCTAACTCCAACTGTAATTTTTCTGGAGGTGGAGAGTATTCTTTGTCATAAGTCCTTCAGACTGCTCCTGGATCCTGGATCATACTGCTGAGAGTAGCCAAGTCTTATCACAGGTGATCATTGTATAGTGTTGCTGTTGCTGTGTACATTATTGTTCTGGTTCTTATTTTGCTCTGGATCAGTTCATGCAGATTTTTATAGCTTTTTCTGTTATCTCCCTGCTTATCATTGCTTACAACACAATAGTATGCCATCACATACCACAATTTGTTTAGCCAATTTCCAAACTGAAGGACATCCCCAATTCTTTGCCACCACAAAAAGCTGCTATAAATAGTCAAGTCCTTTCCCCTTTTTATGATTTCTTTTAAGATACAGACCCAGTAATGGTATTACAGGATCAAAGGGTATGCATTGATTTATAACCCCTTGGACATAGTTCTAAATTGCACTCCAAAATGGTTGGATTAATAAAATGATATATTAGGGTCCCGGTTTTGCCATGTCTCTCAACATTTATTACTTTCCTTTTTTGCCATATTGGCCAGTTTCGTTAGGTGTGAGGTGATACCTCAGACTTGTTTTAATTTGCATTTCTCTAATCAAGTGATTCAGACCATTTTTTTTTAATTTTATAGTATTTTATTTGATCATTTCCATGCATTTTTCATTAAAGACAAAGATCATTTTCTTTTCCTCCCTCCCACCCCCCGTGGCCGACGCGTGGTTCCACTGGTATCACATGTGTTCTTGATTCGAACCCATTGCCATGTTGTTAGTATTTGCATTAGAGTGTTCGTTTAGAGTCTCTGACTCTGTCATGTCCCCTCAGCCATTGTAGTCAGGCAGTTACTTTTCCTCGGTGTTTCTACTCCCTCAGTTTGTCCTCTGCTTATGGATAGTGTTTTTTCTCCTTGATCCCTGAAGATTGTGCAGGGACATTACACTGCCACTAATGGAGAAGTCCATTACGTTCAATTATACCACAGTGTATTAGTTTCTGTGTACAATGTTCTCCTGGTTCTGCTCCTCTCGCTCTGCATCACTTCCTGGAGGTTGTTCCAGTCTCCATGGAACTCCTCCACTTTTTTATTCCTTTGAGCACAATAGTATTCCATCACCAACATATACCACAATTTGTTCAGCCATTCCCCAATTGAAGGGCATCCCCTCGTTTTCCAATTTTTGGCCACCACAAAGAGCGCAGCTATGAATATTCTTGTACAAGTCTTTTTCCTTATTGTCTCTTTGGGGTACAAACCCAGCAGTGCTATGGCTCGATCAAAGGGTAGACATTCTTTTATCGCCCTTTGGGCATAGTTCCAAATTGCCCTCCAGAATGGCTGGATCAGTTCACAACTCCACCAGCAATGCATTAATGTCCCAACTTTGCCACATCCCCTCCAGCATTCATTACTTTCCTTTGCTGTTATGTTAGCCAATCTGCTAGGTGTGAGGTGATACCTCAGAGTTGTTTTGATTTGCATCTCTCTGACTATAAGAGATGTGGAGCACTTTTTCATGTGCTTATTAATAGTTTTGATTTCTTTATGATTCAGACCATTTTTTAATGATTATTGATAGCTTTGATTTCATCTGAAACCGCCTCATACTATCTTCCGGCTATTTTTCAGTTGGGGAATGGCTAGTATTCTTATAAATTTGAGTTGGTTCTCTATAAATTTGAGAAATTGATAGAGAAATTTGCTTATACATTTTTCCCAGTTATTTTTACATCTTCTAATGCTCTATTCATAAATTCATCCCTTTTCCATAGATCCAATAGATAAAACTATTCTGTTACACTCATTTACTTAGTTTTACTGTTTATTACTAAATCCTATACCTATTTTGACCTTATCTTGGTGTGTATAGGGTGTGAGATACTTGTCTATAGCTAGTTTATGCCATTTTTACTTTTCCTAGCAGTTTTTGTCATTGATAGCTTTGACTTCATTTAAAAATTGCTTGTTCATATCCTTTTATCAGAAGTTTTCTATAAATCTTCCCCCAAATTTATTGTTTCCCTTTTAACCTTGACTTGGCTTGGTTTTGTTTGTACAGAACCTTTTAATAGAATCAAAATGATTCATTTTAATTTACATTTTATAATATTCTGTCTCTTGTCATCCCTTCTCTATAGAGCTGACAGGTAAACTAGTCTATGTTCCCCTTATTTACTTATGGTATTGAATAATCTCATATATAAAAATAGCCCTTTTTCTGTTTTGAATTTGTAAATTGTCACCTAAAGGATGGATAGACATAAAAAACTAGTTACAATCGTATAACAACCTTTGGAAAATTTAATGAGCTGAATTATCTCAAATTGGTTCTTAAAGGGGTTTTTTAGACATGATTTTTGTATTTTTTCAACAACTCTGATAAGGTAAGGTCCATTTCAGTAGCTGAAGTGAAATACAATTATAATCTCCATCTCCCACATTTATAAAAATGTGAACGGATGGAACATCACAGTCTCATACCAAAGGAGCTGGGAAGATAGGGCATTGTGCCTCTGGATGAGACTCCCAAAAGAGGAGCATCTCTCTCATTTATAACTCTTCAGCTCGCTTTACCCAACATCAACAGTACAGAGGTTTGGGTTTTTCCTAGACTCCTCTGCCTCATTTTTGTAATGATATCTAGATTTCTTGTTGATGTTCTAGATCCAAGTAAGTTCTACTTTGTTTAAAAACATGTTTGCCAAGGTTGAAACATTGCTACACCTGACAAGTATCCATTTTCTTTATATGTAATGCAGTAGACTTATGATAGTGGGTTTGTTTGCTATTGTAATTAATTGGGCTATCGAGAATTTTGGGGATATTGATACCTACATAATTGTACTACTGTTCTTTATTAAAAAAACTGTTACCTTGTGAAATTCATTTGCTTGTACTCACAGTGGATCATGGCCAGGTATGAAGAGGAAATGGATCTCATTTTTGGTGAGAAACCTTGTATTCTATATGTCCTTAGCTGACACAGTGTGTCAATGATTATGAGCTATATTTTTATTTTTAAAACTTATTATATATTTCTTGCATGTGCAATATACTATTTCAGTTTTTAGTTTTTTTTCTTTCCTTTTTATATTTGAAGCACGTCACCAATATAAAGACTTTCTTTAACTTTTTTGATTTGCAGTGATATAAGTTTAAAATATATTTGCTATAATGTCAATGCATGCCCCAAAAGCTTGAGACTATAAAAAATGATGCCATTTATTGATAAAAATTATGGGACTTGGCTTAATGATTCTCTCTGATTCCAGGACAAGATATACAAAAGAGCCATTGCACAGTGCCAATTGAGCACAAGGTCAGAGACTAACCAATCCCAAAGGGGTTGATGAAAATTCTAAGCCAATACAAAGGATTTGAACCTAGTGTGAGACTCGAGGTTGCAATGCTTGACATGTTAAGATGTAGGCCTTCCTTGTATCCACACTCTTTGTGAAAATACTTACAGATAGTATCTCAAATTTGGCTCCTATCTGGCTCCTATAAACTAGTCCTTTTTCTGTCTTTCATAATGTGGCAACTTTCTGTAGTCCTGGCTACTGATTGGGTACATGCATAAATGCTTATATCATTTTAATTGGGCCCTTATTCAAGGACCTGTTATAGATTTAACTTTCCTTTACTTAGAATTTTTACACATAAGACTTTGATAGTCTATATTTCATCCAGAAATCATTTTTTATTTGGATTTTTTTGATGTTTTTGATTTCTCTTACCAATTGATTCATATACCTCATAACTCAGCCATGCATTCCTAAGTGATCCCTGTGTTTTTCAATCACCCTCTTCAGGGGGGAAATGTAAAATTATTATTTTAAATTACAAAGTTTAAATTCCTTGAGAGGGAAATTTTAGGTTAAGAAACTTGATAACTCTCTGAATCCAGAAACTGAACTGTTTGGAGAAGCCACCATGAAGATGCCTCCACGGACCACAAGCTGCATGAGAAAGATCAAGAATGAACTTTGGGTGTGGTTGATTAAATACTTATTTGTATATATACTTTTGGGGACTTCCCCCTAACTGGCTTTTTGTCAATGCGTCTAGCAATTATTGGTTTTGTCCTCTTTTCCTCTTATCCTCAAATTGTTGTATTTTCAAAGTTATGTTTACAAGACCCAGCAAAGAGGCCTTGGGGGGTAATGTAAAATGGAGATTTGAACACTAGACTTCAATCCCCAGAAGTCCTTGGTATTTTCCAGAATTCCGTATAATCTCACCCGAGTCTCCACCTGGGGGAGATCACAATGAGTATTTTAACTGGCGGTAACCACCTACCTGGCACTGCTATGCTCTCACTCTTGCTGCTTGGCCATTTGCAAGATCTAGTAAGTAAGCTTTGAAAGGGCTAATCAGCCCTAGGCACGTGTTCTATTATTTTGTATTTCCTTTATCCCTTGATTTCTAATAATCCTTAGAAAACCTTTTAAAATATAATACTTTTATTACTAGAGACAAATTTAATTTTTTACAGTATCACCCTTTGTCTAAATCATACTGACCTTATCTTGGTATAGGGTGTGAGATACTTGTCTAAACTCAGTTTCTTCCATTTTGTTTTCAAGTTTTTCAGTTAGTTTTTTGTCAGATAGTGAGTTCTTATCCCAAAATCTGGGATCTTTGGGCTTATCGAACACTAGATTGCTTAAGGTCCTTTGCCTCTGATCTATTTCATTGATGCATCACTCTTATTTTTATCCAGTAACAGATTGTTTTGATGATTGGTGCTCTGAGCTTTATGGAATAGTTAGAGATCTGCTACTATTGGGCCACCATTATTCACTTTCCTTCCTATTGTCTTCCAGATGAATTTTGTTTTAATTTTTCTACTTCCAAGAGAATTTTTTGGTAGTTTATAGTGTATGTTGCTGAGCAAGTAAATTTAGGTAGGATTGCCATTTTTAATATATTGCCATGGCTTATACTTCAGCAATTATTATTTTTCCAATTGTTTAGATCTGACTTTACTTATTTGAGGTGTTTTGTAATCATTTTCATATAATTCCTGTGTTTGTCTTTGCAAGTATATGTCCAGGTATTTTATAATTGTTTAGTGATTTTAAATGAATTTCTCTTTCTAACTTGATGCTGGACTTGGTTGGTAATATAGAAATGTTGGGGGGGGTGAGCTGGGTAGCTCAGTGGATTGAGAGCCAGGCCTAGAGATGGGAGGTCCTAGGTTCAAATCTGGCTTCAGACACTTCCCAGCTGTGTGACCCTGGGCAAGTCACTTAACCCTCATTACCTAGCTCTTACCACTCTTCTGTCTAGAACCAATAACCTGTATTGATTCTAAGGCAGAAGGTAAGGGTTTAAAAAAAAGAAATGCAGGTATTTTATGCCAATTTATTTTGTATCATTCAACTTTAGTAAAGTTTTTAATTATTTCAACTAGTTTTTAGTTGACTGTAGGATCCTGTAAGTATACCATCATATCTGTAAAGAATGATTGTTTTCCTCATTACTTACTTTCTCCTTCAATTCCTTTTTCTCATTGCTGAAGCATAAAAGTTGTACAATTTTAAAAAATAGTGGTGATAATGGGCATCTTTCACCCTGATCTTGTTGGGAAGGCTTCTAATTTATCCTCATTGCAGATGATGTTTGCTGATTTTATTTTTAAAAATGTGTGATTATTAAATATCAAAAAGCAGTCTAGAGAAAGAAGCATGAACCACATCTCTCCAGCTAGCTTTTTGCTGTCTCCTGAGAGCAAGCTGAGTCATCCCAGAGCCAGTACTTTGGCCCTTCCATATTCATGGTTTGAGGAAAGGGAAGACTTCCTGCCACATTTTATATTCCTTATGATTCCCTTTTCCTGTGCCTAGTTGGAGTATTCAGACCTCATTCAGGGCAAGAGTTAGGTCTTGTAGATGATTGGGCTTGTTAAAATGGCCACTGCACAGTACTGGCATTTTCCAGCATGGCATTTATTATCCTAAGGGAATCCTTTTTTTTACAGATAAAACAAAGATCTTCCCTTGGAGAAGCCAGTGTGTGTAGGTAGCTGCATTCATATAAGAACAAACTTTCTTTTATTTTAAAATCAAAATGTTGCTTGGTAGTTAAATGGATAATTTGATCACATTTTATAAAAAGTATGCTGCTACATGCTTGGAAATTTTACACCAAAGTGGTCAACTGCATACCACTATTTTCCTTGTATGCAGGCAGGCACAATTTCTTTCACCATTCTCCTACCAAACCAAAACTAAGCCTTTTTTTTAACTGAAAAGATTTACTAGATTTTTTCAAAGTAGTAAATTCTGAAGTGGTAGAGGTGTAAATAGAGGAGCTGAGCTTCAGGGATGTGAGCAATGAAGTCTATCTCGAAGAAGATTGTAGAACCCCTTTGGGTCGTGGCCATGGCACAAGTAAAACCTATTTGCCTGAGAAGTGGTTTCTGAATTCACTGGCACCAAGAATAATTTTGATTTGCTGAATGCCTTTTTCTTATGGTGACCATAGAGGATCTTCAGAGAGTACAAATCACACCACCACCTCTGATGGTATTAACCATTCCTGTCCTTTTTGGTGGAGGAGCTGTCCTTGAGAGAGAATGGAGCAGCATTAGTTTTTTCTCAACATAATTAAAAGAAAACTTGACCTAAAAAAGCCAAGAATTATCCAGTCTACTCTTTTGATATATCTGAGGCATATTAGTTGTTAGTTTTTTGCATTTCCCAAGTCTTATTAAGAAAATGAAATTATCTGTATTTCATTCACAAAGTTCTAGACTTAGAGCTGCTAGGAACCTCAATAGTGTTAGTTGAAAAGGGCAAGTCCAAAAGGGGAAGATGGCATCCTTGAGGAATGATTTCTAGAAACTTGAATCCCCATCAGTGGGTTTTTGAGAGAACTCAAAGGGCAGAAAAAAATTGAAATCTTTTTTGCGGTTATCTTTTTTTTTTGGTTGAGGAAGCTATTGCTGTAGATTATTTAAGGAAAGGCCCATTTATGTTAATAGGAATGGGTTTTTGAGGCTTTTTTCCCCCTTGCATCTGTTGAGATCAGTGATTTCTGTTAGTTTGGTTATTGATATGGTCAATTATGCAGATGGTTTTCCTGAAACTAAACCAGCTCTGAATTCCTGGTAGGTCCCACCTGGTCATAGTGAAAAATTCTTGATATGTTTAATTTTTGCATTTTTGCATCTATATTCATTATTAAGTAAATTGATCTAGAATATTCTTTCCCTGTTTTTGCTCTTCTGGCTTTTAGGTATCTGCATCATATTTGTATAATAGAAGGAATTTGGTGTAGGTCTCAGTATTGGACTTAATTGTTTATTAAATGTTTGATAGCATTTGCTTGTGAAGCCATCTGGGCCTGGGGATTTTTTCCTTGGGAGTTCATTGATGGCTTGTTAATTTCTTTTTTTGAAATGGGATTATTTGCTTATTTATTTGTTTGTTTTTTAAAGCCTTTACCTTCTGTCTTGGAGTTAGTACTTTGTATTGGCTCCAAGGCAGAAGAGTGGTAAGGGCTAGGGAATGGGGGTTAAGTGACTTGCCCAGGGTCACACAGCTGGGAAGTGTCTGAGGCCAGATTTGAACCTAGGACCTCCCATCTCTAGGCCTGGCTCTCAATCCACTGAACTACCCAGCTGCCCCCTGAAATGGGATTATTTAAGTATTCAATTTCCTCTTTGGTTAATCTACACCTTATATTTTTATTTAGATTGTTAGATTTAATGGCATATAATTGGCAAAATAGTTTTTTCACCTTTTTATTTTATTTTTCTCTTTAAATTTATTAATTTACAATATCAAAGTGGTTCCTAATGATTGCTTTAATTTCCTCTTCATTGATGATAAATTCACCCTTTCATTTTTGATAATGTTAGTTTTACTTTTTTGCATTAAATTAAACCAGTGCTATTATTTTTTCAATAAAACTTCTAGTCTTGATTCATTAGTGCAATTTTTTTCTTTTCAATTTTGTTAATTTCTCTTTTGTCATATTTCCAATTTAGTCTTTCATTGGGGATTTTTAATTTGTTCTAGTTTTTAGTTGCATACATAATTCATTAATTTGCTTTTCTTCATTTTATTGATGTAAGTGTTTTCATATGATATATGTATGTATACACACACATATACATATAGTGTTTCCAGTTAAATTTTGAATTCTTTCTGTGGTCCCTCAATTGATGATAATTTTGCATTACTATGAGGATACATTTATTATTTTTGCTTTTCTTCATTTGGTTAACTACCCTAATTCAGTGATGACAAACCTTTTAGAGATGAGTGCCAGGCTGCCAGGCCCCACAACACCCTTGACCAAGTACTATGACCCTCCCCCAGACTTATTGCTGTGCTTTGTCCCCCATTTACCTCAGACGGGAGGAAGTGCTCCCCATTGGGCTGCTGGCAAGGGGTCAGGTAGAATGGAGAAGTGTGGAGAGGGGCAAGAGAATGGCTTGAGTACTCTACCCCCTCCAGCTATGTATATGCTATGATCTTTGGTACTCTCAAACCTAGCTTCTCTCCTGCTACTACAGGAAGTCTGCATACCCTCATGTAGCATGTGAGCACTTGCTTTATGAAAGGAGAGAGGAAGCACTCCTACTGGACTGCTGGGCAAAAGGGGTGGGGGAAGTGAGGACAGTCTTAGGCTCATGGAGAGGGGGAGGGGAACAGATCTACCCCAAGTCCCCTCTCACTTCCTAGTAATGAACTCTGGGAGGTGACTATAAACATGACCACAGAGAGGGCTCTGTGAACCCTTTGTGTCATATATGCCATAGGTTCACCATCACAAGCCTAATATATGGTCAGTTTTTGTGCAAGACCCATGCACAGCTGAAAAGATGGTATATTTTCTCCAGAGATCTTTTAGTTCTAACTTTACTAAAATTTCATTTACTTTTTTGTTTATTTTTTTGGTTAGATTCATTTAGTTTTGAGAAGGGAAAGTTGAGATTCCTCCACTAGTAAAGTTTTACTATTTTTCTGCTAAAGCTCATTTAATTTCTCCTTTAAAAATGTGGAGACTATACACCATTTGGTGTATATGTTTAGCATTGGTATTAGTACCTTTTAACAAGATGTAGTTTCCTTCCTTCTCTCTTCTCATCATATCTATTTCTGCTTTAGCTTTGAGATTTTGATCACTGCTCCTCCTTTTTTACTTAAGATGATGCACAGTAAATTCTGCTCCAACCTTTACACTGTTACTGCCTCATGAGTATTTTGTAAACATATAGTAGGATTGTGTTTTTTAATTCTTAACTGCTTCTGTTTTACTGGGCGAGTTCATTCCATTTACAGTTATGATGACCAACTGTATATTCCCCTCATTCCCCCTTTGATCCTACTCTTTTCTTTCACTCTGTCCCTCTTCACCAGTGTTTTGCTTTTTTCACCACTCCCTACTTCCCCCATCCTATTTCCACCCTCCATTTCCTTCCCTTACCTTATTCTCCTACTTCTTTACAGGGTAAGATAGGATTCTATACCCCATTGAGTGGTTGTTTTTCTCTCTGAACCAATCATGAGAGTAAGGTTTAAGCATTGCCTTTCAGCACCCTCATGCCTCTTTAGGTGAGATAATTTACCCCATTACATTTCCCTTTTCCTCTAAATGAAATCTTTCGTCCCGTGATATTTTTTTCATATCATATTCCATTCCACTTCCACACCCTGTGTATATTCCTTCTAATTGCTCTAATACTGATAAGATTTTTAAAATTATAAGTATCCTCTTTCCATAAAGAAAGTCTGACCTTAATTATTTTCTTATTTTTGTGAGGAGGGCTATGTGTTTTCAGAATGTTTTCCAAAAGCCAATGCCAAGAAATGTGCTGGTTTCAAACATGCTGACCAGAGTATCATCCTCAGAAACTCCTAACAACAACCCCCTGCTACTGCTTAGCTGTGTCCCTGAGCATATTTTAGCATGCTACAGGTGTTATTAAAGTTAATGATTATGCCATTTGTGAACTGAACCAAGCTTTTATGCTAAAGCTGTGGTTGTTAAAGTTGTGATTGTTCTATCTTCTGATTGAGTAAAACTTTAGTCTGTAAGTTTTGGCTCCTCAGTTTCTGAGGTGAGGCAGGCAGGGAAAGGAGGTGGAAAAAGGGGGTCTTGTGGTTAAAGTCATTAAAAAGGCTAGGTTCAACCAAAAGCAGGGTCCATTTGCCTTATGATTAGAGACTGTGCCCTTTTCTGCTCATAGAACTGACTGAGTTCATCCTTTTATAGTTCTCTCATCCTGAGACTGCTGATGGCCTGCAGAGCTCAGAGCACTGTGAGCTGCTACCCTAATACAAGGTCTATTAGGCTTGTATGGGGGCTTTTGATCTCCCTGGGCTTGATCTGCCCTCCTCCTCTTAAGCTCCTCTCCAACCCTACCATGGGAATCGCCTTCACCACAGACTCAACAGGGTGCTGTCTGCACTGCACCCTCATGACATATGAACCCCAGTCCCCAGTGCTTTACCCCAGTTAGGGGAAGGAGGAAGTGTTCCCATTGGGCTGTTGGGCAGAGAGGCAAGTGAAGTGAGGAATATCTTCAGGTGCATGAAGAAGGGGAAGGGGAAGAGCTCTGCTCCAAGTCCCTCTGGATCTGGAAACTGTAGGTATTCCCACAGAGAAGGCTCTGCCTATCCTTTTTGGCATAAGTGCCATCCATTTGCCATCACTGTGCAGGACTTGGAACCTCATTGCAGGTTTATGCTAGGGCTGGGAAACTTCAAGGGTTGCGTGAGGTGCTGTGCCTCCTCAGGGTCTTGGGGTTGTCTTGGGCCCAGATTCAGAGCCTGAAACAGCAGATGGGGGAGCTTTTGGGACTCCTTTGTGTGACCTTGCTGCTGGCTGCTTGGCCTTGCCTCCGCTGTGTTCCTCTCTCACTCCAGTGAACCAGATCTTTTCTGTCTACCTTTCAAGTTGTCTTCGGGAAAATTGTTTAACTCTGTTCCCCTGTTGGCTCTCTCTAGTATTCTAGTATTTGTCTTGAAGTTATTTTAAGGTTGGTTGGAGAGGATTCTCGAGAGTAGTTTTCTTGCCTCTACTCCACCATCTTGGTTCTCCAGAAGTTCTTTATAAAATCAATTAAAAATTTTTTTTAGCGAAAACCTATTTTCTCTCCTAACCTCTCCCAATGGAAAAAAAGGGAAAAAATAACCTTGTGACAAATACAGAGTATTCTTGTATTTGCCATGTACAAGAAAAAGATTTTTCCCCAGGTCTGACATTGGGAGGAACTGGATTCAAGTATGTATGAGTCAAAGATCAAACTCACCTGTCTTGATTTTTATGAGTGTAGTTAGCTATTTTATTCCACATTGGCTGAATCAAGCAAGTGATAGGTTAATAGTTTCTTAAGGAGGAGAAAGAACAGTGTTGCTCATACTTGTGCTCTGGGGAGCTTAGTTAGGTAGCTGTATGGAAGATGGATTAGAGAAGAGGACATATTGGAAGCAGAGAGAACAATTAAATTAGGCTACTGCTATTGTATGGGTGAGAAGTGATGGAGGTCTTGGCCTAGGTTGATGGCCTTGATAAATGGTGATAATAGAACAGATGACACAGTTGTTGCAAAAGTAAAATTAACCAGACCTGGCAACTAATTTGACTTGAGAGACTGAAGAATTTAGGATGACTCCACAGTTGCGAATCTTAGTAACTAGAAACATGGCAATTTTCTCTCTGGGATAGGAAAAAGATTGTTGTTTGAGTTGTTTGAAGGAAGTGAATATAAAATTAGTTGAGGAACTTCGATATCTGCTCCCAGCAGAGACCTAGTTTTGAGGAAGGATATGGCTCATGAAATATGTATCTCATGTCAGTTATGGTTTGATTGGACTTATATTTTATCCAAATTTGGTATGTTAAAAAATGTTCTTAGTTATCTGATTAGAGAAATGCAAATTTTTAAAACTTCTGAATATCAGAGGGCATGTGGGAAAATTGGGACACTAATGGGATGTTGGTAGAGTTATGAACTGATATTCCACATTCTGAAGAGCTATTTGGAACTATGCCCAAAGTGTAAAAAAAATTACTTTTTTTTGTGGTACAAAGAATTGGAAGTTGGGGAAGTTTTGTCAGTTGGAGAATGGCTAAACAAGGGCATGGTAGATCATCTGTGAATGACTCAAGTATTCTGAGCAATACAGCGATCCAAGACAATTTCAAAAGGACCCATGATGAAAAATGCTATGCATTTCCAAGAAAAGAACTGATGGAATCTGATCACAGATAGAAACATACTTGATCTATTTTGCATAACTTCACATTTGTAATTTGTCACTTGCCTTCCATTTCAAGGAGGTATGAGGGACATATGAGAAAATTCAGAACTCAATTTTTTAAAAAAGCATCATTAAATTTTTTGTGTAATTGAGAAACATTTAATGAAATAAAAAATAATTTGAGAATATTAAGAATTGCCTAATATATATTTCTCCCTACTTGTGTGTAGTTTAGCAAAAGCTGAATAGGCTTACTGCTCAGTCTTCTCTCTGGAGGCCTACATGGAATAAAATCAATGAAGTCCATTTTCTTGACTATATACCTGGTAGTAATTGACATTTAGTCCCAGGCAAATAGCTCTTTGAATGAGTTACCCTCCCTAGCCAATTCTCCCCTCTTCACTGTATGTAAAAGTCATGGGAGTGACTTTTGATTAACATTTCTTCTTCCATCATTATTTATAATAATCACAACAGCAACAAAACATGACACATGGCCCCATAACTTCAGTAAAGCTTGGGGTGATGTAGTTCATACTGTTTCTCATGTAATTCTAATTTCTTCTACTAGGTATTTATATTTGGAAAAAGTTTTTAATTCAATGTAGTTTGTAGAATGAGTATACAGTGTAGTAGCATCTATTATGTTCCTATAGATGTGGATAGCATTTCTGTCTGTAATGATTTGTATCCTGTAAAATTCATTTGTTCAATTCTCAAGAGTATTTTGGGCAAAAAGGGCTTCATCTTTAGTCTATGAACTAGTGAGTTCCCTCCTGGTGGGTCATTCTAGTCACTTGGTTGAATCTTTTTATGTATCTGGTGGACTTGAGTTTTTGTAGTCTGCCGCTTATGACATGATGCACAGTTTTTACCATGTCGGTGTCATTGATCAATCAATCCATATTTGTTAGCAAGTGCAAGGGAGAAAAAGAGGCAAGAGGCAGTCCCTGCCCTCAAGGAACTTGTAATCTAATTGGGGAACCAAAACTCAAACCAATATATTACAAAAAAGCTATATATAGGACAAATAGGAAGACATTGGAATTAAGAGAAATTGCGATGAGGAGAGAGGACATTAACAAGCATGGGACACAGTGGAGAAAATTTCTGTAGTTGAGACGTGGAGGGATCCTGTGTGTTCATGGAATGGTCAGGGGAGGCTAGTGTCATTGGATCAAAGAGTACATGCCAGGGAGTATAAGGTGTAAGATGACTAGAAATGTAGGAGATGGTTAGGTTACAAGGGCTTTGAATGCTAAACATAGCTTTTTGCATTTGACCCTCAAGGCCACAGGGAACCACTGGGGCTTAGGGGTTGACATGCTCAGATCTATTCTTTGGAAAAATCACTTGGTGGCTGAATGGAGGATGGCCTGGAGTAGGGAGGGGCTTTTGAGGTGGGAGGACCCAGTATCAGGCTATTGTAGTAGTCTAGGCATAAGTGATGAGAGCCTTTACCAGAGTGGTGGCAGTGTCAGAGGACAGAAGGGGAAGAACATGAAAGATGTTGGGAAATCAATGGGACTTGGCAGCAGATGTGTAATCTCCTTTGATTGATATATTTATTTAAGCTCCTTAAGGGTAGATGATCTTTCAATAATTTCTGGTGTGAATGACCTGATCCTAAATTGCCTTCAAACCCCTCCCAATTCTAGAAACCAGTTCAGATGATTCAGCCATTCACCCAGCAAATACTTCTTTGTAAACATCCTGTTAGTTGAGTTCCTGCCAATGTTGCTCAGTCTGTGGGGAGATGCAGACATAAATAATGTCCTTTTAAAGTTTACACTCTGTTGGGGGAGATAAGGCAAATATCCCATGAAAGAGAAAATAAGGGTCAAAGAGGTATGATAAGGTGCTATCAGAGTTCAGAGAAGAGTGATTACTTCAGAGAGAATGCTCTATCTGGTAGATATGTTATCTGTTGAACAAAGTTTCCAGTTGTGAGCCTGGATCAGTAGTGTCAAACTCACATAGAAATGGGGTCTATTAAACCTTACATAAGGATCCATGTAGGCACAGCTTGCCTTAGAAACCCACGTTAACATTATCTTTGGTTTATTTTGTTAAATATTTCCTATTTACATTTTAATTTGGGAGTTTTGCAGGCCATATGAGCCTGAAAGCCATGTATTGGGCAACTCTGAAATGAACCATTCCTAGAAGAAAGGCAAGCCATGTTCAGCACCCTGAGAACAGGGTAGGGGTTAGATAATAGAACAAGTGGCCATTGGTCATAGCTTGTGTTCCTCATTTCAGTGATGCCAATAAGCTTGGAGAAGGAAAATGGGTCCAGAAGCCTGAAATTGATCAAGAGGGCATTCTGGCAGGAGTCTGTTTGGACTGTGGGGTATAGCAGCTTCCAAAGAGCAGCTTTGAAATCTAGCCAGTGGTCTAAGGCCACATGCCCTCAAATGAAGGGGGGGGAATGCATACCTTCTTTCAGAGTTAGTATAGCTAAGCCATTAGAGGAGGCAAGTTCACTGAAAAACAGGCTGTCAGGAATTAAATTTGAGTGATCAGAGAGCTTACAGGGATAAAGCATCTGGCTATTTGGGGAGTATCTGAAGAGGAAAGGAGACCTGTGGAAGTGCTAAAGGTATGCTACTATTTTTAGAATTCATGAGCTGTGTCTATATGAAATGGCAACTGGTTGACATACTATGAGCTGGGTTTTGCCAAGTTTAGGATTGAATTCATTGTCTTATTTGCTGTTGGTGAAATAACCTATTTCAAGGATTAAAGAACTTTTTTTCTGAAGGTTGATGACTTAGCTATTCTCCATCCCCATGGAAGATTGAACAAGAAGAAAACAGACTAACCGATGAGACAAGAAACCTCAGATAATTATAAGGAAATGCTTCCAGACAATGTGGGTTGTTTGTTGCTATTGGTAACTGAAAGAGCTGAATTGAGCTCCTCAATGAGAGAGAATTTTTCTCTTTGGAAACTTTGAACCAACCTCATGGTAGCAATAGGATGGACATGATGATCTGTGAAACTGAATAATTTCTCTTGTGCTGATTTATGAGTTTCATTGCTGTGAGTCAGTTGCTTATGATGTCAGCTGTGGAATCTCCTCTGGACCCTTGACTGTTTTAAATCAAGAAGGGAAAGGAAGCTCCCAAAACCTCTTTATTTTCTTATGATGTAGGCTTCATTGCACAAACCAACGAAAAGATGTTCAGTGAATGAATAGCACGGTTTTGGGTACAGTGAACATCCTTTGGCTTGCCTAAATGACCAGTAGATGCTGATACTTCACACAGTGAGCCTTGAAAGACTTAGAAAGAAGGAATATTTGTTTCAGTTTCAGGAGTGATGGAGGATATAGCCATTTCTGTGCCATTTTAAGGTTTACTAGGTGCTTTCTCACAATAGTCCTGAGTAGGAAAGGAAGCACTTTGTAAATTTTACATCTTCCATCACTTCTGAAACTATGAAACAAATAGTGTCCACTACCCATCACTGAAAATCCTGGTCTTTTTGATGCATTCTATACTTACTGCTTCAGGTATTCCAGGCTCTAAAGGAGGTTCACATTAAAATATTGGTTCCAGAGTCCTAGAAATTTACAAAAGATGGCTACGTTGATGGACTTCTATAGATAATCATCATATGAATCTAAGCCTGAAAGGAACATAAAGGCCACCTACTTTGTTCTCTTAATTTGACAAAAAAAGACTGATGGTCAAAGTGGAGAATGGATTTGCCTAAGATAATTCATCTATTTTTTGGTAGAGTCAATACTCATAGCTAGGTCCCAGATTCTGTCTTGTCTGTCTCTCTTTCCAAACATACATATATATCCCACCTATATACACAAAACATGCATATACCCATACATGGATATATAATACATGGCCATATATATGCATAAACATGTCGCATGTGTATGTTGTAAAGTGTGTGTATATATATTTGGAAGGGGAGGAACATTTCTAGAAAGCTACTTTACACAGATTCCCATTGGTGAAGTGTTGGACCAACTGTCTACACATCAGTATAACACAGGATGGCACTTTCTCTCATTGTTCTACCCTTCCAACTGCTTCAGCAGATGAAAAATATGAGATATGCATTGTTTTGTGTATTTGGTTTTATTAGTCAATGAAACACACGGTGGCTTAGAAATTTTCTACAAAGATGATGATTATGTAATGGTAGTGTTTTTAGGATCTTAATTGATAATAAATTGAGTATTATGTTACCTCTGAGCAGGGCAATAATTTTTTTGACTTGTTTAGATAAATCATTCTTTAGTCAGGATTAAAAATGTCCCCAACATAATTTCATATGGCTTTCAATGTGATGCCTTCTTATCTTAATACAGTAAAAATGTAAAAGAAGGAAGGATAAGGTGAAATTAACATGAAGTGGTGATGTCATTTCATAGAATGCAAAATATTTCAAGAGTATATGGCCTACTACAGTCATGTAGTATATAAAATGAAAAATATTATAAGGGAAACTCCTTTCCAAAATTAGAAAAGTCTAGAAAGCCTTGATTTCCAGTTCATTGAAATTCAATTATGGCACTTGTCTGAGGAAAAATTTCAGTTCAAGATCCTTGAAAAGTTCAAGTTGTCCTTGAGATTCCATGTTAGGCCGCTACCACATCTCATTCACCAGCTGAGCCAACCGATGGCTTAATTAATCATATCAGCCCAACTGGAAGGTTCTTGTTTCAAGGAGTTCAACTGAATGAATGTTCCTGACAAAAGATACCTTATTTCCTACTTTGATGAAGGAAGAGTAAGACTGAAAGCTTTGGTTAAGATTTCTTTTAGGCATTATTCAAATGCTTTTAAGTTTTTGTCTAGGTCCCCTTAATGTCTAGGTCTCTTAATGAATGTGGTTTGGAAACAGAAATGATTTTTGACCTCTGTCAAAAAAAATGGGTAGGAGTTCAATATTTGCCTTGTTTAAAGTAAAATTATTGTGCATGCATAATGAGGTCTATTTTAAAAATTCTATCTGTCAAGACATATTGATAAGTGAATGCTGTTAGTTCATGAGATTGTTTTTCTATTTTGTGTTCTTGAACTCTCTTAATAAAATATAACATGTACCATTGTATCATTTTGACATTACTCTTCCTTCTGTTGGTCATTGTATATTCAGTGTGCATTTATTATTAGGCAAACTTTGAAAGCATATATTTCAGTGTCTTAAAATCATTTGGGCAATAGACCAGGCTTTAGTGTGATGATAAAATTTTGAATTCAGTTAATACAGTTAAAACTCTTCAATTTAACTGGTTGTCATTGTGTGCACTTTTCATCCAGTTGTTAGCTTCATATGGGCACAAATGTGTCATTTAGCATAATATAGATGCCACTTAAATATTTCTTTTTCTACCTTTCTGTCAGTTGTATTTGTGCCATGTAGAGAGTTTAAATCTCTGATTTATCTAGATATTTTTTGCCTTTTTATTTAATATTTTTCAGAATTAGAAACTGGTAGAAGTTGGAAGGAACTTTATAAAGCCAACCTCCCATCTTGTGCAAGAATTGCCACTTTCTGTGAGTGAAGGTTATCTAGCTTCTCTACTTTATTGGTCTAATATGTATTCCTCTTTTTCTCTTAATGATTTTTATTAGGAGTGGGAAGGATGGAATCCGATCCCATCTCAGAAATAGCTTTTGTGAACTGAGAGAAAACCAGATACAGAGGCACAGTTGTCACATCAGGACTCTGGTCTCATTCTGTTCTCTAATCACAACCCCATAGCCTTCCATCTATTTGTTTTCAACTCTCTGATGTTATCTCTTTGATTTAAATTCACTGTGACATTCCTTCTCCTCTCTCCTCCCTTTCCCACATGGCTCTGAATAGAGAATGCACCCTTAATAAAGAATCTTTCAAAGGGGAAAACATTTAGGTATATGCTGAGAAGTAGTTATACAAAATTCCCTCAGATCTTGGCTAACTCTGGCCCCATCTCTGTGGGTACACCTTCTGATGGTGTAGATCAGGAACTTGCTTCCCTTTCTCATTGTATGCCTCTTGGCAATGCCTTCCTTTAAGTCTTCAATGGGACAACCACCCATGGCTCAGGGCTAGTATTGTGTAGATACAAGCCGAACATGTGGGCCGGGATTGTATGTTGGTCCTCCCTACATGACTGTCTTACCTCTTCTAGTCAGACATCTTTAATGCATACATCTTCTTGATAGTATGTCATAATCTTACATTTGGATCATCTTCCTGTTCAGTGCCCTTTGGGAAATCTGCCACACTCATTTTTTGGATACTGTGGAATTCCATTACTCATTGCTGTGCAAAGACAGGCATTTGTTTCAGTGAGAAGCTTGAAATCATGAAAAGCATTCTTTGAAGACCATTTGGCCTGTTTTTTCCTCCCCTTCATCTATGGACACAGTCTACTGTACTGTGTTCTGTCCAAGATAACAACTCTAGAGTTTGTCCATCCACCTGCATAGTAGTCTGGACACTGGGCATCCTCAGGGTGCTGGGTCATTGCTTGGTTGATAGATGAAACTCTACAGTGTTTCTGGGCTTGATGGAGTCAGTGCCATATTATCTGCAAATAGAACTACTCTTTCCTGTACACTCATCCTCTCTGACCTTGAATGAATAAATTTTCCCATTTTATGTTACTTGGAATAATCAGGATTTTATACCAAATTCTCAGCTTTTATCTTTCAAGCATTGACATTCTCAGGATACACCTTGGAGAAGAACATTTAAAGAATTGTTTTGTTCTAAATCGGATGCTTTGAAAATATAATTAATGAAGGCTCATTAGCTCTTTTTCTTCTTTCTCTTGAGTGACTATACTATCTGTTTCTTTCTTACACTTGCATCAGCAGTACCCTGGGTTGTGTGTGCTTGTGTGCACATGTAGATAATTATCATAATTTCCCCTATGGTAGTCCCTCTTGAGTGTGATCCTTTCTGAGTTTCCCCTCCATGTTACTGGTGATTGGGGTGGACATCTATTGAAAACCACTGTTTGAACTGCTCCAACATTTCTTTTACTAATCCAAAGTGGGTCCTGCAGATTTGAAGAAAGGGCAGTTAATGAAGCAAAGTGACACACAAGAACATGGAAGGAAATCTAGTATCAACTTTCAAGGGAGCACTAATCCTTCAGAATGGCCAAGATAACTTAACTGGATGGGGCAGCTAGGTAATACAGAGAGCAGAGAACAATAGACCTAGACTCATGAAAAACCTGAGTTCAAATCCAGGCTCAAATATACCTGTTGTGACATACTGGGCAAGTCATTTAATTGCTGTTTGTCTGTGTCGTCATTTGTAAAATGTAAAATAATAAAAGCATTCCAATTCTCAGGGTTGTTGTAAGGACCAAATGAGATACTTTAAAGCATGTCATATATTTGGAAGCATAATATAAATGCTAGTCGCCATTATTATGTAAGAGTAGTACTTGGTCATGTCAAGTTCTGTGGGCTCCACATGAGGGCTTCAGTTCCTTCTTACTCATCTTTCTGCTTACCAGCTTGGTACCTGGTTTTCTCTAGTTTTCATTGTGACCATCCCTAGTGGTTTCTCTGATTATTCCATTCTTGGCCACTAGATATTCATTCCTGGTCCGTCTCTATCCTCAGCAAGATATCCAACATCCTGCTCAGCTAATACATGGGATTCTGAAGGAAGTTCTTTTCCCCTTAAGAAAAACATGTAGAGGTTGGTAGTTAATAACATTTTCCAGCTCATCCATTTTTCAATCTGTGAAAGGCCTTTTTAACAAATGTAAATTAAGATTTAGCTGTTTTATTACCACTGCTATTATTTTCTTACCAAAAGCTCAGTTATGGCTGATATTCAGGTTTTCTGCAAGCCAGATGTGGCCAGGAGTGGACTGAGAGGGAAATCACTATTCAGACATGGTTTTATTGGGGAAGAGAGAGACCCAGACCTGTGACTTTATTCAAGGGCAGTAGCTCTCTATCCACTCTGCCACAATTGCTGCTCCTTCAAACTAATACTATATTCTAATTAATCCAATCTGACCTTTCTTCAGTCGCTTAGATTTTTCACCTTTTGTTTTCTTGAGTTCAGTTGCATTGTTAAGATAAGCATCAGGAATTTGGAGTGGTGGGTGCTCTCTAAGAGAGAAATCCTTTGTGTGTGACCAATGGGGAATATGATGGAAGGGGAGAGTACCTACAGCAGTGTGAAAGTCTGAGAGAGCCTGTAGGCTCTGAGGAATGTAAAAATCAGAAAAAGCAGCAATGACATTAGACAATGACTTCAGGAAGGAAATTCCTTAAATGGTACTCTTCTGCTAATAGACCTGATAGATGTGAAATAAGAATACTTGAGGGAAGGGCAAGCCTCCTTTACCTCTTGGGAAGTGATGGTGATGGAATCATTGTGCAGTCCAATTGGGAATTTTAAGTAATGGAGCCTCTATGTGCTCTTGCTGTCTTGAAAAGATTTAGTGTTAAATGAAGACTAATGTACAGACCAAGACTAAACAAAAAACATTTTTTTCAGGAATGCCAGCTAGCTAGTGAGATGGAAATGGTTGAAATTAGGAGTGACAGCAGCTGTTAGGAACACAATTTGTAACATGTTCTTTTGGACATGATAATATGTTGTGGTACTGCACAAAGGTTAAAACCATATGATGGTTGACTATAAATAGAATCAGTGTGATTCTTAATAAACACATCTAAAAGTTCCATTATTTCTACTGCAGGCTGTGATAGCTGCTTTAAAATTATTCATATCAATTCCCTTTTCATTTTTAAAGAAAGCTGTTATTAATGACTGCTCTGGGTCTTCTGGGGTTTGTTTGCTTTTAGTGTTTATGCACATTTGGTTTTTTTCCTCTCTTTTCATTTTGTTTTCTATCTTCTACCATAATCAAATAATTCATTTGGAAAAGAGTTGCTAGGGTAAATCTGAAATGCATAGGCAACTTGCAAAAATTAATTTAAACCTAATTGAACTTTAAAGTTGTTGCAAAGTGAAAAACATGATACAGTGGGCATGCCATAAGTAAACTTGATAAAGGGAATAGAGATGTGTCTGGAGGAAAAAAAATTAAATGAAAGGAGTAGACCTATCAAACCAATTCTTCCCTGTTTTGATATAACAGTGTTGTTCTGCTATAAGCCAGAAGGATCAAGCATTGGATCAATGTTTATTTTATTGGAACTTTAGGGATTTGGGGTTGCAGGCCTTCTTGGGAGCTACAGGGACCTGCTTTCAGGTAGTATGGTCCCTAACCCAATTCAGATGGCTGAGGATCGCAAGTTTAATGATTGCCAAGGAAATAGATCCTATACCCTAACTATGTAATCCATTTCACTGTTGAAATAATCTCAGTGCTACAATTTAATTAACTATAGGGTTGAGTTTTCAATGATTTAATCACTCTTATTGCTAAAGGGGTCTCAAGTAATCTTGAGCCTGATAAGAGGGGGGAATCTTCAATTTTGTGTGAGGGGGAATGCCCTCTTTATTGGTATACAAATTAAATGGGACAAAATGAAATTGATTTCCAGAATGTCTTTAAAAAATATAAAAAACTTACTATGACCTTTTGCTGTGGTCACTTGTTTTAAATGATTGGAAATTTAGTTCATGAGATTTTGACATTTTCTGTCTTAATGAAAGGACACTGGATATAAGCATACATTGGAATAGTCCCCCTTTTCAATTTATTCTTAATAGCATATAGATTGTCCTATAGTAAGACTTTAAAATTAATTGATTTACTTATTTTAATATATTTTGGCATCTGCCCCCTCACTGGGCTCCTCAGAAACAAGGCCCCAAACTCATTAAAGATATGTAATCCAGTAAAACAAATTCCTACATTGTCTGTAACCATGTACATATCTATACAGTTAAAAATTTCCTTCTCTAGCAGATGATACCCCTTCAGTTTCTAGTTTGGGGCCACTACTTAAGCTGTGATAAATACTTTTTGTATACCCTTTTTCTTATTTAACTGCTTTGAAGCTTTATAGGCCTAGTAGAGATTTCTCTGGGTGAAATGAATTTACAGTTTAGTAACTTGAGGCGCAGTGGTAGTTCCAAGTTGCTTTGTAGACTGGGTGGACCAATTCCCATTTTCAGAGGCAAACCACTGTGTATTCCAATAGATCATTTTCTTCTTTTGTCATATATACCTTTCTGAAGGGTGTGATGCAGAATCCCAAAGTTGCATTCGTTTTCATTTTTCATTTAGAGCATTTTCCAGTTAGATCTGTCTTGACTTTATTCATTTAAAAATTGTGTCCTTTGAACATTCTATTGGGAAAAGACTCTTCATAAACTTGAATCACTTAAATATGTTTTACATGTATGTGTGAATAATATGATATGGGATATTTATTAGAGAAACTTCATAGATTTTCTATACAAATCATTTAAAAATTTTTTATCAAACTTCCTCCATCACTTATTTAGCATTCCCTATTCATAGATCCCAAGATAATTTCTTCTTCCCTACTTTATGCATTGTGGGAAGTATTGATTGAAACCTAATTTTTGCCAGATCAGCAGTTATTGTTAAGTAAATCTTTCCCTACAGGGACTGAGGTTTAGGGGCTTGCTGAAAGTTATGCTCCTATATATGACTCCTTAGCACATGATCTATTTCACAGTACAAATATGACCCTGTCACCTCCCTGTTCAAAAACTCCCGTGATTCTCATATGAAATCTTCTCTTTTCCTTGTAAACCCTGGCTTACACTGGCTTACGTTCCGTTTTCTAAATGTTTCCATTGGCCATTTTCCACCTTTGTAATCTCTACCTCTTGGCTTCTTTTAAATCACAGTTAATCTACCTTCCGTGAGAAGCCTTACTTGATCTCCTTTAATCCCAGTGATTTTCCTCAAATTATCTCCAGTTTTTATCCCATGGTTGCATGTTATCACTCCCCCTAGACTTGGAGCACCTCGAGGGCAAGAAATATTTTTTCTTTCCTTCTATTCATAGCACTTAGTTTAGTGCCTTGTAGATAGGAAGGTTTTTTTTTAAACACTAGAAGGACTAGATGCTCCAATTGATTGAAAAATTTCACTATTTTACTTTGAATTTCATTATTATTTTTTGCATTTCAAAGATTCTTTTGATAGGTTGATACTGAATAAGTAAAGTTATTGAGGTACTCTCATTTTTACTATATTGGCTCTACCTAAGGTTAGAGGCCTTTCTAGTGAGGAAGCCCTATTTAATATTGTGTTACAGATAGATCCTAGATAGAGTAATAATTGAGGGAAGAGAAAATGAGGGGATGAGCATATGCAAAGAGGAAGGAATATTACTGCTTTTTTGAAGATGATAAAAAATACTTGGAAAACTCTAAAGTCAACCAAAAATTAAAGCGAAATAAATTTCAACAAAGTTGCATATAAAATCCACAGAAAACACCAACATTCTTGTGTATTTCAAACGAAATTCAATGGAAAGAATTTGAAAGTAATTCCTTTGAAAATAAGTATAGAGGCTATAAAAAATTGGGAGTGTATATATCATTCCTCCTGGGAATATGTGAAACAGTTTTGGTGGTAATACTAAATATTTGGAAAAACATTCAATGCTAGGGGTGAGACAGCATTCTCCTCCCATCTCTTGAAAACCTGTGACAAAAGGCATGGTATGCCCTATTGTAGTATTTGATCTCATTTGAGGATTTTTATTGTTTTTAGAACAATTCTGCATCTTGGTATATTAATATATTTTCATAGTTTGTTATTCCCTTAATGTGGATAAGACTTCTAGACATATAGAAAGTAAAAAAATCTCTTTTCCACACCTATTTTTGGGTGTGAATGTTTTACATCTTGATGAAGATAACCATGTCTATGAGACAGCCTTGGACTTCTTCTGACAAGTCTTATTATAAAAAGTGCTTTTCAATGGAAAAATCAGCTGTTCGAATTAGCTGTTCCTGAGTCTTCAGGATTCTAGTCTTTTTTAAATGTAATTTTATTATTTTTTTAAACCCTTACCTTCCATCTTGAAATCAATATTGTATATTGGTTACAAGGCAGAAAAGTGGTAAGGGCTAGGCAATGGGGGTTAAGGGACTTGCCCAGGGTCACACAGCTGGGAAGTGTCTGAGGTCAAATTGGAACCCAGGACCTCCTGTCTTTAGGCCTGACTCTCAATCCACTGAGCCACTCAGCTGCCCCCAGGATTCCAGTCTTTACCACAAAAACTACTTGTGATTAGCATTCCTTTTGTTATGAGGTGACCTTGTTAATCTTTTTACTTTAAGTGGTCCTATAGAGAGGAGGCAAGATTCTAAAGGGCCTCCTTTTCTGAGGCTTTCATTAGGCCATTTCACAGCTAAAGTCTGGCAGGGTGCTTTTTAAGCACACTTGTTTCAGTGTGGACTTGAATTATACTGAAAATATGGGACTGATCGTCTCCCCCCACCTCATGCCACAACCTATTGGTATACTGTTTAAGAACTACAAATCTTGCAGCTTTCCTTTCAGTTATAAAGGTTCAGATCCTTTCTCTTTTTCCTACCTGTGTGATCTTGGGCAAGTCACTTAACTTCCTTGGACCTCTTTCCTCATCTATAGAATAAAAGGATCAAACTGATGATATCCTTTCCACCTCATCTCTTAAGATGCTAAGACTTAATCAACTGGCAAATATTTGTTATTCATTGTGCACTATAGTTATTTACTGTGTGCAGTGAGGATATGAATAACCCCAGCCCTGCCTTCAAAGGGTTTGTGTTCTCTGCTGGGGATAATTTATACACATTTTTAAGTATATACAAAATCAGTACAAGGTTATGAGGCTCCCAGCAGCTTTTTAGGGATCAGGAAAAGTTTAATCTAGGACCTAGTGTTTGAGTTGAATCATGAAGGAAATGAGGGATTCTAAGAGGCTTTGATGAGTGAATGGAGGATAGTTTGGGTCTGAGGATGGAGAGAAGTACGTGAGAAGCTTAGAGGTATAACATCTGGGAAGGGGAATAATTATTAGTATTATTAAATATTAACTATATTTGATGGGTTTAGAAAGATAGATTGGGGCCAGGTTATGAAGGAATTTAAAAGCCAAATGGGTTTTAGCAGGAAAGGGGACCCACAGTTAAGGAGTATCTCTTTGGCAGCAGTACAGAGGAACTGTAAAAGAGACTTGAGGCAAGATGGCCAATTAGGAGGCCATTATAATAGTCCAAGGAAGAGATAATGAAGGTAATGGCTTTAGAGGAAGAGTGATAAGGGGACAGATGTGAAACATGTGGAGACAGTAACAACTACTGGATTTGGCTGGTTATTAGCTAGGAGAAGTGAAAGAATGAGTCTGAGAGAGTGCTGAAATCATGAAATGGGAATGCGAGAAAGTGTTATCCCAGACAGAAGTGGCAAAGTTCAGAAGAGAAACAATGATGGCTTCTGGCTTGGACATACTGAGTTTGAGATGTCTTTTAGGCACTTTTGAAATATCCAGAAAGTATGTGAGATATAGTGTTGAGCATGTGAGACTAAGGAATTCATTTCAGAGAGGATTACAAAATCCATAAATGTTGATGAGATCAAGTGAGAATACAGAGAAAGAATTGAAAATGATCAAGCATATCTAGTAGTGTTCTCAAAGTTGAGGGGGGCATAATAGTGATAATTAGCTGGTAAAGGTGATAGAGTAGGTAAAAGAACAAATAGAGAGCACTGTCATTAAAACCCAGAGAAAGAGACTGACCTTCTGGGAGGAAGTAGTCAACGCTAAATGCAACAGATAATTTGAGCAAGATGCAGATCATGAGATTTGGCAAATATCAGAGTTTTGGTAACTTGGGAGAGAGGAGTTTGCATTGATTGCTGATTCAAGAAAACCAAACTGCAAAAAGTAGAAAATAAGTGAGAGAAGACATGGAGACAATAACTGTAGAGAGGTTTTTCATGGCTAAGAGGGTAGGAAAGAAATGGGATTTGTGAGAATTGTATGTAGGGTCTAGTGAAAATTAAGGATGGAGAGAAACTTGGATGCATTTGTTGAAGGTGGCAAGGAAGGAACTAGTACATGGAGAGAGGCTGAAGATTAAAGGGAGAAATGAACTGACTGAGTGGGTAATCTGGAGAGAACTAGAAGGAATGGAATCAAGTTGAGGTTGAATTACATAAATGTGGTGTGAATCCCGTCAGCTTAGTTGTGTGTCTTTCTCCAGGACCGTTTCATAGCATATGAAGAGGAGGAAATCATGCTACTAATCCTGGATTGAGCAGCAACAGGAGGAGAGATCAAATTATTTGAAAGCAGAAGGTAATGTAGAATTGAACTATTTGACTATGGGGTCCATGTTGGGAAGGGAGGAGAGGGTAATGGCTGAAAACTTACTGAAAGGTGGACTGTATGAGGGGATGCTTCTGAGGAGGCTCTCCAGTTGAAGTGACATTTGGCTGGGACATTAAAGAACAGCTGCATAACAGCAAGCGAGAGTGATACAAGCATCTTCAAAATCTTTAAATTTTAAACCAACTAATTTGAGAGAATACTTTGTAGTATGTGGAAAAGAACGTTTGGGATTTTAAAACAATTTGAGACTAAATAACATGTAGGAAATGGAGGGCATATTCATTTCTCCGTTCCTATCCCTCACGTTCTACCAATAAAGCCTTACTATTGAGAAGAATTTTTCCTACTATAAGCAGTGAGTATGTTTGAAAAAAATCTGTTCTATAACCTGATTGCGTCTCCTCCATTTCAGGGCCACGGATTTTCTTTTGGACTATAGTTTTGACTTTGAAAGGCAAAAGAATTAAGAATTCCAATCTGTGCCTAGATTGTATTTCATTGGTAATGTGATAGTAAATTTAGCATCTGTATATCCAGCTTCAATTAAGAATATTCCTTTTGAGAAGGTTTACGCTAAGATCTGTATTGTATCTCCTCCATTTTCTGTTTTAACTATTGTAACCTGATACAATTCTTCTGAGGTCAAGATTTTTATTGTTAGTGGCTTTTATTCTTAAGGGAAAGCAACATTCACATAAGGCCTTACCTTTATCTTTATTTCCTGGAGTAGTTTTCATGCAATTGATGACGCATCTCTGTAATATTTCACTAGAATACTGGTGACATGTTGGCATCATTGTCTTGACATCTACACCACGAATTGCTTCTGACTCGATAGGTGCGGTACTAGAAGCCAGACTGCCTACTTCTTCCATCCACTCAGGTTCATAAGCTCAGTCATCTGTCACTCTGATTCTTTATCTGCCTCAGCTTTTCCTTCCTTCCCCTCCTTGACTGCTGGATCAGTTGTCCAATCTGGTTGATGCCACTTTCACATATTTACTATAAGCCTCTGTGTTTTGTGGATTTTTTTTGCAATATGTTATAGCTTATTTGAAAATATTTGTCTTTGGAGTGAATTCCAAGTCAGGGGATTGTGAGATGAGACGCACGCAAGTCAAAAGAGAAAAGGCTTCTGTTTCTAATCCACTTGGAAATCATTCTATGTTTACCTGTTACAGAAGGAGGATCAAAGAGATTAAGTTGACTCTAAACAACCACCAATGTAATTAGATGTGATGGGGAAAAATATAATCTGTCCCTTTATAATAACATGTTGAAGACTTGCTTCATTATATACTCATTTGGCTAACACAGCATGGAGATGGTTTGGCGCCATGAGGTTAACATGACATTTGGGCCTGAGAGTCTCCAAATGGGTTTTAACTTATGACTATTGAATGCACAGAATAGTTCTGGTGCGCTGCAGTTAAGCTTAGCCTGTGCTCTGCTCTCATCACGTGATGCTTCTGTTCCAATTCTGAAAAATCGATGACTTGTAGGAAGACAAGTTGAATTTCAGTTCAGTCGAAATATCTCTAGCTTTGGGAACCTTGAGTCAGGAGGACTACATAATTTTACCAGTTTGGTTTCAGGAATACTGAGGCTCTTAAGTCCAAGTGTTAATGCACGTCAGTGGCTTGACAAAGTGACTGCTATATATCATTTTAAGAGTTCCCGAAAAGGTCTCTTTGGAACCCCTTTTGCTGCCAGAAAATCTGAAGTTAAGATGATGAGCTTTTTTTCCAACCACAGGTGCTTGCTGGCCCACATGGAGTTCTCAGGCTGTGTTGGAGGAGGTATTTTTCTCTTTACCTTATTCTTTTTCCTGTTCATCATTCAGGGATTGTGACAAAATCTTGTCAACCTGAGCTGACAATTATCAGACTGACCAGATTCTTGATGAGTTTTCCTGAATTCCTCATTAAAAAACCGGGTAGGAAAGCCTATTAACAAGAATGTCATCCTACCGCTTTTATGTATTTTTGTTCTCAGCTTCTATCAACAGCCTTCCTCTAATGCTCATTCCCACCACTAGTTCCCAAATGTCTATGCCTTTGCCTTGCAAAGCCATGTTTAGATTGCACTAACTTAACTCCTTGCCTCCATCTCTCCAAATCCTTCATTTTCTGTAGGATTCAGTTTGAGCACCACCTTCCACCTGAAGTGTTTTTTCATCTGCTTGACTGCCAGTGCCTTTTTTATCTCTGCCCAAATAAATGCTCAGCTTTCCTAAATGCTTGCACATTGATAATTGAATTCTTGACTAAGGCTCTAAAGACAATGAAATATAGGAGAAAGAACATAGGCCTAGGATCAAGACTAGCTTTGGAATCTGACTGACTACAATGGGATGTTGGTCAAAGTTCTGTGCTTCCTTGATCTTCACTTAAAAGAAGATGTCAAAGTAGATCCATGTTGGTGGACACATGCTGTGCCCATGGGGGCTACTTCTATCCCCTTCTCCACTTGAGTACCTGAAGACATTTCTCTCATTTCCCACCCCTCTGCCCAGCTGCCCAATGGAAGTACTTCCTTTTTTCCCTGTCTGGGGTAAGGTGAGAGTGACTCACATGTGGCATGAGTTTGGGCATGCTAAAAAGGTTCACCAACATTGAATTAGATCATAATTTATGAAGCACGTTCTTCATAATGATTCAGGCAGAAGTGATCTCTCCATTTTCAGATTTCTCGGCACATTTCTCTTTTCTTTATCACTATATTTCCTTGTATTAACCTTTTTGGTATCCACAAAGTATCATAGAAAATTTTCATTTCTTCAAATCTAGCATAGTATTTGCAAAAAAGAGAGCCTTAATATATGCTGATTGAATTGAATTGGGTTGAACAATGCATCTAGGATAGATTACTCTCAGATGAATTTTGGCTACTAAAAGTGGCTGTGAGAGACAGGTATGGGTGAAGGGGGGAGGTTAAAGGCTGGCTGGGTGCCATCAATGAAGATATCCCTTCTTTTGAGTTCTTTTATGTAAACAATATTTGACAGTGCCTTCTTTTTCCTAAAAACATTCTATTTGGGACAGCTTTACTTATGATGGGGTAAAGGCTCTATTGGAGTTACCACTGCAGTAGTAAAATGCATGGGAAATGCATGTGGTTTGACCTCTTTCCCATGTCTGGAGCTGGGCTACCCCAGTGAATGTCACCTCCAGGCATGGACAGAGTATAAATAGGATGATTAAGGAAGCAAGAGGAAGGCACATTTTGTTGGTGATGCTTTTTTAAGTAAGTGCTTGGTTGATAGCATTGGGAAATAAAGCGTGGTAGTTGATTCCAAGGTCAGGTGGCATGTTCTTCATTACTGAGTTGGGTGGGAAGGATAAAACTGATTAATGGTCTCCTTAGTATGACTTATTCTAGATCTTGGAGGAAACAGCCATTTGACTCCCATTTTTAGATTGTCACCTTATCTGATAGTTAAGCTATGGTTTAAACCACCGACATTGCATTGGGCCTTTTTTTTTTTACTTGAGTGGACTTCTTGGTGAGATGATATCCTGTAAATATAACTAATATGTACATTTAAAAGTCTTGTTCCAAAGTGGTTAGCACTTTAATTATGTTAGTCTACATATTAGAAAGGAGTTGCATTGGAAAACAGCACTAGATCATAATGCCAGACCTCGGTCATATTTCTTGGGATCACATGTGAGGATTCTCTTAAAAACCCTTCTTGTTCAGGGCCTAAGTTGTGGGAGATAGAGATCTCATCATGCCCTTTAGGAGAACTCCATTCATGTGAGAGATAAAGGAGTGTTTGACCATGTTCTGTTCCAAAATTGCTCTTGATTCAGTTTTTCACTGAGGCAAATTTTAGTAATGAAGGTAGATTTGCATTATGCAGCCATCTCTTGGCTGATCCTCTGAACCAAGAGAGCTCATGATGGAACCATTGGGGGAAGATGATCATCTTGGACCGATTATCACCAAAAGAGACTAGTAGCTGCTGAAGGAAAAATAATGGAAGCCCTGTTGGAGGGGGTCTTTTTTTTCAGTGGCTGGATTGTTTGGGGAGTCAAGACTTTCAAAGATTCCAGAGGAGAATGTGTAAGATTTAATATCCTTAGTCAATTTAATTGGACTTATATTTTTGTTGGTTTACAAAGTTCCAAGTTAGAAACTTGCTTTACTAGTACAGGTTGGCAATTTCTTCGGAAGTTATAATTTTTGAGTCCCAAGAAGCTAAATAAGTTATCCAGGATCACACAGCAGAGAAGTCGAACTTAAGTCTTCTGTATTTTGGGGTCAGCTTTCTATCCACTCTGCAAACCTGGCCTAATATATATACTAAGGGGAAATCAGCCTTGGAGGGATGGGAAGATTTTGAGACTGAAGTTGTGCTGAGAAATATTTCCAATGAAAAGTCAAAAGGAGAAATTGATACTTATGACTTGTTCACTAAGGGCTTTCTAAAAGGGATAGAAGGATAAGTCAGTGATAATAGATGATAGATAAAAGTATGGCAGTCCTATAATGAAAGTATCATGTTATTAGGAAATGCTAAGAGTAACAACAATGAAAACAATGTAAGGGAAAAGAAGCAAATTAAGTGTTAGAACTGTGGCTTGGGATAGACAGTTGATAATAATGGATGACTAGGTATCGATGCAATTCAGGAGAAAACAAGTGGGCAGTGGAAGGAAAGGGGACAGAATCAAGAAGAATCTCGTGGGAAGGTGGATTAACTTTCCCACATCCTTCAACACTCAGACTCAGGGGCCAGTTTAAGAACTGTAAAAAGCCAATTGTATGAAGGATAGAAACTGACCTATCTAACCCTGTGGCTTATAACTAGCCATAGTGAACCGGCTTGGGGAGAGACACTATATTGCTAGACTTTCAAAAGGTCTAAACTAAGTTGGTAAGCTCATTTTTAATGAGGACGATTTAGAAAAATCAGTTGAAAGAGATGTAAAAAGCTGATTGAAGGGGAGAAATGCACAAACAAAAGAAAAATTCCATTTCACTAGACATGCAATTCCCAATAAAGGTGATAATCAAAACCTTTTGGGGGAAGTAAAGTAAAAATAACATAAATTCTTCAGGGTACCTAGAAAGGCAAAAGGAGTAATTCCAAAAACTTCTAGAATGTTTTAGAAGAATAATCAAAGAAATAAGGGAGGATATGCAGACAGGAAATAACTCAGAGGAAATTGTTAGAAGATGCCAGGAAATCCTATGTCCAGTCGCAATATTTCCAATTAATTAAAAGTTGGATTAAAGCAGTCATCCCTTCTAAGACAACTTGGGAGGAGATCAGGAAAGGCCTGACTTTTGAGATGTTGAGCCACTGGCACAACCACATTACAGATAACATAGGCAGATTCTGCCAAGTCAAAAAACAATAAACCCTGGTGACCAGCAGCCTCAGCTTTGGGAGCTTTCACCCCTAGATGGAATGGAGGTCAGTGACTGATCTAAAGACTGAAGCATGTTGAGGGGAAGAGAGAGGTTTTTTGGAACTGGTCATGAGACACAGCATGTTGACCAGATGTGGTCCCAGGCTGTGGCTGTTGGTGAGGAGGAACGAGCAAAATTTGCTGCCGTAATGGGGTGGGGTGTCATACTGTTTGTGGCCTCTCCCAGAGAGTAGAATCCCTGGTTTACATTACAGGCTAGAGATATGAGCTTGATGCTTGTGATGCCTGAGGGGACTACTTAGGAGTAAGAGCATTTGCAATGGCAGTGGTGCTAGGGATCCTGATTATGGTTCAGGGGTGGTACCTGAGGTTGCATATGGATGTGAGCCAGAGGAACACCTGCCCTTGGGTCAGAGAATATTGGAAAAACTAAAAGGTGAAGAAAGACCCCAAATTGAGTTCAGAAAACAGCAGGAGTCTGACATAATGATAACATAGGAAAGAAATGGTGTATAGACATTATACTTCAAGAAATTATTTAGGAAAATTTCCCTGAAGTTTTAGAACTAGAGAGTAAAATAGAAAAGAATAAAACCCACCAATCACTGTCTGAAAGATCCCAAAATGAAAACTCGGACATATTATAGCTAAGTGTCAAAGCTCCCAGATTAAGTAGAAAATACAAGTAGATAGAGAAACAATTTCAATAATATACAGCTACAGTCAGGATTTAGCTCTAAATGATTATTAGAGAAATTCAACTTTGAGAATACTGTCTCCTTTCAGATTAGCTAAAATGATAAGGAAAAATGAAAAGTCCTGGAGGGGAATTGGAAAAATGGGAACTGTTTGGAATTGTGAACTGATCTAACCATTTTGGAGAGCAATTTGGAATTATGCCCAAAGAGTTATAAAACTGTGCACTCTTTGATGGAGAAATGCCACTATTAGGCATGTTTCCCAAGGGAATTTGAGAAAACAGAAAAGCACTTGTATGTTCTAAAATATTTGTAGTGTCTTTCTCTGTAGTGGTAAAGAACTGGGAATTGAGGAATAGGTGAATAAGTTGTGATATATAATTGTGAGAGAATACTAGTGTGATATATAAGTAACATGGAGACTTGGATAAAATAATGAAGAATGAGTAATAGGGTTTGATTGGTAACTGAGTTACTAAGCTTTTTCTAGTAACTCAAATCAAACTACAAAGGACTATGAATGCAGATGCTATCCGCCTCCAGAGAAACAACCATTATATGGAAGTATGTCTTCTCTAGTTTTACATACATATCTGTGAGGTTGAGAGGGAGGGAGAAAAAGAGGGAGTCAACTCAAAATGTAACAAAAAAACGAAGGGAAAAAGTTCTTGGAGACTAGGAAATTTGAAACAAAAGATGTACCTCATGTCTATATGTGTTCTGGAAAAGAAAACGACAAAATTGGATAACAAGAATATAGATACAGAAGGAAAAAGAATGAAATACTTTAAAAATATATCGTAATTTCAACTGCAAGAGTGCAAAAATAATAATGGGTGTTCAAAAATAGTTTAAAATAAAATTACATTAAGAATCATACAGGAAATTTGTGAAAATTTTCAATGCACAATAGCATACTATAAATGATATTATGGAATTATGCTCAAAATCACTACTGATCAGAGGAGTACAAAGTAAATTAACTTTGAGGCTTGTCTTTCATGCAAATTGGCAAAATGACAATAATAGCAATTATTGCTAGGGAATCCATGGGAAGACACGTTAAAGTGATCAAACTGTTTGGTTTCAGTTTATAATTATGCAAGAATATTCAGTACTCATGGCTAGACTGTGCCAATATAATGCAAATAATAATTTTTTTCTTTTTTACTTCTATGGTGCTATACCAATCAAAATTTTAAAGAAATATTTTATAGAACTTGGCAAAACAATAAAATTCCTTGGAAGGCATAAAAGATATAGATCAATTGAAATAATGAAACAAAAAGGTTGAAATGAAGAGGAAATGGAGAGGACAGTACATATACACCAATAGTTCTTTAAGCAAGAAATATCTGAGGACCTTTCAGGGGATCCATTTGGATAAACTATTTTTAAAATAGATGTTTTCATTTATATTAACAGTAGACATTGACTATATCTAGCATAAACTAAAGTTCTTTTTTTTTAAACATTATTTTATTTGGTCATTTCCAAACATTATTCATTGGAAACAAAGATCATTTTCTTTTCCTCCCCCCCCACTTCTCCCACAGCCGACGTGCGATTCCACTGGGTATCACATGTGTCCTTGATTCAAACCCATTTCTGTGTTGTTGGTATTTGCTCTAGAGTGTTCATTTAGAGTCTCTCCTCAGTCATATCCCCTCAACCCCTGTAGTCAAGCAGTTGCTTTTCTTAAGTGTTTTTACCCTCAAAGTTTATCCTCTGCTTGTGGATAGTGTTTTTTAGATCCCTGCAGATCGTTCAGGGACATTGCATTGACACCAATGGAGTTGTCCATTACATCTGATTGTACCACAGTGTATCAGTCTGTGTACAATGTTTTCCTGGTCCTGCTCCTCTTGCTCTGCATCAATTCCTGGAGGTTGTTCCAGTCTCCATGGAATTCCTCCACTTTATTATTCCTTTGAGCACAATAGTATTCCATCACCAACAGATACCACAATTCATTCAGCCATTCCCCAATTGAAGGGCATCCCCTCATTTTCCAATTTTTGGCCACCACAAAGAGTGCAGCTATGAATATTCTTATACAAGTCTTTTTCCTTATTATCTCTTTGGGGTACAAACCCAGCAGTGCTATGGCTGGATATAAACTAAAGTTCTTTGAGAGAGTTTTCAGTTTTTCAGAGTTTAAAAGGGTCTTGAGACTAAAAGGTTTGAGATCTGCTGCTATAAACAATAGTTCTAGGAGTAATAGCCAATAGGAAAGTTTCATATTGTGATTTTTAAAACTATTCCACCCTAATCAGACCATTCTTTAGAAGATTTTATTTAGCTATTTCCTGATCAGTGACAATGGAGATAACTTAGGATAACAGAATTAGGTCTTGGAAACTCCACATTTCTCCTCCCTTCTTAGTTTAACAAGATTTGGAAGGTCTGCATGGAACTCAAGATTTAATTATCTGAGGAAATGGCCTTCAACAGACATGTGCAGAAGTCAAGCTAAGCCATCATTGGTATAGATGAGAAATAGGAAAGTGATGTAAAACTGTCTGTATAAGGCACATCACTTCCTGTCTCCCCTTTTCCTGGAGAGACAACTCTGGCTGGCAGCGTGCTAAGAGTTCTGACACCTTGGCATGGTGGCAGCTATTGTCTGGTTTCGGTGGTGAGTTTTGCCCTGGAGCTGATTTCAGGTTCAGGCATCTTGGCTCAGCCTTTTCCCTTTTGGAGTTCAAGCCTGACTCCTTCATTTTTCATGCTCCAAAACCATATCTCCTAATCTCCCCACCAGCCTGGGGGGTGGTGGTGGTGGTGGGTGGTGGGGAGAGAAAACCTACTCCTTTCCTTCTCCTTAATCACCTCCACTATCAGTTAAATCAACATAAAATTTCCAGCCGACTTGGGGGTTCATTGGGATTTTATAAATCCTTGGCGACCAAAAAATATTATTACATTCAGTCTCGGGCATAATTTTAACACTTAAAATATTAACCTAAGGAAGGGTGGGTAGGTGATGAGCCATACTGCGAAAGGTAGAAAACTCTTATATAGTATCTTGTGTCATGGTCACATTTTGTCCAAAGTTATTATGTTGTATAATACCTGTGTAAAAACTCTTTTACCAAACCTGGAAACATGGAAGAAACTGGGGCTCTTCCTTAGTCTTAGAGAACCATAATTCTATATCCTGGAATTTAGAAATGCTGTGGTCAGGGTGATGTGAAACTATCCAGCTCTAGAGGCATGGTTTTTTCCATCTTTAGTTTTTCATTATTTTATAAACGATTGAAAATAAATGCATGAATAAAATTTTGCATCTACTTACTATTCAACAATATTGACATCAGGAAATATTTTAAATTATTTTTCCTTTTGATGGTGATAGCAGTAGCAGGATCCTAAGGCTCTGCCTGATGTAGGTTAGTGTGTATTTTCCTTAAAAAGGTGTAAAGAGCTTTCTTTGCTTCTCTGTATTCATTACATTTAATGTTTCTTGCAGTATAGTTCTAATTAGCATAAAAATATGAGTCTGTAACTGTTTTGGTGTATATGGAGACTTTCCTTTTGAACAATCCGTAATTTGGGGTAGACAACTAGAAGTGAAACTCTGGGTCATAAGTGCTCTTTTTAAGTCATTCCCATAATTCTAAATTACTTTCCAGAATGGTTTGCCCTAATTCACAACTCCACGAACAATGCACTAGTGATCCTGTTTCCCATACAACCTCTCCCAGATGGACAATTGCCATATTTTATTGTCTTTGCCAATTTTGCTTATGGGTCCAGTGAAATCTCCTGGCTATCTTGTATTTACAGGATGTGGGGCAGTATTGCTTTTGAATAGTTTGCAATTCTATTGAGAACTAGTTGTTCAGGTTGTCTGGCTGCTTATTTGTTAGCGAATGTGTACTGGTCTGTCTCGTCTTCAGGGCCAAACCTTTCTCCATGATATTTGATGGAAGGATTCATCTTATTGACCACTCTCTTCTTATCCTAGATGGATTCATTTTGTTTGTGCCAAACATGTTCACTTTATGTAATCAAAATATCTATTTTGTCTTTCATTTTATTTCACTAATTTTTATATTATATTTTACATCTGGCAGTCTTAATGGATTTACTCATATATATGGTATCATAAATGTGTATTTTTAAGTTCTTAAAGCTTAAATGTGCATAAGATTTGGGGGATGTGCTGTATAGGTTATCTTTATGGCTAAGTAGTTCTTCCAGCTGCATCATAAAAAATGGCCAATACTTTTTAAACTTTGTGAGAAGTACCAATTGGGGAAAAACATAGAACAGATATTGCTAAGTTGTGGTTCATAAAATGCTCAGGGGTTTTAGAGCCAAAAAGTTTCCATAAGGGGTCTTTATAATAATGCAGACGTGATTGGAGCTTTCCTTTCTTTGTACAATAAGAAGACGGGAGTATGTGATTCCCTCAAGTCCCTTTCAGCCCCCAAACCTCTGACCCTCTGATATAGGCCACTGGGAGGTCATCGAAAGGAAAATATTGGAAGATAAAGAAGTGCATTTGGATTTCACCTAAAAAGAAACCTGTAGAGGGAATGGAGTATATGTGTCTGCTTGTATGTGTGTGGGCTTGTGCACTTGTGAAGGGTTGGGGGTGGTGAGCAAGAATTGAAAACACTGAAACATCAGAGTGGTTTTGATTAAAGCAAATTTTCTGAGGTTTAGAGTCACCAAATCTCATATGGAAATTATAGTTGCTCATAATCTGCTTTCAGAAGACTGATGAAAATATTAAAAAGTAATGAACTAACAAGATTGTTTGTTAATGCCACATAAAACTGCTAATTATACATCATTTCCTGCCTACAGCAAAGCCCAAGAGACATCTCCTAAGAAATTGTTAAATAAGCTTCTTCATCTGAAATGTGACTACAGCAGATTTGCATGAGGAATTTTCACTTATGCATCTTGGTGTGCCAATCTCATCCTTAAAGTTACCCCCACCCCACCTTACACACTCATCCCTACCAGAAAGTAGTATGGTAAATGGATCTGAGCAAAGTGGCTTTTTGGCTCATGGAAAGTATATCATTATCATATTTGTACCACATATTCACCATAGACTTTGAAAGAAGTAAAGAAGTATATTTCATACTTGACTATATTTAGTCTGTATTTGGAGACTGATTATATTATATGACCGGTATAAATTTCAGTGTTATTACTTTTAATAATAGTGAAAGTCACAGCAGTAACTTACTGGATTGTATTAGAAATGTAGGCTTTGTGTCATGTTATAGACTGCTGGTTGAATTTCTGTATCCAATTCTATTCAAAGCCTTGGGTGGGGAGAGCATTGCTTCATTGGATTTTTTCCATCAAGAGAATACTTTTAAAACAATAATTCGCAGCACTGTTCTTTCTAATTTTTGCTTGTCTATATTAATCTATTTTCTGCATCAAAGAACAGCTTTTCATCAGGTATATGAGGATTTGAGAGGCTCTTGGTTTTTGATCTCATGCCGGATATGCTTAAAGACTGAGTTGAAAAGTCACTTTCCAGTTTAGAAAAAAAAATCAGTCCACATGGCTGAACTCCAGATGTTTGTCTGTGGGAGAAATTCCTTTTTCCCTGATAGTGACTGATATGGAAAGCAATGAGATCTTAATTCCTCTCTGGGATTTTTTTTAAAATACAAAATGAGAAAAAACTCATTATTATAGAAATAGACACTGCCCAATAAATAGCCACATAAAGGCCTTTCCAAAGTATAGTCTCCTCAAACAGTTTAGCAAAACCGACTAGGATTGTGACTGAAAGGATATGTCACTATCTGTTCCTGAAACTTATCATAAAGGAAGGCTGGATGTATGCTTGAAACTTACTAGGATTACTGCAGCATAAGGAAATAACCTGACTAACGATGGTTGGCCCCCTCTTTGGGTAGTGTTAAGAGGCATTATGTACTTAATGATAGGGTGATGGAGTAAACCAATGAAATTACCCCACCCCATCTAGGGCAAGAGAAAAATTGCTATGCTTTGGTATTTTAGCTGTGTGGGAGATCACTTCAGTCAGTCAATAGACTCAACATTCATTGAGGGCCTTCTCAATAACAGATGTTGCTGGGACACAAGGGAAAATAAAATGATTTAAAAGATTTTCTTTTCACCCTTTTTTGGTGTTGTATGGTGTGCGTACTGGACATTTCCCTCCTTGGGATCCTATTATGCATGGTATGGGAGTTAGGTATTGGGTGAACATACTGAATAATTTGCTCCCTTGGTACTTGAGTCCAGGATGAGATGTAAAACCCTCTCTTACCTCTCTTAGGAGGGCCCCTCCTTCTATTCTTCTTATAATCTACCCTGCTGCCCTCCTCATGTACTAAGGAGTCTAGTAAGCCCCGCCACCTGCTCTTCTTTGAACTGCTTATCCCATTCCAACCATTTTTCCTGGCATATTCTATGTCTGGAAAAGTCTCCTGGTTTCCCCAAGTTTAAGCCTCAGCTAAACCCTACCTTGTCCTTAAAGCCTTTCCCAATTAATGATAGTGCCTTCCCTTGGTCAGTCTGGTCTCTGTCCTCTCTGTGTATATAGTTGACTGCATGTTCGCTCTCCTGTTGTCTGGGGAATTCCTTGAGAGTATGAACTGTCTTCTGCCTTTCTTTGAATCTTAGGTGCTTGGCATATAGTGTGGTGCCTAATGGGAACTTACTTAATCCATGCTTATGGCCTGAATGCTTTGTGTAGCCCGAGCTTGTGCTCTGCCTGTCTGTCCTTGTTCTCTGGAGCCTTGTGCTCTGGCTCCACCTGTTTTGTGCCTCCTGGCTTGCTTTGAACTCCGAGCATCTGAAGGTTTTTGGCCGTGTCCTTTTTGTGCAATCCTGGCCTACATGGAAAAAAAAGCTAATTAACTTTGGATTTTTCCTTGGGGTGCTTCACTGGAGGTTGGCAAGGGATGTGGGCCCATTGATTTTACAGCTGAAGACACTGACAGTGGAGAAGTGATTTGTCTAAGATCAGACATATTTAGTGGTTTAGTCCTAATGGAAATCAAGTCTCCTCATCACTGAAAACAGTGACCTGTTCATTGTCATGTTGTTGAGGTTTTTTCCATTACACTGAACATTTTACATCGAATGGGAGGCACTGGGCTAGCTTCAGAATAGAAATAGACTGAAGAATCTCCAAATCTTCGGCCTGGGACTGTGGTAGATGATATTTCTAGGAAGAAATGAGGCAGTGACTTTCAGTGAAACACTTGCTACTTAAAATCCTCCCCCTTACAAATAGCTTTGTAGTTTGTCCATTTTCTAACGTCCAGCTGCTCTCAATCATAACCAGAGATCAGGCCCTGAAAGAGCCAGGCCACTTAGTTTTGAAAGTTCTGCTCCAAGGCTGAACTCTACTGATTGGTGAGAGTCCACTACATCTAGCTTACTTTGGACCACCCCACCCCACCTGTTCTTATTAATCATCTTCCCTCTAGTCCACATAAGCTAAGGATCTCAGACTCTTAAACAAGTCTTGTGCCTTGACACAATGCGTTTTTCTTTAATGCAGCTTGCTGAAGCTCTCACTGATGCACTTTCCTCCAAGATCATTTAGGAAACCATCCTAACCTTTTAGAAAGGTGTGAGATAGTAAAAACTGTTGTGGTATCAAAACTTCCCAAAATTCTGTGACACTTCTAGTATATACAAACACTGGAGGTAACTTGGCTCAAGATTAGAAAGGAATGTGGCAAAGAGGTTACTGAACTTTTGCTTGATGGATCCTTTCTTGGGGTTCCCAATGTATAGTTTCTTTGCTGAGTTCCTTGATTTTTAGTCTATCCTTGAGTTCCATTAAAAGACATTCAGCATGTCATTACACTAGGCCACCAAATCCTCAATACCTTCAAAGTTCTGTGACCATAAAGGTGGGTATAGGGTTAAGGGAGACCTAGGCTAAGCACTGTTCCTTCTTATTCCCCAGGTAGTACCTCCTCAGAGGTTTTCCTGGAATGTTACAATTGCTCCATCTAAAGAATGACCCTTCTTCTCAGCTTGCTCAACAGTTTATAGATGACAAGGGTCAAGATCCGATTTTCTTGGAAATTAAATCTCATGATGGATAGTGACTTTTCATCTGGGTAAGGCAGCAGGATATGTCATCAGTTTTGAAACAGGCACATAGTAAATCTGCAATAATTTTCTCTTCATTTAGAATATCTCCTCTTGAACTAGTTCTATTCTTTCTCTTCCCCTGCCCATCTATGCCTTTTTCCTCTTTCTGAAATTCCCTCTTCTTCCTAATCACTTCACATACACAGATACATGTATACTTTACACACATAACAGTCATTCCCCCAGCATACATAGCATTCTTTTGGCTCAGAAGGCTCTCTGAGTTTTTTGACATACTTTTATATGACTTGTCCTAGCTTTCCTTTGCCTCTTGGGACCATGTTGGTGAGACATGTAGTAAAAGAAGTTAGATGGAGGCGTTCTTAGCGGGAATGGGTTGGGGAAAATGATCTGTGCTGGGATTGATGGAGTTATCTGGGTATAGTGGGTGGCCTAGGAAAGACGAATATAGAAGAAAAACTGACAAAAGTGCTAGTTACTTCAATGATTTGGAATGGCAAACCTGTTCTTATTTGGGATCTGAGACTCAGCCCTTTTCAGTGGTAATAAAGAAGGTCCTAAAGTGAGCATGAGATGCTCAATTTGCATTTAATCAATTGTCAGCAACAGTCCACCTTTTTTAAAGAGTGGAAAAAATGGTATGTGGTGAGACACTGTTTCTCTGACTTCTGAATATTCAAAGCATACCAATTCCTGAGCAGAACTACCATGCATGTCCATTATTGGGAAAAGAAAGAGCTGTAGCCACAGAGAAACAGCTGTAATTTCACTTAATTTAGGCCTATCACCTGTTTCCTCTGTGGGAATATCACTCATTACAGCTCATTATAAGGAAGCCATTTGAGATTCTTTGATAGCTATAGAATTAACCTGTGTCATGATGCGGCTGTGCTTTCTTCCCATAAGTAAAAGTTTGTTTCTTTCTAGATTTGGCCCATTGATCTTAAAATTGGGTCATTTCATGTAGACCTTTAAAAGGGCCCTAAAAAAAATCGACGCCTCAGTTAGTCTGTTAATTCAAGGCCATTGTTTAGGGCTAGTGGACTTGTTGTAAAGTGATTTTGTTAGATGTGCTACTTAGTTTTTTAGTGACGGCTGGTGTTCCATGATGGATGAAGTCAGGCCGTAAGACTCCAATGAAAAGAAGTGATTTGCTGCTGTTTAGTGTTTTTGTTAAAATTATTTTCCAAAGAACAAGACATAATTTTAATGCCATGTCTAGTTTATAAAAGACTATAAATAAAAATTCATAACTTTGAACTTTAACCTTCATTTTCCTGTATTTTGATTGGTTACTCATTCTACCTCTTTCTATCAGGCCTCTGGAGTTGTATAAACAGGGATGTGTAGGAATGGCTAATGAATCATACTTTGGGACGCTGAAAAGGTCAAAGTTGTACAGTTTAACTATTATCTTCTAGAGAATATATAGGACATTAAAATTCTGATGCCACAGTCTTGTGACAAAGAATATAATGAGAACTATAAATAATAAACAGTATAACATGAATCTCCTTGTGGCAATGATTATAACTAGTATAGGAAATACTTAACTCATTCCCATTGCTGTCATAAAAAGAGTCTATTGACTGATAATTTCCCATTTACTCATAAAAGGAAAAGACTTTTGACTAGTAGAGTACACACATAGTGGGCCTATGATTAAAATTTGCTGAATTGAATTGAATGTTATCCCTTAAGGCCATCATCAAGTGTCATCATTGTTCCTGAACTAATGAATCACAAGTCTGTGGATTAGGGCCCTATTTATACCTTCCTCTTTTTTTTAAACATTGTTTTGTCCAGGCCAATATTTTGGCAAAAGTCATATGCTTTTCTCTCTTTGAAGCCATCAGCATCCATAAGTGGGACAATGTTTAATGGCTGATTGCCTTTCTTTAATGCTTTAAAGATCCACAGTATCAGCACTGTAAGGCTTCCTTTGTCAAAGCAGGTGTTTGACTATAGCTCTTAGCAGCCAGTGGCCTTTCTGATTTGTTTTGGCCAGAAACATTGGTGACCTGTTAACCAATTTCCAGAGGTGAACCTCTCTAAATTTAACTAGACCAGGTCCCAGGCAATTCTATTTCTGGGTTTGGACTGGGCCTTTCAGTTTCAGAGTACCTAGTAGAGCTTGGATGCTCTGAAGATATGGTGTCCACGAACCCAGGCTTACCTACTTCACCCCTAACATTATATGAATCAGTTAAATAATTCTCCCTACAAATCTATTTGAACTTCATAGCAGGGTCCCAGGGTCGTTGCTAAGTATTTTCATTTTTTTTCTCAAAGTATTGATTCCAACCCAAGTTAAATGAATAGCCTTTGTAATAGAAGGGCAGACAGATCTGATTCTTCAGTTGACTAATTGCTCTCCTCTACTACTTGCAATTACTGTTGAATCTTTAGATATGACTAGTGTTTGTTTTCTGTGAAACCAGGCATTTGCCATATTCTTAGTATGCATTTACCATGTTCCATGTCCTGGGGATACAAAGATCAAAGTAAAATAGTAAGAACTTGCCCTCGAAGTTTACTTTCAAGTAGAGAAGATAGCATGCACGTACATTGATATCCTATCAAATACATGCAAAAGAAATAGAAAAGAATTTGAGTGGTGGGGGAATGGGACAGAAGGCATTGGCAGGTGGAGAAAGGAAGACAGATATCCTGCCAAAGGTGGAATATAGTTTGAGCCTTGAAGGAAAACAAGGATTCCAAGTGTGGAGATTGAAGGGAGGCAAGCTGGTCATCATAAGCATTAAAACCACGTATGGTCAGAAACTGGGCTCAGAAATAGATGGTGCTGGATTAATGAATTGCTGCATCATGAAGTTAAATCAAGATTTAACAAAACAAGGAAACATAAATTCAGCATTGCTTCCAATAAAAATAATAGTAATTCTTTAGGTGAGAACAGAGGATTTTCATATCAATAAAAATATTACTTCATCTTGATTTCTTAAAATTTAAATTCTATTCTGTGTTGAGCATGTTAAATCATTATTGGCACTGCTCTCTCTGTCTCTGACTATCTCTGTCTCTCTCTCACTGTCCAGAGCAGAGCTTACCTTTCCCCTTGTGTTCAGTGGAATTATGGGTGTGCTTGCATTGCACACTGAGAAATCACTCCAATGAGCAGACAGGAGACCTATATACTAATGTGGCTTTACTTGGAGGAGGGAAGGGAAGGAAAAGGAATTCTGCCCACACAAGCTCAGTGCTAAAATGTCCTTTCTCTACTTTGTAAGAACAGTCTTTTATTATACTATTGTAGCAAGATTCTCTTTCCTTCTGTCCAGTCCTGTATGGGGGGGGGATGTTCACAGTCTTTAGCAGGTGATTTTTTATTATGTACCCCTAAAGACTCTTCATGATCAAAAAAACCATGAATGCCATGCAATTTTCAGCCTGGGATAGTAAAGCTACATTTGAGAAACACTGTTCTTGACTCCTTGAGCTTATCTTTGCCCCTCTTCCTGAAGCTGGCATCTTTTCTAGGATACAGATAACTTCTCAAGGTTTTTGAAAGTAGATCAGGAAAACTAAAAATTTGGGGGGTATTCTAGGAATATTAATACTAAGTTAAGGGGTCTTGGAAAATGGGGTTTATGAGCCAAATACTAATTGCATGCTAACTGAATCTCATCCCACATAGCCCTAACTGAGTTTCTCAGTGGCTTTCCCATTCATCAAGTCATCTCTTCCTAAAATCTTAGGGTTACCTTTCAAAGTTCTCTCCATTTTGAACATACAAAATAGTAGTTTTGAAATGAAAAAAATAAAGCCACTAGATCCTTCAGAGGGATCCTTGCTGCCTTCGTTTTGTTTTGGAAAACCACACATTCCCATTATCTGTGTTCCTATTGTATTTTTATTGAGTTAATCCTAGTCATATTTTAATCTGGTTCTGAGGCAGGAGTATTGTGAGCCAATATACCCGCAGATGGACATCTCTGTTCTACAGTATCTCCCATTCTCTCCACTCCCACTCCACTCCACTCCACTCAAGTATTGTTTAAAATCCTCTTGTTTAAACATCTTCCTGTCTCTTCCTTCCAATTCACCCTGCTGTCAAGCTCTTCTTCTTTGTCTTGTGATCTGATTATGTCTTTCCTTTATATGGCATCCTTCGATGTCTTTCTATTGCTTTCTTGTACATTTAGGTCCAGACTCCCTGGTCTGGAATTGAAGCTCTGCCTAATCTTGTACTTCCATTTCTGGCCTCATTTTAACCTCTTGTCTCCTTGTCAGCCACGCCCACTTCTGCCTAAGTATTTCCTGTTTTTCTTTCCACTGCACCCTTATTCAGACTACTCTCTGGGTTCCAGATGCTACCTCTCTCATGTTCCAGTCCTGGTGAGCCTCCACTTAGGTGCTGGAGAGGATGATTCTCATTTGAGGACAGATTCTCTAGCTTCCTTCCAGACTTTGCTCAAGTGGCACCTCTTGGTTGACTTGAAAATTGAATTTCATTTATGTACTCGTTCTCTTGAGTACTTTGAGAGCAGCAATTGTTTTGGTTCTTTTTCTTTATGCTGTTAGTATCGAGCACAGTGCCAAGCACATAGTGTGCTCTTTATAAGTGCTTACAAAATGATCCCATTTTAATGGTCCTTCATCCATGATGCCTTAACCGATCTTCCTTGGTAGCCAATATTTTGCCCTTGAATCTCCCACAAGGCTTTACTTGCACCTCATCTGTTCATTTCCTTTGTGCTTCGTGTTATAATTACGTGTGTGTGTGTGTGTGTGTGTGTGTGTGTGTTCGTGTTCGTGTTCGTGTTCTCCCTACCACCACGTTCTTCCCAGCATGGGCCCAGAGATTGTGTCTCATTGAATCTGGGCATCTCTCTTAGCACTCAGCAGGGTGTTCTGCACACAGAAGGTACTCACTAAAGGTTTATTGAATAGAATTACATTAAAAGTGATTGTTAACAGATTGCATTGTTGGTGTTTTCTTGTGGAGATGAATTTGTTATGGACTGAGATACTGGGAGTAAAGTCTCTGTGTGCATTTGTTTGCCCTCCTTGAGAGAGAAGAGGATTGCATCCTGCCCTGGTTCACTACCCGTTTGGGGGACTCTACAGATACATGGCAATATGATTGGTATGCAGGCTGCGTTTTTTTCTCAGTATATCTTTTAACATCTGGCTGGGGAGATCTTGGTGATGCCCATAAGCAGGCCCAGCTCATTCATTCATTAAGGCTGAAAATGCAATAAGTATTTGGTACACTGGGACAAAGCTATCTTCTAGTGAGCAGCTGTCGAATGATTTGCTGAATCCTTCTGTCCAATCCACAGTGAATTGGTGGAATGGTGCCAGTTTCGGGATATGCTCAATATGAGGGGAAATTCATCCAACACTACCCAGCTGCTCCTCAAAAGCCCTGAACTACCACCTCTGAGCCTGGAACAAGCCAATTTAAAACAACTAGATAGGAATAATTAGAAAGGAAGCTTGGGTGGATTCTGACATTCTCCTTGCTTGAGGAACTCCCCAGGCAAACAGACATGAAACATGTGGCCCAGAAACTCAGTGGGTTCTTGGTTTGAAGAGATTTTCTTTTGGCTTTGTGACCTATTGTGTTAAATCTGATATATCATTGGCAAGGGGCAGGAGAAAGGGATCATTCAGAAAATTGCTCCCATACAGCATGGTATCCCTGGTGCCTGGCACAAAGAAGGCAATCATTGCTTTTGTAATGATGGTATAACAAATAATACTGTCTTTCAAGTCAGAAGACCTGTGTTTGAATTTAGTTTTGCTATTGGCTACCTGTCTGTGTGGCCTTGGGCAAGTCATCACATTTCTGCTACTATTTCCCCTTCTATATACAAAGGTCTCTTCTGGCCCTCAGGCCTCTGCTCCTATGAACTTATGTTCTGTGGAGGAAGCAGTATAATAAATTCTAGGTGGGTTCTGACTTTACTGGATGGGAGAGCTGGCTCCTAGTTATGCATTGTCTCTGCCTAACAAGTTAGGATTTTGTTTTTTCCCTTCTTCTAATACCTAGTTTCTTTAGATATACATAATAACTCAAAATTAGATAGATCCAACCTGAAACTCTTTGTTTTCACCCCATATCACCTTCCAGAAGAGCAAATTCCCTAAATTTATCCCCTACTATGACAAATAAAATTGTTTAAACGTAGATATTTCTTGCTCTACCCCTATCTCCCTAATTCAGGCCATACAGATGGAGAAAGTAAGAATATACTTAGGATAGAGCTATCCTAAGTCAATCTTGTCCATAGAAATGTTGGTTGGGTATGGAAGCATTTTGGGGACAATGTCAACCTTGTTGTGAAGAGTGGTAGGGGAATCCAACTGGGCAGGCACAATTTTGCCTATAAGTGGCAAAACCTCTAGCTTCAAGCTCCTCTGACTTGAGTTTTCACAGTAACCCATCAGTATGGATTTTTAGAATGCCAAACTATGTGGCAGTTCTGTCTCCAAGGTGATAATCTCAAGGTATACAGTGAGGGGAGAGGGCTGGACAGAATCTGACAGGCAAAGGGTGGTAGAGATACTTTTTAATATTTTCTGGAACACAAGGAAAGAAAACTCACTCTACAAAGAACATAACCATATCTAATCTCTCATAGCATAAAGGAGTCCCTTAAGAAATATGGTTTTATTCAGACAGCTTTCGAGGAAATTTTTGGATGACAGTTACAGGTTGTCTAAGGAGGCAGAATATATTGAAGTTATATAACAGAACTTAAGTAATCACATAAGGTTACAGTATCAGAGACATGATCTCTTAAGTTCTTGGTCCTCTGAGAATCCCTGGATGTTTCTTCCTTGTTGATTCCCAGATGAGAAAGAAACTCCTCAAACTGACTTACTTCATAGCCAAAGACTTTCTCCCCCTTTTAAAATATTTATTATTTATTTTTAACATTCTTTGAATGCCAAATTCTTTATTCACTGAGAAAGACAACTGGGTACATCAGTTATACATATGAAATAATGGAAAACATTTCCCTTCACAAGAAAAAGAAAAGTAAAGAAAATGTGAAAATCATACTTCAGTCTGCCCTCGAGACCATCATTCATTTTGTATTGAATCATTACACTCAGGGTAGCTAAGTCACACTGTTAATCATCCTTACAATAGTGCTCTTTCCCTATAAAATAATCTCCTGTTTCTGCCCTTTTTACTTCCTGTCAGTTCATGCAGGTCTTTGCATATTTTTTCCTGAACCCCATCTGTTTTATCCTTTTTTATAGTACAATTATACCACAACTTGTCTAGCCATTTGGTAATTTCAATTGATGTAGCTCCAGACTTCCTTTTGATGCATGAGTTTCAATTGATTGTTTGGAGGGGAATGTTCAGAAAAAGGGACATTTTGGCCTGTTGCAGACATTTAATAAGTATTTCTTTGCCATATTGGAAAGGAAGGGATAAACATCACTTGTAGCAAACACATTTGAAACAAGGGTTACAGTTGGATTGAATTCTGTCAGTTAAAAAGCAACCACCACAAGGACAACACCACAAAAGAAAAGACAATGCAGTTGTTCGAAAATCTTTAAATACAGAAATTATTCCCTAACTTCTGTTAAAGCTGTAATTATTTGTACTGAAGTTTCAGCTTCCTAGGATCCTTAATACTGGTCAATTATCTTAGGACCCAGAGATGGCTCACATTTTGTCTCACAGAATCAACTTTGTCTATGCAGTCACTTAACTTTTAGGCCTCAGTTTCCTTATATGTAAAAGAGGTTAATAGTGTCTACTTCCCAGAATTGTTCTGACCATCAAATGAGTTAATGTAGGTGATGCATTTTGTGAATCTTTATATGCATTCAGATTTGTTCATGAGTTACTGTTACATCACTAAAGCCGATTTTAAAATTTACAAAACAAAATCTATCCTTAGACACTGGGCCAGTCTCTTAACCCCTATTGCCCAGCCATTACTGCTCTTCTGCCTTGGAACCAATATACTATTGATTCTAAGATGGAAGGTAGGGGGTTAAAAATTTTGCTTTGTTAAAATACCGTGAAGTAGGATTTTTAAGGATTGTTGTACCCATTTTATATAAGGTAAATGAGCCAGTCACATAGCTAGCAAGCATTCTAACCCAGGTCTCCTGACTTTATTTCTGAGTCTTACATAAAATCATAATAGAAATGCAAATTAGCAAAAAAGCAAATTTGCACTTGCAAAGAGTTGTTCACCACTAATGGCTATTTCTCCCACATTTGGTCTGTAATGTTGATGCTGAATCAACCATAAGAGAGATGGTCCAGATCTCAAGTTACATGTAATCATGTTGGGAATGACATTTTCTAAAGAGGTATGCAAAACTGTCTTTCACTTCTCTACTGTACTTTCCTCAAAGTATATCTTTGACTTCCTCAGAGTAAGCTCTCTCCCTTTGAGCATATTTGTTTCCAAAATAATCAACCACTCTGCTTTTGCCTACTTGGTGAGGCCCAACGTCCTTCGTTGGCTGATCCCTAAGCAACAGACATGAAAGACCACCAGTGGGCCTTTTTTCAGTGGTCTTCAGCCTTCTGGCAAAACTCTGAAATATCGTCTCCACTGCTGTTGAGTAGTAACAGTAGGATTTATTGAAGTCCATATTTTTGTATTATGGTTTTCTGTGCTGGTGTCTTACCTCCTACTCCCTGCACTCCATAAGGATTGGCAACTGTGTTTCTATCCTATCCTATCCTGTCTTTAGTCTGGCTGTACACAGAGTACCTTAATCAATGTTTGGGGAAATGATGTAATTTAGGGAAATTATAGTAGTACAATGGAAGGAGTTCCTTCCTATCTTTCCTCCTCATTTTAAAGATGATGAGATAGATGGCCCCTGAGGTTTCTTCCTTTTCTCTACCAGTGATCTTTTGTGTAACCTTATCTCAAACTCTAATCTAATCTTTTCATTTATACATGAGGAAACTGAGGTCTAGGAGGGTGGAGATGACTATGGAAGATTGGGAGTTTGAATTGGGCCTTGAAGCTCACTTGAGACCTGAATAGGGGGATAAGAAAGACAATGCCATTCCCATTTGGAAGACTGGGATGTGCTGGGTGAGAACACAGAGACAATGGAATCTATATTGGGCTTTCATGTTCAGGGAGTTCAGTCACTCTAGGTTCTAAGTTTTGCAGAAATGAACAGAGGCCAGGTGGGTGTGTCAAGCATAATGGGTAAATCCTCAGGCAGCTAACGAAAGGTATTTGTACTCATTACGCTGTTTTGGATTGAGTCCCTCACATGTGGAGCTGTGGAGCAGTTGAGTTGGGGGTGGGGAAGAATAATGCCTACCATGGTGGTGGGCACAGTTCATTGCTTGGTTGATTTTGTTGAAGCGCTTTCTTTGCCTTCGTTATTATAATAAATAAATAGCTCACTAAATAGAGACAAGGGGTGGAAATAGAATATATTTAGACCTGACAATCATGTGCAACCAAGAGAGAGCAATAAAGCAAGGATGTATTTTAAAAAGAAGAAAATCTGCAATTAGATGAAAACAATCACAGCGTACATTTCTTGACCTGATGACTACTTTAAGGATTTGACAGGGGCATGAAAAGTACCCTGAGGTAGTTGAGGATTTTCCAAGAATGTAGTTCTACTATGACAATTCCCAAGTTATCTGATCTTTACATTATCTGTCGCCTTATATTTCAAGATTCAATTTCAAATATTCTCCATATATCTGTCAGAAGATTTTGAGAACTGTATTGAATTGCCAATAGAGACATTTCCTCTTGCCATGAGATTTTGTATATGTAGAAGTACAGGCCAAATGTCATGTTAAAGTCTGGAAGACCGCCCTCTCCCGTTCTTGTATCAGGCTGGTAGGAAGGTGATGAGAGGGTGCTGCCATCTCTGATTGGAAAAAAGCCGTAGACTGGGTAGAGAGGGAGAGAGCTAGCAGAGGCAAAGAATAGTAGTTCTTCTGGAAGCATACATTAATTTCTCCTGTTTTCCCAAATGTTTTCTAGCTCTGTGGTTCTAAAAATTGATATTTTTGTAACAGTTGTTGGATTTTATGAAGCTATCTTTACAAAAGTCCTGTGAAGTGGCTAGTACAAGTATCATTATATCCTTTGTCTTTTTTTTTTTAATTTTAAACATTATTTTATTTGGTCATTTCCAAACATTATTCACTGGAAACAAAGATCATTTTCTTTTCCTCCCCGCCCCCTCTCCCACCACCTTTCCCTCTCCCATAGCCGACGCACGATTCCACAGGTTATCACATGTGTTCTTGACTCGAACCCATTTCCCTGTTGTTGGTATTTGCATTAGAGTGTTCATTTAGAGTTTCTCCTCAGTCATATCCCCTCCACCTCTGTAGTCAAGCAGTTGCTTTTCATCGGTGTTTTTACTCCCACAGTTTATCCTCTGCTTGTGGATAGTATTTTTTAGATTCCTGCAGATTCTCCTTTGTCTTAAGCTGAAGAAATTGATGCTTAGAGAGAAGTCATTTGTCTAGGAATGCACAGGAAGAACAGAACTTGGATGGTCTTCTGAATGATTTCACACTTGGATCTTCTGCATGACTAAATTAAGTTCTAGCATAGGGGATGTGGACAAAACTACCCAAGATAAAGTAGTACTTCTACTCTTCTGTTCTGCTGAGAGATATGATATAGAAATAGATAAAAATATAAAGTAATTTGAAAAAGGAGAGTATTAAAAAAAACAGGTGAAACAGGCTTCCTGAATGAAGTTGCACCAAAATGGAGATTCTGAGAGGATAAAGGAAGGTGTTCACAGTATGGAAAATGGTTTCTACAACGGTTCCTCTCATATCAGTTCTTTGATTGTATTTAAGTTGCCAGGTTTAGCCGGTGGCCATTCTGTTTTCTTTATTAAAAAAAAATTAAGCGTTGATCACATTTCTGAGTGGTTTACAATAACATCTGTGTATCCTCCTCAACCCTTTGTAGCATCACATCAACGGAGGCTGCCAGTGCATTCAGCATTCCACCTCCATGATCCCTCACTTCTACCAGAAAGTGAAGGAGACCAAAATTTTTTGATGTCTTATTCTCGTCCAAACTTGCTCACTCTAGTCCCTTGGTTTTAAAGTGAGTGAATGAAATGGCTTTTGTTAAGTGCTAGTTATGTATGTTCAGATGGACCTCTTCCCTACTCAGAGGACCCTCCTCTAACAAGGAGTTTGTTTCATTCCCTTTTGCACTTGCCCTTAATGCAGACAAAGGAGGCATGACTCAGTGGCCCCCCATAAAAGAAGTAAACAATTAGAGTGTAACCATGGTCCTAAGATTCCAGCTGGTGGGTTGGGCAGTGAGGGGAAATCCAGATGAACTGGGATCTTGCTACACAGCCTTGTTGTTGCCAGGAATGGATGGCCTCTTAGGCCTTCAGCTGGCCTATTATGGAGAATGAATAAACTCAGTAGCTGGCAGGCAGGTAGGCAAAGAAAGTACTACCCCTACCATGTTGGTCCCCAGCAGTCTGCCTACAGAACTTTTAGCTTGCAAATTTGTCTCTACTGCATTCAGTCACTTTCTCTTCTTGTTCTAGCCTCAGTTTTCTCCTCCCCCCTCCCCCCATGCCCAACCATCAAGATGACAGGCAGCCTTACAATAATTTTAGTTCCTATAGGTCTCATCCCATTACAACTAACCTGGGCTCTCCTTTTGGCCCAATAACAAAATGTACATCTCATCTGCTTTGTTACAGCAGAGGGACTCATGGTATGTATTTCTGGCTTCAGATCAAGTCACTGGGGACTGAATTTGGAGGGTCTGGGGGCTGAGAATGCCCCTGTACTCATGTTTTAGGTGGTCACCCTCTCTATTTGCTCACAAAGGCCTTGCTAATTTTTATGGCTTAAGGGTGTAGAGGATGAACCTGACTCTTTAAATCCCCAAAGTTAAGCAATCCTTTCAAGTCTCCAGCTGGAGCTCCTTGTATAGTCTTCCTACCTGATGTCTTTAATCCCTTCACTGGGCTGCTGCTGTGTTAGTTAGTCTGCTGCTTTCTTTTGTCTTTGACCACACACACATTTAAGTACCTTTCACAGCAGGAGTCACTGAAAGCTACAGTAATGATTAGAGAGAAAATCCTGGAACAAAGAGGACAGTTAGATGGCCTGATAACTGAATATCTGGATGGATTGATTTTTCTGAATGATTTGTTCCTTTAACAAAAGACACACACACACACACACACACACACACACACACACACACACACACACACACACACACACACACACACACACACGACTTTCTACTTTCATCACCAGCAATGATTTTTTTCATCACAAACTGCTTGAATACCCCCTCTTCCCTGCCATTGCCCAATGTTGATCTACAGAGGGAAATAGTGAAACACAGTAATAGACTTTCTTCACCCTGAAGTGACTGACTTGATTCTTGATCCGAATGAATGTGATCAATGTTGATTTTATTTTTTGTTTATTTAATTTTAATTCTCTAAACCCTTACCTTCCATTTTAGAATCAATAATTAATGCTGAAGAAGGGTTAAGGGCTAGTCTATGTGGGGGTTAAGTGACTAGTCTAGGGTCACACAGCAAGGCAGTATCTGAGGTGAGACTTGAACCCCAGGACCTCCTGTCTCTGAGCCTAGCTCCCATTTCACCATAGCTGTCCTGGGGTTCATGTTTCATAGCTTTGGAACTTTGTGTAAAGGAGATGGAAAGGTCTGATCTCCAACTGACTGACTGCTCATGACAACCCCATTGATGACTTCCATTCTCATGGATTTGGTTAGGGGCCAATTTCAGTTCCTTTTAAGGAATGTGAATGCACAAGGCAGTACGAGGGGCCTTTTCTGTGAGATGGTAGATTTTTGCTAATTAGTCTTTATAAAGTAGCCTTTTTATTTTTTAAAAATTTATTTAAAATTTTTTTCCATGTTTACATAATTCATTTTCTAGCACTGACAAGCAATTCCATTCATTAGTTCTAAAGAGGCATCCCACCTGAATCCTGGTAGGGCCAGTGGAACTGTGAACCTGTGAATTCTCTGCAGGTCTCACCACAGCATTCACTCTTTGGCTTTGAGAGTAATGATAATCCTGTGCCTGATCTGATCTAGGAGAGGGAAGGGAAAAATAGAGATACTCTTCCCAATCCCCTGGCCTTCTAGCTTTGATAAATTCTCCCTTGATGTTGTCAGCCAATGTAAGCATTCTTGACTAAATTGACTAAAGTACCTCATCATTCTGGTTGAGTTCTGAGTATTGTGAGGAATTCACTGACATGTATTGAAGCTCATACATGAGGAAATAAATTGCCTTTTATGTTTCTTGGCTCTATCTACCCCAATGTAACTGTAAAAAAGTTCCAGCTAGCATGAAATCAGATATTACCTCAAGATCCCAAAGAAAATTTGGGGCCACCTTTGATTACAACATGGTGACCTTTTCTCAAAAATTTCCTAGGAAGATTTCTGTACCCGGCTCTGTGGGAGATATAAAAGAATTATGGGCTAATTTTAAGTGAAGAAAACTTGAGGAAGAAGCTCAGCTACAGCAAATATTTTATTTGATCATTTCCAAGCATTATTCATTAAAGACAAAGATCATTTTCTTTTCCTCCCCCCCACCCCCCATAGCCGACGCATGATTCCACTGGGTATCACATGTGTTCTCGATTCGAACCCATTGTCATGTTGTTAGTATTTGCATTAGAGTGTTCCTTTAGAGTCTCTCCTCTGTCATGTCCCCTCAACCGCTGTAGTCAGGCAGTTCTTTTCCTTGGTGTTTCTACTCCCACAGTTTGTCCTCTGCTTATGAATAGTGTTTTTTCTCCTAGATCCCTACAGATTGTTCAGGGACATTACACCGCCACTAATGGAGAAGTCCATTACGTTCGATTATACCACATTGTATTAGTTTCTGTGTACAGTGTTCTGGTTCTGCTCCTCTCGCTCTGCATCACTTCCTGGAGGTCATTCCAGTCTCCATGGAATTCCTCCACTTTATTATTCCTTTTAGCACAATAGTATTCCATCACCAACATATACCACAATTTGTTCAGCCATTCCCCGGTTGATGGGCATCCCCTCATTTTCCAATTTTTGGCCACCACAAAGAGCGCAGCTATGAATATTCTTGTACAAGTCTTTTTCTCCATTATCTCTTTGGGGTACAGACCCAGCAGTGGTATGGCTGGATCAAAGGGCAGACAGTCTTTTATCACCCTTTGGGCATAGTTCGAAATTGCCCTCCAGAATGGTTGGACCAATTCACAACTCCACCAGCAATGAATTAATGTCCCTACTTTGCCACAACCCCCTCCAGCATTCATTACTTTCCTTTGCTATCATGTTAGCCAATCTGCTAGGTGTTAGGTGATACCTCAGAGTTGTTTTGATTTGCATCTCTCTGATTATAAGAGATGTGGAGCACTTCTTCATGTGCTTATTAATAGTTTTGATTTCTTTATCTGAAAACTGCCTATCCATGTCCCTTGCCCATTTTTTTTTATAATATATTTTATTTGATCATTTCCAAGCATTATTCGTTAAAGACATAGATCATTTTCTTTTCCTCCCCCCCACCCCCCATAGCCGACGCGTAAGTCCACTGGGCATTAGATGTTTTCTTGATTTGAACCCATTGCTTTGTTGATAGTATTTGCATTAGAGTGTTCATTTAAAGTCTATCCTCTGTCATGTCCCCTCAACCTCTGTATTCAGGCAGCTGCTTTTTCTCGGTGTTTCCACTCCCATAGTTTATCCTTTGCTTATGAATGGTGTTTTTTTTCTCCTGGATCCCTGAAAGTTGTTCAGGGACATTACACCGCCCCTAATGGAGAAGTCCATTACGTTCGATTATACCACAGTGTATTAGTCTCTGTGTACAATGTTCTCCTGGTTCTGCTCCTCTCGCTCTGCATCACTTCCTGGAGGTTGTTCCAGTCTCCATGGAACTTCTCCACTTTATTATTCCTTTGAGCACAATAGTATTCCATCACCAACATATACCACAGTTTGTTCAGCCATTCCCCAATTGATGGGCATCCCCTCGTTTTCCAGTTTTGGGCCACCACAAAGAGCGCAGCTATGAATATTTTTGTACAAGTCTTTGTGTCCATTATCTCTTTGGGGTACAGACCCAGCAGTGCTATGGCTGGGTCAAAGGGTAGATATTCTTTTGTCGCCCTTTGGGCATAGTTCCAAATTGCCCTCCAGAATGGTTGGATCAGTTCACAACTCCACCAGCAATGAATTAATGTCCCTACTTTGCCACATCCCCTCCAGCATTCATTACTTTCCTCTGCTGTTATGTTAGCCAATCTGCTAGGTGTGAGGTGATACCTCAGAGTTGTTTTGATTTGCATCTCTCTGATTATAAGAGATGTAGAACACTTCTTCATGTGCTTGTTAATAGTTTTGATTTCTTTATCTGAGAACTGCCTATCCATTTCCCTTGCCCATTTATCAATTGGAGAATGGCTTGATTTTTTGTACAATTGATTTAGCTCATTATAAATATGAGTAATTAAACCTTTGTCAGAGGTTTCTATGAAGATTTTTTCCCAATTTGTTGTTTCCCTTCTGATTTTAGTTATATTGGTTTTGTTTGTACAAAAGCTTTTTAGTTTGATGTAGTCAAAATTATTTATTTTACATTTTGTGATTCTTTCTATATCTTGCTTGGTTTTAAAGCCTTTCCCCTCCCAAAGGTCTGACATGTATACTATTCTGTGTTTACCCAATTTACTTATGGTTTCCTTCTTTATGTTTAAGTCACTCACCCATTTTGAATTTATCTTGGTGTAGGGTGTGAGGTGTTGATCTATTCCTAGTCTCTCCCACGCTGTCTTCCAATTTTCCCAGCAGTTTTTATCGAATAGTGGATTTTTGTCCCAAAAGCTGGGATCTTTGGGTTTATCGTATACTGTCTTGCTGAGGTCGTTTTCCCCCAGTCTATTCCACTGATCTTCCTTTCTGTTTCTTAGCCAGTACCAAATTGTTTTGATGATTGCTGCTTTGTAATATAGTTTGAGGTCTGGGACTGCAAGGCCCCCATCATATGTGTTTTTTTTCATTATTTCCCTGGATATCCTTGATCTTTTGTTCTTCCAAATGAACTTTGTTATGGTTTTTTCTAAATCAGTGAAGAAGTATTTTGGTAGTTCAATGGGTATGGCACTAAATAGATAAATAAGTTTGGGTAGGATGGTCATTTTTATTATATTGGCTCGTCCTATCCATGAGCAGTTAATGTTTTTCCAATTGTTCAAGTCTAGTTTTAGTTGTGTGGCGAGTGTTTTGTAGTTGTGTTCATATAGTTCCTGTGTTTGTCTTGGGAGGTAGATTCCTAGGTATTTTATTTTGTCTAAGGTGATTTTGAATGGGATTTCTCTTTCTAGTTCTTGCTGCTGAGCTGTGTTGGAGATATATAGAAAAGCTGATGATTTATGTGGGTTTATTTTGTATCCTGCAACTTTGCTAAAGTTGTTGATTATTTCAATTAGCTTTTTGGTTGAATCTCTAGGATTCTTTAAGTAGACCATCATGTCATCCGCAAAGAGTGATAACTTGGTCTCCTCCTTGCCTATTCTGATGCCTTCAATTTCTTTATCTTCTCTAATTGCTACTGCTAGTGTTTCTAGTACAATGTCAAATAGTAGAGGTGATAATGGGCATCCTTGTTTCACTCCTGATCTTATTGGGAATGCATCTAGTTTAACCCCATTGCAGATGATATTAGCTGTTGGTTTTAGATATATACTGTTTATTATTTTTAGGAACGACCCTTCTATTCCTAGGCTTTCTAGTGTTTTTAATAGGAATGGGTGTTGTATTTTATCAAAGGCTTTTTCTGCATCTATTGAGATAATCATGTGGTTCTTGCTAGTTTGCTTGTTGATGTGGTCAATTATGTGGATGGTTTTCCTAATGTTGAACCAGCCCTGCATCCCTGGTATGAATCCTACTTGATCATGGTGAATGATCCTTCTGATCACTTGCTGGAGTCTTTTTGCTAGTATCCTATTTAAAATTTTTGCATCTATATTCATTAGGGAGATTGGTCTATAGTTTTCTTTCTCTGTTTTTGACCTGCCTGGTTTTGGAATCAGTACCATGTTTGTGTCGTAAAAGGAGTTTGGTAGAACTCCCTCTTTGCTTATTATGTCAAATAGTTTGTATAGTATTGGGGTTAACTGTTCTCTGAATGTTTGTCCCTTGCCCATTTATCAATTGGAGAATGGCTTGGTTTTTTGTACAATTGATTTAGCTCTTTATAAATTTGAGTAATTAAACCTTTGTCAGAGGTTTTTATGAAGATTTTTTTCCCCAATTTGTTGTTTCCCTTCTGATTTTAGTTACATTGGTTTTGTACAAAAGCTTTTAAATTTGATATAGTCGAAATTATTTATTTTACATTTTGTGACTCTTTCTATGTCTTGCTTGGTTTTAAAGTCTTTCCCCTCCCAAAGGTCTGACATGTATACTATTCTGTGTTTACCCAATTTACTTATGGTTTCCTTCTTTATGTTTTAGTCATTCACCCATTTTGAATTCATCTTGGTGTAGGGTGTGAGGTGTTGATCCAAACCTAATCTCTCCCACACTGTCTTCCAGTTTTCCCAGCAGTTTTTATCGAATAGTGGATTTTTGTCCCAAAAGCTGGGATCTTTGGGTTTATCGTATACTATCTTGCTGAGGTCGCTTTCCCCCAGTCTATTCCACTGATCTTCCTTTCTGTTTCTTAGCCAGTACCAAATTGTTTTGATGACTGCTGCTTTGTAATATAGTTTTAGGTCAGGGACTGCAAGGCCCCCATCATATGTGTTTTTTTCATTATTTCCCTGGATATCCTTGATCTTTTGTTATTCCAAATGAACTTTGTTATGTTTTTTTCTAAATCAGTAAAGAAATTTTTGGGGAGTTCAATGGGTATGGCACTAAATAGATAAATAAGTTTGGGTAGTGTAAGATTTAAAATTGTTGTCTGCCATAAACTGTGGCAGTTAAAATGGTTGAAGATATAAATTATAGTAGATATAAGAGTGGGTGAGTAAATTTGACCGCAGAAAATATGTTTCACTACAGTGTCTTGGTTTTAAATCAAAATATAAGGTGGTTGCCAGGGAAATATTCCCAATTATTCAAATACCCTAGTCAACTGGTTTTATAGAGATTTTAATTAATACAAATGTGGAATTAAAGAAAAAAGAGAGAGAAAGGAAATAAGTATGAAGGGCCTTACACCAACATGGCCTAGACCTGAGTCTTAAGAGAGAGAGATCAGTCGGTCAATCTTTTATCACTCACCACAAGGTCTGTGTAAGCAAGGATTCTAGTGACACCAGGCCAGCTCCATCTCAGCTGACTTCATCAGAGAGAGTTCCAGCCAGAGTCCTCCTCAAAGAGAGATCCAGCCAAGAGACTGTTTCAAAGGGGCTCTCTCCAGAGCCTCCAGAGGGACAGAGTCCCCTCAGAGGAGCTCCAGCGAGACCTCCTTAGAGATTGTCCTCCAAGAGCTTCCCTTCTCCAGAGCCTCTCAAGAGATTCTTCCCAAGCGATCCTCATAAGAGATTTCTCCAAAAGGATTCTCTTTCTTATATAGGGGGTTTTCTCCTATGTCACCTCCCCTAAGTTCTTCTATCTACCAATCACAGTAGATGTTTTCCAAAGGACAACTCATTCTAAAAATACTGCTGGGTCGACTAATCACTTTAGGAGAAAACCTCTGAGTAAGTCTGAACCAGAGAAAACACAGCTGAGTTGACTAATCCCCTCAGGAAGTCTGAACCAGAGAAAACACAGCTGAGTTGACTAATCCCCTCAAGAGAAAACCTCTGAGTAAGTTTTCACCTCTTTGCTCCTGACAAGTTTACAAGTTGCCCAACCATTATAGGTACCTAGCATCCCATTGTATCAATTCTAAAAAACAGGCATGGCTCATAGAACTCCTTGCCTCATTATAAGTATGAAAGTATAAACTTTCATTGTTTATCAAGGAGATTTCTCCCCTAAAGCATTCTTAAGTACGGGTCGGGTAGAGGTCCTCCCATTTTGTCTCGGGAGATAGATTCCTAAGTATTTTATTTTGTCTAAGGTGATTTTGAATGGGATTTCTCTTTCTAGTTTTTGCTGCTGAGCTGTGTTGGAGATATATAGAAATGCTGATAACTTACGTGGGTTTATTTTGTATCCTGCAACTTTGCCAAAGTTGTTGATTATTTCAATTAGCTTTTTGGTTGAATCTCTAGGATTCTTTAAGTAGACCATCATGTCATCCGCAAAGAGTGATAACTTGGTCTCCTCCTTGCCTAATTTGATGCCTTCAATTTTTTTTTCTTCTCTAATTGCTACTGCTAGTGTTTCTAGTACAATGTCAAATAGTAGAGGTGATACTGGGCATCCTTGTTTCACTCCAGATCTTATTGGGAATGCATCTAGTTTATCCCCATTGCAGATGATATTAGCTGATGGTTTTAGATATATACTGTTTATTATTTTTAGGAACGACCCTTCTATTCCTAGGCTTTCTAGTGTTTTTAATAGGAATGGGTGTTGTATTTTATCAAATGCTTTTTCTGCGTCTATTGAGATAATCATATGGTTCTTGTTGGTTTGCTTGTTGATGTGGTCAATTATGTGGATGGTTTTCCTAATATTGAACCAGCCCTGTATCCCTGGTATAAATCCTACTTGATCATGGTGGATGACCCTTCTGATCACTTGCTGGAGTCTTTTTGCTAGTATCCTATTTAAAATTTTTGCATCTATATTCATTAGGGAGATTGGTCTATAGTTTTCTTTCTCTGTTTTTGGCCTGCCTGGCTTTGGAATTAGTACCATGTTTGTGTCGTAAAAGGAGTTTGGTAGAACTCCCTCTTTGCTTATTATGTCAAATAGTTTGTATAGTATTGGGATTAACTGTTCTGAATGTTTGATAGAATTCTATTTCTTCTTCTGTTAGTCTAGGCAGTTTGTATTTTTGTATATATTCATCGATATCACCTAAATTGGTGTATTTATTGCCATATAATTGGGCAAAGTAATTTTAATGATTGCCTTAATTTCCTCTTCATCCGAGGTGATGTCCCCCTTTTCGTCTTTGATGCTGTTAATTTTCTTTTCTTCTTTCCTTTTTTTAATTAGATTGACCAGTACTTTGTCTATTTTGCTTGTTTTTTCAAAGTACCAGCTTCTTGTCTTATTTATTAAATCAATAGTTCTATCACTTTCGATTTTATTAATTTCTCCCTTAATTTTTAGGATTTCAAGTTTGGTTTTCTGCTGGGGGTTTTTAATTTGATCACTTTCGAGTTTTTTTATTTGCATTTCCAATTGATTGATCTCTGCTCTCCCTAGTTTGTTAATATATGCACTCAGGGATATGATTTTACCTCTGATTACCGCTTTGGCTGCATCCCAAAAGGTTTGAAAAGATGTCTCGCCATTGTCATTTTCCTCAGTGAAATTGTTTCTATGATTTCTTCTCTAAATAAACGATTTTGGAGTATCATATTGTTTAATTTATAATTAGTTTTTTATTTGGTTTTCCATGTACCATTACTGATCATTATTCTTATTGCCTTGTGATCTGAAAAGGCTGCATTTATTATTTCTGCTTTTCTGCATTTGTGTGCCATGTTTCTGTGACCTAATGTATGGTCAATCTTTGTGAATGTGCCATGTGGTGCTGAGAAGAAGGTGTATTCCTTTTTATCCCTATTTATTTTTCTCCATATGTCTATTAATTCTAATTTTTCTAAGATTTCATTCACTTCTTTTACCTCTTTATTTATTTTTTGGTTTGATTTATCTAAATTTGATAAGGGTAGGTTCAAGTCTCCCACTAATATGGTTTTACTGTCTATTTCTTCCTTCAATTCTCCTAGTTTCTCCATTAGAAATTTGGGTGCTATATTATTTGGTGCATACATGTTGATTAATGATATTTCCTCATTGTCTAAAGTCCCTTTAAACAAAATATAATTACCTTCCCTATCCCTTTTGATCAGGTCTAATTTTGCTTTGGCTTTATCAGATATCATGATTACCACTCCTGCCTTCTTTCTGTCAGTTGAGGCCCAGAAGGTCTTACTCCATCCTTTAATTCTGACCTTGTGGGTGTCAACCCGCCTCGTGTGTTTCTTGAAGACAACATATGGTAGGGTTTTGGATTCTAATCCATTTCGCTATTCGTCTACATTTTATGGGTGAGTTCATCCGATTCACGTTCAAAGTTATGACTGTCACCTGTGGATTCCCTGGCATTTTGATATCCTTCCCTAATTCTAACCTTTCTTCTTCAGCTCTACCTTTTAGTACAGTGATTTACTTTAAACGAGTCCCCCTTGGCCCTCCCTTGATATGTTTCCCTTTCTAGCCCCTCCCTTTTTGTTCCCTCTCCCTCCCCCCCTCTCTTTCCCTCCCTTTTTGTTTTCCCTCTCCCCCTCCCCCCCTTGGTTTTCCCTTCTCCTTACCCTTGTTGGGTAAGATAGAATTCAAGATCCCAATGGATCTGGATGTTCTTCCCTCTCAGAGTTGATTTCCCTGAGAGTAAGGTTTAAGTAAAAACTCTCTTCCTCTCCTTCTTATAGGAGTTTTCTTCCCCTCCCCTTCCCGTGTGAATCTTTGTGTGAGAAAGATTATTCTATTTAGTCTTTCTTTTCCCCCTATTTACACATTACATTTTCCCCACCTGTTAGTATACATAGATTGATATAAATGTAGTCCTTATAGAAGAGAGTTTTGAGTAAAAGAAAAAGATAACATTTTTCTCCTTTTCCGTTTCCTTCATATTTACCTTTTCAGGTATCCCATACTTTTTGTTTTTCAATATCGAACTTTCCACAGATCTCTGGTCTTTTCTTTGCAAAAACTTGGAAATCTTCTATTTTGTTGAATGCCCATACTTTCCCCTGGAAATATATAGTCAGTTTTGCTGGATAGCTGATTCTTGGTTGAAGACCCAGCTCTCTTGCCTTTCTGAAAATCATGTTCCATATCTTACGATCATTCAGAGTGGAATTTGCAAGTTTTTGTGTGACCCTGATTTGCATTCCTTTATATCTAAATTGTCTTTTTCTGGCTTTTTTCAGGATTTTTTCTTTTGTTTGAGAGTTTTGGAATTTGGCAATTGCATTCCTGGGAGTTGTCTTTTGTGGGGATTTAGTGTAGAGGGTGTTCTGTGAGCTATGTCAGTGGCTGTATTGCCCTCTTGTTCTAGAATCTCTGGGCAATTTTCTTTGATTATATCTTGTATTACGATGTCGCGTTTGCTGTTTATTTTTGGCTTTTCTGGAAGTCCAAATATTCTTAAATTATCTCTTCTTCCTCTATTTTCCAAGTCTGTCACCTTGTCAGTGAGATATTTTATGTTCTCTTCTAATTTCTTGGTCTTTTGGCTTTGCTTTATTAATTCTTGCTCATTGTCTTCGCGTTGCCTGATTCTGACTTTGAAAGCCTCGTTTTCCTTTTCAGTGTGGTCAAACTGGTTTTGCAGATGCGTGAATTTCTTTTGCATTATTTCCCACTTTTCCTCCCAGAGGGCTTCCATATTTTTTATGATTTTGTGGAGAGTTTCCATTGTCTTTGGAAGGTTTCAGAGCATTTGCTTGTGTTTCCTCTTCTATCTCCTCTGTATTTTGTATTTTTGCTCCATAAAATGTGTCCAAAGTCGCCCCCTTCTTCTTGTTTTTCTTGGAATTTTGGGGCTTTTGTGCTTCTGTGGAGTTTGCCATCTCTGAGTGGGAAGGACTAGCTTTTCTTTTCTCTGTCTGGTGTTCAGAGGTTTTAGCCCTAGGCAGATTGTCCGTTCTATGCAGTTGTTGTTCTGTCTTCCTGGGGAAGCCAGGAATTTCTGGTGTTTCCGTGTTACTGCCCTCCTCAGTTCCCTCCCAATGCTTCTCTATTGCCTTACTTCCAAGCTCTGAGCCTGGCTTGGCCCTTTCTTCGGGGTGTTTGTTTCTGTGCCTTAGTCGGCCAGGATAGCCAGCACTGAGGGGGGAGGGGCCGCGGCTTCCTGGAGCTCAGAGGGCTCCCGATAAGATTAACTTTCTCTGGGTTGAACTGAGTATGCCCTGAGGCAGCGACCTTCTGTGAGACTCAGATGGAAGGATCTGGTCAGGGGGCTACAGGGGCCCCCCTCCCAGTCTCTCTCTGTTTCCCTGCTGTCTGGGTGCCCCCTTGACTGGGTCAGGTTGTTTTCAGGATGCGGCCTTCAGAATAGCCAGCCCTGAGGTCCTTTTGCAGGCTCTGAGGTTTCCACTGCTGCCTTGGACTCGGCGTTCTGGGTTGGGGGGATGGGTCCTCGGACCTTCCTTCTGCCTACCCCTTAGGTCTGAGTGAACTGGGGTTCTGGCTTTTGGAGGGGCTGTACCTTTTGATCCAGGTCCAGGTCCAGGAGGAGGATTCCCGGTGTCTATGCTGTTGTTCATTTTGAATATGAATGCCTTAGGAGTATATAGTTTGAGTTCGGTAGGGAAGGGTTTCCAGAGATCTGAAATTTAGTTTTCTCTAAGCCGCCATCTTGAGCAGAAGTCTACAGCAGACTCTTAAGGAGAATGATGACTAAGGACATGGCCCTTGCCATTCAGTTGTTTTGGTTGTTTGTCTATTTGTGGCTATGGTTTTCTTGGCAGAGTGGTTTGCCATTTTGTACTTCAGCTCATTTTACAAATCATGACTTAAGGCTAGATCTGAAATCATGTTTCCAGGACTCCAAACCTGGAGTCTACAAATCACATCTCCCTCTATCCCCCCAAAATAGCAGAAGCATTTACTTGGATCTGAGATTAGAGGCTGAAAGACCACTGGTTTTGCTTTGTAGTCAGATGACCTGAATTGGAATTCTGACTTTAAACCTGCTGGGGTGGTGACTTTCATCAACTCATTTGATTTCTTTGGGTCTCTGTGGTTTGCAGAAATTGAAAAAAGTTGGGGTTTTCTGCCCTCTGTGGTCTCTTCCAAGAAGCTTTCAGATTGTAGTCATTTGCCTACAGGAACCAGTGGGGGAAAGGGGGTTTAATTATGCAAATATAAAATAGTCATCAGGAGAAGAAGAAAACTCAGGTCAGGTAGCTTCCGTGTTAACATCCAACTGCTTTGCAATATTTACTGTTTGTCACCAAATTAAATTTCAGCTTATACTTAGTAAGAGGATTACAACATTTAAACAAATAATAACTTTACAGAGCAAAACCTAATTATATTTGTTTAGCCCGATGCTTTGGATCACTCACAGGAAAGAGGTTTGGAACTGCCAATATTGAGTGCTCAGTATTCATTATATCACGTACTTTTATTTGCTAACAGAGGCTACATTTTAGCTCCCACTGCCTAACTAGACTGGGATACATCTGGTATCTGGTAAGACATTATTTAAGCAGCTTAGCGGAATTCATAGGTGATGTTCCTCCGCTTGCTGGGATGCTAGAAAAATTTTCAGGTGAAGTACAAGATGAATTCCAAGATTCTTTGGAACGTTAGTTGCCTTATGGCTGAATTCTTGTGACTTGGTACATTAATAATTTAAATAAAGGTGCCTCCACATAAATTTGATATGTCCCCACCTTTAGGCTAAAGATGTCCTAATGAAGAAACACCGGAAATCATCATCTCTAGGAACATAAGCAACATACTCCTTGTAATGCTGCAAACTATATTAAAAGTTAAAAACTGTTTCATTTTCTTGGTGTGGATGTTATATTGGTCCCAACACAGAATGTTGAATCAGGGAATCTTGGTACAGGTCTTGTGAGTGTGGCTAGGCCATTCCTTCAGACTGAATGGTCGTCCCTATGATTACTTCTAATGTGAAATTTCATGACCTTTATATGGGTACATGGAAATAGATGACATTTGTCATGTTTCAGTGTTTTCAGGGAATTTTAAATCTGCCATAATTTGATTTGATCCTTAAGCCTTAACTGTGTCAAATGTCTACTACTTTTGATTCTTTAGTTTAAGAAGGTACAGCCCAGAGAAATGAAATGACTTGTTTTGGAGGTCACACAGCTAGGAAAAACCTGAGGTTCTTGACTCTAGGCAGCCCTCAGTCAATTATGCTACAGTTTAAATATCTTATCAGCTTTGTTAGGTTGATGGAATAGGGAGTGAAAGATATTAAGTCTTGGTGGCTTCATATTTAGCAGGTAGAGCCTCAGACCTGGAGTCGGGAAAACCTGGATTTGAGTTTAGCCTCCCATACTTATGGCAGTGGTCATTCCAAGACATACATTTGCTGGAAGAAAAATAATGAAGTCTCCAGAATCAAGTTTGGGTGAGAAGTGCAAAGTCTGCTAAATAGACCTTTGGAAGTGGCAAGCTAGGGGCTCAAAGTTTTTCCATGAAGGTGTTCAGTTTGAGCTGGAGCCTCTTGGATGATGGAATCTCTTGTAAATTTGGTATCTCTCTTAGTGCTCAGTACATTGTTCTTTCCTTAATAGGTTGTTAGTAAATGCCTGTTATATTTTTGTTTAATTGTATCTCTGTTGGGTTTGTCAAAATTATATAATCTAGCATTGTAATGTGGTAAATTAAATGATCTTAGTATTAGATTACCAATTAATCTAGTTTTTACTGTTAGGACCACCTCCCTTTTATTACTTCTCCCAGTTTGGCATGGAAGTTCTCTTTCTTTTCTTGGAAGGGGAGAGAACTTTTATGAGTTATTCTTGGTGACAGTGGTTAGGAATGAATGTGAGGGTAGAAAGGAATGCTCAGTGCTTTCTGGATCCCTCACCCCAGTCCAGCCCAATAGGATATTGGAGAAGTATAGCCCTCTGACAGCTGACTGACCTAGATCTCATCATTTGGCCAGGAATGAGTAGATCTGGATTTTGAAACCACATCTAGTACTACGCAGTATGAAGATTCTACTCCTCAGCCATATTGAGTTTCTGCCATGCCATACTGTGTTCTGTTACCCCATTTCACAGGGCCCTTTCCTTAGTTCATGCATTCGTTGACTATGTCATGCATACCTAAAATGTGCTCCCCTCTCTAGACTCCAATTCTTTCCAGGCCCTGCTAAGTGATCTGCTTCTGCATTCTTTCCTCTTACCTCTAGAGACATATCTTCTCTTCATATTTCTTGTAGTCCGTTGACTCATCATATTCTTCCTTGTATCTTCCTCTTAGTTGTGGCCACATTGCATCTTTATTCATTTCTTTACTGTAAAAGGTTCTTTTCTGGGCACACTGTACACATTTAAGAGGTGATAGATAAGCTAAAAAATTCCATTTCTTTTACTCTACTAAGTGATTTGGAGCAGGCTTCTTTTTTCTCTTCAATATATTTTAATTTTGTTGGATATTTCTCTCAATTGCATGTAAAAATTAAAAAAATTTTTTTTGAGTTCTGAATTCTCTCCCCATCTATTCCTTGAGAAGACAAGCACTTTGATATAGATTATGCTTCTAAAATCATGCAAAACATTTCTATATTTGCCTTCTTGAAAAACAAAAACTCCACAAAAAATAAAGTTTTCTTAAAAAGTATGTTTTAATCTACATTCAGATTGTATCAGTTCTCTTTTTGGAATTGAATAGTCCTTTTCATCTGAAGTCTTTGCCTTGTTAAGTCATTCATAATTGCTCATCCTATACTTTTGCTGTTCCTGTGTACAATGTTCTTCCATTTTTGTTCATTTTGCATCAGTTTATCTAAGCCTTTCAGCTTTTTCTAAAAATACCCTGAACTAGAAGAACCTCCAGGAACTGATGCAGAGTGAAATTAGCAGAACCAAGAGAACATTGTACACAGAAAGTGAAACATTGTAGAACAATCCTTTGCTACTACAAGACAAAAGGAAGGGACCTATGAGAACTGTGGGAATGTAAATGCAGAAGAAAACCTGAGTTATCATTTCTTTATATGGGTATATGATTTGGCGTTTGGTTTTAAAAGATTACTTTATTGCAAAAATGAATAATATGGAAATAGGTATGTGATAACATTTTTATGGAAGGGAAGAGGAGAGGGAAAGAAAATGAATCATATAAACATGGGAAAATATTTTTTAAAACCCATTCATCGTTTCTTATAGGACAATAGTATTTCTTCTCAGTCATATTACCACAACTTGTTAAGTTATTCTCCAATTGATGGACATGCCTACAATTTCTATTTTTTTTCCACCAGAAAAAGCAGCTATATAAATATTTTTGTACTTATGGGTCCTTTCCCTTCTTTTCTTTTTATCTCTTTAGGATTCAGACCTGGTAGGTGGCATTGCTGGGTCATTCTTTGTACTCTCCAGAATAGTTTGATCAGTTTGCAACATTAGTGTCCTAATTTTACCACATCCCATCTAACAATTATTTTTATTTCCTGTCATGTTAGCCCATCTAATGGGTTTGAAGTGGTACCTAAGAATTGTTTTACTTTGCATTGATCTAATCAATAGTGATTTAAAGCCTTTTTTAATATGATTAGATCTGAAAACTGCTTATTTTATATCCTTTGATCATTCATCAATTCTATAAATTTGTCTCATTTCTCTAAATATTTGAGAAATGAGGCTTTCATACTGTAAAATTTATCCTCCTAATTTCCTATTTTCTTTCTATCTTGGATGCATTAATTTTATTTGTGCAAAACGTTTTAAAATTTAAGTTATTTGGTCTTAAATTATTCCCTTTCCTTAGAATCTGATAGGTAAAATTCTTCATGTTTCCCTAATTTTTTAATGATATAACCCTTTACATCTAAATCTTGTATTCATTTTCACTATAGTTTGATATTGGGCATTGATGGGAAAGCTTTTATTAGAGACCTTTAGAGACCAAGTGCCTAAACTGCAACCTTCATGCTATATATGAGCCCCACCTTATTCCCAGACAGGGAAGGAGGGAAGCACTTCCATTACGATTTAGGAAAGAGAGGTGGGTGATGAGAGAAATATCCTCATGCATGTGTGAAGGAGGTAGGGGAGCAACTCCTCCTGCACATTTGCCAACACAAGTATAAGATGTGAGATTATTGGTTTGTTCCTAGTTTCTAAAAAACTGCTTTGTAGTTTTCCCCAGTGATTTTTGCCAAATAGTGAAAAAGTCTTGTCAGATTTTCTTTAAATACCTATCTCTTTTGATCCTTTGATCCTTTCAACAACCCTGTCAAGAAAGTATTGCAAACATAATTATTTCCATTTTCCAGGTAAGAAAACATGCCCAGAGAAGGCAAGCAGTTCATCTACGATTATACTACTAGAACGCTATTAGAATCGATTATACTACTAGAACGCTATTAGAATCGAACTACTTCTTAGGTCTTAGCTTCTATATGTGGTTAAAGAATTAATATGAGTCAGTATAAACTCATTCTCATGTCTGGAAGACCTGAATGAATGGATAAACTATCCTTCGTAATTTTTTAATATGAAGGGCACATGTGTAGTAATTCCTATTTTTATTGCCATTAATGTTCTTTCCTTTAGCGTTTGTGAATAAATACTAGACTATGGGACATAGTAACTCTTAAGGAAAAATTATGAAAGAAGGGAAAATGTCAAAAATATATTCAAATTTATTTTTTCTAGAATACTAATATTGCCTTCTGTCATCCTCTAGGTCCCAAAAGCGACAGAGAGCATTGGTGAAGAATGACAAGGCTTTATGCGTGAACTATACAAGCAGGTGGTACATAGACAACTGGCCTATGTCAAGAAGTGGAAAACAGACGGCAGAGGTGAGCAGATGTCAGCAGATGGCTTTACTAGATGTTTGGAAGTGGGACCTTCAGAGAAAGTCCACTGGGAAAGTTGAAAAAAGTGATCTTCAAAAATTCATTGGTGTGAAATCTTAGCACTCTTAAAAGAAGGCAAAGAAGGATTTTAAGAGTTTTTCGCCTCAACGTGCAGCTGTCCTAGAGAACAAAGTCAGGCCGAGTGGTATAGTCTCATGAAACTTGTTCTTACTTAAATATCACACATTGATTACTTTTTAAAGAACTTGTACCTTGGGTTAGTTTGTGTAGTTTTTAATTATGATCAATCAGCGAACACTTACTTGGTAGAATGCTGCAGACAAGCATTTCCTTAAAGTCAGTGATTATAGGCAAAGCAAATGAGTGGAAGGTATTCAGCGAATTAAGGGAATAGCTTTATTCCTAAATGGAATATGGATTCTAGAACAACTTGCATAGACCTGATCAGGCATTTGTATTGAATGCCCAAGAGAGAGGCCCAGATGTTGAATCCAAATTGTTAAAGTCTTTGAAAAATTTCATACTAAGACAAGGTGATTGAGGGATAGGACAATATAATGAATAGAGACACTGGCTTTGCAATTAGGAGACCTAGGTTCAACTCTCAGCCCTGCTGTCTTGTAACTTAAAATGTTTCTAGTATTTACTTCACAGGGATCAAATAAGTTAATGTATTTAAAGTGATTTTTAAAAAATTTTCCCAAGAACTTACTATTTATCCATAAGTAATTTGTTACTCGGACATTTTTTTGATTTTGCCGTAGCTCTTCATGGCCTCATTTAGGATATTCCTGGTCACCGCACTGGAGTGTTGGGCATTTCCTTTTCCAGCTCTTTTTATGGATGAGGAAAGTTAGGCAAACAGGGTTAAGCAACTTGCCTAGGGTCACCCAGCTAGTGTGTGTCTGGGGCCCAATTTGAACTAGAGTAATCTTCCTATCTCCAAGCCTGGCGCTCTTTCCTAGTACCTCGCACCTACTGTACATTTGCAGTTTACATCCCCTCTAATTAGCCTTTGTTTCCTCATCTGTAAAATAGGGATAATAGTTGCATTACTGCATATCATACAGAGCAACATTAATAAAATTCTTTTCTGAAAATGAATTTCTTGTCAGTAATGATTTGTATATGTATAATGGACTTGAGTCTGCACAATAGAGAATCTGGCTAGGCTCAGACAGAGAGCTGGTTCATAGGGCTGGTAATGCAAGTTTTCCTTTGGTCTTATTCCTGCTGTGGGTAATCCTCTGTCAATTTTAGACTGGAGTAGAAATTAAACTGAGACCTACTGTTTGCTTTTGATCATGTTTTTTTCTTTATACACAGGCCAGGACTTCTCTCCTTAAACCAGGAGAACTCCCTTGGGTTTAGGTTTCAATCTTTGTTGTGGATCTGTAATGCTACCCCATGGCACCTGTTCCTACATGAGTCTTTGGAATCTTGTCCTAGTGCATAGCCTCTTCCTATTCTGGAGTCTTCCTGAAGGTGTACTCTTGGTAGGCCCCATCTTCAGTTTCCATAGACTTTTCCATCTGCCTTTTTTGCTGATCTGGATTGGAAAAACAATTCACTCATGTCTTTTTCTTGTAATTGTTCCATCAGATTTGAGACTGATGCATTTTCTAGATCTGTTTGGGGGAACTTTGGTGGTGAGCTTGCTGTATTGCTTTCTGTTACTTGACCATCTTGACCTATTCAGTATTATCCTTTGTGCTTCGAGCCCTTTCAATTCTAAAGCTTTCCTTCCCTGATCCTCAGCTCTGTGAGCCATACTTTCCAATAAAAAGTAAGAAAAGAGGGTAAAAAGAACTGGGACAATCCAAACAGAATATGAATCCTTTCTGAAAGGATATGTAGTATTTCCTGTCTCTCATCTCTGCAAAGAAGAGAGGAATGTGGATTTGCTTCACTTCTCTAGTGATCTCATAATCCACCAAAGCCTGTGATGTTTTTTCTGCCCTCATTCTCCTTGACTTCTCTGCAGCTTTTGACACTGATAAATTATAGGATACTCTCTCTTTCTTTGGCTTTGGAGACGTCACATTCTTGTGATTCTTCGTAACTGCCCCTCTTAGTCTCTTTTGCTGGCTCCATGCCACATTCCTAAAACTCTCACCTTGGCATTGCTCAAGGTTATGTTCTCTTCTCTGTCTCTCTCACTGTTCTATCCCTTAGTAATATCATTCGATCCTCTGTCCTCAAATCCTGCCTCAAGGCAAAAGAAGTCCAAATGTGCCTCACGTGTCCTCATGAGTCCTTTTGAGTTCTGTACCTGCATTTCTTGCTGACTGTTGGAACTTTCACTCAGGGTCTCACTGCCACCTCAATCCCAATTTGTCATCCAACATCTGATCCTTCTGCCTTGTATTAATTCTTTTATGAAGGCACAATTGGTAGTGCTTTGTGATTGACTATGGAGGACAGGGAGTTAAGAATGATGTATGAATTGCCAGTTTGGATCACTGGGTGAATGGTAGTGATTTTGATAGTAAGAGGGAAGTTAGGAGGACAGGAGGTTTCCTTTTTGGATGTATGATGTAAACCCTCCCTTCAAGACCACAAAGGAGAGGGGAAATACATTCTTGTCAAGAGAAATTTTTTTGGTCATGGAAGCCAATTTTGTCAGGGCTACTTTGTGGGTGTGTCTCTGTAGGCAGACTTCTTGCCCTCTCTGAGCATTAGTTTCTTCATCTCTAAAATAAGTATAATAATACTTAAGTCTTGTATTTCATGTGATTTTTGTGGGATGAAGGCTTTTGGAACTTTACTGTATTACTGTAGAAATAGCAGCTGTTTTCATGGTGTTTAGCCAAGTCTTATTTATAGCCAAGGAAGAGGAAAGTGTAGAGAATACCTTGCCGGAGATCATATAAGTGGCATAGTTTGGAGTTGAATGCTGGCCCTCTGATTTCAATTCTAGTGCTTTCTCTTGGCCTAGAGAAAGTGACTGTCAGTCTCTACCACATTCCCAGTGCCAGCATACACAATGTGCATGGCTTCATTAACCTCAGATGAACTCTCAATGACAATGCTGCTATTCCTAGTTCTTTATGGCATTTGGCAGCCCTCTGCAAAAGATGATATGCCTTTTGGGAGGAACACAAGTATACATGCTTATGCATACGACACTTGGCCAAACCTAGGACCTGCTGTATAATTAGACAGTAGAGGGTCTTCCATATCGTGCCCAGATAAGTTCTGACCAAATACATTTGCAGCTACCAAAGTATTTATAAAAGCAAATGTAAAAGTTAGTGGGAAATAAACTTCAACAGCTTGTGGGACTAGGTGAAAGACTGCTGACTTTGGGGTCAAAGAGCTTGGGTTCATCCCTCATCTTTAGGCTTCATTTATTTTGCCATTCCCCAAAGAACTCTGAATCTTACATTATTCTTCAGGAAAGTAAAAACATTGGACTATGTGCCCTTTGGTGTCTCTCTTAGCTTTAGATTTTGCAATTCTATGTATGATCTTGGGGAAGTCCTCAGTTTCCCTTGTCTTCAGTTTTCTCCCCCTTAAAATGGGGATTAGAGTGGATGAAATGGCTTTTGAGATCTTAGATGATATTTATCCTTCCGACTTTTTCCTAGTTTTAGCTGCTTTCTACACAGTTAAATCAAAGATATACTTTGACACTTTCAGAATTTGTAGGTTCATGGATCTCATGTGAAGATGGGAGGAAACTGGGCCCTAGAGATTAGAAAGGTCCTGACCAGGGCCTCACAGCTAGTAAGTAGCACAAATAGGATGATATAATTTGACTCTTCTGATTCCAAATCAGGTCTTATATTTGGGAAGATTTTCCAGCAATAGGAAATTGAGGTCATTTACTATCAAGAGCATTATTCTAAATCTGCTAAAGTAGTCAGTAGCTGAGCCTAGTATAGGTTTGAGTGGAGGAGATACCCCTGCCCTTAATCGAAAAAACAAAATAGAGCAATGACAATAAAAAACCCAAGCACAAAACCAGCAGGGTGGAAGGAGGGAAGGAGGGAACCTGGGTAAAGTTTGAACATTGGCATTAGTGGCAAGTCTCAGGAAAACTTTGATCTCTTTTCCTGATGGATACGCACTCTTGGGGGTGGGGTGAATATTACCAGAGTCATACTGTACTTTCAGTTAATGAGATGTGTCTTCTATTTGTTCTAGTTTTATGGTAATGAAGCTTATAATTTACTGACAAACTGGCTGGCTTTCAAAACATTCCCTTATTGCAGTGACATTTTTTATTTTCATCTGAACCATTGATGTGCCCATTTATGTTGTGATGACAGCAGATGTGTCCCTTCACTAAAAGGCAGCTAAAGTGGAGGGGAAAGGGCAAGAAAGAAAAGGAAAGTGAGGGGAGGGCTCTGGGCTTTGTTATTGGCAATGAAAGCCAGAAACAAATGGATAAATGGTTCTGCTTATTTGAAACATCCTGGAACTCATTGCGTTACAATCTGAAATAAGAAATATTCATCGTGAAAATTTGATCCCAGATGGATCATGCCCTATATCTATCCATTTGCTCTTGTGAATACTGTCAGTAGTTCAGTTTCAGTCACTCCTTTTAGTAGCACTTTCAGGCGACAGTGCTTTCCCCATAATAGTCATGTGAAGTAGAGAAGTAGAGGATTTTTTGTCTACCAACTACTTCCAGGGAAAAAGTCACAGATCATATTCCTGACACCCAGCAATTTGTGGACCTGAAAAGACTGCTGGGAAAAGTGGAAGGGAATAGAAAGGACTAGATAGAGTTGAAACTATCCCTGGGATATGACACGAAAGCCAGTCATTTGGTACCCTGCTTCCTGAACTGTCTTCAGGTAATCTCAGTTTTTCTGTGGAAGTTTAAGTGCTTTTCATACTCTCTTAAAGTCTTTGGCTTCAGCATCCTTACCATATCTGCAGTAGCTACAGGGCATTTAACGAAATAGTAGCTTGTAGAGATCAAATATTTTTTAATGATCAATTTTCAGATTATCTGGCTAGAATTTTGGTTTGTTTCAGTTAGTTCATTGAAAGGCCATGCCTAGTTATCCATGGAGACAGCCTCTATGTGGACTAATTGAGCATATTGCTTCTTTGGTTAGAAAGAGCATTTTGATACTAATATTTGATATTTTGATTATTTGCTGTGATGACAAGCTTTCTATTCTTGGCCTTCAGATGTTGTAGTGATGAGTCTTTCCTGATTGTTACCCAGATCCCAATGGAGCACATAGTGAAAAAGCAGTGTACTCGGAGTCGGAAGCAAGCCTTCTTTTGTCTGTATATTGACCATTTATTCTTGGGCAAGTTCCTTGTCCCTTCTGGAACTCAATTGCCTTTTCCTTGAAATGAAGGAGTTGGATTAGATGGACTGGGAATTCCATTCTAGTGTTAAACCTGTAACCTCCTTCATGTAATTAATGGGCTGACTATTCGTTGAAAAGCTACTAAGCCCCTAGTATGTGATAGTCCTGGACTGAAAAATGATGTGCTTCTGTCTTTTGAGAAGCTTCTATTCTATTGGAGATAATGCAGTTAATCAGCACCTACTAAAGTGGCAATGGGGACAGAGCTCCTGCTGTCAGTAAGGATGGAGTTCTTGGGTTGGCATTTGAAAGGAGAAGGTAGGGATTCCATAGTGTAGATGTGAGGATGAAGGATAGTGTAACATGGCAGGAGAAAGACTGCTTATTCAAAGGTGGAATATTGAACATTGTAAGTGGAGAGTGGAAGAAAAGCTAGTTTGCCCTAGAGAAAAATTGTATTTCCTCTCAAGGGCACTAGGGAGCTTCTGAAACCTCTAGAACAAGAAGGTGATATGGTTCCTTGCGCTTTAGGATAATCAGTTTGACAGCTACTTGCTGGGTGTCTTGTAGAGAATAGCCTGCTGCAAGCAGAGAGACCTATTAGGAAGCTGTTGAAATAGTTTAAGAAATAGAATAGGAGAGTCTGAAATCAAGGGTAGTGATTGAGGAAGTATAGTCTAAGAGCCTTATTTTCATAAGAGCAGGGCAGTATGTTGATATTTGGTTAGATGGTGGAAGTAGTAGAGGTCCAGATACCAATTAGTAAGCTGTTAATAAAGAAGGATGCTAAGAGACAGAGGAATTCAAGTCTGGGGACTTGATTGGCCTGTGGTCAATTTCATTTTCATATATCCTTCTGGCAAATCTTCCCTTTCTTTTTCATCCTGGTAGACCCAAGAAAACTAAGGCTATCAGGAGACTTGAGACAGAATGAATCATGCATATGACTGCTGAGCAAAAAATAAAGTTGTCCCATCCCATCTAAACTTGAAGTTCAGTTTTTGGGCCCAAGGTTAAGATCAGAAAAGAGCTTTGATATTAAGCTTTTAATGAGTCATCTGTTCAGGAGGCAGCTATTTAGGGCTAATTACTGAGTAATAGGTTGAGAAACATTCAGCTCTTCACTGCTATGCATCTCAAAAATTAGTATTGTAACCCAGACAGTGATGTGCAAGCAGGAAGCCTAATCATGCAATGTGCAGTCCCAGGAATTGTTATTCTTTTCATTAGAAAAAATCCTATTTTGAATTTTCATTATAATTATAGATGAGCTGCAAAAGAGCATTCTAATTAGAAGCTAATGTCTACACAACCATTGTCACTCTAATGTAAAAAGGAATATTCATTTCTTAGCTCACTTACTCTCTTTTTTCGTTTGTGGAATTCTAAGGTAGAAGACTTAAGGTTCTCCCGTTGACCAAGGAGAAGTTAGACCTTACATCTCATTTCTTTGGTTTGGACTTCATTTCCTTTATCTCTGAAAAGACTGATTTCTACTTTCCCTACTTGCTGTGACATTATTGAATCTCAGAAGGGATTAGGAGCTCAGATGTCATCTCATCCAACCTATGGATTCTTTGTTCTCTTCCTGAAAGGTATTAAGATTTCGCCTCCCAATTTAAAAAAAAGCAACAACTTTTGTGATTCCTTTGAATGTTAAGTGGCATTTTGGCTTCAGTAGCCCTTGGGGTTCTTGTTCTGCAAGATCTCTGTGGAGGTGTCCATTTCAGGTTTTTACTCATTCTTTAGATAATCTATTCTTGCAATGATGGCCACTTAGCTAAGGAAAACCATTCAACTTGTGAGGGGTCATTGATCTTATGGGAATATCTTCCTCCAGTCTTGGTAACTTCACTTACTTAAAGCAGAATTCTCACTTTTGGCCCACACTGTGATGAGCCTAACCAAATATAGCCACATCTCTACTGGTCCCTTCTCTCCTTCTCCTTGAAGGTGCTCCCTGCTCAAACAGGAGGCAAGTTCTTAAAGACTTCCAGCTGTAGCTAGATTTATCCAACCTTGAATTCTTCTTGCACTGTCCTTAAGACTCCGAGGCCAAATCCAGACCAGAATGGGGAGATAGTGGAGGCAGAAAAGACTTCGGTAGGAAGTTCTTTTAAACTAGGGCAAATGTTATGGTGGAGATGAGAAACTATAGCCAGGAATGAGTGTTTTGGAGCAGTCCCAACTAACCTTAATTGGGACATTGCTATGTTTCTTGGCCAATGTTTGAACTTGGCAAAGTGTCAGCCTTTTAGGTACAGTGTTTCTGGGAAAAGCTTGAGAGAAAGCATTTGGGTAGGTGGCCAACATTACATTGCCTGGTAAAGGAATGACCAATGTGGCAATAGGAATAAGAACAATAGAGGCAATAATGAGAGGTTTATTCAGTATTGTTCTTTGATAAACTTCCAGGATACTAAGCCTTTTTTTTGTAGTTAGATATCTCTTTGACAATGTATTGGACTTCTTATAGGGTAAACCAGAGCCCCCCTTCTGGGCTTGGCCTTGAAAAGGAAGTCTTTCTGACACGCAACTTCTTTGTACTTTTTTTACTCTTTGTATCAGAAATAATAGAGAGCAGCAAAACTGACTTGTAGTAAAAGCAGTTGCATTCTGAGTCACTCTTTCCTTATCCTAGGTGCTGTTAATTACTAGGTCTCCAATGGCGCCCCAAGATAGAGAAAGGGTTGTAATGTTTCCCTCTAATATGGCAGAATCATGGAGAGAAGTGCCACATGGGCATTCCTGGAGAGAGAGTGGTTGGTGGTGTGGGGAATGACTTAGGGACAATATTTAGTTCTGGGGCTTCAGGGGGAAAGATATGGAGTTAGTTTGTGGGCACCTCTAATATGAAGTTTGTTTCTCATTCAAGAAGTGTCTGGGGATTATACAGGGTCCTCGAAGGGAAGATAGGACTTACCAAAGGGTGGGTAGAATAGAGCTCTATTGATTTTTATGTGTTTTCCGGGGAGTGATATTAAAGTACATCCTGTACCATATATACATGATAGTTGGTGCTTAGCACAGTGGCGCTTCTTTGTTGAGACATCAGCTTGAGAGCCAAGTCTCAAAATAAGAGGTCCTGGGTTCACTGGCCTCAGACACTTCCTAGTTGTGTGACTTGAACAAGTCAGTTAAATCTCATTGCCTACTCCTTATCACTCTTCTGCCTTAAACACAATGCTTTGTAAAGATTCGAAGACAGGGATTTAAAAAGAAGACAAAATTTGTGGGTTTCTAGAGGAAATTCTAGGTGGGGCAAAATGAAAGAAAATATGATTGATTTATTGAGATCCTCAACTTTCATGATTGAACTAACTAATAATGGGGTGCTAGCCAGTCGATTGAATCATCACCATCATCATCATCATCACTATAGTTGGACTGCAGTTTGAAGTATATAAATTAAATTTACTTCAGTATTTCTAAATCTCCATCCGATGTTAACTCTCCCGCTTCAGTTCACAGAATTGCAGAATCTCAAGGTTGGAAGGGACCTCAGAGACCATCTAGCCCTGAACAACGATCCTCTCTACGATTTATTCACCAAGCGGCCATCCATTCTTTGCTTCAGTGTCTCTATTGAGGAGGAACCGCCCATGGCAACCAGTTTTACTTGTGGGTAGCTCATTGTTGGAAAGTATTTTTCTGCCATTAAGGCTAAAGTTTTTTTTTTTTACAACTTCTACCATTCCGCACTGATTCTAGAAAAAATCTAATCTTCGTCCATAGGACAAAGCTCTTGCCCCCTGACCCTGAACCATTTCTTCTCCTCACTAACATCCATTTACTTCAAGTGATCTGTATGTGGAACATTTCTAGTATTTTCAGTATCCCGGATCATAGGTTTCAAGTGGGAAATGAATTCCAAGATCAATTTAGTTTAATCCCCTCACTGTAGATATGAGGAAGTTGAGGCTGAAACCCATTTGTCCAGGCTTGGATTTGAAGTCAACACTTTCAGGTCAGCTTCCGCAGGACATTCCAGCTCAGTGGCATGCATATATAAATGGACATAGTTCTGTATATTCAATATTAGAATATAACTGCTTATTTTGGACAATTTGCCGTATATACTTAAACCTGAGATTATATAAGTTTATTGAATTACTATGGCATCACCGATAAAATTGATCTAGGGTGATAAAGGACTTCTGAGGACTGAAATCCAAGTCCACTAAACCCTCAAGTTTTTGCAATATCAACTGTAGCCTAGGCATGATACCCCTGTCCTCAACCCAATAAATGTATTTATGAAGTTTTGGTTTTAGTCCAAGTGTAGGACTTAATGTTTGCTAAACTATATTTTATTGTAATCAGATTTAGTCCATTGTTCTAGACTCTTTTCTTGTCCAGATATTGGGTATGCCTCCGCTGTTCTTTTCTTCTACGAATATGATATGTTTAACATTTTTGCTTTAATCAGAATTATGCGTAGGAATCTGAGGCTGTTGGAGCCTTCAAATTGATAATTGAGCCTGTAATGACTGTTGTCTTTGGGTTCACTCATTCAATCAAGGTGGAACTCCTTCAATATGTCCCTATCTTGTCCACAGGGATAGGAGGGAAGGACCTTGTCGACTGTCTTACTGAAATTTATCTTGTCAATACAATATCTTCTTAATCAATAAGTTTACTAGCCTAATCCAAAATGGAAGTAAAAATGGTCTGGCATGTATGTCCTAAGTGTCACAAGGGGTTATTATTTCTAAATAGTGTGATCCTATATATCTGAGAGGGGCAAGTGTGGGGAAGGAGAGAAAAGCATTTCCCAAGAGTATCTGGCTATTATAAGTGTCCTTTTTAGGTTTCCCAAAGAAAGGCAAGGATTTTGATGTGAAGGAAGTTCCTCCAAGTTTAGTAGTATCATGAAGGTCTGGTTTTTGCCTTCTAGTCTAATCTTTGGCTATTTGGAGGGGGAAATATGGGGGGGGAAGGAGATACATTTTAATAAAATACCTCATCACAGTTTGTGGCTTTATTTTACACTCAGGAAAAACATGAGATTATCAAATAAAGAAAGTTCTTCCCAGGTCTAGTAGTACCATGAGAAGGTACTTCATTCTAAATAGTTTTGTCTTACATACTTTAATAGGACAAATGTATGAAAGAAGAGAGGATAATTTTCTTTTTTAAATGGATGATTAAAATGACTTTTATTTGGGAAATTTGGTTTCCTCATTAAACATATGCTATAATATTTTAAATGAATAAAAATTAGATCTCTCACCCAAATCTTACTTTCATGCCTCATCTTGGCAGGGAGGTGTCTTTGGTCTTTCAAAGCTGTGTTGGCAGAGCACAAGCCTGTAGCTTGCCTTGCTCATTAGAAATGCTTAAAGTACAGGCTCACTCTGGTTGCTATATCTGTCATCCAAGGCCCAGACTTAAATGATTTTGGAAAAACTTGCTATCATAAAGGTGGACATCAGATCACAGTCTCTTATAGCCATAGCAAGAGATATAACCTTAACCCTTTATTTCACAAAGAAGAACTAAAACCAAGAGATGTTACACAATTTAATTAGGAATACACAATTAGTATTTGAGGTGGTATTTAAATACTACGTCTTCCTCACTCCACATCTACAAATGCTTTTATTGAGAGGATAATTTTCAAAGAGTATCTGTCCAGATTTGATATCCATCTCTGGTCTCCCTCCCAGTACGAAATTATAAAATTGACAAAAAATCACTCCTAAATCTTTTAGTGTCAGGAAGGGATGGTTTTTGGTATTATCTGATTCTGAATTGCAGAGAAGGGGAAATGAGGGAGGAATTGTTGAAGACTATATGGCTACTATAAGTGTCCTCTTTTGTTCTTTTAGTCTCCCAGAGGAAGGCACACATTGTCAAAGAAAAAGTATCTCCTATTTTTAATATCTTCATGAGGGCTAAATGTATGAGTCTAGTCATTAGAAAATTCAGAAGGCAAATATGGGCAAAAGAATTTTCATAGAACACATAGCCACACTGGATTTTTTCCTTTATTTCATGTGGGAAAGTCTGGAATAAAGTCTCAAGTAGTAATAACTCTATTACATGTTTGTTATTGAATTCTTCCATGATCAGGGAAAGAATCAAGACCAAAGGGAGATCACCATTTTCATTGTATTCCTTTCTACTCTTAGTAATGAAGAAAGTTTCTCTTGGGTTTAGTTCCATAGGGGCTTAGCACATTTTAAAGAGTATTTCCTTACATTCCTTATTGGGTGTAATAGGGAGATAGAGGAGAGAAGCATTTACAAAGAACACAGGATGTGTTAATGTCCTTCTTTATTCTCCTAGGAAAAGGCAAATATGACCATCCTGATTTTCATAAAATTTTTGACTTTTTGTATTGACCATTACTGTGTCCCTGGGAGCCTCTCTAATAATTGATTTTAAATAGTTTTATCCAAAATTCCCCAGTTGGGCAAATGGGGGAGAAGAAGAATTTTGAAAGAATATTTGACTGTTTTTAATGACCTTTTCTTTCTTAGAAAAAGACAGGGATTTTTTCAAATGAAGAAAGTCTCTCCTAAGTCTAATCATGGCTTTAAGGAATAAGTCATTCTGAGTATTACAGTCTAGGATACTTATGTATGGTAAGTGTTTGTGCAAGGAGACAGGATTTTTATAGAATCCTCCTTGGCCAATCTGTTGTCTTTTCTTTTTATGTCAGGAACCTTGTAGGATTTTCAAATAACGGAAATCTAAGCTTGGTGTGGAGTAGTAATATGAATATCTGTTTCATGCCTTATTGTCAGATTCTTTACTGATTAGATGGGAAAATTTATGTAAGAAATGACAACCTGTATAGAATCCCTGGCCACTGTTAGTAACTTTACAGTACCCAGTGGAAAAGCAGATCTTTTGGAATGAAGAAATCTCCTAGGTCTAGTAGTGTCAGTAGGGATTTGATGATTCTCAGCATTTCCTCACATTCTTCAGTAGGATAAACTGAGGAAAGGAAAAGTATTTTCAAAGCATATATGACCACTATTGGCTTCTTTTTCGTCTCAGGAAGAGGTAGGGGATTTTAAAGGCAAAATTCTCCTATATTTACTAGCATTATGGATTCCTTCTTCATGAAATATTATCTGATTTGTGAGGAATCACCTGAGTTTGACGAAGAGGTGAGAATATTTTATCTGGATACTTTCCCAGTTGATATGGTGCATCCCAATGTCGATGAGTCCAATAATGGTCTTTGGCTTCTACGATTTGAGGCTTTTAGAGCTCTTGTACTCCCTAACTTTGGTTCACCATTTGCTCTTTTTGTAGTCTCTTACTAAAATTAGTTTGCTAACATTACATTCTCATGGCTTCTCTTCAGTGTGAATTTTATACTCTCTAATAATTTCTGATCTAAAGAAAAATGACTTCCCATATAAAGTAAAAAAAAATATGGATGTTTTTTGCTGATAAGATATTTATAAACATTTTTTCTGGGAATGTGATTTGCCATTTTGATTATTGATAAGAAACCTTAAATTAGTAGATTTTTTGGGAAAATTCATACGATTGGTAAAAGAATCATAGATTCTTTAATATGTTTTATATGTATGTGCTAAAGGGGAGAAGATTTGCTATATAGTCCTTTGCTACTCTTTGTGTTTCCATTCCATGCAAGAAAAAATGAGCAAAATCTGAGCTCCATAGAGTAATAACATGAATATCTATCATTTTGTTGCTTTATTGTCTGATCTTGGATGATCAGAAGGGGAAATTTGAATGAGAGAATATCATGCCTCCCTAAGAATGTCTGGCTTTGTTTAGTGTATCTGAGAAAAAGGCAGGGTTTTTCAAATGGAGAAAGTCTCTGTCTGCCATGAGGGGGATTAGTTCTGTGAAATAGTGATTCTGTCCTCTTTTTGTGTCCAATTGACTCCCACCTTTATGTATGGATTTTTAAACTTATGTTGATTCTTAATAGTATTTTCATTCCTCAGTAGAATGAGTAGGAGAGGGTAGAAGCATTTTGAAAAAAATATGTGACTAATGAAAGGGGAAAGGTAGGGAAATGAAAGGAAGTAAGGTATCCAAGAGTCCCCCAGGTAGGGAAATTAAGCAGGGAATCTTTGTAAGTATGCTGGGGAGCAGATTAAATTAGGCCTAGACTCCAGGGAAAGTTAGGTACGTTTATTTAGGGTTAGTATCCTGTTTTGGGCACTTCCCTTAAGAAATCAGTCAGTGGTCATGGTTTCTTAGTAGTTGCCTGTGTTGATATGGAGGCAGTACAGGTAGGAACCTGTGGTAGGATGATGAGGTTTCCTTTTGGCTGGGGAGGGTAGTAGGCTGGTAGAGAGGACTGGGGAGGGCATTCGGAGAAGCAGCAGAAGGATGGATGATAGCTAGGAGTTGTACAAAACGAAAGAGGGGGTTCGCCACCCACCTGAGACATAGGAGAGGGGTCTTAAGTCTTCATTTTGGGAATAATTTTTCCTCTCTTGCATAAGTCAACATTTTTGTTATGTAATCCTCCTTTGGCATTGGAGTATGCAAGGATTGCTTTAAATTGTCCAATTGAAATTTGCATTTTGGCTTGTATTTTAGATTTCATTTTCCATAAGCTAGCCTGTTGTGTCTTAACATTCATGATTTGATTAGTAAAAGAAAATTTCCTAGCGGCATAAGGGGGAGGAAGTATTCTCAAACCTTGAAGGTTTCCAATTGGGCAAAAGCCAGATGGCTTTCTTACAGAGTAGTTATTGTGCTGCTTGTCGTTGGTATTCGGAAGGTAAGATTTAAGGAAAGGGGAAAAGAAAATAATTTTCAATATATTTTATTAATGTTTCATAAGTTATTATTATTATTAGGGGTAGGGGTAGGTTAAGGGGTAGGGGCATTTTATTTTATATGATGTATGATTTTTATTTTGAATTTTTTTCATTGGTGCTGCCCTCTAGTGATAGAATGTTAGCAGTGCAATGGGGGGGGGCGGATAGTGCTTGTGGGGGTTGGGAGCTGGAGAGGGAATTTTAGCTAAATTAGCAGGGTTAAGGCACTCCATTGTGCCAGAAACCAAAATGGAGGATGTTGCTGCAAAGGGTTGGGTTTGGGCTTGAGTTTGTCTTCATAAATGCAAATTTGGGGGCAGCTGGGTGGCTCAGTGGATTGAGGGCCAGGCCTAGAGACGGGAGGTTCTGGGTTCAAATATGGCTTCAGACACTTCCCTTCTGGGTGACCCTGAGCAAATCACTTAACCCCCATTGCCTAGCCCTTACCTTAATACACAGTATTGACTCCAAGATGGAAGGTAAGGGTTTAAAAAAAGAAAGCAAATTTATTCTAGAGGGAGAGATTAGACTGGCAGTTTAAGTTGGCTGCAGGCTAGACTGGGGTAAGTAGAAAAGACAGACTGGGGTTTCTCCAGATCACCAGCTGTGTTTTAGCCCGGCTGGAGTGAGGAGGTTTTAGGGGCTAGGGCTCCTCTTAGCTGGGTTGGGGAAAAGGCTTAGCACTAGTTGGGGGAGGACCAGGACCTTCTACTAAGGTAGAGGAGCCGCCCAGGGTTAGGAGCTACCCCTAGTGGGTTGAAGTAGCCCTATAGGGGAATGGGACCCCCTAGTGGACTTGGTTTCTGTCAACAACCAGGCAGGCAGCCAGCTTCAAGTCCCATCTGGGTTAACAGAAATGGTGTTAGGAAAAGGGAGGGAAGGGAAAGAAAAGAAAGGAAGGTAGCCAGGGTTTCCCCCCCTCCAATCCCCTTCCTCAATATGGAAGGAAAATTGATAAGGGATCTTTGTAGGTGGGAAAGGCAGGACTTTCTAACAGACAAAGTCTCTTCTTTTTCTAGTAGTGCCATAAGGCGTTTGTTCATGCCAAATTCTACATTCTTCATTAGAGCAAATATTAAGGGTTAAGGGTGGAGTGTTTTGTTTTTTTCCATTTTTTTAATCATCTTACAAAACACATTTCCATATTGGTCATTGTTGTAAGAACACCATACAAAACCTAAACCTCCAAATGAAACCAGAAATACACTGATGTGAGTGATGATTCCATTAGTTTTTTCTGGAGGTGTGATAGCATTTCCCATTAAAGCCTTTCATGATTTTCTGTGATCATTGCAATCCTGAGAGTATTACCAGCATGTGCCACAATTTGTTCATGCCTTCTCCTATTGTTGGACATCTCTGGGTTGTGCCAGATTAGTGTATTGGCTGTGAGCAGCCAAATATTTTACAAATGATCATAGAATATTGCAGTTGTTGTGTACAGTGTCCTCCAAGTTCTACTTACTTTACTCTGCATCAGTTCTTGCAGATCTTTTCAAAGGTTTTTCTGTAACCATCTTGGTCATCATTTCTTATATAACTCATTGGTTTTCCATTACTAACATGTGCCACAATTTGTTCATCACTTCCCCAATTGTTGGACATCTGAGGATTGTGCCAGATTAGTGTATTGGCTGTGAGCAGCCAAGTTTTTACAGATCATCAAATATTGTAGTTGTGTACAGTGTTCTCCAGATTCTGCTTACTTTACTGTGCATCAGTTCTTGCAGGTCTTGTGAGGGTTTTTCTGAAACCAGCTTGCTCATCATTTCTTATAGAATTCCATCATAAACATTTGCCACAATTTGTTCATTTCTTTCCTAATTTTTGGACATCTCAGGATTGTGCCAGATTAGTGTATTGGCCGAGAGCAGCAAAATTTTTACAGATGATCATTATCAGAATATTGTAGTTGTGTACAATGTCCTCCAGGTTCTGCTTACTTTACTATGCATCAGATCTTACAGATCTTTCCAGGTTTTTCTGAAACCATCTTTGTCATCATTTCTTATATAACTCATTGGTATTCCAGTACCAACATGTGCCACAATTTGTTCACACTTGTTGGAAATCCAAGGATTGTGCCAGATCAGTGTATTGGTTTTGAGAAGCCAAGTTTTTACAGATAAACATCATAGAATATTTTAATTGTTGTGTACATCCAGGGTTCTTCAGGTTCTTACTTTACTTTGCATTCGTTTTCACAGGTCTTTCCAGGTTTTTCTAAAATTATCTTGCTCATCATTTCTTACAGCCCAAATATTATTACATTATGAGCATGTGTCACAATTTGTTTATCCCTCCCCTTAGGTAATGGATATCTCCATGATTTCTTCTCAGGAAAAGGCAGAGGTTTTTAAATGCAAATACTCTCCTTTATTTACTGGTGTTATGAGTGGCCACTTCACACTTTGTTGTTTGATTTGTAATTAATAATGAATTACAGGACATGTGAGAGAATGACTGATCTGGACCTTTTCCTTGGTCATTGCCACATGGTGTATCCCAACCCTGATGAGTTGAGTAAGGGTCCTGTGCCTCTAAGGCTCAAGGTTCCTAAGAGATTCATATCCTCTCTGACTTTGGACGACCATCTGCCTGTGTACACTTAAACTTAAATGTGTTTGATATAAAGCACATACATTCTCATAGTTTTTCTTCAGTCTCAATTTTATGGTTTTGAATAATTTCTGATCTTAAAAAAGATTTAATTAAATGATTAGAAAAGCAAGGATTCTTTCTCTGTGGATGATATGTTTGCAAATATTTCTGGCAACATGATTTTTCTACTTTGATTATATTGATGAGATTTCTGTTCAATATTAATTCTACTACATTTTCTGAGCAGATTTTTCTGGTAAATCAATATGATGATAAAAAGAATTCCAGATTCCTAAACATGTTAAATATGTATGTGGAAGATGAGAACAGGATTGTTATAGAATTTGTGGCCACTTTTTGTGTCCACTGACCCCTGTGAGAGCCAAAAAACCTAGATGTTCAACTCTGAAGAGGGACTGAAGTGGGGTGTCTCTTATACCCTGTGGAGAATTAAGGGTCAAACTAAGAGCTGGCCTTCCTGAAAGAAACTTTTTATTAACATAACAAGAGAAACCTCTAAAACAATCAAAGTCACTGAACATTGGGACTATGTCCCCAGAACCCTGCTGTGTCCCCAAATAGTCTAAAAGTCTATATTTCAAACTAAAACAGGTGTGGCTGGTACTGGGGTTTCTGAAAAGGGCAGGGGTAAAATTGAGGCATCCAAATATCCCTTTTAGGGCAAGGATTTAATGCAGCTTTCCCCCCACCAAAACCGCGATGCTATAGAGAGTATTAGTGGAAAACTTCCGGGCATAAATGTAGTCAACTGACATTTGGGTAAACTCCCCTAATATCAGGTTATTTGATATTCTTGCCAGAAAGACAGGCAGTCTGCCTTCTGTCAAAAGTTTTAACAACACAAAACATCTACCCTCATTCTCTCCTCTCCCCCAAAGTCTTTCAAATGTGTCCTTACTAGTGGGGGGGATTATTAAAAACTATATCTCTAATAATAAACATTTTTATGAGGTTTATTAAGGATCATTAGAAATCAAGGGATAAAGTGGATACAAAATAAAAACCACGTGCCCATGGCTGGTTAGGTATTTCAGCCATCCCTACCGTACCACCATACTTGATGCATCCTTGCAAAGGCTCATGGGAGGCCTTAGTGCTAGGTAAATACCAATAATGTGATCTCACCAATGGGGAGACGCAGGAGAGATTATAGGGAATTCTGGGAAATATCAAGAACTTCTGGGGAATGAAGTCTAAGGTTTAAAATCTCCATTTATACCTTCTCCCCTGAGACCCACGGGAGACTAGTCTCTCCAGTGGGTCTTGTAAACATATCAACTTTGAAATTACAATAATTTGAGGATAAGATGAAAAGAGAACAAAACCAATAATTGCTAGGTGCATTGACAAAAAGCCAGTTAGGGGGCAGTCCTCTTTGGCATAAGAGTATACTTACAAAACAAATGCATTCAAACCCCACACAGTTTAAATCACCACATCCCAAATTTCAGTCTGGATCTTCTGGTGCAGGGTGTTGTCTCTGCAAGCATCTTAATGATGTCTTCTCCAAACAGTTCACTTTCTGGATTTGGAGAGGTTGCATGTTTCTTAACCTAAAATTACTCTCAAAAGGAATTTAAAATTTGTAGTTCAAAATAATAATAATACATTACATGCCCCCTCCCTAAGAGGGTGATTGAAAAACACAGGGATCACTTAGGAATGCATGGCTGAATTATGAGGTGTATGAATCAATTGGCAAGAGAACTAAAAAATATTTTAAAAATCCAAATAAAAGAGAAAATAAATTGTGTATGAAATATAGACTATCAAAGACTTTTGTGTAAAAATTCTAAGTAAAGGAAAAACAAATCTATAACAAGTCCTAGAATCAGGGCCCAATTAAAATCATTTAAGCAATCAAGGATTAACACTGGTGAGATTATAGGGAATTCTGGGAAATACCAAAGACTTCTGGGGAATGAAGTCTAAGGTTCAAAATCTCCATTTATACAGAATCCTGATGTAATGATGTAAATCTCTACTGTAGATTTCTCCATTATAGAGACAGCTTCATTTGCTTCAAAGGAAAACAAAAGAAACCCATAAACACATTCTTCAATAGTACTTGATTGACTTTTAGCGTAGGTATCTAAATAATCATATAGAAAAAGCAACACTAAAAATAGAAACTCAACTATAGAAATAAAGAGCGAAAATAAAATCCACATTGCAGATTAATCAGAATCAGGGCTTGTTAATCTGAAAATGGCCCAATTCCCATTTGTGGAAAAATTTGTGTGAAAAATATCTAATACTGAGTAATATTTCTAATTAAGGATCCTATTATTAAAACTCTAAAACCGTACTAATAATGCTTTCATCACAATTCAGGTTCAAAATAAATTTAAAAGTCAAATTCAAAAGTCTCAAAATTAAGATTAAATCCAAAAATTCTTAAAAAATGAAAACACTTCTCATAACTTCATAATTTCAACATCCTCACTCCCCCCAGAGGTTTTAGATGTTCGTGATTTTGAAAAACGTATTTACTTCTAAGTACATATTCAACATGGTCAAATGGCTTAAAAACGGTTCAGAATTTGAATACAAATGAAAAACGTTGAAATAAGGAAAAAGAAAAGAGATACTTATCTAGTTTAATTTTCTTCTTTTTTCCTTTTCTGATCAATTGTAACTTTTAGTCTTTTATGGGCTATACACTTTGCAGTTGAAGCTTTCTTTAGATGTGATAAATGTATCCAACTTTCTCTTCCTTTTTGTTTGGTGGCTGAGGGGTTTGTAAGCAGCTCTTGATGAGGTATATCCCACCTGACTTGTAGTGCATCTTCCTGTATATCCAATCTCTGGCTTCCAATTTAAGTGTCGAGGTTGTATCTGAGGAAGAGTCCCTAGAAATTGACTGCAATATTTGGTGATTGGCTTTAGAGAGTTTTTGTGGGTCTTAGAGAGTACAATAAAAGGAAAACCTTTGTACTTAGAGTCATTATGATATGGGAAAAGAGACATTGGGGTGGCCTGTGACTGTCTCAAAAAAAAAAAAAAGAAACTTACCCAAAGGCCCTCAAGTTCAAGAGGACTATTGGAAGGGTATGTTCAAATCATTCATAAATTTGACTAACTGACTTTAATGATCTCATTCACACGTTCTACCAATACTTAGGATTGTGGATGATATGCACAGTGTAAATGGTATAGCAATGGCCATGTTACTAACAGTTGGGACAGCACTGATCGTATTCCCTGATCATTATATATCTCTTTAGGGATTCTCCACACTGGAAATATCTTTTCCATTAAGCATTTAGCTACTGATGTTTCTGTGGCCTGGCAGCATGGAAATGTTTCTACCCAATGAGAAAACATACAGACCATCACTAAAATAAATTTGTATCCTGTATTGGGTGGGTGGTAGCTGAATGAAATAAATTTGCTATACTTGAAAAGAAACCTCAGGTAATGGGCTTTGACCTTGCAGAGGTTTTAAAGGCTTGCTAATATTATATTTGGGGAAAATTTGATATTGCCAATTTACTTCCTCAACTGCTTGCCTCATTTTCCCCCACCAATATTTGGGAGTGTGAACCTTAAAAAATTCTCAGACCCTACTTCATAAGGTTTGGTTAAGACCATTCCCCATTTTAACAATGAAGGGACTTAGATCAGGAATGTGAGACCTCTACTCCACCCCTACTTAAGCATACTTTAGGGGAAGAAACTCCTTGCTGAACACTGAAAAATACTTAAACCCATACTTTTATAGTAAGGCAAAAGTTCTTAAGCTGTGCCTATTTTTAGATCTAATACAAAAGGGTGCTAAGTACCTATAAAGGTCAGGCAAAAGGAGCAAAGAGGTGAGAACTTACTCAGGTGTGAATTACTCAAAAGTTTAGACTACTTAGTTGTGAATTAAGAATGGTCTGTCCTTTGGAAAACTTCTACTGTGATTGGTAGATTTAAGAACTTAGCGGAGGTGACATAGGAGAAAATTCGCTTTAAAAGGAGATCAGAAGCTGAGAGCAAGGGACTCTTGCTGGAACTCCCTCTGAGGAGACTCTCTCGAGGCTGTCTCAGAAGTACTCTCTCTGGAGATGGTGCTGGCAAAGCTAAACTGATGTCTCTCTGAACACTAGAATTTTGCTTGGGGAAAATCTTGTGGTGAGTGGATTGAAGACTGACTGATCTCTCTCTCTTAAGGCTGGCCTAAGCTGACCTAGCCTTTTTTCTCATTATTTCCTTTCTCTCTCTCTCTCTCTCTCTCTCTCTCTCTCTCTCTCTCTCTCTCTCTCTCTCTCTCTCTCTCTCTCTCTCTCTCTCTCTCTCTTTCATTAATTCCTCATTTGTATTAATTAAAATCTCTATAAAACCCAGCTGACTTGGGTATATTTAATATTTGGGAATTTTCCCCTGGCGACCACCTTATATTTGATTTAAAACAAGACACTGTCTTGAAACCATATTTTCTGCTGTCAAAATTTAAGCCAACCACTCTTTTATCTGCCACAGTTTATAATCCCACTATTTAATCACTACAGGAGCAACACTAAGTAATTTATCTAGTGTAAATATACCATCACGGAACAAAGGGAGTCCTTAAGGACTCCAATATCCATTGGGTCCTTGTCACAACCCAGTATCCTTCCATTTCTAATCTTTCTTGCTTGGGTTGAGACTTGATTTCCTGGACTCAAACAATTTTTTCCTTAAAAATAGGTTGTTCCTTCTCAGATACTAATATCCCTATTTGTTACTGTGAGTTGTCTCATAGCTTTCTTGGTATGCTGATCAGCTTGGGTGTTTCTTCTTGTGTGGGAAAATTTTCCCATGAGTGCCTTGAGATTTTAATGATAGTTACTGCCTCTGGTAGTAAAAGGTCTTCCAGCAGTCTCTGGGCACAAGTCCAGACATAGGGGTCCCAGAAGTCAAATATCCCATATTCTTCTATTACATTCCAAAATCAAGAGCCTCCCGAAATGCACACCTGCTATCCGTGTATATTTTTACCCATTTTACTTTTCCTAATTTGCAAGCTCTGGTTACTACCTCTAGTTCAACCTGCTGAGTGGAAGATGCTGAAGGGATAGATCCTGTTTAAGTGACTTTCATGGTGGTGGTGGTCTCATATCCAGCTATGAAAATGTCATTTCAGAGACTAGAGCTATCAGTACACCAGGAAAAATCTGGATCTTTCCATTTCTTTTTCCTGGATATACTCTTTTCGACTTCATGCCCTTTTAGCTTGTGTACCAATTCTCTGCAATCTCTTTTCAAGTGCCCTAATAGGTTATTGCAAAAACAACATCTTTCATCCCTCTGTCTTTTGATTGCATACCTGAAAGGAGAATGTCTGGCAACAGTGGGTGAGATGAATCCTTGTTTCCTTTGCTTCCTCTGATACATCTGCAAATTCATGATTTGTTTTGTCCTTTATTGCTACTTCTTTTCCATTTTTCTTTCTCCACCAGAATTTGCTGAAACTTGCTTGCTAAATAAACTAAATCAACAGTGGACCTCAAATCACCAGTCTACTTTTCCCTCTTTTCAGGAGATTTGAAAGGGCTTCATTGAGACCCGCCATGTATAGTGTATTAAAATTTAGTAAGGCATCTGGGATGTCTGGGGAAAGTCCAGAGAATCTATTTTAATAATCAAACACATACTCTACATTCTGAGTGCCATCTTGAATGTTCCCCCAATTCTTTGGAAAAGCTTTGGGAATTGCTTCTAGCAAAGATTATCCAATTTTTTTTGCATCTTGGAGTTGAATTCCAGGTCCTCCTTCCCTGGCCATTAATTGATTTATGTGTTCTAAAGGTTTTTCCCATTTAGCCATTTTATACCAGTGATAGGCAACTTCTTGGCCTACCAATATTTAGGACAGCTTATAAAGGTCTGAGAAACCAGGCTGACAAGTAGAAAGAATCACTGCAAACTCTTTTGGAAATTGTATGGGGATTTCCCTTAGTTTCAGTAATTCCTTAACTTGTAAGGGGTAAAATTATGGTCAGACTGAATATTTAAGAGTACCTCACCAGGAATTTAATTACTAAATTCCAGTGAATTACTCAAGTCAGAATGATTTTTATGGTAGTTTTATTTACAAATAGAGAGTGAAAGTAAGGAAAATGAGAGAGAGAGAGAGAGAGAGAGAGAGAGAGAGAGAGAGAGAGAGAGAGAGAGAGAGAGAGAGAGAGAGAGAGAGAGAGAGAGAGAGAGAGAGAGCTACTCCAGCCCTGGTCCTAACCAGACAAAGTTTCAGAGGCCCAGCAAAGGAGGGGACAGAGAATAAATTAAACAAGTCTTTCAGCAAGACAAGGGAGACCTCTAGGAAGGCCAAGGAAAGGGAGCCAGCACTGCGAGTCCAAAGGGACTCTGAAGTCTGAGGTCTCCAGCCTGAGCTCTCCTCCAAGGCCAAGTTCAAAGGTGAAGACCCTCTTACAGGAAGTGAGCACCAAATTTAAATACAGTTCTTTTTGTCACTTCCTGTGCCTTAGGTCCATTTTTATGCGTACCAATTGCAGTTTTAATTGTGCTTTGGGGGTAGTCAGTTGTTTTTGGTTTGTCACTGGCTAGCAGATGTGGGTCTTAAAACTCCCCTCCCCCACTTAATCCTTAAGTGGGGGTGTGTACATTTCTGGTGGCTAAATTCTAAAGAATAAATACAGTAGAGTTAATCCCATTTTCACAAGCCTTAGTTATGAGGTTGACTTTGGTCCAGTGGTCTTCCTTTCTCTTGATTTTAAAGGAAAATTGAGGAATGGGTACCTTGGCAGAGCTTGGAGGCTCAGAAGAGATGGCTGTGTGAGGTGCGTGCTAGGTTTTCTGAGCCTTTTATAAGCTCTTGAGTCCTTCACCTCCTTGTGTAACTTCTTTATCTATTCTTTACCTTTCTTCCCACTTTGTTTCTTAGACTGCTCTCCTTGCTCAACTGGGTTTTCCTCTTCCCTTAACCCTCTTTTACTCTTACCTTTCTCTCGGTTCACAGATTGCTCTGACCTGGTTTTTCTTAAGGTACATTTCTCAAGCCATTGATTGAAAGTCTCTCTTTCGCCATCTTTGATCTCTTGATCTTCTTCACTTAAAAGAGACTGAAGAAAAACAAACTTTTTGCTATTAAAAGAGCCCCACTCTTTCCAGCTTACCTTAGGATCAGATTCAGTTAACTCCTGCCACTTACATAAATACTTACATGTACTCTGAAAACATTATGCAGTGGTCCCACCTGGGGGACCCTGGATTGGCTCCATAGCATCATGGCATCCCTCTTTTGCCATAGCAATTCCCCCAAGTAAACTCTTGGTTGGCACCATAGAATCATGGCTGCCCCATAATCTATAGCAGCCCCCTATAGGGGTCTGGGTTGACATGGCAGACCCGAGATGGCCCATTTCTCACCTCCTGATTAAAGAGTAGGTTATTTTTCTAAGAAGGCAAGGTTGAGTATATATTGGAGAATGAGAACTTAACCTCAGCCAACCTGACAACCAAATTCCTGACTTTGGAACTCCAGAATGAGTTCCGAGGTTACTGTAGGTCTGGATTTCTTTCATCAGCTGGCTTATCGCAGGTTCCACTTTAAATCCCACTGCTCCCACCATATGTTAACTTGGAATAACACAGAACTACCAAAGTAGTCAGAAAAAAACACTCTTTAAGGAAAGGGGTTCAGTGCTTTATTGTACTTCCACACAGCTGTGCGGTACACACCCACACAGAGCCCCCAAACCTTTGGCTCTTTTTGCTCTGGCCACTGTCCCTTGGGAGAGTCAAACACACTAAATTGACAATTCCAAAGAGGGACAGAACTAGGGGAGTTTCTTATAGCCTCTGCAGAACTAAATACAGAAAACTTGCATGGATAAACTACAATCGGGATGCAAACCTCTTCTGAGCCAGCCTTAAGGGATGTCAGGGAGAGAAGCAGTCACTAAAACAATTACAAAAGGCCAAAGCTGGGCTTCCTGAAAGAAACTTAACAAGAGAAGCCTCTAAAAGAAAGACACTCAATGTTGTGACTGTCCATAGAACCAACCTACACTAGGGTCCCCAAACAGTCTTAAAGATTAGTTTAAAATGGTACTGGCCTTTCTCAAAAGCAGGGATAAAATCCAAATCCAAATTTCCCTTCTAGAAGACGAATTGGCCTCAGAGGAGAGAGACAGTTTTTTTTTTATTTAGCACTCCCTCCCTAGCATTTGGGATAATGTCTCGGAAAGAATGAAAAAGCTCAATGATTTTTCTGCTGAATAAATACATTTAGCTTTAAAATTAAATATGAATATTATTTTCCAAAAGTGTTTTCAGAAAAAAACAAGATACATCATTTGTCAAGTGCTCTTTTCACAAGAAGTAGCTTTGTTGTGGATTCGCTATACCCCCATTGGGGGTTTTCTTTATAGAGATACTAGAGTGATTTGGAATTTCTTTCTTAAGCTTATTTTATACATGAGGAAACTGAGGTAAATAATTTACTTTTCCTGAAATCGCAGTTAGTGAAGATGGAGAGTTCCTGATTCAAATCCCTAGAAACATGAACTATTTTAGACTCCAGGTTTTTAATAACTTTATGGCTATAATTAATGAAATGTTTTCTTGGTAAAGGCAGGACTTTTCTAATGGAGAAAGTCTTTTCTTTAATAGCGCCATGAGGGGTTAGTTCATGCCAAATCATATTATCCTACATTACTAATTATGACAAATGTGTCCTAGAAGAAAGGAGTAATTTTCAAAGAGTACAAGTCCTTTTTTTGTCCATTGGTCTTCCACCTTAAGGTTGGGATTTCTAACATGAGAAAATATCACACCTATGTATATGAGTGTCCATCTTGTGCTTTTTTATTTGATCTCTGGATCATCAGATGGGGAAATATGAGTTAAGTGGTGATCCTGCCATGGAATTCCTGGCCATGGTTATTGATCATTATAGTATGCTAAAGAAGTATCTCATAGTTCATTCACAACAGAATTTATTTACTTACCTCTGTAGGCTTAACAGTTTTCCTTTAAAGTCAAGGGTTTTATATGTAAAAAGTCTCTTCCTTGATATTCTAATGCTTTAAATGACTGCGTGTATGCTTTATTGTCTGTTTTGTTAATAATTGTTACTTAGAAGTCATGGTACATTTGAAATGGGGCCTTTTTACTGGTCATTCTTAGTCAGTCTCCATTAAGTCCACTAAGGACCTGTATCTCCCAAGTCTTTAACCTCGAAGAGTTTCTATCTTCCATGGCCGTATGATGACCTTCAGCCCTTTTATATAGCCTGTCACTTGAGTTCTGTTTGTTATAAAGTACATGGTGTTCTCATGTTTTCTTCAGTGAGAATTCTCTGATGTTGAATAATTTCTGATCTTAAGACTGGTTTCCTCTGGATGATAATATGATGTTTACAAACATTATTTTTCTGGGAACATAACTTGCCACTTTGTACTGATGAGATTTCTCTTCAGTAATAATTTTCTTAGGATATAACCAGATTTTCCTGGTAAATGGATATGACAGTAAAGAAATCCCAGTATTATATATGTGCCTGATGAGAAAATAGAATTTGTGGCCAGTTTTACTTTCCATTCTAATGAAAATTCTGGCATTCTCAAATTAGTTTCAGCTCTATTAGGTAATAACATGTTGTCTGTTGATGCTTTCTTGTCAGGATACTTGGGTGATGAAAATGGGAAACCTGAATAAGAGGATATCATGGCTTCTCTAGAATTTCTGGCTTCTGTTAGTGAGGTTTAGTTTATCCATGGAAAAGGCCAGAATTTTCTAATGGAGAAAATCTCTTTTTTTAGGAGGTTAGTTCATACGAAAGACTATTATTCTCTGTTTCTCATGTCAAATGTGTCTTAATGGAGAAAGGAATTTTCAAAGAATGGAATTTCTAAGGGAAGAAATGCACGTCTAGCTTTAGTAATAAGCAGGAGTCTCTCTATTTTGTGCTTCATTGTCTGATCATTGGGTGAACAGAAGGTAAAAGAGGAGATTAGGATTCTGTAATACTCCCCAGCTACTGTTAGTAATCTTTACTGTCTGCAAGAGAAAGCTAGGGATTTCCAAATGAACAAAGTATCTCATAGGTCTAGTAGTGCCATTGTAATAATCAAAGTAACATATTGAATGTAATTTTAATATTTAAAAAGTTTATTGTTGTGGGCTATAAAATTAACTTTCAAGTCACAAATCTTAGCTCTTAACAATTAAGTTTTAATCAAAATTTAGATAAAGTGAAAAAAGGAAATGTAGGAAGAAGATAAAATACCTTGCTAAAACAGTCTAATCTGAGTCGGGAACCTTAAATCCTAAACTGACCCAGTTCCCAAAGCCTTCAAGTGTGCAGGAGGCACCAGAGCTCCTGTTCCCCACAGCGTTCACCAAAGCTCCAACCCCTAGAGAGCTCTGCGTGTTTCCCACCACCTTTTTCTTTATTTCCTCCTGCTTTTCACGCAACAGGTGCACAAAATGAGTATGTGTGGTAGAATTAACTCAGGGAGGACAATACTGGTGAATGGATTCTTTCTATATAAAGTGATTCTATTGGTAAGTGACAATTTGAAATCTCACAGATTTACATGCCTCGTCTCCCTGATGAATTATTTCAAATAGTCATCATACATCTCTAAAGATCTCTTATTAGAGGTGCATGTAGTAGTCTCTCGGTGATCGAGAATGACAATTGTCTTTGTGCAGTTTCATCTACGGTGTACCCTCATGTGGCTTTGAAGTCCAAAGACTGAGGCACAGAGTTTGTGACACATGGGGCATGGGACGCCAGTTGTTACAGGAGGTGCGGTTGTGGCCTGGTGTCGGTGTTCACGCGCGGTGGCAAGACGTCGACGTCGCTCATCTTCAAAGGTGGTGGAGGCATGGTTAATGTGGGTTCTCCAGCTGTTTCTGTGAGAGGCAGCGAGTTCCAGTCGCTTTGGTGTAATGCCAGCCCACTTCAAGTTTGACTTTAGCTGATCCTTGAATCTTTTATTTGGTCGGCCTTGTTTCCTGAGTCCAGCTGACAGTTCACCATAGAATACCAGTCTTGGTATTTGCTGTGGGTCCATGCGGATGACGTGTCCAGACCATCGTAGCTGGGTTTTGAGGACCATGACTTCGATGCTGGTGGAGTTGGCTCTGTCAAGGACTTCCTGATTGGTGATTCGGTCCTGCCATCGAATCCTCATGATTGACCGGAGGGAGCGTTGGTGGAATTGCTCCAGCTGTTTCATGTGCTTCCGGTACAGTGTCCATGTTTCACAACCGTATAGGAGCGAGCTGAGGACTACTGCGTTACACACTTTGAGCTTCGTCGCAGTGTTTACTCCTCTGTGTTGGAGGATTTTGGAGTGCAGCCACCCAAGTGCCTGGCTGGCCTTTTTGATCCTGGCATTAATCTTGTGGTCTAGGGACCCGTCGTTGGCGATGGTGCTGCCCAGGTACTTGAAAGTGTTGATGTTAGAAAGCGGTGTGCCGTCAATTGTAATGCACGGCTGGTTCGTTGGCCTCCCTGGTGCAGGTTGGAACAGCACCTCTGTTTTGCTGAGGCTGATAGTCAGGCCAAACAGTTTTGTTGCGGTGGAGAACCTGTCCACAATGGTTTGGAGATGATTTTCTTGGTGGGCCATGAGAGCACAGTCATCTGCAAAGAGAGCTTCCAGGATGAGTGTCTCTGTTGTCTTTGTTTTTGCAGTCAGGCGGCGAGGTCGAATAGTGAGCCATCCAGTCGGTATTTGATGTAGATGCCCAGGTCTAGATCCATCACAGCATGTCGTAATACTTGGGTGAAGGATAGGTTGAATAGTACCGGAGCGAGGACACAGCCTTGTTTCACGCCATTGGAGATGTTGAAGCGATCAGAAGTCTCTCCACCAGATAGGACTTCCCCTGTCATGTCGACATGAAAGAGCTGGGTCAGTTTGACGAATTTTGCTGGGTAACCAAGCTTGCTGAGGATCACCCACAATGCGTCCCTGTTCACTGTGTCAAACACCTTCATCAGGTCTATGAAGACAATGTAGAGTTCTGCTCAAGGCATTTTTCCTGCATTTGCCTCACCATGAAGACCATGTCGATGGTGCTGCGATCTGGTCGGAAGCCACATTGTGATTCAGGCAGGTTCTGCTCTGAAACCGATGACAGGAGTCTGTTGAGTATAACACGGGCGAAGATCGTTCCAGCAGTGGAGAGTAGTGAGATGCCTCTGTAGTTGTCACAGGCTGCTCGTGAGCCTTTGTTCTTGTATAGGGCTACGATGGAGGCATCTCTGAGTTCTGGGGGCATGTCTTCCTCTTCCCATATGCTGGTCTGCACTATGTGGAATGCCTGGAGCGCCTTTCCATTTAAGGCCTTGTACACCTCGGTTGGGATCCCGTCTTTACCAGGTGCCTTGCCTGCACTCATTTGGTTAATGGCTTGACTATGACCAGATCCCCCAAAACAGCACCATCGAACAACTTGCATACAGGCTTCTTTATGGTGCCTTCTCCAAACCAGTTCAGTTTTGTCATTCAGGGAGCTAGCTAGCAAGTTTCTTTTCCTAAAATTACTCCTCCCAATTTTTTTTTAAATCTGGAATTTTACAAAAATTAAAACACCATGTAGGGTTACTATTATTTTTGCATTCTACAATTGAAGAAATGAGGGAATGAGATTTGAAGAATTTAATCAAGAGATTTTATAGCCACTTATCATCCGCTTTAGGTCTCCTACCCTAAGGGGAGGATCTTAAATTTAACAGTTATCAGTGACAAGTGGAGTAGAGACTTGAAGAGCTCCTCTTTTCGTGAATAATCTCAACTTGAATTGCAGTGAAGGAGAAATGTGGCTTGGATTATATATGAATTTCAAAGCATATTTGGCCACTGTTCTATTTTGTTCTCTTAGAAAAAAATCTCCTTGGCTAATGATGGAGGAAAGCTTAACTAAGTGGAATTCAGGAATTCTCTCCTAGGTTTCTTTTCTGCAAATACCTGCTGAATGATTTCTTTTCTCACTTGTTAGTAATATTCTTATAGGTCATGAATAATTGAGAAGGGACAGTAGCCTTCAAGTTTTCAGCATTCTAAGACTTCTTGTTCTCCATGACCTTTCTATGATCATCTGTCCTTATAAACTGTTCCTTGAATCAGTTAGTAATAGCCTATATTATATTCTCAGAATTCTCTTTTTTTGAATAATTTCTGTTCTCAAGAATATGAGTTTCTGCATAGATTATCAGAATCAGGATGCATTCCACTGATGTGTTTACAAATGTTGTTTTTCTAGCAACATGACTTGCTAGTAGGAAGAAAAACCACATCATAATATTAGTTCTCTTAGGTTTTACAAGGACATTTTCCTGATAAATGGATATGACAATCAAGGAATCCCAGATTCCTAAATATGTGAGATACGGTTATGCAAGAGGAAAAAAAGAATTGTTATAAAATCTGTGGCCAATCTTTTGAGTTCTTCTTTTCTATCTCAGGAAAAGTCTGGAGTTTTCACATGAACAAAATCTGAGCTCCATAGAGTCATAACATGAGTATGTGTCTGCTTTGTTTTCTGATCCTTGGCTGATCAGAAGGGCAATCTTGAATCAGAGGAAATCATAGCTTCCCTAGAATTTCTGGCTTTTGTTAGTGAAGTTTAGTGCATCCGTGGGAAAGTCAGCACTTTTCTCAAAGAAAACCTCTTCTTTGTGTAGTAGTTGTGGTGAGGCTTTAGTTCGTTTGATATAGTACTATCCTTCATTCCTTATTTTGGCAAATGTTCCTAAGAGGTGAAAGGAATTTTTCAGTAATATCTCCACTTTTGGTTTCCTCTGGTCTCCCATATTAAGGTGTAGGGTTTATTTTTTTTCTTTTAATCGTCTTTCAAAACACTCTTTCGTATTGGTCATTGCTGTAAGAGCAGTGCCATATATATCTAAAATCCCAAATCCCAAGATAATTCCTATAGTTCTTTCTCTGCAGGTGGATAGCTGTCTATGGGACAAGTCTTTCAGGATTGTGCCAGATTGGTTCTTGCAGATCTTTCAAAGGTTTTTCTGAAACCATCTTGCTAATCATTTCTTATAGATCAATAGAATTCCATCATGAATATGTGCCACAATTTGTTTATCCGTTCCTCAGTTGTTGGACATCTCAGGATTGCTCCAGATTACTGTATTGGCTGTTAGCAGCCAAGTTTTTACAGATAATCATCATCTAATATTGCAGTTTTGTGTACAGTGTCCTCCAGGTTCTGCTTACTTTACTCTGCATCAGTTCTTGCAGGTCTTTCAAAGGTTTTTCTGAAACCATCTTGCTCATCATTTCTCAGCTCCATAGAATTCTATCATGAACATGTGCTATAATTTGTTCATCTCTTCCCCAATTGTTGGACAACCCCCTCAGTATCCAATTCTTTGCCAGTACAAAAGGAGACACTATGAGGGTTTTAATCCAATTGGGTCCTTTCCCCTTTTTAATTGTCTCTTTGCAATATAGACCCAGTAGTGTCATTTCTGCATCTAAAGGTGGTATGCACAGTTTTCTAGCCCTTTGGGTGCAGGTCTAAATTGCCCTCCAGAATGGTTGGGTCAGTTTACAACACCAACAATGCTTGGGTGTCCCAATTTTCTCATGTCCCTTCCAACATTTACCACTTTTCTTTACTGCTATATTATCCAATCTAGTAGGTATGAGTTTGTACCTCAGCATTGTTTTAATTTCCATTTCTTTAAGCAGTAGTGATTTAGAATATTTTATATGATCATTGATAACTTTTCTTCATCTGAAAATTGCTTGCCCATATCCTTTGAGCATTTGTCATTTGGGGAATGGCCTTTTTGATGTCTTATAAATTTGACTATTTTTTTTTAATTTGAGAAATTAGACATTTATAGTGATATTTATTATAAAAATTTCCGAGTTTGTTTCCCTTCTAGCTTTATTTTGTATAAATTTTTTTTAAAATATATTTTATTTGATCATTTCCAAGCATTATTCGTTAAAGACATAGATCATTTTCTTTTCCTCCCCCCCACCCCCCATAGCCGACGCGTAAGTCCACTGGGCATTAGATGTTTTCTTGATTTGAACCCATTGCTTTGTTGATAGTATTTGCATTAGAGTGTTCATTTAGAGTCTATCCTCTGTCATGTCCCCTCAACCTCTGTATTCAGGCAGTTGCTTTTTCTCGGTGTTTCCACTCCCATAGTTTATCCTTTGCTTATGAATGGTGTTTTTTTCTCCTGGATCCCTGCAAGTTGTTCAGGGACATTACACCGCCACTAATGGAGAAGTCCATTACGTTCGATTATACCACAGTGTATTAGTCTCTGTGTACAATGTTCTCCTGGTTCTGCTCCTCTCGCTCTGCATCACTTCCTGGAGGTTGTTCCAGTCTCCATGGAACTTCTCCACTTTATTATTCCTTTTAGCACAATAGTACTCCATCACCAACATATACCACAGTTTGTTCAGCCATTCCCCAATTGATGGGCATCCCCTCGTTTTCCAGTTTTGGGCCACCACAAAGAGCGCAGCTATGAATATTTTTGTACAAGTCTTTGTGTCCATTATCTCTTTGGGGTACAGACCCAGCAGTGCTATGGCTGGGTCAAAGGGTAGATATTCTTTTGTCGCCCTTTGGGCATAGTTCCAAATTGCCCTCCAGAATGGTTGGATCAATTCACAACTCCACCAGCAATGAATTAATGTCCCTACTTTGCCACATCCCCTCCAGCATTCATTACTTTCCTTTGCTGTTATGTTAGCCAATCTGCTAGGTGTGAGGTGATACCTCAGAGTTGTTTTGATTTGCATCTCTCTGATTATAAGAGATGTAGAACACTTCTTCATGTGCTTGTTGATAGTTTTGATTTCTTTATCTGAGAACTGCCTATCCATTTCCCTTGCCCATTTATCAATTGGAGAATGGCTTGATTTTTTGTACAATTGATTTAGCTCATTATAAATATGAGTAATTAAACCTTTGTCAGAGGTTTCTATGAAGATTTTTTCCCAATTTGTTGTTTCCCTTCTGATTTTAGTTATATTGGTTTTGTTTGTACAAAAGCTTTTTAGTTTGATGTAGTCAAAATTATTTATTTTACATTTTGTGATTCTTTCTATATCTTGCTTGGTTTTAAAGCCTTTCCCCTCCCAAAGGTCTGACATGTATACTATTCTGTGTTTACCCAATTTACTTATGGTTTCCTTCTTTATGTTTAAGTCACTCACCCATTTTGAATTTATCTTGGTGTAGGGTGTGAGGTGTTGATCTATTCCTAGTCTCTCCCACACTGTCTTCCAATTTTCCCAGCAGTTTTTATCGAATAGTGGATTTTTGTCCCAAAAGCTGGGATCTTTGGGTTTATCGTATACTGTCTTGCTGAGGTCGCTTTCCCCCAGTCTATTCCACTGATCTTCCTTTCTGTTTCTTAGCCAGTACCAAATTGTTTTGATGACTGCTGCTTTGTAATATAGTTTTAGGTCAGGGACTGCAAGGCCCCCATCATATGTGTTTTTTTTTCATGATTTCCCTGGATATCCTTGATCTTTTGTTCTTCCAAATGAACTTTGTTATGGTTTTTTCTAAATCAGTGAAGAAGTATTTTGGTAGTTCAATGGGTATGGCACTAAATAGATAAATAAGTTTGAGTAGGATGGTCATTATTTTGTATAAATTTTTAATTCAGCATCATAAAAATTATTCATAAAAACTGAAATTTCTTGGTTATAAATTCTTCCTTTATCGAAGGACTTCACAAGTAAACTATTCTGTGTTTCCATGTAAATCATATATTTTAACCGTATCTTGGTGTAGGGCAATGATACCCTACAGTAGAGGCCAAGTGCCCAAACAGTAACCCAAGACCTAGTTATTTATAATAAAGAGCCAACATGGCAAATAAACCTGAATACTGAGGTTTTAAGTTTAGAAAAAACATTAACATCTTCTGTCTTTAAAACCATCCAAAATAATAGAACTTTCAATGTTACAAACAACTTTTTTATTGAAAGTTAGTAGTTTGCATTTTGTATACTTCTGAACAATTCATGTGATTTTTTGCTATTGTATACATCCTGATATGTCTAACCATGGGTCATATTCCATCAGGTTGAGAGCAACATGCAGTGCTTAGGTCATCTATTAGTCTGTTTCTAGTGTCAACTTTGATATAATTAAAAAATGAAAACAGTTACTTATGCACATAAAATGATCCACAAAAATTAAGGAACGCAATCCCAAGTGCTTTCATTGACTTAAAATTATTTGCCAGGGAATTCAACACTTTAAGGATTTCATTTCAGATGTTAATGTACTGTCCTTTTTTTATCCCTGCTATCTTTTCAAATATTTCATAGACATCATAGGACTCATTTTTCTAAATAGAGTTTCTTCAAAAGCTCCATTTCCAGATTGCCTTAATCTGACCTGTGTAAGCACGAAAGATCAAGTTCCTCAAATTTGACTTCATCTGGAGAAGTAAGAAAACATGGTATTTGATGGAACTGTAGAAATCTGTTACTAAAATTCCCCTTTGTAGCTGCTACAGTGCTAAAAAATTCCTTGAGATTTTCTGATTACGTGTAGGATTGTCTGAAAATGTTGTAGAATTTTCTAAATGAATTTTTAGATTTGGAAAATATTTTAGATTTCCTCGTTTTCATGTCTTTTTAAAAAATAGTTTTCTCCAAAACCTTTTTTGCTCTTCTTTCTTAAGCCTTGTTGTTTGTTCAGTGCATTGAAATGTAGTGTCAAATCTGTAATAAACAGCTTGGTAAGCTAGGCCATAACATTGAGCTCTGTTTACATTTCTCTTCTTTAAACAGCCTACTTTATCCAAGCAGGGTAGAAATCTTTGCAAGATTCATCTTTTGGTTTGGCACTGGACATTATTGTATATTAGTAAACAATTACGTGAACCCCTCTCCAAGAAGTGCTTGAAACTGCTGTAAATTCACAGCATGAGTCATGATGTAATCCGCCATCTTTGAGGAGATCATCAAATTTTTTGCTATCTTCCCTCGCACAGAATCCTTCTTGATGTGTAATACAATGGAACTGAATGAGTTTCACCAGCTCTTCTCTCAATATCACAAACAGAATAATGCAAAATTAATGCTAGCTTTGTATGATTACTTCTATCGGTGTTTTCATACAAGGATATGCAGTAATAGACTGATGATATCCCCATTTGCCATGTGCTGTACTCCATCTTTTAACAGTATTTTTGCTAAGTGGCATCTCAAGGGATGGGTTGAATAATTATTCAACCAATGAAAAAGGGAATTACTCCCAGACAAGTCACCATTTTGATAATAGCCCTATCAGATGATCTTTTCCAGAAATTTAGTTGTAAAAACTGAGCTTCTGGGAATGATCATTTCATCAATTTCTGTTTAGGAAACTTTTTGGATTCATTTTAACCAAGTCTGGCAACACTTTTGTGGTTGGTGTTAAAAGTATCATCAGATACTTGACGTGCAACATACAACACTTTCATTACACAGAATAATACATAATTCCTTCCCATTATGTTCAATTATTCATTATGTCTCTTTCCGGGACTCTTGAAATGATCTGCCACTATTTGTTTTTGCTTTTTTTGTTGTATTCATTTTTTGGATGTTCAAGACTTGAAGTCTACAAAAACATAAAATTTTATTTAAAAATGATACACCAAATACAAATGTATTCCCACACCAAAAATAGTCAACAGTGTTAATTAAAACTAAAGAAATGGATGTTCTTTGAACTAGTTATCTAAGGTACTGATTCTCAGCTGCAGTTCCTTTTGAATTTTGAATTTCTTGACCATTAGGGCAAGGAAGTTCTATTTGCCATTTGTTTTTGGCTTGCCCTGAAAAAGGGATCTGAGTGCATTTCCTACCTTTGATTCACCTCCACTGTATATGCTTTGGACCTACTTCTTTGTTAATTTGCATCAATAAGATGAAGTGGAGGTGTGGCAAACATTTCCCATACCCAGGAGGCATGGATATCTTGATTATCCATTGAAGCTCTTATTTTCCCAGTAGGAAGAGCCCAAGTTGGTTCATATGGACAGCAGTCATTATACAGTTCCCCCTGACATTGCCCTTACCCTTCCATCTTAGAATGAAAACAGTGTATTGCTTCCAAGGCATAAGAGTGGTAAGGGCTAGGCAATGGGGGTTAAGTGACTTAACCAAGTGTCTGAGGTGAGATTTGAACCCAGGACCTCTGGTCTCTATACCTGGTTCTCAAACCACTGAGCAACCTAACTGTCCCCAATGATTTTCTTTTTTCCAGTTTTTAAAAAATTACTTGCCCTATTCATTGATTTTCATTTTCTCCTTTTTATTGATGTCAAGCTTTCATAGATATAAAAATTTTCCTCCAAGTACTAGTTTTGATATATTGTCTCCTCGTCATTGTCATCAACCATCACTTGATTATTTCTAGTTTTTTTCTTTTACCCATCCTTTTATCATTAGATTATTTAGTATCTTAAATTAAATTTTGATTCCTTTTTTATGGAGATTCATTGGTTATAATTTTTATTGTGTTGTGATCTGGAAAAAGATGCCTTTATTATTTTTTTCTGCATTTGATTTTGAAGTATTTATGCCCAAATACATTGTTAGTTTTTGTGTAGCAGGCATATACTGCTGAGAAGTAGGTTATTCCCTTTTATTGTCATTTAATTGTCTCCAGAGTTTAATATGTTCTGACTTCTAGAATATTTTAATGTTTCCTTCCTTCCTTCCTTCCTTCCTTCCTTCCTTCCTTCCTTCCTTCCTTCCTTCCTTCCTTCCTTCCTTCCTTCCTTCTTCTTTCTTTCCTTCTCTCCTCCTCTCTCTGTCTCTCTGTCTCTCTCTCCCCCCTCTTCCCCCCACTTCTTCCCCCCCCTTGTTTGTTTGTTTTTTACAGATATCTCTAAGGGCAAAGTTGAGGTCTCTGAGTAGTAAAGATTCTCTGTATATGAAACTTGTTCCAGAAGATAGAAACATGTTTGTAAAATCAGTGGTAGCTCTGTTATTCCTTTGGTTTCCAGGGAAAATTTGTGAATTTCAAATGAATAAATTTGTGTAGTTGGGTTAGTGATTGTTTGAAACTGTTTCTTTGCTTATGATGAGGATAACCCTGACTAAGAAGAGAATCATGATTTCCCTAGAATCCCTCGACACTGTTAGTGAACTTTATAGTGTCCTGAGGAAAAACAGCTATTTCCAAATGAAGAAAATCTACTTTCTCTAATAGTAAAGTCAGAGGTGAGTTAGTTTTCAGTAGTATTTCTTTATATTTCTCAGTAAGAGTACAGAAGCATTTTCAAGGAATATATGACTACTGTTCATGAGTTCATTCCCCCCCACACTAATCTGCTCCTAGCCTCCAAGGCATCAGACTTCCTAGAGCTCTTGTTTTCTGTGACTTTTGGATGACCATCTGCTCTTGTAGCCTCTTACTTGAAGTGGTTTGATATATAAAGTAAATTATATTGTCATATTTGAATTCTTTGCTTTTGAATAGTTTGTAATCTTGAGAAAAAAAGGCTTTCCACATAAGATTTCCATAGTAAGAGGGCTTTCCTATATGAGTGATATGGTGCTTATGAGAAGCTGGTGGGAAAAAGAGCTGGGCAGTTGTTTGGGGGGGCATCTGTGGAAGAGGAGAAGAGAAAAGCAGGAGTGGGAAGGAGGAAAGAGAATCCTTGAGGCACAAAGAGCAGGAGGTGGAGTGGAACCTGGGTTGGGAAAGGGAGCTACTACAAATATGGCTTCTCTCCTTTTGTGTGAGAGTAGAGGGCAGGGAGTCCAGAGGGTGGTGGTGGTGGGGTTCTACTTACCTGAAAGGTGCTTGGTTCCTTCTGGTTCGCCAAATATTAGAAGGCAATAGACATCCAAAATATGAAAAAAATGGTGTTTAATGAAGGGGAAAAATACCTTTTCTTAGGTAAGTTCCCTCCCATTCTTCCCTTCAGCTCCCATCTTGGGATTTGCCAATTTATAGTGTAATCCAAGGCCAGGACATCAAAAGAATGGAACCCTGGGGATAGCAGAAAATGCTGGGGAACTACCTCCAGTGTACAGTTTTTTCAAAACACAAGATAACTGTCTGATGCTTTATTGTGTGATCCTTGGGTGATAAGTGGCAACTAAGAGGAGTTCATGCCTTTGGTAGAATTTCTGGCCATAGCAAGTGACTTTCACAGTATCCCAAAAGCTCAATTTCAAATGACGAAAATCTCTGCTTGGTGTCTAGTAGTGATAGGAGGTTTGGTTCATTCTCAGTAACTTTTTTATATTCCCCAGAATATAGGAAGAGTAAAAGGGGAGAGGTGTGAGAAGCATATTCAAAGCATATGTGACCACTGTTGGTCCTGTTTCTTTGTCCTCCCAGGAAGGGGCAGAGATTTTCAAAAGGAAAATATCTGAATTTGCTAGTTCCATGAATGCCTGTTTCATGCTTTAGTGTATTGATTTTTGAGTAATTCTGACTTAGAAGTTATTGTTAGGTGAAAATATTTTCTGTGCTTTTTTTAGGTTATTCTGACATACTATGTTCTAATCTTTAGGAGCCCTCTAAAGGCCCTTGGCCTTCAAGGCTCCAACATTTTTTGAGCTCTTGTCCTCCTTAACCTTTGGATATGAGCTTCTAACCTTGTAGACTCTTAAGTTAAGAGTTTGAGACCAAGTATTTTATATTCTCGTGATATTTCTCTCCTTTGACTTTTCTGCTGTTTGAAAGACTTTACAAACTATAAACAATAAGAATGCTTTTTTCTCCACTTGATATTTTGCTTATAAAGATAATTTTTCTGGGAATGTGAGTTGCTACATGGATTACATTGATGGGTTTTCTCCTCAATGTTAGTTCCCTGAGGTTTTTCAGCAGTTTTTTCTTTTATGTGGATTTTCCAGTAAAGGAATCCTAGATGCAAGCATGTACATGAGGAGAAGGAATGTCATAAAGTTTGTGCCCAATCTTTCTATCTTAACTTTTTTACCAAGAGACATCTTGGATCCTTACATGAAGAAAGTGTCTCTGTTTTTGATGCTTAATTTTTGATCTTTGGGTGGTGAGAAGGGGAATCATAAGCAAAAGGAGATCAATCTTTCCCTAGAATTTCTGGGCAGTGTTGTTGAACTTCATAATATCCTAAGGAAAAGCAGATATTTTTAAATGAAGATTTCTTTCAGGTTTCGTAGTAGCATGAGTAGTAGTCAGTTCATTGTCATACAAAAGTATGCTACTATTGTTAGTTACTATCTTTGTACTTCCAGGAAATGGCAGTGGTTTTCCAATACACAAAGTTTCTTCCAGGTTTAGTAGTGCCATGGATGCCTGCTTTTTTATATCTTTGGTCTTCTTTGTGTGTAATAGTGAGTTACAGGTCATGGATAGGTGAGAATTTACAAACTTGGCCTTTTTACAGGCTACTATAACAGTACATTCCTACTTCCATGGTCATTCTAATTGTCCTTAGCCTCCAAGGTTACAGCCCTTTAGGAGTTCCTCTCCTCTACACTTTGGGTGGCCTTTTCCCCTTCTAACCTATTTTTTTGGAATGTACATTATATTCTCATGTGTTTTCTCTATTGTGAATTTTCTGATGTTGAATAATTTCTGATATTATGGGGAAAAAATTTCACATAGATTTAAAAATGAGGATGATTTTGGATGTGAAATGCTGTTTACAAACATTTTTCTGGGAATATGACTTGCCTCTTAGATTGCATTGATAATAATGTTTCCCATCAGTTTTAGTTCTCTTTCATTTTATTAGAATATTTTGTGGTAAATGAATATGACAATTAAGGAATTTAGTATTTCTAATTATTGGATATGTGCAGCAGGACAGAAGGATTGTTATAGAATATGTGGCCAATCGGTGTGTCTTTCCTTGATACCCCATGAAACCTTTGGGTTTCTCAAGGGAGCTAAATCTCACCTGGATAGAGGTAATACTATCAGTTTCTATCTGTTTCTTATCTTATTGTCTCCTCCTCCTTGGGTGATCAGAAGGGAAAACTTGACTACATGGCTTCCCTATCTGTTAATGACATTTAGTGTATCCCTAGGAAAGAGAGAACTTTTCTTTTCTAATGGAGAAAGACTCCTCTTTGTCTAGTATTGCCATGAGTAATTAGTTATTGCCAAATAATATTACCCTACATTTCTTATTAGGGCAAATGTACCTAAGAGAACAAAGGGATTTTCAAAGAATATCTTGCCTCCTCTTTTATCTCCCAATTTTAAGGGTAGTGATTTCTGATGTGCAAAATATCACTTCTAAGTCTAGTAATAAACATGAGTGTATATTTTGTGTTTCATTGTCTGATCTTTGGATCATAAGGGGGATAGTGACTAAGAAGATATCAGAATTCCCTAGAACTCTGGGCCACTATGAGTGACCTTTATTGTATCCCAGGGATAGACATGGATTTCCAAATGAACAAATGGTCTTCTAGATCTCATAGTGTCAGGGAAGTCTTAGTTCATTTTATTGTGTAGTTGAAATGTGGGGGGGAAAAGACAGTTGAGAATTTTGCAACATTTTCTAGCCATTTAATATTCTTTTTCATCCTCCCACCTTAAGGGAAGGCTGTCTTAAGTTATATTATATCATGGATATTTCACCTAGTGACATGAAGGGCTGGTCTTTGGTGAATAATCTGATTCTGAATTGCAGTAAAAGGGAAACTAGGCCAGGAATTGAGAAGGATTTCAAAGAATATTTGGATATTTTGTGGGTTGTGTTTTGTTCTCCTCCAAAAAAGAATGGATTTTCAATGAATGAAATGGTCTCCTATCTTTTCTATGAAGGGAATGTGCATACTAAAGATTATAATCTAATTTTTAAGGAATGTCAGAGGAAGATTTTTTAAAAAAAATCAGTTGACAGTCTTTGTGTCTTTGGTTGTATACCAGGAAAAATTGTGAAATTTCTATAAAGTAAGACTTGGCTAATTTGAGTAGTAGAGTGAGTGTCTGTTTCAGACTTTATTATATTATCTTAATACTTCGCTGAGGAAAAGGGCAACTTGCCTTAAAGGACATCATGTTTTTCCTAGATTTCCTGGCTACTGTTGGTGATCTTTATATTATCTGGTGAAGCAACAAATGTTTTGAAAATCTTAGTTGTCTTTTCAGGATTTAGTTATTTCCTTCCATTTTTCAAAGAGATAGAAGAGGGAGAGCAGGAAAGCATTTTAAAAGCATATGAGACCACTTTTCACATTAGTGTCTTTCTTCTTCCTTCCTGGGAAGGCAGTGGTTTTCAAATGGAAAAATTCTCTCCGTTGGATGAAACTTTTTCTACCTCTGTATCTTCTTACTTAAATTATTTTGATTCAAGGTACATTACATTCTAATGGTTATTTTATTCTCCAGTTGGAATTTTTGCAGTTGAATAATTTTTTTATCTTAAGATAGAATTTTTGACTTGCCACGTTTATTACACTGATATAATTTCTCTTCAAAGTTTCTTCTCTTGATTTTATTAGCAGACTTATCTGGAAAATTAATACAACAGTTATAGAATCCTGGATTCCTAAGTATGGTACATATATGAGGAAATTTTTATGGAATCTGAGGCCAATCTTTGTTTCTTCCCTTTGTATATCAGGAAGCTTCAGGGATTCTCAGGGGTGCAAAATCTCAGCTGGGTAGAGCAATAACACAGGTCACTATCTTTTTAATGTTTCATTGCTGCATCTTTTGATGATTAGAAGGGTAAACCTGAATAAGGGGAGATTATGCCCTATGCCCTTCCTAGAATGCCTGGCTGTGGTAAGTGACCTTAATGGCTTCCCAAGGAAAAGGATGTATTTTCAGATGGAAGAACATCTCTCCTATGTCTAGTTGCACAAGCAGTGCTTGATTTATTCTCAATAGTATTTCATTACATATCAGTTTTGGCTAAAGGCACAGAAGAGAGAATCGTTTTCAAACACGATCAGTATTAGTGATCTCAGAAAAAGTCTGAGCTTTTCCACTGTAAAACATTTTTCCTGGGTTTAGGGTCTGCTTCATTCTTTCTTGTCTGATTTGTGAATAATAGTGTCTAAGTGGTCAGATGTTTCTGATGTAGTAAATCTCATTCTCCAGGAACACCCAGTAAAGAGAGGCAATTGGTTTCCAACGTTCTGGCCACCTTAGTGCTCCTATCCTCTATGTCCTGTGGATTAACTCCTGTCCTTGAAGCTTCTAACTTGAATTAGTTTGATATAAAGTATATTACATTGTTGTGTTTTTTCTCCGGTGTAAATATTCTCCTTTTGAATACTTTTAAATCTTAATATAGAGACTGTCTAAATAAAATATGAGAATAGGAATCCTTTCCTTTCCAGATCACATTTCTGGGTGTGTGACTTGCCACACTGATTACACTGATAAATTTTTTCTTCAATTTTACTTCTCTGCTTTTATTAGCAGATTTTTCTGGTAAATGAATCTCAGATGCCTCAGTGTGGGAAATAAATTCAAGAGGAGAAGGATTGAGCTGATATCCGTGGCCAATCTTTGAGTCTTTACTTTTATCCTAGGAAATGTGTGGGATTCTCAAGTGAGGAAAATCTCCGCTTGATTGAGTAATAACATGGTTGTCTGTTTGATGCCTTATTGTCTTATCTTTGGGTCATTAGATGTGATAACATGCCTAAGAGGAGATCATCCATCCCTAGAATTCCCTAGAATTCCTTTATAGTATCCCTAGGAAGAGTAGAAATTTTCAAATGAATAAAATCTCTCCTAGATTTAGTATTGTGAGGAGGGGGCTTAGTTCCTTTTCAATAGTATTTCCTTCCATTCCTCAGGAGGGTAAGGAGCGGGAGGAGAGAAGCGTTTTGAAAGCTTTTGTGACTATTGTTAGTGACCTTTATTCTGCCTTGAAAAGGCAGGATTTTAAACATAAAATATTTCAACTAGGTTTACTAGCGCTGTGAATGCCAGAATCATGCTGTATTGTCTGATTTGTGATTAATTGTGATTTACAGGTCATGGGCAAGGTGAGAACAAGTTTGATCCTGATCTTTATAGTGACTTAGTAAGGGCCCTTGGACTCTTACCACTCCACCTTTTTAAGAACTCCTGTCTTTCATGACCTTTAGATGATCATCTGCCCTTGTAGCCTATTCCTTGAATAAATTTGATACAAATTACATTTCATTTTCCTGGTTTCCTACAGTGTGAATTTTCTCCTGTTTAATAATTTCTGTTCTCAGAAAAAAAGATTTTACACATAGATTGCAAAAATAAGTATGCTTTCCTCTGTGGACGGGACGTAGGTTGCTTACAATCTTTACTTTCATGGGAACGTAACTTGCCACGTTTATTATCACTGACTACATTTATTGCATCATCTTTTTGGTTTTTATCAATAGATTTTTCTGGTAATTGGATAGGACAGTAAAGGAATCTTGAATTCCTTAGTATGTTAGTTAGGTGCAGGAGGAAAGAAAAAGTGTTATAGAATCTGGCCAATTTTTGAGTCTTTCCCTTCTATCACAGAAATTCTTTCAGATTCTGAAGTGGGCAAAATTTTAGTTTGATTGATCCTTGGTTGATCTGAAGGTTAAAGTTGATTGGGAAATGACATTCATCGTGTCTGTGGGAGAGGCAGGAATTATTTTCTAATGGAAGAAGTATCTCTGTCTAGCAGTGTCATGGGTGTTCTTGCCAAATTGTATTAATCTATATTCTTCATTAGAGGTATTGTGTCTTAGAGTTGAAAGGAAATTTTAAAGAATATCTAGCCATTTATTGATATTATTTTCATTCATAAGTCGAGTTGTGTCATGAAGTGCTAGTATTCATTAAATAATCTAATGTTGAATTGTACTGAAGGGGAAATATGGGTAGGTAGGAAGATGGATTTCAAAGGTTATTTTGTGTGTCTTGTTTGAAAAAATTTTACCCCCCCCCCAAAAGAATGGATTTTCAAATAAAAGGGGTGTCCCAGAACTCCTAGAAAGCATTAGTTAACTGTCAACTTGTGTAAGATTCTTAGAATGTTAAATATTTGCAAGAAAACATAAAATGTTTTTATATAATCAGTAGCCACCCTTTGTGTCTTTATTTTCTATGACAGGAAAAATTTGTGTTTTTCAAATGAAGAAAGGATTTTTGTCTTGGTTGAGTTAGTAGCATGAGTCTCTTTTTTTGTTACCCTTTTTCCCAATCCTTGGGTGATGACAAGGAGAAATTTTACTCACAGAAGATTTTGCTTTTCCTTAAATTCTTGACAATGATTAGTGATCATTATTTTTAAATAAGGAAAGTCTCTCCTAAGTATACTAGCACATAGGCAGGTATTAATTCATTCTAAATAGTATTCCCTTACCTTCCTGAGTTGACTAAATTAGAGAGAGGAGAGCTCAGTTAAATAGTACCATGATTTTTTCTCTATTTCATGTTTTATTGTAATTGACCCTTGATTGATGAGAAGGAAAAATTTGAGTAAGAGTTCACCCATTTACATAGAATTCCTGACAACTGTTAGTGTTTTTGTAGTATCCTCTTGAAAAAGATTATTTTCTGGTGAAGAAAATCTCTCGTAGTACTGCAGGAGATGGTTCATTTTCCATAGTATTTCCTTATACAGTAGTGGGGAAAGAAGAGAAGCATTTTTAAAGCTTCTTTCATGTTGGATATTCATTTTTGTCTTTTGTCCTATTTCATTAAGTTTTCTTCTTAGTGATCTTAATCTCAGAAAATTGCAGTTGTAGGTCCTGCATCTACCCAAGTAGAATCTGTATCGACATGAGGTTTTCCATCTGATCAGATTCTAGTGACATCATGTCAGGTACCGTAACCTCTTCCTATCCCTTTTCTTTTCCTTTTTTCTTTTCTCGAATATCTAATTCTTCCAAAAATGGCTTCAAGTCTTAACCTCTTGCACCTCATTACAAAGGGATCATTAGGATTTGGCCTCCCTATTCCAAGTGTCCCATGTGTTCCTCCTCTTAGGCTAGCCTAGCTCTCAGTTTTTTCTCAGTCCTTTATTTTTTCAGTTGTATCTGACTCTATGATTCCATCCCGGGCTTTCTTGGTAAAGAAATTCCATGATCCCTCCCGGGGCTTTCTTGGTAAAGAAATTTCATGATCCCTTCTGGGGCTTTCTTGGTAAAGAAATTCCATGATCCCTTTCGGGGCTTTCTTGGTAAAGAAATTTCATGATCCCTTCCGGGGCTTTCTTGGTAAAGAAATTCCATGATCCCTTCCGGGGCTTTCTTGGTAAAGAAATTCCATGATCCCTTCCGGGGCTTTCTTGGTAAAGAAATTCCATGATCCTTTCCGGGGCTTTCTTGGTAAAGAAATTCCATGATCCCTTCTGGGGCTTTCTTGGTAAAGAAATTTCATGATCCCTTCTGGGGCTTTCTTGGTAAAGAAATTTCATGATCCCTTATGGGGCTTTCTTGGTAAAGAAATTCCATGATCCCTTCCGGGGCTTTCTTGGTAAAGAAATTTCATGATCCCTTCCGGGGCTTTCTTGGTAAAGAAATTCCATGATCCCTTCCGGGGCTTTCTTGGTAAAGAAATTCCATGATCCCTTCCGGGGCTTTCTTGGTAAAGAAATTCCATGATCCTTTCCGGGGCTTTCTTGGTAAAGAAATTCCATGATCCCTTCCGGGGCTTTCTTGGTAAAGAAATTTCATGATCCCTTCTGGGGCTTTCTTGGTAAAGAAATTTCATGATCCCTTATGGGGCTTTCTTGGTAAAGAAATTCCATGATCCCTTCCGGGGCTTTCTTGGTAAAGAAATTTCATGATCCCTTCCGGGGCTTTCTTGGTAAAGAAATTCCATGATCCCTTCCGGGGCTTTCTTGGTAAAGAAATTCCATGATCCCTTCCGGGGCTTTCTTGGTAAAGAAATTTCATGATCCCTTCTGGGGCTTTCTTGGTAAAGATACTGAAGTAGTTTTCCATTTCTTCAGCTCATTTTAAAGAAACTGAGGCAAATTTGCTCAATCTCACAGACTTGAACTCAGGATGATGAGTCTTCCTGGCTGCAAACACAGGGCAGTATCCTTTAGTTGTGTTTTTAGTAGTGAATGACTGACACAGTAATACCCTAGTACAGACACGATTCCAGGAAATTGAGCATTTTTCTCATATTTTCTGGTGACTTTTTTGTCCTGCTAGCTGGTTTAACATCCAGCTACCTATAATTGGGATGCAAAAAAAGATATTGATGCCAGCTGTAAAGATAAGAGTGTGTATATTTACAAAGGGTATAGGGAGGATATAAGAAAACTTTTTAATTGTAATTAGGTACTTAGTACCCTCTAGGACAAACATTTCCCAATTATCTCATTTTGTGCTTCATCCATTATGCAAGTCTGTCAAAAGAGCTCTATTCCTTTAAGGCAATTGATTAACATTGACCAGTTTTTCCTCACTTTCAGTTCAAAGTAATGGAGCGAGATTAACAACACAATTATTTGCAGTGGGTTGTGTCTGTTATTTAATTAAAATAAAATAAAGATGTCCATGAAAAACCACTTGTTTTCATGGAGAACTCAGGAGAACTGGGACATTTTGTTTCATATACCAGTAATTTTGTGCCTCCCCCTTTCCCCCTGAGATCCCTGCCAGATGTTAGGGCCTTATTCATCTGGAATTATAAAATATCAGATGACTTTTTCTCCATAAACTTTTTGTGTAAGGTGGAGAATGTGCCAATTTGTCATGATGGCAAGAGCTCCAGAAGCATCCTCAATGATGGTGGTATGTGAGAGTGTATTTTTCTTTACTCATCATATAACCATTTACATTCTGTATTTGTGGGTTGGGAAAATTGGGATTGGCCAGGGAAAAAAAAGAGAAAGGAAGAATGAAGGGATAATTAAGAAATATCCTTCAATTGGCAATCGAGGCAATATTTTTAGAGTCCTTTTCCCCCAAAGTGCTATACCTATCAATGTGATACCCATTAGTTTGTCTATGTTTTTTCTGTGAGTGGGTCCAAAGTATGGCCCTGCTTTTCTACAAAAGGGGTTTGATGCCTATGTGAGAAGACTGCCTTACAGCATAGAAACCTGTATATCTCCTACTCTAGAAGCACGACATTGTGTGAGAGTACCAGGACACTAAGCTATTTTCAGGGAAAGAATGTTCTCCCTTCACTGCCTTTGCTTGAAAAGTTAAGCAATTGATACATTTTTAATGATCAGATCCCTTGGAGATTTTCAAGAAGGGCTTTAGCTTTAAGCAAGGAGAACCTCTGAAACAGGACTCTCCATGGCTTTTTGTCAGATTGATATGTTTGCCTTAGGCGGTGCTATTGGCCAGAAAACAATTTGACTATGTTAAAATCCAAGGCAGATGGGTTTCTGAAACTCCAGAGGGAACAATTCATAGGTAGCTTTCAAGCAAACTGAATCTGACGGTTACTTAGAATGGTTTGGATTATATAGCAATGATACCTTATTAATAGAATGAATAGCTTTTTGAATTCCATTCATAGGAAATGATGGCTCAGAAAGAGCTAGACTGTCCTGTGTCCTACTGAAAGCATACGGTTTTAAAGGGAAAATCCTATGGTAAAGTTTACTTGTTAACTGGATTTATAAGGTTTGTGCACAGAGAGTATGTATTCCCCCAACGGGCAAGTGCCACTTTATGAGACAATCCTTGTTGAATCCATAAACTTCCCTGAGAGCCTTCGGGCCCATGAAAACAATGTGGAGAAAGGGGAGAAATAGTCCAATGTGACAATGAGGAACCTACTGTATCATGCTCCAGTGATTGTCTTACAGTGGGGGTACTCCCTGGGTATAGCTGAAATTCTAGCTCATATCTCAGGAAACGCAAGAGAAAAGACTACACTCTGGTATTGGGGATTCCATTCTTCTTGTTGTTTTTTGATTGTTCTAAACTGAATAACCTACCCCCCAAAGATAATCCTAAGCCAATAAAAAAATGTTAAAAAAGATTTCACATAAAACTATTAATATTAACTCTTTCTGATTTGTAATTTATGAGAATGTGTGTTTTAATGAAAGCCAAAATGTCCTGTTTGCTTCAATGTATGCATGGGAGCTCTTGGGGAGAGAGTGGAGCATTCGATGCTATCCTTAGAAGTCAGTGTGATGCAGCCCACAGGGATGAATTTGGAATCAGAAAATAGTGAGCCTCACTTTGCTCATTCTATTGTATGATACTAAGGTCCCTTGAACCATACTGAATTAATGTATTATTATTCCTACCCAGTTTCAATCATTTTATGTTTCCATCATTAGTCATAATGTGTCTAGTTTTTATCCCTTCATGTGTGTATGCACATGTCATTGTATTTTTCACATTGCTCATTTCTTATGGTAAAATAAAATTTTATACTTATATCTTACTTAGATGTTTTCCAGTTTTTTGCTTTTATGAATGAATAATAAACTTGTTCTTAATATGGTTATTTTGTAAGGTCTTTTGAATAATGTAAGATCCTAGATAAAGCCAGGAGGGAATTCTCATAGGCCATCTAGTCCCACTCATCATTTTACAGATGAGGAGATTGAATCTCTAGAAGTGAAGTGACCTGACCGGGTCACACAGATCATAAATATCAGAGGTAAGTATTGAATCTAGGTCCTCTCACTCTGAAAACATTCTTCTTTCCCTTGCACATTACATCCTAATAGATGGATCATAAGGTATGAATAGTTCTGTTATTTGAAAAATTTAAAGCAACTAAGTATATGATAAAATTCTTAAAAATCGAAATGCCAGTAGGGCATTAAAAATGCCTAAGTAAATGCAGAAGCACAGGAGCTATGAAACATAACGTTTATTGACCACAGCGAAATAAAATGGCAATCAGTATTAGGACCTTTGAAGAAAGGGTTTGGAAGTGAATTGGATGTTCCAATAAAATTCAAAGTGCTATCTAAAATAAAAGATTCAGAAAATAAAATATTAGATTAAATAGGTGAAAGCAAAATGAAAAAGCTGAGTTTTAACTCATAAACAGATAAAGCATTGCCTAACCAACTTAAAAAAATCCTTACCTTCTGTCTTAGAATCACTAGTAAGTATTGGTTCCAAGGCAGAAGGGAGCAGTGTAAGGGCTAGGTAATTGGAGAAAAGTGTCCTTCTGAGGACACTCTCCAAGGCCAGTTTTGAACACAGGATCTTATGTCCCCAGGCCTGGATCTCTGTCCACTGAGCCATCTACCTACACCATCTAATCTAATTTTTAGGAGAGGAAAAGCAAATTGTCAAGAAAAACTTAATTTGGAATAATTGTGTAAAAAATGAAATTAGAAGAAATTATGTTTCCCAATTATATGATAATAAATTTGATTATAAATGAAATTGATGAATTTACAGAATAAAAGATGCTCAGATTAATGAATGAGAAAAGAGGATTTTTTCTTTTTCTGTTGTTTGCTCATATTTACCCCTTCTTTACTCCCTGCAGTTGCCTGCACTTTTGTTCCTCATTGTTTTGTGGTTTGGGGGTTTTCTGTCAGCCTTCACCCATGGAGCTTTTGCCAGCAGTCTTGTGGGGGAGGTATGTTGGAGCTTGAGCTTCCCTGCCCTCTGGAGGCTTTGATGGGATTAAGTCCAGCTGGGTTGCTTTATGTGCCCTGAGGCCAAAACCTCCTGGAAGGCTGGAGCAATATGGAATGTCTCTGCTGCTACAACTAGGCTCCCTCCAGAGCAGCACCTTTGCCCTCCCAGAGGTTCCAGCTGCTGATGGAGGATGGAGGCTTAGTGCTCTAGGTGGGGAAGGGGTCCTGGGACCTTCCTTCTTCCTTCCCCTTAAACCTGTTCTCGAATTCTGGCTTTTGGGGGAATACCTTTTAAGTTGAGTCTAGCAGGAGGTTTCCTTGGCTCTGTCTTGTTGTTAGGTTTGATTTTCAGTCCCCCAGGAGCATTTAGTTTATAATCAGTAAGGAAGGGTTTTTAGAGGTCTGAAGTTTTGGTGCCTTTACACCACCATCTTGACTCTTTATCTACAGCACAAAGTTAATGTTGATCACTTAACCAGGGAGATGCAGAACAAAAGAAATTAAAACTAGCTCGATATCGCTATTAAATATCACAAAAATACTAACAAAGAATCTAGAGGACCATTGCAAATAATGTACCTTATGTTATTAAATACAAGAAAAGTCTCATGATTGTATCAGTAGCTACAGAAAACTATTTCAATAAACTAGCATCCATTCCTGTTCAAAATACTAAAAAATCTAGGTATCTCCTTAATATGATGAAGAGTATAGTATAGAAAATAGTCAGCATATTGTATGAGGAATATTCATTTGGTCAGAATTAAAGCCAATTGTCAATTTTTACAATTAACATGTTAGATGCTACCTTTTTCAGTAAGACAAGTAAAACTGAGGCTTAAGGGCTAGACAGTGGAGGGAAAACAAAGCCCCTTTTGAAGATGTTATAAAGGAACTTGGAGAACTTTGACTATTTGTTTCCCCCCCAGCATAACTTTCATTCCCACCTAGGACTTGAACTTCAAGCCTTGTTATTGTTGACTCTGATCCGGTTTCCAGATCTACATTCCTACCATTATCTGTTCTCTACACTAGGCTACTATCTATGTAATCTCTATCCACATCCTGACCCATAATTAGATGTGCTGTCAACCCTCTATTGAGAGTTACTATTGTTTTTCTTTCTTTTACTTCCATTCCCAGTGCCAAGCCCTGTGTTTGTAATATAGCAAATACTCAATAAATGCTTTTAATTCATGGATTGGAGTAAAAAATGCTAACACTATAGTAAAGTAAGAGAGTGCAAAATTAAACTATAAAAATCACCCAATCTTCCTGTATATTATTAAAAATCCCAGAATTAAGAAAAGTTCTACCTTGCCATTCCATATAATTAAAAAACTATTTAATATCTGAAAGTCCTTTGCCCTATACACAGCAAAAAAATTATAAGCAAAGTTATAAAACATTCTTTATAGACTAGGTATAAATAATTTTAATGACAGTAATTTCTCATGATTGTGCCATGACAATATAATAAAAACTAAAAGAAAATTTCCGATCCAAACTATGAAGGAATTGCTTTATGGAGGTGTAAATATAGTAATAAAACTCTTTGGAAGGAACAAAGGTCAAGAACCCCAGTGGAAGTATAAAAAACCAGGAAAGGGATTGGTCCTCATTTAGATATCATAATTTACTTTCAAACAGTCATCATAATAGTATTTGGTTCTTGTTAATTGAAAATATTTTTTGATCAGCAGAATAGTTTAAGCTGACAATACACGGTAGGAAACAGGCATAATGTTGGTAAACCCAAAGACACTTAATTTCTGAAGGAATGACCATTTGATAGGAATTTATAGGAAAATTAGAAAGCAGTTTGTGGAAAATAGGTTTAGATCGGCATCTCACACCATACACTTTAGTAAGCTTTGAATGAATGCAAGACCTAGTGATAAATGGTAATACTATAAAAAATATTAAGAGTGGCAAGGAAGGAGTTATGTTTTAAAACTGACCAGAGGAAGAACTTTTATCAAATTATCTGGATGAAATTCTAGAAGGGTTACAGTTATGTTTACATACATTTGAAAAGTTCTTGTACAAATATATAAGAACAGGAGCCATCTGCAGTAGGAATATGGTCAAAGCAGTACTCAAAGAAAGTAATTAAAGTTCTGTAAAAATGCTGCAAATCACCAAGAATAAGAGAGTTAAATTAGTAGCAGTTCGTAGGTTTTCCTTGATATTCATCCAATATACTTCAAAGGAGTTGGAAAAATAACAAATGTGTGTGTGTACACACACTCTCTCACACACACACACACACACACACACACAAATAAATACTGATCCAGCTGGACCTCTTATGGTTTTTCTCAAAAGAAACCTGACAACTAGGAAACCTGGAAGATTTTCAATAAATGTCTTATGTGCAAAATTCTACTACACCAGGTACTTTGGCTTCAAAGAGGAATATGATCCAGCCTCTATCCCTGTGAAGCTCACAGTCCTCTAAAAAAGATAAAACTTTGAATATGTATCACAATAGAACAGTAGTATGCAGAATCTGAAGAGGGATAATGTTTTCAGCTTGTGGGGGGTATCAGAGAAGGCTTTGAAACACTGGAACTTGCCCCATAAGTATGAATAGGTTTTTAATGGACAGAAATGGGAAGGTGGAATTGGCCAAGATAATGAGTTCAGTCACTGTGGAGTAGAAGACTTTGGCAATATATGAAAATATGTGTTTTAAAGCTAGAAACAGAAATTTGAATAGGAGAAGCCAAAGTCCTAGGACAGAGAAGTTGGAGAAAGGTGGTCTGATGCCACCCAGTACTGGCTTCCTTAGCTAAAAGTAAAAAAGTAGGCTTAAGGATGATCTAAAGCAAGCAGATCAAGGGAGGAAAGGCTGATTAGTCTATCCTGGAGGAGTTAGTTAATCCTTCACACAGTTTTGGGGAAAGGGTGTGTTTTTAATTCTGTAAGGCCAATTTAACAGTCCTTTGAAAAGGGACCTCATTCATGTGAATGGTTAGATTTGATTTCTGGGTTTTGTTGATATGATTATGGTTCCTGGAGCATCTAATCCTCTTCCTACTGGATTGCTTAGCTCTTCCATGAGCCAGAACATCAAAGAAACCCATAGACCTAAGGGCTATTAGATGGGTATTTAGATTAAATAATGGAGTGGTACAATGGGTTGATTAAGGTTTTTTGAGGGTTTTTAGTTCAATCTTCACCTGTGACAGCTTTATTGTCCTTAGCTATCAATGTTCTTTTCCTAGGCTTATTTTCATTATCTGTGATGAGGGAAGAATATTGTTTATGCATCTCACAGGAAACACTTTGCAGACTTTAAAGTCAAGATTCTAGGGACATTTTGGCCACCTCCAGACCAGACCCTCAGCATTGAACCCATCTGCAGGTTGACCTTGAGCCTGGGTCCATCTCAAATGTGAAGCTACCAATCTAGCTATTCTATTAAAACTCTGGTTTCTCTTATATCAAAGGCCTGTCTGGTTCTTAAGTTCTCTTGGAAATTGAATACTTTCCTTAAACGCTAATCCACATGATTATAACTCCACTGTTCCTCCGGGTCCCAACTAATCTGCCTTGACCGGACCTGGTATGGTCAGTTCAAAGGAATGTGAAGAAGTGGGATAAGGAGAAGGGGATTATGACCTGTAGTTTCAAGTGCTAGTGGGCAATCTGGTGAGGAGGATCCTTAGGTGCAGGGTTTATAAATGTAGTTATTCTCAAATATTCATTGGTTATGGTTAGTAATAGTACTTTGTATTAGAGACAAACATCAATATTGATGCCAGTTGTGGATTCTGGAGAATTGATGGGAAAAAAATCAACATTTGATTTGGCTCCACAGAGCAATGCTAAGTTCAGTCATCTGAAGTGCTTAGTTATTGACGCCTGATTACCATGTGGCTCAATAATAATTGTGTATCTCATTACACACATATCACAGCAACTTAGTTTTAGAGTCTGTAATTACAGCACTCCACTGTTAGGGTAAGGATGAAACTTGGTGCTCAAACAATATAGTCATCCGCACTGTTTCCCCCCTCATGCATGGAAGACTGTTGCTACAAAATAAAGAGTTCTGAACAATTACTGACTTTGTCAGAATTTTTTGAATTATATGGATGTTTGTCACTCGGTTTAGAATGACGAAACTGCACTCAGCCGACATTTCCTTGCCTCGGTTGGGGGAAAGCAATGAGTTTATGGTGCCATGCTGGTCATAACATTTAAAGGTGTTTTGCATCTCATATGAGAGTTTTTATTGAGAAGAGCAATAATTGCATAAGTTGGGCAAATGAGGATATTGTTCATTGCATGATTCCTTTGTAATATAAACAAAACAGGTATGCAGTTATTAGCTTGAATGACTAAAATTTGCTTCCATCTCTGAAATGTTCATGAACTAAGTCAGATTCTACATTGATTCAAATCATGTACACCAGAGGAAGGCATCTAACATGTGGCCACTGGGCCGTGTGTAGCCTATTCCCAAGTGGTGCTGCCTGAGCCACATTCAAATATAATTCAGAAAATTTTAATGCTATAAATAATATGCAATCATGGTTAATAAAATGTTTTCAAAGTCATTTCATATATTCGCAGCATAGGTCCTTGTCTACTGATTAGTGGCTTATGTTTCTATATGAATTTGACACTACAGATATACATGTTGGAAAATGGGGCATACTAGTTTCTTGCTAACTCTAAAGAAAAGTGTACAACCAAGGGAACCATTTTAAAAGGAACCATTCAGCAGCCACACTTCATGTGTTGCTAAATATAAATAGGGTGTTGATACAGCTCTCCGAAGCTTCCCTAGTACCCCACATTTCCATTTACTAATTATTTGATTAAACCATCTTGAAAATCTAGTTTACCATAAACAGTCATCATTTGAATAAGGACTAGGAAATATATACTTGGCAATAGTAGTTAGCAATCATATAGTAGATTTAGGTTTGCAAAACATTTCAGAAATACTACTTTTCCTCTGTTACAGGGAGATGGGGACTATTATTCTCTTTTTATAGATTAAGAAACTGAGTCATGCAGTTTTCTAGCATTACATACCTGATAAGCATCTGAGTCTGGATTTTAATTCAGATCTTCCAGATTACTGGTGAGAAACTTTCTGTCATAACACCTAACTACCTATCATTTCTCTGAGGCTGGTGCATCAGGTGCCGTATCATTAAACTCCTTGAAGAAGCACATCTTTAATAGAGAATTTAAAAAAGGGAGCAAAGTTCAAAAACTAATCAGCATGTAATCCAGATTGAATCAATCACCAGGACTGGGAAGGGAAAGGGAAGGGGGTACAAAAAGTTTTATTATATAATTTGGGAAAATTTATTTTGAAATTTCCTAATACATGTAATTGGTAAAAAATCAAATTAAAATCTGAATAAACCTAATCATTGAAAAAGTGTGATGTTATATGCACAAGGCTCCACCTACACTGTTGTTCTCCTCCCTCCTTGTCTCAGTTTTGGAAAGAGACCTTGAACGGAGCATTCTCTTATCTCTTGGAAGCCATGCTTGGTTATGATTTTACACTATTCACTTTTAGTGATTTTGTTATTGTTCTAAGTATAATACAATGCAAGCCAATTATATTATGTTCCTTGTAATCCTTTCACTTTATACTAGTTTATATGTTTTAACATATTTTTCTGTGTTTATAGCCATAATATTTTTAGCATAATAATAGTCCATTACACTGATGTACATTTCTTTTGCTGTTCTTCAAACCCTGGCCAACTAGAGTGAAAATGATGGGATTCTGGATATAAAACTGAAATGGATTCAGTTTTCTTTCTAGCTTTGAAAGTACTACAAAAACTATTTTTTTGGCATGGAAGGCCCTTTTTTTTTGTTTTTGACCTCTTTGGATTCTATGCCTAACAATGGGGTCTGAGTTTCTCTAACTTTACATAATTGCAGATCACTTTTCCAAGCTAGTTGATCCAATTCAGAGCTCTGCCAAAATGTATTAGTGTGCCTATCTTCCCACGATATCTCCCAACATTTACTCCAACTAGCTTTTTTTTTGCCAATTTGCCTGATATGAGGTGAAACCTCATGGTTAATTTTGTTAATGTTATTATTATTTTTAATAATGTGGACTTTTTTCCTGTGGTGGTTAATAGTTTGTGGTTCTCCTCTGGAGAACTTCAATTCATGTCCTTTGATAATATGTTTACTGGGGAATAGCTTCTGATCTTCCATATTTCTCTTGGATACCAGACTGTTATCAGTTACTTGATAATAGCGCTTAATTTTATCCCCTCACCCCTGTCCCCTCCTTTCATTCTTTTCTGCATTAATTTTTTTCATGCTAATGATTTTTAATTTGTTTTTTATCATATCCTCTATCTGCATATCCTGGAGATTTTTTATGGTTTTCACAGAAGAGTTAAATAGAAAACAGCCTCACCAGGATTGCCAATACTTTATTCTCGATTCCTCTTCCATCAACTCAAAATATGTAAATTTTACAGCTAAAAAGGAAATGCTCAACTTTACATTGATACCTGTTCCATTTAGTCAGTCATTCAATGAAATAAAGGTCAGAACAAAGCTGTGTAGTGGTCTCACTGGCCTTGTTGACCAGTGAAGGTGAATTTTTGGAATGGAAAAGTGCTATTGAAATGGTATGACAGAGGAAGAATTGAAGAAAACCTTTCCCTTAGACTCATGATCACTGCCATGATGAACCCTGTACAGTTGTGTAAGACCCAAATTGCCAGGAACGACTCCGCAGCAACCTGAAACGTGAAAGTGCATATCATGATCGGCACGTGCCGATTGGAAGTCACTGCACCAACAGGAATAACTAAAATGGAGACAGGAAGTATAAGTTAATTCAGGATAAAGCAGAGAGTAACCAGGTATAGGAAGCTGAAGGGACGGTGAAAATCACAAAAAGCCAGAATGGCTTGTAACCAGGGAGACTGAATTGAGAGCAACTTGGAGCTCTCACTAGCTGCCAGTTACTGGGCTCAGTTTGAGCAGTATCGTTTTTACTGTTGGTGAATACTGTTGGCTCCTCTCCCATCTGCTTCATAAAGGGGCAAGGTTGTCAAGAGGCCTCCGCTGATGCCAGACCCTTAATTGTCATCTTGAAACATTTTTCCATAGTTCTCCAATGCAGAAGTTGAGTCTAACATATCAGAAAACTGACTATGTAGGTTTTGGAAATAGGGGAATGTGAGAGTATATATACCATATAGGGGGTGATGTCAGAGGAATACATGAAATTGGACATCCTTTGTCAACAGAGTCTTTGAACACGTATCTCCCAAGTGGAATAACTCATCAAATCTTAGCATTGTACAAAGCTGGGGTTTTAAGTGGTTAGCCCTTGTGGCATTTTGTTTGGGAGTGAATTTTGAGCACCTCAGAAATTCCAATTAGGAGTTTTCATGCCTGGGCCTGGCAGTCAGAAACTGGGTCTGCTCATCAAGGGCTTTTGTTTTGCTCCACCAGAAGCTGGCAGCCTGGCAGGAATCTACAGGCTTTATGAGATCAGCATGACAGTAACGGAGCTGATGGAGAGGGACATCTAAAGAACAGTGACTTCAAAATGGAGAGATTATTACACTCATTACAGAGGAGAAATGCTAAGTTTATAGGCAGATACTTCCGCATTTGAAATGGAATGTGGAGTCTCTAGCACAAAGACTTATGCAGCAAGTATGTTTATGTATTGTAGATGCCAGTCAAAACAGGCATTTCCAAAATTTTTTCTTATCTTTCATAATTTGCAAAGTAGGCCAAATATTAACAGAACTTGAACTCAAGTTAGAACTTTGTGATTTTATGACCAAAGTTTCTATAGGCCCTTGAGAGAGAAAAAAAGAGACTCAATTTAATTTCACATGTTTGACTGCTATGGAGAGAAGATCTTTCAGAGGGCAAGAGATGTCTAGATTCCCTTCCTGTCTCTTTTTCTTTTCAAGTAGTTCTAACTGTCCTCATCCTTCATCAGGCACAATTCCACTCATGGACACGTTCCAGGCTAGACATTTGTAGAGGAAAAAACCCACTTATTCCAAACCTTCTAAATAAAGAATTCTTTATTATTCAGAATTGATCTTCAATGATGTTTACCTTTCACATCAATGGAGAAAATAGTTCCCAAGTATAGATACTAGGAGACCCTTAAGTTAAAAAAAAACACAATTCCTGCACTAGCGTACGAATTAGCTGGGAAAAGTGTTTTGGGAGGCACAGCTAAGTCACTCTACGGATAGAGAGCCAGGCCTGGAGATGGGAGGTCATGGTTCAAATCTGGCCTCATATACTTTTTAGATGATGTCTACCTGGGCAAGTCACTTAATCTGAATAAGGATTTTTAAAAAACACAAAAGGTATATAATTAATAATGTGTGGGAGGAGAGAACACAATGTAGAAAGACAGAAAGAATATTCATTATTAATATGTGCCAGGTACTCTTAAGCCCCAGGGGGTACAATGGAAGACAAAAAAGCAGTCCCTGCTTTCAAGGAGATAACGTACAAGTTTTTGTAGTTCAGTCATTTTTCAGTGGTATGCAGCTCTTTGTGACTCCCATTGGGACATTTCTCAGCAAAGATGCTAGAGCGCTGTCCAGCATCAGACACTTGCTAGCTGTGTGATGTTAGTCAAGTTGTTTGACTAGCTCATTTTCCTCATCTACAAAATTGGGCAAAATAGCTCTTCATCTCCCAGTTGCTGTGAGGACAAAAAGATAATATTTGCAAAATCCTTTGCAAACTTTACAGTATATAACAATGATCACCATTTTTTCCATTGTCCCTCGGGATTCCCACACTTCGATTCCTTTGAGAATATAACATTGAAGGAGACCTCAATATGCAGACTTAACATAGGAATATTGGAATTTACTATTTTGTGTGTGCCAGGGAATAGGCTGTAGTTGATGGAAGTTTCTCAAATACAGTCCTGCCTATTCTTTTCCTTTTCCTTAATGTTGAGTCCAGCTTACTCTTTATCTACATGATCCAAGAGGTGTCCTGGTAGATTAACACAGTGGACTAATTAGCAGCTGAAAGTTTTAGTCTACAGCAAGTGTTCTTAAGCATTTGTGTGTCTCCTGGACTTCTCAGGTAGTGTGAGGAAACCTATGGACACCTAAGAACCATAGTTTTTGAATGCAGAGAATAAAAGACTACAGATTTTAAAGAAAACAATTGTATTAAAATCAAATTTGTCAACGATGGCCATGTCATGAGCTGAAGACAAAGTCTCACGCAGTTCAAGTGTCTACGTTGTTGAAAAGATGAAGCTAGAGACCACCATTCATAGTTGTCAAAGCTAATGGAGCCAGGATAAAACAGGTACTTAAATGTATGTGTTCATTGAGAAGTGATACTCTATATTTGTTTGTGAGGGGTCGAAAGCATACAAGTGAACCTCACTAGGAGACTTTTGTTGGTCACCACAGTTTCTGATTATGATTTTTGAATTACTTAGCTCCTGGTGATGTTTATAATAAGAGAACCACAATTCATTTATTGTGCTGCTCTTTTTATTTTATTTCCCAAATTTGATTGTTTCAGTGCATGCTTCTGTATCAATTAGGACACTTAGGCATCAACATTAGTTTGCATTTCACAAGCCTTATATTCTTTATCCTCTGAGTACTAGCTTTAGCAAACAAGAAGCCCTAATAAGATAAAAACATGTAAATTGGCAGTAAGCCACAGAAATAGGTACCTACTGATAAATACATTATGTGAATTTGATTGTTTTCCTTTCTCCTGAACTAAATGGCCACTGAATAATTTTCCAACCGAAATTCTGTGATTATGTGACATTAGCCAGAATTTACTTCCTGTAAGTAGTGTACCAAATGGAACCAGCTGTCTGCCTTAAACAAAGTCAGCAGTCACTTTAATCCACATGGCACTGGCGCCAGTGATGGCTGTGACCTCACTGTCAGATGAGAATCCAATCCACAAGATATGTCATACATAGAAACCTAAGAGCACAAAATGCCATACTAAATGTACCCATGATCAATCTGGCCTAGTGGTATTTGTGAGAATCAGATAAAACAATATGGAATACATTTGTAAGTTTGGATTTCTGGATAATTTTAAGATCTTGTTTTCATGATAATATGATATATATAATCATGATAATGAGAAAATTTCATGATAATACCAGTAATTATCCCCTGTGGCATGTACTTCAGATATTAATAACTTCTAGTAAGCGATCAACACTTGTACACAACACTGGTAAGTGACTTTATCTTACCCTTTTTGAACCTTCTTTCAGTCTCTTCCCTTTCTGGTTCTTTCATTATTGTTCTTAGAGTAAGTCAGTCTACATTGTATATTTGTGTACAAACCCACCAACTTGCTTCATTTCAAAAAGTACTAGTAATATTGATTTGGCGTAATTAGGTCATAGCTCTGCATAAGTAGATTAACATCCTACTACATGATGTATTTACTCCTGGCCTAGAAGTAATAGGCCAACAGACTACTTAATAGCAGGAAAATAGAATGCTAAAACACATTCTATAAAGTGTGAAGGGGTATTTGTGTTGGGTCATAACTTGAGGCAATGCCCCACATTTTCTCTGGGGCATCTCCCTTGGGGCATCTGTATTGGCTCTTCCACCTTAGAGAATGCCCTGTCCCCACCTCTGTCTCTCTCTGTCTCTGTCTCTCTCTCTCTCTCCCCGTTATATTTAAAAAAAAAACCAAATTGTCAAAAAATTTTCTCTCTTGGATCCTGAAAGTCCTCTAGATTCAGGATTGATTTGGACTCAGAAGTTCTAGGACTTGTACAAATTGAGTTTATTTTTGACCATGTCTGTCTTCATTTAACTTATAGGAAATCAAGATGACCTGATTCGGCCAGAGACCTCAGCGTGCTAAGGAGCTTGCCCAAAACCTTTCTCCCTCTGGCTTTGAGCCAGTACCTTTCTGCCCTACTGTGTCACTCTGCCCCACTTCTGTCACCACTCACCATTGGAAGCCCCACTCCTCCCTATAGTTAGTGAAAGAAGTGCTGATAATGAGAGGTTATAATACCAATTTTGATCTCTTTCCACTTTGTGGTTCACCAAGAGGATTCTTGCTCTCATTCCCTTTGTGATGTTATAGGTTTCACCCAAGTCTTTGTTTAGTCTTCTTCAGTTTTCATAGGCTCAGAGATCTAGACCTGCCAGGGTCCTAGCAGATTATCTAGTGCTATTTCCACTTTTTAGAGAAGAAACTGAGGCTCCAGGAAAGGTTAGGTCAGCCCCATTGGTGACAGACAATGAGTATTTGAGGCCGAATTTGAGAAGAGGCTCACTTATGCCAGAGTCAATGTCCTTTCTATAATGCTATTCCTCTTCATCATTTGAAGACTAATTATTTTAGTAGAAAAATGCCCCATAGGTTCTTCTAGGTTTTCGTTTCACTGTATCCTAGATAGTGAGATTTCATGTAAGGATCCTTTTTTGCCACTTGGATTTTTGTAGCTTCATCCTTTTTGCTTGTTTGCGACTAACTCCCTTCTGGACATTGTGCTTGCTCAGAATTTCTTCATATTGGTGCATCTCTCTTTATACTAGTTGGGATTGCCTATTTGCAAGTGACTGCAGTCAGTCATGTAGGGCCTTTTACTATTTTCATCACCAAAGAATTTTTTTCCCTTTAGGTTTGAGGATTGCTCTTGTCAAGGAGTGTAGCATTGTATAGATGAAAGGACATTGCAGTGACTGGCCCTCAAGTTGTAATGCTGCCACTTAGCAGCTCTTTGACTTTGGGTGGATTACTTCATCTCCACATATTCACATATAAAATGTGGCATAGAAAAGACTAGATGATCTGTCAAATGCTCTACGAATCTGTGATTTCTTTCAGAACCTGAGGCTCTAAAATGAGGAGGCTATTCAAAGAATATGAGTTGGAAGAGCTTTCAAGCAAAACCTTTCTCTAGATCATCCCTTGAAGACCTTTAGAATAAGGAGGGAACCCATTTCTTCTTGGGGCGTTTTCACTTGGAATTATTAGCAAGGTTTCCCCTCTTTTTAGGCCAAAGTCTACCTCTGTAGAAATTCATCATTGCTGCTATTTCTATTCCTATCCTCTTCTGATTGATCCCCCTTCAAATTTTCACAGAAACATATTGTTTCCTACCCAAGTCTTCCCGTCTCTGGGCTAAAATCCTTTTCTACAGCTTACTTTCATTTGGCATGATCCCACAACACTCCCTCATCCTGTTTGCTCCCTTCAAGATGCTCTGAAGATTCTCATGGTCTCTCCTAAAATATCATCCCCATACCTAGATGTTGTCTGACTGGGGCAGAGAACTGTACGCCACATTACATCTCTTGAAAATATACCTCATTTAATTTGTCCTGAGAGTGAATAGGCTTTTTTAGATCAGACATAGAGTTTTTATTAATCACCTGCAGTGTAGAAAGCACTCTACTAAGGACTTACAAACATCATCTCATTAGATGTAAAGAAGGCAAAAGACAGTTCTTTCCCTTGAGGAGCTTACGATCCAATTTGGACACAACATAAAAACTATGATACACATTCAAGATATATTCAGGGTCAATTAAAAGTAATCTCTTCGGGAAGTCATTACAATTGAGGGAGACCAGGATGGAAGTTATGCTGAGTCTTTAATTGAGTCAGGATTGATGCCAGGAAAGAGAATGTTCTAGGCATGGAGATCAGCCAATGCAAAGCCTTGGAGTTGGCAGAGGGGGTGTACTTTATGAAGTATAGTGTAAGGAATTAAGACAAAGAAATTCTGGAAAAGTAAGGAGTTCATTTGGGAAGGCCTTTAAGTGCTACCAAAGGATTTTAGATTTAATCCTGGAGGGAATAGGGAGTCAGTGGAATTTAGTGATTAAGAAGAATGACATGGTCAGAGCTGAACTTTAGGAAAATCACTTTGCAAATTAAGTAGAGGAGAGATTAGAAAACAGGAGGTGATGAAGGTCTGACCCAGGGTGGTGACTATGTGAGTTAAGAAAAAGGGATGTATCTAAGGGAATTGTGAAGGTAGAAATGATAAGATAATAGTAAACTGAATATATGAGAAGAATATAAGTTGGGAGTCAAGAATGTCATGAGATATTGAAATTGGGTGATTGGGTGTATGGTGAGTGATGCCTTCACAGTAGAAGGGGATTTGGGAAAAGGAGAAAGTTAGGTGGAAAGGTAGTGATTTCTATTTTGGACATACTGAACTTGAGATATGTATAGCATATTACTTTGAAATTTTCAGTAGGCAGTTAATTGATGAGAAGATACTAGAGGTCAGATCTATTTATGTGTATGTATATGTGCATAAATATATACATATATTTTTTTTCTCTGGCTCCTGGGAACCAGCTAAAAACCCACAGAAGCCAATGAAATCCCCGAGTATAGTTCTTAAAGAAGCAAAAGAGAAGAAGGCTAAGGATAGAGTATTAAGGAACATCCATGATCAGTGGAAATGACCAGGATAATGATCTAGAAGAGGGCACTTAGAAGAAGGAATAGTTTGATAGGAGGATAACCAGGAGTGACCCCTAACACAAAAACTTAGAAGAGAAGAGGGTGTCTTAAGACAATAGAGTAAGTAAGAATATCAAAGGCTGAATTAAATTCAAGAAGTTAGAAAAGGTCATTAATTAGATTTGTGGATTAAGAGTTCATTGTAATATAACCTAAACCTTACCATTCAACTGAAAAAGATCTCAAAAGTTATCAAAGAGTTTAAAAGAGAATTGGAGAAGTAGTGGGGACATTTGAGTATAAATGATTTTTTCAAGTAGGTTTGCTACGAAGAAAAGGATATATAACGATCGGATGATAGTTTCTGAGGGCGCTTAGACCAAGTAGAACATCTTCAAGTCTAGGGTAGATATAAAGATGTTTGAAATAGGAAAGTAAACGAGAAATAAAGATGGACAATGAGCTACAGACTGGCAATGATGGTTGGGGCATAATCTGTGGGAGAAGACTGGATAAGAGTTCTGGCCAAGATGGCAGTCTGAATGAAAGTAGACTGCTCACTTTCCACATACCTACTCTAGTGAAGATTTCTGGAAACATCTAGTAGTAGTAGTAGATTTCTTTAAAAACATAATTTTTTAAAGGCCTAGACTCTATTTCAAGAAATTCTAGATGGAAACTGCTTAGAATTAAAACTAATCACTTTCTAAGAAAAGCCTTATAAGGAAAAATCCTCAGAATGCTAAAGTCATAATGTGGACCTACATAAAAGAAAAAACTGAAAACATAAAAAAGTGGAATTCAAGCACCCATGAATCCCATTTAGGATCACAAAGGATCTTGAAGCTTCTACTATAAATGAGATCTTCGAACAACATTCCAATAATTAAAAAAATAGGCTTTAAAATAAGAATATCTTTTTCATGCAAAGCTCACTAAAATTCTAAACTTTTAATGGATTAGAGTACTTTCATGCAATTTTGTATAAAAACCCGAGCTTGATAGGAACTTTGAAATAAAAACACAAATCAAGAAAATCTAGAAAAGTAAAAGTGTTTGAGCCTTTTAATGATTTGTAACATGGTGTAGTGCTAACAATCGAATTGGAGAAGAAGAAATGTTTCCTTCCAAGGGAATTGAGGGAATTGAATAAGAAAAAGAAAAAATTGCTTCTGAAAAGAACCTTTTAAGAGGACAAAGAGATGGAAGGACAAAAGGAAGAATACTAGTGCTGAAAGAAGGAAAAAGGTGGAACTTGCTATTTCTTATCATTAGGATAGGTGATTAGAAGAGTTTGAAAACACAGAGGAAAGGGATGGCAGAGAGTGAGCATCAGAACATTGCCAAAAATAGTCAATGAGAGGTTTTATACAGACATATACATAAGCATTGCATCAAACACAAGAAAGAAACAAGTAGAGATGGGGACAGGGTTTAAAAAAGGTAACTGTCACAAACATGAATTTCTTGACACTGAAGTTTTGATTAAAAGGATAAAAGCAAAGAATGAGAAAAAAGGGCCCAAAAACTAAAGAATGGTTGAATAAATTGTGTTGTATGACTTGATTAGAATATTACTACAATATAAGGATAGATGAGAGATGACTTAAGAGAATACTGAATAATATGAACAAACTAAAATTTGATGGAAGAAATGAACAGTTTATTAGGACAGCACAAAACAAATAATAATTATTTTGAAAGACTTAATTCTGACTCAGTTCTTACTGAGGTTAAATCTGACCCGAGACACTTCCTTATTGTGTGACTAGGCAAGTATGTGAACCCTGTTTTTCTCAGTTCATCATCTGCCAAATGCACTGGAAAAGGAAATGGCTAACCACTCTAGTATCTTTGCCAAGAAAATCCCAAATGAAGTCAGGAAGAGTCAGACAGAACTGGAATGACTGAACAGCAACAAACAACCAATGCAGTGACTGGCTGTGTCTCAAGAGAATCTGATAAAGTATGTTACTGACTTCCTGACTGAGATGTGAAGGACTTGAGGTGCTGAAAAAGATTATACATTGTGCTCATAGTGACTGTGTGAATTAAATGCTTATTCATGGCAAGATTTCTTTTTTCTTTTTCTATTTTTGAGTAGAGAAAGTCCTTAGAGGTAGGAAGAGGACAGGGATTAACTAAAGTAATGGTCATAAAAACGGGGGAGGGGGGGCGCTTTAATCTCTTTTTAATGGTAGGAAGAGAACAGAGAAATCTTTAATAATAATAAAATGATAGTTTTGAAAGTCATATGTAAAATATAAGTTCTATAAATAATATCTTTTTCAGAAAGCTAACAGTTTTAAGTCACATTTTTAACCTTGTATTAGAAACACTAGCAGTAGCAATTGGAGAAGAAAAAGAAATTGAAGGTATTAAAACTGGCAATGAGGAGACCAAGCTATCACTCTTTGTGGACGATATGATGGTCTACTTAAGGAATCCTAGAGAATCAACCAAAAAGTTACTCGAAATAATCAACAACTTTAGCAAAGTTGCAGGATACAAAATAAACCCTCATAAGTCATCAGCATTTCTATATATCTCCAACCCAGTTCAGCAGCAAGAATTAGAAAGAGAAATTTCATTTAATGTCACCTGAGACAATATAAAATACTTAGGAATCCATCTGCCGAGACAAACACAGGAACTATATGAACACAACTATAAAACACTTTCCACACAGCTAAAACTAGATCTTAGCAATTGGAAAAACATTTTCTGCTCATGGGTAGGATGAGCTAACATAATAAAAATGATAATCCTATCTAAATTAATTTATTTATTCAATGCCATACCTATCAAACTGCCAAGAAATTTTTTTTACTGAATTAGAAAAATTATAACAAAGTTAATTTGTAAGAACAAAAGATCAAGAATATCAAGGGAAATGATGAAAAAATTCAGGATGGGGGGCTAGCAGTACTAGATCTAAAACTGTGCTATAAAGAAGTGGTTATCAAAACAATTTGGTACTGGCTAAGAGACAGAAGGGAAGATCAGTGGAACAGACTTGGATAAAATAACCCCAGGAAGACAAGTGTATGATAAAACCAAAGATCCCAGCTTTGGGGACAAAAAATCCTGTGTTTCACAAAAACTACTGGGAAAATTAGAAGACAGTATGGGAGAGATTAGGTTTATATGAACTTCTCACACCCTACAACAAGATAAATTCAGAATGGGTGAATGACTTAAATATAAAGAAGGAAACTATAAGTAAATTAGGTGAACATAGAATAGTATACTTGTCAGATCTGTTGGAAAGTAAAGATTTTTAGACCAATCAAGAGTTAGAAAAAAATCACAAAATGTAAAATAAATAATTTTGATTACATTAAATTTAAAATTTTTTGTACAAATGAAACAAATGCAATCAAAATTAGAAGGGAAGTAACTAATTGTGGAAAAATCTTTATATCAAAAACCTGACAAATGTCTCATTACTCACATTCATAAGGATTTAAATCAATTGTACAAAAAATCAAGCCATTTTCCAATTGATAAATGGGCAAGGGACATGGATAGGCAGTTCTCAGATAAAGAAATCAAAACTATTAATAAGTACATGAAGAAGTGTTCTAAATCTCTTATAATCAGAGAGATGCAAATAAAAACAACTCTTGAGGTGTCACCTCACACCTAGCAGATTGGCTAACATGACAGCAAAGGAATGTAATAAATGCTGGAGGGGATATGGCAAAGTAGGTACATTAATGTATTGCTGGTGGAGTTGTGAATTTATCCAACCATTCTGGAGGGCAATTTGGAACTATGCCCAAAGGATGCTAAAAGACTGCCTGCCCTTTGATCCAACCATACCACATCTGGGTTATATTAGTTATACTGGGCCCAGTATAACTGGAGGGATGTTACAGGCTTGAGTGACAAAATGTTTGGAATAGCTACTGTTTAAGTGAGATAGATAGTCAGTTAGGGAAGTGCAAAAAGACTTGGAGTGCAGGCCTAGTTTAACTGATATAACATATAACCCAAAGAGATAATAAGGAAAAAGACTTGTACAAGAATATTCATAGCTGCGCTCTTTGTTGTGGCAAAAAATTGGAAAACGAGGGGATGCCCTTTGATTGGGGAATGGCCGAACAAATTGTGGTATATGTTGGTGATGGAATACTACTGTGCTCAAAGGAATAATGAAGTGGAGGAATTCCATGTGAGCTGGAACAACCTCCAGGAAGTGATGCAGAGTGAAAGGAGCAGAACCAGGAGAATATTGTACACAGAGATGGATACACTGTGGCACAATCAAAGGTGATGGACTTCTCCATTAGTGGCAATGCAGTGATCCAGGATAATTCTGGGAAACATCCACATTCAGAGGAAAAACTGTGGGAGTAGAAACACTGAAGAAAAGCAGCTGCTTGATCACATGGGTCGATGGAGATATGATTGGGGATGTAGACTTTAAAGGATCACCCTAGTGGAAATATGAGTAGTATGGAGATAGGTCTGGATCAATGATATGTAAAACTTAGTGGAATTACTTGTTGGCTATGTGGGCGGGGGGGGGGAGGAAAAGAACATGAATCATGTAACCATGGAAAAATATTATAAATCAAATAAAAATTTTCAATTCTAAAAAGATGATTCCATTAAAGAGGTTCAAAAAAAGTCAAAATTTCATATATAATCATATTCATGTGTTCTGTTCTATATGGAAATGCTAATATTTTCATGTTTAATTGCAGAATTTAAAAATCAACTAAAAATAGCATAGTGGGATCAGCAGTAGATGTTGAGGAAGTTTTTTTCTGGAATATAGGTCTCCCTCTTCATGCAAGACAAGGATGAGGGAGGTGATAATGGAGGAAGATTCCTGAGTGGTATGAAATGAGGAGGAAGGTGGAGAAAAAATAGGTTCATTTTGAATGCACTCATTATTTTTTTAACTAAGTGGTGATTTACTCAACTGAGAAGAAGGGATGGGGGGATGTGATAGGCTTGAGTGACAAAATGATTGGAATAGGTACTGTTTAAGTGAGGTAGCGAGTCAGGGAAGCACAAAACACTTGGAGTGAGGGTCCAGTTTAACTAATATAACATAAATCCAAAGTGTTCCCAGTTAACATAGTTTCATGTTTTTTTCTAAGGTCATGAATAGTGGAATAGTGGAAAAGATAGCAAGCACTGTTGGGATTAATCCAGGTTGGATTTTTGACAAGACAAAATGGGTGAAAAGACAAGGGGGAAAGAGATGTGAATATACATTGTAGATCTGAAGTATTTTATCAAGTATTTGAGATAAGGAATGAAGACGAGTAAAACCAAGGGTAATGGCCAGAGAGGGGCCTTTCTGGCTTAGTTGCTTATGTATAAAATGGAGAAAATAATATGTAGTATGGTGAAATATAGAGGTAGAAGGATTCATAGAGCCCTTTGAATCTAATACCTGACTCGACAGAGGAAGAATTAGGAAGTTCCAATCTCAGACTTCATTCCCATCCAGATCAGCTTACTCCAAATGCAACCTTCTTTCTAATACACCTGCTTGTTGCAGTACCTAGCTCACACAGTTGTCATGAAAAGCAAATGATATAATGTATATAAAATGCTTTGTAGCCTGCAAAATATTATAAAAATTTTTCTTTGCCATTGTGCTGACGGATAGGGTCTTAGCTACATCAGGTCTTTCTTAGGGTTGTCTTTTTGCTCTGTTGTATTCTCGCTGGAAAAAATGTGATCAGTGCTTTTCTATTATATTTTCTAGATTGGAAATGAAAAACAGAGTATAACGCTTTTCCTGTCTTCCTTCCCCTTCTATAGTCATTCCTTCCCCTTCCATAATTCTCCCCAACTTCTGTTCTCTTGGTGGAGAAATAGGAAATTTAATGTAATGTAGCTGGGAAAACAAGTTTGGCCAGAGAAATGAAAAGAGAAATAGACCTGGCCCAGGTAAGGGTTATGTGTAGAGGCACAAGGTATAGAGAAGTATGGGTAGAATAGGAAGCTGGTATCTCTGCTAGGCAGAGAAACAGGCTAGATTTACTAAAGGAAAGTCACCTTCTTACATTTGACCTTGGAATAATGAGTTCCAGTAGTGGCCCGAGAGTGCTAAACTAGAGCATTCCTTTTTCTGTGGGGGTTAATAATGTGTCTTGGCTCAGCCACTTTCCTCCATTCCCTTGTGAAAGGCTTAAAATGAAGTGCATATGTCTTGGCGTCTTAGATAGTGTGGGAAAATATACAGAAATGTACAAAACATTTGTTTTAAAGAATTTTATTATATGTTGTTATTAATTCCTTTATATCAATTAATCAATCAGAAAGTATTTATTTACTAGCTTCTATATTCCCTATGCTAAGTTCTGGGAGTATAAATACAAAGAATAAAGTAATGTCTCCTCATAAGGAGTTTATTTTCTAATGAGAGAGCAAGTACTCATATAAATATGTGTGACACAAATATAAAGTTAATAAATTCAAATATTTACAAAATTGTTAAATACAAAGTAGCTCGAGAATGGCCTACATAGCTGAAGAGATTAAGAAAGGTCTCACTTAGACCAGTGGTGTCCAACCCAAATAGAAATGGAGGCCACTCATCTGTACGTGAGAAACCCTGTGGGCTGCTTATACACTAGTTTTAAAATGTCCTGTTATCTTTGTTTTATTGTATTTTAATTTGTTAACTATTTCCTGATGACATTGAAATCTTGTTGTTTCTGCATTCGTGAATGTGTTTGACATGTCAGATGAAGGTCATGGTGCCTGAACTGCATCTTCAGGGGAGAGAGAAGCTCCAGGCATGAGGGGACAGCTAGGGGAAAGTCGGAGACATGCTTAGGATACTTAGTTATTGTTAGCTGGGAATTTGTGGACCATGACAGTTCTTGGAGAGCAGTGCTCCATAGTGGAAGGGAATTTGGATACCAGGCTCACTGTTCCCTTGATGTCACTGCACCCTTTGGCTTCCATTTTTTGTCTAGCAAACTAGAGAGTTGGACTCGATGATCAGATGCTCAGAGTTCTGGTGCTGTCGAATTTCTTGATCTGAGCTATCCAACTTGTGGCATACAGACCAAATGCAGCTCATCCAAAGACTCAACTAGCTGAAAGCATTTTAAAAGTAAAATGAATATTTTTCCCAATTAATCATCACATATGAACTAGTAGGCCAGTCGGCCCTGATGATATATTTCTAGTGACATAGCCAAATTCTAGACGCTTGTTCCACCTAATCCCTTGGAAGTACATTCTCTTTCATAAAGGTGCTTAAACCAACTCGTACATACCATATGGCTTTCTGGTCATGTAATATACAATTGAAAAATCCCAAATACTTCTGTTTCAGGCTATTAATGGTTGTTTATAACTTGCCAGATGTATTTGCATTTAGAAGGCCTTTTATGGTTGTGTTCACAATTGATGGCAAGAGTTCCCACATTAAGTTAGCAGTTATCCATGATGAGGAAAATCATAGATCATTTCTGTATTTACACAGACTCAGCAGTTTGTGGAAACATGGTGGTTTGTGGAATTGAATGGATGATATACTTCCTCCCAAAGGTATTTAAGACACCAGGGATTGTGAGAATATTTGATACACTTGGTGAACATCCAGAAAGGCAAGGTAATGATCACCAAGAGCCCTCATATGTATTAATAACAAATCATATCAAAGGTACAGGCAGCAGTCCAACCGAACTCTCCTAGCAGTCCCTTCCAAACGTCTTTATTTTTTTAAAACCCTCACCTTCTGCCTTAGAATCATTACTGTGTATTGGCTCCAAGGCAGAAGCGTGGTAAAGGCTAGGCAATGGGGGTCAAGTGACTTGCCCAGGGTCACACAGGAAGTGTCTGAGACCAGATTTGAGCCCAGGACCTCCCACCTCTAGGCCTGGCTCTCAACCCACTGAGCTACTCGGCTTCCCCCCAAACAACTTTAAAATGACTCATCTAATCAAATTTTATAGAGACAGAGTCAACAGGTGAGATATTTGGCCATCCTAAGAAAATGTGGAAGATCAGCAGGAGAGGGTGGGGCCATCCAGGAGTTCATGAAGAGAAAATTCCAGCAGTGGCCATTGAGGTGACTTGAGCATCAGTGCTAGTAGCTGCAGCTTTGGGAGCTCTTAGATCAGAGCCAGTAAAGGAGTAGACAACTGGTCAGAAAAAGAATACCAGAGACCCTGTGCAGCTGGGTACAGCTGGATACAGCTGAATCACAATTTCAGGGCAGAGAGAAGTACTTGTGGTTGGCCACAAGCCAGGAGGGGCTCTAGTTTGGGTTTCAGGACAGAAGCAAGCACTAGGATTTGTGGCACAGTTCTATAACCAAAGGGAACGCTAGCCCTTGCAGCTACCATGGAGCAGGGCCCCTTCTTGGTATAAACATCAGAGCAAAGGCCAGGAGAGAAATGACCACACCTCTCCCCAGATCATACTACTCTGGAAGCACCAAAAACTTGTAGACCCTTTAATTTGTTTCTGATAACAGCAGCATTGAAAAAATCTGAAACTTGAAACAGTACATCTCCATCCTCGGGGTTACAGCTGAGCCAAACTTTAACATAAAGTTCAAAGTCAAGAAATAGGGCAGAAAAATGAGCAAGCAGCAACAAAAAGAATTTGACCATAAAAACCTACTGTAGTGTCAAGAAATACCAAGACATAAACTAAGAAGAGGATAGCTACCCAAAAGGGTAATGGGACCCAAGCCCAACAGGAATTCATAGAAGAGTTGCAGAAAGAGATAAGAGTGAGTGGGAAAAGAAATGAGATGGATGGCAAGAGATCATGAAAAGAGAATTAACAGATTATTAAGGGAGGCATAAAAATACTGAAGAAAATGACACATTATTAAAGAAGTTTGGCTCAAAAGTAAAAGGGACGTGAAGATTCATTAAAGAAAAGAACTCCTTAAAAAGCAGACTAGACCAAATGGAAAAAAGTATAAAAATTTACTAAAGAATGTATACTTTACAAAGCAGAATTAGCCAAATGGAAAAAGAAATATAAAATCTCACTGAAAAATAATTATTTAAAAAGTAGAACTAAGTTAGTGGGAACTAATGGCTTTATCAAGAAATTCTTTATCAAGAAATAATAAAAGTCAAAAGAGTAAAAAAATAGAAGAATGTGAAATATCTCATTAGAAAAAATCTACTGACTTATAAAATAAAATGTGGAGGAACAATGTGAGAATTATTGGCCTGCCTGAAAACCATGATAAAAACAAACAAACAAAAAGATCTTAGACATCAAATTTCAAGAAATTATAAAGGAAAATGCCCACAATGTTTAAAATGCCAAACGTAAACTAGAAACTTGGAGAATCTCCTGAATATGTCTACAAAGAGATCTCCAAATGAAAAGTCCTGGGAAATTATATTTAAATTCCAAATCTCTCAGGCCTAAAAAAATCTTTAATGCCTAAAAACTTTAACATTCATAAGGCAGAAGGATTCTGTATGGACAGGGCATGAATGTTACTTGATATTTTTGGGATGATCTCTAAAATAAATAAAGGAGGGAGAAAGTGACATATTAAAAATAAGATTCGGGGAGAAGTTCAATGGGGAAAATTTTTTGTACATGAAAGAGGCATGTGAGGAAGAACTTTTATAGTAAGGGTAAGGGGGAATTAAAGGCAATACTAAAACCTCACTTTCATTGGAATTTGTTCAAAGTCAGAAGAACACAAGAGAACACACTCATCCCCAATTTGGGTATTAAAATCTTTTTCACCCAACAGGGAAATAGAAAGGAAAAAGGATAAGAGGGGTGAGAATGGGGATGATAAAAGGAGTATGGATTAAGAAAGACAGTAGTCAGATGCAAAATAGGCTTTTGAGAAAGCATAAGATAAAGAAGAGAGTGAAGGATAAGTAATCATAATTGAATGTGAATGGGATTGACTCACCAATAAAAATGAATATATTTTATTTATTTGTTTATAAGAGATATTTTTGAAAAAGACAGACAGTTAAAATGAAGGGTTAGAATGGAATCTATTATGCTTCAGTTGAGGTAAAAAAGACGGGGTAGCAATCATGATCTCAGACAAAGCAAAGATAAAAATAGACCCCATTAGAAGGGAATCAGAGAAACTATATTTTGCTATAAGGTACCATAGAAAATGAAAAAAGGATAAATTTCTTTCATAAAAGCCTAATTTATCAGATATATTTGCATATATATAACTACACACATATATGTATATATATAAAGCTGAGTCAAACTTATGAAAATATAATCCATTCCGTAATTGATAAGTGGTCAAAGGATATGGACACTTATTTTAAGAAGAATAAATCAAAGCTCTCTATAGTCATGGAAAAATGCTCTAAGTCACTATTGATTAGAGAAAGACAAATTAAAACACACCTATGAGGAATGCTGGATGAGATGAGGGAAAATAAACACTAATTAACTTTTAGTGGAGTTGTGAACTGGTTCAGTTATTCTCAAGTACAGTTTTGAACTCTACCCTAAGGAACTTAAAACTGTGTCATACTCCGACCCAGAAATACCACTACTCGGTCTCTACCCCAAAGAAATCAAAGAAAAAAGGGAAGGGACCTCTGTACAAAAATATATATAGCAGCTCTTCTTATGGTGATAAAGAATTGGAAGTCAAAGTGAAGCTTATCAACTGGAGAGTAGTTGAACAAGTTTTAGCATCTGATTATGGTGGAGTACTATTGTACTGTGGGGAATAACTGAGAAATAACCGGGGGGATAGTTTTTTAAAAATGTAGCAACACATAAGAATGATGCAGAGTGAAGTGAGAAGAATTAAGGTCACTGTATACAATAACAGCAATATTGTAATGATGATTATCTATGAAAGACTTGTCTACTCTGATCAACACAGTGATCCAAGACAATTCCCAAAGATTTATGATGAAAAATCCTATCCACCTCCAGAGAGAGAACTTATGAACATGAAGTACAAATTAAAATATAATTTTCTTGCTTTCTTAATTTTTCTAGTTTCTTTATGATTTGGCTAACGAGGAAATAAGTTTTGCATTGTCTCATATATTTTATTATATTGTTTGACTTCTCAGTGGGTAGAGGAGTGTTGGGAGGGAGGGAGAGAATTTGGAATTCAAAATTGAAAAAGTAAAGACTAATAAAAGTAAGTCAAACAACTAACCATATAAGTCTAGCCTCATGTCTCTTTGTGACTCGTTTATTTGATTGGTTGCTCCAAGGCATGTTGTAGCTAGTTTACCAAGACGTCTGCAGTGTGTGATAGAGTCAACACTTTCGTTGGGGTCTATTGTAGAGATGTGGGTTAGATCATAGTAATGTTAGAAGAATACAAAACTACATCAATCACTTTCATAGTGGATATAGTCATTTATGGTTTCATGTCAATTTTCTTTGTTTTAATACATCATGCACTGATTTTTGATGATTAGAAATGGGCTTTCAGTTGAAAGTTTCTACAAACAGTACCTTCAATTTAATAATCAATTTAAGTTTTTGAAATTTAGGTAGCTTTGGAGCTTTGATGGCTGCTAGAGATACTGAAAGTCCTCCAAATGCATTAGTAAGCCACAAGATGAAAAACAATGTCAGGCAGCAACAAAGTAATTTTAAATTGCCCAGTGTTCTCTCCTAGAGAAGACATCAAGTGGTGTGTCTAACATTGAAAATTGATGCTTTCAAAAGCCAGAAGATAAAAGTAGGACAAAAGGAAGGAATGTTGGATAGGTGAAGCAGGTTCTTGTCTAGCTTTATTTTTTACAGGGTAATAAAGGATATCATTCGACATAGAAGATACGCCAACCTTCAGCAACTCCTCTTCAGTCTTCTGTGGCTTTATGAAAAGAATTCTTTTTTCTTAATACATGACAGATTTCATATACCCACATATGTGTTTGTATATGTGTATGCATATATGACAGTGTATGGGTTTTTTCTCTCTAAATGATCCATATTACAAGATTAATTCACCCATGTACTATTTAGTCACTTAATGACCAAGCATTTTATAAAGTATTTATTAAAATTTATTTTTATTTATTTGTTAATATATTTATTAAGTACCTTGTGAGTACAATGACAATGGTGTAAGTCTTCTTAAGGAATATCTAGTCTGTTGAGGAGACACTAATTTGTAAACATTCAAGTATATACAAAATAAATATAAAGTAATTTGTGGTGCTAAGGTTCTCGTAGCTCAGAATAATAGGAAATGCCTTGTTTGAGCCAAACTTTGAAGGAAACCAGGGATTTTAAGAACCTGTGGTGAAGTATAAGTGCATTCTAGGCATGGGGGACAGCCTAATCAAAGGCTTAGAGATGATGGATGTTTGTGTTTGGTCCATTTAGTTGATTGTTATCTCTACTGACAATATCTTGAGAATACATATTGTTTCATTTTTGTCTTTGTATCTCCAGGGACTAACTCGATTCCTGTCACATAGTAGGCATTTAATAAATGCTTCTGGGTTGATTGATATATGAAAAATCACAATATAACCTCTTTGGCTTGATTATAGAGTATATTAAGGAAAGTAATGTATAATTGTGATGGAGGTTCCTTATTATATTTTTAATTTTAAACTGTACTCCAGAGATGTTTATGTTTGATAATGCTACTTTTGTTTCATTTAAAGCAAATTCATTTTCTGAACCCCCCCAAAAAACCCTTTTCATTCAAGAACCCTAAAATAGAACCCACAAAATAAACAATTTGATGAGTGAAAGTTTGTGGAAGTATAGTTTAGGCATGAGAATTTCCAGGGAGGAAGAGCTGGAAACAAAGGCCAAGTTGGGAATGATTTTTTCAATTGGGGTATGTGTTTATGCAGTGAATATAGCAGATTAGGAGGGATTGTCCCATGATGCCTTGTATCCATGGACATTCTTTTTAAAGCTCAGAAGATAAACTTTTCCTTGTAGTCATTTAAAAGGAAGTTAGGGGAAGAAGCCACTCCTCTTATTGCCATTAGTTAAGTTTCAAATCTGAGATGATAGAAAGCTTAGATGGAATGATGCCTGGATCAACACAATCTGGAGAAATGGTCACATTTACCTCCTCAGCTATATTCATCTGGGTAATTTCTTCTTCCAGACAAAAGTGATCACCCTGTCTTCAGATTACCTTGTTTACTATATCTGCATTTGCCTCCTTGAATGCTTTACAGGAGGGTGACATGGTTATAGACATGATAATTTTCAATTTCAAAGAGGAAGGCTGAGAAAAGTAAGAGAAAAGGGTCTCAAGTGGTTGATCATGATTGAAAGGTCTGTGTAAGAGGTCATCTCTGGCAGATTTCCCATAGTAAGCTCTCTTGGATACCAAGATTAAACCTAGAGAGGAAATAGTTGCTCATGCCCTTAGCCCTTACTGAACTGCATGGTATCCCCATCACAGGGGAAATCCAGAGGCCTCTCAAAAGTGAATTATTGCTCAGATGTGTTGCTAATTGCTTATTTTCAGATTATGTCTTAGAAGATGATCTTTGGTGGTCAGCTCTTCTTGTGTGTTTCATTGCCTAGTATTTAGTGCTCCTCCTCCTCCTCCACCTCTTCTTCCTCTTCCTCCTCTCCTCCTTTGAAGAGGCTCTATTTAAAAGTGTTTGCTGCACTGCTTCAAACATTCAAAGAGGAAAATCACAGGAGCTTGAATGGAACATCATTGATGTAAATGGGTGGTATCGTGGGGGAAGTGGGCAGTTTTTCTCTACCTTTCACCTATTACTACTTAAATAGCTGAGCCTTGGAGAGGGACTACCTACAGAAGTAGCAAAGTATCATATTAGATTACAACCCCTGGCACAGGGATTGAAGGCTTTAATTTGACCTTTCCCCCATCTTCTACCTCGGTCTCTTAAAATTTGAATTGATGGATAGTATATATCATCGGAGTATTATTTCATAAATTCCTAAATGCTGACATGACTTGTCTGAAGTTCTATGGGTAGAAAACCCAAGATTTGAACCCAGATCCTTTGGCTGTAGATTTAGTGCTCTTTTCCCAATATTGTGGGATCCTAAGGGACCTGTCCTTAGCTTTGCATCTGAAAAGCACAATCAGTATGATCACAGCATTAAACAACAGACCCATTTCAGGTAGGATCTAGAGATAGGATTGATCTGCCATGTCTTTCTCTCCTAGTATTTGAGATAGAAAAATGTCAGTGTAGAGCAGGAGCTGGTTGTATATTTTGTGGCAGAAAGGACTGCAAAAGTTAGGAGTTATTGTTAGGGTTAAAGTTAGGGAGTAATTGAAATTCAGAAGAATTGCAACATAATCCAAATTCCACAGGTTGGAAGAAGCAGGTCTAGAACTTGACCTCTGGGCCTCTGATTCCACATCCATCCTTTTTTCCTAGCAGTATTATCATGGTGGCCAAGCCCCACATTTTCAGTTATTTTGTTACTGTGAAACTGGAATAGGGTAGTGTGGGATATAAACAGAGATTTCCTTTGAGATCATATCCCCAGTTCCTTTTTTTACTCAATATGCCTCCCCCTTTATCTCCCCTTACTTTTGAAAAATACTTTCCAATGTTTTCCCCTTCTAGGCTGATTCAACCGATTTTGGGAAACAATATAATGTTTGGAAGGCATCAGTCCTGGATGAATTTTCCTGTGTTTTTCCCCCTCTCATTTTAAATGAAAAATTTCTAAGCATTATCCCTAATGCCTTCAGTGGCTGTTTTTCCAGCCCTTTCCCCCAGGATCATTCTAGAAGAAGGGGGGAAAGGAGATAAGCATTTATATAATGCTTACATTGTAATGTGCCAGGTACTATGTTGATCACTCTTTACAGATAATATTTGATCTTCACAACAAACCTGGGAATTTAGTGCTATTATTATTCCTATTTTATAGTTGAGGAAATAGAGGTAGACAGAGGTGAAGGAACTTGCTCAGAGAAACACAGCTAGGAAGTATCTTGAGGTCAGATTTGAACTCAGAGCCTTCTGACTCCAAGCTCAACATTCCACTGTACTAGAGAAAACCAGAAACCTGAGGGTCATCACATTTAGTCCAGGATTACCCACAAAAGAGGTACTATGCAAATAGGCCAAATTCTTTGCTTTTGTAATGGTCAGGGTAATTTTTAAATAGCCCACTAGCTTCCATGAGTTGGTTTTGATTGCTAGCTTGCCTTTCTTCACCAAAGGGACTTTTCAAAGCTTTGCCCTCAAAATAGAAGCCTCTATAGCTGGTTGTCAAACCACTGGCTAAGTTGAATTGCATATCTCAGTCCTTCAAGACAATTTATGAATCAGCACAGGGAACCTGAAGATAATTGTCCTGCAGGACTCAGTTAAGTATACAGTCTAGGAAGAAAGGGTAACTGCATTAGTATTTCTTTTTGGGAGATGGTTTGTTTCATAACCTAATTTGTGTTGTAGCCAAAAATACTTCCCTCATTACCAATTGCTGGGAGAGATTCTATTATCCAGCTGTTAGAGAGATGAAATCACAAATGCATTAATAAAATACACAGTTTAGCAAGGCACAGTCAGGCAAACAGTGTCCAAGGTTTTTTGGTAAACAGGATATTTGTCACTTGGGGCAATTGTGGTAGGCTCAGAAAAGAGACTTTCCAGAAGAGTTCAGGGGCTTCCTGGAATAAGAGCAGGCATTAGAGTGGCCATAATTTCCAGAAAGATAGAGACCCTTAAAAGAGGTGATCCCAAGAAATTATTGCTCTTCGGAGGGTTTTATTTTTGTTTTGGTAAAAGACTGATATTTTCCTATATAGCAGACCTAAGTTCAAATCCCCTTGTTCTCTGTTTTACCTTAAGTAAGTCCTTTCCCCTCTATGAACCCCATATCATTGCAAAGGATAGACTTAAGTGGCAATGTAAAGGGGTATTCATTTTGGAATTAGAGTATCTGGGTTCAGATCCTACACTTTTTTTGAGATTAAATTTTATTCTTTAAAACAACAAAATCCATCTTCTTTCCCTCCCCTTCCCTCTTCCTCCTACCTCTTCCCACCTCCATTTCCACAATGAGAACAAAAGAACACAAATCTGCTGTTATAAATATGTATAGTTAAAGCAAAACAAACTCCTGCATCAGCCATGCCCCTCCCCCCCCCAATGAATCCACATTCAAGAGTCCCATCGCATTTCTATCAGGAGGTAGACATCATGTTTTGTCATGAGTCTCTGGAATCTTGGTAGGCCATCAATCAGATTAGAGTTACTTAGCCTTTCACAGTTTGCCTGTACAGCATTGTTTTATATCAATTGTTTTCATGTATCTGTATGGCCTCAGTTTGCATCAGTTCATTTGAGTCTTCCTATGATTCTCTGAAATCCCTCCCTTCTATCATTTTTTTATAGCACAGAAGTCTCCCTTCACCTTTATGTATCACAGTTCATTTAGCCATTTTCCTAGGTGGTGGGAATTTCTTCAGTTTTCAGTTATCTTTATTTATTTATTTTACTATCCCTAGACAAACTCCTATAAATGTTTTTATATATTCTTGGAGTTTGTTTTATTTGGAGCTACTCCTTCCCTTAGTCTCCTTTCTTCATTATCCCCTTTCCCTCCTCTTTCCCTGAATGAATGAAATAATATTTATGTCCCTAGATGCAATTTTTTCCCAATTCAAATGAGAGTGAAGTTCAAATACCAACTGCTTTCCCCATCTTCCAGGTCTTGCTTTTTCCCAGGGTTAATGAAAACTAGTTAGACTAAATGTTAACATCTTCAGATGAATTTGGAAGAGAAAGAAAGAGGAAAGGAGGGCTAGTGTATTTGGGATTGTGGGCTGACCAGATATGATAAGACAACTATGGGTGACTCTCTCTTCCTGTGGAGCTTCTCCTGCAATTCAAGGAGCCAAGGAAAGAGCAAATGCAGGGGAAATCTTTGTTATTTCCCAGTCTTACAAGGTGACTTATATGATGACGACTCCAGAATGATATTAATTATACACTGGTGCTGCAAAGAACTTATTCTAGACTGCATCAAAAGCAGGGCACTGTGAAATGAAATGAATGATTTAACAACCCCCCAGGCGGAAAAGGTCCTGCTCACCTTAAAGGCCTTCAGGACAGCTTCTTAATTTGATTTCTCTTTTGTTGTGCTATCTTCATTTTATGGTCTTTAGTTACCCTTATTACAAATGTATTTTTTAAGGGTCAAATTAATTTATGTTAACTTTGGTTCTGTGCTCCTTGAATGCAAGCTTGCGAAATCAGCTGGCCTGTTACAAAACTCGTTAGGAGATCATTTCATTGAGAGCTGCTTGGGGCCTTAGAGCTCATTAGTCCAGTCCCCTAATTCTGGAAGACTTTGGCCCATGACTTCGGGATGTTTGTGGTATATTCTTAACCTCAAAGGAGACTTTATATGTCATGTCTGTGCCATTCCCCCTTCTGGGAGTGCCCACCTCTGTGCTTTCTGCCTATTGGAGTCTCACTCATACCTATAGGCCTACTTGAAACACTCTAGCCTGAGGAAAATTTCTGTCACTCAGCCAACTGGGAGTGACCCTTCTGCCTCCAACCATGTGGGACACTACTATTGACTTAGCTGTTACTAAATATTGCCTTGTGTTATTATATGCTATTTATTATATGGCTTGTGAGACCCCTTGGTATCATGTGTAGAACATTCATCAGAAAACGTTAGTTTGACCTCAGATTCTAGTACTTCCTATCTGTCATGCCCTAGACAAGTTGCTTCCCCTTAATCCTCACCTTCCTCCCCTATCAAATGGTTTTGGTCTTTCTGCTCCTACCTCACAGGTTTTCAAGGAAAAAAGTAGATCATAGAATATTCCATGTAGAGCTGCAGGGGACCATAGAGATCTCCTAGTTGAACCCTCATTTTAAAGAACCCAGAGAGGTTAAGTACTTTTGACTAATTAGTAGATGATTGAGTCAGGATTTGAACTTAGGATCTTTTATTCTAAATACAGTGCTGTTGCCACTGCACCACTCAACCTGAAAGCTCTATAGAAATGGGACTTATCGTTATTTATATCTGACTTCCTAGCTAGCTAAGGCAAAGGAAAGAGCTTATTAATCTTGGTATTCCCTACAGCATCTGGCATCGTGCCTTGTACAGAGTTAACACTCAGCAAATATTTCTGATTCCTATTATAGAGAGAAACAGCATGGTGTCCTCCTGAAAAATGGATCCAAGATACATTTATTAGGCACCTGCCATTTGCATTGAATGGTATTAGGTGAAGAACTCAGGTTCTTGGAGGATACAGCTGTGGAAAATATTGGGACACACACAAGTGAAGCAGATGTGCCGTGATCCTTACGGAAGGTAGCTTTCTGTTGGGAGGTGGGAGGCAACTATTTCAAAGATATTTTGAAATGCAATTATTGATAATATCGTCCAAATTGTCTGAAAATGTAATGGAAAGTAAGGTGAAGGAAAGATTAGTGAAGATTGTGAGCGTCACACTAAAGGAAGGACCTAGACAAGTCAGAGAGTATCCAAGGGAAGGAGACCAGGATCAGGAATGGAATAAAGCAAAGTACCATGTGGCTGAAGAAAAGAGCTAGGATTCTTTAGCTTTAATATTAGAAAACTTAAGGGGTACATCATAATTGTTGTCAAGTATTTGAAGGACTGTTAAATGGCAGAGGGAGTAGACTGGTTCTCCTTGGCCATAGAGGGCAGGGTGAGGACCAATGGGTAAAGGTTTTGGAGAAGTAGATTTAGGTTTGATTGTGTTCTGGGGGAAACTTCCTAACAAGTAGAGTTCCCTTTCTAAAAATCCATGAAACAATGTTATCTGACATTCTGTAGAAGTTGATATTTTTCGTGTTTGGCTTTTGGTGTGTCATTTGGGAAACAAACCACATTGCATGGACTCCTGGTCAAATCTTGATGACTTACACAATGGGATTTGGCGATGATCTGATTTTATGGGAGCAGCTTTTGTTTGCCTAACTAAACAGATTTACAGGAAAGAGAGAACATTGTACAACTTCCAGGTGACTTTGAACACACCCTTTTAGAAGAATGTTCTGCCACTAGTCAGTAGACAAACTAAGTTATAACTTCAGCTAGCCATCTGCCTTGGTGATCTTCTTGCCATGTTAATTGTCGCTGTACATTCTGGACCATAGGACCTCTTGGGGCCCTGCTCTGGAGAAAGTCTTTCCCAGTTCCCTCATTTGCAAGTATCTTATCTGACTTACACCTACTCCTTATGCATCCTGTATGCACTGATTTAAGTTTATCTTGGCTCCTTTCTTAGAATGGGAGATCCTTGAGGGCAAGCCTTATTTTTAACTTTTTCTTTGCTTCCCCAGAACTTAGCCTGATGCCTGGCATCATGCATTTAATAAATAACATAAACACTTAAGAAATCTTTGTTAACTAATTGATTAATTCCCTTGCTTTTGGAAATTCTGCCCCTGTTCTGAGTAATGAGTGGGCAAGGGAACTCATGTAGCCCATTATATCTAGCCAACCTCTGAGCATGCCAGTCTTGATCACCATCCAGCATACCATCCTGCTATCTGTAGATATTTTTGGAAAGGGATCCACTGACTATCTCTATGCTTTCTATACCAAAGCACTCTTTCTTGAGCACTACTGTTCTTTAGGTTATCGCCTCCATTAAAATGTTAGTAGTTCCTTAGATGTAAAGACTGTCTCAATTTGGTATTCATTTCCCCAGTGCTACACATATAGTAAGCACACTTATTCCTTCATTCAGACAGCCCTCAGCTGTATGAGACTAGATGGAGAAGGAGAAGGTAGGGATTTTTCTCTTCCTGTCCATGTTTCAGTATAAAGTAAACAGTTTATATGCCCTAACAGATTGATTGGGGACACTGAGAAGAGACATTTTAGAAGTGAGGAAGTAGAAATTCAGAATGGGGCACATGTGGCCAAGATCTACTCTATGGCAAATCCCATAAGGACAGTCAGAATCTTTTTAGCTTAGTCTCTTCCCATTGCTTAGAATACGGCTCTCCATTTGGTAGGGGGTATAACAAAGGATTGTTTAATGGACTGGAGTTGAATAAGTTTAGGGACATGCAAATAAAACAAGCTCACCATTTTGCAGAGAAGCTTAAAGTCTGACAACACTGGATCTACTGTATCAATAGTGTTTTAAAACTGTTACCTTCTATATTAGGACTGATATAGGTTAGAAGGTAGAAGAGCAGTATGGGCTAGGCCAGTGATGGCGAACCTTTTAGAGATGAGTGCTGTTTCCCTGCTCCACCCCTCAGACTGCTTGATGTGCCCTGCTCCACCAAGGAGTGCTGACTTCCCCTTTTGCCAGACTGGGGAAGGAGAAAGGGAGGGGAGTGGCCTAAGTACTCTGCTTAGGGAAGGGAGTAAGTACTTCCATTGGGCTTCTAAACAGAGAGGCAGGGAGGAGGCATAGTAAAGAGGAGCAAGGGAGCAGCTCCACCCAAGTCTTTCTGCCTTTCTAGTAACTAACTCTGGCCAGCGATCCCACGCATGCATACAGAGAGGCCCCTGTGTACCATCTTTGGCACACATGCCATAGGTTTGTCATCATGCTGCTAGGCAGTTAGAGTTGTGATTTGCCCACAGTCACACAGCCAGTAAGTCAAATTCAAAGCCATCTAGCTGCATCTGCTGAATCTATCTTTGATGCTGCTGTTATTGAGTAAATGATAGATTAGGTGTTACGTGTGTGTGTGTCTGTGTGTAATGGTATGCTGTATTTGTAAAGGAAACCTTTATACTAAATCTGGAGTTTAATTTGGGATGATTCTAGAAGGAGCTTGAATTAGGGAACAGGAGATATGGGTTTCCAGGATCCCATATCAACAGAATTTAAAAAGAGCTGAAGAATCTCAAGGATAATTCTCTAAGAAGTTTAGACTTAAGAAGGAAAAATGATTGACCCTAAGTCACACAGTGAAATGTAGATGTCAATCTTGGTTTTTAAAATTCTAAACTTATCTTTTCCACATAGAGAAGAGGATTGTCTATGGAATTGCAGCTCTCTATTATATACAGCTGGCATGTCTTTTAAAATAAATGATTTATGAATTATAAACACATTACAACATATATTTATAACACATTGCCCATGTAGCTTGCAGAGTCATTCTATAATTCTTTCTGGACTCCTTTTCTGTACTTTTTTAAAGAAAGAGACTTAAGTGAGTGACCCATTTTTGCTTCCATTTTTTTGTTGATGTGTCAGTTTGTATGACTTTATTTTAATGCTCTTACCCTTTAGCTTGCTGTGTGACCTCAGACAAGTCACTTGCCATCTCTATGCTTCAAGTTCCTTATTTCTGAAATAAGTTAATTATGCCTACCCTATTTTACTCACAGAGTTGCTACAAAGATTAAATAAAGTGATGGGCATGAAACTGCTTTGAGAAGTTAAAAATATTATCCAAGTCCAGGGTCTTAGGCATATGGTAGGATTAGACCAGTATTTATTTCTAGCAAAATGAAATTAATTGATCCCCAGATCTTCAGTCTGCATAGTCCAACTCACATTAGCATTCTTCCCTCCCTTCCTCTCCTATCTCCTTCCATTGCTTCCCCTTCTCTTTCCACTATAAATTTCTCCCGGCCCATCTTGTTCAGTATGCTGAATCAGCCTTTGTGGAACTGTTTCCTCTAGAGTGTAATATTTTGATGAAACTATAAAGGAAACTGTGTCCAAGAATGCCAACTCAGCATATCTAAGGCAGGGTTTTTGGGAAATCTTGGATAGGGATGTCACCCAATCATATCTGTACAAACAAGGCATTTGTTTGGAGAGAGGAAGAACATGGCTTACAAGCCCACATATGTGTCTTGTAGAAGGCTCCATCTCAACCATAAGACTGATCTACTCTAATCTAAATCATAGCTCAATAACTAGAGTAACTAATGGAAGATAAAGGGTGGTTCTCAGAGTCAGGACACCTGGCGGTTCTCTGTATCACTGAATCCATGGACAACACATGAACAGAAACTCATATTTCTACAGTGTATGTTCCCTGTGACAACCCTGAAAGGTGAGTAGGATGGATGTTGAGGGATAGCCAAGGAATATTGTGGCGCTTGGAGCTAAATCATGGTTCTGAGCCCTACTTGTGACCCTAAGGAGGTAGTTTCCCCTCCCTCAGCCTCACTTTGCCCATCTGTAAATTGAAGATAATAATCCCTGTTAGCCTACCTGCTAGGACTATTGGGACATTAGTGCTTGGCAAACCTGAAAGCAAACTTCCTAGAAAATTGGAGTTATTAAGTATCCCGATTGCACAACACTCTTCCTTATTGATGAAGAAATGTGACCAGCCCAAGGCCATTCAGCCAGAAAGTGTTATCAAACTTGGGCTTCCTGAGGCCTAATTCATTGTTACCCTTGATCTCTGTATAATATAGCTACCTCTTGAAAATGGAACCAATAATGTCCCATGCCCTTCTGCCACAAGCTGTGGAGTAAGACAGCACCTTTTCCTCTAATGTATAAAAGTAAATCAAATGATTTAGAAGCTCGATTGCAGAGGACTTCTGCTCCTTGGCTTTGTTTCTTCTGTCATTATTCTCCAATGGTTGAACTCACACACCCGCAGTCTCAAGTGACAGAGGCTCCCATTTTAGTATTTCTAATCTTCAGCCATGCGTGAGAGCTCCTGAATCCTGTTCACACTTATTTGCAGCCAGATGCAGAAGACATTTTCACGTATTATTCTGAAAGCTGTCATGGAGCGACAGAAACTCCTGAGTGCCAGGGGGAGGAGGGCTTGCTCTGTGGCTGGCTGTCCCGCCTTCAAACAGCCAGGGAAAGAAAAGTAGCTCAAGCCAGTTTACCAGCATGCCCCATCCATTTCAGTTTTTGGTGAGAATGGGGATGTATTTAGCTTGTTAAAAGCAGATCAACAACTGCATTCAATCAAAGGGATTCATAAAAAAGGAGGAGCCCAAACATCTCATCCTCATTAGCAGTTAAAGGTCTGAAGGGGCTCAAGCAAATCACCTGGTGCACTCCTCTCATTTAACGCATAAGAAAATGGGGCTGACTGAGGGTACTGACTTCTCCAAGGCCACATGAGTTAGTGGCAGACTCAGGATTTGAACTCAAGTTTGCTTACTCTGATACTTTTGCTATTGCCTTCTGGGTCTGTTCATGCAAGCCCTGGACTTGAGATGCCAAACACAGGCCCCATTTCTATTCTGAGATGGTGATGTGCTTTGCTGTTTTGTTCTTCCATTGGAATCAGATCATGTGCTCCAAATATTCAAATCAACGGAGGTTTGCTGGAGAAAATGAGGAGAGCCTGGGAGTTCAGATAGCCAAGTGAAAGCACTCATGGCACTCCCTCTACTTTGTGGAAGTCTCTGCTCCCTGGTTCTTCGAGCAAGAGTAAGCCAGCCAGTATTTGGAAGCTGCCAGAGGTAATAGAGCATTTGCCATGCCATTGTTCTGTCTCTGTTCCCATTTGTCTATGAAGTCTCAGAATGGGGGTGAAAGGGATATGGGCAGTTTTTTATCTTAGTTTATCATAGTTTAGAGGCATCTGTTTTTATTTAAACCCAGCATTCTTAGCTTCCCACTATTCTAGAAATAAATTTGATTGCATCATTTCCAACGTGAAGGGTAGCTCGCCTGCACTTGTTCCAATCTAGACAGCTTGAAGTTGGGAAACCTATGCCCTTAGCAAAACCATATAGTGACATCATGGAATGTCAGAGCTAGATGACTAGGTTTTATCCCATCGATGCCAGCAGTTCATATTTGCCCCACATCTGTTTCTGGACAATGCTGGTATCTTTGTGCATTTCCCTTCTAGAAGACACAGAGGCAGAGCTTCTAGTCCAATCTGCATATTTTGGAGCTGGGGAAGCTGAGGTTCAGGGAGCCTCCAAAACTTTCTGAGGGTCCCAAGGTGAATTAATGGCAGAGTTCCCTTTCTGTTACCTGGGTACCTCTCCTACCCAGAAAGGTGTCCAAACGTCTCCATGTGTTTGCTGTGCCTATCAGCTGAGTGCATTGTGGGGCTTCCAGAGGATTCAGGAGAGCACATTTTCAGGACAACTTGAAGAGAACCATTTCTGAGAGGCCTCCACTTTTGAATCACCCTCTAAACTCATCTTCTAGGTAGATTTGCCAAAAAGGGGGGGAGGCACCTTTTTTTTCTTCTTCCATTTTCCAGTACAAGTGGATATGCATGCGGCCAGAAGAATTGCTGTAAAACAGACTTTCAGCCTGAGCTGGCTTTGACAAACAATTAAAATATATATTAGAGGAGGAAAAAAATAGGCTTTTATAATCTCTCAATTTTGCCCCTAGAATTTTGTCGTCTTTGCTTTTTTTCTCAAAGGTTATTGGCTTGGTATTGATCTGGCCATAATGAGAAGGAAGAAATCCTACGGGGCAGACGAGGAAAAAGTAAAGAACACACATCTGAACTGAACTAGGGTTAGAGGGGTGTGTGTATGGGGGTGGGGATGATTCAGGTTGCCTAGGGAAAGAGTCAGAATTGTTCAGCTGGCAGAATTAAATATCTGCAAGGTTGTTGAAATTGCCAAATGGACGTTGAATTAGCACCATTTATTTGAAGGTTTTTGCTCAAAGAAAATCGTGATTATCCTCTGAAAAACTGTCTCCTAACATGAGAGTGTTCGGGGCAGCCTCCTCATAATCCTCTCCCACCTCCGTGCCTCCAGCTTCCTCCCATGGCTTTTTTTTTTTTTTAAACCCTGACCTCCGGACTTGGAGTCAATACTGTGTATTGGCTCCAAGGCAGAAGAGTGGTAAGGGCTAGGCAATGGGGGTCAAGTGACTTGCCCAGGGTCACACAGCTAGGAAGTGGCTGAGGCCAGATTTGAACCTAGGACCTCCCATCTCTAGGGCTGACTCTTAATCCACTGAGCTACCCAGCTGCCCCCTCTCCCATGGCTTTTTTTAAAAAAAGGGTTCATGCTGAAACTGCACCACTATTGTGCCATATTGAACTGGGATAGAGGCATATGTAACCTCCCAACCAAGGAATGCTTCATCTGTTGGGGATAAGCTAATTGTCAGAAGCCAATTTTCAAAGATTCTTGGTAACGTGAAGGTCATCCTTCAAGAACTTTCCCTGTATATCTTCCCACCACAGGGGGAAGCTCATTGGGATACAGTTCATCCAGCTCTGTAGATCTTTTTGGTTCAAGATGATTTTTCTGTTTCCTCTAAATGGTTGCAAAATAAGACAGAACCTAGGAAATTATGAGCAGTGATGGCTATAGCCATCTTCTGCTAACAACTGGCTTTCTTATTCCATATTCCTGTTATTCCTCATGATCATTTCCCCTCAATTGGGGCTAGAGAAGGTAGCACCATTTTTGTATTTCAGAAGTAACAGCCTCACAGTCTTAAGCATTATTTTAACTCATGTTTCGAACCAGTGGCTCTGGCTAGAGATATATGGACCAATAGGAAAGAAATTGGTCCATATATCCGATATACCATGATGAGACTAGGCAGCCTCACTTCAGTTATCTGCAGCTATTTACTGGGAACAAATGACTTCTTTTCATTGTCAGAAAGACAAAGACGTTGATTTATTATGAACAAGGATAGGTGGCAGCTACATGGGTGGATTGACGCTTTCACTTCCCCTTCTTCTCCTTCTTCTCCCTCTCTTTTTCTCTGCTCTGCCCCCTTTCCTCCCTCCCTTCTCTTTTCCCCTTCATTCTTCACTCTCTTCCTTACCAATGGGCTCATTCTCACTATTGATCAACAGTGAGGCTTTGACTTCTGTTTTTTTGGGGGGTTTCTTGAAATGTTTTCAAATTTCTGGGCTAATTTGCCCCTCCCTAGGCAACCCATCAGCCTCTCGGTTCCAGGGACCAACCATATGAAAGGTAAACTTGATGCAGGCATCCACTCGGCTTAGGCCCCTGCAGCTCAGAACTCCCAAACTCAAGAGATCCACCATCTCTCCATATTGGCAACCCGTTCCCCCCTGCCCAGCCTTTTGGACTTGTGCTGTGAGCTAATCAGGGTGAGCTCAGCAGTGAAGCAGCCAGTTCTAATAGAAATGCAACGGAAAAGTTTCCCAGTGTTCTTTCATATCCAGGGTCCCATTGTACCTCCCACCTCTGCAGCGAGATTAGAGTGATTTACAGGCACAGCTGGACTTCAGCACAATTCCCAGAAGTGAAAGTTGAGGGAAGTAATTCAATAAACCACGATAATAAGATATTTTATTATTATGTTTCTAAATGTCCTGCAGTGTACAGTAATTCAAATATAAAATAATTAAAGGCAATTAAAGCCCATTATACTAAGGATTACTTTGTGCTAATGATACAGAGGCTGCTCGCCTCGAGGAAGAATTCCCTCTCAAGTCATTCAGGAAGCAGCTCAGAAGGAGGGAATCCTAGGAAAGGAACAAGTCTTCCAGGGCAGCCATGACAGAACCCTGGCAGGCTTCTCGGAGAGGGGGACAGATTTTTCCACGGAATTATTTGTTGATTCCCCCAATGATTTGACCCCAGAAGCCTGCCTTAGTTGTTTGGCCTGCCCTTTGGAGGGAAGTGAAAAAAATGAGGCTTTTAAAAGAGTTCAAAGCAAGGCAGTTGCTTTTCTAGTCAGGATTGTGAGAGTCCACTGAGGTAATGTCTATAAAGGAGTTTGCAAAGGTCATATCCCTGCATAAATGGCAGCCTTAGCTCAGTGTCTCCTCTTGCAGGAAACTCTTCCTGGAATCTTGTAGGCCTGGGGTTGTTCATATGTTGTAGGCTCTGCTTCACTCCCCCCTTCAGTAAAATGGGAACCTCTTGAAGTTGGGGCCCAGTTCTTATCTTTGTATCCTGAGGGCCTTCCTCTGAGAGAGAGGCTCTGAGAGCCTTTCACATAGACCCATGGGGCATTGGGAACCAAATTAATTAAGGTTGGCCAGGATCACCCAGTCTTCTGGGCCAGAAAAAGCAGCCAATAACCTTCTCTGGCCTCTTGTCAGGCTTGACAAGGAGTGGATACACCATGACAAGGGGTCAATGAATTGAGGGCCCCACCCTTTCATTTGCCACCATTTGATCCCCTCTTTTAGGATTTGGATATAGAATAGGGGGGAAAGAGCACTAGAGCTAGGATTGAGATGCCTGAGGAGAAATCCTGCCTTATATTCCTTTTGTTATCTCTCTCTGTCTCTCTGTCTCTCTGTCTCTCTGTCTCTCTGTCTCTCTGTCTCTCTGTCTCTCTCTGTCTCTCTCTGTCTCTCTCTGTCTCTCTCTGTCTCTCTCTGTCTCTCTCTGTCTCTCTCTGTCTCTCTCTGTCTCTCTCTGTCTCTCTCTGTCTCTCTCTGTCTCTCTCTGTCTCTCTCTGTCTCTCTCTGTCTCTCTCTGTCTCTCTCTGTCTCTCTCTGTCTCTCTCTGTCTCTCTGTCTCTCTCTGTCTCTCTGTCTCTCTGTCTCTCTGTCTCTCTTGCTCTTTTGCTCTGCCTTCATCTTTCCCTCTCAATCTGTCTCTGTCTCTCTCTGCCACTCATCTCTTACTGTGTTTCCCCCATCTCTCTTTGCCCTTTCTTCTCTATTTCTGTCTCTATCTCCCTCCCTCTTTCCTTTGCCTCCCTTCCCCTTTCCCTCCTCCTCTCTATTTCACTTTCTTTATATCTCTCCCTCTCTCTCTGCTTCTTTCCCTCTCTGTCCCTCTGGCTTTCCCTCTCTTTCAGTCTTTCTTTCTCTCTCCCTCTTTCTCTCTCCCCTCTCTTCTCTGTTTCTGTTTCTATCTCTCTCCCTCCCTCCCTCCTTCCCACCCCCTCTTTCCTCTTCCTCCATCCCTTCTCTGTTCCTGTCTCTGTCTCTCTTTGTCTCCCCTCTCTTCTCTGTTTCTCCCTTTCCCTTTCTCTCTGTCTCCCTCCCTCTCTGTCTCTCACCCCCTGCCTCTGTCACTCTCCTCTACCCCCTCTTCTGTTTTTCTTTCTTTCTGTCTCTCTCTCTCCCTTCCTCTCTCTGTCTCTCTGTGTCTCTCTCTCTCTCTTTCTCTCTCTTCCCTCTTCTCTGTCTCACTCTTGCTCTCACTCTTGCTGTTTGTCTCTTTCTGCCTCTCTGTCTCCATCTTTCTCTTTCTCTCTTCCTCTGTTTCTTTCCCTGCTGTCTCACTTCTCTCTATTTCTTTGTCTGTCTGTCTCTCTGACACTCTGCCAGTCTGTCTCTGTTTCTTTGTCTATCTCTGTCTCTCTGTCTCCCTTGGTCTGTCTCTATGTTTATCTGTCTCTGTCTCCCAGTCTGTCTCTGTCTCTGTCTCTGTCTCTGTCTGTCTATCTATTTATCTGTCTCTTGCTTTTGCTCTGTCTCTCTCTGTTTCTCCCCTTTCTCTCTTTCCTCTTCTCTTTCTCTCTCTCAATATCCCTCTCCCACCTCTCTCTGTCTCTTATGCTGTCTGTCTCTTTCCCTCTCTCTCTCTCTCAATCTCTATCTCTGTCTCTGTCTCCCTCTCCCCTCTCTTCTCTGTTTCTGTCTCTCTCTCTTTCCCACTCCCTCTCTCCTCTCTTTTCCCTTTCCTTCCCCCCCCTCTCTGTCTCTGTTTCTCTCTGACTGTCCATCTCCCCCTCTCCCACTCATTGTCTTAGTCTCTGACTTTCTCTTTCTCTCTCCATCTGTCCTTCTTCCCGCCTATCTTTCTGTCCCTGTCTCACCCTTTTTTGGTATCTGTCTCTTTCTACCTCTATCTTTCTATCTTATTCTCTCTGTCTGTCTGTCTGTCTGTCTCTCTCCCTCTCTCCTCTATCCCTCCCATTTTCCCTCCCTTCCCTGCTTCTGTCTCCATCTCTCTCTGTCTTGGTCTCTTCGTCTCTGTCTCTGTCTGTCTGTCTGTCTCCCCCTCCCTCTCATTCTCTTTCTCTTTTCCTGTATCTCTCCATTTTTGTCTCTGCCCTTTCTCCCTCTCTCTCTGTGTCTCTCTCTCTATCTCTTGGTCTTTCCCTCTCTCTCTGTGTCTGCTCTCTTCTCTGTTTCTGTCACTCTTTCTCTCCCTCCCTCTCCCCTTCTCTCTGTCTCACTTTCTCTCTTTCTCTCTGTCTTTTTGTTTCTCTCTCCCTCCCTCCCCCTCTGTCTCTCTGTCTTTCTCTTTTGCTTTTTTTGTCTCTCCCTCTCTCTTTCTTTCTGTCTCTGTTTCTGCCTCTCCCTTTTTTGGTCTCTCTGTCTCTCTCTTTCTGTCCCTCTGTCTCTCTCCCCTCTCTTCTCTGTTTCTGTTTCTTTGTCTCCCTCTCTCTTCTTCCTCTCCCCTGATCTTTCTCTTTCTTTCTATCTCTGTCCCTATCTCCCTCTCTCTCTCTCTCCAGTCTCAGTCTCTGTCTGTCTTTCTCTGTCTTTCTCTCTCTCCCCCTCTGTCTCTCTCTTCCTTCCAGTATCTCTCTCTCTCCTTTTTTGTCTCTCTCTCTTTTCCTCTTCCTCTATTTCTGTCTTTCTCTGTCTCAGTCTGTCTCCCCTCCCTCTTTGTCTCACTGTCTTATTGTTTCTCTGTCTTATTGTTTCTCTTTCTGTCTTATTTCTCTCTCCCTCCCTCCCCCCCTCTTTCTTTTTTTTATCTTTTTTTAAATTTTTTTTACAATTTTAAACATTATTTTATTTGGTCATTTCCAAACATTATTCACTGGATACAAAGATCATTTTCTTTTCCTCCCCGCCCCCCCCCCTCCCACCACCTTTCCCTCTCCCATAGCCAACGCGCGATTCCACTGGTTATCACATGTGTTCTTGACTGGAACCCATTTCCCTGTTGTTGGTATTTCCATTAGAGTGTTCATTTAGAGTCTCTCCTCAGTCATATCCCCTCCACCCCTGTAGTCAAGCAGTTGCTTTTCATCGGTGTTTTTACTCCCACAGTTTATCCTTTGCTTGTGGATAGTATTTTTTAGATCCCTGCAGATTGTTCAGGGACATTGCATTGCCACTAATGGAGAAGTCAATCACCTTCGATTGTACCACAGTGTATCAGTCTCTGTGTACAATGTTTTCCTGGTTCTGCTCCTTTCGCTCTGCATCACTTCCTGGAGGTTGTTCCAGTCTCCATGGAATTCCTCACTTTATTATTCCTTTTAGCACAATAGTATTCCATCACCAACATGTACCACAATTTGTTCAGCCATTTCCCAATTGATGAGCATCCCCTCATTTTCCAATTTTTGGCCACCACAAAGAGTGCAGCTATGAATATTCTTGTACAAGTCTTTTTCCTTATTATCTCTTTGGGGTACAAACCCAGCAGTGCTATGGCTGGATCAAAGGGCAGATATTCTTTTGTCGCCCTTTGGGCATAATTCCAAATTGCCCTCCAGAATGGCTGGATCAATTCACAACTCCACCAGCAATGAATTAATGTCCCTACTTTGCCACATCCCCTCCAGCATTCATTACTTTCCTTTGTTAGCCAATCTGCTAGGCTGAGGTGATACCTCAGAGTTGTTTTGATTTGCATCTCTCTGATTATAAGAGATTTAGAACACTTTTTCATGTGCTCATTAATAGTTTTGATTTCTTTGAGAACTGCCTGTTCATGTCCCTTGCCCATTTATCAATTGGAGAATGGCTTGATTTTTTTGTACAATTGATTTAGTTCTTTGTAAATTTGAGTAATTAAACCTGTCAGAGGTTTTTATGAAGATTGTTTCCCAATTTGTTACTTCCTTTCTGATTTTGGTTACATTGGTTTTGTTTGTACAAAAACTTTTTAATTTGATGTAATCCAGATTATTTATTTTGCATTTTGTAACTCTTTCTAAGTCTTGCTTGGTTTTGAAGTCTTTTCCTTCCCAAAGGTCTGACATGTATGCTATTCTGTGTTTGCCTAATTTTCTTATAGTTTCCTTTATGTTCAACTCATTCACCCATTTTGAATTTATCTTGGTGTAGGGTGTGAGGTGTTGATCTAAACCTAATTTTCTCACACTGTCCTCCAATTTTCCCAGCAGTTTTTATGAAATAGTGGATTTTTGTCCCAAAAGCTGGGATCTTTGGGTTTGTCATATACTGTTTTGCTGAGGTCGCTTGCCCCCAGTCTATTCCACTGATCCTCCTTTCTGTCTCTTAGCCAGTACCAAATTGTTTTGATGACTGCTGCTTTATAATACAGTCTGAGATCTGGGACTGCAAGGCCCCCTTCCTTTGTATTTTTTTTTTCATTATTTCCCTGGATATCCTTGATCTTTTGTTCTTCCAAATGAACTTTGTTATGGTTTTTTCTAAATCAGTAAAAAAAATTTTTGGAAGTTCAATGGGTATGGCACTAAATAGATGAGTTTGGGTAGGATGGTCATTTTTATTATATTGGCTCGTCCTACCCATGAGCAGTTAATGTTCTTCCAATTGTTCAAGTCTAGTTTTAGTTGTATGGAAAGTGTTTTGTAGTTGTGTTCATATAGTTCCTGTGTTTGTCTCGGGAGATAGATTCCTAAGTATTTTATTTTGTCTAAGGTAATTTTGAATGGGATTTCTCTTTCTAGTTCTTGCTGCTGAGCTGTGTTGGAATTATATAGAAATGCTGATGACTTATGCCTCCCCCCTCTTTCTCTCTTTCTCTTTTTGTTTCTCCCTCTCTCTTTCTTTCTCTCTCCATTTCTCCCTTTTTTGGTCTCTCTGTCTCTTTCTTTCTCTCTCTCTGTCCCCATCTCTCTCACCTCTCTTCTCCCTTTCTGTTTCTGTCTTTGACTCCCTCCCTCTTCCTTCTCCCTTGCTCTTCCTGTCTTTCTCTCTCTGTCCCTCTCTCCCTCTCTGTCTCTCTTCTTCTCAGTCTCTCTCAGTCTCTGTCTCTGTCTTTCTCTTTCTCTCTTCCCTCTGTCTCTCTCTTTCTTCCTGTTTCTCAGTGTCTCTCCCACTATCTCTCTCTGTGTTTCTCTCTTTCTGTCTATCTCTCTCTCCATACTGTCTCCCTCTGTCTCTCTCACATTAACTGTCTGATTGTCTCTCTCTGACTTTCTGAATATTTCTCCCTCCCCCTCTGTCTCTCTCTCCTCACTTTCTGTCTCCCTGTCTCTTTCTCTTTCCCACTCCCTTTCCCCTCCACCTCTCCCTTTTCCCTCCCTCTTTCTCCGTCTATTTCTGTTTCTTCCTCCTGCTCTCATTCTCATTCTCTCTGTCTCTCTGTCTCTATCCCTCTTTTTCTACCTCTATGTCCTGTCTCTCTGTCTCTCCCCTTTTTGTCTCTTCTGTCTCTCTCTTTCTCCATTCCCCATCTCCCTCTCTCTTTTTTCAGTCTCTATCTCTCCCTTTTTTCTCTATCTCTCTTTTCCTCTATTTCTCTGTCTCTGTCTCTCTCCCCCTCCCTCTCTCTCTGTCTCACTGTCTTCCTCTAATTTTTTTGTTTCTTTCTCCTTCCCTCCCTCCTCTGTCTCTCTATCTTTCTCTTTCTGTCTCTCCCTTTTTGGTCTCTCTGTCTCTCTCTGTCCCTCTGTCTCTGTCTCTCTTCCCTCTCTTCTCTGTTTCTGTCTTTCTGTCTCTGTCTCCCTCCATCTTCTCCCACTCCCTTGCTCTTTCTATCTCTGTCCCTCTCTTCCTCTGTGTCTCTCCCCTTCCCCGTCTCTGTCTCAGTCTCAGTCTCTGTCTTCCTCTTTCTCTCTCCCTCTGTCTCTCTTTTCTCTCTCTTCCTATTTCTCTATCTCTCCTTTTTTGTCTCTGTCTCTCTCTTCCTCTCTTTCTCTGTCTCTCCCTCCCTCCCGCTACCTTCTCTGTCTCTGCTTCTGCCACTGTCTCTGTCTCTCCCACTCTATTTCTGTTATTCTCTTTCATCCCCCCCCCCCGTCTCTCCTTTATTGTGTTTCTGTCTGTCTCTGTCTCTCTCCATCTCCTGTTCCCTCTCTCTGTCTCACTGTCTTTTTATTTCCCTTTCCTTTCCTCCCTCCTCTGTCTCTCTGTCTTTCTCTTTCTCTCTCTTTTTGTTTCTCTCCCTCTCTTTCTTTCTGTCTCTGTCTCTCCCTTTTTTGGTCTCTCTGTTTCTCTCCCTCTGTCCCCCTGTCTGTTTCTGTCTTTATGTCTCTGTCTCCTTCCCTCTTCTCCCTCTCCCTTGATCTTTCTATCTCTGTCCCTCTGTCCCTCTCTGTCTCTCTCCTTCTCCATTTCTGTCTCAGTCTCTGCCTTTCTCTTTATCCCTACCTCTGTCTCTCTTCCTGTTTCTCTCTGACTCTCCTTTTTTGTCTCTGTCTCTCTCTTCCTCTATTTCTCTTTTTCTCTGTCTCTCTCTTCCTCTATTTCTCTTTTTCTCTGTCTCTCTCTTCTTCCCCTTCCCCTCTCTGTTTCTGCCACTGTCTCTGTCTCTCAATCTGTTTTGGTCTCTGTCTCCCCCACTCTATTTCTGTTATTTTCTTTCTTCACCCCACCCCATTTCTCTGCCTCTCTGTCTCTCCTTTATTGTCTCTATCTCTCCCTCCCTCCCTTCCTCCATTCCTCCCTCCTTCTGTTCATCTCTCTCTTTCTCTCTCTTTATCTTTCTATCTGTCTCTCTCACATTAACTCTCTGACTGTCTTTCTCTGTCTCTGTCTCCCCCTCCCCCTCCCCCTCCCTCCCTCTCTGTCTCACTGTCTTTCTGTCTTTTTATTTCTCTCTCCTTCCCTTCCCCCTCTGTCTCTCTGTCTTTCTCTTTCTCTCTCTTTTTGTTTCTCCCTCTATCTTTCTTTCTGTCTCTGTCTCTCCATTTTTTGGTCTCTCTATCTCTCTCTGTCCCTCTGTCTCTGTCTCTCTTCCCTCACTTCTCTGTTTCTGTCTTTCTGTCTCTGTCTCCCTCCCTCTTCTCCCTCTCCCTTGCTCTTTCTATCTCTGTCCATCTGTCTCTCTCCTTCTCCATCTCTGTCCCAGTTTCTGTCTTTCTCTTTCTCTCTCCCCCTGTCTCTCTTCCCTCTCTCTCTTCCTGTTTCTCTCTGTCTCCCTTTTTTTTGTCTCTGTCTTTCTCTTCCTCTATTTCTCTTTCTCTGTCTCTCTCTTCCTCCCCCTCCCCTCTCTGTCTCTGTTTCTGCCACTGTCTCTGTCTCTCAATCTGTTTTGGTCTATGTCTCCCCCACTCTATTTCTCTTATTCTCTTCTCCCCCCATTTCTCTCCCTCTCTGTCTCTCCTTTATTGTCTCTCTTCCTCCCTCCCTCCTTCACTCTCTCTCTTCTCTTTCTATCTGTCTCTCTCACATTAACTGACTCTGTCTTTCTCTATCTCTGTCTCCCTCTCCCTCTCCCTCTCTCTGTCTCACTGTCTTTCTGTCTTTCTGTTTCTCTCTCCTTCTCTCTCCCCTCTGTCTCTCTGTCTTTCTCTTTCTCTCTTTTTGTTTCTCCCTCTCTCTTTCTTTCTGTCTCTGTCTTTCCCTTTTTTTTTGGTCTCTCTGTCTCTCTCCGTCCCTCTGTCTGTGTATCTCTTCCCTCTCTTCTCTGTTTCAATCTTTCTGTCTCTGTCTCCTTCCCTTTTCTCCCTCTCCCTTGCTCTTTCTATCTCTGTCCCTCTGTCTCTCTGTCACTTTCTCTCTCCTTCTCCCTCTCTGTCTCAATCTCAGTCTTTCTTTCTCTCTCCCTCTGTCTCTCTTCCCTCTCTCTCTTCCTGTTTCTCTCTGTCTCCCCCCTTTTTTGTCTCTGTCTCTCTCTTCCTCTCTTTCTCTCTTTCTCTCTCTCTCTCTCTTCCTCCCCCTCCCCTCTCTGTCTCTGTTTCTGCCACTGTCTCTGTCTCTCAATCTGTTTTGGTCTCTGTCTCCCCCACTCTATTTCTCTTATTCTCTTTCTTTCCCCCCTATTTCTCTGCTTCTGTCTCTCCCTTTTTGTGTCTGTCTCTCCCATTATCTCTCTGTCTCTGTCTCAGTCTCAGTCTCCCTCTCTCTCTGTCTCACTGTCTTTCTGTCTTTTTGTTTCTCTCTCCTTCCCTCCCCCCTCTGTCTCTTTTTATTTCTCTTTCTCTCTCTTTCTTTCTGTCTCAGTCTCTCCCTTTTTTGGTCTTTCTGTCTCTCACTGTCTCTCTCTCTCTGTGTCCCTCTGTCTCTCTTCCCTCTCTTTATTTCTGTCTTTCTGTCTCTGTCTTCCTCCCTCTTCTCACTTTCCCTTGCTCTTTCTATCTCTGTCCCTCTGTCCCTCTCCATCTCTCTCTTTCTCCATCTCTGTCTCAGTCTCTGTCTTTCTCTTTCTCTCTCCCCCTGTCTCTCTTCTCTCTCTCTTCCTGTTTCTCTCTGTCTCTCCCCTTTTTTATCTCTGTCTCTCTCTTCCTCTATTTCTCTCATTCTTTATCTCTCTCTTCCTCCCCCTCCTCTCTCTGTCTCTGTTTCTGCCACTGTCTCTGTCTCTCAATCTGTTTTGGTCTCTGTCTCCCCCACTCTATTTCTGTAATTCTCTTTCTTTCTCCCCTATTTCTCTCCTGTCTCTCCCTTTTTGTGTCTGTCTCTCTGTCTCTCCGTCTGTCTCTCCGTCTGTCTCTCCGTCTGTCTCTCCGTCTGTCTCTCCGTCTGTCTCTCCGTCTGTCTCTCGCTCTCTCCCCCCCACACACACATTAACTCTCTGACTGTCTGTCTCTGTCTCCCTCTCCCCTTCCCTCTCTCTCTCTCTCTCTCTCTCTCTCTCTCTCTCTCTCTCTCTGTCCCTCTGTCTATGTCTCTTTCCTCTCTTCTCTGTTTCAGACTTTCTGTCTCTGTCTCCCCTCTTCTTCCTCTCCCTTGCTCTTTCTATCTCTGTCCCTCTGTCCCTCTCCTTCTCCGTCTCTGTCTCAGTCTCTTTCTCTTTCTCTCTCCCTCTTTCTTCCCTCTCTCTCCTCCTGTTTCTCTCTGTCTCTCCCCTTTTTTGTCTCTGTCTTCCTCTATTTCTCTTTTTCTCTATCTCTCTCTTCCTACCCCTCCCCTCTGTGTCTCTGTTTCTGCCACTGTCTCTGTCTCTCAATCTGTTTTAGTCTCTGTCTCCCCCACTCTATTTCTCTTATTCTCTTTCTTTCCTCCCTATTTCTCTCCTTTGTCTCTCCCTTTTTGTGTCTGTCTCTCCCACTATCTCTCTGTCTCTCTTTCTCTCACTAACTCTCTGACTCTGTCTGTCTCTGTCTCTGTCTCCCTCTCTCTCTGTCTCACTGCCTTTCTGTCTTTTTGTTTCTCTCTACTTCCCTCCCCCCTCTGTCTCTCTGTCTTTCTCTTTCTCTCTCCCTTTGTGTCTCTTTCTCCCCCTTCATCAGTTTCTGACTCTTTCTGTTTCTCTCTCTCTCTCCCTTTCTCCTTCCCTCTTCTCCTTTCTTTCCCTCTCTTTCTGTCTCTGTTTCTGTCTTTGTCTCTGTCTCTCATTTTCTCTCTTTCTCTTTATCTCACCCTCTGTCTCTCTCCCTGTCTGTGTCTCTCCGTCTATCTCTCTGTCTTTCTCTCTCACCCTGTTTCTCTATCTCTCTTTCCTCTCTTTACTGATTGTCTGTCTTTCTAACTCTCCCTCCCTCCTTCTGTCATCTCTCCTCTTTATCTCTCTGTCCTCCCTGCTCCCCCCTCTGTCTCTGTTTCTGTCTGTGTCTCTCTCACACTATCTCCTCTGTCTCTCACACATTCTCTCTGTCTCTCTGAATTCCTGTCTCTTTCTCCCTCACTCCCCCCTCTCTATCTCTCTCACCTCACTTTTTCAGTCTCTCTGTCTGTCTTTCTCTATCCCCCTGTCTCTCTCTCCTTCTCTGTCACTCTCTGTCTCTCTTTCTCTCCCCTTTTTGGTCTGTCTGCCTGCCTCTCTCTGTGTCTCTGCCTCCGTATCTCCCTTTTTTGGGGGTCTATCTCTCCTCTTTGTCTCTCTTTCTTTGTCTCTCTTTCTTTGTCTCTCTTTCTTTGTCTCTCTTTCTTTGTCTGTCGGACGCCTCTTCTCTTCTCTCTTCTCTCTTCTCTCTTCTCTCTTCTCTCTTCTCTCTTCTCTCTTCTCTCTTCTCTCTTCTCTCTTCTCTCTTCTCTCTTCTCTCTTCTCTCTTCTCTCTTCTCTCTTCTCTCTTCTCTCTTCTCTTCTCGTTTCTATCTCTCTCTCCCTCCCCTGTCTCCCTCTCTCCATCTCTGTCTCTCTTTCTCTGTCCTTCTCCCTCCCTCTCAGTCTCTGTCTCTGTCTCTCTTTCTCTCTGTATCCATCTCTCCCTTTTTTGTCTGCCTCTTTCTCCTCTGTTTCTGACTCTATTTCTCCCTCCCTCATCTTCTCCCTCTCTCCTCTCTCTGTTTCTGTCTTTGTCTCTATCACTTTCTCTTTATCACCTCCCTCTCTCTCCCCCCTCTCTCTGTCTCTGTCTGCCTTTGTCCTCAGTCTCTGTCTTTCTCTCTCGGTCTCTCTGTCTCTCTGTCTCTTTCTCTCTCTGTCTCTCTGTCTCTTTCTCTCTCTGTCTCTCTGTCTCTTTCTCTCTCTGTCTCTCTGTCTCTTTCTCTGTCTCTTTCTCTGTCTCTGTCTCTGTCTCTTTCTCTGTCTCTTTCTCTGTCTCTTTCTCTGTCTCTTTCTCTGTCTCTCTCTCTGTCTCTGTCTCTGTCTCTGTCTCTGTCTCTGTCTCTGTCTCTGTCTCTGTCTCTGTCTCTTTCTCTCTCTGTCTCTGTCTCTTTCTCTCTCTGTCTCTGTCTCTTTCTCTCTCTGTCTCTGTCTCTCTCTCCCTCTCTCACACACACACACTCTTTGTCCTTGCCTCTCTCTGACTTTGTCTCTTTCTCCCTCACTCTCCCCTCTCTCCTCACTTTCTCAGTCTCTCTGTCTTTCTCTATCCCTTTGTCTCTCTCCCCTACTCTGTTACTGTCTTTGTCTCTCTGTTTCTACCCTTTTTAGTCTGTCTCTCTGTCTCTCCCTCTTCCTACTCTCTTCCCCCCTCTCTTCTCTGTTTCTATCTTTCTCCTCTGTCTCCCTCTCTTCCTCTCTTTCTCTCTCCTTCTGTCCTTCTCTCTCCCTCTCACTCTCTGTTTCCTTGTATCTGTGTCTCCCTTTTTTGTCTCCCTCTCCCTTAAAAAAACAGCTCTTACCTTCTGTCTTGGAATCAATACTGTGAGTGGTAAGGGCAAGACAATGGGGGTTAAGTGACTTGCTTAGGGTCACACAGCTGGGAGGTGTCTAAGGCCGGATTTGAACCTAAGACCTTGAGTCTCTGGGCCTGGCTCTCAATTCACTGAGCTACCCAGCTGTCCCTCCTCCCTTTGTCTCTCTATATCTCCCCTCTCTTCTCTGTTTCTGACTTTTCTCTATCTCGCCTTCCCTCCTTCCCTCCTCTCCTCCCTTTTCTCCCTCTGTTTCTATCTTTTATCTGTCTGTCTCCCTCTCTCTCTCTCTCTCTCTCTCTCTCTCTCTCTCTCTCTCTCTCTCTCTCTCTCTCTCTCTCTCTCTCTCTCTCTCTCTCTCTCTCTCTCTCTCTCTCCCTAGCTCTGTCTTTTTCTCTCCTTCTGTCTCTCTCTCCCCTATGTCCTCTGATTTTCTGTCTCTAAATCTCCCTCTCTCTTTTTCCCATCTCTCCTCTTTCTTTCTACACTCTCTCTCCGTCTCCTGTCTCAGTTTCTGTCTCTGTCTCTCACTTTTCTTTCTCTCCCTCCCCTCTCTCAGCCTTCTCTCCCTCTCCTTCTCTCTCTGTCTCTTACATTCTCTCTCTGTTGCTCTCTAAGTTTCAATTTCTTTCTCCCTCACTCCCCCTTTTCTGTCTCTCCCTCTCCTCACTTTCTCTGTCTCTCTATCTCCGTCTTTCTCTATCCCTTTGTATCTGTCTCTCTTTCTCTTTCTTGGTCTGTCTCTCCCTCTCTCTGTCTCTTTCTCTGTCTCTATCCATCCCCCATCTCTCTCCTCTCTGTTTCTGTCTCTCTCTGTCCCTCTCTCCCTTTCTGATTGTTTCTGTTTCTCTAACTCTCCCTCTCTCCTTCCCCCATCTCTCCTCTCTCTCTTTTCATTTCCTCTCCCTCTCCTTGTGTCTTTTTCTGTCTTTGTCTCTGTCTCTTTCTTTCTCTTACCCTCTTTCTCCATCATGTCTTGCTCTCCCTCTCTGCCTGTTTCTGTCCTCTCCTTCTCTGTCTCTCTCTGTCTCTCTCTATTTCCTTTTCTTTGGTCTGTCTCTCTCTGTCTCCCTGTCTCTGTCGCGCTCCTTCTCTTCCCCCACCCCATCTCTCTCTCCTCTCTTCTCTGTTTCTGTCTTTCTATGTCTCTCTCTCCCTTCCCTGTCTCCCTCTCTGTCTCTTTCTCTGTCCCTCTCACTCTCGCTGAGTCTCCATCTCTATTTGTCTCTCCCTTTTTGTCACTGTCTTTTTCTCTTTCTCTCTCCCCTCTCTTCTGTTTCTGACCTTCTGTTTCTCTATTTCTTCTTCCCTTCTTCCCCCTTTGTCTTTGTCTCTCACTTTCTCTCTTTCTCTCACTCTTCTCTTTTCTGATTGTTTCTAATTCTCCCTCCCTTCTTCCCCTACCTATCCTCCCTCTCTCGCTGTCTCTGTCTGTCTGTCTCTATCTCCATCTCCTTCTGTCTCTTTTTTCTGTCTTTTTCTCTTACCCCCTCTTTCTCTCCCCCCTCTCTCCCTCTCCCTCTGTCTCTCTCACATTCTCCCTATCTGTCTCACATTCTATCTCTGTCTCTGTCTCTCTCTGACTTTGTCTCTTTCTCCTTCACTTCCCCTCTGTGTCTCTCTCATCACTTTATCTCTCTGTCTGTATATCACTGTCTCTCTCTGTCATTCTCTGTCTTTGTCTCTCTTTGTCTCCCTTTTTTTTTGGTCTATCTCTCACCCTCTCTCTCTGTCTCTTTTTCTGCCTATCCCTCTATCCCCCTCTTGTCTCTTTCTCCACACTTTTTCTGTGTCTCTGTCTTTCTGTGTTCCTCTGTCTCTCCTTCTCTGCCACACTCTCTTTGTCTCTCTTTCTCTCCTTTTTTGATCTGTCCTTTTCTCCCTCTCTGTCTTTCTCTATCTGTCTCTCTCTTATTCTCTTTCTCCCCACTCTCTTCTCTGTTTCTTACTCTAGATCTCTATTTCTCCTTCCCTTTTCCCTTCCCACCTCTGTTTCTGTCTCTCTCACTTTCTCTCTTTTTTACTTTCACCCTCTTTCTCATTCTCTGCCTGTCTTTCTTTCTCTCTCCCTGTCTCTCTCTCCCCTCTCTTCTCTGTTTTCTGTCTCTCTTCCCCCTCTGACTCTATCTCTCTCTGTCCCTGTGTTCCTCTCCCTCCCTCTCAGTCTCTGTTTCTTTGTATCTGTCTCCCTTTTTTTTCTCTCTCTGTCTGTCTCTACTCTTCTTTGTTTCTGACTCTGTTTCTCTATTTCTCCCTCCCTTCTCTCTTCCCTTCCCATCTGTTTCTGTCTTTGTCTGTGTCCCATTTTCTCTTTTTCCCTCTATCTGTCTCTCTTTTTTTCTCTCCCTCTGTCTTTCTCTCCCCTCTATTCTGTTTGTTTCTGTCTCTCTAACTCTCCCTCCCTCCCTCTCTTTCCCTTTTACCCTTAGCTCTCCCTCCCTCTGTCTCTTTCTTTCTTTTTCTCTGTCTGTCCCTCTCTCCCCTCTCTTCTCTGATTTTTTTCTGTTTGTCTAACTCCCCCTCTCTCCTTCCCCTATTTCTCTTCTCTCACTCTCTGTTCACCTCCTTCCTCTACTTCTGTCTTTGTCTCTGTCTCTTTCTTTCTCTCACCCTCTCTTCCTTCTTTCTCCATCCGCCTTTCTTTGTCTCTCACATTCTGTCTCTCCCTGACTTTCTATCTATTTCTCCCTCACTCCCCCGTCTTTCTGTATCCCTCTGTCTTTCTCATTCTATTCTCTCTCTGTCTCTTTCCCTTTGTCTATTTCTATCTTTCTTTCTCTCCCTTTGTCTTTCTCTCTTGCACCCCTCTCTTCTCTGTTTCTGACTCTCTTTCTTTCCCTCCCTCCTTCCCTTCTCCCTCTCCCTCTCTCTATTTCTGTCTTTTTCAGTTTCTCACACTTTCTCTTTCTCTCTCTTCCACCCCCCTGTCTGTCTCTGTATATGTATATATCTCTCTCCTCTCTTCTTTGATTGTCTCTGCACTTTCTCTTTCTCATACTCTCTTTCCCTTCCCTCTCTTACTCTCTCCCTGTCTGTTTCTGCATCTGTTTCTCATATTCTTACTCTCTCTCTGTCTCTCTCACATTCTCTCTGACTTTCTTTCTCTATCCCTCTCTGTCTGTCTTGCTGTCTCTCCATTTTCTTGGTCTGTGTCTCTTCCCCCCCTCCCCATGCCTGTCTCTGTCTCTGTCTCTGTCTCTGTCTCTGTCTCTGTCTCTGTCTCTGTCTCTGTCTCTGTCTCTGTCTCTGTCTCTGTCTCTGTCTCTGTCTCTGTCTCTGTCTCTGTCTCTGTCTCTGTCTCTGTCTCTGTCTCTGTCTCTCTCTCCCTCTCTCTCCCTACCCCCCCATCTTTCTCTCCCTCTCCCTCCCTCTGTCTCTCTGTATCTGTCCTTTTTTCTCCTTGTCTTTCTCTTTCTCTCCCTCTCTCACTGTTTCTGTCTCTCTGTCCAACACTTTTTCTCTCTCACCTTGTCTCTCCTCTTCTCTCTCTGTCTCTCCCTCTGTCTGTCTTTCTCTCTCCTTCTGTCTCTCCATCTTTCCATCTCTCTTCCCCATCTCTTCTGTCTCTCTGTCCATCCCCTCTCTTCCTTCTCCTCCTCCTTCTCCCCACTCTGTCTCTCTTATTCCCCCATCACCTGTCTCTCTTTCTGTCTCTGTCTTTCACCCTCTCTCTCCCCTCTTTGTCTTTTCTCCCTCAGTCTTTCTTACCCCTCTCTTCTATGTTTCTGTCTGTCTCTCTATCTCTTACCCCCTCCTTCTCCCCACTCTTTCCCCTCTCACCTTCTCTCACCCCCTCCCTCTCTGTCTCTCCCCACTTTCTTTCTCTCCTTCTATCCCTTTCTTTTTCTCTCCCTCTGTCTCTCTATGTCTTTCTCCCCTCTCTTCTCTGTCTCTCTAACCCTCCCTTCCATCTTCCTCCATTTCTCCTCTCTCTCTCTCTGCCCCCTCTCCCTCCCTCTCCCTCTGTCTCTTCATCTCCTTCTGTCTTTGTCTCTCTCTGTTTGTCTTTGCCTCTGTCATTCTGTCTCTCTCTTCTATTTTCTCATCTCTGTCTCTCTTTTTCTATCCTCTATTCTTTGTTTCTATCTCTTTCTCCCTCCTTCCCTCACTCTCTCCTCTCTCCTCTCTCCCCTTCTCCCTCCCCTTCCCCATTTGTCTATCTTTGTCTGTCTCTCCCTCCTTTCTCTCTCTTCCTTCTCTGTCTCTCTCCTGCTATCTGTCTCTTTTTCTCCCCTTGCTTCTCTGTTTCTGACTCTTTCCCTCCCTCCTTCCACCCCCTCTTCTCTGTCTCTGTCTCTATCTTCCTCTCTGCCTCTGTCTCTATCTGCCTTTTCTTTTTTGTTTGTTCTTTCTTCCCTTATCTTCTCTGTTTTTGTCTTTCTCTTTGTCTCTCTCCCTCCCTCCTTGTCTCTCCTTCTCTCTGCCACCCCCTCTCCCTCTCTGTTTCTGTCTACCTCTCTGTCTCTCTCTTTCTCTGTGTCCCTCCTTCTCTTTCTCTCTCCCCCCTCTCTTTGTATCTGTCTCTCTCTTTCTTTTTATCTCTCTCTTTTTTGTCTCTGTTTCTTTCTCCCTTTTCATCTTTATTTCTGTTTTTGTTTCCCTCTCTCCTTCCTTCTTCCTTCCCTCTCCCTCTCCATATAGCTCTGTCTGTCCCTCTCTGTTTCTTTCTTTCTGTCTCTCCATTTTCTCATTCTATCTCTCTGTTTCTCTTCCTTCCTCCCTCCTTCCCTTCTCTTTGTCTCTCTATCTCGTTCTCTCCCTCTCCCTTTCCCTTCTCCCTTTTTCTACTTACCCTTACCCTCCCCTTTCCCTCTCCTCCCTGCCCCATTACTCTCCTTGTCCTCCCTCTCCCTACCCCCTTCTCTCTCTTCCTCCTCCTTCTCCTTTTTCTCCTCTTCCTCTTTCTCCCTCTCTTTCTCTTTTTCCTCCTCCTCTCTCTCACTCTTTCTCCCTCATTCTCTCTGTCTTTCTCCCTCTCTGTCTCTCCCCTCCCTTCTGTTTCTCTCTCTGTCCTGTCACTCTTTCTCACTTCCTTCAACCTATTTCCCTCTTTCTGTGTATCTCTTTGTCTCTCCATCTCTGTTTTTCTGTATCTTTGTCTCTCTCTGTCTCTATCTGTTTCTCTCTCTTTCCCCTTCCTCCCCCACTGTCTGTCTCTCCCTCCTTTCTCTTTCTCTCTCTTTTCCCCTCTCCCTCCATCTTCCCCCTCCCTTTCCCCTGCATCCCCTTTTTCTCAATCTCCCTCCCCCTCTCTGCCCTTTCTTCTCTCCCTCTTCCCCTTCCTCTTAACTTCTCGCTCCCTCTCCTCCTTCATCCCTTCCTCTTCTCCCTCCCCTCCCACTACCTCTTCCCTCTCTCTCACCCTTTTTCTTTGTCCCTGTCTCCCCTTCCTCCCCCATTCTTTTCTTCTCTCTCCTTCTCTCCTTCCATTTCTTCCCCCTTTCCATCCCCTTCCACTCATCTTCTCCTCTCTCTCCTCCCTCCTCCAGTTCTTCTTTTTCCCTCAACCCCTCTCTCTTTCCCCTTTCCTCTCCCCCTCATCTTATTTCCTGTTCCCCATCTCTTGATTCCACCTTTTCTCTCATCACCCTTTCTCCTATTTTCCCTCTTCTTCCTCAATCTCCCCTTTCCCTCCTCCATTCCTCTCCTCCCCTTTCTCCCCCTCTTCCATCTCTCCCTCTTCTCCTGTCTGCCCCTCTTGTTCTCTCCCTCCCTCTCCTTCATTCCCCTTCCCCCTCCCCTCTCCCATATCATTCCCTGATCTCTCTACTTCCCATTCTTCTTTCTCTTTCTCCACCTCCCCTACCTCCTTCTCCCCCCTTTCTTCTCTCTCCCTCTTCCCCTGCCCTTTCCATCTCCTCCTCCACATCTCTTTTCTTGTTTGCCCTCTCTCTACTGTTTTCTTCTCTCTTTCTCCTCTTTCCCTGCCCCTCTATTCTCCCTCTTTCTCTCTTCTCCCTCTCTCTGTCTCTACCCTCCCCCTCCTCTTTCCACCTCCATCTCCCCCCTTTCCCATCTCTTCCACCTCTGTGTCCCCCTTTCTCTCTCCCCCTTCCCCATTTCTCTTTCTCCTCTCCTACCTCTCCTTTTCCCTCTCCTTTCTGTCTCCCTCCCCCTCCACCTACCCCACTTCTCTCTTTCTTCTCCATTTCCCCTTCTCCTTCCCTCTCTCCTCCCTTCCTCCCTCTCTTTCCACCGGTTTCTCTCCCTCTTCCCCCCTTCTTCTCCCTCCCTCTGTTTTCCTCTCCTTTTTCCCTCCCTCTCCTCCTTCCTCTTCCTCCTTTCTCTTCCTCCCTCTCCCTCTCCCTCTCCCTCTCCCTCTCCCTCTCCCTCTCCCTCTCTCCCTCTTTCTTCTCTTTCCCTCTTTTTCTTCCCCCCTGCCCCATCTTGTATGGATTATTTGCAGAAACAAGACACTTGGATTGGATCATAGCTCAGCTCTCTTCCTGTTCTAAATCCTAGACTCTTTCTTTCCCATTTTTTCCTTTTCCTTATGGCTTGGGCAAGTTAAAGCAAAGCATTTTGATGTGTTGCCAACCCATCTTGTCTATAATGGGGCCATTCTAATGGAAGACAACATGAGCCATTTTTATGGGACTTCATGCGAAATGGTAAAGCCTTTAATGTTATTTGTTCTCCCTTTTCCATATTGCTTCTTCCCTGTCTCCTTTGTTTCAAAAGACAAGTCATCTGCCAGGCTGTACTTAGTGTGGGCCCCCAAGATTATTCAGCTGCCAGATCCTTCTTGCCATTATATATAGATCTTCAGATAATGATAAGTATGTTGTTGTATTTGTCAACCTACTGATCGATGCAGGAAAATTATCAACATGACATTTAATTTCTTAACTGACATTGGCCTCCAAGCCCTCCCAATGGCAGGAAGGTGACATTGGGTTCTTAAAGATTCTACAAAAGCTCTGGCAGGCCCTTGTAATTGAGAAAGGCTTTGGGAAGGGTTCTGAGCCAGGCTGTATGCCTTTGATCCAGGGTCCAATTTAGCTAAGTGTCAAGAAGCCTCCTTACCAGAATATCAAACCTATTCATAATAGAAAATGTCATGATCCCCCAAATATTTTAGTTCGTTTTTTCTTTCATTTAATTTTATTGTTAGATGGCATTGCCATTTATTTTTTAAAAATCAATTTTTTGGGGTTTGTGTTCTTACTCTCCTATCATCTCTTTCCCCCATTCATCAAAAAATCAAAAACAAAAAACAAAACCAAACCCCAAAACCTATCAAAAATAAATGTAGGCAAGCAATACAAATTAATCTGTTGACCATGTGTAGCGCAATGTCTAGATAGATTTCTATCACCTGTCTATGGGGAGTGGGTAACATATTGATTGCATCATGAGACCTCAGGAATTATGGTTGGTCATTATGTTGACCAGAATTCTTTTTCTTTTTCTTAAAAACTTTTTATGTTTTGTTTTTGTATCATCCGTTTAAACTTTTAAATATTTTTCCATATTTAGCTGATTAATTTTCTTTCCTTCCTGTCTTCCCTCCTGCCTCCCAGAGCTGGCAAGCAATTTTACTTTGACCAGGATTCTTAAAGTCTTTCAAAGTTGTTTGTCTTCATAGTATTGCTACATTAATATTCTCCTGCTTTGGTTCCCTTCACACTCATTAATTCATATGTCTTCCCAGGTTTTTCTGAAACCATCCCTTTCATCATTTCCTACAGCCCAATAACATTCTATCACATGAGTATACCATAACTTGTTTGGCCATTTCCCAGTTGATGGATATCCCTTCAATTTCTGGTTCTTTGCCATAAAAAAGCACTATTATAAATATAAGGTTCATATTGGTGTTTTCCCTCATATTAGTGGATCCTCTGGCATCTCTTCTTATTCAAGTGCTTCCTGCTTGGGTGCCTGGCCTTGGTCCTTGGGTGTGGGAATGCTCTGCTTGCTGCTCTTTTGGTCCAAATCCCGTTTCTAATTTCAGCAGACCTTTTTGTCTCCCTGTCTTGACCTGGGCTGTAAAAATGGCTTCCTGAGATTTTTTCCCCAAGTTTCCTGATCAGAATTTAGTCTGATGCATTTTCTAGATCTTTCTAGATCTTGGTTGGGGAACTAGGCTGCCTTACTGCTATTTTACCTTCTACATTCTCCCTCTAGATCTGACATATTAAAGCAAACTCCACATTTATTTAACTAACTGGAAGGGAAGAGTTATGAAGAGTAACTCCTTTCCTTTTGTAGGAAAACTTCTCAAAGAAGGACTCCTGCTCCCCATAAGTTGTAATGATGAGGCCTATATGTGTGTATGCATATGTGCTTATGGATGTGTACGTGTCTACTCATATTTGGGCAGAAATTGTTTTTTTAATATTAAGTAGACTTCCGGTCAAGATGGCGACTTAGAGAAAGCTAAAGTTCAGATCTCTGGCAAACCCTTCCCGACCGATCTCAAACTATAAGCTCCTAAGGTGCCGAAATTCAAAACAATCAACAGCATAGACCCTGGGAATCCTCCTCCTGGACCTGGACCTGGATCAAAAGGTACGGCTCCCCTCAAAAGCCAGAACCCGAGATCACTCGGACCTAAGGGGTAGGAGCACAGAGTCCAAGGCTCCGGGAAAGCCGCAGCCCCGAGACAACAGTAATCCTCAGGGCCTTCTATCCGAGTCCCAGTGAAAGTCACTGACCTCAGAGTTCCAGGGAAGCCGCGGCCCATCCCCCCTCAGAGAGCAGGGTCATCTGAAACAACAGCAACCCTCAGGGCCAACAAAACAGCCTCACGGCCAGCTATTCCGAAGGCAACTTCCGGAAAGCAACCCGACCCAGTCGAGGGGGCACCTTAGCAGCAGGTAAACAGAGAGAACCAGGGGAGAGTGTGGCCCCCTGGTCCGACACTTCCATTCCAGTTCCAGTGAAAGTCATTGCCTGAAGGCATACTCAGTTTAACCCAGGGAAAGCTCATAGAACCGACAATCTGCCCAGGACTAAAGCCTCTGAACACCAGACAGAGATAAGAAAAGCTAATCCACCCCATTCAGAGATGGCAAACTCCACAGAAGCACAGAAGCCCCAAAATCCCAAGAAAAATAAGAAGAAAGGGGCGACTTTGGACACATTCTATGGAGCCAAAATACAAAACACAGAGGAGATAGAAGATGATACATAAGAAAATGCTCCGAAACTTTCCAAAGGAAATGGAAACTCTCCACAAATCCATGAAGAATTTGAATCAGAAATGACCAAAAAGATGGAAGCCTTCTGGGAGGAAAAGTGGGAAATACTGCAAAAGAAATTCACGCATCTACAAAACCAGTTTGACCAAAGTAAAAAGGAAAACCAGGCTTTAAAGGCCAGAATCAGGCAGCTGGAAGACAACGATTGTGTAAAAGAGCAAGAATTAATAAAGCAAAGCCAAAATACCAAGAAATTAGAAGAGAACATAAAATATCTCACCGACAAGGTGACAGATCTGGAAAATAGAGGGAGAAGAGATAATTTAAGAATAATTGGACTTCTAGAAAAGCCAGAAATAAACACCAAACTCGACATCGTGATACAAGATAGAATCAAAGAAAATTGCCCAGAGATTCTAGAACAAGGGGGCAATACAGCCACTGACAGAGCTCACAGAACACCTTCTATACTAAACCCCCAAAAGACAACTCCCAGGAATGTAATTGCCAAATTCCAAAGCTCTCAAACAAAAGAAAAAATCCTACAGGAAGCCAGAAAAAGACAATTTAGATATAAAGGAATACCAATCAGGGTCACACAAGACCTTGCAAGTTCTACTCTGAATGATTGTAAGACATGGAACATGATCTTCAGAAAGGCAAGAGAGCTGGGTCTTCAACCAAGAATCAGCTACCCAGCAAAACTGACTATATACTTCCAAGGGAAAGTATGGGCATTCAACAAAATAGAAGACTTCCAACTTTTTGCAAAGAAAAGACCAGAGCTCTGTGGAAAGTTTGATACTGAAAAACAAAGAGCAAGGAATACCTGAAAAGGTAAATATTATGGAAAGGGGGAAAAATGTTATCTTCTTTTACTCAAACTCTCTTCTATAAGGACTACATTTATGTCAATCTATGTATACTAACATGTGGGGAAAATGTAATGTTTAAATAGGGGGTAAAGAAAGACCAAATAGAATAATATTTCTCACACAAAGATTCACATGGGAAGGGGAGGGGAAGAAAACTATAAGAAGGAAAGGAAGAGAGGATTTTTTACTTAAACCTTAATCTCAGGGAAATCAATTCTGAGAGGGAAAAACATCCAGATCCATTGGGATCTTGAAGTCTATCTTACCCAACAAGGGTAGGGAGAAGGGAAAACCAAGGGGGGAAGGGGGAGAGGGAAAACAAAAAGGGAGGGAAAGAGAGGGGGGAGGGGGAGGGAACAAAAAGGGAGGGACTAAAAAGTGAAACATTAAGGGAGAGGACAAGGGGGAGTGATTCAAAGTAAATCACTGGACTAAAAGGTAGAGCCGAAGAAGAAAAGGTTAGAATTAGGGAAGGATATCAAAATGCCAGGGAGTCCACAAATGACAGTCATAACTTTGAACATGAATGGGATGAACTCACCCATAAAACGTAGACGAATAGCAGAATGGATTAGAATCCAAAACCCTACCATATGTTGTCTTCAAGAAACACACATGAGGCGGGTTGACACCCACAAGGTCAGAATTAAAGGATGGAGTAAGACCTTCTGGGCCTCAACTGACAGAAAGAAGGCAGGAGTGGTAATCATGATATCTGATAAAGCCAAAGCAAAAATAGACCTGATCAAAAGGGATAGGGAAGGTAATTATATTTTGTTAAAAGGGACTTTAGACAATGAGGAAATATCATTAATCAACATGTATGCACCAAATAATATAGCACCCAAATTTCTAATGGAGAAACTAGGAGAATTGAAGGAAGAAATAGCCAGTAAAACCATATTAGTGGGAGACTTAAACCAACCATTATCAAATTAAGATAAATCAAATCAAAAAATAAATAAGAAAGAGGTAAAAGAAGTGAATGAAATCTTAGAAAAATTAGAATTAATAGACATATGGAGAAAAATAAATAGGGATAAAAAGGAATACACCTTCTTCTCAGCACCACATGGCACATTCACAAAAATTGACCATACATGGTCACAGAAACATAGCACACAAATGCAGAAAAGCAGAAATAATGAATGCAGCCTTCTCAGATCACAAGGCAATAAAAATAATGATCAGTAATGGTACATGGAAAACCAAATCTAAAACCAATTGGAAATTAAACAATATGATACTCCAAAACCGTTTAGTTAAAGAAGAAATCATAGAAACAATTAATAATTTCATCGAGGAAAATGACAATGGCGAGACATCCTTTCAAACCTTTTGGGATGCAGCCAAAGCGGTAATCAGAGGTAAATTCATATCCCTGAATGCTTATATTAACAAAATAGGGAGAGCAGAGATCAATCAATTGGAAATGCAAATGAAAAAATTGGAAAGCGATCAAATTAAACCCCCCCAGCAGAAAACCAAACTAGAAATCCTAAAAATTAAGGGAGAAATTAATAAAATCGAAAGTGATAGAACTATTGATTTAATAAATAAGACAAGAAGCTAGTACTTTGAAAAAAACAAACAAAATAGACAAAGTACTGGTCAATCTAATTAAAAAAAGGAAGGAAGAAAAGCAAATTAAAAGCATTAAAGATGAAAAGGGGGACAGCACCTCTGATGAAGAGGAAATTAAGGCAATCATTAGAAATTACTTTGCCCAATTATATGGCAATAAATACACCAATTTAGGAGATATGGATGAACATATACAAAAATACAAACTGCCTAGACCAACATAAGAGGAAATAGAATTCTTAAATAATCCCATATCAGAAAATGAAATCCACCAAGCCATCAAAGAACTTCCTAAGAAAAAATCCCCAGGGCCTGATGGATTCACCAGTGAATTCTATCAAACATTCAGAGAACAGTTAATCCCAATACTATACAAACTATTTGACATAATAAGCAAAGAGGGAGTTCTACCAAACTCCTTTTACGACACAAACATGGTACTGATTCCAAAACCAGGCAGGTCAAAAACAGAGAAAGAAAACTATAGACCAATCTCCCTAATGAATATAGATGCAAAAATCTTAAATAGGATACTAGCAAAAAGGCTCCAGCAAGTGATCAGAAGGATCATTCACCATGATCAAGTAGGATTTATACCAGGGATGCAGGGCTGGTTCAACATTAGGAAAACCATCCACATAATTGACCACATCAACAAGCAAACTAGCAAGAACCACATGATTATCTCAATAGATGCAGAAAAAGCCTTTGATAAAATACAACACCCATTCCTATTAAAAACACTAGAAAGCATAGGAATATAAGGGTCATTCCTAAAAATAATAAACAGTATATATCTAAAACCATCAGCTAATATCATCTGCAATGGGGATAAACTAGATGCATTCCCATTAAGATCAGGAGTGAAACAAGGATGCCCATTATCACCTCTACTATTTGATATTGTACTAGAAACACTAGCAGTAGCAATTAGAGAAGAAAAAGGAATTGAAGGCATCAAAATAGGCAAGGAGGAGACCAAGTAATTACTCTTTGCAGATGACATGATGGTCTACTTAAAGAATCCTAGAGATTCAACCAAAAAGCTAATTGAAATAATCAACAACTTTAGCAAAGTTGCAGGATACAAAATAAACCCACATAAATCATCAGCTTTTCTATATACCTCCAACACAGCTCAGCAGCAAAAACTAGAAAGAGAAATCCCATTCAAAATCACCTTAGACAAAATAAAATACCTAGGAATCTACCTCCCGAGACAAACACAGGAAGTATATGAACACAACTACAAAACACTCTCCACACAACTAAAACTAGACTTGAGCAATTGGAAAAACATTAACTGCTCATGGATAGGACGAGCCAATATAATAAAAATGACCATCCTACCCAAACTTATTTATCTATTTAGTGCCATAACCATTGAACTACCAAAATACTTCCTCACTGATTTAGAAAAAAAAAACATAACAAAATTCATTTGGAAGAACAAAAGATCAAGGATATCCAGGGAAATAATTAAAAAAAAAACACATATTATGGGGGCCTTGCAGTCCCTGACCTTAAACTATACTACAAAGCAGCAGTCATCAAAACAATTTGGTACTGGCTAAGAAACAGAAAGGAAGATCAGTGGAATAGACTGGGGGAAAGAGACCTCAGCAAGACAGTATACGATAAACCCAAAGATCCCAGCTTCTGGGACAAAAATCCACTATTCGATAAAAACTGCTGGGAAAATTGGAAGACAGTGTGGGAGAGACTAGGAATAGATCAACACCTCACACCCTACAGCAGGATAAATTCAAAATGGGTGAGTGACTTAAACTTAAAGAAGGAAACCATAAGTAAATTGGGTAAACACAGAATAATATACATGTCAGACCTTTGGGAGGGGAAAGGCTTTAAAACCAAGCAAGACATAGAAAGAATCACAAAATGTAAAATAAATAATTTTGACTACATCAAACTAAAAAGCTTTTGTACAAACAAAACCAATGTAACTAAAATCAGAAGGGAAACAACAAATTGGGAAAAAATCTTCATAGAAACCTCTGACAGGTTTAATTACTCATATTTATAAAGAGCTAAATCAATTGTACAAAAAATCAAGCCATTCTCCAATCGATAAATGGGCAAGGGACATGGATAGTCAGTTCTCAGATAAAGAAATCAAAACTATTAATAAGCACATGAAGAAGTGTTCTAAATCTCTTATAATCAGAGAGATGCAAATCAAAACAACTCTGAGGTATCACCTCACACCTAGCAGATTGGCTAACATAACAGCAAAGGAAAGTAATGAATGCTGGAGGGGATGTGGCAAAGTAGGGACATTAATTCATTGCTGGTGGAGTTGTGAACTGATCCAACCATTCTGGAGGGCAATTTGGAACTATGCCCAAAGGGCGACAAAAGAATATCTACCCTTTGATCCAGCCATAGCCCTGCTGGGCCTGTACCCCAAAGAGATAATGGACAAAAAGACTTGTACAAGAATATTCATAGCTGCACTCTTTGTGGTGGCCAAAAACTGGAAAACGAGGGGGTACCCATCAATTGGGGAATGGCTGAGCAAATTGTGGTATATGTTGGTGATGGAATACTATTGTGCTCAAAGGAATAATAAAGTGGAGGAATTCCATGGAGACTGGAACAACTTCCAGGAAGTGATGCAGAGCGAGAGGAGCAGAACCAGGAGAACATTGTACACAGAGACTAATACACTGTGGTATAATCGAACGTAATGGACTTCTCCATTAGTGGCGTTATAATGTCCCTGAACAATTTGCAGGGATCTAGGAGAAAAAAACACTATTCATAAGCAAAGGATAAACTATGGGAGTGGAAACACCGAGGAAAAGCAACTGCCTGAATACAGCGGTTGAGGGGACATGACAGAGGAGAGACTCTAAATGAACACTCTAATGCAAATATTATCAACATAGCAATGGGTTCAAATCAAGAAAACATGTAATTCCCAGTGGATTTACGCGTCGGCCATGGGGGGTGGGGGGGAGGAAAAGAAAATGATTTATGTCTTTAATGAATAATACTTGGAAATGATCAAATAAAATATATTTTAAAAAATATTAAGTCGAATTCGAAGTATGAGGTAGCCACCCTGTCATCTATGGCAATGCTGCAAGGGCTTTCCTTCCTAGGTATCAGTTGAGTCTAAAAATATCAGAGATTTTTTCCCCTTTTGAAAAAAGGATTTTTAATTCAGACTTTTCCTAATGAGACCGTATCTTCTGGGGAAGTTTCTGCTTGTTGGGTGAGTTAAATTGCCTGCAGTTTTCATTTGAACTCTGTGGTTTTTGCCTTTGGCAGTTTGACGTCTCTGATATTGTTTTAAGATAGATATTCTATTTAATATAATTTTTTTCAGTTAGAGATATCAGATAGAAAATGTGAAAGAGCTTCTCTCCATTTTCTTTCCCTTCTCAAAAGGTGGATTTCATTACAAAATTTGTCTGTAATTAGATTCCCATTCTTAGGCTGGTGACATAAGGCACTTTCCTTAACATGGTTATGACTTAGTTAGAAGGCTAGGCCTTATCTTCTCCAAAGTCTGACTCTAATTTAGGAGAAAAAAATCCCAAGAACCCTCCTTGTTTTGTCCCCCCATCTCCTCGAGGGATATTTGCTGCCCTGCCCTTCTCTGATCTCTTGTAGTCTCTGCTGAACAATTGGCCCACAGAGAATAACTGAGACTGAAGTAGGAAATGTCACATGGTCATTCAGAGGGAAAGAAGCCAAAGGGTATAGCTCATAGCTGTTGATGGTAAAGAAATTACTTTTAAGTTCGTGTTGAATTTAGCCATGGACAGGGGCATGTCTTAGGAACCAGAAATGAGTAGCCTCCAGCGTGGTGCAAGGATTCTTCAAAAAAAGCTGTCCACTTCTCTGCCATGTCTAAGCTATGCTACTGCCTAAATGCTGTCTTCTATCTTGTATTTGTAGGCTTGTAGATGTGACATTTCACCTTATCTTGCCTAGAAACGGGTCTCATCTCCTGTCAAAGCTAGGTTCAGCCCATGTTCAGACCATGGTCCTTGCCTTCTGTTCCTTGGCCATGTCCTAAAGAACTCAGAATTCCGACTCTGAGTCTCTGGGAAAAGGCCTTTTCCTGACCTTGCCTAGAACCAGGATATCTAACCTTTTCTAAACCAAGACCCCTGCCCTTGGACCCTCTTCTACCACCCAAAAAAACTAGATTCATTTTCTTAGGGCTCTGATAGGTGAGATTTCAGTTTATTTTGCTTCCAGGCTAGCCAAACCCAATATGAAACACATAACCCAATCATGCGTCCAACACTGGTCCCTACCTTATCTTCCAGGGCACTTAGAATTATGTGGCTGTGGCTCTAGGAAGTGATCTTTAGGGTGATCCTGAGAATGTGGCTAGCTCTCTGCCTCCTAATGATATGTAGCCCTGCACTCTGCACCTTCTTGACCTCCCACCAGAGCTGACACAACGTTCCCTGAGACTTGTGAGAGGTATATTTTCAGTTTCCCTTGCTTAGATCCAGGCCATATAGCTTTCCTATCTTCATATCAGACCATTTCCTGACTCCAAACTGGACCATTTGCACCCTGCCCTGGTAATCCTTTCTTGTGGCTGTGATAGCTGAGGTTTAGGTCACATCCCACCTTCTAAACACTTCCAAATCATGCCCGTTTTAATCTGACCTCACTCTCCCAACCAGACTTCCGAATCTTGCCCTTGGGGGTCTGATAGATGAGCTTTCATATTACCTTGTCCAGAATCAGGACGTGTCCCTTCTTCCTCCACATCCAAAATGTGGTCCCCTTGTTCTCTATCCTTAACCTCCCCCCAGAACTCAGAATATGACCTCTGAGACTCTTAAAAGTTCATTTTAAACTTATCTTGCTCAGGTCCAGGCCACATCCTTTGTCCATACTGAATCTAAAACACTCATCCTGGCTCTCTTCTCATCTCAGACTTTGAAATTCCACTCCTGGGACTCTGAGGTATTCGCTATCAGCTTTGCTTGCTTCAAATTAAGCCTACCTCCCAGTCATACTTCTTCCTGCACTCTGGTCCTCCTCCATGTCTCAACAGAGCTCAAACTTCCTTCTCTGGGGCTTTTAGCTTCCATTGTTTTAAACCAAGCCATGGTTCTTCTCTAAACCATGCTGCTATGTATATCTTGGCTCTTTTCTCTCTCCTAATAGACCTCAAAAGCCTTCCCTTAGGGCCCTGATAGGTGAAGTGTCAACTTCCCTTGCTTCAAAGAGTTTATATCCCACCCCAAGAAACCTTTCCGCTTCTCTTGCTTGAGTTCATGCCCTTGTCCATCTTTAAACCATGTCTAAACCACGTTGCTGTCTGTACTCTGGCCCTGCTTTACCTCCTTCCAGGCCTTGGAATATTATCCTTGGGGCTCTAATAAATAATACTTCCATTTACCTTGTTCTATTCTAGGTCATGTCCCACCCCAATGTGTACTCTGGCCTAACCTGAATGTGGCCTTCCCTCCCTGGGTTGAGCCTTCACCTCAGCTTGCTGAATTTCAGGCCATCCCTCAACCCCAAATAATGCCACTGGCACTCTGACTCTCCTCCATGTCCCACCTGAAATTATCCTCCCACTCCTGGGACAGTGATAGGTGAATTTTCAACTTACCTTTCTTGGGTGTAGGACACATCCTCTGTCCACACACTTTGGTCCTCCTTGTCTCCCATCAAAAATCAATACCCAGCCCCGCAGAGCTCTGATGTGACCTTTTCATTCTACCTTGTTCTAACCACCTCCATGCTCCTGACTCTCTAAACTATATCCCCAGTACACCAACCCTCTTCCATATCTCTCTGAGCTCAGACTACCTACCACCCTTGGGGTTTGGAGAAGTGACTTTTCCCTGTACCTTCCTCTAAAGTACCACATCTCCCTATGTCTATACTATGTCACCTTGAATATCCCCCCTCTACTTCCTAAGACCTTGGGGCTTAGGCCCCTAGGATTCTGATAGGTTAGCTTTCCCTTTAAGTTTCTCTGAACCAAGTCATTATCCACCTCTGAACTCCCCATACAACTCACCCCTCACCCTCATCCCAGGTCCCTAGCCTCTCAGTTGTAAACTTTCACCTTATATTACCTGACATCAAATCACTTCTTTTCTACTAAATTTTTTTTCTGGGGTGTGTCTATGTCGGAGGGGGGGTACTAGGATGATAAAATAATATAATAACTGAATAATGGGACAATAGCCTGTTACTCTTTCTGAATTCCATAAAAAGAAAAGACCTTCATAATAATTATAACTCCCAAAATAACTAAAATGAAAACACAGAAACGCATTTATTTGGAGCAAAACTTGTTTATTAAAACTTTTTTTGGTATTTATTCTCTCAATAGATCTAAGAAAGAAGAGAGAAATAACTATAGAAACAAGTTTATTTTTCTTGACTTAATAGAGAGACACATTTTGATTGTAAATGTTGGTTTCTCAAAAAAAAATTCTTCCTGGTGAATAACATGCATCACCGTTCTCCTTTCAATAGCCATAGGTATTATCTTAAAGACATCTAAATAAGTATTACTACATTTACTATTTATTTTAATCCCATGTACGTATAGTATGTAAGTACCCTTGTTGCACACACAAAGTAAAAATTATAAAAAGGAGAACTAAAAGAATGAGAGCCAACAGGGAAGAAAAAAGTCCTTCCATACAAGATCCAGGCATAAATAAAGAAAAAATTGTTACATTGGCATCTCGTAGTAAATGAATTGTTCCACTTAAGGTTAAATTAACTTACTTAGGAAAGCATCTAAGTTATTCTATTGTTAAGATGGCCACTCTTGTAAGGGGCAGGAGAGAATACTATGAGTTAAAGTGAGAAATCTTTTGGATTTCTTACCGTGTAGGCAAGACTCCCTTTGGGGGCTAATAATAAATTTTAAAATCTCGCTTTTTTAGCTCTTAATTATTTAGAGTATAGAGAAGCAATATCCTAGTCTATCACATAAGAAAATATTTAGTATGACTAGAATCTGAGTTCTTCCCTAGATCCTAGAAGGGATAGGGTAAGATGATATTGGTTAATAAGATGTTCAGCCTCCCCCAGTGACCCCTCCCTTCCACCCTAACTCTTGATATTTGAAAATACACTATACATTTCTATACCTATTATTACATTGCTTTATCCTTATGGGTCATGCTAAATCTTTTGAATATATTTCTATAGTTTTATTTTAAGAAAATTACATTTTTTGGGCAAATCATAAAGGTTACATCTTGAGAATTCATTAAGTTGTTTCAGATATTTATGGAATTCCTGAGATGTACCTTGCTCCAATTAACATCACCATGCTGGATACAATATAAAAGCCCAACGGGATACTACAGAAGATATTGGAATCACCAAGTAGAGGGGTTTGCGATGTAACCCACCCCATCGATTTCTGTACAGCTTTCTTCCAAGTGGCATAACGAATTTCACTTTCTTCTGCATTTATCTGGGGTTCAAAGCGTTCCATGGTGACAACGGATAGATCTTCAGGTTCAAGACTCCAAACTCCAACTCCTTCAGCATACCCAGCTGCCATGGCTGCGCCCAGGGCAGTTGTTTCAGGCATTGAAGGCTTCACTACTGGAATATACAGGATATCTGCTTGAAGCTGCATTAGAATTCTGTTTGTGGTCATTCCTCCATCTGCTTGTAGATGAGTGAGTGGCATTCCACAATCTTTATTCATGGCATCTAGTATTTCACGGGTTTGGAAACATACTGCCTCTAATGCTGCAAAAGCAATATGTTGTTTATTTGTGAACTGAGTAAGGCCACAAATAATACCTCTTGCACTTGGTTCCCAGTATGGAGCATATAAACCTGAGAAAGCTGGAACAAAGTAGCAGCCATAAGATGTGCCCGCCTCTTCGGCCAGTTTTTCAATTTCTGGTACTGTTTTTATGATGCCAAGATTGTCTTTTAGCCAGCGAACAACTGCTCCAGCAATGGCAACAGATCCTTCCAGGGCATAGCATACAGGTTTGTCTCTGCCCAGCTTGTAAGCCACGGTGGTTAGAAGGCCATGTTCAGAGAATACACATTTGGGGCCTGTATTGCACAGTAAGAAGCAACCAGTTCCATAGGTGTTTTTGGCCTGGCCTTCCTGGAAACACATTTGTCCCACTAAAGCTGCAGATTGGTCACCCAAACATCCAGATAATGGTACCCCTTCCAGAGATCCAGATTTCATCAGTCCATAGATCTCGGAAGAACTGCGGACATCTGGAAGTATTTCCATAGGAACATCAAAAAACTCACACAACTCTGGATCCCATTCTAGAGAATGAATGTTGAAAAGCATGGTTCTGCTTGCATTAGTAACATCTGTGCAGTGGACCCCTCCCGTGGTACCTCCAGTCAGATTCCAGATCAGCCAAGAGTCAATGGTACCAAAAAGGGCCCTTTGTTCCTCAACAGCTTTCTTAACTTTTCTCACATTCTCCAGGAGCCAATGGAGCTTCACAGCACTAAAGTAAGTACTCAGGGGCAGACCGGTCTTTGATTTGACAAAATTGTTATTGCCGGGGATTCTCTTACTGAGGGTCTCAACGGTTGACTGGGTACGGAGGTCAAGCCACACCACGGCATTATAGAGGGGCTCCCCGGTAAACTTGTCCCAAATGACAGTAGTCTCCCTCTGGTTACTCACCCCAATGGCTTTGATGTTGGAGATGTCAACATTGAGCTGGATCAGCTTCTCACAGGTTTTCTCGACACACTCGTAGACGGAGAGCAGGATTTCTTTCGGATCTTGCTCTACCCAGCCTTCCTTAGGAAACTTCTGCTTCAGCTCGAATTGGTGGTGACTCAGGAGCTCGGATGTTTTAGAATTAAACACCAGAAAGCGAGTGGAGCTGGTCCCTTGATCAATAGCGCCAATCAAGGGCCCCAAAACGGTTTTCTTGGCAGCCGCCATGAAGCCGTCTGCTTTTGTTGTGCCTCAACTTGGAGACTAACAGTTCCCCTAGAGATGGAGCTTTGAGATAGAGTCTTGGAACACTTCCGGTTGGAAGGAACCATCTGCACAACTGGCCGGGGGGACGCGGAATTCTCATGATCTCTTTGACTCGCCCTCACAGGGTATGGGTAGCAATCTTTGCCAAATTAGTTGTGGCAAAGAAAGGGTGCCTTGTTAATGTATTTGTAAAATCGAGTTGCCATCTACGGTTTTGATTTCAGAGTTACTGATTTTTCTCAGACGCCCCCACCTTTGCCACCTAGTGGGCCACCTCACTGTGCCTTGGCGAGGGGGCAAACATTCCACACCTTTGTCACGCAGCGGCCCATGGCAACATCTTGCAGGTAGCCACCACAAACCCTATTTCCTCCATTCTTTTCCTGGCCAAGACTTGGTCTTTATAAATCAATGATTAAATTCCACCCAAAATTTCCAGGCGGGTACATGGCTGTGTCTGCCTAAATGAAAAAGCACTGCACACTATTGGTTGGCCATAGGACCCGAATTACTTCAGCCATTTTGTAGGAGGGACTCCTTTGGCGGTCTGGTAAAGCCTCGAGGAGGGAAGAGTATTTGTAAAAGAGTCAAATAAAATATCTAGGATCCCAAAGTAAACCATTTCCATTGAAATGCAGTTATCAAGTTGTTAAGAAATAAAAGTGTACAGAAGCCCGGTTCAGCACCCCTGCTGTGTTCATTCTTTTGCCCATTCCTTTTCATATCTTTCTCCCCACCTAGATTTGTCTGCCTCAAAAAGCCTTAGACCACACTTAGGTCCAGTGTCCCCAAAGTGAAGAAGCTGGAAACTTAAAGAAAAAACAAGTTAGAAGTTTTTAGCCTAAGTCTCTGCCCTGAGTCCTCTTCTTTTCTCTCCCTTTAGCACACTCTCTCCCATTGTGGTCTCTTTAGCTTCCAAGGATGCAGTTGTATCTCTTCATATGATTAATAGATTTCTATAGAGCCAGCCTTATTATTTTTTTCCAGCTCTATAATTGTTAGACATCTTGAATGGAATATACTATAGGCAGCAAACCAAAGCTCAACATGTCCCAAACTGAACTCATCATTTTAAGCCTTCTGAGGTTCCAATCACCCCCCTCCCCCACCTCCCCAGCTCCCCAGCTCCACCAACTTTCCTATGTGTTTAAAGAGGCCACTGAACCACCCATCAGTCTCTCAGGCTCACAGTCTCGGTGTCATCCTTGGCTCTGCACTCCAGACTTGGCACCCCTGTCCATTCTGTTCCTAAATGTTGTTTTTTGCCTGCATAATTTATCTCACATAGATCCCCTTTTCTCTACTTGCTCATTTACCATTGTCAATCTTGAAAAACACAGACCCACTAAAGTAGTCAGAACAAGTCTTTAAAATTTTATTTATTTATTTATTTAGCATATTGTTCCATGGTTACATGATTCGTGATTTTTCCCATCTCTCTTCCTTCCCTCTCCCGGAGCTGACAAGCAATTTCACTGGGTTATACATGTATCGTTGTTCAAAACCTATTTAGATATCATTCATATTTGCAATAGAATGATCTTTTAACTTGTATATTGCCCTTCATCCTGTTATCCCCTAAAATCCTGCTCTATTCCTTTTCTCTCTGTTCCTCCTCACCAGTATTTTGCTTTTTTTTTTTTTCAACCCCCTCTCTTCCCTTATTTTATTCCCCTTCTGTTCCTCTGTGGGGAAAGATGGAATTCTATACCCCAGTGAGTATACTTGTTTTTCCCTCTCTATAATGATTTTTCACATCTCTTGATGTTATATAATTTACCCCATTCTATCTCTCCCTTCTCTTTTCTCTCAGTGAAACCTTTTCTTTTAACCCTTGATTGAATTTTTATATATCATTCATATGTATACATATCATATATATACATATCATCCCATATTATCACATTTACATATATATTATATCATCACATATCATCATATACATCATATCGTCAGAATTGGCTTACTTCTCCACCCTCTTTCTTAGTAAATTACTTCTATTTCTCTATTACTAGGAGTAATTTTTGAGAATTTCAGAAATCTTCTTTCCATGTAGACATATAAATATTTTGGCCTTAGTGAGTCTCTTAAAATTTCTCTTTCTTGTTCACCTTTTTGGGCTTCTCTTCTGTCTTGTGTTTGGATTTCAAATTTTTTGTTTAGGTCTGGTGTATTCCTCATGAATGCTTGGAAATCTTCTATCTTTTTGAATGTCCATCTCCGCCCCCCCCCCCCGAAAGAATATACTCAGTTTTACTGGATAGGTGATTCTGGGTTGTAAACCCAAATCTTTTGCCTTCCTGAATATTATATTCCACGCCTTTCATTCCTTTAATGTAGAAGCCTCTAGGTCCTGTGTGATCCTGATTATAGCTCCATAGTATTTGAATGGTTTCTTTCTGGCTGTTTGAAGTATTTTTTTCTTGGCTTGGTGGCTCTTGAATTTAGCTATTATATTAATTACAAAAAGATTATGGTCACCGTGTATAAAATTAACTCTCAAGGCAAGAGTTTGTTAGTAGCTGTTAACAATTAAGTTTTAATCAAAATGGAGATAAAGTAAAAAAAGAGGGAAATATAGTAAGGAGACAGAAAATATCACCTAACTAAAATATCCTAAACTGAATCAGGAAGCTGAAATCCAAAGCCCACCAAGCAGCCAAAATCCTCATACGTCCTCCAGCACATAGCAGACACCAGAGCCTTCCAACTGTATTCCACTGAATTGCCAATCCTGAGAAAGCACTTTGTGTCCCCCACCACACCTTCTTTTTTCTCCCTTCCTCTGTCACACAACAGAAGCATGCAAAATGGGATGTAGGGTAGGATGGGATTGGGGAGGACGAACCTCAGGAGTGGATTTTATCCACACACTTTCAATTTCAATTTTATTTTCTTGTTTGGGTATCTCTGGGCAGTTATCTTTGATAATTTCTTGTAATATGATGTCCAAGGTTTTTTTCTTCATCATGGCTTTCAGGTAGTCCAAAAATTCTCAAATTCTCTCCCCCAGATCTATTTTCTTGGCCAGTTGTTTTTTTTTCAATAAGATATTACATGTTTTCCTCTGTTTTTTTTTTTCATTTCTTTGATTCTGCTTTATTGTTTCTTGATTTCTCATGAAATCCTTAGTTGCTAGATGGTCAATTCTTATTTTTAAGAAATGGTTTTCCTCTGTCAGCTTTTGGTTCTCATTTTTCAGTTGGCTCATTTCTTATTACATCACTTTCATTTCTCCTTGCATCACTTTCCTTTCTTGCATCTTTTTTATTTCTTTTCCCCACTTTTCCTCTGCCTCTCCTAATTGGTTTTTGAAGTATTTTTGAGCTCTTTGAGAATTTTTGTCAAATCCAAATTTTTCTTTTGGACTTTGCATGTGTTTCCTTTGCTTTTACTGTCCCCTTCTATGTCTATTCCTTGTGCTTTGTCTCCATAAAGATTCTTTAGAGTTAGGTGCTTTTTTGTTGTTTTCTCATTTGTTCTTTCTAATTATAGGTAGACTCTGTTTTCTGGGAAGTTTGGGTACCCTCTTAAACTTCAGCCCTTGCTTGATATTATTCTCAGCTTATTTTCTGGGTCTGAGGGCTGAGAGTTCTGGGATCCCCCTCCCCCTGCGGATTCAATTGTCCCTTAGGATGCTGATGGCTTAAGGACTTGGCTCAGGCTTGGGTGTAAGCTTTTGATTTCACCCTGACCTTGATCATGTCAGGGGCTCATCAAATTCTAGCCCCAGGCTTAAGCTCAAGTTTTTGGTCTTGCTGTGTACTTGATCCAGTCAGGCACACCCTTTATTACCCTGTCTTAGAGCTCTCTGACCTTTAGGCAAAAAGACCAGTACTTAGTACTATCAGCCACTCTAAACTGTGTACTATGTCCTTATCCCAAGTCCAGACTGAAAATCCTGGTTTTGCTCTGGGCCCACTTCAGCTCAGATTGCCTCAGACTGGGTCTCTGGACTTCTCCACAAGTTTGAAATTTCAAAGAATGTGGGTTGGCTTGTATCACTATTTGTCTAGGTAGGATTTCAGAGTCTGAATGCTGGCTTGGGCTCATGTTCTCAAACCTGAGCAGCAGATATGGGGTGGGGGTAGGGGGTGACTTGCTCCTTACTTGCTCTTCTCAATTTGCTCCAGCCTTTTACTGGCTCCACTTTCCTTTCACCCCAGTTGCCCAGGTGATCTCTGCCTACCTTTTGGGTTTTTCTTTTCTTCAAAGTTGTTTTACTGTCTCTTTCTTTGTTCTTTCACTCCTGTATTCATTTTGTGATGATATTTTAAACTTGGTCAGAGAGGATTCTTGTGGAGACTCAGAGCAGCTCTGTTTCACTCCTCCATCTTGGTTCCTCCCCTGGAAGTCTTCAGAACAAGTCTTTAATCAGGCCAAGGGAGACAAAGCTCAAGATTTGTCTGCCACACAGAGTTAAGAGCTAAATACCACAGAGAACCAAAGCTCTGGGAATCTGGGAACAATGTCTCTGGGAAAATATGCCACCAGAGGAGATTTTTCCTGTACAAAAAAGAACTTGGGGTCTTATATACTTTTTGGGAAATATAGGACAGAAAACACATTCACTGGTTACAAGCAGGCTTGGGAAAGAGTCTTTAGCCAGAGGCTGGAGTACCAGGGGGTGACCCAAGATACAATGGGTGAAAATTCTAAGACAAAAAGGGTGTTTGAGATGTGAGTATTTCTACACTCCTATTCAGGATACTTAATGGATGCTTGGTGGTTTATTGTTCAGTCTAAGATCAGGTCAATCTGGGACTTTCCTCAAGGCAAGTTCCCAGGGGACAGGGGCAAACTTGGGGTATCTATAAACATAGTTGATCTCATCCTACTTCACTTGAATTCATCCTTCACTTAGCTGCCAAAATGATCACCCTAAAGAACAGAGCTGACCACATCACCTCTCTGTTCCTTAAGCTATCTCCCCATTACCTTCAGGATCAAATGTAATGTTCTCTCTTTGGGATGTACAGCCCTTCACAACTTGATCCACTCATTGGCTCCATGACTTGGCATTGGCTATTTTCCTTTCCTGTGCACCCCTTGCCTCTGCCTCGTAAAATAGCTGTGCTGTCCTTTAAGGCTCCCTTCAAATCATTACTTTCTATCTGTTCTTTATATCTTTTATATACATACTTATTTATTTGTTGTCTCCTACCTTAGAATGTGAGCCCCTTGAAGTCAGGGAGTATTGTTGTCTTCTTTGTGGCTGTAGAAATTGGCAGAGAGCCAGGCAGATCGTATGGGATTAATAAATAGTTATTGATGGGATGACTAGAGAGACTGTAAAAATATTTATACAGCCCAATTCTGTACACATATGGTTTCTGATGAACCGTGAGAAGGATTTTGTCTTTACTTTCTCCATAGGGCCAATACCATCACTGAGCAGTCTAGCTTTACCACTGATTCAATTGACCACTTTAATAAAATCACTTCCATAGTTGAGACCCTGGCCAAAGGAACCTATCTCTAAAATAGTAGATACTTTTCAGTCTATTTTATCTCTGCCAAATATTATCTAACATTCGTTTATGAGTTTCGAACAAGTTGTCATAAGAGTGGTATCCTCTTTATAAATCTTGCATACAGTATGGCAGCCTATGAGTCATTGCTTTAAGTGGCTAGACTTTATTGTCTCTCATGACTTATGCTTATAGCCACATATAAATCACAGAAAAGCAGCCCATGGATTTTAGTGTTTGGCCATAATAAAAGGAGGGATTTCACAGTTTATCTCCCTATACTAGGAACGAGGTCAAAGATGAAAAACAGATTCAGAGTAAATAGCTGATTGTTAAATTAATGTCACTTAATGAAGGAAATTTCTCCTGAAAGAATTGGGAAGAGAACATAACCTTTCTAGTTCATCTTCACCATGAATTTGCAGCTCAAAGTAAGGAATCTCATTGACAACGAGTTTTTGCCAAACCAGCTTTTGAATTGCTTGTTTTTTAGGGAAATTAAGTTGAAATTTTGGAACTCTCAGTTTTTCTAATGGAATCACAGGTCATTATATCCTGAAATTATGTGTAAGAACTCCAATTTGAGGAATAGTGTATTGTAGTGGAATGAATGGTAGACTTAGAAGTCATGAAACTGGATTCAGGTGCCTGCTCTGGCACATACTGGCTGTGTGGGTTTGGGAAAGATGCTTAACTTCTCTGTGCCTTTGGCAACTCAGAGAAAGTTGAAAACTGCCTTGAGAGGGGGAATTCCTTCACCTCTGCATTTCTTATTCCAGTGAAATTACAGCTCCCATCCCTATCCTTGTCTCCTTTCTAAGTTCTTCAAGGAGGAAATGAAAGAAAAAGAATGTGAAGAAGGTTTGGCGGCTGGTGGGTAAGATGGAATAACGTGACAGAAGTCAAGGAAGAAGGAACACTTAGCACTTGAGTCTTCATTAAAGATCTTCTGGAGGGGAGAATTGGACTGTCAGAGAAGGAAGCCTCTGCTTGTGCTCTAGGGAATGATGCTGTAGAGTGTTAGGTGCCATCCAGGGGCGAAAGGTCATCCAGAAAAAGTCAAAAGCAAAAGAGAAGAGTAATGGTGGTGGGTGACTCCCACTAATGGGTTTCTTAGGGAGTTCTTTGTTAACTTGACAAAGACAAGGAAGAGATCTGTTGTCTTCCTGGGGCATGTGTCTGCAGCATAATGGAGAGCCTCCTGAGAACTCTCTGACCTGATGGTCATTATTTAGTTTTGGCGATTCATATGAGGGCAGGCACTACCAGAAGAAAGCTGAACTGGAGAGGTGTGGGCTGGATGGTGGTGGTACGTGATCTGGCTGAATCATCCATCAGATCATATTTCAGCATCAGTGGTTCATTAACTTGGAGGGAGATATCTGTAGTGTGGTGTGCCCCACGAGTCTGTCCTTGTGCTATTTAACATTTTTTATCTATGACTTAAATGGATGAATGTATGTCATAATGCTTATCAAATGTTCATGTGACATGAAGCTTGGACAGTTAGCTAATATTTTGACATTGCAGATTTTAAAAGATCTTCACAGGTCCTTTCAAAGTAGATGAGTTTTTATTCAGAGAAATGTGAAATTCTACAATGGGGTAAAAAACCTAGCAAATACAGAATGAGAGAACTTTGGCTGTATAAATAAATACAGGATCTGGTACTTAACAGTTGTATTATCATCGACAAATCATTTAACTTCTGTGTGCCTCAGTTTCCTAATCTATAAAATGGGGATAATAATAATAGCACCCAATTTCCAGTGAAATGAGCAGAACTAGGTACATAATCACAGCAATATTTTAAGATGATCACTTGTGAATGACTTAGCTAGTTTGGATGATACAATGATCTGAGTCAGAGTCAGTTCCTGAAGAACTTTGAATGAAAATTGCTGTTCATTTCCAGAAAAAGAACTGATGGAGTCTGAATTCAGATTGAAACATAATATTTTCTGCTTTATTTTTCATGCTTTTTTGCAACATGACTAATATGAAATTATGTTCTGCATGACTTCATATGTATAATTGATTTCACATTTTTGCCTTCTCAGAGGTGGGAGGGAAGGAGAGAACTCATAACTCAAAATTTAAAAAAAGTTAAAAACAAATAATACATTTGAAAAAACAGAAAGAAACAATAGAACTTGATTGAACTTAGAAGCCTGAGTTTGAGCCTGGACTCTGTGAATCTGGAAAAATCCTTTCATCTCTCTGAGCCTCAGTTTCCTCATCTGTAAAATGAGGATAACAACCCTCCTAGAAATGTAAGCTATTTGATTTTGAAGGCCACAAGCCTCTTCTTTCCTCTCCCCCAACTCTTGATCAAAGAGACCTTCTTCAGGAGTATATGAACTTTGCTTCTAAGACTAATAATATTAGAGTTTCCTTTGGGTAAAAGCTTGGTAGTTCTGGGATCAATCTCATAAAAATGCAAATAACCCACATCAGGTAAACACTGTAACTTTTTACCTGTTCTTAACACCTGTAGTGATATGGGGGTACAGGCTTCCCCTAGGTACCTCAAAACCCCAGCTTGTGTTCCAGGTCACAGAGTACACAAAAGATTCATTTTTCCTTACATTCCTGCAATGCTAGGGAAGGTGACTTTGAGCTAAGAAGAAGATCCCCTCTGGCCTCTCCTCTCATTCTTGATGAGCACAGATAGGCACATTTCAGCTTGCTCCTGATAAGCATCCATTTTCTATTCCAAGATATCTGATTATTCTCTAAACTGAACAATTCACCCCCTTTTTACTTTGAGGCATAGGACATGACCAATATCGGGTTCCAGAGACCCAGTAACATACCATCATCATCCTATCTCTAGTCACCTAGACCCTGTTGTTGAAAAGGTATAAAAAGCCCAGAATACATCTCCTCTAGGAGGCAGTGCTTCATCAGGTTCTGCCTCCCTCAGCCATCCCATTTGACTTACATTCAAATTCATAAACCTCTTTTATTTTTAAGTTAGCTATTGGAGTCTGTCATTCTTGATAAGGGCAACCTGTCCAGATCCAGAGTTTTACCTTAAAACTCTCCCACAACATTGAGAAACTTAGTTTCTAAGACTTGGACCTACAGCATGGAAGATCGAAAGCAGGGCCAGTAAGGGCTGGACATTGTGTTTTGATGAACAGAGCTGGGAAGCTAGATTTGGAGCCTTGTTGGGAAAGGATGGTCAAGAAGATCAGGCAGATGTGGATGCTTTTGGGGGGAACTTCCCTCACGGCTTTGGTGATAGGAAGAATCATGAGAGCAGGAAGGAAGGAAGGAAGGAAGTAGCAAAAGGGAGCAGACAAAGATGATGGCCAAGAGCAGTCTGAATCATAGAATCTTTGCATCTTCTATTTGGAAGCTGCAGGGCTCATTTAGTCTACACTCTTCATTTTCTCTTTAGGAAAACTATGGATCAGAAAGGGATGACATGTATCCCCAAGTCACACAGCTAATCAGCGGCCAAACTAGTAGCAGCACTTGGTTTTCTGTTTTGAAGCACAATTCTCTTTCTGTTTCACAACTTTTCAATTTGATCTAGGGTTATTTGTGCTCAAATCTATAGCAGGGAGGGATGATTTGATGTTTTTCTTCTGTAGCTAGATGCATTCAGACTCATTTACCACTTACTGATTATAAAAATGGGAGCAGAGGGGTAGCTAGGTGCCTCAGTGAATAAAGTGTTAGATCTGGAGACAGAAGGTCCTGTGTTCAAATGTGGCCTCAGATACTTCTTAGCTGAGTGACCTTGGGTAAGTCACCTAACCCCAATTACCCAGGCCTTACCACTATTATGCCTTGGAACCCATACTTAGAATCAATTCTAAGTTAGAAGATAAGGGTTGTTTTTTTTTTTTTTTAATTGGAGCAGGTAGAAAGCAGAGAGACTCTTTGCAACCCTTGGATGTAGTTTCATTTTTTTTTTTACAAATCTTAAATGTTATCAGATGTCCTGCCTATAATTTTATTACTAAGTTGGTAATGTTTCTTTGCAGGTGGATGATCCAGATTTAATATAGAAGTAAAGAAGGCAGCTTGATAAGTGACTAAACCCTGTGCACTGTAAGTATATATATATAACTCACAGAGCATTTTTACCGCAGACCTTGATCACTCTAAGGATTCTGCTGGGTCACTGATATATGATTGTGCTTAATTTGGTTTATCTTGTTTCTTTCTTGCATTTTCAATTACAGAGGAAGAGTACTGAAATTTCTCAGCAACAAATATGAGTGTCCCAGTTAAATAATTCATACTTGGTGTTTCTAATAAATATAGTGGCTCTATTTAGACATGTGATCAGTGGAGCAAAGTCAAAATATTAAGCTCCCTTTTGGGGAATGAGCCCATGCTACAACTTTGCAATTGTCATGCAAAACCATACATCCCTTCACAGAGAGACAGGCAGAGAAGAAGACCAAGTGAGGGCCAAAGAGAGAAATAGCAATTTTTGCACCTAGGGCAAATGGTGGTTGTGTAGAGTAGGCAGGCTAACTTGGAGTAAGCCTGCAGCAAGAAGAACAATGCCCCAAGACATAATTAGGTTCCTAAGCTACTGAAGATCAGGGAGGAAAGAAACTCCTTGAGGCAGAACTGTGGAAGCAGCCCTGGGAGGTGGTCCAGGCAGAAGAAAAACAGACTGTCAGGAGGTTGTTGCTATAGTTTCAGGGATGTGAGTGAACTGGGGAAGAAGCCTGCCCACCCACTGGATGCCCTTTAAAATTCTGTCCATGGGACCAAGCTTTAGTGGCTCCACAACTATTGTGTGTCTGAGGGAGTTCATACATAGTCCTTTGGTTCTGAGGGGACTTCTTATTGGCCTTTGGAAGTTGGAACTATTTTCTGCTTCTGTGTAAACTGCTCACTCCGGACTATACTGACCTGTCTAGTTATGACCAGGTGTTTTTTGGAGTGAAATGATCAACCTTCATATTCTCTGAGAGCAGCTTTCTATCAAGAGCCTTTGCAATATTAAAGAATGAATACTTGAACCATTTCTAGGATGGCTTTGGGTAGCCTCGCCCAGTCTTGGATATGTCACATGTGTTTTTGGATCGACACTATTAAAAACAAAGCTCATCCATAAAGCTGTGGTGATGATCTACCAAGTAATCCATGGGTTTGGGGCGACCACAAGTTCACAACCAGAAGTCTAGTTTTGAAAGAACCATTTTATCACGTCTGAGAATTTCTCCTCTGTTTTCTCCACACAGAGAATATCAAAGCTGAGGGAGAGTTGGTACAATAGACACAGGTAGTCACTGACAGGGCCGGTGGAAGGATGAACTGAGATAATATATATGCATATATATATATTATATAAAATGTAAACTAGAAACCATTAAAACTAAGGCTGTTTCGGGCCTCTTAGCTCTAGTGTGCTGAATCAAGAGATCTTTATCTCAGTTCCTGGACTTATTTAACTATTAGTTTAGAGAAAGCTGGCTAGAAATTCCAAACCATCTTGGTTTTTTTTGGAACTTCAAGTAGTTCAGTATCCAACCAAAGCTATAGTGAGTGGCTGTTTTGAATTGGATCCACCTCATGGTTTATTCTGTATATACCTAGAAGATAGCTTCTGTGTGGATGAAAGAGAGAAGATTGATCCAGATGATTGTTATCTCTTCTTACCCTTGAAATCAGTTTCAAAAAGCTAGTTTTAAAGGGCCAGCTTCTCATACTGCTTCCTTGGAATATTAAAAAAGAACTGTTTTTTTCCCACGGGTTGTGGTCTATATTAGTGACCATTGTAGATCTTATAATGGGATTGAGCAGGGAATAAACTTAGGGGGAAACTGAGGCAAAGAGAGGCATAATGACATATTCAAAGTCACACACAGTATGTAATAGAGGCAAAATGTGAACTGAAGGCTCTTTGACTTAAATTCCAGTGTTTTTTCCATTAAACCATATTACTTCATATGTAGAAGATTTTTTTTTCATATATTTTACATATACAACATGTAGATTGACAAGGCAAGCTATGGTCATATACCCATAATTAATTCTGAATCACATCCATTAAAATGATCTTTGCATGCCTCATACTGGTATGAAAGTGATCTTAATATTTTAAAATGTAACATTTGTCAGATCCTACCAAGCTAGATGGGGTTTAATTCTGAGCCTGGTGGCAGATGGTATACTTATCATCTAAGCATCAAGCCTCACTAAGTTTGGATAGTCTCATTGCCAAGTTGGCCAAAGGATCATGAGGTTTTGGCAATAGAATCACGTCAAGACCATATATTAACAACTTCTGCTATCTATCAACTGCAGAAGAAGCTCTGGGTTGGCATAAGGAACAACCACAGCTAGGAGACCACAGGCTCTTTAGTGGGTAGAGTAAGCAATGGTATTCATGGAACCTGGTCAGACAGAGCCAACTTCATCCATGAAATATTTGCCATCTTTGGGAATTTAAACTATGATGTAGATTCCCAAGTAGGTTTTTTCTCATTCATTATCTATTTGCTTTGTCAGGGCCTTGATCCTATAAATGCTAATTGCCTAGTGCAATCATTACTGTGGTATCCCCTGTTACATATTTGACATATTCTCCTGAACTTTAGCACCAAAAGCTTCTTCCTCTCTGTGTCATTTCTATGTAGTATAAAAGCCTGAAATGAAGCAGTGTGGATTCTTAGCACTGGGAATTATAGAAGAGTTATCACTGAAATTATGTATTCCTACCATTGCATATCCAATCACTTGCCAAATCCTGTCAGTTCTATGATGCCATTATCTCTCTTTCCTCTTTTTTATCTACCTGAAACCATAGTATAGACCAGTTCTTCTCAACCTTTCTAATGCCATGACCCCGCAATACAGCTTCTCATGTTGCAGTGACCCCAAACCAAAAAATTATTTTGGCGGCGACTTCAAAACTGTAATTTTGCAACAGTTATGATTCGGAATGTAAATTCCTGATATGCATTATGTATTCTCATTGCTACAAATTGAGAGGTTGAGAACCACTGGTATAGACCCTCTTTACCTCGTGCCTGTACTATACTGACAGTTTCCTAACTGGTCTTCCTGACTCTAATCTCAATGGTGTATTGAGTAGAGCATTGGATCTGTAGTCAGGTGGACTCAGGCTCAAATTTGGCCTCAGATACTGACTTTCAATTTATTTATTGGGCAAGTCACCCTCTGTCTGCCTCAATTTCTTTAACTGGGAAATGAGAAAAATAATAGCAACTACCTCCCCGGATTGTGGTGAGTATCAAATGTTATAATACTTGTAAAATGCTTAGCCCTGTCTAGGCGCTTAGTAAATATTTATTTTCTTTTTTCCTTCACTTCTCCAGTTCATAAAGCAAAAAAAATTCACCTTTTTTGGTCACTTCATCTCTCCATTCAAAAATATTGATTGGTTCTCCTTTGGTGACCAAATAAATAATAAGTTTTTCATTCAAGGTCCTTCCCAGTCTCACCTTAATCTATCTTTTCAGCTATATCAGGTCCCCTTCTTCTATGCTACATTACAATAAAGCTGGATTTCTCTTTATCTTTGTATTTTTCCTAGTTTCTCCTGTCTCCATGATCTTGCTCACAATGTACCTCATGCCTGAAATATTCCATTCTACACCTGTTGAAAGACCTAGCTTACATCAAGACCCAACTCTGGTGCCCCCTTCTTTCTAAAGCCCTTCTTGATAGTATCTCTCTTCACCCCCAGGTGAAATTGAACTTTGCCTCATCAGATTTATAATCGAATTCAATTTCATTTTTGAGATTTTACTTAGCATTTACACTTTTCCATAGATCATAGTCACAGATGATTTCTTCCATGAGATCTTAAGCTCACTGAAAGTTGAATCTTTCTCATAACTCTCTTCATTTTTCTCATAATACATTTAATGAGTGCTTCATCAATGGTTTTTGTTTAGAACCTGCAGAGAGTTTAACCTTGCATATTGAAAGAAGGCTAATGAATGGCTAAGATGGAGAAAACCAGACTGGAGTGCGTGATTGTCAGATCATGTCTGCTTTCTAGGCAGAAGGAACCCTATCTTGTGTCCCCTCAGTGGTGACTGCTTTATCACCAAGGACAATGAGTATTAGAAGTCAACAACATTGACATTACCGTGTAGGCTTTCCATGTTTTCTTTTTATGGGGTTTTATTTTGGCTCATAGTAGGAAAAGCAGAGATAGCAGCACACTTGGAGTCAGTGGACTTGGGTACAAATGCCTTCCTTCCTCTAAGCCTTGATGTTTTCCTCTGTAACATAATTGATTTGGTCCATATGTTCACTAATATCTAGCTCCAGCCAAAAATCTGATGATCAGCTCTCTTTTATACTCTTTCCCTCCATGTACTCTATGGAGCAGCCAAACTAGTGCTTCCCAAATCTGGTGTGGCCCTTTCTTTACTACCTCTGCATATTTGAACAGAGAATATATTCACTGCCTTCCTCACCTCTGGTGAAATCCTTCTCTTTATTCAGTGGCAAACACAGCATCCACCTCCTCCTAGAAGCTTTCTCTTTATCCCTGATGTGAAAGTGTCCCCTCCTTCAAGGCTTTTTTGGGGGGGTGGTATTAAATGCTTTGTCTGGATCATACCTTTGCCCCTATCTGGAGTAATAGTCAGTGATTTTTGGTATATGGGGAGAATTAAGTTGGTCTGATATGGAGATGACATATCTTAGATCTGAACCCTTCTGTACGTGGTTGAAGTTGTCTGACTACAGAGATCAGGGGATTTAAGGCATTTGGAAAGTTGGAGAACTAGATGATAGGTTGGCATGGATTTAACTGTGGGGTAGATACTGTGTTTATTGGGGGTGGGGAAGGATAAGAGTGATCTGGCTGCCCGATGCCAGTTCCATCTCTGACTCTTTCATATTCTATTGCATTACACATATTTGTGTTCATGTCCCATTCCTTATTTTGTATTATAAACTCCTTCAAAGAATACTGTCATTTTTGTCTCAGGAAATAGTCTGACATAATAAAGAGAGTGGTGACATTCGAATCAGAAAATGCTGATATCACACCTTGCCAATATGTATATATAGGCTGCATAATCCTAGGGAAGCCACTTTACCTCTGACCCTCAGTGTCCTTCTCTGTGGATTGAAGATAACATCCATTACCTCCCTTAAGGCACTAGAAAAAGTGGAGCCATTGTTATTACCTCTATGGCCCTCAAGGGGTTTCCAGGCCAAACACTGAATTTTCAAATTCTCTTGTAATATTTACTACTTGTATGCTTTTAGGCAAGTACTCAAGTTACTTACCCTCTTGGGTGGACCATGCCTCTGTTTTCTCCTCTGAAATATCTAATCTTAAATCAGGTAATAAGATCCTGGATCTAGACCAGGAAAGGTCCTTGACACCATCTAGGCCAACAACCTTATTTTTCCTTCCCTCACCTCTGCTTCCTGGCTTTCCTGGCTTCCTTGCAAGACTCCTCTAAAATCCCAGCTTCTGCAAGAAGCTTTTCCCCAATCTCCCTTAGTGCTCTGTCTCCTCCTGAGGCTATTTCTGACTTTTCCTGTCCATAGCTTCTTTAGATTTAGTCATTTATATATTGTGTCCTCCATTAGACTGGGAGCTCCCTGAGAGCAGGGACTGATTTTCCTCTCTTTTTAATTCCAGTGCTTAGCACAGTGCCTGGCACACAGTAAGAATCTAATGGATGGGAGTGTGGGGCCTCTGCCTCTGTAGTCAAGATTTGCTATTGCACAGTGGTGGTCACTAAGACACTTCCCAATTCAGATATTGTAGATCTCAAAGTGGAACATTCTAACATTGTGAGCAAACAGCCTTCCTAAACATATTGTTGGTGTAAAAAATGAATCAAAACACAGCCTTGGTTGTAACCACAAAGAGATGACAATAATTGCTTTTTCTAGAAGGCACCATTTGGAAACTGAGTTAATTGCCAAATCCCAGGCGGCTATGCATTGTTGGAATCTTTTTCTTACCACTGATCCAGAAAGTTGCATTTGAAATGGCAGGTTGGTAATTGAAAAATAAAGATGAACGTAGATTTTGATTCTTGAAATGAGAGCCCAGTCTTCCAATTCCATTTGAACTTTCTTCTTCTAAAATTCTTAATACTCCCACTTTGGGTATCTGGTCAGCTAGGAGACTACACCAAGCTTGCTTGGGGTGTGAAATGTTGTAGTTTCCTCACCAATTAGACATTCCTAAATGTGGAACCTCATGAAGGCTTCATTTAAAGATAACTTGTTAATTTGCACCCCAGGTGGTGAACCTGTAAACTAGCAAAGTGGTGCTTAAGAGAGGCCCCTTGAGAGCTTTAAGAGATCAGTTTCAGGATGCAAAATTTAGGACTATACTTTTCCATCCTAAACAAAATCATTTTGGAAGGTGGGGTTCAGTTATCTGCTGATATCTAGCCATGCATCTAGGAATGCAGAAGAAAGTGGAAACCTCTTCAGCCAATTCTTTCTTCTCTTAGAAGAGCCTTTAAATAAATGAAAATCACTTCAGTAGGTCACAGAATCCTCAGATGTGACTTCTGAAAAGGATCTCAAATAACTTAGTCTAGTCCTTAGTTTACAGAAAAGGAAACTGAGATCCAGGAAAGGGAAAACTCTTTCCCAAGGTTCATAGAACCAGCACATTAGCCCAAGGTCTAGAGTACAGTGTTCTTTCTCCTGCACTAGGCTGTCACTCTATAAATAAAATAGAGGAAATTTGTTTTGGCAGAGCTAGAGTCATCAGGAAAAACTAAGGGAAATGAGATCTCAGCCACTGGGAAACTCAGTGGATGAATAGTCCCCTGCCTTTTCTGATGACACATGCCCTGTTGCCATATACAACTTCGGGGGGCACAAACTGATCTCCATCACTCCCAGTTTCTCAACAATGATTCTTGAATTTGGATTGGAAATGATTTGTTTCTGTGTTGTATTTAACTTGGAGTAGGATGGAAGAGCACAGAACTGAATTCGTTTTGGGGGGGGGCGTGTGGCATACTTTTCAGGAGAATGAAAGATGAAAAGAACATTCTAAAATGGAAACCATGTTAATGTATACCCTTTTTTCAATTGACAAGTTAGTTTGCTGATAACAGTTTGGAAAAATAGATTAACTTTTTTTGCATTCATCAAATTGCTTTCCAGTGTTAAATCTAAGGATGAATGAGCTTTGAAATACCTCTCCTTAAATTGATAACGGCGGGGTCTCTAGTGATGCTCTCCAACTTCTACTGGCTTACCTTTGATTTTCTTTAATATGGGTTATGGGAAAAGGAAAACTATTGGAACTCCATTTAGAGCTGCCTGGCAACAGACAGGTAGAAAAGACTCCGAATTACTATTTTTCATTACTGAGGGCCCCTTAGGACTACATTGGAAAGAATTCTGTCTGCCCCAGATAAGAGTCTCTGAGCAGTTTCATGTGCCAATCAGTTGTGCTCAGCAGCCCAGAATCATCATATTGTAGCTTTTGAATAGTTCCAGACCATATGTTCCAAAGGATGGGGAATGTGATATGCTGATGATGGAAAGAGGGAAGTGTCAGGGACCGAATTGGAAGGAAGCAACAGTGCTCTGTTTTTTGGGGGGGGAGGGGAAATGTCCCACCAGCTCATAGAATCACCAGGCATATCTCCAAACCAACAATTAAGAATAGTGCCCATTCAGCATTCACCTGTCCCGCTACCAAAGCACATTTTTGGTATTGGATAAATACATAAATAAATGAAGAGTCGATGCATGTGGCAGTGGGTTTTCTTTTGTCTCAGGTTCAGGCAAATATTAAAATCTCACAAATCATTTGCAAAATCAAGCTGGATTTGGATTAACTGGGGCCTGATTAGAATTATTGGCCAATCGCATAGTTTTACGGAACAGGAAAAGATCGTGACGGTTTTGCATGAAAGAAGTGAAAGAGAAAAACCCTTTTCTTCCCTCATAATAATGTCCTAAATGGTCTTCCCATTTCATTTTCCACCCAGCCACCAAACAATGGTCCAAAAGTGAAGATCTGAGAGGCTCGTCTTCCTACTCAATAAATTCCAGGGGCTCCCTGTCACCTCTGTTTGAAATGTTAAGGTCCTTTACAACATGGCTTCTTTTTCTCTTTCTACTCCTTTTACATTTTTCTCTCCTTCATGTACTCTAAAGAATAGTAACAATGACTTGTCCAAGTGGGGAAAGCTAGGTGGCTCATTGGATAGAGAGCCAGACCTGGAGACAGGAAGTCCTGAGTTCAAATTTGCCTTCAGACACCTCCTAGCTGTGTGGCTCTGGGCAAGTGACTTATCCCTAGTTATCTAATCCTTATTGCTCTTCTACCTTAGAACCAATACTTCATATTGATTCTAAGATGGAAGGCCAGCATTTCAAACAAATGGCCTTGTTACTGTTTCTCATGTTTGATATACCATTTGCTAACTCCCTTCATTTGCATTGCTTCCCATTCATGGAATGCTCTCTTTCCTCACCTCTCCCTCCTATCTTTCTAGACTTCCTTCAGGAATCAACTTGAATCCTATCTCATGTAGCAGCACTTTTCTGGCCTTCCTTGCTCCTCCCCTCACTCTCTGACTAGTGCCTTGTATCCAAGACTCCCTTTCGTATTTATACTGCATAGTTCTTGCACGTACATCATTATTTGCATACTGTTTCTGTCATTAGAATGTGAGCTCTTTGAAGGAAGACCCTGCGTTTTTGCCTTTCTTTGTAACTTTAGGATCTGGCCCATTGTAAGCCCCTGATAAAACCTTGTTGCCAGATTGACTTTTCTTGAGATGGTAAATAGCCCCCTTCCATAGGTTAAAAGGACCTCCTGTATTTGAAGTGGGTATAAAACATGTACAGTATATTTATTACCTTGACTCAGTTAGCACTTTAGTAGAGTGAAGCAAAATAATGCTGGTACAAGGGAAAGGAATGCTAGAATTTCTTTGTTTGGCTTTTACAGTACCATAACATAGCACCTACTGATGAAGTCCCCACTATGTCCCGAGTATTAGACCAAATACTGAGGATCTTAACTCACCTCTATCAGGCCTAGTACCTGCCCTGAAGAACCTTTGCATGGGTGGGAAGAGGACAAAAAATGAGGATGTCCCAGGGTTGGAATTTTACAAGTTATGAGCAGTGGTGTGGGACAAGTGGACGAGGGATTCAGGGAAGGAAGATGGCATTTATTTTAACTGATTAACCATAAAGACCTGATTAAAGGGAGGAAAATAATGCCACATCAGTGTTGGTCGACTGGCATGAGAGGATCGTGGATAGAATGATGAAGAGTAGGTTTAGGAGAATCAAGGGCAAGGGGGATATGGTTAGGAGGTTATGATCAGAGAGAAACTTCATCATATACAATTGTGGAGGAAGCCCAGTTATGCCTTCGAGGTTCTGGTGAAATTTAAGCTGATATTGTCCTTTTGGGTTGTTAAGGTGAAGTTTTGGGCTATGGGGTTGAGGCTGATAAGCCGTAGGCAAGGGTGTGCATGGGAATATCACTGTATTATGTATGGGAGTCCCAATGGTTAGAGAAAGATTTGGGGTATGGTGGAAGACTTTGAGTCAGCTACTGAATTCCTTGAAAAAGGACAGTGACCTGGAGACCAATAAATGTATCTGTGGCAAGGATTTTGACCGTTTCATATAAACAGATCTAACAAACCTTAAAGCAGAGCTTTAGTAGTGCTGAAGGACAGTTTGGAAATGGCATTGAGTTGCAAGGACAATATATACCTTTTTCTTTTCCTGAGCCAATGTTGAGCTGCATGCTAAAAAGATAACACAGTACTGGCTTTCATGACCAGCTGTGTGGTGTCTGTGGAGTGTAGACAGGTTTTGGTGAGTACTAGATGGTACAAAATGAAGGGATCCAGGATGAAGAGGAATTTTTTAACATTAGGGCGGATGATGGGGCTGCTTGGTGGTACAGTGGATAGAACACCACACCTGGAATTGGGAGAACCTGGGTCCAAATTTGGTCTCAGATAATTCTTAGCTGTGTGACTCAGGCCAAGTCATTTAACACTAATTGCCCATTCCTTGCTGCTACTTTGTCTTAGAATTGATACTAAGGCAGAAGGTATGGGATTAACAAATAGAGTGGATCAAAACAAGGACCCAGTAGAATAGAACAGAGGAGATGTGACCTGTGGAGGATTGTGAATCAGATGAATAGGGATGACAGTATGGAAAGCAGTACAGATATTAGGAAAAAGAAACTTACCTTAGAAAACATTGAATCAGAATCACAGAGATAAGTCAGATGGGAGGTATGAGTTTTTAGCTGTAGGATTGGAGAAGAATCAGTTGAATGGGACCCCTACCATCCAAGGTCTTGTGACAGACACATCAGCCTGTAGCATAGATGTGGGAGTAATGGCTTCACTGCTCTGGCTTCTTTTCAATATTCTGATCCTATATTTAGCCATTTTAATAATGTACCATCCATATTCAAATTCTATTACTATCTTACTTGTTTCGAAATCCGGAATCACCCCTAGCCTTACCTCTCTGCTCCTATTTCTTAGTCACCAAGTACTTATGGAAGGAAGACATGGAAGCATGCTAACTCCTTAACTAGGACCCTGGTTTTCATTTCTGAGATAGATTCCATACTCTGCTGAGATTTTTCAGAACCTACCCTCTCCTCTCCTCAAGTCATTGATTCCTCCTTTGACCTCTCCATCATATAACCTCACCTCCTCCTTTTTAAGATGTCTGAGGCCATCCTTTGTGAGCTATCTCCTAGTTTCAAAGAATGAGTTGACTTTCTTCCTGATAATGATCATCTCTACATTTTATGCCCTAGATCCCAACTCTTACAGTCCCCAGGAATTTTCTTCATTAATTATTCCTCTACCTCCTACCCCCATTCCTCACCCTGTCTTTAAACATTTATTTCTATTATCTCTTTGCTGATATTCAGAACAAGCTTTATTCTAAGAAACAAAAAAAAACACATATACTCACATATACACTCTGAAAAAAACCCTTTCTTTTGACCTCATTCCAAAAGTTTTTGTTCTATAGCATGGCTCTCCTCTCCATCATTGCTGGATTTTTAGTAAAAGTAGGCTACACTTGCTGCCTAACTTCGTAACCATTTATTCCCCCCAAAGCCTTGTGATCTGACTTGTCTCTTCTTCTCATCTGAAATGCCTCTCTCTAAACTTACAGTTGATCTTTAATTGTCATTTTCTCAGTTTTTAGCCTCTCTACCATTGATGGCGAACCTTTTAGAGACTGAGTGCTCAAATTGGAACCCTCATGCTGCATGTAACCCCCGCCTTACCCCAGACAGAGAAGGGAAGAAATGCTCCCATTGGGCTGCTGGGCAGAAGGGTGGGTGATGGGAGAAATGTCTTCAGGCACATGTGGAAAGAGCCAAGGGGGCAGCCCCTTCTGTCATGCTCTGGCATAGATGCCATCAGTTTGCCAACACGGCTCTATACCCTCTCAGACTTGACCTTCTTCCTTTTTGTTACTCTACATTACCTTATCTTCCACGACTATATTGTCTACTGGTGTTTCCTCTTCCTACCTGACCACTCTTGATCTCCCTTGCTGGTTTATCTTCCTCCTACTATACTGTGAATGAGGATTCTCCAAGGCTTTGCTTTCCACCCTCTTTATTTTTCCAATGTGTGCTCACCATTTACGTCTCCATTCATTCCCTCTGTGAATGACTATTGAGAATGAATGAAATGTCATTGACTACCAAGTCTTCACACATCTACATCCAGCTCCACTTCTCTTTTGTTCCAGTTACATATCTCCAACTGCCTGTTCGACATTTTTACCCAGATGTTCTGCCGACATATCAAATTAAGCATAACTAACACTGACCTCTTCATGTTCCCCTTAACTTTGCCTTTTTAGTCTCCCCTTTATTTTTTTCTGAGAGCATCACCATTCCCCCCCCTCCCCCTGGCTTGAATCCTTAGAACTGTTGGTCTTTTCTCTCTCCTTCTCTCGTCCAACTAGTCGCCAAGTACTGTCAATGCTGTTTCTGAAACATGTCTTGCAATTGGCCTCTATTGTCCATGCACATGAAGTAACCATAATAGTTCAGACTCTCATTACCTCTTACCTTGTCTGTTGCAATAGCTTCCTAATTGTTCTCTCTCACTGCCTCCAGTTTCTCCTTTCCAATCCATCCTTGACACAGCTACCAAAATAATCATCCTAAGAAGGAAGTCTGACCATGCTATTACCGTGCTTCAAAATTATCAGGAGCTCCATATTCTTGACAGAGTAAACTCTTTACTCCAGCATTCATAGCCCTTTATAACCTGGTTCCCACCTATGTTTCTAACCTCATTTCTTACTGTCTTCATAGATTTAAATTCCAACCAGACTGGACTTTGTATTGAGATTGCAATCAGTCTCATGCTTTTCTGCTTCTGTACATTTGCATATGTTGTTCCATCTTCCCCAATACCTTCCCTATGCCAGATACATCTTTCTTCTAGTCCTTGCTGGTTGAAATAGATCTTTTCAAGGCCCAGTTCCTGTGTCACTTTCTCCATGAAGTCTTCCCTTGCTCTCTAGGATCAGAAATGTCAAACTCAAGCCTTCTTCCCACCCCAACCCCCATGTAATATAATATTAATAATAATATATTGTATATAAGGAGTAGCAGGCTGTTTTCACAGGAATTTAGAGTGTATGATAGAGTGTGTAGCATGCAGTTGGCCTGAGAAGCATACTAACCCCAAAAGTCCTGCAAAGCTCTGTCCTGGGCCCTCTTCTTCCTCCCCAACTATATTCTTTCTCTTGGTTATATCATCAGCACCCATGGATTTAATTATCATCTCTTTGTTGATGATTTCCAGATCTGCTTATTTAGCCTTAAGCTTTCTCCTTCAGTCTTGGTTCTCCATTTGTCTACAGGAAATCTTGAATTGCACATCCATTAGACATCTTAAACTCAACTTTTCTAAAACTGAACTCGTCTTTTCCCCCAGGCTCTCCCCTCTTACTCATTTTCCTATTGCTGTCAAGGACACCACCATTCCCTCACATACTCTGGCTTGCAACATAGGTGTCATCCTTGATTCTTTGCCACATGTCCAATCTCTTGCTAAGTCCAATAGATTCTTCCTTTGTAACATCTCCTGTATACTCTCTCTTCTCACCTCTGACGCTTGTAATACCTCTGTCGCCACCCTTATGCCAATCCTTCTCTCCTACCTGGACTATTGCAGTAACCTTCCATTTGCTTTCCTTTCTTCAGGTTTCCCCCTACTCTACTCTCTCTTCTATTTAGGTATCATATAGATGTTGCTAAAGTTCAAGTCTCTACAGATCACCCCTCTATTCAGTAAACTCAATGGCCCTCTAGAGCCTGTAGGACAGTAATGGTGAAACTTTTAGAGTCTGAGTGTTGCCCCCTTCACTGACTTACCCAGATAGAGGGGGAAAGGAAGTGCTCCCATTGGACTGCTGGGCAGAGGTTTGGGTCATGTGAGAAATGTCTTCAGGTGTGTGGAGAGTGGGAGGGGAGAAGCTCACCTTGAGTCTCTCTGGTAGGTGATGACATGCATGCCCACAGAGAGGGTTCTTTATGTCTCCCTATGGCACATGAGCCATAGGTTCAGTATCACAGCTCTAGGATCAAATGCCAAAAATCGTCTTTTTGGCTTTTGAAGTTCTTCCACATCTGGCTTCTTCTCACTTTTCCTTTCTTCGTATACCTTCAGCCCTTCCTTACATTCAACAATCTAGTGACACTGACTTCCTTGCTGGTCCTCCTACATGAACTCTATCTTCCTTTTGTGCATTCTTTCATCAGCTCCTCCCTGTACCTGGAATTTTCTCCCTCCTCATTTCCATTTCTTGGCCTCTTTGACTTCTTTAAGGTCTTAGCTAAAATCCCATTTCCTCCTGAAAGCCCGAGATTTCCTCCAACTTACCACATGTATATATTATATGTTATACACACAGATGTATATGTATATATGTTCACATACACACATATCTTTAAATATATAGTGGTTTGTGTAGTCTTTCCTATAAGAATGTGAGCTCTTTGAGAATAGGGTTTGGGTTTTTGGGAGCTGAATTTTGTCCCTTTTTTGCATCACTAGTGCTTAACACAGTGTTGGCACATAGTAGGGGCTCAATATTTTTTGCAGTTGTTGAATTAACATGAACAGATATTATGTCAATTGATCCTCTCAACCTTGTGAATAATCAGGGAGATATTATCCTCATCTGATAGATGAGAAAATTGATGTACAGGGTCAGTGAGCAACTTGGCAAAGGCCACACAACTAGTTCATGGCAGAGCTTGATCTAGAACTCAGACCTCTAGGTTTCTAGTCCTGGGCTGCTTCCATTAGAATGTTCTGCCTCTTATGTAGAATCTGAGCCTGTTTCATTGGGCAGGCATTTCCCTGATCTGGACAAAAATGTGGTGAGAAGTGAAAGGCTTGTCTCCTTGATTTAGTAACAAGTGGATCCTAAAATCTTTTCTGCCATGTCACATTGTCCACCGCCCCCTCCAGCAGGCCCAGGAGATTGGTAAGCACACTCACTCCCTTTTGCTAGTCACCAGGTGCCTGACCATCTTCATGTGCCACTGCACTCAAACTACCCTGTTAGCTAATTAAGATTTGTTAGCTGCTGCTGTTGTCATTGTGATGTTACTATCCATTAGTCTCTTTTATATCATACTCTCAGATTCTGTGTTTTAATAAGCTCTATCAATTTCCTTAGACCTTCAGCATAATTATGATTGTATTGTGAGTTCTCTAAATTGATAGCATAGCATTTGTTGCCATGGGTTCAAAAAATAGCCAGAGTGCTTGCTCCCTGGCTCCCTCTCCCCCTCCTTTGTTCTTGTTCACTTCTATTTCTATTCTGTAATGACCTTCAGTTTCAGTCTGTGTTGGGTGGTAGCTTAAGATGAAAGGCAGCATGGTTTCCTGGGAAGCGGGAGCCAAAGGTTCTAGTGTTGTCTTTTATACTCCTCAGTTGATGTGTGACCTTGAACAAGACATTCCCCTCTCTGGGCCTGGGTCCCCTTTCTTCTCTAGCCTGGGGTTCCCTCTTCTGTAAAATAAAGGACTTGAACTAGAGGATCTCGGATTGTCCCTTCTAGCTCTAATGTTCTATGCTCTAAAGCTGAATGCTATTAAGGTGAACGAAGCAAAAACACCTCTCATCTCCTTAGAAGCTCACTAGACCCTTGGATAAACTATCTAGTCGTTGTTGAGGGCAGAACTACTAGGCTTTAAGCATGTGTTTCTCCCAGCCTTTGGAATGTGGTGATTTTGGTTAAACCTGGGATCAGAAATGCCAAGGACTATCAGCTTCACTCAGTCTAGTGCTTCCGAGTTGGGACAGTCTGGGAAGAAGAGTATTTCTTGGGTTCATCAATACTGTCCTTTTTGTCTTTGAAGGATAGAAACACTGACTTGGGATTTACATCTTGGTTCTTCTTAAGTGGCAATTTTCAGAGTGAAAAGAGCTTCATTGCTTCATTGATTGTCTGATTTCCTCAAGTGAAGGAAAGTTGCATGGCATTCATCTCTTTGTCATGCCCTTTCTAGTGTATGTCTGATTCCAGACCATTTGCTCACTGCTTCACTTCATGCAAGGATTTTAGACGTTATTACCAAAGGTAGCATTTCCTAGCCAGGACTGATGATTTTACTTCTGGCAACTGGATCACCTACCTTTTGGAAACAACTGTGTTCTCCAGGGTTTTGAAGGGGTTCTGGAAGTTTTGTTTTCCTGGTATGGGCTACAGGAAGATAAGGACTAAAGAGTAAGAAGGCATAACAAGCATTGGCCTCATTGGCTACCTGGGAAACTCTCCTTCATTGAAAAGTAACAAATGTTTGAAAAAGTTTGAAGAAGGATATTCTAGATATTAACAATAATAACACCCCAACATGGATTTACATACTATGGTAAGGTTTCTAAAACACTTTGTTAACAGTTACCCAGTGAGGTTAATAGTCCCCATTTTACAGATGAGGACATTGAGGCATGGTGAGATTGTTACTCTTGCCCAGGGAATATAGCTAATAAAGATCAGATCTGAGATTTGAATCAAAATCTCCTTACTTCAAGTCTAATACACCCACCACTGTATCAAGCTATTTGTATTTTAAAAGTGAGCCTTATTGGTGTTAAGATTATAATAAAATGTTTCATCTTTAAGTGTGAGGCTTGGGTGTTTTCTTTTCTGTCTTTGTATTCCCAGCACCAAGCACAGTTGGTGTTTAAAAGATGATTGTTGAATTTTGTTAAACTTGAGCTGCTAAAATGACTTATTTCCAGATAAAATAGTCTGGTTACATAAAACTAGGCTTTGTAAAGATATTTGATAATCTGTAATTTTGTCCATCTCTCATAGTTCTGTGCATCCAGTTATCAATCATTATGTGCCTTCTGTGAGGGCCTATTCTGTCACTGAAAACTTGTCCTGAGTATGGAAAGAAGTCTAGGAAGGAAACAGTCCAAACCAAACAAGAACTTGTCCTACAACTTCTTTCTGGGTCTTTAAAGTTGGAGATTTCTGCTTTAGATCAATACAACTTTAGGCTCATGAGTTGCCATTTTGCTAAAGGTGAACAAGGCCCATTGGCTAATTTACCTATAGTCCCTGATGAAAGACAAAAGTAAAATAAAATTCAAGTTGCATTCATTCTATGAGGGCTGCTGTCAAATGTGGGAAAGACATCTGATATAGCACAAGATGACCATAAAACAAGTAGTTTGCTTAAAAGGTTCTTATCATCTCAGCATCAATGAGATCTAGCAGAAGCTCTTCTGATGGACCTGGAAGTGAGCTTTGAAGGAGTACCAGCAGTTTAGACATCTCATAAGAAGTACTAATTTCTAGGGTCAGTGACCTAGAGGGAGGGCCAGCTCTTTCATTTTGCTCTTCATCTGTCCTGAAATCATCCTTTTAGAGTGATGTCATTTGTCACGAAGGTGAGATTGCTATCCAATGGTCACCAGACTGAGCAGGAGCTCATGTTAGGAAAAGCTTTGGACTATATCTAGAGCATATAACAGGGATGTGGCAACAATTCTATCACCATTTGTACTAGTTCTGAGCCCTTCTCCCATCCCCCAGGGCCTACGTTCCTTCAAAAGGATTTATAAGTAAATCAAATACTTACCACATTTCCACCTACTTCCTAGATGTGGCTTCAGTCTCAGTAGCAGTATGGCCACTGCAAAACTGGAAATAGTTCTGTCAATCACCAAATGGTTTACTTTTACACAGTGGAAAGTATTCTTCTGGAATAATTTCCCCACCATCAAACTGGTGAACTAATTACTTGATATCAGCTATTCAAAATGACTAGTTAGAAAGATTGCTAGGTATAAGCTATTAGATGTCCTTGGCATCCTGCTCTAACTCTGAAGTTCTGTGAATCTAGTTGTATTAAGACAACTTGCCCATGGAGAGCCTCTCCCTGGAGGAGTTAGGTCTTGCACTCTCCTGGAGATGGCATTGGCCATTTGACCACAATTCCATGCCTCTGTGGTGATGGGAGTATGACACCTCTTAACTTTCTTGCAATCATCTATTACTCTGGAACATGCAGCTTCATAAAGCCACAAATTAATCTTCAGGGAGAAGAATGCCTAATAAAGAACACAATAACGTGTAGCAGCTCTGGCAATAAACTTGATGAAAGGTTTCCTGAAAGCCTCAGCGAAAGGTGATATGAGTCCACTTCTTGGCTCCGTGTTGGTGTTATTTATGTGCTCCGGCCATCAGGGAGATGACAGACTTGATTTTGCTGCCTGAACCTCCTACCACACTAGAACGTTTGTGTTGCTTTGGGACCTGAGTTTGGGCACTAATGAGTTTTTCATGTGGGGGAATTTGTTTCTTTCATTGGGAAAGATACTGGCAAAATATTTCCGTCCCTGAGATGAGGAGTGGGGAGCAGGAGGGGGAGGGATGTCCTGCTGGCCTTGAAAAGTTACAGGACAAAAGGAAAATAGTCTAAGTGCATCATACCTACCTTTGGTAAAGCATTTCTTGGGCAGAAGAGATCCAAACCTAAAATATAGGGACCATAGATGTCATCATGGCCAATGGAATCTCCAATTAAATCAGTTGTTTCTGAGCACTTATATTCCTATTGGCTTCCAATGAAGTAGTTCAATGGAATTAGAAAAGTATGTGTGAGTATGTATACACACATGCAGAAATTCACACAGACAGAGAGAGACAGTGACAGACACAAAAATTGAAATAGAGAGAGACTGAGAGAGTGAGATCTGAACCTTCTCTTCAATTTAATGGAGTTGCCTGGGACACTTGTAGTTTATAGATGGGAAACTGAGGTTCAGGGAGTTGAGGTGACTTGTCAAGTTCATGCAAAAAAAAGACCTTTGTCTTTTTGCTTCTCTTCAGGTCTGTCTTTAGCAAATTCATGAGGGTAACTCTGTATGCATATTCATGGTTAGGCTCAATTCATTTCAAGCCTTTTGTGGGGCAGAGTGTGGACTGAGTAGAAGAACTGTTTCCAGAGTTCTGGGATCTCTGTGCCCATTGTGGAATTGTGCTTTGTATATTCATTTCTATACCAATCAGTTATTAAACAGTGGAGAGAGAGCTCTGAACTAGGGGTTGGGAATGATAACATTAAGTTAGGATGAGATACAGGCCCTGCCCTCATGAAGTTCACAGTCTAGTAAAGGGAACAAGATAAAAATACTGATAACTATAATACACAATACTATCATGCCAAGCCAGTATTATTAGGGAGCCAGAACTGCATAAAACAGTGCTAATATTTTCATGGGATTTAGAGTAGGAAGGCACTCTAGAGATCATATGTCATTTTAAAGAAGAAACTGAGGACCATAGTGATGAGGGCACTTGCCAAAAGTCATCCTGTTTGTGATTGGAGAGCCAGAATTATAAAATCCAAATCCAGTGTTCTTTCTACCCAATAGCACAATGCTCCAAGGAGAAAGTTAAGGTTGTACCATTGGTAAAAAGGGTTTTCTTTCACTTTCAAACTCCTCATTGATTAGAGAGACATAATGATCATTTTCCTGTACTGATCTTTAAAAAAATTATTGTCAGCCCAACATCTATATCTATCTATCTATCGAGGGAAAGAGAGAAAAAGAGGGGGGGGAGAGAGACAGGAGGAAGGGGAGGGGGAGAGGGAGGGAGGAAAGGAGAGAGAGACAGACAGACTACACAAATTATTCTCAAAAACTAAGAAGGAAAGCACTTTTTAAAATACCTGTTTGAGACAGATATAGTACTACCTATATGGGAAAATAAAGTAAAACTCCAAGAAATAGACTATAGGAATTTATCTTTAAAATCCCTTACTAGGACCACATTGGGTTTATGCCAGGGATATAGGGATGGATGGTTTAACTTCAGAAAACTAGTTAATATAATCATATTAGAAATAAATTATAGAAAATATGATTTGATAAACAGATGCAGAAAATACCTCTAACAAAGTACAATACTCCGTTATGCTAAGATCCCTACAAAACCTAATCACAGAAACCCTTTTTCATATAACAAAAATACCCATTTTTATCCAAATCCTGGCATTATATGCAATGAGGAAACACTAGTTTTTTCTCAATAAACACAGGAGTAAAGAAGCCTGGCCCTTTCCCCCACTGTTACTCAAAGTAAGTCTGTAACTCCTTGTTCTGGAGAGGTGAAGAGAAAATAGTACTATAATTATTTACTGATAACATAATGATTTACTTACAACATTCTAAGGAGTCAGTAATTATGCTAGTTAAAACAATTAATGGCTTTAGAAAATGATTAGGATACCCCCCAAACAACATACAAATCAACAATATTTTTATGTAGCCATAACAAAATCAGGGAGGGGGACATAGAGAGGGATATCCTATTAAAAAAAACAACTTTAAATTGCCTAAAATATCTGTTAGTCTTCTAAAATACCCTCAACATCTTTATAGAGACAATAACAAAATGTTCCTTTAAAGAATAATGAATGGTTTAAGTAAACCGAAGGAGTTTTAGTGCTCAAACAGGTGGCAGGACAATGATAGTCCTCCCTAAATTAATTTATAGATTTAATACTATATCAATAAAATGTCCAAGGGGAAATTTTACAGAGCATTTTTGAGAATTTGCATTACAAAATAAAAACATCAGACTTCATTTGGAGGAACAAAAACTGTAGAAGGCCAAGGGAAACAATGGGGAAATGTAGGAGTCAAGACAAAGTAGCACTTTCAGACTCACAATAGATTTTAAACAATAGGCATCAAAACTTTTTGGTTCTGATTATAAACTAGAAAAGTAGATGAATGGAATAAACTGCATGAGGAAGAACTAGAAGTGATTGAATTCAGTAACTCAGTATGTACAAATCCAAATCATAAATTGCTTAGGAGAAGAACTCCATTTTCACAAGAATTAATGAGAAAGCTAGAAAGCGGTCTAGTAGAAATTAGGTTTAGACCAACATTTTACATCACATGCCACAATAAACCCAAAACTGATATGTAACTTGAATATTAAAAGTAATACCATAAAATTTGCAAGAGTGCCTGAACAAGTACCTTTTAGAGGTACAGGTAAGTGGTGAATTCTTAACCAAACAAGGGACAGAAATGTTCATGAAAGATGAGTTGGGTTATTTTTTTGACCTTATACAAAGCTTTAAGCAGCAAACAAAAAATGTTTTGAGGAAGATGTATGCAACTAGGATAAGAAGGAAAGGAGTTAATTTGGGTGGGGACTGTATCAGATATTTTTGATAAGCATTTGATAAACAAAATATAAAGGCAAAAATGAATCCAAAAGTCATTCCATGTCAGATAAATGGTCAAAGGATATGAACTAACAATTCTCAATAGAAACACTTCATACTATTAACAAAACCATCCACAGTTCTCTTCCTCTTGTCCTCTCTTCTCCAGGCTCAACATTACATGTTGCTTCAACTGTTCTTCATATGATTTGCATTCAATTACCTTTCCCATCCTGTTTGCCCCCTGGTCACTAACCTTCTTATTAATGTCTTTCTTAAGAAATAATACTTCTTCTCTCTTCATAAAATGAAAATTCAACTACTCTGAGACTTTGCCACACAACCGTCAAATTGGAAAATGTGGAAAAAAGACAGCAGTAGTACATTTAGGAGAAGTTATTGGAACAGGCACACTGACATTGGAACTCTCAATTGGTTCATTCTCAAAAGCCACTTGGAGTTATGCATAGAATGACTAAATGTTCATCCCTTTTGACACAGAGATTCTGCTGTTGGCCATCTACCCTAAGGAGGAGGAGAATAGCAAAACATTGCTAACATTTATATAGTACTCATTATGTGCCAGGTAGTAGGCTAAACATTTTACAAATATTATTTCATTGGTTTTTTTTTTTTCAGAACAACCTTGGGATGTAGACACTATTATTATCCTCATTTTACAGCTTGAGAAATTGAGGCAGGTACAATTTAATGACTTGCCTTGGATCATACAGCTGATTTTAGATGTCATCAGAACTCTGGTCTTCCTGACTCCAGGCTCAATGCTCTGTTTCCCCCATTCTTCTTAGCTGCCTCATATGATGAAAAAGAGAAGCCTCAAATACAATAATATCCCAAAGAAGTAGATGCCTGTGGATTAAGGAGTGGTTGAAGACATTGTGGCATATGAATGTAAAGGAATATTTAATGAGTTGTGAGAAACCATGAACATGACTATAGAGATACATAAGAAGCCTTATATGAACTGATACACACTGGAGTGAGCAAAGCCAGGAAAACATTACCTTCAATAACTAAAATAATGGGAATGGAAAGAATAATTGCAACACTTCAAAATTATAATGACCAAATTTTGCCCCAAAGCATCTCCCCCTCACCCCGGCCTTTTTTCTTTGCAGAGGTTGGGGAACTCTGAGTGTGGAACACAGCTTTCATGTCAGTCTTTTTTGATGTGCTAGCTAGTTTTGAAGAACTGGCATTTGTCCCTGTCTTTTTTTATTCTTTCTTACAAGAAATGGCTCGCTGTGGGTAGGAGGTTAAGGGTTACATGAAAAAATGTAGGTAATTTAAAATGAAAATATATCAATAGCATGCTTTAAAAAAAAAGGTGGGAGAGGGAGGGAAAGGGAATGTTTAGTTGTACTCTTCTGGAGTATCCATTATAGTTTGTATTTTAATGCTTTCATTGTTCCTATTTGATATTACAGTTTAATTATGCAGCATTCTGAGTTCCCCCGAGAGAGGGATGGAGAGAAATGTGGTTATTATTATTAATCACCATGGGTCAAATTCTCATTTTTGCATTAACCCCCCATATCTTCTACATGCGCTGAGACCATATTAACTTAATAGGATGTTGCAAGTGCAGAAGAGAACCATAGGAAACAGAAAAAACAATCTGACCTTATTTAATTCAAAATGCTGCAAATCTTAAAAGAAAATACCTCCTCTCTCTATCAAATATGGACTTATTTTTGTAAGGCATACAGATTAACCATGTGAGGAACAAAGCCCACGCTGTCGTAAATCCATTCCTGTGCTCATGCTCTCCCCTTTCTCTTGAATGATGTCTCCCCGTCTTTGGTCATTGCCAAACTACTCATCATTAGAGACCCAAATTAAATGACTCTGACTTCCAGAAAACTGCTCTGGCTCGATTCTCCAGCAAGAAGTGATTTTTTTCCCCACTTCAGCTTGTAACAATGTGTTTTTCCTTTATGTACTTACCTTCCAAGTCCTAGTGGTCTCTGTGTGTATTTTATCCCCTCCAGTTTTGTTGTAACCCCCACAAGAGTCAGGTCTGGGTCTGATTTAGTTTGTATTTTCACAGAGTTCTCTGTTTAGTTTCAGAATGACCGCATTTCAGAATTAGAAGGGAGCTTAGATGCCTTGTAGTCCAACTCAGACCTGAAGAAGATTCCACTGAACAACACCCAAAATGTGGTCATTCACCTTTTCTTTGACAATCTCTAGCGATGAAAAGAAAGCTTTAATTGTTGGCTACTACATTCTAAGTTTGCTTTTTTGGAAGTTTTACCACATTGCTCTTCTTTCTGGCCTTAGGGACAAAGATGCTGGAGTATACCATTTCCTTTTCTAGCTTATTTTACAGATGAGGAAACTGAGATATATAGGGTTAAGTGATTTGATCAGGGTCATGCAGCTAGTGAGTGTCTGAGGTCAAATTTGAACTCAGGTCTTTCTCACTACTAGGCAGGTACTCTACCCATTGTGCAACCTAAGTGCCCTAAGGCCAATCAGGACAAGTCTAATCCCTTTCCCAAATGTTAGCTCCTAAAATATTTGAAGACAGCTGTCATATTTTTTTTCTTTACCAGGCTAAATATCATAAGTTCTTCTACCTGCCCCTCATATGGCATGCACTCAAGGCCCTTTTCCATCCTGGTTGCCTTCCTTTAAAAATTTCAGTTTAGATTCCTTCAAAAATGTGGCACCCAACTGAACACATTGCCTTCTGATTTGGTATGACCAGTGTTGGGGAGGTGGGGGGAAGTAGATTATAACCTTGGATGCAAATGCCTTCCTTAGTTACATTACTTTTTTTTGCTGCTACATTGTACTGTTGGCTAATTGAGCTGACAGTCAGCTCAAACCCCACCCCCAAGATCTTTTTCTCAGATAAATTGCTGTCCAAGTATACCTTTCCCATTTTCAATCCTTATGTTGATTTCCATTCATTTTGAGAGTCCAAGGGACCTCTCTAGCCATTTTATATAACTCATACATGAAAGTAATTCATATTATAACATATCCAACAAGAAATCATCCAGTCTACATTTTTAAAACTCTAAAGAAGGTCAACCCACCATCTCTCAAGGAAGCCCAGCCCTTTGACTGAACATCCAATCCATGTGGACAACTAATTGTTGGGAATTTTTTTCCCAACATCAAGGTTAAAGTTAACTCCTCAATGGACCTTCTGTCCATTGTTCCTGGTTCTGCTTTCTAGGGCCAAGTAGAAGCAGTCTAAAGATTTCTTCAGAAACTTGATGATCTTGTCCAGGCTAAAAACTTCAGCTATTCATCATATGAAATGGATTCAAGTCCTATCTTGGTTGCTTTCATCTGAACACTCTGCTTTATTGATGTCCTTAAACTCTGGCCTCTGGAACTGAAAGTAATGTACCATATGAGATCTTTTGAGGATGATCTCTTTAAACTGTGGCCTCCAGAACTAAACATAATGTTCCAAGTGAGGTATGATGAGGACTATCATCACTCCTTGTTTCTGAAAATTGCATCCCAGGTTTTTTTCAAATCTACTCTTTATCAATTTATATTTGTGAAGTTGTTTTTGTTACCCAAACATACAATTTTATATTTCTTCATATTGAATTGAATTTCATTTTATTAGATTCCACTTAACACTCTAGCCCAATATATTTTTGGATCCTCACTCTATTGTCCAGTATGGTAGCTACATTGCCATTCCCCTCCCAGTTTTGTAAGATCTTCAAATTTGACAAGCATGCCATCCATAGCTTTATCTAGCTGAATCACTGATCAAACTGTTACACACTGAAAGCCCAACCAACCACATATTCCGGAGTTACTTCCCTGGAGACCTCTTGCCATATTGGCACTTAATCGTTAATAACTGCTCCTTGAGTCTAACCATCTAATCTGATAGATTATGAATCTTTCCATTTGTATTGTTGTCTTGTCCACATCTCTTCATTTTCTCTGCCACATAATATGAGATGCTTTATCAAAAAAGGTTTCTAAAATCTAGGCAAATTAGATATATAATATTTCTCTCCTCTACTACTCTTTTAAAATCTAATTTGGTTCATGAGTTCCCTCTGCATCCCCATCATTCTCTTAGACAAATCACATTTTTACTTTGCAATGAAATTTTTTCCCTCCAAGCCTTTAGAATTTCATCCTTAACATTTCCCATCCAATCCTGCTCCATTTTAGTACCTGGGAATTCTACCTATATTTCCTCTGAACCCTTTGAAATTTGTTCTCCCCAAATCTAGGATATATGTCAGACTATGCCAAAACTTCCTCTCAATTATTATAAACTGTTAGGGCAGGGCATGGTCTCTTCACTGAAGTGTGCCCATCATTTCCACCTCTACCTGTTAATAGCAATCACATGTGGAAAAGAACTCCATCTCATTGGTTCCTCTGTTTTTTGAAATATGACATTTTAAATAATGCAAATAAAGAATTCATTAACTACTTTGTTTCTGACAGAGAGCGCTAGCATATTCAAGGTAAATGGAGTTCTACCATCATCTTCAAAAACAATCAAAATAGCTAACATTTATATATCGAATACTTGAGGGTTTGTCCTGTGTTTTATAGACAGCACATTTGCTCCTCACAGCAGCCCTGTGAAGTAGGTGTTCTTATTATCCCCATTTTACAAATGAGGAAACTGAGGCCAACTTACTCAGTTACAGATAGTGAGTGATCATCTGAGCCTACTTAGGTGCCACTATACTAGTATGCCTATTTGCCAGACTTGTGACATTTCCCCTAGATCTTCATCTATTTCCTCTTTCTGTCCAGATGGTCAATACTTTAATTCAGTGACAATAATTTGTTTTTCTCTCCATTTAGCTTCACCTAAATATTCTCTTATCATGCTTTCCCCTTCTTATTCTTACATTACCTCACATGAGTATACCTTAATAGGCAGTGGTACTAGGGCATTGAGGTGGCTCAGTGTATAGAGAGCCAGACTTAGAAATAAGAGGTCCTGGGTTCAAATCTGTCCTCAGACACTTCCTAGCTGTGTGTCCCTAGGCAAGTAAATTATCTCCCATTGCCTAGTCCTTACCACTCTTTTGCCTTGGGACCAATACACTGTGTTGATTCTAAGACAGAATATAAGGATTTAAAAACAAATACATAATGGTATCACACCACTCAGGAGGCCTCGACATTGCCTTGGGCAAATCATTTAACCTCCATTTTCTTTAATTTTCTGGAGAAGAAAATGGCAAACCACTTTAGTACCTTTGTGATGAAAACTCCGTGGACAGTATTGGCATGATACGAGCCATGGGGTCATGAAGAATCAGACATGACTGAAGAACAACAGCAGCAGCAACAACAATCCCATCACTCCCTCTCTTGTGTATATTATTTGTTTTGAATGAGGTAGACTCCTCTAGAGGCATGGTCTGGTCATGGGTTTCTTCACATCAAATCCCATTAATACCTATTGGTTCTTTTTTATGTAGGCATTCTATGCCATAGATTTTATGGCTGACTACTTTCTTGGATTTTGTCAACTGTAAACTTTTTTTTCACTTTCTATTTGACTTCCTTCATCATAGTTACTCTCTCTGATATCTAGCCGGGGTGATCTGCGTAGTCTTCTGCCTCCCCAATCCATTTTTATTTAAAACCCTTTGGATTGTTTTTTGTAAGGCACCAAGTGAGTGTGTTCTTCCCATCCTTTGTTAGTTGTACTCCGTTCCTGGGCAGAATCTATCATCAATGGTCCAGAAGTCAAAATGTCTTTCACACATGCCACCTTCTTAGACTTCTATTGACTCTTCCCCTACTGCATAGTTAGGAACATCTGAGTCCAAATCCTGCCTCAGATACTTCTTAATTATGTGACCCTGAAATCTCACTTAACCTCACAGCCTCAGTTTCCTCATCTATAAAGTGAATGTAATCATGACATCTACCTCACAGGGTATTGTAAACATTAAATGGGATAACTTGCATAAAGTTCTCAGCAAAACTTAAAGTGCTCTATCTGTCCTAACAATTATTGTTATCATCATTGTTATCATTATCAGTCATTGGTATTAACAACAGTGAAGCAATACAATCTGTGCCCCAATGTTTTTACGTTTCCTGCCCAAGTCTTCATAATTATTGATGGTACTTTGTAGATGCTTGTTGGCAGTCCCATTGGGCCCACATGAATCACCCCAAGTGCATATTTATCGTCTGTTTTGATAAGTCTTGGGACATTTTATTATGTCTTGGATACGTGCCCTGGAAAGGCAACAGATCTCTCTGTTGTCGTTATCAGGTTGACAAATGCCACTCTTATCTTTTCCACAGTATAGCATGAGGAACTTTGTCAACTGCCTTACCAAAATCTAGGCAATAGCATCTCTAGGATTTTCCTGATCTTCCAGTCTGATAAACCTTTATAAAAAGGAAAGAAGGTTAGACTGAGATGAATTGTTCATAATAAAGCCCTGCTGTCTCTTTGTGATCACCACATCTTTTCTTAAGCCTCCCTAATGAGATCTCCAGCCACTCAGAAGAGATCAGGTTAACGTTCCACATAGAAAAAAATCTTTCGTAGACTGCCTTTTGCCAACACTCTGATATACTGTCACTTGGACAGCCCATTGAGTTAATCCATATATACTAAATAGATACCACAGACTGACAATGAGCTGGATACAAAATTGAATAGAAGAGGAGACTGAATTGGTATTTGGGAAATTGTCCAGTGCTTTCAATGATTCCAGGGTGCTCCTTGACAGAAAAACCTGTCTTTTAGCCCTAGTATTTTTAACAGTTATCTGTGAAATCATAGAACACCAATTTCTGAGAACTCAAAATTGTTGGTGACGCAAAGAGAGCTGTATGGTGGGCTTGCGGCATTATTACCAACAGTGATGTGAAGGCCAGAAGTCATGTAAAACATATCATCAAAGAGATGTGTGACCAGAAGAGTAGGTGGACAGAGGGATAGTAGAAGCATATTAAGAGCTGAATTATAGGTTTTAATTACTAGTCAGATTCAGTATGTTCCATTTGTGGAAGAATACATACAAACACTGTACAGGCTGAGACAGTGTGGCTAAGTAATGATCCTCTACTTCAGAGGACATGTTCACATTAATGAGATCATGGATCTATTGTATCACCAATTCCTCTAGTACCTTCCACATTGCCCTGAATAGACTTAACACAATACTTCCAAGAGCCACGATTTCCCTATCCTTGATCTTTAATCCCTGATGCAAATTATACTCAGTTTACGATTTGAAAGATGAATATAGCTGCTGTGACTGAAAATTCTATCACTCTGGCAGGAATTTTCTGATCTTGGAGAGCCGTTTGAAACACATTTATGCTGGTCCCCCAGATGAAAAACATAAATTTTCTTACTGGGCTCATATTTAAAGTCTTTGCAACTTGTTAGGACCTGCCGGAGTTTATATACTCCATTGGTATTGCCTTCATGAACATTGGGTCACTCCCTTTCTTTGAAAAAGCACTGGAGGAGGACTTTAGGGGAGATATTGCACACAATGGGTGCTTAATAAATGTTCGTCGACTGCAGCAATGGATGTGTGGATGGATAAATGTCTTTGAGTCATTAAAAACAAAGGCTCTGTGTCAATCAATGGCTTCAATGTTATATGTCAGGATTTTATTAAAGTAGTATACAGATAAGTTTCAAGACCGAGCTTCTACATATAATAACTGAGATTGTCCTAATTATAAACTACTTGGTATTATTCCCCCATAGGCCTTTTTGGGATGGTATCTTAAGACTCTCAATACATTTTAGTGCATTGATTAGCATATTGTATTAGGAAGGGTAAAGAACATTATAGTAGTCCAGTGGGTCATGCTAAATCATAGCTATTTTAATCTTTAAAATACGTATTGGTGTGTACAAATGTGTTTGACTCTGAAAAAAGGGAAGATGTTGAGGTTATTGTGCTGAAGGGAAGAAAAGACAGATTCTCATTTGCAAGGGGAAGGGAATAATTCCACGAGGAGGGCAAGACAGATTATTTCTCTAGTTTGTGAATGAAAACTAGGATGTTTTCTGAAAAAGTTTTTTTAAATGAGTAATTCGTTTAACTACACGTGAGGAATCTGTTTTAAAAATGTGATTCTTTTTTTGTCTTTTTCTAAGAAGAACATACACTGAAACTAGCTCTGAAAGGAAGGAACTAGTTTTCATTGCTCATTTTATGGCTAGTAGCTAGAAGGGTCTTTTACTGTAGGATTCCTATTGCTTAAGCCCCTCAATTAAGTTGTATCTAGAATGTTTATGATTCCCAGGTTTGCATGTGTTAATGGTGTAGTTGTCTTTGAAAGAGATTGGCTATTTGGCATTTTCCAAACAATGGAAACCTAAAGTATACTAGAATATACAGCTATATGAGAAAGTATTTCAGACTTTTTTCAAATGAAGGAGAGAAGGAGAGCTTATTTTTTCTTAAATGCCTAATCAAATTGCCAATTTCACCACTGCAGCCCTCAGAGGGTATTGGTCTAACAGAACTCAGTTTTAATAGATGTAATATATGTAATAAATCATATGATCATAATCTTCATAATGATCCAAACATGATTGAATCTCAAACCAATGCATTAATAATAAGAACCGTCTTACATTTCATTAAATAATCTCTTCCTGAAAATCAAAACCTCTCTGTTATCTGGTTAGAGCATGCTGAATCAGTATACACAGTCAGGAACCCAAGGGTGAACAAAAGCCTTGTAGGTTTCTCATCTCTTTTCCTGAAATGAGGACAAAAATGTCTATAGTGCTTATACCAAAGGAACACAACTGTTTTCTGTTGCAGGCATATTTTGCAATTTTAATTGTTTTTCCAAAAGTGGTGATGACTTGTTCTGAACTATCCTTACCCTCTAGTTCATTTTCCTTATTATACCCGAAAAATATTCATTGTCCAAATCATGGGCAGGGTTTAGAGGCCCCATCTCTTCAATAATGTGACCAGGAAATGCCTGGAAATTAATTGTCTGCTTATGAGGTTTGGCTATAGGACTTAGACTGCATTTACACTTCCATTTACCCATCTGAACAACTCATTAAATAACTAGTGATTTGGCAGTAATCCAGATGGTTCAGGTGTCTTATACACCTTTAAATCCCCCAAAGCAACCAATTGTGCCCATATTAGACACACAGTAAATATTTGCCTCATCGATTTTGGATTTTGCGATTGACATTACTTTAATGGTTCACATTTCATAAGAACAGTACAATAATGCTCTCATTTGTCTGGCTTTCAACTATTTCAGCTTAGCCATGGGAAATGTGAAAGAATTGCAAAAGACCCCTGAAAAAGACTATCATGAAGGGGGAAAGACTATCATGAAGCTCATGCATTTTTGTGTAGAAGAGTGATGCTTCTTTCTGGATATCAAAGCCTTTTGATAGAGAAATGTACACCGAAGCTAATTAATTCCACAAGCCTTGTTATCTTCTTTGCTCTAAGGAGGCAACAGATTAGAAACAGCAGCTCAGAGACACTGACACCAAGAAGTGACCAATACTGTGAAGACATTGTATAATCACTCACTATAAAGCAGTCTGAGGCCGTTGTTCCTACACCTGTGTAGTCCCCAAAGATATTACAGTGATAATAAAATGATATTACAGTGCAATAGATGACATTGATAATATGCCCTTTGCTTATCTATAAAACATTAAATTATATTCATTATAATCCTTAAAAATGTTAGGAAGATGTGTGATGGGTTTTAGATTTCCATCATTAATTTTAAGATTAGTTATCTAGAAAATTCTTTTATTTGGAAGACCTAGTTTCCTGACAGTTGCAGCTCAATTAAGTTTTTATTGTATATTTTTAAAAAGTCATCTGTTGCTTAGAAACATATATATATATATACATACATACATATATGTATCAAAGTGTCTGTGTGTATATATTTGGTTGTGGTAGTAGTGGAGAGGAGTATATTTTATTCAGCATTGTTTTTCCTTTGAGATGCACCCAGCCATATCTAGTAGGAATAAGAGGAGAATTGTGGGAGTCTTTTTTATCCCCAAAGTTGAATGGGTTGTGGTGGCCATTACCGTCTTAGGCATTATGTGGTTGCTTCTTTAATTGTAGGGAGATGGTAGAAAGAGAATCAGAGACATCATGTGTTGAATGAAGCCAGTTAGCCAGTGTAGAAGTTGCCACCAATCCCATGAAGAAAAATACAAATTTAGAAGATCTGTTGATTAGAATTAAATTCAGGATCCATTACATAGATAGCCTATCACATGTAGAAAAGTGGTGCTTCCTGCTGTAGGAGGTAAAAAGATCAGAGAGGACATAGCCTCTGCCCTCATCTAGCTTATATTCTATTAGCTGTAGTGCTTTTAACCATTCTAATGTAATAGACTCCTTTGGCAGTATGGTATAGTCTGTTGATTTATTTTTGGAATATTATTTTTAAATGCATAAAATAAAATGCATAGGAATAAAAAGGAAACCAATTATATCAAAATGCAATTATCAGTCAATTTTTAAATGGGTCATTTTTCATGGATCAAATGGATAAAAGTTAATAGCCTCTGGTCTAGAAAAATTATTATATAATGTGGAATTAAAAGTGGAAAAAACAGTCAAAGGATATGTCATTCAGATTCCCTTATGATAACACACTGAAATCTCATTATTACAATTACTGAATATGACTTACTATACATCAGTATTTTAAAAGACTATTATTTCATTGTTGTGGGTATTCCTTTCCCTAACACATATATCAACTTACAATTTTGTAGGTGATATTCAGGAGTCTTTATGACTAGAGAGATTCCTCACCCTGTGAACAATCTGATTATTAGTCTCATCCTTAGACAACAGACATGGACTGTCATGGAACCTGTATTCACAACCTTTCCAGCTTGGTAGATCAATGGGAACTACTCTTGGCTTTTGTTTAGTAGATTTTTTAGTTATGTTGTAAGATTTAGTTATAAGATGACTAATAGTATGACCAAAGAACTCTTAGCTTACCTGTGTAAGGAAGACACTTTCTGGGTATTACTCTCTACCAGAAAATAGTCAATATTACCAGAGGATGGTTCTGAAAAGATGAAACTGTGAAATAGCTAACTAGGATTGTTTGTTCATAGGAGTAACCTAAAAACAACAGAATGAATGACATGTCCAATAGATTGTAGAGATACTATACCCACCAGGTAATAAGATTACATTTATAGTAACACTTCCAGAGAACACCAGCAACCCTGCAAAATCAGAGATGCAAGATGCCCTGTCTACATGTGTTGTGCCAGTGTGTCTTCTTCAAATATACCCTGTTTACCAGGCTACCCAAATTCCTGGCATTGGACTTTTCAGGCATGTTCTGATGATCCAGGTACCCTGAATATGAGCTCTCCTTGCATTTTCTCTGGTCATGTGTGCTTTTTGTACCTGTGCTGAGCAAGGGTTAATGAAGAAAATGTTCTCTTTTTATTTTCTTGACTATATTATTTGATGAAATGTTTTTCATTTGAGTCTTCTGGCTTGCTGGTAAAACCATGTATGTGTTTAGGTGGTTGGGAGCTATAGGTTTAAGCCAGGGGTCCCCAAACTATGGCCTGCTGGCCACATGCAGCCCCCTGAGGCCATGTATCTGGTCCCCACCAAACTTCCGGAAGGGGCACCTCTTTCATTGGTGGTCAGTGAGAGGAGCCCTGTATGTGGTGGCACCTCAAAGCATGGCGTTGCTCACGTACAGTACTACTTCTGGTGACATAATCCTTGGTGCAGCACCTTACAAGGAGGCACAAGAATTATGTGGCTGCACAATGGAAGATGTCAGCATGGTGAGCAGTGATCTGGGGGAGGGGATTCTGCACTGTGTATACTGCTGCCTGGTTAGGGTTAGGTTTTTATAATCCGGCTCCCCAACGGTCTGAGGGACAGTGAACTGGCCCCCTGTGTAAAAAGTTTGAGGACCCCTGGAGCAAATGTTAATCCAGAGAGTGCCCCAAACTAAGGGTATTTTTTTCTGAGGGTGCCTAGATAAAAACAAGGTTAATCAGGGGTTTACCTAGAATATCCTCTCCTCACCACCACTTCCTAGCATTGTTAGCTTCCTTCAAGGCTCAGCTAAGGGGTTATCCTTCTCTGAGAAACTTGCTAATCTCCATTGTTAGTTCTTATTCTGCCTCTGTCTACATCTGTCTTTCTCACTGTCTCTGTCTTTATCTCTGACTTAGTCTCTCTCTCCTCTCTATCTCTCTTCTAATTACCTTCCATACACTTATATGTGTAATATTTGATTCCCCTTCTCCCCTCAGCCCCCCCCCAAACATCCACTCCTTAAATATAGGGAGTTGGTCTCTGTATCCCCAATTCCTAGAACAGTATCTTACACATAGTAGACATAATTTGTTGGATTTCATTAGGGTAAATAGCATTGTTATTTGGTAAGGACAACTATACGATGAGTTTCACATGGGCAGCCTTTGGCAAGAGGGTTATTTGACTTTGTAAAAGTTCACATTTCTTCAAATGAATATTTGTAATACTTAAAATTTTGGCATTCTTTTAAGAGGGTATTTTTCTTATGTTGTTTGGCTTATGTCTTCTGGTCATGGTATCTCATCTAAAATTTCTTCTCTCCTAGCACCTCTTACAGGGTTCTAAATGTTCTAGATATCAAATGAAGGTTTATTGATTTGTTTGTTGACTCATTGTGTCACTATGAATCACCTTTCTTTATAACCTTAATGTATATATAGTGCTTTCTGTTTCAAGAGGAAATTGCAAAATCAACGAGAAACATCCAATTAATAATGATTAGAATTACTTACAGATAGATAGCATTATATAGTTTTCAAAGAATTCCTCAAGCCATCATTTCTTTGGAACACCTGGATTTCCTAGGGAGTGAAATTGCAGTTTTTAAAGCCACAGTATATACTCTTCCCCTCCTCCAAGTTGGGAAATGTCACTTTCTTGCTATACCAGCTACTTACCGGCATGTCAATACATGTGCAGATGCACATGAGAACTGATTTTCAGTAGCACAGGATGGTGTCTGCCATCAGATCTTTAACCCATGTCTTACCTTTAGAGGCTCCTTTCCCCATATTCAGTTTTGACTCATGCTGCTCTTTGTCCCCATCTGTCTTACCCACAGGCTAGAATGGAGATTCCTAACTGTTTTGTGTCACAGATCCCTTGGCAGTCTGGAGAAGCCTATTTTCAAAATCATTGTCTAAAATATATAAAAGAAAATAATTTATATTATGAAGGAATTAATTCTTTTGAAACATAGATAACTCTAGATATATTCATGCACATATACATACAAATCTGCATGCAGACATACTTTTTTATGTTGTTGGATTCTGTCCGGGTCAGGAACTCCTGGTCTAGAAGAATGAAGCTTTCGAGCTTCGGATCCTACTTCATACAGGTTTCTGAACCCTTTAAAACGTTTGAAGCATTGTAATGGCACTACATCTAGGGTTATTTTTGAGGATTACTCAAAAGTATGTCTGGAAATAGCCTAGGTAACTCTGGTTACCACTAATATGGGACAAGAACATGTTCTAGGTAGTCAACCATTTAAGAGAGAGAGAGAGACAGACAGACAGCGAGACAGAGACAGAAAGAGAGAGAGACAGAGACAGAGAGAGAGAGACAGAGACAGAAAGAGAGACAGAAAGAGAGAGAGAGATAAGGTAAAAATTGCTTCTTTAGAGTACTCAACTTGAATGACAAGACAGGAACAGCTAAATGAATAGGAATAGAAGATAGTGATTGCCATCCACTATAGTCTGCTGTCTGTGTAGTGGATTTATCTTTTTCTGGTAGATATAAACCAATGAAAATTTCATTTTTGTTCAAATGAATAAGCTTGTGTGCGTGTCCTACTCTTTTAAAGCGTGGACAAACTTGTTTATTTATTTATTTTACCATTTATGCTTAACTCCAAAATTTGTAATAATGAAAAAACCTTTTCATTCTCTGTTGACCTTACGTACCAGGAGACAGTTGCCAGTATTATGATTCACTGTGCATAAACCTTAGGAAGCTGTTGTAAAATCTCTAAATCACTGCTCGTCATGGCTAAAAATGAATAGTAGAGCAAAAATGCAAGGTTATAAAAAAATACTATCAACAAGTAAATGTCATGGAAATAGAAATTATTTTTCACTGAGCAGGGTAACAACACGAATAACAGAACATGTAATAAATAACTTGTTATGATAAATTCAGTACAATAAAATAATTCATTGAAAGCTTGCGATAAAGTATTCAGCACAGACCATACATAAATATACCTTAGCACTGTTCACAATACCCCCTTACTTTAATAACAAGACATGTGAATTGCCAATAGCTATTTGGGTAACTCCAGAGAAAACAGAGCTTGAGGCCTCTGCCATTATATGATGATATTTAATTCAAAATGGGAAAGTCCTGCATTTTAAAATTATGGAATACATTTTTGAAGTCCACAGCATTAATCCTGAATCTGATATATAGTATTATTGTCATTACCTTAGTGAGAAACAACAGGGTTTCAAAATGATGGCTGACTTGCAGTTTTTCCTCTGCCTACCATAGAATCTTTTTACAGACATAGAAGTGGTGATTTGGTCTTTCAATTGCTCTGCGATGGAATGTGCTGGTTTTTTAGAGTGGTATCAGAATCATAGTCTATATTTTCAAGACCATGCGGGAATTATATGTGTAGCTACAATCCTATAGAGTAATCAGTGTCATCATGGTGATTGTAAAGTTTTCAGTCATTACTTTTTGAGAAAGAGGAGGACAAGAGAGGAGAGAGATTATTTAACAAGCACTTATTAAGCTCCTATGAAGGAAAAATGTAAAATGCCCTGGTCCCTCAAGAAGTTCATCCTCTGTGTGTATGTGTGAGTACAATGTTTGATTGTTTAAAAATAACAGAGCACTAACAGTTAAGGAGAGGACAGTATCTACATCAACAAGGAAGGGGAAATGGTCTCGTATTTTAGGAAGGCTTTTTACCAAATAAATTTGAAAGGGAAAAAAAGATTTTTGTTTCACTGCCATTTATCTAGATTATAATTAAGTAAAGCTATCTAATGAAACCATTTTAGCCAATGGCTACTTATAATGAGGCCAGGGAAAGTAGATTGTTGCCTCTGATCCATTGTACTACAGCTACTTGCTGACTCTACCCTTGTTTTTTGCTCCTTAACTCCTGAGTTCCAAGTGTTTGGCATCCTGGTAGGAGTAGACAGATGAGAGCCCCAGCATTTGGCCAAGTTCTTCTAATAACCCAACCTTTTAAGGAACCTTGCTCACTATGAACTCTTAAGATTAGCTCTGCCATCAGCTCATGGTGTTTGGAAGACATTAATTGGTCCCTGAAGTATCTTGCCTCTCTGGGCTAAGCCCCTGAGACTCTTGTCTAAGCTTATGGGGACTTTCTTTTATTGTATCAGAATTTTATTTTATAATTTGAATGATAAAAATTTTTCTCCTAATGTTTTCAATGGATTTATATTTTCTCATTCATTTAGCATAAGGGTCAGTTTGTAAGATTTCCAGTTATTAAAATAAATGATTCTTAAGGAAATCTTTGAATCTTCCATTTTTGCTCCCTCTTTCCTCCTACTTTGCTTAGCAGACTGTAATATGCCTACATAGATGTTAAAATTATTGGGACAATATATTGTGTTTGACCAAATCTAATTTAGAGTTCTCGATCTATTAGACAGCCAACAAACATTTATCAAGTACTTACTACATTCTAGGCACTGTCCTAGATGGTAAGTGTATTAGTGCCAAAAAAATGCAACTCTCTTTTCTCAGAGAGCTTGAATTTGAATGGGAAAGATAATAAGTACATATATAAACATCTTCAGAAGAAATGTAAAAAGTATAAATAATAAAAGGTAATTGTGAGGAAGATTAACAAAGAAATCATGTAGAAGGTAGTGCTTGAGCAGCATCTTGAAGGAGAGGAGGGATTTTGTGAATCAGAGTTAAGAAGAGAGTACATTCCAAATGCTGGAGTTTATTCAGTGTAAAGGCATGGCGATGGGAGATGTAGTAGCATATGAACAATGGAGAGAAGATCAGTTTTACTGGACCAAAGAAAGCAAGAAGTTTAGAAGAAGCTAATAGGCTTGCATAGGTGGGCTAAGGTCACGCTGCCATGGGCTTTAGTCAAAAACAGCAAGTTCATATTTGTTCTTAAAAGAGAAATGTTCTGGAATTGGTTGAGATGGGGAGTGATATGGTCAGATTTTCACTTAGGGAGAATCTCTTTGGTAACTATGTGGAAAACAGATTAGAGAAAAAAGAATCTGAGGGGCAAAGAGACTAATTAGGAGGACCCTGTAGTAATCTAGATGAAGGGTGATAGAAGCATGATCTAAGGTGGCAGCTGTATGATGGAATGAAGGGGCCAGAAGGAAGATATAGACGTAGAAATGAAAATATTTGTCAACAAATTGGACTTGTGACGTATGGGAGAATGAGAAGTTCAGGAAAATTCCTTGGTGAGTTACCTGGAAGACTGGAAGGATTCTGATACCTTTGATAGAAATAGGGAGTTTGGGGAGGGGTTTGGGTTTGACAAGAAAGATAGTGCATTCTGTTCTGTGCGTGTTTATTATGAGATGTTTCTAGGCTATCTAGTTTGAAATGTCTCTTAGGCAGTTTTGATGTGGGACTGAAGCTCAGAGGAGAGACTGAGAAAGATATATAAATCTGAGAGTCATCCGCATAGAGATGATACTGAGAGCTGAGGAGGTCACAAGGAGAGAAAAAAGAAGAGGGCCCTGGAAGGAGTCTTGGGGCATCATATGGATGGTGAGTCAGCAACAGAGTCTGAGAAGGAACATTCAAAGTAGGTGCCCTTGACTGAGGAATGGCCAACCACATTGGAGTACATGAATGTAATGGACTATCACTGTCCTGGAAGATCAATGAATATGAAGAATACAAAGCAGCCTGGGGAAGACTTATATGATGGGGATCACGTATTGAGAACCAGGAAAACAATATGCACATAGTCTACAGTAGTGTAAATGAGCCACAGGCACTACCATTACCTGACTGCTGTGTTATTGTAAGAACCAAATCGAGCCCCAAAGAAGGAATGACATTTAAAAAATGGATTATTTACATTGGATGAAAAAAATGGATATACAAAAAAATTATACTTCCTTCTTTGTAGAGGAAGAGGGTTATGGGTATGTATTATGCACACACAAACACAGTCTCACATGTCCAATTAAAATGAAAAAAAAAATCCCACCACCAATGGAGCAGCTTAGGTAGCTCAGTGGATTGAGAACCAGGCCTGGAGATGGAAGATTCTGGGGTTGAATTTGGCCTCACACTTCCTAGTTGTGTGACCCTGGGCAAGTCATTGAAACCCCATTGTCTAGCCTTTACCAGTCTTCTACCTTGGAACTAATACTCTTTGGTGATTCCAAGATGGAAGGTGAAGGTTTGAACAAACCCTACCACTAATTAACTGATCTCATCTGTACCCTCATGCTTACAATTTTAGCTCTGTATGCATGTAACAATTTTCTTTCCTTATGCAATGAAGAAATTTACCTTCTTTCTTCTCCTATATTCCACACATTTAAATATTTCCACCTACTTCTCTCCATGTCTTTTGTAAATATTTGTCCCAGAAACTTGAGATTGGCAAGTCTTTCACTAGAAGCTGTTCATTTTGCAATTCAGACTTATTCACAGATAGGAAGAGGCTCTTGCTTTGTCTATCTACCAGGATCTTCCCCTCCCCTCTAGTTGCCTTTGTCTAATCTGGCAATCAGGAAACAGCACCCCCCCCCCAGGTCCAGATTGCTTGGAAGCAGAAAAGCAGTAAGGATGCCTCAGTGTTTGTCCTTATTGTGCCTTTACCTGCCATTAATTTTTCAGCCCTTGCATACAGTCTTTGGGCTCAGTTCAGTATAATTCTCACTCCTCCTCCTTCCACCAATGTAGATGGTGGCTCGTCTATGTCTTCATATCTGGTGTGATTTACCTACATTTTCTTTTAGAAAACCCTTCTAGGGGATATGTTCAACACACTGGGGTCCTTCTGTGGTGCTTTTAACCTTACAGAGATGGAGGGGGAGGTGTTTCTTGGGACCCTGGGGAAATCGCTCCATGTATGTGACTGTATTAGACTTGCCAGGGCAGTCACTGAGGCACTATAAGGGGCAAGACATCACGACAGTGGAGGCATGAGCTTCAGATGCTCACTCTGCCACCTCCTACCTCCAGGACTTTGGCAACATTACTTCCTCTCTGTATTCACATTTCATTTTCTATAAAAGGAGTTATAGAGGATACAGTGATCTCTGAAGTCTCTCTGCCACTTCCTATGGTAGGATAAAGCCTGACTTGGAGGCTGTGCTAGGTTAGGATGTGGCTGCTTTTGCTATATCTTTTGTTGGTTATTCTTTGGGGGGGAGTAGATTTCAGGGGTTGGGCAGGGGTGGGGGCCATGACTTGACATTTCATATATTCGAATACAGGTGAAATGAAATCATTCTAGAATATTGTGGAACTCCAGTTTCAAAACCAGTTCATTTGGCTCGCCCCAAAATCCTTGTTTTCCAGTACATGGAGCTTTAGCATCATTATCTGTATGACCATGTGTTTACCTACTAGGAGGGAATTCTGAAGCAGTATTTTCTTCTGCATAAAATTTTGGTCATCTGCAGGAGGTAAACTCTAATGTTACCAGCCCTCCTAGCTTAAGGGCAAAACATAACAATGCCATTTTGGTTCCCTGGTCTAAATGAGAGTGCTTCCCCTTGTAACTTCAGGAATGTTCATTTACTGTAGCTTTGGAAAGTCTCACATATATTCCAGGAACTTTCCATTATCATAAAAGAATCCAAATGCAAATTATCTTGGCCCACACCTGAGTAAAGAGTAAGGCTAGTGCCTGCGGTAAGACGGTTGGTACCATGTTCACTCTCTGAGTAAAATTATGGGTCAGTTTCCTATGTTTCTCCCTTCCTGTCCCCCACTTCCCTACCATTGCGATTATTCTGACCTTGCTCTCTGTGGACCTCCTGCAAAGCTTGAGCTACTTTTCTCTTCAATTCACTTCACAGTCACGTAAGTGCCTCGCCCTTTATCTCACTTGTTTTTGGACATATCTGGTTCTGAATTTAACCGAAGTTTAAATTAAAAAATTTTTTTTCTTGAATCTTGGTTTGGCCCCTCCAGTGCACACATCCAGAAATGTTCTCTCTCTTGGTGCTATTGGGCCTCCACACCCTCAATGTGCTCCTTAGGGGACAGGATCAGACAAAAAGAGAAATATTAAAGGAAAGCAATTATACATTGACTTTGGCACTAATGAGAGGTAGCATCAGATGGTTTAGGGAAAGAAGAAGGGAACAAATATTTATCAAACACCTACTATGAACCAGGCATTGTGCTAAGCAGCTTTAAAAATTTTAACTTCTTTAATCCTTATACCAACCTTCCAAGGAAGTTGCTATAATTATCCCCACTTTACAGTTTGAGGAAACTGAGGCAAGCGGAATGTAAGTGACTTTTCCAGGATAACTCAGCTAGTAAGTGTCTAAGTTCAGGTCTTCCTGTCTCTAGGCCCCATGCTCTATTCATGGTTCTAGCTTACTGCTCAGGCCATAGTTTAAATGTTTAGGTTTAATAAAAAGAAACACCAGATTATGGAGTTTCAGTTAGAAGGGACCTCAGTAACCACCTAGTGTAAGCCATACCTGAGAAGGCATTTCTCCTACAAAATACCCTTCAAGTGGTTATCCAGCTCATCTGTGGTGACCTCCAGAGAGGGAGTACCTACTGCCTCTAGAAAACAGCCCTTTCCACTTAACATCAGTTCTAATTCTTAACTAGTCTTTCCTGACCTAAAGCTTATTTTTACCTCCCTGCAACTTCTGCCTATTGCTACTGGTAGTGTCATCTGAGATCAAATAGAAGAAATCGAAATCATTTTCTAAAGGACACCCTTTCAACTAGTATCTCATGGCCCATCTGAGTCTTTTCTTCTCTAGGATAAGCAACTCATTATCAGATGGCAATAACTTAAGGCCCATTGCCATCCTAGTTGCTCTCTAGCTCAGCAATGCTCTTCTCAAGTGTGGCACCCAGAATTGACCACATTATTCTGATGTGACCAGACCACATCAGAGTATACTGGGACTATGAACTTCCATGTTCTGGAACCTCTGTTTGTCTTCAAGCAACCCAACTTTGCCTTCCCTTTCTTGTCTCTCACATCACACTGATAACCTCTATGGAGCCTACAGTCCGTGAAAAGTCATAGAATGTTTTTAGAACAACTGCTAAATATGCCTCGCCAATCTTGTTCTTATGCATTTGGGTTTTTATTTCCACGAATAAAACTTCATGGTTAATCCTGTTGAATTTCATTTTATCCAAATAAAGGAAAACTCAAATAGCTGAAGCATGCTAATGTAATAAAAATAACAATGCTACCAGAGTTAATTTATGGATTTGCTGTTCTAACAATGAAACTACTAACGATGTTACAGAACTGGACTAAATAATAACAAAATCATTTGGACATTCATTTAGAATATCAAGGCAAAGAATGAAAAAAGGTAAGAATGGAGAGGATTGTGCAATTCCAGATGCATAGACTATTTCATGAAGCTGTAATGAATCAAAACTCTCTGATACTGGTTGAGAAACAGAAAATAGACATATGATACAAGGAAGAATCATAAAAAATAAACTCAGTGTTTGATAAGTAACTCATTATTTTAGAAATTTGGAAATTTAAATTTCCTAGGAAGAAATTCCACTGAATCAGATTCAGTCTAGCGCTAAAAGCCCTCATGATCATTTTGGCACTGATTCCATCATCCAGTGGGTTAATTGTTTCTCTCAACATTGTCTCAGCTGCAAAAGTGAAGAATGTGCCATCTATGCCTTTTCCCAAGTCACTGATAAAAATTTTAATGGACACAGGCTCAAGAAGAGATACTACTGTATTGACATTGAACCATTAACAACTACTCTTCTTCAAGTCTGTCCATTGAACCACTTCTATGTTCATCTAATTGAATTCTTGTCTAATCCACATCTCTCTATCTTACATGAAATGGACCTGAGGCCCCTCTCCATTCTGTTTCTTTCCTCTGAATAAGCACTGGGATATAAAGAAAGGCAAAAACATGGTGCTTGCTTTCAAAATTCTAATATTTTAATGGAAGCAACACACAAAAAGCTATACAATACCATATATAGATAATATAAATACATATATATCTGTAGTATGAATAAACTATGCACATACTATATACACAGTATAAATGGAAGGATGAATGTCATCTAAGATCACAGGTTTTAGGAGTTGGAAGGGACCTCAGAGGCCATCTAGTCCTACCTGTTCTTTTTACAGAAGGGGAAACAGAGGTCCAAGGAAGTTAGTGACTCTTGTTGAATTTTTAGTTTAAAGAAGACCCTATTTTCTTTCAGAATAAAAACAAAAAAAATTTAATATTCTTCCTCATCTTGTCCTTGTTAAGTCAATTTTTAGAAACTTTATAAGACTTCATTTGTTTCTATTGAATTTAATCTCATTAGATTCATCTAAGTACTTTAACTTGTCAAAATTGTTTTTGGATGGTGATTCTGTCAATTTATATGTTAGCTATCCTTCTTCCTGCCTACTTTTATGTCATTTGCAAATTTGATAAGACTGCCTTTATCCAAATAATTGATAAAAATGTTAAACAGAACAGGATTAAGGATGGCTCCCTAAGGCTATAGTAATAGAGACTTGCTGTCAGGTTGTCATTTAACCATTAACTACTCTTTGTCTGGCCAATCAACCAGCTCCCAACCATCTAATTGAATTATTTACTTGTATCTATTTCTATAACTATGTATCTATCTTTTCCACAAGAATAGTCAGAGGTTTTCAGTTTTTATTTTTGTTTTTGGTCTAGACATGTGTTTCCATTAGAAAATGCTGTGTACTTCATAGTTTTAGAGAGTTACCTTAGGGTGACCAGGATCATGTAGGTGTGGGTCTTGAGCCTAGTTTCTGACTCTGAGGCTAGCACAATGTCCACTGGGCCATGTTTTCTTTTCTTCCCTCAAATATTTATAGGGTATTTTGCTAAAATTTAGGTAAAATAAAATATATTAAAAAAATTTTCTGAAGCATTCCTGTCCTACTAGCTTTTTTAAGATCGATTTTTGGTTTATGATTGTGTCATCTCTAACACTGTCAAAAAGGGAAATAACATTATCCTAACAGGACTTGTTCTTGCAAAATCCCTTCTTTCTCTCTGAAATAATCTCCTTAGTATTCACTCATCATTTCCTTTTAAGATTTATTTTAGAATTTTTCTAGCATTTGAAATAAAACTCACTGGCCTAACATTTGCCAACTCTCTTCCTTTTTTTTTTTTTGGAAAATTAGAACAATGTTTGAACAATTGTGGGCTTGATTTATCTTCCCTATTCACCACAGTATTTCAGAGATCATTGACAAAGACTCTGTAATCACATTCCCTAACACTTCCAGTACTCAAAAATATAGATATGGATTCTTTGAATTTCTATTTTACCCTTTGAAAAAGATAGTTAATTGGTAAAGGGGGCACAAAAATACTAAAGCAAATAACACCTTAAAAAAGGAGGGGCAGCTAGGTAGCTCAGTGGATTGAGAGCCAGGCCTAGAGACAGGAGGGTCAGGATTCTAATGTGGCCTCAGACACTTCCTAGATGTGTGAGCCTGGGCAAGTCACTTGACCCCCATTGCCTAGCCCTTACCACTTTTCTGCCTTGTAACCAATACACAGTATAGATTCTCACAATGAAGGTAAGGGTTTTAAAAAAAGAAATAATACCTTGAAAATCAGGATGGCCAAATAAAAGAACTACAAAACTTCACTGATGAAAACAACTCCTTAATAATAAGAAATGGCCAAATGGGAAATGAGGCACAAAATTCACTGAAGAAAACAACTTCTTTAAAAGCAGAATTGACCAGATGGAAAAAGCTTATTGAAGAAAATAATTTCTTAAAAATTAGAATTGGGAAAGTAGATGCTATTGACTCCACGAGACACCAAGAAACTATTAAAAAATATCAAACGAATGAAAAAAAATGAAGAAAATGTAAAATATCTCATTGGATGAAGAACTGACCTGGAAAATATTCTTTTTTTTAAATTTTAAACATTATTTTATTTGGTCATTTCCAAACATTATTCACTGGAAACAAAGATCATTTTCTTTTCCTCCCTGCCCCCCCTCCCACTACCTTTCCCTCTCCCATACTGGAAAATATTCTAAGCAGAGATAATTTAAAAATTATTGGACTACTTGAATGTCATGATCAATAAAGGAGCGTAGGTATCACATTTCAAGAAATGATAGAGGAAAATTTTAACTTCTTATAAAACCAAAGGGTAAAATAGATGTTGAAAGAATCCACTGATAACGTCCTGAAAAAGATTCCCAAATGAAAACTCCCAGGAATTTTATAAGCAGGAATTACTGACTTTCCAAGATCCCTACATTGATGGATTTTGCAGAACTTTTGGAAATGATACTGACATCTTCAGCTATTTTCTTCTCTGTGCTGACAATTGTGGTTCGATACCTCCATAATTAAAGTCAATAACCAGGCTGTGAGGTATACTTTCTTCATCTCTCACACTTTCTATTTCCTCTAAAGATCCCATGATCACCATTACTTTTTCATATTGGAATACGACCAGAAAAAGAAATAGAAGGAATAAGCATAGATGAGGAAACTAAACTATCACTTTTTGAAGATATGTTGGTTTAGTTAGAGAAGCTTAGAGAGTCAAGTAAAAAATTCATCAAAACAATTGATAACTTCAGCAAAGTTGTAGGATTAACCCCCCCCACAAAATTATCAGAATTTCAGTACATTACCAGCAAAACCCAGCAGAAAGTGTTAAAAAGAGAAATTTTACTAAAAATAGTTTGACCATATAAATTACTTGGGAGTCTATTTGCCAAGACACATACAGGAACTATATGAATACAATTACAAAATATTTCACATAAAGATAAATGTAAACAATTGGAAAAATATTAATTGTTCATAAGTAGATTAAATTGGTATAATAATATGACAATACTGCTTAAATTAATTAATTTATTCAGTGCTATACCAGTCAGACTATTGACAAATTGCTTTATAGAGCTAGAAAAAATAATAGTAAAAGTCATCTGGAGGAACAAAATGTCAAGAGTATAAAGAGGATCAGTGAAAAAAATGGAAAGGAAAGAAGCTTAGCAATTTCAGTTCTAGATCTTTACGTTAAAGCTATAACCATCAAAATAATTTTGTCCTGGGTAAGAAATAAGGTTGATCATTGGAGCAGATTAGGTACAGAATATACAGAAGCAAATGTACACAGTAATCTAGTGTTTGATAAATCTAAAGATCCCTGCTACTGGGGCAAGAACTGGCTGATAAAAACTGGGAGAAAAGGAAGGCATTTGGGCAGAAAGTAGGCAAAGGCCAACATCTCACTTCATATACTAACATAAACTCAAAATATGTGCATGATTTAAATATAAAAGCTATTGTCATAAGTGTATTAGTGGGACCAGGAAGAAATTACCTGCCAGATCTATGGATAAGGGAAAAATTCATGACCAAACGAAAGGTTTACAGGACATAATAGTAATAATTCCTATTATATAAAATTAAAGAAAATTTTACACAATCAAAACTAGTGCATCTGAAACTAGAAGAAAAGCAAGAACTTGGGAGAAAATCTTTACTGAAAGTTTCTTTGAAAATGGTCTCTATAAGAATAAGAACTATTCCCCAAATGATAAATGGTTGAAGGATATAATTTTCAAATGTAGAAATGAAAGCTATCAATAACCACAATTTTAAAATATTACAAATCACTAATAATTAGAAAAATTCAAATTAAAACAACTTGACTTGCCTCCTCATTCCCATCAGACTGACTAAGATGACAAAAAAGGAACATGGCAAATCCCCTGTCTGTGGAGAGGTGCATTAATCTAGTCCTAGAAAGCAATTTGGAACCATGCCCTAAAAGCCGCTAAACTGTATATACCCTTTGATTCAGCAATATAGCTTTAAGGTTTATGCTCCAAAGAGATTGCAGAAAGAAGAAAAGCACTCATATATACAAAAATATTTATAGCAGCTCTTTTTGTGCTGGCATATAATTAAGTGGAAACTCAAAAAAATCTATCAATTAGGGAATAGCTGAACAAGATATGGTATATGATTGTAATGGAATGCTATCACACGATAAGTAATGATGAAGGAGGTGGTTTCAAAAAGAAATGGGAAGATTTGTATGAAATGTTAGAAAGTGAAATGAGCAGAACCAGGAGAATAATTTACATAGTAATAGCAATATTTGTAAAAATTATCAGGTTGAAAAGACTCGGTAACTCTCATGAACTCAATGACCCACCACTGTTCCAAAGGATATGTGATAAAAAATTCCATTCACTTTCAGATAAAGAACTGATGAACTCAAGAATGTAGATTGAAGCATATGCTTCCTCATTCTATTTCTGTTTTTTAAAAAATATTGCAAATGTAGAAAATTGTTTTCTTTGAATATGCATATTTGTAATTGACTTTTTTCTTTAGTGGAAAGGGGTAGGTGGCTGGTGGAGGGAGAGAATTGGTGTGTGAACTTTGATGCAAGATATTTAATATTTGTAATGTCCCTTCCAGGGCCACATCCCTTACCTGTATTTTCAGTGATAGGTTGTATCTTCAAAGGACAACTCTATGGGTGGCCACTCCTACTACCATATTTCTTTTTTTTTAATTAATTTATTTAGTCAATTTACAATATTATTCCTCGGTTACAATAATCATATTATTTTCCTCCCTCCCCTCCACCCACCCTTCCCACAGCCAACGAGCAATTTCATTGGGTATTACTTGTGTCCTTGATCAGAACCTATTTCTATGTTGTTGGTGTTTGCGTTAGGATGTACATTTCCTACTTTCATATTTCAAGAACCTCCATTGGTATGCTTTCCATGACTAGTTAGCCAGAACATTCAATGTAGGGCTTACCAGAGGGCATAGGGGTTGTATTTGCTACAAAACATTCTTCCTCAAATTCTGGCACATGCTCTTGCCCAAACATTTACAGAGCCACCACAAACTTAAAGTAAAATCAGGGTGAAATGAATTTATAGAGAAGCTATGTGGTCCAGGTGATTCACAAGTCTCAAATCATAGGGCCTAAATATCATTTCTCTTGACAGAGAGTCCTTATGAATTATCTGTTTTTGGTGATGGATGAGTCACCTACTACTATGCTAGACTAGACTGGCTCCTTCTAGTACAGAGCATTTCTGATGAACAGGTGGCTCAGCTAGATCTGTTCTTTTCAGGACAGAGATCTCTCTGGAGTAGGACCATCTTCTGCCAGCCTGGGATGGGTAGTTTGCTCTGATGCTGGGATTGCCCCTTCCAAGACATGGTGTTTCTGCTGGATGAGTTGATCTACTGGGCCTGTTACTCAGTTTGCAACTGTACTCTCAACAACCACCAGCCTCAGCCTTGGACAGGATGCTTTTTCAGCTTGGCAGAGACCCTTAGCCCAGGATTGGCAGAAGACTCTCTGATTCTGTTGTCTCAACATGTCCAAAACAGAACTCATTATCTTCCTCATCTCTCATGTCTGCCCTTGTTCCAACTTTTCTATTACTTTCTATTACTTTCACAGGCTTCTCTCCTTCTAGTCATCCAAACTCCCAGTCTCAGTGACATCCTCCTCTCCTCACTTTCACTGCCCCCCCAGTCATACAAGTAAGTAGTCAAATCTTGTCATTTCTCTATTTGCAACATTTCTCTTACATGGTTCGTTCCCTCTTTCTGCTCACAGCCACCACTACTATTAGAAATCTTGATGGTCTTTTACCTGGACTATTGCAACAGCTTTTATTTTATTTCTTTTTTTTTAAATTTTAATATTATTTTATTTGGTCGTTTTCATACATTATTCACTGGAAACAAAGATCGTTTTCTTTTCCTCCCCGCCCCTCCCCCCCGCCTTTCCCTCTCCCATAGCCGACGCATGATTCCACTGGTTATCACATGTGTTCTTGACTGGAACCCATTTCCCTGTTGTTGGAGTTTGCATTATAGTGTTCATTTAGAGTCTCTCCTCAGTCTTATCTCCTCCAACCCTGTAGTCAAGCAGTTGCTTTTCAGCGGTGTTTTTACTCCCACAGTTTATCCTCTGCTTGTGGGTAGTATTTTTTTTTAGATCCCTGCAGATTGTTCAGGGATTGCATTGATACTAATGGAGAAGTCCATCACCTTCGATTGTACCACAATGTATCAGTCTCTGTGTACAATGTTTTCCTGGTTCTGCTCCTCTCGCTCTGCATTACTTCCTGGAGGTTGTTCCAGTCTCCATGGAACTTCTCCACTTTATTATTCCTTTTAGCACAATAGTATTCCATCACCAACATATACCACAATTTGTTCAGCCATTCCCCAATTGAGGGGCATCCCCTCATTTTCCAATTTTTGGCCACCACAAAGAGCGCAGCTATGAATATTTTTGTACAAGTCTTTTTGTCCATTATCTCTTTGGGGTACAAGCCCAGCAGTGCTATGGCTGGATCAAAGGGCAGACAGTCTTTTATCGCCCTTTGGACATAGTTTCAAATTGCCCTCCAGAATGGTTGGATCAATTCACAACTCCACCAGCAATGAATTAATGTCCCCACTTTGCCACATCCCCTCCAGCATTCATTACTTTGCATAGCTGTCATGTTAGCCAATCTGCTAGGTGTGAGGTGATACCTCAGAGTTGTTTTGATTTGCATCTCTCTGATTATAAGAGATGTAGAGCACTTTTTCATGTGCTTATTAATAGTTTTGATTTCTTTGGCTGAGAATTGCCTGTTCATGTCCCTTGCCCATTTGTCAATTGGAGAATGGCTTGATTTTTTGTACAATTGATTTAGTTCTTTATAAATTTTAGTAATTAAACCCTTGTCAGAGGTTTTAATGAAGATTGTTTCCCAATTTGTTGCTACCCTTCTGATTTTGGTTACATTGGTTTTGTTTGTACAAAAACTTTTTAATTTGATGTAATCCAGATTATTTATTTTGCATTTTGTAATTCTTTCTAATTCTTGCTTGGTTTTGAAGTATTTCCCTTCCCAAAGGTCTGACATGTATACTATTCTGTGTTCGCCTAATTTTCTTACAGTTTCCTTCTTTATGTTCAAGTCATTCATCCATTTTGAATTTATCTTGGTGTAGGGTGTGAGGTGTTGATCTAAGCCTAATCTTTCCCACACTGTCCTCCAATTTTCCCAACAGTTTTTATGAAATAGTGGATTTTTGTCCCAAAAGCTGGGATCTTTGGGTTTGTCATATACTGTCTTGCTGAGGTTGCTTGCCCCCAGTCTATTCCACTGATCCTCCTTTCTGTCTCTTAGCCAGTACCAAATTGTTTTGATGACCGCTGCTTTATAATATAGTCTGAGATCTGGGACTGCAAGACCCCCTTCCTTTGTATTTTTTTTCATTAATTCCCTGGATATCCTTGATCTTTTGTTCTTCCAAATGAACTTTGTTATGTTTTTTTCTAAATCAGTAAAAAAAAATTTTTGGAAGTTCCATGGGTATGGCACTAAATAGATAGATGAGTTTGGGTAGGATGGTCATTTTTATTATATTGGCTCGTCCTACCCATGAGCAGTTAATGTTCTTCCAATTGTTCAAGTCTAGTTTTAGTTGTGTGGAAAGTGTTTTGTAGTTGTGTTCATATAGATCCTGTGTTTGTCTCGGGAGATAGATTCCTAAGTATTTTATTTTGTCTTGGGTAATTTTGAATGGGATTTCTCTTTCTAGTTCTTGCTGCTGAGCTGTGTTGTAATTGTATAGAAATGCTGATGACTTATGTGGGTTTATTTTGTATCCTGCAACTTTGCTAAAGTTGTTGATTATTTCAATTAGCTTTTTGGTTGAGTCTCTAGGATTCTTTAAGTAGACCATCATGTCATCTGCAAAGAGTGATAATTTGGTCTCCTCCTTGCCTATTTTGATGCCTTCAATTTCTTTTTCTTCTCTAATTGCTACTGCTAGTGTTTCTAATACAATGTCAAATAATAGAGGTGATAATGGGCATCCTTGTTTCACTCCTGATCTTAATGGGAATGGATTTAGTTTATCCCCATTGCAGATGATATTAGCTGATGGTTTTAGATATATACTGTTTATTATTTTTAGGAATGACCCTTCTATTCCTATGCTTTCTAGTGTTTTTAGTAGGAATGGGTGTTGTATTTTATCAAAGGCTTTTTCTGCATCTATTGAGATAATCATGTGATTCTTGTTGGTTTGCTTGTTGATGTGGTCAATTATGTGGATAGTTTTCCTAATGTTGAACCAGCCCTGCGTCCCTGGTATGAATCCTACTTGATCATGGTGGATGACCCTTCTAATCACTTGCTGGAGTCTTTTTGCTAGTATCCTATTTAAGATTTTTGCATCTATATTCATTAGGGAGATTGGCCTATAGTTTTCTTTCTCTGTTTTTGGCCTGCCTGGCTTTGGAATTAGTACCATGCTTGTGTCATAAAAGGAGTTTGGTAGGACTCCCTCTTTGCTTATTATGTCAAATAGTTTGTATAATATTGGGGTTAACTGTTCTCTGAATGTTTGATAGAATTCACTGGTGAATCCATCAGGCCCTGGGGATTTTTTTCTTAGGCAGTTCTTTGATGGCTTGATGGATTTCAATTTCTGATATGGGATTATTTAAGAAAACTATTTCTTCTTCTGTTAGTCTAGGCAATTTATATTTTTGTAAATATTCATCCATATCACCTAGGTTGGTATATTTATTGCCATATAGTTGGGCAAAGTAGTTTTTAATGATTGCCTTAATTTCCTCTTCATTTGAGGTGAGATCCCCCTTTTCATCCTTGATGCTATTAATTTGCCTTTCTTCTTTCCTTTTTTTTAATTAAATTAACCAGTACTTTGTCTATTTTGTCTGTTTTTTCAAAGTACCAGCTTCTAGTCTTGTTTATTAGCTCAATAGTTCTGTCACTTTCTATTTTATTGATTTCTCCCTTAATTTTTAGGATCTCTAGTATGGTTTTCTTCTGGGGGTTTTTAATTTGTTCATTCTCAAGTTTTTTTATTTGCATTTCCAATTCCTTGGTCTCTGTCCTCCCTAATTTGTTAATATATGCACTCAGGGATATGAATTTTCCTCTAAGTACTGCCTTGGCTGCATCCCATAAGGTTTGAAAGGATGTTTCGCCGTTGTCATTTTCTTCAACGAAATTGTTAATTGTTTCTATGATTTCTTCTCTAACTATCCGATTTTGGAGTATCATGTTATTTAATTTCCAATTAATTTTTGATTTGGGTCTCCATGTACCCTTGCCGATCAATATTTTAATTGCCTTGTGATCTGAAAAGGCTGCAGTTAATATTTCTGCTTTTCTGCATTTAAGTGCCATGTTTCTATGACCTAGTGTATGATCTATTTTTGTGAATGTGCCATGTGGTGCTGAAAAGAAGGTGTATTCTTTTTTGTCCCTATTTATTTTTCTCCATATGTCTATTAATTCTAATTTTTCTAAGATTTCATTCACCTCTTTTACCTCTTTCTTATTTATTTTTTGATTTGATTTATCTAAATTTGATAGTGGTTGGTTCAAGTCTCCCACTAATATGGTTTTACTGTCTAATTCCTCCTTCATTTCTCCTAGTTTCTCTATTAAAAATTTGGATGCTATACCATTTGGTGCATACATGTTGATTCTTGATATTTACTCATTGTCTATACTTCCTTTTAGCAGAATATATTTACCTTCCCTGTCCCTTTTGATCAGGTCTATTTGTACTTTGGCTTTGTCAGATATCATGATTGCAACTCCTGCCTTCTTTCTATCGGTTGAGGCCCAAAAGGTCTTACTCCAACCTTTAATTCTAACCTTGTGAGTGTCAACCCGTCTCATATGTGTTTCTTGAAGACAACATATGGTAGGGTTTTGTGTTCTAATCCAATCTGCTATTTGTCTGCGTTTTATGGGTGAGTTCATCCCATTCACGTTCAAAGTTATGATTGTTATTTGTGGATTCGCTGGCATTTTGATGTCTTCCCCTAGTTCTGACCTTTCTTCTTTAGCTTTCTCCTTTTGAACCAGTGATTTACTTTAGGTCAGTCCCCCTAGTCCCCTCCCTTGAGATGCTTCTCTTTCTAGCCCCTCCCTTTTTATGCTCCCTTCCCCTCCCCCCTCTCCTTCCCTCCCTTTTTGTACTCCCTCCCCCCTCCCCCTCCTTAATTTTCCTTTCTTTCTTGCCCTAATGGATAAGATAGAATTCAGGATCCCACTGGATCTAGATGTTCTTCCCTCTCAGATTTGATTTCACTGAGAGTAAGGTTTAAGTAATTCCACTTCACGCTCTCTTCCTCTCCTTCTCATATGAGAGTTCTTCCCCTCCCCTTCCCATGTGTATCTTTATATGGGAAAGTTTATTCTATTGATTCCCCCCCTATTTCTTGAAGTTAATCTTAGTATTATCACGGTTCCCCCCTCCCTTTTCCTTTTTTTGCCCCAACTTTCCCCAAATCTTCTTAATTCCCCAATCTTTCCCTATGCATGTTTCTTCTAACTACTCTTATGATGATACAATTTATGAGAGTTACACAAAACATTTTCCCCACATATTAATATATATAATTTGATGTAAATGTAGTCCTTATAGAAGAGAGTTTGACTTAAAGAGAAAGATAAGATTTATCTCCTTTTCCCTTTCTTTCATATTTACCTTTTCATGTTTCTCTTGCTTTCTGTGCTTGGATATCGAACTTTCCACAGAGCTCTGGTCTTTTCTTAGCAAATGCTTGGAAATCTTCTATTTTGTTGAATGCCCATACTTTCCCCTGGAAGTATATAGTCAGTTTTGCTGGGTAGTTGATTCTTGGTTGGAGACCCAGCTCTCTTGCCTTTCTAAATATCGTGTTCCATGCTTTGCGGTCTCTTAGTGTGTTAGCCGCTAAGTCATGTGTGATCCTTATGGGAGCCCCCTTATATCTGAAGCTCTTCTTCTTGGCTTCTTGTAGGATTTTCTCCTTTACTTGGAAGCTCTTGAATTTGGCAATTACATTCCTAGGCGTTGTCTTTTGGGGATTTAGTATAGAAGGTGTTCTATGAATCCTTTCTATTTCTATTTTGCCCCCTTGCTCCAGGACGTGGGGGCAATTTTCTTTTATAATCTCCTCTAGAATAATATCCAATTTGTTGTTTACCTCTGGTTTTTCTGGGAGACCGATGATACGGAGATTTTCTCGTCTTCCTCTGTTCTCCAGGTCCGTGACCTTCTCAGTGAGATATTTTATGTTTTCTTCCAATTCATTAATTGTTGGGTTTGCTTTATTGATTCTTGCTGTTTTATCATCTCACTTTCTTCGAGGTGCTTAATTCTGGTCATTAGGGACTAGATTTGCTTTTCAGCCTTGTCTGCCCTTCTATTGGATGCTTCGAGTTCTTTTTCCAATTGAGCATTCTTATCTGTCAGACAGCTGATCTCTTTCTCCCATTTTTCTTTCCAGAAGGTTTCCATCTTTTGGATAAGTTCCAGTTTGCGATCTTCCAGAGCTTGTTGATAGTTTCCATTTTGGGAGGCGTGTTCTGAATTTTTTTGGATTTCCTCCTCATTCTCCTCTTTTCCTTGGGTACTTCCACCATAAAAGTTTTCAATAGTCACTTTTTTCCCTTTCTTCCTGGAGGCTTGATTTTGGGCCATGTGAGCCATCCCTTTGGTGGTTTTATTTCCCTTTCCTTTTTGGTTTGGGGTCTGGGTTATAAGAGCGGTTTTTCTGTGAATTTAGGTTGCTTCAGACTAGTTCTTCCCAGCCTCCGAGCCCAGGTATTCAGCTCCGCCCAGATAATCAGCGCGCGTTGTTCAGCGCAGCCCACCCCAAGTCCAGGTCCGCTGGATTCTCCAGTGAAAGCGCCCTGAGACGTTTTTTCCTGGCAGTCCCCAGATCCCAAGGACCCTGGAGTGCCCCCCCAGACAGAGACGCTCCCCACTCACTCGCTGTCCCGGTGAGCGCTCAGGTAGCTCACTCTGGTTTAGTGGGGGAGGTGGGGTGGGGGAAGGGCGGCTCAGTTCACTTTTCTGTGCAAGCTTTTCCTTCTTATTTTAGTGTGGAAATGTTCAAGCCCCACGTACCTTTGCCTCTGTGGGGTACTGGGGAGTCCTTCTGTTCCTCCAAAGGTGATTTTATGCTCCTTTGATGTAGTCTATTTCGTTCGGTGCTGGGGAGAGGAAGCGTGCGGCGTCTAGATTGCAGCCATGATTACCCGGAAGTTCCTATTTTATTTCTTTACTTCATCTTTCCTTACTCCAGTTCATCTGACAATCAGCTTCCAATGTGATTTTCCTCACATGGGCCTGGCCATGTTATTGTCCCCTCCCCTCCAACTCAATACACTCTAATGGGTTCTTACATTCTCCAGGGTCAAAAATAAAGTCCTATCTGACATTTAAAACCTTTCACAGCTTGGCTCTTTCCTACTTTTCCAGGGTTCTCATCCTTTACTCCTTTCTACTCTGTCCTACTTAGTGTATCTTTAACATGACACTTCTACTAATTTCTTTTTCTTTGGCTATACCCTAGGTCTGGAATGTTCTCCTTCCTCACTGGTGATTCTATACTTCTTTGGCTTCCTACACTTACAGCTTACATCAAATCCCACCTTCTTTAGTAGGGCCTCCTCAACACCTCCTTTTCCATTTCTAGTTCTTTCTCTCTAAAGTTACCTTCCATTTATATTGTATCGATCTTTTTTTTTAAACCCTTACCTTCCATCTTGGAGTCAATACTGTGTATTGGCTCCAAGGCAGAAGAGTGGTAAGGGCTAGGCAATGGGGGTCAAGTGACTTGCCCAGGGTCACACAGCTAGGAAGTGTCTGAGGCCAGATTTGAACCTAGGACCCTCCTATCTCTCGGCCTGGCTCTCAATCCACTGAGCCACCCAGCTGCCCCCTGTATCAATCTTATATGTACATTATTGTTTGCATGTCATCTTCCTCATTATGAGGTAGCTCTCTGAAAGCAGAGACCATGGCTTAGGCTATCTTTTTCCCTGTTGTTCAACACATTACATGACATATGGTTAGGGCTGAATAAATCCTTTCTGACTATTTGGCAGGTTTGTCACCTTCCAGGCAGGAAGAGGTGAGATATAGCATTTACCTTGGACAGTTCTTCCTGGCTCAGGTTTGAATTTTCATGGTGAGCAACCTCACTCTAAGCTAAGGTGACCATCCATTTATAACATTTGCTAAATATTCATCTCTAGAGCTTTGACCATAACCAAATAATGAATACTAATCATCAAACAGCTCTGGGACTTGAGGGTTTTCTAGTTTTTTTTTCCTTTCCTTAAAAAAACACTTTAAACTTGTCCTGTAGATTTTTCAGAGCGGCTAAGGAAAAAGGTAATTGAGCCAGTGAGGACCCTTTGACAAGTTCATTGCCTTGATTGGCCTTTGCATATGTAGTTGAGATTCTCAAGGCCTCAGATTGCCTAAAAGACATGGAATACTTTATGTGCACCTGAAAGGGCTTTACCCTTACATTCTATTGGCTCTGTGTAATCTCCTTAAAACCTTCAAATTGGGGACAGCTGGGTAGCTCAGTGGATTGAGAGTCAGGCCTAGAGAGGGGAGGTCCTGGGTTCAAATCTGGCCTCAGACACTTCCCAGCGGTGTGACCCTGGGCAAGTCACTTGACCCCCATTGCCTAGCACTTACCACTCTTTTGCCTTGGAGCCAATACACAGTATTGACTCCAAGATGAAAGGTGAGTGTTTTAAAATAAAATAATAAAAAAAACCCCTTCAAATTTGCTGGCCTAATAGGAGTACACCTTACATTTAACTGTGGCTTATTTTTTCCCTTCCATATGCCCTCAAAGTAGCATTTTGTACATCACACATATTCTGATAAACATTTCGTTGAAGGAATGAGCACATTATCTTAAAAGCCATGCTTTCTGTTATTCTTTTGAACTCAGTACTCACTAAAATCAAGGATTCCTTCTCATGCTCCTTATAACTGCTTGTATTTCCTGTAATGTAGATATTACTTCAAATTTCAAAGTTAGAAATATTTAATTCAAAAACGACTTGACTTCCTTAAAAAGCTATATAATGTTATTCATATCTTCTCCGTCCTTTGGAGTTGCAAACCTCTGACCTTAGCCCATTCCACCTGGCTGGTCTCCTGTTGCTTTGCTAACTATAGCTCTCCCTGTTTTACAAATGGGTGAAATTGAGTTACAGACAGATTGAAAAGGTGTCGGCAGCTAGCACAGCCAGTGGAGACCTGGAGAGAATGCCAAATGATTCCCTGAGCTCTGTTCCAGCTATTAACCAAGATGGAGAGTAAAAGAGTAAACCTATTTCTAAAGTGAATCAGAAAATTAAAACCTATCAGGGTGTTGAACTCCAAGTGGAATTCTGTGCCCAACCATTGTGGAACCATCTGAGTTGAAACATTTGGATTGTTCAAACACATTGCATAGATCTGTATTTACACATATAATAAAGGTCAAAATGGTAAGTTATTATCAGATGTCATTTTTATTTGAACAGCCAGAGGAGAGTCTCTTTATCTTATTGAGCCTTTTTGCTAATTTGCTTTCCTGAACATGGGCTTGGAAGAAGCACTCGTACCTAATTCTAACTCGTACAGCAAAAGTGAGCTGCAGACCAAGTGTTGGCATGTGGATAGACCTCTGTCTTGGGCTGGGTTCCATCTTGGAGGATACACTTTTGTGTTCCTAATGAGTTCAGAGCCTATGTTAGTGGTATCTTAAACTATTCTGCGGAACCCAAACATTCCATATAATGTAAATCAGGGATAGGTGGGAAAGTTTCAATGCTAGCAATATTTCCCCTCTAAAATAGAACATTTGGAATTATGCATGAGACACAATACACGTTAGAGTATATGCCGTCCTTCCATCTGCGTTGACCATCTCACTATCTTCTTGCCACCCCTGACCTTTTTCCCTTTCCACCTGGATTGGCACTCTCTGTACTGGGTCTTCTAGAATTCATGTCCCTCATCCTCAGGAGCGTCAATCTGCTCATGCCCGAGGACCTAAACAAGTTGATTGCTGACTGAGTAAAGTAGTCGGATTAGCTCACTTTATCTACAGGCTGGTCCTCGCCCCTACACCATCTTACAGTTTCACATACTGTCCTTCTGCCCATGCACCCAGGCCATATCACCATGTGCCTACCACTCCACAAATAGCACCCCCTAGAAAAATACTCTTTTTCCTCATCACTCGTCCACTCTTAGAATGAAAGCTCCTCCAAAGCAGGGGCTGTCTCTTTTTAAAATCTTTACACCCCTGGCATTTAGCACAGTGTCTGGCCTAATAGCAAGCATTTAATAAATGCTCATTCATTCATTCATGCTAAATGTAAATTTTTCATTTGAAAATTGGTTTCGGATTATAGGCTTAGGATCATAGATTTAAGGTTTTGAATTATGGTGCCAGAAGACTTTTGAGAGTCTCTTGCACAGCAAGTACATTAAATTAGTCAATACTTAAAGAAATTAATTCAACCCACTCATCAGAAGGACAAATACTGAGGCTGAAGCTTAGCTACTTTGGCCAAATAATGAGAGAAAAGACTTTAGTAAAAGGCCCTGAAGTTGGGAAAGATTGAAGGCAAAAGGAGAAGGAGACAACAGAGGAGGAGATGGATAGATAGTGTTATGAAAACACTGAACATGAGTTTGAACAGATGGAGGATAGAAGGGCCTGGTGTGCCATAATCCATGAAGTCATGAAGAGCCAGGCATGACTAAACAACTGAACAATAGCAAATGTTGATTTTTAAACTGAAAAGAATCTTCTCTGTTATCTAGTCCAATCCCCTCATTTTATAAAAGGGAAAACTGAAGCCTAGGAATGTCAAGTGACTTGTACAAGGTTATACAGGAAGTTAGTGGCAGAACTGAGGCTTGGGCCCAGGTCTTTTTAGAACTCCAAATCCAATTCTGATACCACTTGCCCATAGCTTCTCATTTTTCTAGAACTTTCCAATTCTTCCCATTTTCAGGGGTATTCCATTTCCCCAAACTCTCCTGAGCTAGCACTAATGGTTTCTACTAATACATTTTATGTTTTAAAAATGTTTTATGGCCAACTGAGTGCTCATAGCTTAGAACAGACTTGTCAAATGCATGGTCTGTGGGCCACATGCAGCAGATAACTGTGTGGTCTGAACCAGATTAAAATGTAATGGGGTAGGGGCAGCTGAGTAGCTCAGTGGATTGAGAGCCAGGTCTAGAGACAGGAGGTCCTGGGTTCAAATTTGACCTCAGACACTTGCCAGCTGTGTGACCCTGGGCAAGTCACTTGACCCCCATTGCCTAGCCCTTACTGCTCTTCTGTCTTGGAGCCAATACACAGTATTGACTCCAAGACCGAAGGTAAGGGTTTAAAAAATATGTAATCGGGCAACATTTAACAAAATAAATAAGAAGACAAAAGAACATAGATAATGCTATTATATGGTTTTCTAAGTCTATATGTACCTTAAAGGATCTTTATGTATTGTTTAGTGATCCCCATTTCTATTTGCATTCCATACTACTGGGTAGATGATAAGGAGAATTGGGATGACTTGTGCCTGCTATGAGACCTGTTCAAAAGAACACATTTTCATTTGTGGAAGTTAAGTCTTTGCTTGAATTTGGCAGGTACACCCAGAATTGTTTTAAGGTTCTAAGCCAAAGGTTAGCAAACTTTTAATTTTTTTTTACATAATCAAAAAATCTTTAACATTTCTTTGACATTTATCCATGCCGTGAATCCATAGGGATTTTGTTCTAACAGCTCAGGCTCCTTGCCATTGATTCACACCAGAAGTGCTTCTCTGAGTGGCACAGGCTAATGCTTCAATTGAACCTTGGTGCCCTTCTCAATATGAGTCAATAGAGTGATATGGCATCCAAAGCAACTAATAAGATATTGGACTACATTAAAAGAGATGTGGCTTCCAGGAATAGGGAAAAAATAGGCCCTCTGTACCCTTTTGTGGTCAGATTTCTTCATGTAGTATGCTGTGTTCAGCTCTGAGGACCATAATTCAGGAAGGACATTGATAAACTGGAGACTATTTGGATGAGTTAACCAGGATGGTGAAGGATCTGGAATCTATGCCATATGATGCTCAATTAAAGGAACTGGGGATGTGTAACCTAGACTAGAGAAGATTTGGAGAAGGGTTGGGGGTAGGGAGGGAATGAGATGTCTGTCTTCATGTATTAAATATGTAATATGTAATTTTTGTTACTCTGTGTAGGTCAGAAGAAAGTTTATCCTTGCTCCATTTGTTCCCAGATGGCAAAAATGGGAGTTAGGGGTAAAAATTGCATCAAGCCCAATTTAGGCCTGATGTCCAGGAAATGCTTCCTAACTATTAGAGCTACCCCAATATTTAATGGGTTGCCTTGGGGCAAAGAGCAGCCAAGTCACATTGTAGATAGATCCTTCCTTTCTTGCCTTGATAACTGAACAATGTTAGGTATCTCTTGCTAAATCATACCCATCTTCACTGCCAGCTCTCTCTCTCTCTCTCTCTCTCTCTTTCTCTCTCTCTCTCTCTCTCTCTCTGTCTCTCTGTCTCTCTGTCTCTCTGTCTCTCTGTCTCTCTGTCTCTCTGTCTCTCTGTCTCTCTGTCTCTCTGTCTCTCTGTCTCTCTGTCTCTCTGTCTCTCTCTGTCTCTGTCTCTGTCTCTCTCTGTCTCTCTCTCTGTCTCTCTCTCTCTCTCTCTCTCTCTCTCTCTATATATATATATATATATATATATATATATATATATAATATAACAAAGAGCCAACACAAAATGTACCAAAGGGTTTGGAAAACATGCATTTTATGCCTTTCCTCTTTCCTTTTTTCTCATAATTTTGGTAAATCCCCACCTTAATTAAAGTACTCTATTGATGCCCACATAAATTGGTGAAAAGGCTGAGACACACGCTGGAATCTCATGATCGCCATGTATTTAGAAGGTAGCACCAGGTGAGAGACCAGTATTCTCTTTAGCCTAGAATTGTATGATCCATAGTTAATTGGCATAAATATTAGGGCTAAAGCATAGACAGGGGAGGAGAGAAGAAAGAAAAGAATAGAGAATAGAATCACAAATTTTGAGATTTGGAAGCCATCTAGTTCAATGCATACCTGAACAAGAATCTCCATTATAACATGCCTGACAAATGGTTGTCCATCTTGTGCTTGAAGACCTCCACAAAGGGGGAACTCATCCAATATTAAGGCAGTCCATTCAAACTCTGGGCAGAAGAGAAAACATCAGAAAAGAGAATGAAAAGTAATCAGAGACATTGGTTTTTACCCAAATTTACCTCTCCCCACCATATTCATTTTGGTGAGTTTCTTAACCGAAATCACTCTGTTGTATTTGTTCATTTTGTTTTAAATTCCAGATAAATGATATTATTCCATTCAAGTTTCCCAAGTTGGATTTTCAGTATGAATACCTCACCAATTCAGAAAGTAAACTATGCTTGCCTGTCTTTATATACCAATTGGTCATTATGTGTGTGTGTGTGTTTGTATACACACAGAACTCTCTCTCTATACACACATATACATATATATTACATATATATATTACATGCAAATTTTACACAATTTTCATGATGGGGGAATCACAAAGAGATAGGCTAAAACTGTTTGTAAATCACATGAATAAATCACATTTCTATACAAAATACTTTGTACTTTTCAAACTGTTTTCCTCTCAGTATTCCTATGATATGAAATACAAGTAGCACCCTCATTTTATAGTTGAAAAAAATAAGGTTTGAAGAAGTTATATGACATGCCAAGGGTCATACAAGTACATTAGGATATCGCCTTTGTCTCAGTCATTTACTACCCATTGCTGTACTCTTTCCAGGGAGAAGACAATTCCTTAAAAAAGTAAATAATCAATAAATAAAAGCAAAGTGAAACCAGAAGTATGCTTTCTCTGGGTAATTGTAATGAAACATAATTAGGACAAGCAGTCTGGCTAAATAAAAAGAAAAATGCCGCCGAAGTCATTTTGGGACACCAATAAGCATTTCAGAAAGACTTCAAGGAAGTCACCCATTGCCTAAATGCTCTCTGTGTTTCTCAATACAGAAAAACCCAAGTTATAAATTTGCCTGGGAATTCCCTTTGTTGCTTGGACTGTCACTGCAGGACTTTGATCACTGCCCACCCCCACACTCAATCAACAACTTCAGTGACCTCTTATTGCCTAACAGATAAGTTCCACTTCCTTTAGCCCATCATTCAGATCTCTCTATGACCTGACCCCAATCAGCCTTTCTAGTCTAAACTCCCACTCGCTAGTCTGCTTCCATGATCCTTCACTCCAACCAAACTCAATTGCTCCCCATTCTCCAAATGTTTCCTCTTAATATCAGAACTTCTGTGCCATGCTCCCCTCTTCCCCCCCCCCCATTGACCTTTGAGCACTTGTTCAAAAATGGAATCACCTCCATACTAAATCTATTCATTATTATAAGATTGTGTAATGCTGTGCTTTCTGATGCAATATTTGCATTTATATTCAGCTATATCTTTGATGATCATCCTGATTTTTAGGAGAGTATCACTGTCTAAAGTTTAAACTCTATCCAGGAAGACTAAGTTGTTTCTTGTAAGGCTCTGTTGTTACCCTCCTATGCTTTGGACATTTGATAGGATCTGGTTCCTTAATGTTATGAAAGATAATGGAACTCTGAGCAAATGAACATCCAAATCCTGGCACCTGTCCTATGGCTCAATCAGGAAAGGTGACATAGAAATGTGTTGAGTTCCTGAGATTATTGAGCATTTTGAACAGCTTTGTTAATAATGGGACCAGCTATGGCTGCCTTTTGTATAGTACTATGTCTTGTAGTGACTGGATTATCCATAAGTACAAACAAGTGACGGAAATGGAACAGATAGTAAACACTCATTTTCCACTATATATTTGCTTTTGCCAACCACTTCAGAGAAGATGAGAAGACAAAGGAAAACCGTCTCTCCTATATTTTAATAGGGCAAGCTCAGAATTACAGAATCTCAGAGTGGAAGAGGCCAAAAAGAGGCTTTCTAGTCCTTTCCATCCCTGAATATGAATCACCTCTATAATATATTTTTCAAGTGGTCATCTGACCTGTTCCTGAAGACCTCTCGAGAGGATGAACTGGATTCCTCATGGGCTAACCCAGTACACATTGGTAAGTTTTCATTGAGGGGAAAATTTTCCCTTGTATCAGGTATAAATTTGCCTTTTTTGTAACTTTCATACATTGTTCCTTGCTCTACTCTCTGGGACCAAGGAGAACAAATCTAATCCCATTTATATGATAGTTCTTCAAATACCTCAAAACAAGTAAATCCTACTTCCAGGCTAAGCAACCCTAATTTCTTCACCTGATTCTTATATGGAATAATTTCATATCCTTTTATCCTCTTGGTCACTTTCCTTTGGAAAATTTCCAGAATATTAAAAGCAAGCTAGGTGGTGCTGGAATTCAAATACAGGCCCAGACACTTACTAGCTATGTGATACTGGACAAGCTACTGATCCATTGGGTCAGATTCAAAGGACCCTCTTTAGCTTGGGAGTGGTCCTTATATAGACCAATTCCATGCTCAGAAGTAAGGAGGCATGGTCCTTCCCTAGCATGGGATTGGTCTAATGCAAGACCAATCCCCCATGAGGAAGTAGGAGGGAGGGACGCCTGGGGCAAGCTGGGGGATGCAGTTCCCCAGCCACCACTGTCAACCTCAGTTCCATCATTTGCAAAATGGAGATAATAATAACACCTACCTCCTAGGATTATTGTGAAGGTAAACTATGCTTGTTTGTCTTCATGTACAAGTTGGTCATATTGTAGATGGGATATTCCACGTAAATTTGAAACGCTTTCCCTGAGTTGGAGTGGCAACACAAACAGATTGGCTAAAACTGGTTGCAAACCATAAGAAATACTGATCTCTAGATCATTAAAAATTTAATCACCCAGTTTGGTGGCTAATTTCTCATCTAGAGAAATCAATAATACTTCAGTATACTAAATGATACCCCAGGAATCCTTCTCAGAGGTAGTAAATTTTCCGGGAAGAAGAGGAAAACAAGCAAATAATTGGGAGAGCCAATTTGTCATAAAAACATGATATATATGTGCAAACATTAGAGATGAGTCACATATTCTTATGATAATATGAAATACTCTCACCGATGCCTATAAATCTTTCCATTTTGGAAGTTTTATTTTGAAATTTTGCTATTTAGTATCATTGAATATATGTACTCCCTTTAAGTCTTGTTTTCTCCTTTTATGGCAGACTTATGTTATGTGACTGTCAACCTCAAGAAATGTGTTTATTCATTCAACATTTAATGAATTTGCATAGGGAGTCTAATAACTTACTAGACTTTGAAACTGAGGGGGATGTACCATAAAGAAGGTGGGACCTTTATGCTAAAGGAGACTCTGAGCCCCAACTCTATTGGGCTTTTGTGCACCTCCCAAAGAAATCCCCACTGGAGGTCCCCAAGGAAAAGCTGGATGCCCACTTGTCGGAGCAACTGTAAAAAGAAGTCTTTGTTCATCTTTGATATGGATGAGATGGCCTCTGAGGGCTCTTCTGACTGTGCAATGTCTGTGATTCTGTATTTGCTCAGTTAGGTATTCTGTACCAGATGGTCTTGAAATCAATAGTCTTTTATGATCAGCTCAAGCCTGAGAGAGAGAAACTTATCCTCCTTCCCTAATGTGCATATTCTTTCTCTGTGTGCATTGATAATGGGATACTGTTTGCAGTTAAGTTGTCATCATTTTGATCAGATTTAAAAGTTTTAGTGCCTTGCCAGCTTTCATGACCTATCTATAGTGGTTAAAGAAATATTACATCTCATTACAACTATTCTAATGAAATCTTCTTTAGGTATTCCTTTTGGTATGAGTGAATAGAAAAATTCCAACTTTCAAAAGAGAGATAATTTCTCTCTTTCAGTGACCCCTGACCCCTCATAAAACTGCGTGAGCTAAAAAAAATGGAGAATATTCTCATCTGGTCTACTGAATTAACGAGCTAGAATCTCAGTTCTGACTAAAACACCTGTGTCTCCTGACTACATCTTCCACAGTTATTGTTATCTCAACATTAACCATCTGCAGGTTGTCTGGGGAATAAATACATCTACTCATTATTTTTCCTTGAGAAAAAGGAGCTTCACTTTTAAAATATGGCCATGTCCTCTTCCTTTTTTGATTTGTCACTGACAAGATGTAGATCTATTTTAGCAAGAGAAAAGCCATCCTGAATGTGTTACTCAAATATCTCTAGGGAAGAAGGATGGACAAGATCTTGAACTTATTTTCGTGAGTCTCTTTATGCTATATTTGCCTTTAGACATGCTCAGCCCATCCTGGTCCATGAGTTGTACGGCTTGATCTAGATAATGGACGACATTTATATAGCACTGTGAAGTTTAGAGAGTACTTGACACACATTGTCTCATTTGGACCACAATCGCCCTGGGTGGGAAGGGGAACTTTGTACTATAGAGGGTTTGACCAGCCTCATTCCATTCTAACATTATCAGGTTCTAAGGGGCCCTTACTCTCTATTAGCATCTTATAGATTGGGGCAGCATCCCGGGGTTTGTACTCACTCTTTAGGGTACCTCAAATGGCCCTTTCTGTTCAAGATAATGGAAGAAGATTTTTCTCACTGTTGGTGAAAAGGCAGGTTAGGGAGAAAAAGAGAATCTTAGTGTTCCTTATTGAACAAATCATTTATTGAATAACAATCTATTTGTCAAATAAATAGTACTTGAATAAATAATGTTTGGTTAATAAAAAAGAAAGATGAATGAAAGCCATCACTGCCCACATGGCATAATGCTAACTTCTTTTAGTTTAAGAATTTCCTCACTTATTGGTTCCAGATATCCTAAATATAGCACTAGAAGAGATCTTCTAGGGCCATCTAGTACAAGACCCTCATTTTGTAGTGAAAGAAACGGAGAAGTGACTTTTCTAAGGTCACACCAGTAGTAAGTTGCAGAACTGAGATTTGGACCCAAGTCTCTTGTCATGTTTAGCACTTTTCTTACCTAACTATACTGCCTTTCAATGTTTTGTTTTAAGTCCTTCAATAGCCTTAAGACATATCGTACCATTCAGATCACTGTTTAAAGAAGAGGACATGGTAAAACACAGAACCTTCTGATTGTTCACAACTCATGAGGTTAAGGAATGTAAAGACTTGGAAGAGGGTACAGAAAATCAAATTTCTAGATAGTCAGTTTCCCTTTTCTTATTTAGAATCAGTTGCCTAATGTCCTATCAGTAATCAGCAAATGAGATGGAGAATGTTGCTCTGTTAGCTGACAGCAGAATAGTGTGCATTTAACTCTACAAGGTACTTTCATTAAAGTCTTTTAGCAAATCAAAAAGGTGTTTGTTGAGACGACTAAGTAATTGTGTTCCCATTGCTTTGCTGTCTTGTTTACACCCTCTTGGACACATAGGTGGGCAGTAAAAAAACAACCCATATTGTTAGGGTTAGGATTGACATCAATCTGGGTGATTGAGTTGATCAATCAGCTACTACTTTTAATTTCTGTGCTATTCAACTGGCTGCTAGACTTTAACATAGCCTTTCTCTAAAAGTATTTCCTCCCTTTTTTTGGTACCCATCTTGGCTGTGACTCTAGTCACAAGCTGTAGAATGCACAGTGGCCACACCCCAGAAAAACCGTCTGGTTGAGGGTATCCTGTCAGTGTATTAGGGGTATAGCTATCCCATGCACTTGAAGACTTCCCCCTGCTGAACTGGGGGAACCCTTAGAGCTTGGTCAGACATGAAGGATGCCACTTCATCTGGGGCAGGTACCGGTCATCCTGAATTTTGTCTTGTCTTGCCACTGGCCTTCGATGATCCTGGAAGAGAGAGTGAAGCTGGTGACTTTGTGAAACTCTGCCTCACTGAAATTCAATTCAAGCAAAAGGCAAGATATTACCCCAAGATGTAATGTGCTTTTTTGAAGAAGACCAACATCAGAATAGCCTTTGGAAGGCCTATTTTATAGGGCTCAATGTAGACTAGCCTCAGAGCCTGGAGGCCTGCATTGTCATTCTTGATCTCCCATGCTGTTTCTCCATTCATGTCATGCTCATTAACTAGTGTTGTCTCCAGAGGCTTTGTCCAGGGTCCTCTTTTCTCTTGGATATGCCCTTTCATCTCATCTGCTCTTATGGGTTCATTTACCATCTCTGTGCAGATGATCCTCAGATCTATATATCTAACCGTAGTGTCTCTCCTAAGCTCCATTCCCACATTGATAGTTGATTAATATAATGGCATTGCCTGAATCTGGTTTACACCTTTTATTGACTATTTGATTTTGGAATTCTGTCAGAGGCTTTCTACCAGATAAAGGAATTAGACCATGGAGCATTTTACTTACACTCAATGAATCTGAGGAATATGGGGCACTCCCTTACATAAGAATAGGGTTTTACAGTTTTGATTGTGTATTTACATACATTTTTATTTGGTCTTCCCAACAACCTTTTGAGGTAGGCAGGCATTATTGTGCCTATTTTACAGATTAAGATTTGGAAATTTGAATAACTGTAATGTATAGATTTGTCTAGGGGTCAAATGGTATAACTCTGGATAGAACTCAGGTTTTCGACACCACACTAGCAGTCCATTGATGCAACAAGGTATATTGGATACAGAGCTGGATTTGTGCTCAGGACGATCCCAATTTAGTCTGCTTCCATACTCCATGTGAGCCTAGGCAAATCATCGAACTTTTCTCACCACATTCCTTCATACGTGAAGTGGAAAAGATAATAGTACCAACCTCATATTGCTGGTTGGAATATTAGATGAAATTATGCATTTAAAGTACTTTCAAAAATTGAATTGCTATTTAAATGTGAATTGTTCTTTTGTTTATACTTCAATTAGTATTGACCTCTGTGTCCATCCTTTTTTCTCTGTTAGACTTGTTAAAGGTGGGTATTGTATCACCTAGGAACAGTTAGGTGGTACAGTGGCTAGAGCCTTGAGCCTAGAATCAGGATGACTCCTTTTCCTGAGTTCAAATATGACATAACACACTTACTAGTTGTGTGACCCTGGGCAAGTCACTTCACCCTATTTGCCTTAGATTCCTCCTCTGTAAAATGAGCTGGAGAAGGAAATGGAAAACGGCTCCATTTTTCCACCAAGAAAACTCCAAATGGGGTCAGAGTTGGACACAACTGAAAACAACTGAACAATAAATATCTCTCCCTGTTTATTTCCCGTACTTTGTGCAGTCATCTGCAGAGAGCAGTAAGATTTATAATTAGTGTGCAGCATCTAAGCTTATCTCCTTGTAATTGGGGACATCAGTGGTCCTGTGACTTGTCTCTGCTTTAGGGTTGTTGTTGTTTGCTTGTTTCAGTGATGTATGACCCTTTGTGGCCCCATCAGGGGTTTTCAGGGCAGAGATGCTAGAGTAGTTTGCCATTTCCTTTTTCAGCTCATTTTACAGAGGAGGAATCTGAGGCAAATGAGGTCAAGTGATGTGCTCAGGGTCACACAGCTTATAAGTGTCTGAGGTCAAATTTGCACTCAGGTCTTCTTGACTTCAGACCTGGCACTTTAGCCACTATGCCACGGGTCCTTTGGCTCAAAGAGATGACTTCACCTTATCTTGCTGTGGCCCAGGGATCTATGCTACTTCCCAGGAACCTCTTCACCATGGCCTTACTCATCATTCTCCATGACACTAATCCTATGGTCCTTTGGGAACCCTGGTGAGCTTTGTCTTGCCAGGGATCAGGCCTCAACAGTGCTTCCCAGCTGTCTTCAGTATGCCTTAGCTGAGTCCCTCCCTCTTCCTCCCTGCTTTTCAGTTTCTCTTTATGTGTTGGCTTTCTCTGTTAGAATGTAAGTTCCTTGGGGCCAGGGACTTCTTCCTTCTTTTCACAGTATTAAGACACTGCCCAGCACAATGAGGGGTTCATAAATTCTGTCTTACCTTCCTACCTATATACTGCCCATATGCCTGTCTGTGGGCCTCTTCCGCCTCCGCTGCTTTTCACCTAATTCCCGCAGCACCTTGTGGAGATTGGGTGAAAACTGATCCCCAGGAAAGTGTAGGGTATAGGATGATGGGCCTATAGAGATCAGGAGAGGATGAAGTCTTCCCATCTTCCAGCTTTCAGACTGCACTCAAGATTCATTTTCTTCCCCTCTTTTTTACTACCTGAATCTTAAGTAATTTAAATGCAATTTAATCCATTTGGGGAAGTCACAGTCTTAATATACACACTGACTAGTATGTTGATAAATCCTCTGGAGCTGCCTGAGGCTCTGAGACCGTTAAGTAGTTTGCCCAGGGTCACATAGCCAGTGTGGGAGGTAGACTGGCATCTAGGTATTCTAACTCATAGCACTGCACTCTAGCCAATCCACCTGCCTGTCTACGTGTACCTGCTCCTGACTGATCTGGGATTTCACAGCTGTGAAAACTCCCTGTGTCATTTCTTGGGGGCAACCCCTCTGTAAGCTACCCATCGTTTTAGAAAGTTATCTACGTGGGGCAGCTAGCTGGCTCAATGGATAGAACACCAGGCACGGAGTCAGGAGGACCTGGGTTCAGATGTGACCCTAGACACTTCCTAGTTGCATGACCTTGGGCAAGTCACTCAACCTCATTTGCTAGCCCTTTCCTTTCTTTCTTAGAGTTGTTGCTAAGACAGAAAGTAAGGGTTTAAAAAAGGTATATAGGCCATTGGGAGGTCAAGTGATTTGTCTGGGGTCACAGAGCTACTATGTGTAAGAGTTATGATTTGAACCCAAGTCTTCCTGACCCACAAGCTGGCCTCTGCCCACTACATTACACTGTCTCTCTGAACCTTCTGAGAGGAAAAAAAGTTCTTTGTGTATGTCAAACAGCAATTTGTTAGCAAAGGGAAGTTTATGGCTCTGTGTTAATGCCTTGTTACCTGACTTAAACTGAATTCACCATCATCAAAGAAAAGCATTGTTTGCTTTCAGGGAGCTGTTTGAGTGACAAATTGGCCTTGTAAGTTATAAGAGGTGGGATTTCACTGACATTCCAGCTGTTGTTTGTCAGAGGAACTTGACTTCCCTATTGTTGAAATGAAGGTATTTGTTCCCAGCTGTGTAATGGAATGGGCAAAGGATGTTTGAAACCAAGCAGTCAGAGGCAATTTATTACTGCAAGTTAAAAAAAAAGTTCTTTTTAAAAATAAAAAAAAATTCTCTATTCATTCTGCCACACAAACACATAACCCACCCAAGCAAATTCAAACTTTCTTGCAATTCAAGGAAGTTCTCCAGTGGAGGAATAAGCCTCTTAACCAGATTGCATTTGCTATTGTGCATGTTAGAAGCTGAACAAACAGAGATTGGGCCAGGCTCTGCTCATTCATGTGCCTCCTTGAAAAAACAAATACCAGTTTAATATAAATGGAAATGAGGGCAACATTAGTGGGAACACAAATCTTGATCTATTGTAACCTAAGAATGAAAGCCATACTGTTTTAGAGGCTGCATGAAGGGATAAAGTCATCCTTTTTTGAATCTGAAGCATCACTGTTTTAGCAAAGATTGGCTTCTCTTCCTTATTTTACTTTGCCTGCCAAGATGTCAGTGAATGTCAGCATTGATGGGGAAATCATGAAATTGTGCTGAATGTGCCTATCAGCTCTAAAGTACAATTAGGCATCAAACAAGAGATTTGTTCAGTTGCATAAGCCAAACAAAAAAACCAGATTAATCCCAAAGTCTTTTCAAGCACTTAATCTATGATTCTATGAGTGAGGGCTTCATATATGTTCTGTTATCTCTATCTGTCTATCTATCCATCCTGTCTATCTCTCCACCCATATCTTCTATCTGCCTGTCTATTTATGAATACATCTCTCTCAATCTCTCTCTATCTCTGTCAGTCTTTCTATCTATCCATCCATTTTTATCTATCAATCTATCTATTTATCTGTCATTCTATCTATCCATCCATCTCTATCTCTCCATCTCTCCATCCATATGTATCTATAAATCTGTCTCTCAATCTCTCTTTATCTTTCTATCTCTCCATTTCTCTCTGTCAGCCATTCTATCTATACATTTCTATCTATTCATCCAACTCTATCTATCTATGAATAAATCTGTCTCCTAATGTCTTATCTCTCTCTATCTCTGTCAGTCATTCTATTTATCCACACATTTCTGTCAATCAATCTATCTATCATCTGCCTGTCATTCTATCTATTCATCCATCTCTATCTCTCCATCCATTTCTATCAACCATTCAATCAATCCTATCCATCTCCATCTCTCCATCCATATCTATCTCTCTATAATGAAATCTGTCTCTTAATCTTTATCTCTCTCCTTATCTCTGTCAGTCTCACTGTCAGTCATTCTAGATATCCATCCATTTCTATCTTTCCATCTATCTATCCACCCATCTCTGTCTCTCCATCCATATCTATCTCTCTATAATGAAATCTGTTTCTTAATCTTTATCTCTCTCCTTATCTCTGTCAGTCTCACTGTCAGTCATTCTAGATATCCATCCATTTCTATCTTTCCATCTATCTATCCACCCATCTCTATCTCTCCATCCTATCTATCTCTCCATCCATATCTATCTGTCTATCTATCTATCTATGAATAAATCTATCTCTCAATCTCTCCTTTTCTCTCTACCTCTGTCAATCTCTCCATTGGTCATTCTATCTATCTATCCATTTCTATCAATCAATCAATCAATCAATCTATCTAGCCATCTGTCTGTCATTCTGTCTACCCATCCATCTCTATCTATCCATCTTTCCATCCATATCTATCTCTCAATCTCTCTTTATCTCTCTATCTCTGTCAGTCATTCTATCATCCATATCTATCTATCTATCTATCTATCTATCTATCTATCTATCTATCTATCTATCTGCCTATCTGTCTATCTTTCCATCTTTCTATCTATATTTATCTATAAATCAATCTTTCAATCTCTTTATCTCTCCATCTCTCTTTATCAGTCATTCTATCTATCCATCCCTTTCTATCTATCCTATCTCTCCATCCATCTCTATCGATATGTCTATCTGTGAATAAATCTATCTCTCAATATATCTTTCTCTTTCTCTCTCCATTTATCTCTGTCAGTCATTCTATCTATACATTTCTATCTATTCATCCAACTCTATCTGTCTATCTATCCATCCTATCTATCTATGAATAAATCTATCTCCTAATCTCTCTTTATCTCTCTCTCTGTCAGTCATTCTATTTATCCACACATTTCTGTCAATCAATCTATCATCTGTCTGTCATTCTATCTATTCATCCATCTCTATCTATCTCTCCATCCATTTCTATCAACTATTCAATCAGTCCTATCCCTCTCTCCATCCATATCTATCTATAACTAAATCTATCTCTCAATCTCTCTTTATCTCTCTTTCTCTCCATGGTCTCTGTCAGTCAATCTATCTATCAATCCATTTCTGTCTTTCTATCTATCCATCCATCTCTATCCATCCATCCTACCCATCTCTCCATCCATATCTATCTATAACTAAATCTATCTCTTAATCTTTCTTTATCTCTCTCCTTATCTCTGTCAGTCTTGCTGTCAGTCGTTCTAGATATCCATCCATTTCTATCTTTCCATCTATCTATCCACCCATCTCTGTCTCTCCATCCATATCTATATGTCTGTCTATCTGTCTGTGAATAAATCTATCTCTCAATCTCTCCTTTTCTCTCTATCTCTGACAGTCTCTCCATTGGTCATTCTATCTATCCATCCATTTCTATCGATCTATCTATCTATCTATCTATCTATCTATCTATCTATCTATCTATCTTGCCATCTGTCTATCATTCTATCTACCCATCCATCTCTATCTATCCATCTTTCCACCCATATCTATCTCTCAATCTCTCTTTATCTCTCTCAGTCTCTCTGACAGTCATTCTATCATCCCTATCTATCTATCTATCTATCTATCTATCTATCTATCTATCTATCTATCTATCTATCTATCTATCTATCTATCCATCTTTTTATCCATATTTATCTATAAATCAATCTTTCAATCTCTATCTCTCCATCTCTCTTTATCTCTCAGTCATTCTATCAATCCATCTATCTCTATCCTATCTCTCCATCCATCTCTATATATGTCTATCTATGAATAAATCTACCTCTCAATATCTCTTTATCTTTCTATCTTTCCATTTATCTCTGTCAGTCATTCTATCTATACATTTCTATCTATTCATCCAACTCTATCTATCCATCCTATCTATCTATGAATAAATCTATCTTCTAATCTCTCTTTATCTCTATCTCTGTCAGTCTCTCTGTCAGTCATTCTATCTATACATTTCTATCTATTCATCCAACTCTGTCTATCTATCCATTGTATCTATGTATGAATAAATCTATCTTCTAATCTCTCTTTATCTCTCTCTATCTCTGTCGGTCTCTCTGTCAGTCATTCTATTTATCTACACATTTCTGTCAATCAATTTATCATCTGTCTGTCATTCTATCTATCTCTCCATTCATTTCTATCAACCATTCAATCAATTCTATCCATCTCTCCATCCATATCTATCTGTCTATCTATAACTAAATCTGTTTCTTAATCTCTCTTAATCTCTCTATCTCTATTTATCTCTGTCAGTCATTCTATATATCCATCCATATCTATCTCTCCATCCATTTCAATCAATTAATCTATCCATCCTATCCTCCATCGATATCTATCTATGAATAAAAATATCTCTCAGTCTCTCTCTATCTCTCTATCTATCTCTGTCAGCCATTCTAACTATCCATACATATCTATCCATCCATCCATCTATCTATCTATCTATCTATCTATCTATCTATCTATCTATCTATCTATCTATCTATCTATAACTAAATCTATCTCTTAATCTTTATATCTCTCCTTATCTCTGTCAGTCTCTCTGTCAGTCATACTATATATCCATCCATTTTTATCTTTCCATCTATCTATCCACCCATCTCTATCTCTCTATCCTATCTATCTCTCCATCCATTTCAATCAATTAATCTATCCATCCTATCCTCCATCGATATCTATCTATGAATAAAAATATCTCTCAATCTCTCTCAATCTCTCTATCTATCTCTGTCAGCCATTCTAACTATCCATATCTATCTATCTATCTATCTATCTATCTATCTATCTATCTATCTATCTATCTATCTATCTATAACTAAATCTATCTCTTAATCTTTCTTTATATCTCTCCTTATCTCTGTCAGTCTCTCTGTCAGTCATACTATATATCCATCCATTTTTATCTTTCCATCTATCTATCCACCCATCTCTATCTCTCTATCCTATCTATCTCTCCATCCATATCTATCTGTCTATCTATCTATGAATAAATCTATCTCTCAATCTCTCCTTTTCTCTCTGTCAGTCTCTCCATTGGTCATTCTATCTATCCATCCATTTCTATCAATCCATCTATCTATCTAGTCATCTGTCAATCAATCTACCCATCCATCTCTATCTATCTATCTTTCCATCCACATCTATCTCTCAATCTATCTTTATCTCTCTATCTCTCCATTTATTTTTGTCAGTCATTCTATCTATAATTTCTATATTTCTATCTATCTTTCCATCTCTATCTGTCCATTTATCAATCCTTTCTATCTCTCTACCCATATCTTCTATCTGTCTGCCTATGAATAAATCTCTCAATCTCTCTTTATCTCTGTCAGTCTCTCCATCAGTCATTCTATCATCCATATATATATCAATCCATCTATCTATCTATCTATCTTTATAAATCAATCTTTCAATCTCTATCTCTCCATCTCTCTTTATCTCTGTCATTCTATCCATCCACCTCTATCTATCCCATCTCTCCATCTGTCTCTATCTACGTCTATCTATCTATAAATAAATCTCTCAATATCTCTTTATCTTTCTATCTCTCCATTTATCTCTGTCAATCATTCTATCTATACATTTCTATCTTTCTATCTATTCATCCATCTCTATCTCTCTATCCTATCTCTCTATCTATATCTATCTATCTATCTATCTATCTATCTATCTATCTATCTATCTATGAATAAATCTATCCCCAAATCTCTCTTTATCCCTCTCTGTATATGTCAGTCATTCTAACTATCCATCCATCTCTATCCATCTTTCCATTCATATCTATTTATAAATCTCTCTATCTCTCTTTATCTCTCTATCTCTCCATTTATCTTTGTCAATCATTCTATCTATCCATCCATTTCTATCAATCAATCTATGTATACATCTGTTGGTCATTATATCTATCCCTTCATTTCTAACTATATCATTCTTTCCATCAATATCTATCTATAAATCTATCTCTCTTTATTTCTTTATCTCTCCATTTATCTTTGTTAGTTATTCTATCTATCTATCCATTTCTATCTGTACCCATCTTTCCATCCATATTTATCTATAAATCTATCTCTCAATCTCTTTATCTCTCCATCTCTCTATTTATCTCTGTCAGTCATTCTATCTCTCCATCCATCTCTATCTGTCTATCCTATCTATCTCTCAATCCATCTCTATCTGTCTATGAATAAATCTATCTCTCAATATCTCTTTATCTCTATCACTCCATTTATCTCTGTTAGTCATTCTATCTATACATTTCTATCTTTCTATCTCTCCATCCATATATATCTGTCTATATATGAATAAATCTATCTCCCAATCTCTCTTTATCTTTCTGTCAGTCTCTGTCAATCATTCTATCTATCCATCCATTTCTATCAATCAATCTATCATCTCTCTGTCATTCTTTCTATCCATCCATATCTATCTATCTATAAATCTATCTCTCAATCTCGCTTTATCTCTCTATCTCTCCATTTGTCTCTGTCAGTCATTCTATCTATCCATCCATTTCTACCTTTCTATCTCTCCATCCATTTCTCTCAATCAATCTATCTGTCCTATTCTCCATCCATATCTATCGATCTATGAATATATCTCTTAATCTCTCTTTATCTCTCTATTTCTCCATTTGTCTCTCAGTCATTCTATCTATCCATCCATTTCTATCTTTATATCTATCTATCCATCCATCCTATCCATCTCTCCATCCATATCTATCTGTCTATATATCTATAACTAAATCTATCTCTTCATCTTTCTTTATCTCTCTAGCTCTATTTATCTCTGTCAGTCTCTCCATCAGTCATTCTATCTATCCATGCATTTCTGTCTTTCAATCTATCTATCCATATGTCTGTCATTCTTTCTATCCATCCATCTCTATCTATCCATCTTTCTTTCCATATCTATCTATAAATTTATCTCTCAATCTCTCTTTATCTCTCTATCTCTCCATTTATCTTTGTCAGTCATTCTATCTATATATTTCTATCTTTCTATCTATCCATCCATCTCTATCTTTCTATCAATCCTGTCTATCTCTCCATCCATATCTTCTATCTGTCTATCTATGAATAAATCTATCTCTCAATCTCTCTTTTTGCTCTCTATCTCTTTCAGTCCCTCCATCAGTAATTCTATCTATCCATCCATTTCTATATTTATATCTATCTATCTCTCCATCCATCCTATTCATCTCTCCATCAATATGTATCTGTCTATATATCTATAATTAAATCTATCTCTTAATCTTTCTTTCTCTCTCTATCTCTCTATTTATCTCTGTCAGTCTCTCTGTCAGTTATTCTATATATCCATGCATTTCTATCTTTCCATCTGTCTATCTATCTCTATCTCTCCATCCATTTATATTAATCAGTCTATCCATCCTATCTATCTCTCCATCCCTATCTGTCTATCTATTAATAAATCTATCTCTCAATCTCTCTTTTTCTCTCTATCTCTTTATCCATCCATTTCTATCAATCTATCCATCTATCTGTCATTCTATCTATCCATCCATCTGTATCTCTCCATCCCTCTATCCATATCTATCTTTAAATCTATCTCTCAGTCTCTCTCTTTATCTCCCTATCTCTCCATTTGTCTCTGTCAGTCTTTCTGTGTATCAATCCATATCTATCCATCTATAGATTTCTATCTATTTATCCATCCTATCTATCTCTATCCATATCTATCTTTCTATCTATGAATAAATCTATCTCTCAATCTCTCTTTATCTCTTTATCCATCTCTGTCAGTCATTCTATCGATCCATCCATTTCTATCTATCTATCCATCTGCCTTTCATTCTTTCTATCTATCCATCTCTATCTATCTATCCATCCATCTTTCTATCCATATCTATCTATAAATCTATCTCTCAATCTCTCTTTATCTCTCCATTTCTTTATTTATCTGTCAGTTATTCTGTCTATTCATCCCTATCTATCTATCTATCCATCCTATCTATCTATCCTACCTATCTCTCCATCCATATCTCTGTGTATCTATGAATAAATCTATCTCTCAATTTCTCTTTATCTCTGTCTCTGTCAGTCTCTGTCAGTAATTCTATCTCTCCATCCATTTCTCTCAATCTATCCATCCTATCTCTCTCTCCATCCATATCTGTCTGTCTATCCATGAATAAATCTATCTCTCAGTCTTTTTCTCTCTATCTCTGTCTCTCTGTCAGTCACTCTATCCATTCATTTCTATCAATCAATCTATTCATCTGCCTGTCATTCTATCTATCCCTCCATATCTATCTATGAATCTATCTCCCAATCTCTCTTTATCTCTCCAACTCTCCTTTTGTCTCTATCAGTCATTCTATATCTCTATCCTATCTATCTCTCCATCAATTTCTATCAGTCAATCAGTCAATCTATCTATCCATCCTATCCATCTCTCCATCCATATCTATATCTCTGTCTATCTATCTAAATAAATGATTGAATCAAAAAGGCATTCATTATGTGTCTTCTATATACATAGCCCTATCTTTAACCTTTGTGTATACAATAACTAAAGTAAGAGGATCCTACTGTCATGGAACTTATATTCTAATGGTGGAAACAACCTATTTTAATGAATAGTGCTCAGGGAAGGGTATTTTGTTTTCAAAAATTATTTGGGATAAGGAACATCTAGGTAGTCCTGTGGATAGAGTGCCTTGCCTGGAGTTGAGAAGACCTAGGCTCAAATCTGACCTCAGACACTTCTTAAATGTGTAACCTTGGACAAGTCACTTAGCCCCAGTTTCCTAGCTCTTGTTGCTCTTCTGTTTTAGAATTGATACTAAGGCAGAAAATAAGGTTTTAAAAATTATTGGGATGGTGCCTTCTGTTCCCTTGGAGTAGACTGACATACACTTTCCAGAGGCAGTGGCAATTTTAATCTGATTATGTTTCTAGAACTGGTAAAGGGATGGTGAGATGGGAGAGGGACAATGAATGGTGACATGGTAGGGTTGTAAAGTGAAGTATGGCTAGAGTAGCTGGCTAAATATAGTGGACTACATACAAGGCAGTCAGGTATTCACATTTCCCTATTTATCCAATCTTTGTCAAGAGAACATGGGAAATGCTTTCTCTGAGAACAGGGGGAGAGATTATTACCAAGAAAGATACTGATCAGAAATATTCCTGAATTAATGTGGTGATCATTGAAGGAATCTAGATTAGCTCTAAGTGTTATGGCTTACTCTCATTTGATGCTTTAGTAAGAGTTCTGTTAAAAGCACATCCAAATGATTAAATTTGATAAGAATTTTTTATTCTTTTTTTTAAAACCCTTACCTTCCATCTTAGAATCAATACTGTGTATTGGCTCCAAGGCAGAAGAGAGCGGTAAGGGCTAGGCAATGGAGGTTAAGTGACTTGCCCAGGGTCACACAGCTGGGAAGTGTCTGAGTTCAGATTTGAACCCAGGACCTCCCATCTCTAGGTCTGGCTCTCAATCCACTGAGTTACCCAGCTGCCCCCATTTTTATTCTTAAAATAGATTAGGTTTTCTTTTTTATTTGGAATATTCTAACATTAGAAAATTTGAGTTAAAAGGTTTGGTTTTTAAGATCCGCCTTAAGCCAGGCTCTCAAGAGTCTTTGGAAAAGGTGGAGTGTATTTAATAGGAGTTTGGGGGTACTGATAATCTGAAACTCAAGAAAAAAATTGGAAATATGCAAATTGGCAGTATTTGTATATATGCTAATTCTCCGAGTGATTCTTGACAACATTGGGGTGGACTTTGCTTCTAAAGAACGTAAATTGCCCTTCTCTACTATTTCAGGAAGGAAGGCAGCAGGCATTTATTAAATAAATCTTATGTACTAAGCAGCCTTATAAATATTATCTCATTTGATCCTAACAACCCTGTGAGGTAGGTGCTATTATTATCCTCATTTTACAAGGGAGGAAGTTGAGGCAGTAGTAGCCCAAGTGACCTACCTGGGTCATACTGTCAGTAAGTATCTGAGGCTAGGTTTAAACTCATGTTTTCCTGACAATCAGCCAAATATTCTATCCATCTTTGCAACCTAGCTGCCTCTAATGAGTTGTAAAAATAACAATACCCCAAATCACCACCTGATTTATGGCCAGCAGACTGGTAATGAGCTTCTGCAAACTTCCAATAATATGTACAATCTGTTGCAAGACCCTTGGAACCTTTCCAGTTTGGTAGAACTTGCCAGAAACAGCCTTTAAGAACCTCAAGTCGCCTCCGTACTATGAGGCATCAGAGAAGCATGTCAGTGGTACTGAGATGCTGAAAAAACTCCTGAAATGTCAAGTAGAACTCTCATAGCTTTTCTCCTCCCTGGAAGTAAACTGGATTTAGGAGGTTCCTTTTTTAAAATTGTGAAACACTTCCTCATGCCTAGCTTTTAAATTGGGGTTGGATGTGAAACCATTTTGAAGTTATATCTTGTTTTTCAAGTCATCTGAAAAAGTGATCTCTAATGTATTGCTATTAAGATAAATACTATCACAGATGAAGCACTGTATGAATTCCACAGAAGTCTTCCCAGACTTCCAATGGGTGTGTGAGTGTTCAAAATACATCCATTAACTCTTTCAAGTTATAAACTCACCGCTTTAGTGGACAGTTTTACATTTGGGTCCTCACACCTCCTTTTATCATTTTATTATTTTTCCTTTAAGGGTCTCTGTATCTTTCCCCATGGGGCATCTAGGTGGCTCAATGGATAGAGAGTACCAGGCCTGGAGTCAGAAAGATTCATCTTCCTGAGTTCAAATCTGGCTTCAGACACTAACTAGCTATGTGACTCTTGGCAAGTCACTTGACCCTTTTTGCCTCAGTTTCTTCATCTGTCAAATGAGCTAGAGGAGGAAATTGCAAGCCACTCTTGTATCTTTCCCATGAAAATCCTAAGTGAGGTCACAAAGAGACAGACACAACCAAAAACAAGATGCAACAATAACAGTAATGTACATGGTATATTCAGTGAAAATATTACCAAAACACTTCACTAAAAAAAATTAAAATTAGTGGAACACTAGACATTCCCCTTTCCATATTTACTATAAGAATGATAAATTGCACATTTTCAAATACAATGAAAATTATGGGTAAAAAAACATCACTTCTAGCTCTTGGGCCCTCCTCTACCGCAGGTTCTGATTGCTTTTTCCAACAAATGCTTTCTCCAAGAGTTATCTGTGTATCTCAATTGCTTATAAATTAAATAAATCAATCTACATTATTGTTAAATAGTTGTTATATTTTTAATTTTGAACAGTCATTGAAAAAATATTTATTGAGCTCCCATTAAGGGAGTATCATGACTACTAATGCTGTAATTCTGTCCCTTACCCTTTCTAGCCTCTTGGAGATCTTGTTATTTGAAGAGCTCTTTTTTCATATTGTGAACAAACACACCCTCATCTCTTATTTCTACTTTTTGTTTTTAGGATTTTAAAGTATCTGACCCAGTTGAATATTCAGTGGATATCATTTATCTGATGATGGACTCCTTGACCTAAGTATCTCTATGCCTTTAAAGCTATAATGGGAACAAAATACTATTTTCTGCTACCTCAGCTCCTCCATCTTGTAGATCCCTCTAAATGGGCTTTCTGTCATCTTCAGGAAAGTTCCCCAGAACTCTTTCTACTCAATGAGCTCATAGTCCTCATCTTTGTAGGCATCCTCTTAGCTTCCTTTCCCTTTAAAGATAAATCTCTCATCTTCTGACCTTAAACTATTCTTTGATTTAGTCTTTCTAACTAATTCCTAATGTCTTTTGTTCGTTTAATTGATCTGCATGCCCACACACTCCCATTACCACTTCACCTTGGACACATAGTAGATAGAACCAAATCTTTATTAACTTATTGTTAATAATTTACTGTAAATAATTTGTTAACTTACTGTTTATGATAACAAAGTAAGAAATGAAGTATCACTTACCAATGAGAAGAAAGAGGCTCCATCTGACAGTGCCACTAGAGCAGTTTGTTGACTTGGACATGTTTTAAAAGGAAAAGAAAACAGGGGAAAAGCTGATATTGGCAAGGAAGTAAAATATTAAAGAAGAGAAAACTCAGCCTAATTAGTGCCAAAGGTCCAAAAATATGACAAGAGTAAAAAGATTGATGTACTTACATCTCCCATATCATGCAATCCTCCTGTGAACCACCACCATACATTACCATGACCCTCCCTAGTAACATCTAGTCTCTCAGTAGATTCCAGTGTACTATGGGATTCTATTTATGACTGTTCTGTTTTCCTTACTCCGTGGCAACGCTTCTTCTGGCAGTATGAACATTTAAAATGGTATTAGCCCATTTGAGTAACCTTTATCCAATCATCTTCAAAGGTTTCCCTAAAACAGTAGACCCCAGTTCGCCACATAATGTCTTCCTCTGCCTAATAGGCCCTAAATACACCAAGCTTCTCTGCCTTTGGAATTTCAATATGTATACACACATTGGCCTTGAGAGTTTTGATTCTGACCCCAATGAATTAGCTTTTTTTTCCCCCATAGCACTGTTTCTGTACTTATTTAAACGAATTGAAGGTTGATTCAGAAATCTGAAGAAGGATTATTAAGGAACTGATTAAGTCAATTAAACTGCTTAGGGATTCCTGGCTGCTGTGTTGTTTGCAAGGAACCATAATAAGACAATTAGGATTAATTAAAAATCATCCTGATTGATTAGGATATGTGAACCTGTACGTGATGTTTCCAGCTAATATTCTAGGGCCACCAGCATTCCCTCTCTGATCAGCTCCTTACCTTTGTGATTCAACTTGACAATTTTAAAACATAGTTGGGTTCATGCTCAGACAGGGTACATTTCCTCCTTGTTTTTTTTTGCTCTAGAGGCTTCTCTGACTTGCCTCTGAAACAGAAATCTAAGAGATACCTGTGTTCCTGATTATCCAAGGTGAGTTTCTACTGGATAAGAAGACACATTGGCCACATGTTTTCATTAGGATACAGAGTAGGGGGAAGCTGGGTGGCTCAGTGGATTGAGAGCCAGACCTAGAGATGGGAGGTCCTGGGTTCAAATCTGAACTCAGACACTTCCCAGCTGTGTGACCCTGGGCAAGTCACTTAACCTCCATTGCCTAGCCCTTACCGCTCTTCTGCTTTGGAGCCAATACACAATATTGACTCCAAGATGGAAGGTAAGGTTTTTAAAAAAAAAAGGATACAGAGTAAATGTTCATGGAGCACATCTGGTTCACTGTGCCTACCAAAAGAAATGAAAAAATAAAATCCTTGAAACATTAGGCAAATGGATTGGCGGATTTCTCATCCAAGCCTTAACACTTTTTGAAATAATTGATCTATGCGTACGCACCTCTCACAATGAACTATAGCGAGTTGAGGGACTTAATGTTCTCCTTAATTTGGCTTTATGGGACAGCTACATATCAGCACTGATCCTAGTAATTTTTATATCCATTAAGTCCCTTTCCCTCAGGAAAGGTCAGGATCATCCCTTTGAAGAATTGTGTAATAAGGTATTAATAATAATAAAGTAATGGCTAAACAAGTTGTGGCATATGATTGGGATGACTACCACTATGCCTTAAGAAATGATATAAGAATATGAACAGATTAATGTTGGGAAAATGTGGAAAGATCTACGTGATATTATGAAGACTGAAAAGAGTAGAACCAAGAGAATATTTAATACAGCAACAGAATTATCATTTGAAGAATCATTTGTGTATATCCTCCTCTAGAAAAAGAGATGATAAATATAAATAAATAAGACAGTTATATATATATATATATATATATATATGTAGATCTTTTTGTCAATTGATGCCTTCTCTAATGGTGGGAGGGGAAGGAGAGAGGGAAGTCATTGGTTATTTTAGCATAGCAAATAAACAAATAAATAAGTTTAAAGGAAAATAAAGAATTGTGAATTTTGTCTTTAGTTCCCCCCTGTGTCTCCATTAGGCACCTCTTCCCTTTTTGGTACCCTTTTGTTTCCCTTGAATTGTAAAGACCCCATGGTGTGGTCTCTCATTCAAACAATTAGGTTCTTCTTGTCTTTTCCCTTTTTTCTCTTTTTGTGAACTATCCTTACCTGGCCCAACTCTCAGAGACAGAAATAATAAATGGTAAGTTGCGATCCTTCCGTATTTCAATGGCTCTTGGAAGTCATCAGGAAGGAGTAGTCACTCTTAGAGCACAGACAGTCTCTCATGTTTACCTCCTCCCTTGCCACTCCTGTCCTTCCTTTGTGTTAATGGAGAGACAAATGGTTATAAACAGGTCCATTCTTCCCTGTTCAATTCAATCACATCTAACTTAGACAGGTTCAAATTAGTTCAGTCTAATCCAAAAAGTTTAAACAAGTTCAACTTGTTCAAACCAACCATATCTGGCTCAGATCAGTTCAAGCCCATTCCAGGCAGTTCAAAAACATTCCAACTGGTTCTAATCAGTCTAAGCCATTTCTGACCATTCCAAAGCAGTTACACTCATGGTTGCTGGCTCAGAGCAAGCTCAGCTGCTTCAAAAGAATTTGGATACATCTGATCCTATCATATTGAGAGCTCTAGATCCAAATCCAGTCCTTTTGTTCGCCTTAAGTCATCGTATGATTTTCAGTGAGTCATTTGGGATTTCTTTGCCTGATTTCTAGCCTGGTTCTGGTTCTCAAATATTTGGTTCTTTAGTACTTGTTTTTATTCACTTAATTCTTTCTATGCTCAAATTTTAGCTCTTCTTCCAGGCATAGGATCCAAGATTTTGAGTTGACAGAGACTTTTCCTCATTTTAGAAATAAAGGGTCCTTGTTCAAGGTCACAGAATAATCAATAACAGAAGGATACTAAGGCCCAGGGTTTCTAACTCCAAATTGAATGTTCTTTTCCTTGTAACAGTTTCTGATTGTCTTTTGTTCACATTTTCCCTACCTCTCCACTAGCCTCCATACATAGCTGACTTCTCTGCCCTAGCCTCACATTGCTCTTTTCCCTCTTAGTAGTAAATTCATAGGCGCACACATATATTGTGGAGACACACACAGACAGAACTCACATTTACATTAAATACACCTAAGATGGTTTCTGTTTACTGTTATCCATCACAGCATACCTAGTAGGCACTCAATAAATATTTGTTGATTCCATTTGATTTAATGACTATATGACTCTCTAGAGTGTTTTAAAATTAAATTGTTATTTCTTCCCTGAAGGTAGCCATTTCCTCTCTCTCCCCCCTCATCCCCTGCCCATTCGCCCTTTTCTTTTTCATTAACAGAACAGTGCTGATAGCAGGACACATAGGTTATGAGATTACCTAGGAACTAGGATCCAGCTAGATTATAAACAGGGACTCCTTTGTATTTTATACTTATTTCTGTACTCTAACTGAGCTAATAGTAACTGAAGATGAACTAAAGAAATGTTTAAGAAAATGATTTGAATGAATGATTCTCTGCCTCACTCCCATGTCAGGTAATATTAGGGATGTTCTAGAAAATAGGAGAATGATCCTGGGATTTAGGAGGTCTCATATAGGAGTCTGAGTGGAGTCAAATCTGTCTCTAATACAAGTCGGGGAGACAGGGCACAGCTAAACAAGCCCACATCATTTTATTCTTACTCTACCCCTAATTTGAATCACTGTGGAAAGTAATGGCTCATAAAATGAATTACAGAATACTCAAGCTAGAAGAAACCTTAGAGATCATCTAGTCAGTACCCTGATTTTGTAGTTGAGGAAACTGATACCAGGGAGGCTAAGCAACTTACTGGAAGAGGCATAATTATCCCCAAGGTAATATATGTATAACATATTAATATTATATATACAGAGGCCCTCTGTAGATAATATTTTCAACCATAATTGTGAATGTAGAGGGGTAAGAACCAAGATGGCAGAGGAAAGGCAGGGACTTACCTGAGGATTCCCATATTTCTCCCCAAATAACTTTAAATTAACACCTCAAATTGCATTTTGGAGTGGCAGAACCCATTAAAGGAAGAGGTGGAACAGTTTGCAAACTCAAGACAACTTGAAGAGTCAACAGGAAAGGTTTGACAGTCAGGGATGAGGGTGGACCTCAGTCTGGAACGGGCCTTCCCAGGTTAGGTACTTTCAGAGTTCTGAGTCCACAGATAGTAAAGGAGTCTGGCAACTAGTCAGAGGGAGATTACTTGGGTTCCTTTGCTAGCACTGAATGCAGGACTCTGTTGCATTGCCTACCTGTGGGTCACACTCCTAGGTTACAGTCCCATGGTAAAGAGGAGCGCTAGTACAACAGAGCTTGAGGGTATAGGGAAATGGTGACCCTGTCATATTTCCAGGGCAAAAAATAGTATGTGTGGTCCCTTACTGACCAGAACACAGGCCAGGAGAATAGTAAACATGTCTCTCCTTAGATCATACCAACTTGGAAGCACTGAAAACTGAAAAAGACCCCTAGAACTAGCTCTGAAAACAGCTAAATAAAAAATCCCAGAAGCTTGACATAGTGTACTATATACCATGGGAGCAGAGACCAACTTTAACAATTTTGTTTTAAAAGTCAAAAATAGGCTGAGGAAATGAGCAAGAAATAGCAAAAATGATTCTGACCAGAATTGCGAATGTAATGGTGGGATATTCAAGTACTCACTGGAAAGAGGTCTTTCTTGGTTATGAATTTTGTTTTTTAAATATAGGGCCTTCAGTTTTCTCTTAAAGGGCAATAGCACCAAGACTGCCATATAGAATTAGGAAAGTTAATGAACACTGAACAAAGCCTTGTGGTTGTTGAAGAATTAGGAAAATAAAGGGGGAAAAGTATTTAAATAAATTCCCACTCATCTTAGGGCCTTGTATATGAAACTTACTGGTTCTATTTGTACATTTTGGATATATATTTTTGAGAGTGTGTGAGACTGTACATGTATGTATGTATGTCTGTGTATGTGAAAGGAAGAGAGAGAGAACATAAAGAAAGGGCACCAGAGTTTGGTCAAAGACTGAACAATACTCTGTTTTTCCTAGATGCTCTAAGAAATAGCTCCCTTACAAACAAAACCAATGAAATCAATATTAGAAGGGAAACAACAAACTGGGGAAATTTTTATAACAAATTTCTCTGATAAATGTCTCATTTTTCAAATATGTAAAGAACTAAATCAGATTTTTATAAGGATACAATTCATTCCCCAATTGATAAATGATCAAAGGATAGGAATAAGCAGTTTTCAGATGAATAAACCAAAGCTATCAATAATCAAATGAAAAAATGTTTTAAATCTCTCTTGATTAGAGAAAGGGAAATTAAAACAACTCTGAGGCAAATTAAAACCTCATACCTATCAAATTGGCCAATATGAGAGTAAAGAAAAATGATAAAGTTTGGAGGGGATGTGGCAAAATTGAGACACTAATACATTGCTGGTGGAGCTGTGAACTGATCAACTCATTCTGGAGGGCAATTTGGAACTATGCCTATTGGGCTATAAAACAGTGCATACCCTTTGATCCAGTAATATCACTACTAGGTTTGTATCCTTGAGAGAAAAAAAATGAAAAAGACCTACTTGTACAGAAATATTGATAGCTGCTTTTTTGTGGTGACAAAGAATTGGAAATTAAGGGGATGTCCATGAATTGAAGAATGGCTGAACAAATTGTGGTATATAATAGTGATGGAATACTATTATGCTGTAAGGAATAATGAATAGGATGATCTCAGAAACAGCTGGAAAGACCTATGGTGAACTGATGCAGAGTGAGATAAGCAGAACCAGGAAAACATTGTATATAGTAACAGCAATATTGTGGAACTATCAACTGTGATAGACTGAGCTATTATTGGCATTAAAAGGATCCAGGACAATACTGAAGGACTTAGGACAAAGAATGCTCTCCACCTCTAGAGAAAGAACTGTGGGAGTAAGAATGCAGCTGGAAGCAGATGATTTGTCACTTGTTTATTTGGGTGTGTGTTTTAGGGCTTTGGTTTTATAACATTATTCACTTACAAAAATGAACAATATGGAAATGTGTTTTGTGTGCTAATCAGATATAACCCAGATCATATCTCCTGCCCGCACTACAAGGGGGAAAGGAAGGGTGGGAGAGAGAGAACTTATATATATACATTATATATACTTACATATAACTTAGGAAAACTTATGTGGAAATTTGGGTGCGCGTATGCGCGCATGTGTGTATAAAGAAATAGCTACTCCTGAGGAAAATTTGAAGAGTCACTTACAGGTTGTGAAAGATATCCAAGGCTGTTGGTGAGTGCAGTATGTTCTATACTCTGGCACATTTACAGACACCTGTTGAATCCAGTTGAAGGTTTTTGTGAATATGCAAGGAAAGTAAGATCACACTCATTAGGCCAGAGATAACTCATTTTTCATTTACTATGTGCTTCTTAAAGTAATTAATAAATGACAAACATTAGATTTCTCAAAAATGGTCCTTATCCATGACATCACATCAGATTCCATTTATAGTCACAGCACATCAATATATATTATTCAGAAACTTGAACACAGAAATAAAAGCATTTGAAATAAACTATGTATTTCAATGGAGGGCTCAGGAGGCTGCACATCTCTTAATAAGAATTTAATCATCACTTGGGCTTTTTTTTTATACTTTCTTGCTTGTTACAACATTGAACAATCTGTAAGAATGCCAAAAAGAACTGGGAATGTTGGTTGAATCTTCATCAGCTAGCCTGCCAATTGGAAAGCTCACCTCAAGTGACATCTGCAAAGTAAAAGCAAAATTAATTAGAAACCCTCACTTCTGGAAGGTAGACAAACATGTCTTTTCTTATCTCGTCTCTCTGTCAACCATCTGCCTTCTGTATGTGTATGCAGGATGTAATGAATGGCAAGCTAAAACAAAAATGCAAAGGCTTTACTATGAAGAGACAAGTTAATTAGAAACTGTTTATTTTGTTAGGATATTTTAAGGGAAATTTATTAAGACTTGCTATGGAAAAGCAGTTACCATTGACCAAAAATAAATGATGAATGAGGGAAAAGGACTCTTATGAAACCTCATTCCTACATAGCTCAGAATTGCTGAAGTCTTTAATTAATTAAGCGATAATGTTATGCCCTTTTCCTATGATATCATCCTCAGAGTTTATAAAATTGTTGAGTTACTTTTTGAGACTTTGAGCAGGCCAAGTAAATCTTCAGGCCAGATAGAATAAAAACTTCCAGTTGATGGAGCCTAGAATATGAAGATTTCAGAGTTAAAAGAGCTCTCAGAAATACTCTTGTCCAATATGTACCTCCCAAAGAACTGTCCCTTCTCCCTCGAAATTCCTAGGAAGCAACCATCCAACTTTTCTGCAAAGACCTTAGTAAGGGCTCAGGGGCATCTTCCTGAGACTGACCATTTCCCTTTTGCACTGTTCAGTTTCTCCTTATATAACACCCAATTTTACTTTGCAACTTTTCTCCATTACTCTCAGTATTTCCCTATTAGCCAAACAGAAAAGTTCTTATCCCTCTTCCATTTGCTAGTACTTCTAGTGCTCCTGAGAACACCCCTGTGACATTCTCTGAAGCTAGTCTCTCCTACTGCACCCTGATAAATAAAATGTAGATAACTCGCTTTAGCCAGGAAATGGATTGTTCTCTTAAATGAAAAATTCTGGCTAGCCAGTAGTTACTATAGATATCACATATAATTTAGAGTTTTCAAACAACTAGAATGAACAGACTGAATATAATTCATTTTTTCCTTAATGATTCCAAAGGCATTTTAGTATCATTTTTATACCGTCTCTACAGAAAATACCCCATGACTAGTTCCATAGCTTCCTAAGCTCACAGATAGGCATTTCACCATTAGATTCAGTGTAATATGCTGGAAAAAATGTAAAGACAGAGACATAATGAAAAGATCACTGAACTTGGATTCAGGAAAGTCACAAGTACTAGTCCTGTCTGTCCAACTTACTAGCTATTATGACCTTGGACAAGTACATTCCCATCTCTTGGCCTCAGTTTCTTTACCTGTAAAGTAAGGATATTGTTACTTGATAATCTCTAACTAAGGCTCATTTCAATTTTAATATTCTGTGATTTCTGAAGTTTTAATTGTACCTAAGTTGTTCTCATTCAACTAATCATAGAGAACTTTCACCATTTTTTTGCTTAAAACTACCTCCAGAGCCTTGTCTCTCCCAGCCTTACTGCCCTTTTCCAATCTGATGAAGTGCCCTGATTCCAATCACCTATGCCACCTGGGTCCTTTGGCTACTTCATTTAACAGGGGTCTGTTCTGCACAAGGCATAGTGCCCAAATCCTGAATTGGAGATGTGGTCAGCTGCCTTCAGGAGAAGCAATGCTTCAGGTGACACTCAAACTCAGAGAAAAAGAAAACACACATGCCCAGGCACACTCACTTTGCTTACGTCTGGCCTTGAAAACCCAATTTTGCCACTGGAGAATTCAGTCCTTTTCTAAAGATGAGGGCACCATGTTGCAGCTGGAGCCATTTCCTCTTCATTTTTCAGCTCTCTTATCTGAAGCCTAGGTAGTATTTTTCTGACTCCTTTTCCTCAAGCCAGGAAATGTAGCTTGTTTATGAAATAACCATAGAAACAGTTCATGCTGTTTTCTCTGTGAATGTTCAGAGAACATTCTGTTTTACCTTTCTAATCTCGCATTTGTGAAAAAGCAAGTGAGTTTTTTTTAAAAAATAGTTGATATTTTTTCTCCTAACCTTATTGCCTAATTGAGATTCAGAGTTGGATTGTCAAATCTAAGTATTTCAACTCTTTCAGAGTGTGCTTTAGTTTGGGGTAAATTACATTATTGATTTAGTAATTTGGTTTTAATTAGTTGTATTCACTTAATTGTTTCTCCGTCTGTCATGACATTTAAAAAATAGGGTTGTGACAATTTATTTCACATTTGAGATTTTAGTAGGCTTTTGTTAGTAAAAAAAAAAAAGGTCATTACTTTTACATGGAAACTTTGGCTAGTTATTTTCATAAAAAACAAAACCAAAAAACATGTCTAGCCTGATTTTCACCCAGAGGTCTCTTTGGAGGATTCACCCTTTATACCAGGTAGTATATGTTGATAACTAGGATGGATCTGATGGTGCGCACTTACTTTGATCAGTCTTCTAAAAGTTGAAAAGGAATTTGTGGTAAAGGAACTAAAAATGTCCATTAAAATAAACTCCACTTGAGATTCTTCAAGTGTCAGATGCTCATTTCAAACAGTTAAAGGTTTTAGAATGATAATTACCATAATTGAATTCATACTCATTGTTTTTTAAATATTGAAACTTTTTCTATTATAAATGTGACAAGCATCAACAAATAATATTTCTATATACAAAGAATAATAGAAAAATAATTCTAAAACAGACTGTGAGTTTCTATTATATACATCTTTAGTACTGATACTACTGCTCTGCTTAGCTGTACCCCCTTCTGAACTTTCTTTTGCTTTCTTCTGTGTATTTTAAATGTTTCATTGACTTTTTTTCTCTTTTTTTGTTTTGGCCATCACCATAACTACCATTCTTCTTTTCTCTCTTCATTCTATCTATCTATCCATTCTATCTCCCTCCCCACAAAGCCCTCCCTTATAAAAAAATAAATATAGTGATGAAAATTAGAGCCATATCTTTTTTTTTTAATTAAACCCTTACCTTCCATCTTGGAGTCAATACTGGGTATTGGCTACAAGGCAGAAGAGTGTTAAGGGCTAGGCAATGGGGGTCAAGTGACTTGCCCAGGGTCACACAGCTGGGCAGTGTCTGAGGCCAGATTTGAACCTAGGACCTCCCATCTCTAGGCCTGGCTCTCAATCCACTGAGCCAACCAGCTTCCCATAGAGCCATATCTTGATCGTGACTACACATGCTAATCTCATCCTCTATCTTTAGATGAATCCATGACTTCTCTGCTAGTAGATAGGAAGCTGACTTCATCCTAATCATCAGTCTTCTTTAATCTGGACTGGTAATTGCACTGATTAGAGTTCTTATGTCTTTCACACACCTCTCTCCCATCCCCAATTACAGTACTGTAGTCATTGCTCTCCTGGTTCTGCTTACTTCTCTAACATCTGTTTAGATAAATCTTCCACATATTTCTGTCTCTCCTCCTTTCTTTCCCTTATATGGTGTGGTATGCCATAATTGGTTCAACTATTCCCCACATGATGGATACGCACTTCCTTTTCAGTTCTTTACTGAAAAGAAATGTGCTGCTACATTTATTTTTATGTCTATTGGTTCTCTCTGCCTTTGCCCTTTGGAGAGTATATGACTTGTAGAGGCATCACTGGGTTGAAGAAAATGCACAGTTTAATTACTGTTGGTACAGCAGTTCCAAATTGCTTCTCCTAGTGATTAAGCCACTGCATAGCTTCACACATAGTACATTAGTGGGACATTCCTCCTACAGCCCCTCTAACAACTGACATTTAGTCATCTTTGCTGATCTGATGAGTGTTAGGTAGAACCACTGGGTTGTTTAAATCCATATTTCTCTTCTTAGTGATTCAGCCTTTTCCCATATGGTTATTGATAGCTTTTCTTGTTTTTAGAATTATCTATTTGTAGCCTTTGCTCCTGTTCTTATATATTTATAACAGTTTTCTACATGACTTGGCCTTTATCAGAAAAATTTGTTATAAATATATTTTTCCTTTCAGTTAACTGTTTCCCTTTTAATTCTTTTTTCCCCTTCTAATTCTAACTGCATTGATTTTTTGGCAAAAACTTTACAATATTACATTATTTGAATTGTATTTTTATCTGTTGCTGTGATTATTCCTCCTTTCAACTTGAACCCCAAGAGGTCATGCCTGGGAGGGATTGTTCCAGTTAGCTCTGCACTCCATAGGTTCATCCTTATTTCTTATCACTTCATCTTCATTTTCACTAATACTGCTCAGCTAACACAGGCCTTGAGTCTACTGTACCCCTTTCCTCCTGTCCCCCTTCCATCTCCTTTTCTAAGAACTGTAATCAAATCACCAACACTACAATTATCTATGGAAATAGTGTGTTGATTGTTCTCTCTATTGTTCTAATCCCCTGAGGTTTTTAAGATCATAACTCCCCTTCTTGACCACAGTTCCCTGATCTTTGTTATTTCTGGGATGGTCACACTTTAGTATTCACATCTCCAGTATTTAGCATTGTGCTTTTGCACATAGTAAACACATATTCAGTGTTATTCATTCATTCATTCATTCATCCATTCATTCATTCTCTGGTGTTCTCTATCTCATTTGCTTAAGAATTCTTCCCCTATCCACTGTTGTGAAAGCTGTCATTGATATGACCCTTTATACTTGGATTATAAGATTTTAAACTATAGCAGATTCTAGAGATTATGAGATAAGACCTCTGTTACAGATGAGGGAAGAGATGTCTCTTCGCTTCCAGGATATAAGTCTGAGTCTTTTGGCCAGATCCATTTCCAGGTTCTTCTGTCTTATGGACTATCTTATATCCTTTGGCTTTTTCCCAACCACTGACACTGTTGCTTCTTGTCTGAAGGAAGACCAGTTTGTATCATTACAAAGTGCTTATTGGGCAATTCCTTGTGGGTACTTGAATAAAAAAGGGGACCTCTCACATAGGGTCCCGGACTAGAGCAATGCAAGCATAAACTGCAGAGCTACAACATAACTATCTGCAGATCCTTGAGATTCAAGGGCCAACACAGGTGGGTAGGCTGGTGAATGCACAAATTCAGAGTCAAGGCTTCATAAGATTAGAAAGCCAAAATTCAGAGAGTTTGGAGGAGTTGACGATTTGCTAGGCTCAACCTGATTTTCTAAAGCCTCAGGATTTTTACCACATGTGCCTGGGTTTCCCAAGCTGACAGAGTAGCACTACATAGGAAGGATTTGCTAAGCCTCCTGATTTTGCAATTCTCCTGGGCATGGAGAAGCAAAATCCTTTGTTTCGCCTAACATTCATCAGCTTTTTCTGGATTGCATTTAGGAAGTTATACATCACTAGCAATGATACCCAAATTACTTGCTAGTCTAAAAAGGCCATCAAAGAATCACATCTGAGAGTCAGAGGGTAGCCTCTAGTTTAAGTTGAACAAAAAAGAAGGCCTCACTATATTGTATTGTCCAAATGGTGGCCCAGGCTCTAGATCTCTCCAAAGAGGGGGAAACGATTGCCCATTGAGGCAGTCCATTTCACATAGGGTCAGCTCTAATGGCTAGGAAATGTTTTCTTGACATCTGGTCTAAATTTGTCTCTTTTCTGCTTCCACCCATCATTCCTGTTTCTGCAGTCTATGATCAAACAGAACAAGTTTAGTTTATCTTCCAATCAGCTTTTCAGAAACTTTAAGATAGCATGTCTCTGATTAATCTTTTTTCCTCTGGGTATGCTTAATTCTTGCCACTTATCCTCATATGTCACCAACCTGGTTGTCCTCTTCTGGAAACCATCTAACTTATCAACTCCTTTCTTAAACTATAGAGATCAAGACTGAACATAACTTACAAGATAAGGGAAGAACACAGAATTCTTCCTTCTTTTAGGAAACACTGTTTCTTTTTATTTTTTACTCTTTCAATATTTTATTTTTTAAGTTACATTAAAATTTTTTAACATTAAATTTTTTTGAGTTATAAATTCTTTCTCTCTCCTAACCATTTCTCTGTCCTGATATGGCAAGTAATTTGACATAACTCACACGTGCAGTTATACCAACCAAATTTCCATATATTAAGAATGAAAACACAGATCAGCCCCCCACATACAAATAAAGTAAAAACTGCATTCAGACTTCATCGATTCTTTTTCTGGAGTTGGATAGAATACTTCATCAGAAATCCTATGGGAATTTTCTTGGATCATTGTATTGCTGAGAATACCTAAGTGAGTCACAGTTGATCATCATACAATATTGTTATTACTGTGTACAGTATTCTTCTGGTTCTGCTGACTTATTTCGCATCAGTTTGAGAAAATATTTTCAGGTTTTTCTGAAAGCATCGCACTCATCATTTTTATAGCACTGTAGTATTCTTTCATAGGCATATACCACAATTTGTTCAGCCATTCCCCAATTGATGGGCATCTCCTCAATTTCTGATTCTTTGCTACCACAAAAGAGCTCTTCTAAACATTTTTGTACATATAGGTCCCCCCACCCAAACTTGGAATACAGACCTAATAGTGGTATTGCTGGTTCAAATGGTATGCACAGTCTTGTAGCTCTTTAGGTATAGTTCTAAATTACCCTCTATAATGGTTGGATCAGTTCACAACTCCACCAACAGTGCATTAGTGTCCCAGTTTTCCCATACCCCCTTCAACATTTGTTATTTTTCCCTTTCTGTCATATTAACTAATTTGATCATTGTGAGATGGTATCTCAGAGTTGTTTTAATTTTCATTTCTCTAGTCAGTACTGATTTAGAGCATTTTTCATTTGACTATAGGTACTTTTGATTTTTTCCCTAAGAAGTGCCTGCTCATATGTTTTGATCATTTATCAGTTGGGGAATGACTTGTAAATTTGACTCAGTTCTCTTTATATTTGCAAAATGAGAAATATATCAGAGTAACTTTGTTCATATTACTTCATGTCTATGGTACCTTTTAGCATAATGTAGTTTTCCCTTTTAATAAGGTCTATTTTTACTTCTGTTTTGTCTGAAATCATGATTGCTACCCCTGCCTTTTTTTAGTTTAAAGTTAGTATAGCCCATATAAGCTTTGGGGTTACCCCTCAAAGCTCCATTCTTCCTGGAAAGTTGCCCACCCTGAGCAACATCACTGTATCTCCCTTTGTGGTTATAGGAATATCCCTGAGGAATTGAGGAAAAGGAGTTCTAGTACTTTATAGCTCAAAAGCCCCTATTGGGCTACTTCCCAGCATTAATTCTGGTGATATCACTTATTCAACAAGACTTAAATAGCTTTTAAAATTAGATATTTACAATGGTGGTATAATTGATAGAAAACATTTCCCCCAAATATGTGACACGCTCCCATTAATACATACAGAAACCAAGAAGAAGTGAGCTCAGACTTAGAAAGGGCATTTGCCAAAGGTACATTCTTGGTACCTCGAAGGGCTCATCTCCCTTTTGTGGGGAGCACTCCTGAGATTGTCTTTAGGCATGATGGAGTTTTTTTCAGGACTCTTTCTAAAGCTTTGACTCTTCCTTTCTTCACTGCCTCTTATATGTTCTTGGCTCTGGATAGCAGACATTGCTACCAGGATTGTTGTTCTGGAGACCCTGCTAAGATATGTATTAAAAAGTCCAAATGCAAATAGTCAAATCTTGTTCTTTTATTTCCAATACTTGACAATACATGGATAGTCTTTCCCCTCCAGTCTCCACTGTTTATTCAGCCATAGATTTCCTGGTTTTGACACAAAAATGTGAAAACAAATTGTAAAATTGGATATGCTACTTATTTCAGTTCAATGTAGGAAACCATTATTAAGTATGTACTATGGGATAGTCATTGGTGAGACAAAGACAGAAATGAAGCAGCTCCTACCCTCAAGGGGCTTGTAGTCTAAGTGGATGTGTCCCAAATTCTGGAAAATAATGGCACTGAGAATTCTTTGACTCCCAAAGATTTTAGGATAGGATATACTCTTCAGAGTATTGTTTTTTGTAAAACTGCATCCTAAAACTTTGCCGCTTTATTATTAGCTTTTGCTTTTGCATTTTTAAAAGGAAACATCTATGGAAATTTTGCTCCAATGACTCCAATGCCATACATACTCATGTATGTATGGCAGAGTAGAGAGTGCTGTAGAAGGAGGGGCTGCTCTGGGTGAACATGGCGATTGTCCTTCATCTCTGAGAGCCACTTGAACTGTCTTTATTGTGAGGGAAACTTGGATGTAATTTTTTTAGATCTACTGATTGATTTTGACTGAACAGATATGCCCCAACAGACATCCAAACCAAGTTTATTCCCTCCACTTAAAAAAAGATTCATTTGGGAGTTATTCACACCAAGTCAGATATTCTTTAAAAGCTGTCCTTGCCCTCTGGAAGCTTATAGTTGTACAAGTTAACATCTCTTCATGAATGAAGGAGTAGGCTCATAGTGAAATCTTTCATGATGAAAGGCTCAATGAAAAATGGAGAGTGGCTTCTGTTTTGGGTCTTTGCTTGTGACTACATTCAATCTTTCAACCACCTAATAATTTGGGGGTTCTTGGACACCCTTACATAAAACTTCATTTAATGCATACTCCTCTTCCTTTTGCTCCTGGAATATCTGAGGCACTTAGGAGGGATCTCCCTAAAATTGGCTTGACTTCTGGAAGCCCTTAGTTAAACCTTTCATATATGTTTTCCCTTCCTCAAAGCACTTTCCTGTTTCAGAAATCATAGGCCTCTTTTCCTCTTTGTTATTCTGCTTTGTTATTCTATACATGTTCTGGTAATGATGGAAGAAAACTAGAAACAAAATGAGGAACTTTATTTATCAAGGGTATCTGCTTTATGGAGCAGAAATAAATTGAGGTGACTACTCAGGAAATCATCTGTTAAAGTAACTCCCAAATTAATGATAAACAAAATTGAGTTTTCATGAGGAGGCTTTTCTTCCAGCTGTACTCTGTGGTGAAATAGTGGTCAAAGAAAATTTCCCATTAATTTCTAATTTAGAATAATTTTCGAAAACAATTCCCAGTGCTGTCTGGAAATTTTCTTGACAATTTCCTGAATTTCCACAAAGGGTTCAAAGTGTAGCTGCATGTACATGTTTCCTCCCCCCCTCCCCCCAACAACACCTCACTGGGTGAATTCTGAGTGGGGGCATATTTTATGAGAAGTAGATAGACTAAACCTCCCTACCTGATTACAAATCAAGGCCCTGCTGGCTTGGTACCTTTCCAGAATTTCCCTTCACTGGAATTGTTGCTTTGGGTTAAGGCAGGGATTGTGCTCTAAGAAGGCCCTTAAAATGCAAATATGTCACCTAGGCAGACTAAAACAATTTGCATTTGGTGTAAATTAACTACTTGAATTTCCTGAAGGAAACAGGGCAATGTCTAAAACAAACCCTACCTGACATCTTAAATTTTAAATTAATAAGGATCTTAGGCACAGACTTGCATCCCACAGAATCAAGGGATTTCAGATTTTATGTGGTTCAACTCACACCGGGATAAGAATCCTCTCTCCTAGCTTCCTAAGTGGGAATCCAGTTTTGCTTAAGGACCACCCCTCCAGTAAGGGTGAGCCTACTACATTCAGAAGGAACCCATTCCACTTTTGTACAGCCTGGGCAGCACTACTGGTTATGAAGATTTTTTTTCTCCTATTGTTAACCTAAATATGCTACTCTGCAACTTCTCCACCTTCTACTAGTTGTCTCCTGAGGCCAAACCGAGCAAGTTTAGGGCCTCTTCTGCAAGACATCCCTCCAAATATACTTGAAGAAAGTAATAACATCCTTCTCCATACCCCATGTCTTCCCTTCTCTTGGCTTGCTATGCCCAGTTCCTTCAATGGTTCATCATAATCACATACTTATATTGTCTTCTCCAATAGGGTGTGAGCTCTTTGAGAACAAATCCTGTTTCATCATCTTTGCCTTGGTTTAATAGGGTTTAATAAATGCTTATTCATTGATTAGATAGCTTTTCATCAACCTGGCTACCTGCTTCAAGACTCCCATTATACAACCTCTACATATTAAAGGTCAAGAAGCAGCTACCCAATGGAGAAATGAATTGCCCAAGGTCACCTAGGCAGGACTCAAGCTAGGACTTGAGTCCAGATGCTCTGATTTGAAATCTAGCTAGGTCCAGTCCACCATGCTGCCTTTCCAAACTTGTTGAAATGATGTGCATGTTGTTGATTTGGAGAGAATGATGCTGGAAATAAATTGTTGGCTTGAAGGATATTTCAGAAGTCCTTACAATGAAGGCAAGAAACTAAAACCATGCCAGGTTACCTTTGTACTCTGGTATTTGGAGTTGGTCTGTAACATTATTGAGCACCCACAGTGTGGAGAATGCTGTATAAGGCATTTAATTAATTCTCTGTAAAATAGCCAAATTGCTTGAATCATCTCAAATTAATCCATTCTGTTCACTGTACCTGCTGTGCATGGCAGTTTTACCTATAATCTGCTCTGCTGTATGTGTGTGCCAGAAATAGAACTGAACTGAGAAAGGTACGTAGAGCCCTAAGTGTAATTTGACATTTATGCATTTGTAAAAATACAATGCTTCATGATTAGTGACCTACAGATCATCTACGTGCTTTCATAACTGTCTCTTCCCCACTTTGCCTTTGTACTCCATGGCTTTCTTCCCACCTGTAATCACTTTTAGCAAATGCTTTTCTGTTTGTTTCTTGGCTACTACTTCTGGGTAACTGATGAATTTGTAGTCATCTGAAAGTAGCCATCTGAAAAGAAGACTCTGACCACATTTTCCTCATCTATAAAATGGAGGTAATAATACTCACGTCTCCTACCCAGCTCATGAAATAGTTCTGATTCAAGTGCTTTGTAAACCATTAAATGGGAGTTATTATTAACACCAATTAAAATGTTCTCTCTTCTTCCCCTAAGCAGACACAAATCTATTAGTAAACTTTTTAACAAGTCTCTACTTTCATTCACAGCCCCCTCATATCCAAATCAGTTGCCAAGTGTTCTTGATTTTATTTACTTAACTTTTCTCCCATTTGTCCACTTTTCTTCATTCATACCATAACTACCCTCCCTAAATCAGGACCACATCACCTCTTAACTGAACTACTGCATTGACCTCCCGGTTGATTTTTTTGAATTCAGTCTTTCCCCTCTCTAATCAATGGCAGTAGATCTTCCTGAGGCACATATGTCTATGTTGTTCCTCTGTTCAAGGATTTTCACTGGCTCCTTGTTGCCCCTAAGATAAAGTACAAACTCATCATTTGGCATTTCAAACTCTTCGTGGTAGCTCCAGACTCCCTTTTGCAGGATAATCCTACATTATTCTCCTTGTTTCATCTCTTTCTTAGATGACTTTGCTCAGGCTGGTTCCTCTGCCTGGATTGCTCTCCTCTCTCACTTATGCCTAAGCTTAGACTCCCTACCTCCTCATCTCAAGAGCTACTTCTTTTGAAAGGACTCTCATAATTTCCCATTTGTGTGAGTCTCCCCACACCACTCCCAGCCGCAGTAGATGACTTCCTGGAGGCCAAGAACTGGATCATTTCTGTCTTTGTATCCCTGGGACTGAGTAAGCATTTAACCAACATATCTTGGGGGATTGCTTGGTTCAATGATTGAATGGTATAATTCTCTACCTTGGGGCTTAATTGGAGACTTGCTCTTTCCCTGGTCTTGGGAAGTCTCATGGCATAAGACAAAAACCCATACTGATGACATTTGCCCATCTATTCGACACTACAGATTTGAAGATTGGTTCTTGAAGAACCCACACTCATTAATTAAGATCTTGATTTTCACATCAAATGCTTTTGCCATGTTGGCTATTTGGGGTTTGGGCAGATAGAAAATGTAAATAATGCATGGCAGCTTCCCTTCCACATAAAATCTAGTAGTAAAAGGGACTTCCATAAGTAACACTTGTGTCTATTTACCCTTGTAATAGACTCCCAGACTACACCAGCTTTGAGTTGTCCTCAAATATATCATTTACAAGACCCAAATAATATATTTACTTTTGCTTTTTTCTTGTAAAAAAAGACATTGAATCAAACAACTAATAACCTGACAGTATACTTATAGGGTATACCTTCTCACAGGTATATCCTCCAAGCAATGGGGAAAGGCAGACATGTAGAGCAGAGGAGGCAAGACTTGTGGCTTCAGGCTGCTTACAGTTCCCCAAACTCCCAAGTGTAGCCAGATTAAAATGTAATTGGGAAATATTTAACAATCAAATACAAATGCAATTCAACATAGATAATATAAATCTGTAGTCTTCGGAGTTAATACATATCCTGTTGAGATCCATTGCTATTTTATAGTGACACCTCTGACTTGCAGAACAATGGTGACTGGCAAGCATGCACTGAAGAAATATACCTGACCAGGTCACACATGTACAGGACACCTACACACAGAGGGTGCATGTGTATGGCCAGACACCCGTCACTGTTCCTCTTGTGGGATTACTAATTGTAGTTCCTCCATTCTGTAGCTACTCTACCCTGGTATCTCCTGCATCTCTCCTTTCCTTCCCTCTGGGTGAGCTGTCTCTGCTGATCTCAGACTTCAACTATAGTAACAGAGTACTTGGGATAATGAAGCCAATCTCAATGGCAATATCCACTTTTATTATCATGCAAATGAACTTGGATGAAATAGATAGGGCTCTGATTCCTGCATTTATTATGCATATCTCCCAGGAGTGAAAAGCCTTCTGGTTTTCTTACTCGAATACAAAATAATACATGATAAATACATTGGGCCATGCCTTGTAAGATCTAAGGAGGAGGACTGGAAAGTTGCTATCCACTCTTTGAGGGTGAGGGGTGTTCATACTGGAGAAGGCTTCCTGCAGGAAGAAGCATTTGAACTGTGTGTTTAAGGATGGATGGGAATTCAACTGACTAAAATGGAGGAAGTTGTTCCAAACCCAGAGAATAGAGTAAGGAAAACCATGGAAACAGAAGGGCCTGGGACATTTTCAGAAGACAACAAATGGGCTAATTTGTGGCAAATGAAGAGGGACAGTATAGGGGATATGGATAGAAAAGGAATTGATGAGGGCTTTCCAGGGTAGAAAAAAGGAGTTTGAGATTTATTATGAAACAGTAGAGAACGTTTCAAGATTTTTGAGAAGAATCATGATACCACCAGAGCTATGCTTAAGGAAGATAAGTCTGATAGCCATAGAAAGGATAGATTATAAGCAAAAGGGAAAGAGCTGTGGGAAGGATATTGAATTAACCCTGGCAGATTCAAAGTAGGGCCTTCCTCAGTTTTGATAGTGAAAATAGAAAGGAGTGAACAGATCGAGAGAGTCAACAAGGGTAGAATGGGTAGAACTTGGAAAAAAGATTAGATAAACGAGGCAAGGGAGAGGAAAAGGTTAAATAAAGATAATGCCAAGTTTTCAAACATAGGGCACTGGGGGAGTTGTAGTGTGCTTACCCAAACAGTGGTAATTGAAGAAGAAAAGAAGATTCTATTTATTTTGAGACATGTTGTGTTTAAGGCTCTCTTAGGTCTGTCAATTAATATTCTATAGGTGAATAGTAATTTCAGTGTGAAACTTTCAAGAAAGCTGTGGGGTTATAGATAAAGATTTGGGAGTTGTCCACATAGAGGTGATTGCTGAAGCGATAGAAAAGGATAAGAGTGTAACCAAAGAAGGCTGGACCAAGAGATCATTTAGGGCTAATATTGTAAGGGATGCTAGAGAAGGAAATACAAACCACTCTGGTATCTTTGGCAAGAAAACCCCCAAAAGGGGTCTAAAAGAGTCAGACATGACTGAACAACTAGATGACAATAACAATACTAAGGGATGGAATAGTAGAATCTTATAATAATTATAGCTTTCTGGGTCTAGTGCTAGGAGAGACTTGGGAGGTCATCTAATCCTGTCATTTCACAGAGGAGAAAACCAAGGCCCAAAGAGATTAGATGACTGATATAGTGTGGTTTAGTGGACAAAGCATTCTGTTTGGAGTCAGGAAGACCAGGGTTCAAATCATTCTCAGACACGTATTAACTATGTGATCCATGAAATGAGGAAGTTGGACTCAATTTACAATATCCCTTTGAACTCTAGATAGAGGATCTTATGACTAGCTCAAGGATACACATAGATAGATAGTAAGTGGCAGAGTTGAAAATAAAAGCAAAGGCCTTTGACCATAATTGCAGTAGCCTTTCCCAGGTAACTGCTCTACCTTAATGGGTGAGAGATTTTAATGTTTTCTTTAAAGCATTTGTAAATTGATTGTATGATGACTATTGATTGCTATAATCTAACATCTTGCTTTTCACTTTTGAATTGTTTCTCCTTCAAATTCAAGAAAATTTGCCTCATGCTTAAAAAACCTCAGACATTTGATTTTTGAATTTCATGGATTTTTGCAAATGATTTCTTTAGTTCTACACAAATTTACCCCTGGTTAATATTTTTATATGTACACATGATTAACAATTTAACCTGAAGGCATAGCTCATCTCTTCACTGTCATAATAATAAACCTCATTGAATTCATATATACTGAAAGATGGAAGAAACAAAACCTCTTTTGTCCATGAATAAAGACATGTATCTTTGGGGTGCACTCTTTAGAGAAGGTTAAGGCTCTTCTATATTTAGCCAAGAGAAAAACTATATACTGACAATAACTTCTTTAAAATTTACTATTGTTAAGGTCCATTTGACTGAAGTAAATCCATTGATGATGTCAATGGGATGGATGGCACTATTTTTCCCTTTTCTAGTGCCATTATTATGCCATTCTCTCTTTCTACCTAAGGCATTAATATTTCATGTTGATTAAATTTTAACATCTAAATTGCTCTTTTATGTTATGTACAAATGCTAAACTTGAATCTTCCAGTCAGACCTTAACAACTTCAGTTTCCTCTAGGCTCCCAGAAAATCCATCAAGCAGAAGTGCCTCAGAATTGACAGATTTTCTCTCCCCTTTTCCCTTTCCTGATACCTAGGAGAGTGCTTTTGCCAAAGTAGACCTGAGACACACATAGGATCCTTTATATAGATCTGAAAGGCCTTTCAGAGACCATCTAGTACTAGTCTCTCATTTTACATATAGGATAAACTGAGTCCCAGGGAGGGGAAATAATTTTCCCAAGGTCTTGTAGATAAGAAGTGAAAAGAGTGACAATTCAAATCTAGGTCCTCTGATTATAAATTCAGCACTCTTTTCCATCATGTCATATTATTTGACTATTAAGTATATGCTCTAGCAAGTTGTGCCATGTTGGAAAATCTTTAAAGATAGCCCTGGCAACACACTTCATCTGTTTTCTGAGACCCAACCTAGCTACCCAAGGAGAGACATTGTTAGGAGGCTGACCCCTTGGTGATGATTTTTTGGGAGATGGCATGGAATTCTACGAAATAAGGAAAAAATGAGTGTCCTTCAGTCCTGTGTGGATCTCCTTGTGCCGCAGTGATAGTGGCATCGTGTTAGGAAGTAGATGGAGGGTCTAAAGAATGGAAGTTTTTTTTAACATTATTTTTTTTATTTGGTCAATTTCAAACATTATTCTTTGGTTACAAAAATCATTTTCTATTCCTCCCTCCCCTCCGCCACCCTTCCCATAGCCGACGCACAATTCCACAGGGTATTACATGTGTCCTTGATCAGAACCCATTTCTGTGTTGTTGGTATTTGCACTAGGATGTTTATTTAGAGTCTACAACCCCAACCATATCCCTTTGACCCATGTAATCAAGCAGTTGTTTTTCTTTGGTGTTTCTACTCCCAGTTTTTCCTCCAGATGTGAATAGTGTTCTTTCTCATAGATCCCTATGGGTTGTTTGGGAACACTACATTGCCACTAATGGAGACGTCCATTACATTCGATTGTGCCATAGTGCCAGTCTCTGTGTACAATGTTCTCCTGGCTCTTTCACTCTGCATCACTTCCTGGAGGTTGTTCCAGTCCCCATGGAATTCCTCCACTTTATTATTCCTTTGAGCATAATAGTATTCCATCACCAACATATACCACAATTTGTTCAGCCATTCCCCAATTGAAGGGCATCTCCTCATTTTCCAATTTTTGGCCACCACAAAGAGTGCAGCTAGGAATATTCTTGTACATGTATTTTTCCTTATTATTGAAGAATGGAAGTTTTTTGAGCATCACTAAATTTCACTTTGACTTGTGGTACTATAAAGGTGAGTTTCTTGTCTAATTACCAATGAGTGGGCATATTGTCAGATCATAGTAATCTTACCCTTATTACTAAAACAAAAACAGAAGAGAGAAAGAAGTTGCAGCTAAATGGAGGGATGGCTTGCAGGTAACTGCCTTGAAGAGGCCATAGTGAGAGTTAAGAAAATGCTTTATTTGGCATTTAAGGCCCTTTGTAGCTTAGCCTCATATTATCTTTCCATTCATCTTATACCTTATTCTATCACATATTCTCTTCAATCCAGTGACACTGGCCTTTTGGTTTTTCCATGAACAAAATACTCTTATTTCTTGGCTCCAGGTACTCTGGCTGTCCCCTAAGCCTGGAATGTTCTCTCTCCTCCACTCTGATTGTTGAGGTCCCCGATTTCCTTTAAAGCTCAACTAAAATTTCACCCCTACAGGAAGGTCTTTCCAAACTTCTCTTAATTCTAGTGCCTTCCCTTTTAAAATTATTTCCTATTTGTCCTGTGTATAACTTTGTTTATAGTTTGTTTGCATATTTTCTCCCCCATTAGATTTTCCCTCCTTTTGCATCTCCATCATTTTGTACAGTGCTTAGTACATAGTAGGAGCTTAGTAAATGTTTATTTATTGATTGTTTGATAGAGAAGTTTTTATCATATATTAAAAGACAACAGGAAGCATTATTTCATGGGCTACTTGATCATCATCTATTGCTTTGCTTATAGTAAGTATTCAAAAAAAAGATTGCCATGAAAATTGTCATAGTACTCACCCTGGTTGCTGAGCATGTAGAAAATTTGTACAAAGAACTTAAGAACATGTACAATTAATGCACATACACTTTGATACTTCTTGACTTTAATGTTGGAAAAATATGAGGATGGGAAGAAATCAATGGGGATCAAATATATCAGGGACCGAAGAGTTATAGGTAACACAGAAGCCCCATGATGCTATCTTATGAGCATTTTCTTTGAGAATAGAATTGGTAGGTACTGGAAATAGGAAGCATCAAATAACACCATAAAGGACTAAGTAGATTATATTTTAAAAGAGAAAGACTTGTTATTGATGTGGGGGTGATTCATGAGTCAGCTGTCTGTACAGTCAGACCATGGACTCATCCAGAACTATGATTAGAAATTAGTAAAACCAAGAAGAAATAATGATAATGAGAAAGCAATATGGCATACAATTGAAACCATTAAACTCTGTTTTACTTAAGTGATTTTATATTTTTTAAAATAGGAAGTAGATATCAAATTAGATCAAATTGCATGTACACACATATATGTGACAGGCAATACAAATGAACAGGTTGGGCACAAAGCTGAACAAAAGGAGAAAGCTAACTCAATTGCCTTTGGGAAATTGCAGAACTCCTTTGCTGACTCCAAGTTTCCCATGAAAGCAAAAGCCCATCTTTTTAATAATAACATTCTACCAGTATTGCTATATATCAGTAAGACATGAAATGTACCTTCCTCAGAAGAACTAAAAATGACTATCACTCAGGAAGCAATGGAGTGTATGAGCAGGCTGCAGCCTGAGAGACAATGGAACCTTCTGAGAAATAAGAAGAATAAAATGTATCACTGAAGATTTTTATCAAAGGAAATAAAAATGGGTTGGTCATATGACAAAAGTGCGTGATGTCAGGTGGACTTTCTTTCTTTCCTAATTTTTATTTTTAAATATTTTTCCATGTTTACATGATTCATTTTCTTTCCCTCCTCTCTCCCCTCTCCCTCCCAGAGCCAACAAGCAATTCCACTGGGTTGTACAAATGTTATCACTATTTCTGTATTATTCAGTTTTGCAATAGAGAAATCTTTTAAAGCCTAAACCCCAAATCACATGCCCATATATACATATGGTAAATGATGTCATATACTTTGCTTTTGCATTTCTACTCCCATAGTTCTTTCTCTCATTGTGGATAGCATTCTTTCCCTCAAGCCCTTCAGGAGTGTCTTGCCTTGTTGCATTGCTACTGGTAGCAAAGTTCATTACATTGAATTTTTCTACATTGTTTCACTTTCTGTGGACAATGTTCTCCTGGTTCTGCTTATTTCACTCAGCATCAGTTCATTGAGGTTCTTCTAGTTCACATGGAATTCCTCCAGATCATCATTCCTTTGAGCACAATAGTATTCCATCATCATCATAAACCACAATTATTTAGCCATTCCCCAATTGAAGGGCATCCCCTCATTTTTCAGTTTTGTGCCACCACAAAGAGCTCAGCTATGAATATTCTTGTACAAGTCTTTTTCCTTATTATCTCTTTGGAGTACAAACCCAGCAGTGCTATGGCTGGATCAAAGGGCAGACAGACTTTTAAAGCCCTTTGGGCATAGTTCCAAATTGCCTTCCAGAATGGCTGGATTAATTCACAACTCTACCAGGTGGACTTTCTGAGTCCACTGAGTCCTCATGTATGCTCTATAGACCATTTGTAGTAAACTTTTGGGAGGATATGGATAAAAATCGTGCAGGAGGAGTAACACTGATTGGTTTTTGATCTGCATAGGATTTTCCAAGTTGATATCACAGATCCATTTGAGTATTTCTAAATTTTCCTTTATTTTTTAAAATTTGAATTTGGCAGACTTTCCTAAATATTAATAAACATCAATAAATAAATCTCTCAGTGCATATATATGTATATATATATACATATAATCTCTCTCTCTATATCCTTATCTCTATCTACATTAATCTCCCTTTCTCTCTATCTCTATCTATCTATCTATCTATCTATCTATCTATCTATCTATCTATCTATCTATCTATCTATCTATCTTTATATAGAGAGAAGTGGAAAGGGAATGGGCATATGTATAATTACATTAATATTTGTATACATGTACTTATATATATGTATAAATAAATAAATAAATAAATATATATATATATATATATATATATACAATCACATATAAATAATTTGAGTTTCAAAGAACCTTCCTTTTAGGAATGGAGCTGAATCCCGGGGAGGAACATAAGGGTCATCACTGACACTCGGTATCATTTTTACATAATAATATGTCTGACTTTCCCATGGCATTAGTATTTCAAAATTATTGCAATTATCCTCTTTTGGAAGCTAGAATTGAGGTTTATTTGTCCATTAGTTAATGATTTGAAAACAACTAATTTCATTCAAAGAGCTTACCATTGAAAGTGAGTAATTTTGGTAATGGAAGAACTCATTTGTAATGTAAATATTTGTCACTATTACAAATTTAGATTTTCTTAAAGGACAATCTAGATTTTGACTTGAATATATTTATTGAGAACAAGTGGGAATTGTAAAATGCCCTCATTTATAAAGCCTAACTAAATTCAATTTGACAAGCATTTATTAAGCATCTGCTATGTGCACCTCAATTTTTTGAGGCCTGGGAATAGTTTTAAAAAAGGGTAATAATCCTTGTCCTCAAGAAGCTTATATTCTAATGGAGAAACTTACCCTTTTTCTTCTATATGAACTCCCTCACTAAACCTGGGCAGCTGATTTAGCAAACATGAATGCCTGGTAAATAATCCTTTAAAATGACCTATAGTCATTTCAAGAAATGGGTGAGGCCTGAGATGGAGAGAAGTGAAGTGGTTCAGCAATTATATTAATGGACACACACTCAGGATACTTTGAGTTCAAATAGACCTCAGACACTTCCTATTGTAAATCCTTGGGCAAATCACTAACCTCTTTCTGCATCAGTTTTCTCATTTGTAAAATAAGGATAATAATAGCTCCTACATCTTATATTGTGGGGATGAAATGTGATAAAAACATATAAAGCACTTTGCAAATCTTGAAATACTGTATAAATGCCAGCTGTTGTTGTCCATGATATCAGAGTTAAGATTTGAAGTCAGATCTCTGCTGACTTCATATCAGCACTGTCCTGTGAAGTTTATACTATACTACCCTTCATTTAAAAAAATTAATTTCATTGTCTCCCAATTACATGTTAAAACAATTTTTCAGCATTTAAAAAGAATTTTGAGTCTCAAGTTCTCTCCTTCCCCCATCCCCATCAGATGGTAAGCAATATCATATAGATATTACATGTGTAATCATATAAACATTTTTCCATATTAATCATTTTGTAAAAGGAAACTTGAACAAAAAATTAAGAAGGAAAGTGAAGAAAAAGCTCTGGATTCAGAATCTATCAGTTCTTTCTCTGGAAGTAGGTGACTTTTTTTTATCATGAGTCTATCGGGATAGCTTTGGATCATTGTGTTGCTGAGAATAGCTAACGTATTCACAGTTGTTCATGGTACACAATTCCTTTCACTATACAGTGTTCTCTTGGTTCTGCTCATTTCAGTCTGCTTCAGTTCATATATGTCTTTCCAGATTTTTCTCAGTTTCTGCTACTTGTCATGTCTTATAGCACCATGACATTCCATTACAGTCATATACTATAACTTACTCAGCCATTCCCTAATTGATGGGTATTCCCTCATTTTCCAGTTCTTTTTCCCCACAAACTGAGCTGCTTTCAATATTTTTGTACATATAGATCCTTTACTTCTTTGTTTTTTATCTTTTGGGGATACAAACCTACTAATGGTATTGTTGGGTCAAAAGAGTAAGTACTGTTTTATACTCCTTTGGGCATAGGTCCAAATTGCTCCACAGAATGGTCGAATTAGTTCACAACTTTCTGAAAAGTGCATTAGTGTCTCAATTTTAACACATCCACTACAAATTTTGTCATTTTCCTTTTCTGTCATAATAACCAATCTAATAGGTATGTAGTGGTTCCTCAGAATTGTTTTAATTTGCATTTCTCTACTTAATAGTGATTTAGAGCTTTTCTGCATGACTATAGAGAGCTTTAATTACTTTGACAATTGCCATTCATATTCTTTGACCATTTATCAATTGGGGAATGATTTGTATTCTTATACATTTGACTCATTTCTCTGTGTATTTGAGAAATGGGATTTTTATTAGAGAATCTTGTAAAAAATTTACATAATTATGATTACTGTGTATTAATCTCCATTCTATTTCTCCCTGTTTAGTTTCTGACCCCCCTCCCCCAATTTCCCCCCTTTTTATTAGCCTCACCCCACTTCTTTTATTCACCTGCCCTCCTACTTTCCTATAGGGTAAGATAGATTTCTATACCCAATCGATTGTGTATGTTCTTCCCTCTTTGAGCTATTTCCAGTGAGAATAAAGTTCATGGGTTTCCCTCCTAACCATCCCCATCTTCCCTTCCACTGTAAAAACTCTTTTATGCCTCTTTTATATGTGGTAATTTACCCCATTCTATTTTTCACTTCCCCATTATCCTAACATGTTCCTCTTTCTCATGCCTTAATTTTTTTAGATATCATTTCATCATATTTAACTGACATCCTTGCCCTCTGTCTATGTATACTCCTTCTAACTGCCCTAATAATGATAAAGTTCTTAGGAGTTATCATAGTCCCATGTAGATATGTAAACAGTTTAACCTCTCTGAATATCTTTTTATTTCTCTTCCTGTTTACTTTTTTTGCTTCTCTTTTGTATTGTATTGACAGTCAAACTTTCCATTCAGCTCTGACCTTTTTATCAGGAATACTTAAAAGGCATCTATTTCATTGAATGCCCATTCCCAGCCCATCATGCTAGCCCCCCCTCCCCAGGATTATACTTAATTTTGATTGGTAGATGATTCTTGGTTGCAGTCCTAGCTCCTTTGCCCTCTGAAATATAATATTCTAGGCCCTTTGATCTTTTAATGTAGAAGCTGTTAAATTTTGTTTTATCCTGACTCCATAGAATTTGAATTGTTTCTTTTTGACTGTTTGCAATGTTTTCTCCTTGACCTAGGAGTTTAGGAATTTGACTATAATATACCTTGGAAAAGGATAACTCTTTCAGAAGGTTATTGGTGGATTCTTTCAATTTCTTTTTTTTACCTTCTGGTTCTAGAACATCAGGGCAGTTTTCCTTGATTTCTTGAAAGGTGGTATCTGAGCCCTTTTTTTGATCATGGCTTTCAGGTAGTCCAATAATTCTTAGATTATTTCTCCTGGATTTATTTTCCAGGTTATTCTCTTGAGATATTTCCCAATTTCTTCTATTTTTTTTATTCTTTTGACTTAGTTTGCTAGTTTCTTCATGTCTCATGGTGTCATTAGCTTCCACTTGCCCAATTCTAATTTTGAAGACATGGTTTTCTTGAGTGAGCTTTTGTGTCTTCTTTTCCATTTAACCAACTCTACTTTGTAAAGCCTTCTTTTCCTCAGTGAAATTTTGTACCTCTTTTCCCACATGGCCAATTCAACTTTTTTTCAGGAATTCTTTTCTTCATACTGCTTTTATAATTTTGTCTATTCTGTTTTTTAAGATAATAATTTCTTCAGTGTTTTTTGTGCCCCCATTACCAAGCTTTTGACTCTTTTTTTCATAATTTTTTGGTAGTACTCATTTTTTTTCCCAAATTTTTCTTTTACATATCTTATTTGATTTTTAAAATTCTCTTTGAGCTCTTCCATTAATTCTTTTTGGGCTTGAGACTAGTTAATATTTTTCTTGGAGGCTTTGGATACAGCAGTATTGATTTTGTTGTCTTCTGATTTGGTTTCATTCTTCTCTGCCACCAAAATAGTTTTTTATTTTGGATTTCCTTTTTTGTTGTTTGCTCTTTTTTCTAGCTTCTTTCTTTCCTTTTAATTAAAAAAAAACCTGTTAACAATGGGCTCTGTAACTGTGGTGAAGAGAGTATTGTTTCAGGTTTTAGATTCTTTGTGCCTTCAGAACTAGTTCTGAGTGTCTGTCTGCTTTCATTTCTTCTGGCATGATAAGGAGAGGTGTGTTTAATACTCTCTCAGCTTCTATTTTGGTGTGTGAGTAACCACTAGCACACTTTCCCCCCTTGGAACTATGATCAGGGTCCCCTGGTCATTTGTGGCCTCAAATGGTGTGGTATGCTGATGCTCTTCCTCCATTTGACACCCTCTCTCAGGACTGCAACTTGATTCTTCGTGTGGGCAATTTGACAAGAGCCTTACCCTCAGAGTCAGCAAAGGGACCTCTGTATTCTCCCTGTGAGCTTCTGTACCCCCTTACCAGCTGTGGGTGAGAACTTCAGAAGGCTTTGCTGTTGATTCAGTTGTACCCAAGGCCCATTGCTGTGGTGGGGCCTATCTTGGCATGCTGCTTTGTGCTCTACTTCTACCATGGTTCATTAAATCTTTCAGCCTGGCCTTCTAAATTGATTTGGGCTGAAAAAAAACTATTTCATCCCATATTTTTGTGATTTATGCTGCTCCATAATTCATTTTGAGGGGTTATAGCTTTATTTGGAGGGCACCTTGGTAGAGAATAGGTAGGTCTGTGTACCTTCCATGCCATATTGGCTCCACCTAATCCACTAACCTGTATTCTTAACCAACAGGGTAACCAACATGTAGCTCTGGACATGAACTTATACATTGTGGAACAGGTGATAAAGGGTTGTCTTTGAAGTAAGGAGGAAATTGAGATCCAGTTTTCCATCTGATACACACTGGGTGTGGCACCATGGGCAAACCATTTAATCTCTTTAATCCTCACTTCCTTCATCTGTAAAATGGGAATAATCTTCCATGTCCTGCCTACTTCCCAGGGTATGGTCTAGTTAAAACTCTAAGGTTCTGTGGATCAGGACACTCAGAGCTTCTTAGAAGAGGGGAATGTTGTGCTCACAAAGCTAATTCAATTCAACAGACTGGATATTAATCACCTAAACTGTGTAGGAATTCTTCCAGGTGCTAGAAAAACCATGATGGAGATCAAAATAGTGCTTGCCTTTGAGTAGATTATAGTCTGCAAGACTTTTTAACCCAGTAGTTCAGTGACCTTGCTTTTTTAAGATTTTGATAACTGTATTTCATTTTAAATGGTTTCCTTTGTAATTCCATTTCTTTTATTTTATGCATTTAAAAACCTTATTCTGTGAAGGGCTCCATAGGTTTCATTGGTTTAGGACACAAAAATTGTTAAGAACCTTTGTCTAGAGAGGATAGAGGTAAAAGCCATTGTATCCAGAAATGAAAGGCAATGTTTCATAGAGGCTAGAGAGCTGACCTCAAAATCAAAAACCCTTGGGTTTGAATTCTATCTGTCAATCAGTATTTAGGAGCCTACTGAGTGCCAAATACTATGTTAAGTGCTGACTGACATTTGCAGTATGACTGGGCAAGCCATTAAATCTCCTAGGACACTAGGCAGCTCTATTAGATTATAAATTGCTGAGAGGGTGCCATTTTGCATTGGCAGAAGGAGTTTCCTTACCTGGAAGACCACTATAAAAATGAAGTCACAATTTCCTCCTCGATCTTCACTGGCAGAGGGAGTTGTTGCACTGAGGAAGTCCCTGCACGAATGTAAGCATAGGGCTAGACCATTGTTCTCTTTTCCCCAGTGCTGTGCTCTTTCATCTAAGCACAGTACAAAGTATTTAGTCAGTCATAACTACTTATAAAGAGAGTCTTCATGGATTGGGGGAGGAGGAGGGAAAGACAAGTAGTAGACTGGGGAGGAGGCCATGCTAACAAATAAATTTAGAATAAAGTAGTAATTAGTATTCTAAACATAGATATAAGCACCTTAAAATTGACCATACCCTGAGATCTCTGCAGAGCATCTTGGGAAGTAGGATGAGCTTGAATTAGAGCTTGTACCATTTGGGTCAGAGATGTGGCAGGTGATTGAAAGAAACAGTTATAAGAATATGAACACCTGAAACTAATTTGAAACTCAGCATTGAGAGTATACCACTTGAAAATGCATTTTAAATAATAGATGAACTAGATAATCTCACACCACCCAGTCTGTTTTACCAGGCAAATTATATGACTGGGAAATGCACCAATTCAATTTCTGTGTTTCCAAAATGGAACTTGTTTTAAAAAATTCTTGAAAAAATTTGTCTAGTGTTCCATGAGCATTAGGATTAATTGGTCAGGAGCTTAGATTCCCTAATAGTTAATAATTATTAATAATATTAATTCCATTAATAGAATGAAGCCAGTCAGCACTAGTTCTTTCTTTTTTTAAGAATATTTTTCCGTGGTTATATGTATGATTCATGACTTTTTCCCACCTCTCTTCCCTCCCCTCTGTAAAGATTAAAATTTAGGGGAGACTGAGGCAGGTAGAAATTAGTTTCTCTCTTCAAGGAGTATTATATTTTTATGAGGTTTATTAAAGATTAAGGATTAAGAAAAATACAGGATAAGAAACAACATGTGCCTAGGCCAGAGGCCTAGACAAGATAACCTCACATCATGGAAGAGACGCCTCTGCTCCAAAATGAAAGTCCAAAAAAGCGCAAAAGCTTTTGCAATCAAGTTAAATACCTTCTTGATCTCAGTCCACATGAGAATTCAAAGCATTCTGGGGAAATGGAGCAAGGACTTCTGGGGATTGAAGTCCAGAGTTCGAGTCTATTTTTTACACCTCATCCTGTACTGACAAGCAGCTCCATAGGTATCATTGTTCAAAACCTATTTCCATATTATTTATATTTGTATTAGAGGGATCTTTTAATATCAAAACCCCAATCATATCTCCATTGAACCATGTGATCAAGCAATTTATTTTCTTTTGTGTTTCTGCTTCCACAGTTCTTCTGGATGTGGATAACATTCTTTCTCATAAGTCCCTCAGAATTATCCTGGGTCATTGTATTGCAGCTAGTAAAGTTTATTACATTTGATTGTACCACAGTGTATCAGTCTCTGTGTATAATGTTCTCCTGGTTCTGCTCCTTTCATTTTGTATCAATTCCTGGAGATTGTTCCAGTCCCTGTGAAATTCCTCCACTGTATTTATTCCTTTGAGCACAATAGTATTCCATCACCAACAGATACCACAATTTGTTCAGCCATTCCCCAATTGATGGGCAGCCCCTCATTTTCCAGTTTTTGGCCACCACAAAAAGTGCAGCTATAAATTATTTTTGTACAAGTCTTTTCCCTTATTATCTCTTTGGGTACAAACCTAGTAGGGGCATGGCTGGATCAAAGGGCAGGCAGTCATGTAAAACCCTTTGGGTATAGTTCCAAATTGCCCTCCAGAATGGTTGGAAAAATTCACAACTCCACCAGCAATACATAAATGTACCAATTTTGCCACATCCCCTCCAACTTTTATCACTTTCTTTTGCTTCCATATTGGCCAGTCTGCTAGGTATGAGGTGGTACCGCAGAGTTGTTTTGATTTGCATCTCTCTAATCAGGAGGGATTTAGAACACTTTTTCATGTGCTTATTTATGGTTTTGATTTCTTGATGTGAAAACTGCCTATTTGTGTCCCTTGACCATTTGTCAATTGGGGAATGGCTTGATTTTTTGTAAATTTGACTTAGTTCCTTATATGTCTGGGAAATTAAACTTTTGTTAGAGAGTTTTGTTTTAAAATGTTTTCCCAGTTTATTAAGCACTAATTCTTATGCAAGCTATTCTAAAACAATATGTCATCTCAGAAGTAAGCTTTAAAAACTACTTTCTGGATCCACAAGTGCCCCAGTATTTTGCCAAGGTAGAAAATGTCTGTACCTTTATTGTGTAAGTTCCATCATTTTATTCTCTGTAATGAGATTATGGAGTACCAAAGTCAGTATTTTATACTTGCTACTTGAGGAGATTAAATAAAATGAGATCAGAAAATGTCTGTGTTTCTGAATGCTTAGAAGCAGGTCACTTCATTCTAGGAGCATCACAGCATTTTGGTAGCATCAAATTTCTCTGTCTCTTTTTCTCATGATGTGCCTCTTTCTTCATCATTCTCCCCAATTTTGAGATTGATATATTGGTGCTTTCTCACCAAGTGCCAAAAAGATAAGACAAGAAATGTATTTTCTGTTTTATTTGTATTTGTTGTCTTTTCATGATCTATATTCTGATTTTGAAAAAGTACAACAAGATACACTTCTATTATGTGCTCACATTTTTCCATCTGTTAATAATAATAGATGATAGTCTCTGATATATTTCTGCAGGTAATATTGTACAAATTTACAAATGAGGAAACAAAATTCAGACAAGTTAAGAGACTTGTCTATGATATCAGATCAAGTGATTGAATGTAATCAAGTGACTGAGGTAGGAATTTTTTCTAAACAAAGAGATGGTATTATTTAATTAATTAATTAATTAATTTTTTATTTTTTATTTTTTTAAAAACCCTTACCTTCCGTCTTGGAGTCAATACTGTGTATTGGCTACAAGGCAGAAGAGTGGTAAGGGCTAGGCAATGGGGGTCAAGTGACTTTCCCAGGGTCACACAGCTAGGAAGTGGCTGAGGCCGGATTTGAACCTAGGACCTCCCGTCTCTAGGTCTAGTTCTCAATCCACTGAGCTACCCAGCTGCCCCCTTATTTTATTTTTTAATATATTTTGCTTATTTTGTTAAAATTTTTTCACTTGCATGTAAACATTTTTTTAACATTTTTTAAAATTTGAGTTCCAAACTCTCCTTTCCTATGGTCTTTCCATTCCCACTTCAGAAGACATGCAAATTGATATTGATTATACATGTGAAGTCATGTAAAATATATTATATTAGCCATGTTGCAAAAGAAAACACATATCAGAAAGAAAAAGAAAGAAAAGTATGCTTAATTCTGCATCCAGAGTTCATCATTGCTCTCTTTGGATACAAAGGTAAGATTTGAATCCAGTTCTCTCCAGACTCCAAGCCCTACCTGATGCCTCCTCCAAGCTCCACAATCCAACCAAACATTTGCCATTGTTGTGAACATCACCTTGGTGTGTGATTGACTTTGGCTGTGAGTGGATATGGGTAAGGGCAATCCTAAAAGCAATGACAGTGATATGGCTGTGAGCTCTGTTGTCCCACTTTGGGGTGGTCTTGGCAGAAGTTGCACAGAATCATAGTCTCCTTCAGAAGTAGAAATCCACCAAATCCAGCTTGACACAAGGTCTTAACAGTTCTGCTTGAAGAAAGAATAGACACTCAGAATATCTCAAGGAGGCTGATTCTGGTTTGGCACATTTTTTATTGTTAGAGTGTTTTTCCTTTCATCGAATCTCAATTTCCTTCCCTAAGACTTCCACTCTTTTGTACCTAGTTGAAGCCAAATGATTCTGATCTGCCTGCCATACCTCTCAGCCTTTAAATCCTTGAAGAAAATTATCATGGTGCCCTCTGCCCTCAATTTACACACATTCTTGCCCCCAAGGACATGGATCTTCATAAAAAATACTTGGTGCTTATGTCTTCAAGATATCTGAGAGCCCAAGAAAAACTCCCACCTCATCACTAACAATGTTGATTATTTTTGAATCAACCTGCTAAGTGATAATTCACTTCTGGCATATTACTTGAGTTTGCTCTGAAATGCATGTGGTCTTATACTGATCCATGGCACTACCTCGATGGCATACTGAAATGTAGGGAAAATTGAGGCAGGCATCATTTTCTTTTAACTCCTCCAACTGTACCAGTTGTAACCTCTCATTTTACTTTTCACTGGGTGTCTGCCCACATTCCATCATCCTTCACCCTCTTTCTCACTGACATGCTGTGTAGTGCTCCCCACTATAGTGTCCTATTGAATTAAGCAGTGCTATATACTCTAAACATTTCTTGCTCCACTCCATCTTACCTGGGTCCCTCAGAGCACTGTGTTCTGCCAAAAAATCGACCCAAGGGCATTATAGTTAGTGTCAGATTTGATGGTAGCTTCAGCTGGGCTCTTCCAGATAACATTTGCATTTAAATCATTGTCTTAAATGGCTACACAATAATGTTGTCTTTTGGTTTTAGATAATAGTGCTCATCATTTTATGGAAAGCTCTCTTTATTCCTATGCTCTTTTGTATTTTTTAAACAGGAGTATTTGTTCTGTCTTCTCTAAAGCTTTTTCTAAAACTATGTAATCATATGATTTTTAAAATTAAATATGGTTAATTATGTTTATAGTTTTTCCAATATTGAACCAGATCTTCATTCCTGGTATAAATCCAGTCTCTCCATAGTGTATAATTTTTGTAATATGTTGTAGTCTCCTTGCTAATATCTTATTTAGAATTTTTGCATCAATATTCATTAGAGGCATTGATCTATAATTTTATTTCAGTGATGTGATTGTTCCTGACTTAGGTATCAAGACAGTATTTGTATCATAAAAGGAATTTAATAGAATTCTTTCCATCCCTATTTTTTTCTGTAAAGTTTACATAATATTGGAATTAGTTGTTCTTTAAATAGTTTTTGAATTCACTTATAAATCCATCCAGTCTTGTGTTTTCTCTCACTCTGTGATATTTCATTTATAGCTAGTTCAATTATTTTTCTCAGATATGGTTCTTTAAGTGCCATATTTCCTGTAATATTGATCTGAATAATTTATATATTGGTAAATATTCAGCTACTTAATTTAGAGTGTTAGCTTTATTGGCATGTAGTTGGGTGAAATAATTCCTGATAATTTTTTTACTTCTTTATTCATTGTGAATTCACTTTTTTGTTTTTTTTATCTAATTTTAGCTTATTGTCTTCCCTGCCCCCAGAAAACAACTATTTTTATTTATAATTTTTTTTTGCTTTCAATTTTGTTAATCTCTCCTTTGCTTTTCAAGATTTCTAGTTGAATGTTTAGTTAGAGGTTTTTCATTTATTTGTTTTCTATTCTTGTTGTTACTGAATGAGCAGTTTATTGGTCTGCTCTTTTTTTGATGAAATAATTTAGAGTTATAAATTTTCCACAAAATACTACTTTGGCTTCATTCCACAAATTTAATCGCATTTTCTTATTGTTATCATCATTAATGATATTTATCATTTCTGTGATTTGTTCTTTGACTCATTTTTAACTGTTGTTTCAAAGTACCATTAAGTAATATAATTTTGTTGCATTATGGTTAGTAATGGATACATTTGATATTTCTTCTTTCTACATTATTTTGTGAGGTTTTTGTTTCTTAATATATTATCAGTTTGTGGTGGTTACCATGCAAAATGGAGAAGTAGGTATATTCCTTTTTATTGGCATTAAATGTTCTTCAGAATTGTCATATCTGTCTTTTCTAAAATTCTATTCAGGTTCTTTATTTCTTTTTTTTTTTAGTTAGATCTGTCTGGGTTTGAGAGGGGGAAATTGATGTCCTCCAACAATTAGAGCTTCACTGCTTGTTTCTCCATATAACTCTTTCAATTTTCCCTTTATGAATTTATGCCATTTAGTGTATATTTTAGTATTTTAGCATAGTGGAGCATTGATATTGATTCATTGCCTATGGTACCTTTTAAAGAAAATATAGTTTTCCCATTTGTTTCTTTTAATTAGGTCTCTTTTTGCTGTTGCCTCGTCTGAAATCATGGCTGCTGTCCCTATCTTTTTTCATTTCACTTGTAACATGCTATGTAAAATCTCCTCTAGCCTTGTGTGTAGCTTTCTGTTTGAAGTATATTTCTTAGAGACAACATATTGTTTGAATTCTGATTTCTATTCCATACTGCTCTTCTATTATATGGGTTGGTTCATATCATTTACATTTATGCTTCTCTTGGCTAGTTGTCTGTTTCTCTCCATTCCTATTCTCTTATATATTATCTTCTTCCGTTTCCCCTGCTGCCTCTTTAAGAATTTTACTTCCAAGTTCCCTTTCTGTTAACGTACCTTCCTTCTCATCACCTTTCCTTTCTCTTTCACCTCGTTGCTTCTTGTTTCCCTTTTGGAAAAATACATCTTTTACCCAACTTTGCATGTATGTATTTTTTCTTTTCTTTCATCAGTTCAGATGAATGTGAGGTTCAAGTTTCACCTGTTCTTCCTATTCCTTTCTTCTTGTTATATAGACCACTACTTGTATACTTCATGTGAGATAATTTCTCCTTTTCTTCTTCTCCCCTCCTCAATACATTCCTAACCCTTAAATTTTCATGAAAACCCAACATAATCACTCTCAAATCTCTATCTAATTAGATTCCCTTTAAGATTTCCAGTGATGGGGGCAGCTGGGTGGTTCAGTGGGTTGAGAGCCAGGCCTAGAAATGGGAGGTCCTAGGTTTAAATTTGGCCTAAGACACTTCCTAGCTGTGCGACCTTGGGCATATCACTTAGCCCCCATTTTTTGGCCCTTACCCCTCTTCTACCTTAGAAAAAATACACAGCACTGATTTTAAGATAGAAGGTAAAGGTTAAAAAAAGATTTCCAGTGACAATAGGGTTCTGAGGTGCTACATGTATCATTTCCTCATTTAAGAATGTAAACATGGCAAAGTTGGCACATGAATGAACTGCTGGTGGAGTTGTGAATTGATCCAACCATTCTGGAAGACAATTTGGAACTATGCTCAAAGGGCACTAAAAGACTATCTTCCCTTTGATCCAGCTATAGCACTGCTGGGTTTTACCCCAAAGAAATAATAAGGAAAAAGACCTGTACAAAAATATTCATAGCTGCACTCTTTGTGGTGGTGAAAAATTAGAAAATGAGGGGTTGCCCTTTGATTGGGGAATGACTAAACAAATTGTGGTATATGTTGGTGATGGAACACTATTGTGCTCAAAGGAATAATGAACTGGAGGAATTCCATGTGAACTGGAGTGATCTCCAGGAATTGATGCAGAGTGAAAGGAGCAGAACCAGGAGAACATTATTCACAGAGACTATTACACTGTGGTACAATCAAAATGTAATGGACTTCTCCATTAGTGGCAATGCAGTGATCCTGAACAACTTGGAGGGATTGACAAGGAAGAACACTATCCACATTCAGAGGAAAAACTGTGGGAGTAGAAACACAGAAGAAAAACAACTGCTTGATTACATGGGTTGAGGGGGATATGATTGGGGATGTTGACTTTAAATGATCATCCTAGTGCAAACATCAACAACATGGAAATAGGTTTTGATCAAGGACTCAAGTAAAACCTAGTGGAATTGAGCATAGCATTTGCTATTGGAAGGGGTGGGGGGAGGGGAGAGAAAGAATATGATTCTTGTAACCGAGAAAAAATGTCCTAAATTCACTAAATAAAATTTTCAAAAAAAGGATGTAAACAGTTTAAACTTATTTCATCCTTTATAATTGTTCTCTCCTGTTTGCCTTTTTATATTTCTCTTGACTTCTTTGCATATCAAAATATTTTGTAGCTTTGGTCTTTCCATCCGTAATGTTTGGAAATCCTCTATTTCATTGAAAATCCATTTCCCTTAATTAAAAAAATCAATTTCCCCACTCCATTGGATTATATTCAGTTTTGGAGGGGATACTTTATTCTTGTTTGTAAATTTAGATCATTTGTCTTTTTAGAATACTGTATCTCAAACTCTCTGATCTTTTATAGTCGTGGTTGATAAATCTTGAATAATTCTGATTCGGGTTCTTCATGTACTTGAATTCTTTCTTTTTGGTTGTTTGCAATATTTTTTCAGGGTGTTCTGGATTTTGGCTATAATATTCCTGAGAGTTTTCGTTTTGGGATTTCTTTCAGGAGGTAACCTTTTTTCAGTTTCTATTTTGTCTTCTGGTTCTAAGATATCTGGTCAATTTTCTTTTGTAATATGATTTTAGGTACTGAAATGATTCTTAAACTTTATGTCCTCAATCTCTATTCTAGAACAGTTGTTTTTTGTTTTCCAGGTCATGTTTTTGCTATGACATACTTCAGATTTCCTTTTATTTTTTTCAGTCTTTTAACTTTGCTTTACTATTTCTTAATGGCTTGTGGAGACATTAGCTCTTGTTTGATCTGTTCTTATTTTTAGAGAATTATTTTCTTGGGTAATATTTTGTACATTTTATTCTAAGCTTTTCTTATATTTTTTCCATAGCTCTTATTTATTTTCTCAGTTTCCCTCTACTATTCTCATTTGCTTTTTAAAAATCATTTAGGCTTTTTAAAAGTTCTTCTTTTAATTCTCCCTGGAATTCTAGTTGACTTATTCAAGCTATATTTTTATAAGTTTCTTTTAAATATTTCTAAATCATTCTCTTCTTCTGGGTTTGCATCTTGAACTAATCTTTCATTATAGTAGTTCTATGGTGGGATTATATTTTGTTTGTTTGCTCTTTCTTTCAGTCTGCTTTGTAACATTAGACTTTGCGTTATTGCTGGGTTCTGCTCACTTCTGGGAGGGGATATCTGTCCTGAGTTTCTATTTTCTTATATTTTTCTGCTCTTTTCATAGATAAGATTCAACACTTAACAAACTTTCATTGCTCCCAAAGTGATATTACCCAGGATGAAATTTGCTCACTGCCCTCCTGGGCTGAATTGTACAAGTTCTTGACCCAAATTTGGACCTGTCAGCTTGTCTGTGGTTGGGAGTTTAAGTAAACTATTATTGGACTTAGCCAGAAATTAGTCAGAAATCTTTGCAGGTTCAGAGTGCAGTCTGAATTGCTGGCTTCCCTTTGGTATGGGACTCCTGCCCTGGTTACTCCTCTGAAGCATTCTTTCAACCTAGGCTGGAGCCTAGAACTCAGTGTTTGTTCTCTTCCTGAATTTGTCCTTGATCGGTATATGCCTAGGAGTCAATGGCAACTGCTCTACTCCATCACTTTTATATATAGATCCCAGCTTCAGTTTGACCTGAAAATGAGTAGTGGACAATAAAACTGCCAAGTGGCATCTGCTTTTGCACCCTGTGGTACACAGATCCCTTGGGATATCTTCTACCTGCATTTCTGCCCAAGTGCCCAGCCTTGGCCCTGGATACTGAAATGCTTAGCATGTAGTATGATCTAGGCTAGATCCCATTCTCAGCATCCTTAGATCTCTCTGTCTCATGGTCTGGGAAAATAACTCACAGTGATTTTTTTAATGGATTTCTTGATCAAAATTTGTCCTAATGTGTTTTCTGGGCTTTTGTGGAGGAGGTTATGCTGGGAAGCTGGACTGTACTTATTTTTACTACTCTGCCATCTTGATTTTACCTTCTGTCTAAATTGTGACTTAAAGATCATTGTATGGAGAGACCATTTCCCAGATCTCTAAAATCCTATCTCCTAAATGACTTCCTACTGAACCTTGGCAGAAAGCTGACTCTGTCCACTTGTTTCAAATACAGCACTAAATGCCTGACATTTTAGATGTAGATTCTTCCAGGTGAATGTAGCCCATTATTTTACCTACACTAGCTAGATCACACTTCCATTAGTATCAGCTGCTGTTCTTTTGGTATTCTTCTTAAAAGTAAAGTGGACCTCATTTGGGACTTGTTTGATAATACTTTGTTGAGTATAGAATTCATCTACTTCTTTATGTAATCTGTAGCAGATTTGACCTTAAGGAATACAATTTTCAAGTGAAAAGTATACTTTTTAAATTGTAAATTACATTTGCTAATGGGAACTTGAGCCTAATAGGAAAAAATGAATCTGTGTATGTTACTGTACTTAGACTTACTTACAGTGATTATTTTAAATGCTTTTATGGGTCTTTACATTTATATTAGTTTAGCCTGTGCAAAATGGACATGGCTTACATATTATTCAAAGTATTAAAATTAGAATCCCTGTAGATGATGTTGATTAACCAATTAATGGGTCAGCAAAAAGTGATGTGGCAGTAAACTCAGGTAAAATAAGCATGCTAATATCACCCCAGTTTGTTACACTTAACTTGTAATTCAAAGCTTTAGGCTGCAACCATGATAGACTATCTCTGTGTGGAATTGGTAAAGCAAGAAGCCTCTAACCCAAGAGCTAGAAGATTCCATTGAATTCAGTTCCATCACTGAACAAAGGATAAAACACTCATGCAGAAAGGAGAAGCTGCTTTTGTAGAGTCAACAAAGTAGTAAAGTATACAAGTTCCAATTCACTTCTACCAGTTGTAGAGCCAGTGCCCTTGTCATTTTAGCCACTAAACATTCCTTTAGTTTCTTTTTCAAAGGAATGAATGGATATAAAAAAGAAAACAAAATAAAAAGTATTTCCCACAGGTGGACCTATGTATACATTTTCTGTTCTCCCTTTTATGAATATATTAATATTGTCCACAATTCCATTAGGTTAAAGAAATGATCTTGGATGCCATCACTCTAGTCCTTTGTGCTTTAAACTTAAAGTATAAACAAAGACTTCTTCAAATCAAGAGTTTAAAGAAGGAGATAAAGGAAGGAATTTGTTTCTATAGCTACTATTGGAACAGTTTTTGAAACTTCTTGACCTTCCTCCTTCTAAATGCTTGGTCTAGAAATTTCCAGGGGTGGAGCCAAGATGGCAGAGTAAAGCATAGAAGCTCAAGGTCACCATTAGAATCTCCTCCAAACAATGTTAAAATGATGACATTAAACAGATATAGGAGTGAAAGAACCAAGAAGGATACGGCCTGAAACAACTTTCAAGAAAAGAAAGACCTAAAAGGTAGGCAGAGAACATCTGGGGCATTGAGAGGGGAGCACAATCAGCAAGAGGCTGTAGCAGGGAGTAAAAAGCAAGCCAAGAGCAAGCCACATCCCTCTACCCTACATCTTCTGGTTCAGGTTCAGAACCTGAGGCCAAGCCAATATTGAGATCCTGAGACCCTGCCTAGGCAAAAAGAGGTCCAGGTCAATGCACACCCCTCGAGGTTTCAAACCTATCATGAAGTCTAGAATCCTAGCCCAGGTAAGTCTGTGCTGAAGTGGGCTGAACTGTGTGAGCCCAGAGTGAAGCCAGGAGCCCCAGTCTGGGCCTGTGTTGAGGACATATATCCCAGTTTGAGGTAGTTGGTTGACCCAACTGGTGTCCAGACCTTTCTGCCAGGGGCTCAGGGCAGAGCTCCAGGACAGGGCAATCAACTGTGTGCCCAATTGGATCAAGTACACATTGAGACCAAAAACTTGTGCCTAAACCTGGGGCTAGAATTTGAGTAGTCTCTGACTTGATCAAGCTCAGAGTGAGATCAAAACTTTATAGCAGTGGTAGGAGGCTCTCAGAGATTCTAGTCCTCAGGTCATCATCATATCATATTGGAAGAACTGAAACTGGCAGAAATCCAGAAAAAAGCTAAGGGTAGCATCATGGAAAGCCTAAAGTTGAAGAGGGTATCATAACCTCCCAGAAAACAGAGCCTACCTATAAACAGTTTGGAAAAATGAGCAAACCCCCAAAAGCACCTAACTAAAGAATTTTTATAGAGGCAACAAGCAAGGTACAGACACAGAAGGGGACAGTGAAAGCAAAGCAAACACATACAAAGTCCAAAAGAAAACTATGGATTGGACACAGATTCTGGAAGAACTCAAAAAAGATTTCAAAAACCAATTAAGAAAGGCAGTGGAAAAGTGGGGAAGAGAAATGGAAGAAATGAAAAGGGAGGTCCAAAAGCTGATGGAGGAAAATCAGGCCTTAAAAATCAGAAATGAGCAACTAGAAAGTAATAATTTCATAATTGTTTGGTCTAGTTCACTGTTCAGCCAGACAAACATTTATTAATCACTTACTGTGTTCCCAAGGGCACCTAGGTGATGCAGTGGATAGGGTGCCAGGACTGAAGTCAGAAAAATCTGAGATCAAATCTGTCCCCAGATACTTTGTAATTGTGTGACTCTGGACAAGCCACTTAACCTTTTTATCTCAGCTTCTTCATCTTCATAATGAACTGGAGAAGGAAATGCCAAACCACTCCAGTATCTTTACCAAGAAAACCCCAGAAGGGTTCAGGAAAAGTGGGACAGAGATAAAAACAATTAAAATACAACAAATTGTCCCCATGCTTTGGGGATACAAAGACAAAGTGAAAGCTATTGGCTTGAGGGATGACTAGCTGGATGAGCCTGAGAAAGAAGTCTCTGCCTTAGTCCAGGGTTTAGTCTTATATTCCTTTTCCTGATTGAGACAGTTTGAACATGCCTATCTTAACATATTATATATACATATGTGTACATACACATAGATAAGCGGGTATCTATGTGTATGTATGTATTATGGTGAACCTTAACTACTATTTGCTCATATGTTTCAAGATTAATTCTTGAAAATTGTTCCAAGCCTTGGGAACCAGGTCTTATTTAGAGGCATCAGCTATATTTCCCCGTTTTTTATTTGTGTGTGTGTGTGTGTGTGTGTGTGAGAGAGAGAGAGAGAGAGAGAGAGAGAGAGAGTGCATGAAGATAGATACATAATTCCACTAGATTAGCAATCTCACCATTATGGATGTTCCCTCCAGAGATGTACATCATCACCTGTGAAGAGCCCTGGGGAACATTTGATCCTATCCTTACATCCTACATCTTTCAGAATGATCAATACATCTTCTTTTTTGATTCTAGATTTTCCTGATGACATTTTTTGTTTTTTCAAGACTTTTCCCCCTTGCATGAAAACTGCCTCTTTACAAGTGACCCCTGAAAGCATTAAAAGCTATGCCATTTAAAACTGCTGGGAAAATTGGAAGGAAAACTGCTGGGAAAATTGGAAGGCAGTGTGGGAGAGATTAGGTTTGGTTCAACACCTCACACCCTACAGCAAGATAAACTCAGAATGGGTGAATGACTTGAATATAAAGAATGAAACTATAAGTAAATTAGGCGACCACAGAATAGTACACATGTCAGACCTTTGGGAAGGGAAAGACTTTAAAACCAAACAAGACTTAGAAAGAGTCACAAAATGTAAAATCAATAATTTTGACTATATCAAATTAAAAAGCTTTTGTACAAACAAAACCAAATGAAACTAAAATCAGAAGGGAAGCAACAAATTGGGAAACAATCTTCATAACACAAACCTCTGACAAAGGTCTAATTACTCAAATTTATAAAGAGCTAAACCAATTGTACAAAAAAATCAAGCCCTTCTCCAATTGCTAAATGGGCAAGGGACGTGAATAGGCAGTTTTAAGACAAAGAAATCAAAACTATTAATATATACATGAAAGAGTGTTCTAAATATCTTATAATCAGAGAGATGCAAATCAAAACAACTCTGAGGTATCACCTCACACCTAGCAGGTTGGCTAACATGACAGCAAAGGAAAGTAGTGAATGCTGGAGGGGATGTGGCAAAGTTGGGACATTAATGCATTGCTGGTGGAGTTGTGAATTGATCCAACCATTCTGGAGGGCAATTTGGAACTATGCCAAAGGGTGATAAAGGACTGTTTACCCTTTGATCCAGTCATAGCACTGCTGGGTTTGTACCCCAAAGAGATAATAAGGAATAAGACTTGTACAAAAATATTCATAGCTGCGCTCTTTGTGGTGGCCAAAAATTGGAAAATGAGGAGATGCCTTTCAATTGGGGAATGGCTGAACAAATTGTGGTATATGTTGGTGATGGAATACTATTATGCTCAAAGGAATAGTAAAGTGGAGGAATTCCATGGAGACTGGAACAACCTCCAGGAAGTGATGCAGAGCGAAAGGAGCAGAAGCAGGAGAACATCGTACACAGAGACTAATACACTGTGGTATAATCGAACGTAATGGACGTCTCCATTAGTGGCAATGCAGTGATCCTGAACTATCTGCAGGGATCTGGGAGAAAAAACACTATCCACAAGCAGAGGACAAACTGTGGGAGTAAAAACACCGAGGAAAAGCAACTGCATGACTACAGGGGTTGGGGAGATATGACTAAGGAGAGACTCTAAATGAATGCTCTAATGCAAATACCAACAACATGGAAATGGGTTTGAATCAAGGACACATGTGATACCCGGTAGAATCGCGCATTGGCTATGGGACAGGTGGTGGGAAGGGGGGGGGAGGAAAAGAAAATGATCTTTGTCTCCAATGAATATTGTTTTGAAATAACCAAATAAAATATTGTTTAAAAAAAAGCTATGCCATTTCTTTGACAGACTGTTGCCAGCTGGTCAATAGAGTGGGGACATGGCTGTCCACCACCATACCTGTGAGTGGGCCTTCATTAATAAGGCTCTTTATGTTTTTAGCCATTTCATATAGACATAGACATTTGGGACTGACATGACTCTAATGAATAATGGACAAGCCATTTTTTTCATGCTAATATCATCTCAGTGAGTCAGCTTCCCAATCAGCTAGACAAGGATGACTTTAACAAGCCATTACAGGTCATCCCCCCACCCCCCGGGGGGCCTCTACTTTTTCTCTCTATTCTTTACTCCATTCTGATTGTTTTCTCCAGGAACATGAACTGTATCTATGGCCCCTGCTCCACAGTATCTTTCTTGGAGACCACACTCAGGTCTGGAACATTCTGAAAAATTCAGCCGGGGGTGGGGGGGTGGGTGGGCGGTAGCTCTGGTCCCTCCTACCAGGCTGGAAGAGATTTGAGAACAGGTACCCAGCAGTCTGGAGATATGTCTCTCACAGTCAACCCTGCTAAGTTTGGAGTGTCTCATCACCATAGAACTGACAACCTGTTGATTAAGTGATGGCATTTTTTTCCTTTGCAAGTCATTTCAATCCCCTGATAATCTTCCATTTCCCTAAATGTACAGTGAGGGTGCTAGTCCTCTTGGTGTGTCCTCTCTGTCCTCAAATATTCTGAAAGCAATTTCTCTGCTGTCTCCTGTGGCCTCTTCACTTCCTACCTTGTACCAGAATTATTTGTATACATTTTCTTTCCCCCTGTAGATTTTAAGTATTTAAAAAATAACATTGATATTTTATTTTTATGTCCCATTCATTTCTCACTGCATCCTTCATCCACACCCTCTCAGAGAATCATCTCTTATAATAAGGAATTTAAAGAGGAAGAATAAAATAAGTTCAGCAAAACTAAGCAACACATAGGTAAAAAAACCTCAGGCATTAAATGCAATATTTCACACCCCTGGCTCCCCACCTCTGCAAAGAATCAAGGAGATATGTTCTTTCTTATTTCTGATTGGGGCCAAACTGGGTCATTATTAAAGTCAGGTAGGTAGCAAAGAACTGGAGTTCTGAATATGTAGCTAAAAAGACCTGAGTTCATGTAACACTAGCTCTGTGACCCTGGGCAAGTCACCCTCCTCTGTCTGCCTCTGTTTCCTCATCTGTAAAACAGGGATAACATTAGCATTAGCACTGACTACCCCCTCCAATGCACACAGGATTGTCATGGGGATTAAGTGAGATAATATTTGTAAAACATTTAGCACAGTGCATGGCATGTAATAGGCACTGAATAAATGCATATTCCCTTACTTCCTTCTTTCTAAGAATTTAAGCTTCTTTAGGGCTGGAGTTATTTAATTGTGAACTTTTAAATTCTGGATACCCTCCACTTCTGAGTTCTTAGGGGGATGCCTTCCTGTCCTTTTTTTGAATACAGACATGATATTTCTTGATCATTTTATAAAAAATATTTGAGGTAAAAAATAATAAAGAGAAAGCATTTGCTATAATTTCACTTGTAAAATGAGTAAATGACATGGTTTCAATTTAAGTCCCATTGGAGAGAAATGTAGTTTGTTCTCTCCCTCCTTCTCCTTCCCTTCTCTCAGTGAAGAGTCCATCCTTTAGGCCCTTCCCACTGCTGCTGTGTTCAGCAGCTTGGACCTGCTCCACTGCTCTATTTCCAACTTGGCATGATTTTCCCCTCCTTAGATAAACTGGTTCCACCTCCCCCCACCCCACCCTCCACCACACCCAAGGGTTTACCACTATATTGAGGCCAAACTTAGTACAATCCCCCTGTCAGCTTGGCTTACTGCATTTCAGAACTCCTGAACTCAAGGAATCAGAACTCCCTACTAGCCGGAATTATAGACTTACACCATCACCCCTTTCTAGATTATGCTTTGCCAAACACTTCTGGCCCTTTCAATGAGTATGTTGAATTCCTAGCTTCTCTACATTCTCTACTATACTGAATGCTAACATTCATGGTGTGACTCTGTGATTTTCTTTTTCTTCCCTATGATTGGAAAATGGTAACGAAATTCAAAATAAAATGATTACTTCTCATCTAGAAAAATACATGGGACTTTATGCCATATTTTCACTTGGCCCCAGATCTTGTCTTATCCCTAATGTTGGGCATCAATTTATCCTTTCTGGTTCTTCAATGATCTACCATGAGAACTTTGTAGGCTTACCAGCTCCCATGTTTGATGCTTCTAAGGCTCTCATATCTTTTGCAGTAATTCACTGATTTTTTGGATGCCCTTGATAAAAATGTATTATCTTTTTTGTTTATTAAAAATCCATTCAAATTTAAATTGCTCTCTATCTAGAACAATGAGTTAAGACTCCCTCAGTGGTCCATTTTACCTCCATCAAAGTTTTTCCTTGCTTCAGGTGCTGAGAGTGGCAGTGGAGGTACAGGTAGAAATAATGACTCTTTCTCTTTTGGTGGAGGAAAGTATTTGCTAACAGGCGACTGTTTTGGAGTGGCTAATAGAAAATGGAAAGATATTAAGAGAATCTGAGGTCAGAGCATCATAGGAATAGAAACCATTGGGAAATGATCATGATTCAACAGATGGAGATTGCAGTTGTTTTAAGTGAATTACAAATCACGATTGTTGAATGCTGCCCCTAAATGAGGTTCCTCAAATCTCCACCCAGTGTCTAATTTATTTTCTAACTGTTTCTCAGTAGAACCCAGAGAAAGGAAATCAATACTGAGTTGCTATCTGCCATCCCTTAGCTAAGATTATTTTCAGTATAGACCAGAAGAGCAACAGTCTGCTGCATCCTATTCTTAGTAAATCATGCCTTGTTTGTAGGCAGTCGGGAAAGTGGTGAAAACAGATGATCAAAACAATAATGAAAATGTCCAAGAGAACACTATGAGCTGATTCTACTGGAAAGCACCAGAGTCATAAGGCAAAGGGAAAATGCAATGATTGTCCTTCCAAGAACTTTATCAGCCTTAACATAACAAGTGTCATTACAGTGGGATCTCTAAGACCTGGATCTGGGTCACCTTATCTCCACTAGTCTTGATTCCAGGACTGTGAATGAATTTAGACAGTTCTTTATAGTGCAACCTCTGAAACTTAAGATTACCTTATTTGCTACATGCCCACTCTTTAAAAAAAATTTTTTTTAAACCCTTACCTTCAGTCTTGGAGCTGAAGGCAGAAGAGTGGTAAGGGCTAAGCAATGGGGATTAAGTGACTTGCCCAGGGTCACACAGCTGGGAAGTGTCTGATACATGACCACTCTTAACACAATCTCCTTTGTTTTTCTGCTGATTGTGTTTATTTGCTAGCCAAAGGAATCTCCCAAATTATGCCTAAATAGAGGCGTCTTTGGTAGCTGTCATCATCGTTGCAGAGCATAGCATTATGTGTCCATAGTGAAAAGTCAGTAATATATTGAGGGAAGCAGTTTGGAATTCATTAATGAGAGTTCTGTTTGTAGTTCTATTGTGAAGGATCATCATTTATTAGCTTAAATAATATCTTAGGCCTTGATGAGGACTGTCCTTCTGGGAAAATATTGACTGAGGTTGAGCCCCCTGCTAAGAGATGCAAGCTTATATACTTTATATAGGTACTTGGGAAAATCAAGCATATTATCTCTTCCTGACAAGTAGTAATGACTATAATAAACTAAAGGGACTTGAGTTTAAACAAACAATGATTCAAGTTGATGATAGAGACACAAATGTGTCACTAATTAATTTGTAGCTGGTCTAATAGTGCTATGCTATTTCCACACATCAGCCAGAATGTGTGGCTAACCTGAGCCACATCCTGAAGTAAGATTTATCTGCATACAGATTTTTGACCAAGGGTTGTACCTTCTCTCCCTAAAAAGAGAATAAACAATAGAGCAGACCACTTCTTATACTGGGCTCCAAAGTTTTAGTCCTATTCATAAACCCTACCCCTACTGACCTCTTGAGTCCTTCCTACTTTTGCTGCTCTCCCAAACTCTGGACTCCACCTAATCTATGCCTGGGCCCTTAATACAAACACCTGGAGCTGTCCAAAGCAGTTAGTGCTTGAGAGTAATTCATTAATATACTATAACAAACTCATGCCTGAAGTCCTGCATGTCCCCAATGTGAATGGTGAGCAAGGTACTGATGGTTAAATGGCACATCTATGTTAAGGACAAGACTAAGAGAGGATGAGCATGTGAAAAGCAGTTGAGTAGAAGGTGAAGGAAGGAAGCTTGGAATATGTGCGAAGTTGTAGAATCATGATTATATTTTGGGGCTTGAGTGTTGTGTGTAGCAAGCCCCTCCTCTCTGCCAGCAAAGGGACCCATAGGGAAGAATCCTAGGAAGTAATTGAAAATTATGGAAGGAATAGGTCTTACAGATGTGAGGATTACATAATTTCTAGTCTTTATACGTATTTTGAACTTTTATGATCCAAAGTTTGGCCAGCTCTAAAGAATATTGCTCCCTCAGTTGTGAATTGATCCAACCATTCTGGAGGGCAATTTGAAACTATGCCCAAAGGGCGAGGAAAAGACTGTCTGCCCTTTGATCCAGCCATAGCACTGCTGGGTTTGTACCCCAAAGAGATAATAAGGAAAAAGACATGTACAAGAATATTCAGACAACTTCCAATCAAGATGGTGGCTTAGAAGCTGCGAAAGTTCAGACCTCAGAAACCCTTCCTTACCGATTGCAAACTGAGAGCTCCTAGGACACCGAAATTCAAGCTGAACAACAGGACAGACCCGGGGAACCCTCCTCCTGGACCTGGATCAAAAAGTACGGCCCCCCAAAAGCCAAAACCCTAGATCACTCGGATCTAAGGGGCAGGCAGAAGGAAGGTCCCAGAACTCATCCCCCCAACCCAGAGTGCTGAGCCCACGGCAGCAGCGGGAATTTCAGGGTCGGCAAAAGGGCCCCAGGGCTGGCTATTTTGAAGGACTCACCTTGAAAGCAAACCTGAACCAGTCTCCGGGATTCCCAACACAGATGGCAGGGAAACATAGAGAGAAGGGGGAAGCCAGTAGCCCCCTGGCTGGGTCCTTCCAACTGAGTCTCAAGGGAGGTCCCAGCTTTAGGGCACCAGCTGAACCCAATCCCATCAGGAGCCCTCAGCTACTGAAAGGAGAGAAACCTTAGGGCTAGGAAAGGGGTTGCTCCTAAGAGCTTACCTTGAAAGTAACCTGGGCCAGTCTCTGGGCATTCAACACAGATTGTGGAGGAGGAGGATTTTTGCTTTAGGGCTCATTCAGTATAAACAAGTTGAACCTAATCCCATCAGGAGCCCTCAGAGCCCAAAGAGGCCATGACCCCTCTCCCCTTAGAAAGCAGAGTCTTTTGAATGAACCAGCTGAACCTAATCCCATCAAGAGCCCTCAGAGCCCAGGGAGGCCATGACCACTCCCTTATAGAGCAGAGTCTTCTGAAAGAACCAGCTGAATCTAATCCCATCAAAATTCTTGGAAAAATTAGAGTTAGTAGATATGTGGAGAAAAATAAATAGGGACAAAAAGGAATACACCTTTTGAGCAGTACATGGTACATTCACAAAAATTGACCATGTACTAGGGCACAAAATCATTGAAAGCAAGTGCAAAAGGGCAGAAATAATAAATGTAACCTTCTCAGACCACAGTGCAATAAAAATAATAATTAGTAAGGGTACATGGATAGATAAATCAAAAATTATTTGGAAATTAAACAATATGATTCTCCAAAACCAGCTAGTTAAAGAACAAATCGTAGAAACAATTAATAACTTCATTGAAGAAAATGACAATGGTGAGACATCCTTTCAAAATCTATGGGATGCAGCCAAAGCAGTACTCGGGGAAATTTATATCCTTGAGTTCATATATAAACAAATTAAGAAGGGCAGAGGTCAATGAATTGGGCATGCAAATTAAAAAACTAGAAAGTAAACAAATTAAAAATCCTCAGATGAAGACTAAATTAGAGATCCTAAAAATCAAAGGAGAAATTAATAAAATTGAAAGTCAAAGAACTATTGATTTAATAAATAAGACTAGAAGCTGGTACTTTGAAAAAACAAATAAAATTGACAAAGTACTAGTCAGTCTAATTAAAAAAAGGAAAGGAAAAAAACCAAATTGACAGTATCCAAGATGAAAAGTGAGACCTCACCTCTAATGAAGAGGAAATCAAGGCAATCATTAAAAACTACTATGCCCAATCATATGGCAAAAAATATGGCAAACTAAGTGATATGGATGAATACTTACAAAAATATAAATTGCCTAGACTAAAAGAAGAAGAAATAAATTACCTGAACAACCCCATATCAGAAAAAGAAATTGAACAAGCCATCAAAGAAATCCCTAAGAAAAAATCCCCAGGTCCAGATGGATTCACAAATGAATTCTATCAAACATTCAAAGAACAGCTAACCCCAATACTATACAAACTATTTGACAGAATAAGCCAAGAAGAGGTTCTACCAAATTCTTTTTATGACACAAACATGGTACTGATCCCAAAGCCAGGCAGGTCAAAAACAGAGAAAGAAAACTATAGGCTAATCTCCCTAATGAATATAGATGCAAAAATCTTAAATAGGATACTAGCAAAAAGACTCCAGCAAGTCATCACAAGGGTTATCCAATACGATCAGGTAGGATTCATTCCAGGAATGAAAGGATGGTTCAATATTAGGAAAACCATCCACATAATTGACCATATAAGCAAGCAAACTGACAAAAATCACATGATTATTTCAATAGATGCAGAAAAAGCCTTTGACAAAATATAACACCCATACCTATTGAAAACACTAGAAAGTATAGGAATAGGACGGCCTTTCCTAAAAATAATAAATAGTATATACCTAAAACCATCAGCCAACATCATCTGCAATGGGGAAAAACTCAAAGCCTTCCCAATAAGATCAGGAGTCAAACAAGGATGCCCATTATCACCTTTATTATTTAATATTGTACTAGAAACACTAGCAGTAGCAATTAGAGAAGAAAAAGAAGTTGAAGGTATTAAAATTGGCAATGAGGAGACCAAGCTGTCATTCTTTGCAGATGATATGATGATTTACTTAAAGAATCCTAGGGAATCAACCAAAAAGCTAGCCAAAATAATCAACAACTTTAGCAAAGTTGCAGGATACAAAATAAACCCACATAAGTCATCAGCATTTCTATATATCTCCAACCCAGTTCAGAAGCAAGAATTAGAAAGAGAATTTCCATTTAAAGTCACCCGAGACAAAATAAAATACTTAGGAATCTATCTGCCGAGACAAACACAGGAACTATATGAACACAACTGCAAAACACTCTCCACACAATTAAAACTAGATCTAAACAATTGGAAAAACATTGCTCATGGGTGGGACGAGCTAACATAATAAAAATGACCATCCTACCCAAACTTATCTATCTATTTAGTGCCATACCCATTGAACTACCAAAAAACTATTTTACTGAATTAGAGAAAACCATAACAAAGTTCATTTGGGAGAATAAAGGATCAAGGATATCGAGGGAAATAATGAAAAAAAAATACAAAGGAAGGTGGCCTTGCAGTCCCAGATCTCAAACTATATTACAAAGCATCAGTCATCAAAACAATTTGGTACTGGCTAAGAGACAGAAAGGAGGATCAGTGGAATAGACTTGGGGTAAATGACCTAAGTAAGACAGTCTTTGACAAACCCAAAGACCCCAGCTTTTGGGACAAAAATCCAGTATATGATAAAAACTGCTGGGAAAATTGGAAGACAGTGTGGGAGAGATTAGGTTTGGATCAACACCTTACACCCTACACCAAGATAAACTCAGAATGGACGAATGACTTGAATATAAAGAAGGAAACTATAAGTAAATTAGGTGAACACAGAATAGTATACATGTTATAACTTTGGAAAGGGAAAGATTTTAAAACCAAGCAAGACTTAGAAAGAGTCACAAAATGTAAAATAAATAATTTTGACTACATCAAATTAAAAAGTTTTTGTACAAACAAAACCAATGTAACTAAAATTAGAAGGAAAGCAACAAATTGGGAAACAATCTTCATAACAAAAACATCTGACAAAGGTCTAATTACTCAAATCTATAAAGAGCTAAACCAGTTGTACAAAAAATCAAGCCATTCTCCAATTGAAAAATGGGCAAGGGACATGAATAGGCAATTTTCAGTTAAAGAAATCAAGACTATTAATAAGCACATGAAAAAGTGTTCTAGATCTCTTATAATCAGAGAGATGCAAATCAAAACAACTTTTAGGTATCACCTCACACCTAGCAGATTGTTCAACATGACAGCAAAGGAAAGTAATGAATGCTGGAGGGGATGTGGCAAAGTAGGGACATTAATGCGTTACTGGTGGAGTTGTGAATTGATCCAACCATTCTGGAAGGCAATTTGGAACTCTGCCCAAAGGGCGATAAAAAGACTGTCTGCCCTTTGATCCAGCCATAGCCCTGCTGGGTTTGTACCCCAAAGAGATAATAAGGAAAAAGACTTGTGCAAGAAGATTCATAGCCGCTCTCTTTGTGATAGCCAAAAATTGGAAAAAGAGGGGATGCCCTTCAATTGGAGAATGGCTGAACAAATTGTGGTATATGTTGGTGATGGAATACTATTGTGCTAAAAGGAATAATAAAGTGGAAGAATTCCATGGAGACTGGAACAACCTCCAGGAAGTGATGCAGAGTGAGAGGAGCAGAACCAGGAGAACATTGTACACAGACACTGACACATTGTGGTACAAGAGAACGTAATGGACTTCTCCAGTAATGGCTTTACAATGTCCCTGAACAACCTGCAGTGATCTACGAGAAAAAAAAAAAAACAAAACTATCCTCAAGCAGAGGACAAACTGAGAGGGAGTAAAAACACCGAGGAAAAACAACTGCTTGACTACAGAGGTTGAGGGGACATGATTGAAGAGAGACGCTAAATGAGCGCCCTAATGCAAATACCAACAACAAGGAAATGGGCTCAGAGCAAGGACACTTGTGATACCCAGACAAATCGCATGTTGGCTAGGGAAGGGGTCGGTGGTGGTTGGGGGGGAGGAAAAGAAAATGATCTGTTTCCAATGAACAATGTATGAAAATGACCAAATAAAATAATGTTTTTTAAAAAAGAATATTCATAGCTGTGCTCTTTGTGGTGGCAAAAAATTGGAAAATGAGGTGATGCCCATCAATTGGGGAATGGCTGAACAAATTGTGGTATATGATGTTGATGGAATACTATTGTGCTCCAAGGAATAATAAAGTGGAGGAATTCCATGGGGACTGGAATAACCTCCAGGAATTGATGCAAAGTGAGAGGAGCAAAACCAGGAAAACTTTATACACAGAGACTGAAACATTGTGGTATAATAGAACGTAATGGATTTCTCCATTAGTGTCAATACGATGTCCCTGAACATTTTTCAGGGATCCAGTAGAAAAAAACACTATCCACAAGCAAAGGATAAATTGTGGGAGTAAAAACACCAAAGAAAAGCAGCTGTTTGACTACAGGGATTGAGGGGACATCAATGAGGAGAGACTCTAAATGAACACCCTAATACAAATACCAACAACACGATTTTGAATCAAGGACACATGTGATACCCAGTGGAATCGTGCATTGGCTAGGGGAGGGGTGGTGTGGGGGGGGGAGGAAAAGAAAAGGTTCTTGTTTCCAAGGAATATTGTTTGAAAATGACCAAATAAAATAATGTTTAAATTGAAAAAAAAAGAATATTGTCCCTCTCAGCTAAGGATCTTAGCTCTTATTTTACTGAGGAAATAAATTCTTTACCATGAACTTCCTTTTCATCCCCAAAACTCTTGTTCTAATCCCTTTGTCTTTCCTTTCCTCTATTCTCTAAGAGATACTCTTTCTCTTTGTCAGGCCCAAGACCTCTAAATGGGCCCTTGATCCTCATCTCCTCCTGCCTACAATAGATTTCATCTCCAATCTCTAACCATTCCCCATCTACTGATTTCTTCCTTACTGCCTTCAAACATACTCAAGTCTTTCTTCATCCTTTAAAAAACCCTTCATTGGGCACTAATGTTCTCTCAGCCTGTGCTCCTACAGTGAGAGCTTCACCAACAACTCTAGTAATGGTGCATTAGTGTACCTGTTTTCCATTAGCCTTTCCAACAGTTGTTACTTTCCTTTTTATCATCTTTCCCAACTTGATGCATCTGAGGCAGAACCTCAGAGTTGTTTTAACTTGCATTTCTCTTATTAATAATATTGTAGCATTTTCAGAATGTTTGTTGACAATTTGGATTCCCTCCTTTCAGGCTCATACCCTTTGCACATTTACATATTGAAGAATGCATTTCATTCTTGTGCTTGGACTCAGTTGCTTATACATCTAGTCCATCAGACTTGTCAGAGAGAATAGTTTAAAAGATTTTCCTCCAATTAAATCTCTCTATTTTTACAACAACTCAGTTGCATTAATTTTGCTTGTACAAAAATGTTTCGGGTTTATATAATCAAAATTGTCCATTTTTTATGATGTGATCCTCTCTGTTCCCTGTTTCTGCTTGCCTCTGTATGACCAATGAACCAGTGACCAACTGTCAAATTTGGAGTTCTCTTCTCAGTACTGCCTATGTTTCTCGGCTCATCCACTGCATTCAGCACTGATAACTACTCTTTTTTCCCTATATACTCTCTCCATTGTAAAATTTTGTAATATTTCTCTTCTGATTCTTCTCTTCCTCTAACCATTCCTTATTCATATTTATTGCTGCTTCATCAGCCATATGATGACTCCTAATTGTGGGTATATTTTAAGATTCTTTTCCTCAACCCTTTTTCTTTCTCACTACATTTCATTTCTTGGTGACCTCATCAATGCCCATGGGTTTAATTATCATCTTTTTGCAAACAAACTACAGAATTATCTATCCAGCCCCAGAGCTTTAGTCCCACATCATCCACAGACTCTTGAACATTTCAAACTAAATGTCTCAGAGACATCTCAAATTCAACCTGCCAAAATTGAATTCATTATCTCCTCCCTCTGCCCCCACCAACTCCTCCCTCTTCTAAACTTCATTATTTCTATCTAAGGCATTGCCATCCATCTAGGCTCCCAAGTTTGTAATTTTGGCATTATCCTTAGTTCTTATTTTCTCATCCCACATATCTAGTAAGTTATTGAGTCTTGATATTTCTGCTGCCATAATATTTCATGTATCTGACTCCTCTCTACTTACAAAGCTATACTTTAGTTCAGACCCCTTTCATCTCTCATCTGGATTATTGAACCAGCCTCCTAATTAGTCACCCTTTTTCAAGTCACTCACACATCCCACACAGTTCTTCCTCAGGTATTTTTATTAAATTCATGGGACATGATTCTTGTTGTGGCCTAAGAGGTCCATGCCATCTCCCACATAGTTGCCTCTCACTAGATGGCTATTTTGAGGAAAGCAAAAATGGGAATTCTTATTTATATTATTAAGAACTCGCCCTTTGAATGTAATTTTAGATTCACAAAATTTTATCTTTGCCATATTGATCTAGGCCAATGATGGCAAACTTTTTAGAGACCTTAGAAACTGATTGACCAAACTGCAGCCATCAGCCACATGTGAACCCTCCACCTTACCTCAGACAAGAGGAAGGAAGCACTCCCATTGGGCTGCTGGGCAGAGGGTTGGGTGATGGGAGAAATGTCCTCAGGAGTGTATGGAGAGGGGTAAGGTAGCAGCCCCCTCCAGCATGCTCCAGCTTGTGTGCCATAGGTTTGCCAACACAGATCTAGGCAGTCTATCATACTGACTGATGTGCTGGTCCTAGAAAGGTCAGGAACACTTAACATTCTAATTTGAAACTTCTTAGTTGTGTGTCCCTGGACAAATCATTTAATCTCTGCATGATGCATAGATTTGACTACCAAATCATTAACTTATTGAGATTTACTTTGGTGGAGGCAATTCTCATATCCTGATGTTGGGGAAATCATAGATTCTTCATGTAATTCTCATTCTAACCTCATAAAGGGGGTAATCTCAATGGCATTATTCCCATTTTACATATGAAGAAACAAACAGGGCAAAAGATGTATCTGATGACTCATTTTCAATGAGGCATATTAATTGGAGTCTGCATCCACTGTGATCCTAGATATGTCAACAGATTTTCCAGTATCTACTTTTAAAATGGAGGCCAGATCAGCTGACTATATATATACATATATATATATATATATATGAAATATTAAAGATATCTTCAAAGCACTTTAAAGCAGTTTTTCTTAAGCCCTTATTTTTGATTTTTGAATTTATTATAAGTATTGGTTCCAAGGCAGAAGAAAGGTAAGGGCTAGAAAGTTGAGGTTAAGGTGATTTGCCCAGGGTCAAATGTCTAGGAAGTATTTGGGACCAGATTTGAACCCAGGATCTCATGTCTCCATTTAAGACTATTGTATAGGTTCTATAGAAAAGCTTAATTGCATGAATACAAAGACATAATGGGAATTGTCTTCTGCCCTCTCAAAAGAGTTGGTTCTGAGATGCTAAATGAATAGTAGTTTTCATTAATAAGTGAAAAAAATACCTGGGATCTAAGGAAGAGTCACTTAGTGCCAAGAAAATACTGAGGAAAAAATTTTTTTAATGCTGATGCAAGTGTATGAGCTAATTGATGAAACTTTTCTTCAACTATCCCTAAATGAAATTGGAATTCACTGATTTCCAGTCTCAGGACACAGACTATGTCATTTTGGGTCTTAGACTTGTGCAAAGACCATCATATATAAAAGACAAAGTCCTCTTGGATAGCAGTGCTACATCAGGATGACAAAGATTTCAATTCATAGGACACCTGGGTAAAGATCTAGAATTGAACCCCTTTCCCCCCCCCACAAAAGAAGAGGAGATGCTGCTGCTAAGTAGCAGCTTTATAATGGGTACTTGCCTTGATGCTAGTGCTCATAAATCTAAGAAATGAGTCTGTATGTGGATACAGGGTGAACAAGAGTTCTTCAATAAACTGGCCTTCTTTTAAACTAATGCAGTACATTTGTATTGAAAAGCAATTATTAGAATTTTATTTTTTCAGCAAGGAGGATTAATCACCTACTTGAAATGATATTAATATTGGGTAATGAAGCTGCTGAAAAAATAGATGACTTTTTATAAACTCCACATCCTGATTTTATTATTATTTTAGTCAGGAGTCATTGTGCTAACATTTGCAGTGTAATTCATCATTATTATTCATATCCTTCATCATTGTTATTTATTCATTGGGAGCTGGTGCTGGGCTCAAGTCGACAAAATCTGCAAGACACAATCCAAAATCAGAGGTTAGTTTAATATTTTATTCTGTGTAATCTAATTGAGGAGAATCATCTATAGTGAGTAGTAATGTAATGATTGTGTATATGTATATACCTATGTGTATACATATACATAGAGCATATATAGACATATATACATACTTTGAGCTCAGATTTGAAAATGCATTGATGACCACAGAGTAAGCATTGAAAATATTTTTTTCCATTATTATAGATTCATGCTCTGTGTTTGTAGACCCTTTGCTTTGTGACCTAATTAAGATATGCAAAGACCAGAGAGGATCAGAACCTGGAGAGGATGTGAGGTTTAGGAGCTGGTGAGGTTGATAAAGGGACTTTGATAAGCAATATCAACCTGGGGTACATATTTGTATCACTGTCACTTGGACAAAACATGTGGGTAAGGGATGGATTTTATTCCTTCCCATATTCTTTTTTTTTTTTGAGTGATGTTTTCTGGGAGGGGGAAAGAGGATACAATGGGAAATGGAGGTGATATGAAAATAAAAGCATCCCTGAAAATCAACTTTAGAAAAGAAGTCTGAATATTACCCTTCAGGGTCTGATCGGAAAAGAGAATAAACCAAGCATATAATTCATTTTAGATAACAGGAAAGACTTGTGATTAGAACTCACATTTCTTGGGCTTCAAGGTATTTTACACAAGTAGTTCCACCACTAACTCAATCCCAGCCCTCTAGCGATACTGGTTGTCAGTCATTTCTGGCTTGCACTGTTCAGTGATTTCCTATTCTTAGTGTTCATTGCACAATCTTCTCCATCATAATCCACTCATCACAGTTGCAAAGTAAGTTATAGATTTAATGGGTGACGATATTGAAATATTCTGTCAACTGTAAAGTTTTGATTTAGCGATGAGCCTTATGTGTGAGAAACAGGCAGTGAGAATCAGCCTTGTAATGATCTATATAACATGAAAGTCTGACCAGTGGTCAAGGAGTATTCTTTTTAGTATTCAAAATTAATTTAAAATTCCAAGTATGCCCTTTCTGATACCTTGCATTGTTTTATAGTCATCCAATTAGGTGGTAATTAAACTTCTAACCAGGAATTTCAGTTCTCTTCAACATTGAAATGTGTCAAATTTGAAATAATGAGATGCTGAGGACACCCAACCTGAACTGCAGGGGTGAATAGAAATATAGTCATTGGTTTGTAGAGTGTTCGAACTGGAAGACACTTTAGATGCTCTCTAGTCTAAGTCTTTTATTTTAGAAAGAAAATGATGCTTAAAAAGAGAAAATAATTTCCCCCAAATTTCAAAAGTAGAAGTTGCAGAGTCTGGATTTAAACCCTGATTTAAGGATTCCACATTAAATCCTCTTCCCATACCACCACCTTGTCAGTGTTGGGGCTGGGGATGGTGGTGGGGGTTAGAGTTGGTGAGAAGCTTAAAGATCTACTGGACTCAATACCATCTTACCTGATAATACTAGTTATTTGTTGAATGTCTTTGACAAATGGTCATCTAATTGATATTGATGCAATTTTATTGATTGGGAACCCACTGGGTATAATGGAAAGACCACTAGATATAAATAAAGTCATAGCACCCGAATTCAAATCCTAGCCGTGCTACTTCATATCTGAGTGAGCTTGGGTAAGTCTCTTCCCTTTCCTAGGAGCTATCTCCCCTCTAAAACAAAATAATCTCTACTCTTCTATTTAAAAAATCTCATGCACTTAAATTTTAACCAAAAAAAAAAAACAAAACAAAAAAAATTAAAGATGCAGTTAGGCGGCTCACTGGATAGAGAACCAGGGAGGTCCTGGATTCAAATATGACCTCATACACTTTCTAGCTCTGTGACCCAGGGCAAGTCATTTAACCCTAATTGCCTGGCCCTTTCAAGTCTTCTGTCTCGGAATCAATACTTAGTATTGATTCTAAGACTGAAGATTAGAGTTTCAAAAAACCCAATTAAATATATGCTTAATTTTTTTACATTTAAAAATAAATTTTATATGCATGTCCATAACATCTTAGTAATAGTAATTACTCCTTCTGAAACCTCTTGTATTTTCTATATTTGTATAATCATTTTTTTCCTTTCAAAGTAGTAGAATATATGTTTACAACCTACTTCTTTTTTGTATTATGCTACATATCTTTCAAAATTTCTTTGTATTCCTCACATTTTCTATCTAAATGGTAATAATATTACAAGTCCATAACACAATATATTCAGTCACTTAACTGTGTTGTCCTCTAGGATATTCCTTGTTCTTTGCAATTTTTTCTTATGCTAGTGGGTGCATGTGTACATGTACAGATTTCATCTTTTCCCTTTTATGCTCACAATATTAGGATAAAGTCCTAGGTAGGGAATTATTTCATAAAAGAGAATGACTGTTCATAACTCTTCCTATTTTCCCGGATTGCCATCCAAAAAGACCAATTTTGTATTGCACCAGAAATGTTTGAGTGTACCATTTTTTTCTCCAATTGTATCAACACTGCATTTTGTCACTTGCAGTTATTTTGGATACTTTGTTGTTTATAAAAGAGTCTTAATGTGCATCACTGATTATTGGTGAAAGATGAACATTTTCCAGCTTTTTTTGGTTCACATTGCATATATATATATGTGTATATATATATATATTCCACTAATCTAGTGAACACTGTGAATGAGCCCTTAAATGTTTTCTTTATAAAAGTTCATATATAAATATATTTTCATTTTAATTCATAGATAAATTATTTTAAAGTTAAATATATGTAATTATAAGTTTTAAAATTTAAAATGTTTTCTGCAAATGTTTCCCATTCTTTTTTGTTACCTTAATTTTACTACTTTTTGTTGCAAAGAATTTAATCTCATACAATCAAATCAATCCTCATTGTCCCTAACATTTAAAAAAATATATGTAACACAAATTCCTAATTCTCTCCCATGATATATTGAGGGAATCAAGTTGAAGGCAGTTTGGTAGTTCACTGTCACTTCCTAGAGTCAGGAAGATTTCAGTTTACATCCTATCATAGATACTTAATAGTTATATGACCCTGGCCAAGTCATTTGTCCTATGTCTACTTAATCTCCTCATTTGTAGAATGAAGATAATAATATCATCTATGATATTTTAGAAGTTCTTTACAAACCATAAAACACTACATATATGCTTCTTGTTCTTCTCCACTTCCTTCTTCTCTTCCTCCTTTCTCTATCATCATCATCATCATCATAATTTTTACTTTTACATCTCTTACTTCTCTTTTCCATCTTCTTGGGATAGTGATGAAGCTCTCTAATATTTTTGCTCACTTGCTACAACCTGGTGTGTTTCCCCAGAATATCATTCAATTAGTTCATATCACCCCAATATTAATTAACAAATTAAATTCAGTTAGCTTTAAAAAAGGATTTTACTGAAAAAGTATAACATGGGCTGAAATACAGTAAATTTCCATTTCTTTTTTCTGCATATCTCTCTTCCTGGGAGGAGTTGGAACCATATTTACAATTGTTGCTATAAACATTTCTTCTTGGGAGTCCTTCAAGGAACCCCCACCAATTTCACCTCTAGGTGTGGCATAACTAATAGATGAGTTATTCTCTTGTTTTCAGGAAAAGGTTCTAGGTTTATTTGTGTCTGTACTGGCTCAAGCAGGTCATTCCTCAGGGTTGACTTATCACTGGACTCAGCTCTTGCTTATTAGTTCAGTTACAGGCACCTTGGATAGGCCGTAAGAGCTTTTGAAGTTTAGAGTCTTAACTCTGATACTCCTTGACAAAAAATAGAGAATAAACACAACAGAAACATAAGAAACAAAAGTGCCACATGATGTCTGGGTGAGGAACAGAGGCATCAAGTAGCAGGCTGCTGCCATTGCCACTACCACTCTCTCCCCACACTTGTAGGGCAATAACATTGGTTCTTTCTCCTCATGTAAAAGCCCACAGGGAAGAGAGAAAGAGCCTTTTTCTGCTGGAGCATTTTGTATGCATATCCAGTCATTGACACTAGAAGAACTAGAATTTGAGAATGCTGAGGACGATGCTGCCTCAGTTGATGGTGGTGTATTTTTTTATTCAGAAGGCAAAGAAAATAGAGGAATAAATATTTTACTTCAAAATAAAACTATTGTATCAGTTGAAGGACCTAGTTCTTTTCAAAATCTTTTAGTCAACCCACAGTAAACCAATAGGAAGCATCTTCACCTACTATTAAGAAGAAAGGGAAAGTGCTCTTTATCATGCATGTCCAGGAGGAGTATCCCTGGGCTTCCCATGGTGAATACATGTGTTGGAAAAATTGAGTCTTCACTAGCCAGTTCCTCCCATTGTATTGCAAAAGAAGTGTATTCTACCCAGTTGACAGGCAAAGATGATTTCTTTTCTTTTAGCTTGAACTCTTGTTTATTTGATTATGTTTAATGCACTAGACTAATTGGAACATATATGCTGTGAGGTGATTGAATTTATTTTTACCTTGTTGTTTATTTACTCCCCAAACCAGCAATTTGGTTTGGTAAAAATTTGTTTCCTAATGTGTCTTGTTCACAGGTTTATCACATAGTATTCCTTTTATGTATTTAGCTCTATTTGATGAAAATTATTCTGTATTTCTTTTTTATGCCAATTAACAAAGTTTTTAGGAGAACTGCCTGAAAATGTTTTAATCTTTCCTAAAACAAGCTCACCTTCATTTTTGCATTTTAAAAATTAACCCTTAATATTTCTTTATTTTTTCATTATTTTCATACATAGATTCCTTTTATTAATATAGGCAGCTTATGGTAGTTTGATTGCTCCTGTGCTAAATCTATAAAATAATTTGTGTACTATGATGATTTTTCCTGTATTGACCTCAATTGTCTATGAACGCTGACTTTCCTTCTGATTAAGTAAAGCTTCTTTAATTTCTCCCTAAGTATTTTTCACATTGTATAACATAGTGGATAGAGATTTGGTCTCAAAGCTAGAGGATCTTAGGTTCAAATCTTGCCTACAACCTATATTGGCTCTGTTGACATTAGGCCAGCCAGTCACTTAACTTCTCAGCACTCTTAAGTAACTCCAGTATTCTAAACTTAGGCAGAATGCTAACTGGGTTTGATAAAGAGAACTTTTCCCTCTTGAAATTCTCTATACAAATTCTTTAGTCCCTGTTCTTATTTCTAATCTTTATAAAGGTTCTATCTCTGTGTTTTATTCATAGCTTATTTTGTTAGTTATATTTTTCTTTTATATAATGTTTCTTGATCTCGATTACTCAAATACATATGAATACAAATTGGTTCTTTGGGATAATATTTTAAATTTTGACTTGTCAAACTTTTTTTTGTTTCAACACAAATTTTCTGGATAAACTGATGTCAACTGCAAATTTTTATATTTTATCTCCTTTTTATTTTCTTGTTGTTATGGTCACATTCTCAATACTGTCAAAAAAGAAATCAGTTGATACCCTTATTTGGTCTGTTTTTATTGGGCAAAAAACAAATCAAAATTCTGTTTCTCCCTTGAAAACAATATTGTTCCTGGATTTCACATAGGAAAAAATGTATAGTGTTAACGAAATATTTCTCTATTCCTCTTCCTTTTAGTATTATTTAAAATCATAAATGTGTCCTAAAATTTTGTTGAAGTACTTTTCTGTGTCTATGGACAATATGATTTTTGTCCAAGAATATTCATGGCAGAGATACCGACCAGGTGAAGGGAGTATCTACAGTACAGACAACCTGTGAGAGAAGGAACATTACTCTGCTCTCCCCCCAAAAACCCTCAGAGATTTTATCTGATGACCATGGAATTCTTGTTTATTATACACACAAGCCCATAGTTATTTCTCATTTCTTTAGATTATTACTTTTCCTAGCGGTTTTTCTTTCTCAATTTCACTAATATTTTTGTAAAGAGAAAATTGTTTTATTTGCTTTTAAAAATATTTAATTCAGTTTGACTTTTGGCATTCATCTTGATAGTTGGTCACAAGAGATACTAGCAAGGACTTCCAGCAAATATGAAGAGGAAAATTTATAATGACTTGTTGAGACTATGTGACATTTTTCTTTCTACTATGGTCAAGTAATTGCCATCTATCTTTGAAGTGTAGGCTGATCTCCCTCCTCTAAGGTAAAAAGGCTTGAGAAATATTTTTCCTCTTAAGGTTATCAAGGAGAATTAAGAGCTGCTTTTCAAAATGGAAGGTCTTCAATATCTTCACAACATTGTGAAAAAACACATTTTGTTTTAAGAGGAAAAAAAAATAAGGGCATCCAGACCTATGTCTAAAGGCTGAAGGATAGAAGAGTGTGATACAGTGGAGAAAGGAAAGGAACTACAAACTCCTTAAAAGATATGCCTGCAGAGAAGAGATAAAGCCTTTCTGAGAGGAAGGCAACTTGTTATTCTGGAAGGAATGAAAATGCAGGTTTGTAAGTGTCATCAAGATAGAGATTATCCAATAAGGGTCATAGATGTAAGAGTACTTCTGGTGTGGGACTTCCTGCTAAGGAGTAGGAAGGAGAGTATTTGTCTCTCTGACTTTAGTAAGAAAAGATCTGATGTTCTGAGGAATGGATATGCAGCATGTGACCTACAGAACCTCAGAACACTGGCCAAACACTTGTCAAATACCATGATGCTTCGTTTGTAAACTCAATGATACATCTGGAATGAATCTAGAAAGTGTTGCTAAATGTTGTGAAGCCCTGAGCCAGAAGTCAAGGGTACTAATGAGAGAATATGTATGTTTGTCTCCTGCTCTTCTGAAGTGAGATCTTCAAGATAGAGAGACAGATTTCAGAATCGAAGAGCTCATTAAGAAGGTGACATTTAGAACTAGATTTGTATTTCACACTATAGCTTAACATAGTTGGGATGTTTGGCATTTGACTAGGGATGTAGTCCACATAACAGGGGCTGGCAAAAAAAAGGAAAAAAAAGAAAAGGGAAATCAAGGATTTTTCTGGAATTATGAAAATTGTAAAAAAAAATTAAACTGAAAATAGGAAGAGAGAAATCTGCCTTTGTATAGCTGATAAGCCATAAATGATAGAATAGCTATAATGTAGGAAGAATAGTGGTAGATACATGAAAAAAATGAAGGCAAGGAAAGAACCCTAGACCCCATCCTTTAGGTCCAAAGGCATTTAGTATGGGTGAAAAGTAAGGTCATCTTAAAATCTTAATGGGGGGTAGGGTAGGCAGGAAATTTAACTTTTTAATGACCACTAAACCTATGGTGGGATTCTGCCTCTGACCAAAATATAGTTCAAAAAGGATAAATTAAATAAAAGGGATTAATGGGTTGGGGTCTTGAGTATGAAGAAAATATAGTTATATCACAAAAGACAGAAAGTAAAGAGGAGAGACATGATATGAAAAATTTAAAAAGATCAGTGAAGACCGAAAAATAGGAAATTTTTTGGTCATTTGTGTATATACTACTATATTAAAATTTAAGAACTTTAGTTATCCAGACATTTGTTGTAACTCTGGGTCTGCCAAAAGCAGAATAGCTACTCATCTATTGGTTGCCTTATAATTTATTATTTCAAAAGTAGGAGGGGATTACAAGAGCAAGAGACTCCTTTTAGAAGTAGTTCAGACCACTAGGGAGAAGCTAGTTGCTTCAGTTGAAATGACAGGAACCGTACAGGGGAGTGTCCATTCCCTTCTAGTTACTGATGTGAAAAGAGAAGAAATCTAGACATAGTCTGACACGAATCCTGGATTTTCCAAAAAATAAGTTTCTGAGGTTTCAAGAAAGGCTAGACAGAAGTAGGAGTGACCAGGAGGGAATGGAAGCTCATAAGAATGAAAAAAGAAAAACAGTACAGAGGAGAAGAAAAAGGGAACATTAAGGAGAATGGTGACACCTATAGAAATGGAAGCAATGGTTGTATGAATACAAAAGTATGTCACAGGTCTAAGAGACTTAGTAATGATCTGAAAAAGTAGAGGAATATTAAGAACAACAAAATAGGATCTTACAGTTTTTTAGATGGGCATAAAAACATAGCAAGGCTGTAAAACAGCGTGGAAAAGCATAAGTTTGAGGAAGGTGTAGGATTCCTATTCAGATTGGATGGAAGGAAGAGAAGGAATGAGAGAATGAAGACAGGAGAATGAACCTTGTTTTATTTCTGTCTTCTCTTTGTAAATCTACCAGGGCTAATCTGCCCTAATTGGGAAGTAAGTCAATGGGTGAGTATAAACTCACCAACCCTACTTGAAAAACAATTGCTTGTCTGCTTTGATAGACGGTATTTCCTGACCCAGGTCTCTTTAGAACAATGTAGTTACAGATCTAGACTAAAAATTGGCATTCATAACAAGTTTATGTTATCTTATCAGTTTTGTTGAGAATTTCTCACCTGGACAGCCTATTATCCCTCTCTCTCTCTCAAAGGAAACTTCAAAGCAGTGAATTCTTTGAAATATTTTTAAAATGCCTTTCTACCCTCAATTAAATGAAAAAAATTTGGTAGCTGTAACTTTTAGATCCAAAATACGCATATATGTGTGTATATATATATATATATTTTAATCAACTTTGCTTTCTTCCTTGAGCAATTGTTCATGTACCTCATACAAGTTCTTAGGATGCTTATCCTAACTCCCAGTCCCAGGTAAGTTTCAGATCTCATTTCAAGGCTACATATCTCCCTCAAGGCTGTAGGGGGACCCTTGAGGAAGATTCTCTAAAGCTATCAACTCTGGTCTCTAGTGATGTTTCATCCTAATATTTTCAGTTGAGAATTTTAGACAAACTTCAGGAGCTTTTTAAAAGGCCTATTTGCTAAGGTGGTTTAATAAGAACAATTGGTCCCAAATATCCCCTAAAAAATCAGTGACATTCTCCTACAAGTACATAACAGTCCAGGGAAAAGTGATCTTAAGCTTAAAGATCGCCGGGGACACAGTGCCTGACTCAGAGAGCCTTAATAATTGCTTCTTGAGTTGCTTCAAATCAGTTGAAATCATCACTTTTCATCCTGACTAGCTCTTGTAAATAGGAATGGCTTTAGATAAAGGAGCAACCTTTTACCCCCTGTGTGCTTCTTTTTCTACAATATCATAAGAATCTTTTGACTTATGAGAACTTTGGAATATCTGAGGCAACTAGAGAAATAAAAGGACCAAAATAAAGAAGTAATTTTAAAAAGACACAAAGAACCAAAACATTTCCAAATGAAAAAAATTACATGACAGTTGTATAAATACGATAGCTTCTGATTACAGGAAGGCTTTTTTGTCTGTTTGTTGGGTTCTAAAGAAGTCACCTTTCAGGCATGGTATAACTTCTTTGTGGGCTCTTTTTAGAGCTGTAATTCTACATCTAGTCTGTCTTTGACTCAATACAGACACTACCATTAGCTGTTTCAGAGATGCTTCTAGGATACCAAAGGGGAAATAGTTATTCTTATATCCTCTCAGTCCTTCAAAGCTCCCAAAGGTCCTCCTTTACCTAAGAAGAAATTGGCAGGTAGAATGGGGAAAAAGCATGTCAAGGTCTTTTCTTTTTCACTCCCCCTTTTCCAGAGTCTTTATTTAATTGTTATGCTTCCTACCACTTTTTTGAATCACTCTCTCAACCCCTTTGATATTTTTGGGGTGAGCCCTAGAGTATGACTGAATTTCCTCTCTCTATTGAACCCTTTTTACCCTTCTTTCCTTATTTTTCTTTTTGCATTTCCAGTAAAATTTATTTGTTAAATTCTCAAGAAAATTTTGAGGATTTATATGGGAATTTGTCACTTTTTTACTATAATGATTTTTTCCAGATTATGCACCTATACAATTTTAAAATATTCATTCTCTATTATTTTGCAATCCATGTTCTCTCTCCCTCTAACCCCTCCCCAAGAAGATAGGTTATATGATATAGGCTGTACATATGTTATCATATAATGCATATTTCCCTGTTCATCATATTGTGAAACGAGTCATACATTGCTTATACTAGAGGAAAATTTATTGAGGAATTAAAGAATAGTATGTTTCAGTTTGCATTTGGACTTTGTTCCTGCTTTGGTGGTGAGTGTCCTTTTTTTTGGGTTATGAGTCTCTTGTAGTTGTCCTAGATCCTTTCCTTGCTGATAATAGTTATGTTATTCATAGCTGATAATCATATTGTTGTTACTGTATCCAATATTATTCTGGCTCTTCTTACTTCTTTTTGCATTATTTCATGTAAGTGTTTCCAGGGTTTTTTGTGCTCATGGTGTTTGCCATTTCTTATAGCACAATAGTATTCCTTATTTAAAAAAAAAATAGAACTGATTCCCAAGAATCTTAACCCTGCACCGTAGAAGGCATCACCTGACCAAAAGATATATATATATATATATATATATATATATGTATATACGTTTCTACTGATCAGCTCTTTCTATGGATGTGGACATTCATAAGTCTTTCTTCAAATAATAACTCTGTAGAATCTTTTTTTTGTGTGTAAAATCACACCAGTTCCAAGTAATGTTCACACTGAAAACAGAGCTATATTAATACTTTTTTTCATTTGGTGAAGATACAGTGTACCTTATCACTAATTTTAAATGTGGTTAAAGTAACTCAGTTGAATAAATTAGTCAGCCTCACTTTGTCACTGAAACTTCTAGAAAGATTCTAATTGGTATTTTATATTACATAATTTCTTTTTCTTTCTCATCTCTTTTTTTTAAATTTTGGGTTATCTTCATATTCAAATTTAATAATTGTGTTTCTTAGAGACATGCATTTTGGATTCTTTCCATGATGGAGTCTATGAATTCTTTCTGCTTAGAGAATTCAACCTACTTTAATTTATTTTGGGAAATTATCTCCAAATTTTTCCATTTTCTTTAAAATATTTCCCATGCCATCTGTGATTCAAATTAGCGTTTAAACTTCTTAATCTTGAAAAAATAAAAAAAACTTGAGTTATATTTGCAGTTTTATCATCTTTAATAACTATGACACTGTAGATTTTTATATTTGGTCTCATTGACCTGTGATCTTGACTCAATTATATTGATATTAGTTTTGTCTTCTTCAATCATTGTTTTAACATTTTCTATATTATTTTACATTTTTTGAAGTTTCTCAGAAGAAGTCATTGTAGAACACAAAAATAGACTTGAAGTTATAGTAATTGAACTTGAGTCCTGCTGTTGCCACTATCATCTCATGAGAGCTTGGCCACTGACTTTACCTTTCTGACACATGAATTTTTTGGACTATAAAATGAAGGTTTTGGTCATGATCAGTGGTTCTTTAGCTGGAATTCATGGACTTCTATGGGGTCTGTGGATAGATTGCAAAGGATATTTGAACTTGGATGGAAAAATTCAATTTTATTCTCATAAAATTTTAAAAATGTTCATATTTTTTCAATTATGAATTTAAAATATCTTATTTTAAGAAGGTGGCCATAGGGTTGTCCAGAGTGCCCAAGGGTTCCATCCCATGAAAAGGGTTAATCACTCCTAGACTAGAGGGTCTCTAAAATCTTTTCCAGCTCTAAATTTATAATCCTTTTTATCTTTTTTTTTAAAAAATTAGAATCTTCCTTTAATTTCACTAATGCTCTTATTATATAGTTCATTTTATCTTTGAACATTTCATGACTTCATTCAGATCTAGCTTGAAATTCTGCATTAGCTTTATCTTTTTCTTCTGTGGTTATATTAGAGAATTCCTTTATTGAGTTCAGGCGTTTTTCTTTGTTTTGTTCATTATCTGCCAGGATAACTTATTTCCCCTGCCCTGTTTCTACTTTTCTTATATATCCTTTCTTATATTTAATAACTTGAGAGGCTGATGACTTTGGATACAGGAGGGGATACTTGGCTTTTCCAAACTCTTTCCCCCCTACTCCTTGTGCAATTGGGATGATGATTGTAGGTTGACCATCTGGTATATATGTTTCTGCCCTATATGATCTTGAGGTGAGAGAGGAGAAAGAGACTGAAATGATGAATTACTTACAGAATCATATGGCCCATTCCCCTCTTATGGAATATTACTCTATCTAACTCTGTCTTTGCCACTATCCCATCTATTTGTACTCTGTCCCAATAATGTGGTAGTTACTCTAATTTTCTCTTTCTCTTTTCATCACCATAGAACTTTGAGTGGGGATAGGGTAATCATTAGATATCATTGAATAAAGAAGTGCTTCCGCATTGTACTAAACAGTCTCATTTCCCCCCCCAAAAGAGGATGCTTGCTTCTAGAGAACCTGGAAAAGAAGTGCTTTCAAGCATACTTTCAATACCAAATTCATAAAGGAAAAGAGGAAACTATCTCAACTCTACCCATTCTTGGTTTATAAAGGAGGAAAAATGTTTCCACTTTCAACTCTTTTTATAGCTCTTCTGGAATTCAGATGCTGTGTTAATCTCATGCTCCAGCAAATCTGATCATTCATACCCTCAGCACTGTAAGATATCCAAAAGAAATGCTCCCGTGCTCACTTCCTCCAGGAGCTAAGACATTTGCTGCAAAGATTGAACAGACACTCTGGAAACAAACATTACAAAGTAATAAGTAATTAAGTATGAGATTGGAATTCAGAGGAACTATGGAAATTCATATGGTTTCATCACTCTTTTAAAAAAATGCCTTCATCTTTATATGGAGATAATACCGAGCTTACTAGTTACCTTAGAGAGATATTAGAAAAATGAATGAAATAACCTTTGTAAATGGTTTTAAACTCATTGGTAGGGAAGGCACTGGAGTAGTAAACAGGAGAGGAGAGTATCGTAAATCAGGGGAGGTTTGGTTATGAAGGAAAGAGTAATAAATCATTCTTTTGTTTACTTGCATTTCTTCCTTTTTTAAGGTTAAAGCTTCCCCCCCTCCTATTTCAAATACCTGGTGTTTAAGCTGACAGAAATAACAGTAAATTACACTGAATTATCCTATTGTGCAGGACCTTTTTACAAACACAGTACCTATTTTTAGCCTGGCCTTTATCTTTAAAGGGTCTTAAAAAGAGAATAAAAAAGTTCTTAGTACTGGGCAGTGATAATAAAAGGGAAAACTCTGGTAATGTATATATTTAATAATATAGAACATATATGTGTGTGTGTGTCAGTCATTGCTTAATTTCTCTTATATATGTGGCAAAGCATTCTTTTAAAAATGGGTTTAATTCTCCCTCATTGAACTATGCAGCAGAGAAATATCTTGTTCCTTAATATGCCATTGAAGAGAATTGGGGCAGGACCTATTATTTCTTTCAGGTGAGGAAATGGCCTCAACCCCCTTTTTGCATCTTATAGTGTTCGAGGCCCTGAGAGATTAAAAGACTTGTGGCATCTCACATGTAGTGTATGTCAGAGATGGGACCAAAAACTCAAATCTTTCTGTATTCAAATCTTTCTTGATTCCCCAGTCATTATTCTAAGCTGTCATACAATGTACTTTCCCCTTAAACTTCTGGTTAGTTGTATACTGATTTTTCCATGGTGATATTCAAGGAACTAGGCCTGGTCTCTCATGTTGGAACACTTGTTATTTACACAAGACCAAAAAGTATGGGAACAGAGGCCTACTTTAATGGCTAAAAAGTGCTGAGTTTCTGAGCTTGGGAGTTGTGTAGCATGTACTAATGTACTTAATAATAATTCATTCATATTCCACTCCTGGCTTCAGTTAGGCAATTTCATTGTAAAAGCAGGAGACATCAAAGAGATTTAGCTTGTCCTGAAAGGATTTCTTCTTTATTTGAATATATCTAAAACTGAGAGTATCAGCATTCATATAATGTAAGTATGTCATATCTTAGAGAGTTACAGAAACCTTTTTGTCATGTTCTTGACATTCAGATGTGTGTGCGTGTGTGTGTGTGTGTGTGTGAGAGAGAGAGAGAGAGAGAGAGAGAGAGTTGGTTGTTGGATAGTAGAGTAGGGCTAGTAGTAAATATTTATTTTTATTAAATTATGCTTGGAGGCAGATAGGTGGCACTGTAGATAGAGTGCCAGACCTGCAGTCCGGAGGAATCATCTCTCTTCAAATATGGCCTCAGACACTCACTAGATATGTGACTGCGCAAATAACTTAATCTGGTTTGCCTCATCTGTAAAATGCAGTATCTTTGCCAGAAAACCCCAAATGGGGTCACAAAGAGTTAGACATGACTGAAAATGACCAAACAAGAAAAAGCTAACTTCTATGAACAGACACTCTGTTAAGCTCTGTACTCTTGAAATAGGATAGAGGGAAAAGAGAAGAAGACCAGGGACAGAATCCTGAGAGACACCTACAGTTAGAGGACATGATTTGGAGGAGGATCCAGTAAAGGAGACAGAGAAGGAGTCTTCAGAGAGTTAGGAGAAGAACCAAGAGAGAGTGGTGTCTTGGAACCTAGAGAGGCCAAAGTATCAAGGAAGAGGGAATGATCAAAAATGTCAAAGACTGCAGAGAGGCTGAAGAGAAAGAAAAATTAGAAAAGGCAATTGGATCTGGTAACTAAGATATCATCAGGAACTTTGTAGAGTGAAGTGTTAGTGGAATAGCAATGCTAGAGAATCACACCAGATTTTACTCCCATGGTAGTGTTTCCTTTTTTCCTAACCTTTTGTTATCATTTAAAAATATTTTATTTTTCCGCCATATGTAAAATCAATTTTAACATTCATTTTTTAAAGTTTTGATTTCTAACTTCTCTCCCTTCTTCAGATCCTCCTTACCTTCTTATCCCCCTCTCCCTGAGATGGCAAGAAATATGATATAGATTTTTACGTATGCATCATATAAAACAATTTTCCATATTAGTCATTTTGTGGAAGAGATCTCAAATTTAAAAAAAAAAGAAGAAAGAAAGTGAAATATAGTGTTTCAGGCTGAATTCAGATCCAGTTCTTTTTTGAAATGCAGATGGCATATTTCACCATGAGTCTCTGGGATTGTCTTGGATCATGCATTGCTTAGAATAGATAGATCATTCACAGTTGTTCGTCAAGAAATATCACTGTTGTGTTGTAAAAATGGAGATTTGAACCCCAGACTTCAATCCCCAGAAGTCCTTGGCAGTTCCCAGAATTCCCTATAATATCACCCAAATCCCCACCTGGGCCGAGAACAAAATTTGTATTTAAACTGACTGTACCGCCTACTTGGTCTCTCTGCTTCTGCTTCTAAGCACACGTGTCTCTCTACCTAGCAGGCAAGATGTAGCAAGTAGGTTGCATGTGCTTTCTTATTTTGTATTTCTTTATCTTTAATTACTAATAATCTTTAATAAACCTCTAAAAATATAATACTTTTAGTAGAGAAAGTATTTTAATTTTTACAGTGTACAGTGTTCTTCTGGTTCTGTTCACTTTGCATCGGTTCAAAGACTTACATGAAGTGCTATCATATTGAGTACGTTGTTGATGTCCCAGGTTAACCCAACTCTGACATCTAGATCTAAAAAGTTTCTACTTAGTACTACAATTCTAGTACTTTGTGTTACCTAACAATTAGTCATTTAATAAACATTTATTAAATACTCGCTGTGTGCTAGGGATATATAACAGATGAAGATGCAGACATGTATCTTTCAAGCTAGAAGTGAATGTAATAAGCCAAAAGGGCTGAAGGAAATCATCAAAAAGTCAAGGAGATTAATTTCTTTTGTCTGAAATCTCTAGAATCAGTTTCATTTTTCATTATCTCTCAGCTTAATCAAAACTATAATCAAGGAAGAGAACAGTGGGTCTTTATAAAAGGAAAAATGTTTTGGAAACAACATGAGCGACGCACACTTCTATCTAACTGTGGCACACAGTGACTATTCTGCCCTGCTATTGACTTTACTCATCAACTGACTTGGAGTTTTCCAAAGGCACTGAATGCTGGTAAATATCTGGAGATAGAGAACATTACATGGATCAATTCTTTACACTTCCCACAGAATGGAGTTTCAGTTTATTTTCCATGATAGAAGCAGAATGAATATTGAAATGTCCTTGAAATCATATTTATATGTGTGGTTTTTATTGGGTTCTCTTTATTTTTAATACTCCTGAAGAATGCCAATTGGAATCATTGTGATCAAACAGATAGGGCAGGTTGCTTCTCTTACTAGAGCAGAGATCTGCAAATCCATTTCTTTGTACTTGTTATAGCATGACTACTTATAAAGCAGATAACTCAGAACATCATGGTGCTCACTTCTTTCAGAGAAGCTCCATTTTCTTTTTTTTTTAAACCCTTACCTTCCATCTTGGAGTCAATACTGGGTATTGGCTTCAAGGCAGAAGAGTGGTAAGGGCTAGGCAATGGGGGTCAAGGGACTTGCCCAGGGTCACACAGCTGGGAAGTGTCTGAGGCCAAATTTGAACCTAGGACCTCCCATCTCTAGGCCTGGCTCTCAATCCACTGAGCTACCCAGCTGCCCCCGAGAAGCTCCATTTTCTAATGTTTAACAAAATACAATGTCCCTCTTAAACAAAATGTAGAAGAGATAAACATTCCCTGGCTCATCCAGAATTTTGGCATTCCACAATTTTGGCAACCAACAGTGTGCTATCTGTTTTAAAGAGTCCTACTTAACCAACCTGCTAATGGGTTTTCCAATCTATAGTATTCAATTTTAGGCCAAATATTTTATATAATTAATTGTAGTACTCAGCTATTTGGTAGGAGGAGACACATTTAGTAATTTTTTTAGTATTCTTGGAGTTCAATGAAAATTAAACTGCTGGATATTATTTTAACTGTAGGAGTGATGAACGTTTTTCAATATATGTATGTAGAGATGTATGTATAGATAGGAAGAGATAGATAGTAGTGATTGGAAAATTGTGATGAAATAAATTAGACCCAAGGGGAAAAAGGTCAGAGAAATATCCAAGTACTAATTGTAATAGTTATACTGTTTTATCTCTATTTTTTCCCACTAATATCTTTTGGATATGAGAGAAGATGAATATATGTTTAATACTTTAGGGATAGATGATAAAATGATAAATACCCACATTCAGAAAACATAACAAATAAACTATGTGAAAAAATAAATTAAAAAGGAAGCAGTTTGCTTAGTCTCTTTCCTGTTTTAGATGCAGTAGGTTTTAATATCTAAGAGCCCTACTTTTTCTAGAGCTGGTAATACACAGTAGAATGCATTAACCGTTATGATTGTTTAAATTGATTTTACTGTTTATCAGCTCTTATTCAGCAAATGGCAAGGATGCTGATACAGCAGTGTCCTGAAGGCAGATTCATCCCCACAGATTCTATCAGCCCTCTGATTCTGGGTAGGTCTATCATGGTGTTTCAATATTAAAAAAAGCCTCCCCCCCAAACCCAACAGAATGTAGAAGTCGTAGTAGATAAATTTAAGTTTGTTGTTTTGCATATGGGGGAAAAATGAGTGCCAGAATAAAATGGTAACATTAGCATTAAACACTTTTATGTTCGTTGGCCCAAGTGTTCAAGAATTGCCCAGTATTAATATGAACATTGAAGCATAAAGATGCCTCATATCTTGATTGACCAAATAGTATTTGTTTCCAAAAGATGACTTCTCCATATTGTTGAAATATTACCCATAATTCATAATTCAAGACAAGTTCCTGGAGATCCATAACTGAGGATTCTGGAATACAGGAAAAATCTGGTACAGAATAGACAGAAATTATAAGATGCCTGGAAGCAGTTCACCATAAACAAAACATGGGCTATATATCTTGATCAGGTTCAATTGTGCTGATATGGTGGAGGGGTAAGACAGCCTTTTAGGCACTGACATCTGGCAGTGTATTACTTCCTCCCTATGGTAATCCTTCACATCTCATAATTTGTCATCGTTCTCTTTGTCATTTGATATACCCTCTCTTATTAGAAAATTTTGTCTATCAAGGATAGGGGTACCAGAAAAGTAGGAAGCATGCTCTCACATACATTTGCACTCTAGAACCAAGCCCCAGTTGTTCTTGGTAAATATTGCTCTGAATTCCTATCACCTCTTATGAAAAAACACATTTCATTTATCAATGCCCTTTTTTGAGGCACTATGTTGTTCTGATTGACTCTTTTGTTCTCAATTTGTCTCTCCTCATTCTCATCTCTACTATTAAACTTATTTTTTCCTACCATAGATTTTGAACATAAAACTTCGAATTCACATTCATAGAAAATTTTGTTTGAGCCACACTTCTCACATTTGACATAGCACAGATAATTGAGAATGTACTCTTAATACAACAGCAACTGATGATGCAATAGTTTGGAAAATTCTTGTTTTCTCTTATACTTCTTCTTTATATATCCATACCAAGTTTTTTTTTGCCACTGAGTTGGCTTATATAAAAGTAACAAACTCTAGTCAGGAATCTGGATTATTTTTATTGCCTGTATTATGAATGTGAATTATTATGTATATAGTTTCCTAATATTGAAATAATTTTGCATTCATGGTATAAATCCATTTAGCTATTAATATACAATCTATTATTTCCTATGTAGCTGTACATTCTTTGTGTGATATTTTATTTAACGTTTTTGCAACGTGATTTAATTAATACCAATGAAGGAAATTTAGTAACATGAGGTACATTATTCTTTGAATATTTGATAGAATTAATTTCTGTGAAATTAGATTTTCCTTTCGTTTTTTCTTTCCTTCTTTATGACCTCCATTTTCTTTTTCTAGTACTTGTTTTTTGAAATCCCCATTTTCTTTTTATTGATCCAAGTGTTATATGTTTTTCATAAGTATTCATATGTTTTATTTACATAGTTAATTTTGTTGGCATATAATTCAGTAAAAATACTTTGTAAACTTTTTATTCATTTTCCCCTTCATTTGCTGTGATATTTTTCTTTTTCTTTTTGATAATGGCAATTTGGTTTTCTGACTAACAGATGGTTCATCTATAGTTTTTTCTCCTTAAAAACAGCTCCTTCTTATATTTATCAATTCAATTTTTTGCTTTCAGTTTTGAAATACTCTTCTTTCATTTTCAGTAATCCTGTTCCAGTTACTTTTTTTCTTTTCTTTTAAAATAAATTTTTCTTTTCTAGTTAAAAAATTTGCATTCCCCAAGTACTCTTTTCTTCCCTCCCTCCATCCCTCTTTTCCTCTCTCACTTCATTCCTTCTTCCCTTCTCCCTTTCTATTTATACAATTTTCCTCAATTGTCATTTTGTTTGAAGTTTTCTCTTGTCTCTATGATTTATTCTTTGACATACAATCTTTTTAGTGTTAAATTAATTTTAAAGAATTTCTTCAAATGACACATGGAAAACCCAGTGGAATTGCCCATCAGCTACTGGAGGGGATTGGTGGGAGGGGAGGGAAAGAACACGAATCTTGTAACCATGGAAAACTATTTTATATTTACTAATTAAATTAAATTAAAAATAAATAAATAGCATACAATTGGGAACTAAAAAGAAAGAAAAGCTGAGGATATTAATTAGAACTGCTTTGGATTAAAATCTCCCAACCATGAAAAAAAAGAATTTCTTCAAAGCCCTTTATTGTATATAAAGTATGTGGTTAATATTTCTGGTTATTTTAATTTGTTTAGGTTTTTTTTGTTTCCTGGCCAATTTTTGTAAAGGTGCAGTCACAGCTGGTAAATATGTATACTTCTTCAGTTCCCACTCAGAAATTTCCAGAGACCTTTTAAATATTTTTTCTCAAATTCTGTTCATATAATTAACATCACTCTTATTTTGTATGCTTATTTCTATGTTAAGGGAGTACATTGAGATTCTTAACTATTTTACCTTTACTATCTGTTTCTCCTTGTAAATCAATTGACTTTTCTTTATGTATTTAGATTACATGCAATTTGGTACATATGTTAAGAATTGCTTTTAACTTATTATTTGTCAATTTACTGTCTATAGGTCCTTAAAGCTTAATGTAGTAACCCTGTTTCATTAATTTTAGTTCATGCTGTTTTTGCTATTTCCTGGTCTGAGACTATGATTACTACCTCTGGATTTCTTTTAATTTACCTTCTTAATTTTTAATGTTATCTTATATTTATTTTTAGGATTACTTTTAAAAATACATTTTTGTTAATATCATTTATTTTTACATAGTCTAAACTTCCTCTTGTATTTTTTCTTGTCTACTTTCCAGGGAATCATTTCTTTTCTTTCTTTTTTTTTTAATAAACCTTTACCTTCTGTCTTGGAGTCAATACTGTGTTATTGGCTCCAAGGCAGAAGAGCAGTGAGGGCTAGGCATTGGGGGTCAAGTGACTTGCCCAGGGTCACACAGCTGGGAGGTGTCTGAGGTCAAATTTGAACCCAGGACCTCCCGTCTCCAGGCCTGGCTCTCAATCCACTGAGATACCCAGATGACCCCAGAGAGTCATTTCTCATAAAAAAAATAATTTTAAGAAAAAAGGGGAAAATAGTCAACAAATCTAATCATTACGTGGAACAAAACAGCTATTGTATGCCATGGTCTATACCCTTAGATCACATATCACCTTAAGGCAATGGAAGGACATGTCATTTCATTTCTCTTTCTTTTGGTCATTCTTTTTAATACTTCAGCATTCATTTTCATTAGATCTATAGCTCTTTTCATTTACCTCGCAGTCTTGTGTATATTGTTTTCTTGGCTCTTTTTACTTCTTTTGTATTATTTCATATAAGTTATTTTGAAGTACTTCTGTTTGTTAATCATATTTTTCATTTTAAAAATCAACATTAAATTTTTATATCAAATTATATTTAGCTATTTCTCTATTGATGGACATCAGTTTTCTTCCTGATTCCTTGCTTCCATAAAAAGTGCTTCTATAACTACTGTGGTGCTTTTCATATTATGTTTTACCTTCTTGGAGTACATATCCACACAAGGAATCTATGGGTCAAAGGATATCAATATTTTAGAAACCAATGTATTATTTCATATGTCCCTTAAATAGTGAGTATTCTTAACTTTTCTTATCTATGTCAGTTTGGTGGGTATGAGATGGACTCTCAGGGTTATTTTGATTTACATTTCTCTTATTAGTTATTTGAAAAAATATACATATGATGGGAGTTTATAATTCTTATTTTGAGAACTGTTCCTATCATTCGATGACTTATCTTTTGGGGTTTTGTATATTTTGGTCTTGTATATTTTTATATTATATATCTATATTTTTTAATACTAAACCCTTAACTAAAAATCTGATTAAAAGATATTTTTCCCATTGACTTCTCTTTTTATCTTTGACTTTTTGTTTGTGTAGAAGCTTTTGAATTTAATGTAATTAATGTTACATATTTAATATTTTGTAAATGCTATAATCTTTATTGTGGTTAAGAATATGTCTTGTAGTCCTTTAGCTATGGGAGGTATATGCTCTGCTCCTGATTTTTTAATAGTTTGTTATTCTTTTATTTTAAATAATATTTTATTTTTCTACATTACACGTAAAAACCATTTTTAACATTTAAAAAAATTGAGTCTAAAACTTCTCCCTCCCTGTCCTCCCCTTTTGTTGAGATGGTAAGCAATCTAATATAGATTTTATTTCATTTTTTATTATTTTAAATTAAAATTTTTTTCCATATATATACATATATATATGCACATACATACATATATTTATTTATAATCTGATTTTACATGTGCAATCATGTAAAACATGCTTCCATATTAATGCTTTTGTGGAAGTAAACTTGAACAAAAAATATTTAGAAAATGTAGAAAAGTATGCTTTGGTCAGGATTTAAATTCCATCAGTTCTTTGTCCAGAAGCAGATGACTTTTTTTTTTTATCATGAGTCCTTTGGGATTGTTTTGGATTGTATTTTTGCCGAGAATTGCTAAGTTCTTCAAAGTTGTTCATTGTACAAGATTGCTGTTAACTATGTACATTGTTCTCTTGGTCCTGCTTACTTCATTCTACATTAGTTCCTGAAAGTCTTTATTTTTCCTGAAATCCTCCTGCTTGTCATTTCTTATTGAATATTTTTATTCCATCATAATAATGTGCCACAACTTACTCAATTATTCCCCAGTTGATGGATATCCCCTCACTTACCAATTCTTTGCCACCAAAAAAATAGCTACTTTAAATATTTTTGTATACATAGGTTCTTTTCCTTTTTCCTTTTTATTTCTTTGGGATACAAGCTTGGTATTGTTATGTCAAAGGGTATGTACCATTTTCTAGCACTCTGGGCCTAGATCCATATTGCTTTCCAGAATGGTTGAATCAGTTCACAACTTCCCAAATAGTGCAACAGTGTCTGTTTTCCCACATCCCCTCCAAAATTTGTCACTCTCTATTTTTGTCATAATAGACAATCTGATAGGCGTGGGATGATACTTTAGAGTTTTTTAAATTTAGACTTCTTTAATTAAGAGTGATATAGAGCATTTTTTCACATGACTATAGGTAGCGTTAATTACTTATAAATTGGGAAATAACTGGTATTCTTATACATTTGACTCTTATGTTTTTGAGAAATGAGGCCATTATTAGAGGGACTTGTAATTTTTTTCACCATTATGATTACTATGTATTACACTCCATCATATTTTCCCCTGTTTATTTTTCTCTTTCTTCTTTTATTCTGTCCTTCCTCAAAAATATTTTTCTTTTGGTCACTGCTTCCAATTTGCTTTCTTTTCTATCACTGCTCCCACTTCTATTATCCCCTTACTCACCTACTTTACATTAGTGTAAAATAGATTTCTATACCAAAGTGGCTATGTTCTTCCTTTTTTGTTCAATTCTAGTGAAGGAAAGATTCAAGCATTCCTTTCCCCAGTTTCCCCATCTTCCCTGACAATGTATTTTTTTGTGAGACAGTTGTGTGACAATGCTTCTTTTTTGTAAGATAATTTATCCCATTCTATTCCTCCTTCTCCTCTTCTCCCATTGTTTTCCTCTTTCTCACACCTTAATTTTATTATTTTTTTATATTGTCCCACCATATTTAGCTCACACACTTGGCTGTCTGTCTAGATGTTCTCCTCACTGCTCCAATAATAATAAAGTTCTTAGGAGTTACAAGTATTATCTTCCCATGTAGTGATGTTAATTGTTTAACCTTATTCAATGTTTTTTCAATTTATCTTTCCTCTTTACCTTTTTATGCTTCTCTTGAGTCTTATATTTTGCAATCAAATTTTCCATACAATTCTGGCATTTTCATCAGGAATGCTTGAAAGTCCTCTATTTCATTGAATAGCAGTTTTCTATCTTGAAGGATTATACTTAGTTTCACTGGGTAAATGATTCTTTGCTGTAATCTTAGCTCCTTTGCCCTCTGGAATATAATATTCCAGGCCCTTTAATCCTTTCATGTAGAAACTGCTATATCTTGTGTTTTCCTGACTGGCACCACAATATTTGAATTGTTTCTTTCTGGCTACTTGCAGTATTTTCTTCTTGACTGGGGAGTTGTGGAATTTGTCAGTATTACTGGGAATTTTCATTTGGGGATCTCTTTCAAGAGTAGACTGGTAGATTCTTTCAATTTCTATTTTACCTTCTTGTTCTAGAATATCAGCAATTTTCCTTGATAATTTTCTTGAAAGATGATGTCTAGGCTCTTTTTTTGATCATGGGTTTTAGGTAGTCCAATAATTCATAGATTATCTTTCCTGGGTATATTTTCCAGGTCAGCTGTTTTCCCCAATGAGATATTTTGAATGTTCTATGTTTTTATTCTTTTGACTTTGTTTAATTGTTTCTTATGTCATTCTTAGCTTCAACTTGCCCCTTCTAATTTTAAAGGAATGATTCTTTAACAAGCTTTTGACCTCCTTTCCCATTTGGCCCATTCTCCTTTTTAAAGAGTTATTTTCCTCTGTGAAATTTTGTATCTCTTTTTTCTCATTTGACCAATTCTGATTTTTAAGGAATTCTTCTCTTCAGTGGATTTTGTGTTCCTTTTGCATTGGCCTGTTCTGTCCTTTAAGATAATAAGATAATATTAAGATATTAATTTCTTCAGTATTTTTTGTGCCTCCTTTAAAAAAATTTCAGCCTTTTTTATGATTTTCCTGCAACACTTTCATTTCTTTTCTGAGTTTTTTCCTATATCTCTGATTTGATTGTTGAAAATCCTTTTGGAGTTCCTCAATTATTTTTGGACTTAAGACCAATTCATATTTTTCTTGTAGATTTTGGATGTAGCAGAATGTACTTTGTTTTCATCTTCTGGACATGTGTTTTGATCTTCCTTGTTGACAAAATTACTTTTTATTTTTTTCTTTTTGCTCTTTTCCCAGTATTTTTCTTGTCTTTTAACTTAACTTTTAACTTTAAAAAACAGTTATAGGTGTTACTCCATTCCTATGGTAAAGGAGGCACTGTTCTAAGTTTTTGGTTCTCTGTACAGGTGCCTTCTGAGCTAGCTGTAGGGATTAAGTTTACAGTTCTTCCAAGTTTGTATGATGTAAGGAGAGATGTGTTTAATTCTGTCCCTGCCTGTTGTCTTTGAGCAACAAAAAATACTCGTTTCCTCTTAAGAACTGTCACCAGGGTCCCTTGCTCCTGTGTGTCTACAAGCACTGGTGTGTGCAAATGGGCAAAGCAACAGAGCCCTGCAGCCAGAGCTGGCAAAGGGAACCCTGAAATCTCCTTTTATCAGTTGTCAGATTCCCTTATTTCCAGTGGCCAGAAGTCTTTGATTCATCCATCCTGAAGGTCTATGCTGGCTTGCTGATGTAATTACCTTGGCATGCTGGTCTGTGCTCCACTTTCACTTTGGTGCTATGTACCTTTTGTGTCAACTTCCTAAGTTGTTTTGGGCTGAAAAGTTGTTTCACCAAGTCCTTTTGTGAGTTCTTCCACTACAGAATTTGTTTTGAGAATTTGTAAGAGTTGTTTGGAAGGTAATTTTGTAGAGATCAGGCATGTCTGTGTACCTTCTTCACCATCTTGGCTCCACCTTCCCACTTTTTAAATGAAATAGCATTCAATGTATTTTTAAAATTTATTTTAGAATGTACTATATTGACTTAAGTTTAATTTCTGATGCAATGCTTTCCCATTTTCCATGATATAATCAAATAGAAAATTCTTTACTAAGTAATTTATGTTTCCAGTTTATCAAATAGTGAATTATTGAATTCCAATATTTCTGATTCTTCCTTGTCTGTTACATTGATCTCCTTTTCTATATTTCAAGCATGTTACACTACAGTTTGATATCTGTAAGTGCTATTTCTCCTTTAATCTTGTTTTTTTCTTTATCTTATTGATATACTAGGTTTTATTTTCTCCAAATGAATTTTATTTTAATTTTATTGAGTTTTGTAAAATATTCTCTTGATGCTTTGATTGCTATAACATATTAAAATTGTAAGCTAACTGGTAATATTGCCCTTTTAAGAAATTTTTGGATCGACCCAGTATGAGCATTGAGTGTCCCCCAGCTAATTAAGTTCTTTCCTTTTTAAGGAACACTTTGTAAATGAATATATACTGTACCATTATTTTGTGTGCTTTTGTAGGTTGACTTCTTAACATTTTATGCACTAAAAAAGAATGATGTTTCCCTTTTTCCTTCCCTCTTTGGTATTGTTATTTTAATGTAGAAATATTGTTGATTTTATGAATTTATTTTTTAGCCATCAACTTTGTTAAAGGTATCATCTCATTTAGTTTCTTTGCTCATTTTCTAAGATTTTCTGTTTTAGGCAACATCTAGAAAAAAAGAGATAATTTTATTTTTTCTTAAACTGTACATATATCTATATCTAGACTTAACTTTAATTTCTTTATTTTGTCTCTTCACTATTAAAATTTGTAAAACTATGTCTGGTGATATCAGGGAGAGTGGCATCCTTAATTTACTCTCTTGTGTCTTAGGGAAGTTTCTAGCATATCTCCGTTGCATATAATTCTTGCTTTTAGGTAAATAACTTTTTATATCAAATATATCCCTCTATGGTAACAAATATTTTGTTTTCTCTTAAGTTTAAATGAGTGTTTTACTTTGTAAAATGGTTTTCTACATCTTTTGAGATATTTTTGATAGGATTAATTATGCTGATTATTTCCCTAATATTTAACCATCTTTTATCCCTGGCATAAATCAAAATTGGTCAATTTCTTGAATGAATATTACCTATTTCATTGTCACAAAACCCTTTGAAATTATTAATGTTTTCATCCCCATTTTACAGTAGAACAGTCAAAATACAAGAAAGGTTTAAGATTTATCTGGTATCATACAGCTAGTTAAGGTCTGTGGAAGAATTTAAGTTCCCTTCTGTCTGATTACATTTCCTACACTTTATATATTGTACCATCAAACTGACTATAGAATTTTTAGCTCTAATTTTTCTTGAAAAATTTCCAACTCGATATTTTTCCTTTTATTTATATTTCTTTGAAATTTGTATAACTCTGAGATGTGGAAATTAAAATCTACTATTATTATATTGTCTATCCCCCTTTTAAATGTTATATACATTTAATGTTTCAAGTATATTTCTTTTTTCCATTTGAATAATTTTATTTAGTCAATTTAGAACATTATTCCTTGGTTAAAATAATCACATTATTTCCCTCCCTCCCCTCCACCTACTCTTCCCACAGCCAACGTGCAATTTCATTGGGTATTACTTGTGTCCTTGATCAGAAACTATTTCCATGTTGTTTACACTAGGATGTTCATTTAGAGTCTACATCCCCAACCATAGGCCTTTGACCCATGTATTCAAGCAGTTGTTTTTCTTCTGTTTCTACTCCCACAGTGTTTCCTCTGAATGTGGATAGTGGTTTTTCTCATAGGCTCCTCCAAGTTGTTCAGGGTCACTGCATTGCCACTAATGCAGTCCATTACATTCAATTGTACCACAGTGTATTGTTCTCTCTATATGATGTTCTCCTGGTTCTGCTGCTCTCACTCTGCATCAATTCCTGGAGGTTGTTTCAAGTATATTTCTTAAAAAACAACATATAGTTGGATTCTACTATCTAATCCATTCTGCTACTTTTCTCTATTTTTTTCACATGAGTTTATTCCATTACTGTTTATGGTCATAGTTCTTAATTATAAGTTTTATCCATTTTATTCTTTTATATTTTTTTCCTTGTCTTGGTCTCCACCCCACCCTTTGCAAAGAAGAGATTGATGAGAGAAAGAATACTCAGTCATAGTGATCTATAATTGATATGATCTGCTTCTCTCCATGCTCCATTTTTCTTTCTTTTGCTCAGAACAGTCACAGATTTTTATCCTTTATTTCTTTAATTTTTATTTCTTCTTTACATTTTTACCTATGATATGTATAAATTTGCTTTCTTTTGACAAACCTCTCCCTCAATCTTGCCTGTTTTTAAATTTTCCCTTTCCTTTCTGTTTTCTAGCTTTCTTGTTTGCTCTCTCTTTTTCTTTTCCCTCACCCCCATATTCATCATTTAACCCTCCTTTTTCTAGTTCATATGAAGTTATGCCCACTGATCCACCCTTTACTCAGTTTAGTCTTGGCCTAATACATCCCGTTTATGTGAAATAGTAAGTTCCCTAATCTTTCCATCTCCTTCCTCCCCTATAGTTTATTACTTTGCCATCCCCTTTCTTTCAGATAATTAAAATGTGACAAAACTCCCAAGTTGTAGATTCTTTCTTATGTAATTATGCCCCTTGAATACAGTAGTCTTCAGAGTAAATACTTGTTCTTTTCCTATTTGTTTGTAAGCATATAATTATAATATAGTCCCTTTTAATTGCTTGTGTTTATTTGCCTTTCTATTTTTCTCTCTATTTTGTTGTTGTTTTTTAATATTAGATTTTCTACCCAGATCTGGTCTTTTCTTTAGGAATGCTCAAAAGTTCTCAGTTTCATTACACTTCTAGTTTTTCCCAGGAAGAATGCACTCAGTTTTTAACTGTAAACTATTCTTAGTCACAAGACTTTATCTTTTCTATTTGATATGTTATATTCCTATCGCTCCTCTCCTTTATACCTGCCAACTCATCTGTTATCCTGACTGTAGCTTCCAGGTATTTTAACTCTTTCTTTAGCACTACTTAAAGTGTATCTTTTCTATAGTCTGAAATCTCTGCATTTTGGTTGTAATGTTCCTCCTGGGTGTTTTCCCCAGGGGAAAAAAGAAGAGAAAGGGGAGAGTTAAGAAACAGACAAGATGGAAAGAAAAATTTGTCAAAAGAAAAGCAAATTTCAATTACATCATAGTTTGGGAATATGAAGAAGAAATTAAATGGGAAGATGTGTCTTCACAGAGGTGACCAGTAGATTTTATATTTCACCTTCCCTCTGGTTCTGATAAATCTAAAACATTTCTTTCATGATTTCTAGATTCCTTATTTTTGATGAGATGCTTTATGTTTTCTCCTATTTTTTCAAGCTTTTGATTTTGTTCCAGTATTTCTTCTTGCATCATGGGTCATTGATTTCTTTTAGTCCATTGTCATTTTCAGCAATTCTGCCTCTTAAATAAGATTTAACACCTATTTTACTATACTTTTTATTCTCCTTTTACTTCTTTTCTGTACAACCCTTAATTAACTTCCAATTCTGTCCTCTAAAACCCAAATTTTAGTCATAATATCATTTTTTTTAACTCTAACATCATTTCTCCTAGGCCTTTAAATAGACCTTTTGGCCAACCTGTGTGTTTGTTTGAGTTTTTGTTTTTAGATACTGAAGAGTCATTATCTTTTACAGTAGTGCCTTGGTAGATCTTATATTTATAATATTTCCTTATGATCAGTGTCTTTTTCTGTTTTCTCTTTTTTTTTAATTGAGATGATGTGTTAGGGACAGGCTGTGTGATCTCTGGAAGGAATACTGATACCTTGTTTAATTCTAAACTATATTATCTCGCATTCTACTTCTACAGATTATAATGTGCTCTTCAAGGACCTCAGAGACAGCTTAAGGCAGTAAACTATAGAAAGTCACAGCCATAGGGTACCTTGTAATTTAGGGTACATTGTGATCATTGCCTTATTCATTTGAGCTTTTCAGGTTCTGACCCCACTCAGGATCAACGTATAGGCTCCAGTTGTCCCATCACTTGTCCTTGGTCCATTGACTAGAAGGCTCCTGTGCCCTGAAGTCCTGGATTTATATTTCTTGAATGGCCCTCTTCTTTTGTGCCCACAGACTTCTGTCTCTTTCTTTGTATGGATATGATTCAAGTTGGGTGACCAGAACAACTGATTGGCTCAATCATAATGCATCCTTCTTTTCTGGGTGCCATCAATGTTTGGTCACCTATACATAAACCCTGGACAGTTCTATTTTGAGTAGTATGCAACTATATTTACATTCTTTGAGATGTAGAAATAGATGATTTGCATTGTTCTGACATAATGAGATGATCTGTATAAAGCATAATGCAAATGTCACAAGTTATTATTCCTAACAATTCTACTTCACTAGGTATGGAATGAACAGCCTTTAAAATAATAAATTGGTGATCTCTAAGGTCCTTTCTAGCCCTAAATGCTAAATAAAGAATTTATTCACTTCAATCAGATGACCTCTAAAGCCCTTTCAACCTTAAGGTTCTCTAATCCTGTGGAATGCCAAATTTTTAATAATCTGTTTCATTATTCAGAAATAACCTTGTCTTGACCTATTGTAACAACATGACATTAGCCAAGAAAATTATAATCGTTGTTGAGATAAAAGACTTCTGGTTTTTTAGAAATATTGTCTTCTGAATTGGTTCTCATATATAACTACTTTCTCTCATGATGTAGGTTTAGATAAGTTTAGTGGACAAGAAAACTTTATTGGTCCTTAGTTTCTCTATTTCTTTCAGTTTCTGTTGTTGTTCAGTTCTTTTGCAGCTGTGTCTAGCTATTTGTGACCCTATTTGCAGTTTTCTTGGCAAAGATATTGGAGTAATTTGTTATTTCCTTTTCCAGCTCATTTTATACATGAGAAACTGAGGCAAACAGGGTTAAATTGACTATGGCCATATTACTATTAAGTGTTTTAGGTGAGATTTGAATTCAAGGAGATGAGTCTTGACTTTAGGTGGGGCACTGTACCACTTAACTATGCACTTCTATATAAGAATTTTATTATAGAGTAATGGACTATTAGAAATAGAAGTTGAAGATGGCTTCAGAGTAGTAGCAGAACTCTTCTTCTCCTCTCAGTCAAGACAGAATGCCTCAAAATGACAAAACCAAAGTCAGACAAGCGAAGGAGTTCCACAATAGGGCATAGCACGGAAGGTAGGCAAAGTTAGGGCATTTCCATGCTGAAAGGGGGTAAAATTTCCCCCACCAAGGGGTGAGCTCATCACCCCTCCCCCACTTCACCTACCTTTCCAGAGTCTGAGTGAGCACGGGACAAACTTCTAAGTTCTGGGAAGGAGGCTGGCTGAGGTCAACACAGACTTACCCCTAAGAGAAACTAGACTTGGAACACTGGGAGACTCAGGAAACATTGAGATAGGATGCAGAGCTTGGATAAAGGGTGAAGTTCACAGCAAAATGCCACAGAGAACCAAAAAAAACCCTTGGGCAAAAACCTCTCCAGTGACACTCCACACCCAGACCTCTTCCAGGCAATCTTTAAGTTCTCAGGGGTTGGTCCTGCCTGTAAGAACAGCAAGACTAGGGACCCCCACCCAGGAAGCTGAGGAAATGTGTAGGGTGTGGAGCTTGGGGAGAGGGCGCAGCTCATAGCAAAATGCCACAGAGAACCAAAAAAAGCCCACTGGCAAAAACCTCTCCAGTACTCAATAGAGTCTTGCCTACACTCAAAACCCAGACCTCTGCAAGGTAATCTTTGAGTTCCTGGGGGCTGGACCTGCCACTAAGAGCAGCTGGACACTACTGAGGACTGGGAAAATATCCTCAGAGCAAAAACCTCTCCACAGTCCAATCCAATACAAAGATCACTCACATTCCTCACTTAGACATCTGACCAGGAAGGAACAAGGCAATGGACACCAAACTCCCAAGAAATAAAATCCACAAATACAAAAAAAGAAGAAAACTTTAACCCATGATAAATTTTATGTAGAAAAACTCAGACTAAAGAAGAGATGGCAGATGACAAACAATTAAACACATATAACCTTCAAAAAATGGAAATTGGTCACAAATTCTTGAAGACTTTAGAGATTGTGAGAAAAATGGAAGAGATATGAAAAGAAAAGTGATAAATATTTCAAAAAGAAAATAATGGTTTAAAAGTCAGGATCTCCCACATGGAAATTGAAGCCCAGAAATCAAATGAAATTATAAGCAAATTGAAGACCAGATATGACCTGATGGAAACCATGAAAAGCAGGACAGATCAAACTGAAAAGAAAATTCAAAAGATCATTAAAAACTAGAATTAAGCAAGTAGAAGCCAATGATCTCACAAGACAGCAAGAATTAATAAAGCAAAGTCAAAAGAATGACAGATTAGAAGGAAATGCAAAATATCTCATTGAAAGGGTGCTTAACCTTGAAAATAGATCTTGAAGAGACAATTTGAGAATCATAGGCCTACCTGAAAAACTGGAAACAAACAGAAAATTTGATATCATACTATAAGGAATTATCCAAGAAAATTGCTCTGAGGTTCTGCAATAAGAGGGCAAAATACATATTGAGAGTGAATAGATCACCCACTACACTAAATCCTCAAAAGACAACCCCCAGAAATGTAATTGCCAAATTCAAGAGTTTCTGAGCTAAGGAGAAAATGTTACACAAAGCCAGAAAGAGACAATTCAGATATCAAAGAGCACCAATCAGGATTACATAGGATCTGGCAGCTTCCACATTACAAGACTTCAATGCTTGGAATATGATATTCAGAAAGGCAAGAGATTAATGAGTCTATAACCAAGGATCACCTACACATCAAAATTGACTATATTCTTCCAGGGTAAAGTATGGACATTCAACAAAATAGACTTCTGAATATTTGTAAAGAAAAAACCAGAACTAAACAGAAAATTTGACATTGAAATACAAAAACCAAGAGAAACATGAAAAGGTAAATAAGAAAGAGAGGGGTCTTATTTTCTTTCTTTAAGGATCTCAATAAGGTCAAAATTTTTATATTCCTATATGGAAAAATGTTATTTGTAATTGTCAAAAATTGTATTCACTATTATAGTAGTTAGAAGAATTATCCATAGGTATATTGGGGCACTAAGTGGTTTAAAATAATATATAAAAAAAGAAGAAAGAAAGGAGGAAGGGAAAATGGCACCAAGAAAAACTTGAAGGAATAAGAAAATTAGGATAATCTATACTACACAAAAAGGCATATGGGCGGGGAAGGGGGAAGACTACAACTATAAGGAGAAGAAGAGAGTGCTAAAAGGTAATATTCAAATCTTGCTCTCAGTGGAATCAATTCTGAGAGGGAAGAGCATTTAGATCCACTGGGATATCAAATCCTATCTTACCCTATAGGGAAGTTGAGAGGGGAAAACTAAGGGGAGGGAGTGGGGTGAGGAGTTAAAGGGAGGAGGGAAAAATAGGGGGAAGGGAATTTAATAAACCCTGAAAAATAAGAGGGGAATAAAAAGGGAGGGGTCAGAAAGGGAGGGTGGGGAGGGAAGTAATACTAGGAAGGGAGAGTGTGCAGGTTAGCTTAAAAAATCCCAAAATAAAATAAGAGAGGAATGGAAGGGGAGAAAGGAATATAAAAAAAATAGGGAGTAGGGGGACTGATTAAAAATAGAATAGTTGTGTAGAAGTAAATAGTGAAAGAGGAAAGGGCAGATCAAGGAGAGAAAAATAAAATGTTGGAGAATACAGAGGTAGTAATCATAACTTTGAACATGAATGGGATGAACTCACCCACAAAGTGGAAGCAAATAACAGAGCAGATTAGAAACCAAAATCCTACCATATGTTGTTTACAAGAAACATACATGAGGTAGACACACACAGATTAAGGGTGAAAGACTAGAGCAAAATCTATTGGGCTTCAACTGATTAAAAAGAAGGCAGGAGTTGCAATCATGATATCTGACAAAGCCAAAATAAAAATAGACCTGAGTAAAAGAGATAGGAAAGGTAATTACATCCTGATAAAAAGGTAGTATAGACAATGAGGAAATCTCAGGAATCAAAATGTATGAACCTAATGGTATAAGATCCAAATTTCTAAAGGAGATATTAGAGGAGTTGAAGGAGGAAATAGATAGTAAAACTATACTAGTGGGAGAACTGAACCTTTCTATATCAAATCTAGATAAATCAAAGTAAAACATAAATAAGAAAGAGGCAAGAGATGTGAATGAAATCTTAGAAAAATTAGAGTTAATAGATATATGGAGAAAAATAAATAGGAACAAAAAGGAATACATCTTCTTTTCAGCAGTACGTGATACATTCACAAAGGTTGACCATGTACTAGGGCATAAAAAACATGGCAAATAAGTGCAAAAGAGCAGAAATAATAAATGCAACCTTTCAGATCATAATGCAATAAAAATAATAATTAGTAAGGGTACTTGGAGAGGCAAGTAAAAATTAATTGGAAATTAAATAATATGATTCTCCAAAACTGGTTAGTTAGAGAACAAATCATAGAAACAATTAATAATTTCATTGAAGAAATTGACAATGGTGAAACATCCTTTCAAAATCTATGGGATGCAGCCAAAGCAGTAAGGGGGAAATTCATATCATTGAGTTTGTTCATTAACAATTTAGGAAGGGCAAAAGTCAAAGAATTGGGCATGAAAATTAAAAAGCTATAAAGTAATTTAAAAATCCCCAAATGAAAACTAAATTAGAGATACTAAAATTAGAGGAGAAATTAATAAAATTGAAAGTAAAAGAACTATTGAACTAATAAGCAAGACTAGAAGCTGGTACTTTGAAAAACAAATAAAATAGACAAAGTACTGGTCAACCTAATAAAAAAAGGAAAGAGGAAAACCAAATTGACAGTATCCAAGATGAAAAGGGAGACCTCACCTCTAATGAAGAGGAAATAAAATTAATTATTAAAAACTTTTTGCCCAATTATATGGCAATAAATATGGTTATCTAGGTGATATAGATGCATATTTATAAAAATATAAATTGCCTAGATTAACAGAAGAAGAAATAGAATACTTAAATAACCCCATATCAGGAAAAGAAATTGAACAAGCCATCAAAGAACTCCCTAAGAAAAAATCCCCAGGGTCTGATGGACTCACAAGTGAATTCTATCAAACATTCAAAGAACAACTAATCCCAATAATATATAAATTTCGACATAATAAGCAAAGAAGGAGTTCTACCAAATTCCTTTTATGACACAAATATGGTACTGATTCCAAAGCCAGGTAGATAAAAAACAGAGAAATAAAACTATAGACCAATCTCCTTAATAGATGCAAAAATCTTAAATAGAATACTAGCAAAAAGACTCCAGCAAGTGATCATGAGGCTTATTCATTATGATCAGGTAGGATTTATACCAGGAATGCAAGCATGGTTCAATATTAGGAAAACCATTCACATAATTGACCATATTAAAAGAAAACCAACAAAAATCACATGATTATCTCAACAGATGTAGAAAAAGCCTTTAATAAAATACAACACTCATTCCTATTGAAAAACTTTAGAAAGTTCAAGAAGAAAAGGCCCTTTCTAAAAATAATAAACAGTATATATATAAAATCATCAGCAAGCATAATATGCAATGGGGATAAATTAGAAGCCTTCCCAATAAGATCAGTAGTGAAACAAAGATGCCCATTATTTTTCTTTAATTTAAACCCTTACCTTCTGTCTTGGAGTCAATACTGTGTATTGGCTCCAAGGCAGAAGAGTGGTAAGGGCTAGGCAATGGCGGTCAAGTGACTTGCCCAGGGTCACACAGCTGGGAAGTGTCTGAGGCCAAATTTGAACCTAGGACCTCCCATCTCTAGGCCTGGCTCTCAATCCACTGAGCTACCCAGCTACCCCCTAAAGATGCTCATTATTACCTCTATTATTTAACATTGTACTAGAAACACTAGCAGTAGCAATTAGAGAAGAAAAAGAAATTGAAAGTATTAAAATTGGCAATGAGGAGACCAAGCTATCATTCTATGAGGATGATATGATGGTCTACTTAAAGAATCCTAGAGAATCAACCAAAAAGCTAGTCAAAATAATCAATGACTTTAGCAAAGTTGAAGGATTCAAAATAAACCCACATAAATCACCAGCATTTCTATATACTTTCAACTCATTCCAGCAGCAAGAGTTAGAATGAGAAATTCCATTTTAAATCACCCTATACAATAAAAATACTTAGGAATCTATCTGCTGAGACAAAAACAGGAACTATATGAACACAACTATAAAACATTCTCCACACAACTAAAACTAGATCTAAACAATAGGAAAAACAATGATTGCTCGTGGATAGGATGAGCTAACATAATAAAAATGACAATCCTACCCAAACTAATTTACTTATTTAGTGCCATGCCCATTAAACTACCAAAAACTTTTTTTACTGAATTAGAAAAAGCAATAACAAAGTTTATTTGGAAAAACAAAGGATCAATAATATCCAGGGAAATAATGAAAAAAAAGTATGAAGGAAAGTGGTGTAGCAGTATCAGATCTTAAAATGTACTATAAAGTAGTGGGCATCAAAACAATATGGTACTGGCTAAGAGACAGAAGGGAGGATCAGTGGAATAGACTTGGAGGAAGTGACCTCAGCAAGACAATCTATGATAAGTCCAAAGATCCCAGCTTTTGGGACAAAAATCCACTATTTAATAAAAACTTCTGGGAAAATTGGATAACAGTATTGGAGAGATTATCTCTAGATCAACATCTCACACCCAACACCAAGATAAACTCTGAATGGGTGAATGACTTGAACATAAAGAAGGAAACTATAAGTAAATTAGGTGAACACAGAATTGTATACTTGTCAGATATTTGGGAAAATGTTTAAGACCAAGCAAGATTTTGAAAAAATTACAAAATGCAAAAATAAATAATTTTGATTTCATTACAAAACCTTTTTAATTTAATGTAATCAAAATTAGAAGGGAAGCAACAAATTGGGAAACAATCTTCATAACAAAAACCTCTGACAAAGGTCTAATTACTCAAATTTATGAGAAGCTAAATCAATTGTACAAAAAAATCAAGCCATTTTCTAACTGATAAATGGGCAAGAGACATGGATAGGCAATTTTCAGAAATCAAAACTATTAATAAGCACACTAGAAAATGTTCTAAATCTCTCATAATCAGAGAAATGAAAATCAAAACAACTCTGAGGTATCACATCACACCTAGGAGACTGACTAACATGACATCAAAGGAAAGTAATGAATGCTGGAGGGGATGTGGTAAAATTGGGACATTAATGAATTGATGGTGGAGTTGTGAATTGATCCAACCATTCTGGAAAGCAATTTTGAACTATGTCCAAAGGGCACTAAAAGACTATCTGCCCTTTGATCCAGCTATAGCACTGCTGGGTTTGTACCCCAAAGAGATAATAAGGAAAAGACTTGTACAAGAATATTCATAGCCACACTGTTTGTGATGGCAAAAAATTGGAAAATGAGGGGATACCCTCCATTTGGGGAATGCTGAACAAATTGTGGTATATGTTGGTGATGGAATACTATTGTGCTCAAAGGAATAATGAACTGGAGGAATTCCATATGAACTGGAATGACCTCCAGGAATTGATGCAGAGTGAAAGGAGCAGAACCAAGAGAACAACGTACACAGAGACTGATATACTGTGGTACAATTGGATGTAATGGACTTCTCTATTCGTAGCAATGCAATGATCAAGAACTATTTGGAGGGACATATGAGAAAGAATGCTATCCATATCTCAAGGAAGAACTGTGGGAAAAGAAACACAGAAGAAAAACAACTGCTTGAACACATGGGTCAATGGAGATATGACTGGGGACGTAGATTCTAAAAGATCACCCTAGTGCAAATATTAATAATGTGGAAACAAATCTTGATCAATGACACATGTTAAACGCAGTGGAATTGTGCATCAGATATCAGAGGGGTGCAGGGGGAGGGCAGGGAAAGAACATGAATTTTGTGACCATGGAAAATATTCTAAATAATCTAATTAATTAAAATTTTCAGAAATCCCCACAAGAACAAAATAGAAGTCATTCCATCATTTCATCCAATTCCTACTCAAGTAAGAATCCTTTCCATACCATCCCTTAAATGTGTCCATCCAAGTTTCCTTTCAATACCTCTAATAAGGATGAAGCCATCATTTCCCAGACCATTTATCTTTTGAATTTCTCTAATCTAGAAATTACTTGGAATTTCTCAAATTTGGAGCCACTTCTCTGCAACTTCTGCTTCTCATAGTTCTTTTTGCTGACAAGAACAAAGCTAGTCCATCCCTCTTGACGACCCCTCTAAACAAATGCTGATAGAGCTCATACCCTCCTCTGCCTTCTCCAATCCTCCCCAAATATCTTGTAGTCCCTCATTCTCTCTTCCTATGGCATAGATTCTGTTTTCTTCATCCTTTACTTCTCTTTCTTCTGCAAATACTGTCATTTACCTGTATGTTTTTTAAAACATATCCTTCAGAATGGAACCCACAAATCCACCTTTGACTTAACTGGGGCTGAGTAGAGAGGAACCTCCCTAGTTTCTGACACTGTTTCTCAGTGCAATGCGAGAGCATAGTAGGTTTGTTTTTGTCTACTCTGTCACAGGGCTCATTCATACTGAGCTTTCATTTTAGTCAAACTCTCAAATCTTATTTTTATATGAATAGTTATGGAGCCATGACTCTTAACTTTTACTTCTGAAGCTTATTTTTTAAATCCAAACGTGGTGTTTCATATTTATTTCTATTAAATTTAATCTCACTTGATTCAGCCCATTTCTCTAGACTTTTGAAATATTTTGGATTCTGATCCTATCATTCAGACTGTCAAGAATACTGTATTTAATAGTGGAAAAAATGTTAGGCATAAAATCAAAGAAGACCTTGGGGCATTATTGTTTCTACAACTTAGTAGTTATGTGATTATGTGAAAGTAATATGACCTCTCGATGCCTCAGTTTCTTCATCTGTAAAATGGAAATAATTATGCAATAGGATTTACCTCATAGTTGTTAGGATAATTACACAAGAATAAATGTAAAGTGTTTTGCAAACCTTAAAATCCTAAGTAAATTTCATCTACTATTATCATTAGCTAGCCTTACTATCTTCATGTTCTTGTCACATCTCATAAGCATTTGGTCTCTGTCTTCATGTAAGTCATTGACAAAAATGTTCAACCATTGATGGATGGAAAATCTCTGGCTTCCCTATTAGAAACATCATTCTACTTTATATGATTCATTAATGAATACTCTTTGGATCTGTCATTTAAATACTTAAATTTTGTTATGTCTTCTGTCATCTAGCCCACAACCCTATCTTGTCTACTAGGAGAACAGGGAAAGTTCTTCTCAAATGCTTTATATAAATTCAATATTGATATAATATTTATATAGAAGTCTGTTTATATTCTGTTCTAATAATCTTGTCAAAAAAGGAAATGAGGGGAGTTTGTCTCAAATTGTTATTGCTGAAGCCACACTAGTTTTAAGTGATCACTGCTTCCTTTTCTAGAATATTTTCTGGAAAATGAAGCAATCAAATTCAACCCCACCAATTCCAGCCACACATTTATTTGGATTTTGTTGGTGGGCAATGTACTGGAAGCCTTTTCTAGCACCATTTCTCAATGATGTATCAAAGATGTTCTGTAAGCATACAGAATTTCCAATATCACATTTTCCAGTTCTTTCAGTCCTGTAGGTTAGATTTTAAGTCACCTTACCTAGACAAAGTTATTCAATGCTGGTAAGTATTCCTCTGCCAGCTCCTTTCCTTTTTCTCTTCTCCCTCTCTCTCTTTCTTCATTTTATCCTGAATTTAAGAAAAACTAAAAAAGAATGTTTTTATATACAAAGAAATGGAAAAGGAGATTTTTAAGGCAATAGAAGAATCTTTATTATATGTAACATAATACTTTTTCAGTGGCTGATAAATCCATCATGTTATTTTCAAAACTGCCCTATGCATCTCTGATTCCTTGTGAAATTCTCTGAGTTCTTTTTTGTGCATTTTAACAAATGCTTTAGTGACTCTCTTTCCTTTTTTCATTGTGTGACTCTTTTACCAGGTAGGTCCCCCCTCAAATTCTCCTCCAATACCAAAAATAAAATAAAATCCTTGTATCAAATAAGTGTAGTTAAACAGAATAAACCCACACATTTGGCATATGCAAGAATGCCTATTTCTATAAGCTACGTGTTCTCTTAATATCTCCTCATTTATCTTTAGTCTCATTTATCTAGTCTTGCTTAACCATTTTTTGCTGTTTTCATTCCAGCACCATTGTCATTGGCTTCAGAAATAAGGAAAATAGTTAAATGATTTTACTTTCTTTTCATCCCATTCACCTTGTCAGAGCCTTCCTTGATTGACTAGACCTGGGATGTAATTATTATAGGGAACTCTCCCCACCTTCTCTGTAACTACCTGTTCGAGAGACTTGCTTGGGACACTTAGAGACTGTGACTTGCCCAAGGTCACATAGCCAGTACAGGTCAGAGGTGGTACTGGAACCTGCCACAGATCTTCCTGACTGGATCCAGCTCTTTGATCTTTAAGTTACCTTTCCTCTTTTGACTTTTATTCTTTTAAAAAAAAAACCCTGCCTTTCATCTTAGAATCAATGCTGTGTATTGGCTCCAAGAAAGAAGAGAAATAAGGCTAGGCAATGGGAGTTAAGTGACTTGCTCAGGGTGAGACAGCTAAAAAATGTCTGAGGCCAGATTTGGACCCTAGACCTCTCATCTTCAGGCGTGTCTCTCAATCCACTGAGCTCCTATCTTCCCTCCCTTTCTTTGCTTTCAATTGTCTACTTACAAAAGCCTTTCTGTTTCCCTTTGATTTCTTCACCAGCCTTTGCTTTTTTTTTTACCTTCAGTATTCCTGACACTTTTATAGAATGATGATGCCAGTGCTTTTGTGTTCATCATTCAGTAGCTTCCTTTACTTCCATCTTCTTTAGTGGACTTTAAAATTTTTGTTACCTGCTGAGTTCTCTGTGTATCCAAATTGCTCTCCTTTGACAGCGGTTCCTTTTATTCTTCATCATAACTGTCAGAATGTGTTGGTACCTTCAGAATTTAATTTTTTAACATTTTCTTGAGATTACTTTCTATATATCAATTTAGTATCTGGAATTCCACCCATGCTTTCTCTATATTCTGAAACTGATTATGTGTCAATCTAGAATTTATATCAGATTATATCTGTCTTGTCTTGTGTATAAGAAATTGTAAGATTAAGTTATCTCCTTATCCACATGATTCTCATTGCTACTATTTTAAAGAGCAACTCTTTCTTTTTTTGTTATGGTTTAGTCCATAAAAACAATTTTCCTTCTCATTTCTTCTTTTGGAAAAATATATCAACCTCTTTTTTGTCACAAGAAGAGCTCTAGAAGGTATTTGAACAATTGACTTGTTCTCACAGTAATATATTATGCTTCTAAGTGTTTATAATCTATTTCCTCTATCTGCATAGGTGGTCTATAGCAGAGGTGCTAAACTCTTACTTGAACCAGATTAAAAAATGTAGTGGGAAAATATTTAAGAAAATAAATAAAAATACAAAAGAATGTAAATTTTATTTGTTTGTGGTTTTCTAAGACAATACACAATCTTCAGATATCTTTAGGTATCATTTACATCACAGCTGCCTTTTGAGGTTGACACCATTAGTCTAGAGCAGGGGTCTCCCAAACTATGGCTGGTGGGCCACATGTGGCCACCTGAGGCCATTTATCCAGCCCCCATTGCACTTGCGGAAGGGGTACCCCTTTCATTGGTGTTCAGTGAGAGGAGCCCTGTATGTGGCAGCGCTGCAAAGTGTGGCATCACTCACGTACAATACTACTTCCAGTGACATAATCCTCTGCGTGGCTCCTTATTCTGAGAGTAACAGAACTAGAACAAGGCACCACTCAAAGGATTATGTGGCTGCCTCATGGTGAGTTGCCATCTGGGGGAGGGGATTCCGCACTGTGTGTACTGCTGCCCAGAATAGTGGGCCTGTGCAAGTTGTGACAGTCCCATCACAGCCAGCACTGCAGCCTCCGCTATCCCAGACAGCGCTATACAGATTTGTTCATTTTTTTTTTTTATAGTCCGGCCCTCCAATGGTTTGAGGGACAGTGAACTGGGCCCCTGTGTAAAACGTTTGGGGACCCCTGGTCTAGGGTATATTCCCATGACATTTACACAAATAATTTTTGCCAGATACTCCCTGTTCCACTGCTTAGACTTTTACCCCCAACCCCATACTTTTATTTATTCCTTTTTTCTTAAGACATACTCTTCCAGAACCACATTCCTGTCATAAATTTCATCCTAACTTGCCTCAGTGGCACCCATGAAGTTGAATTTGCTATCTTTCACTAAGATATTTAATTTATCCTATTGATTGTGTATCATCAGGAATTTGTGGATAGACACCTGAGATCATGGAGGAAGGTTTTTTTTGCCTTTTGTCTCCTCTCTATTTTTCTCCTTCTCTTCTTACAGGGCTACTTTATCTGGCTTGGCACATACATTTTGGAAAATTTCCCCTTCCCTTTCCAGTTTAAAGCTCTTTTGATCAGGTTCCCAAGAATCTAGATAAATATATTATTCTATTAGCCCTCTTTTAGAAGTGCATTTTCTTTCTTTGTATATGTTATTAAGGTTTTCCTATAGTACTAGCAGCTATCATTATTTTGTGGGTTATTTTATTATTATTGTGCAGGTTATTGAATAGCAGAATAGTTCATCTTCTGACCAAAGATATTATTCTGATATCACTGAACTACCTCAAAACATCTTCTTGTTTCAATTTTCTAGCAAAATTTCCAAGATAAATAGTAAAATTGAGTTCGTAGTGAAGGACATAAGTTACCCTGATTTTAAGTATTTTTTGTGAGCAACTCTCATCTTCTCTTTTGTTCAGATAATTCTACCTACAAATAGGTTGAGTACTTAATTTGAAGAATATCCCTTTAATTGTACTAACTCCACACATAATAAATAATATCCAGACCTATACCAGTGTTACCTTCTGTTATCAAAGCATAGCTTTTTCACTCACTGAGCAGTAGAATTTTATTTTAACCTTCAAGAATGATTTCTTTCTGCTCTATAGATACCTGCCCTTTTAAAAATTAATGACTTTTATTGGAAATTGTGTTTAGTTGGATTCTTAAGCTAGTTGCACTTTTATTTATTGACATCAAATTATGATCTATATATGTTCCCTCATCCTTGAAATCTGATCAATTTAACCTATGACCACACAATGAAGTGTTATTAGAATGGTTTTATTAATGGAAGAAGAATTAAGATTTTATTCTGATGCAACTCATAATCACTTTCCTATTAACAACATTGGTGTTCTAGTGACCAGATTCCCTTTGGAAAACACTACTGAAAAATTTAATGATTATTCAGGGGTCAATTCCCCAAACTGTCTCCTTTGTTGGTCTCTTACACACAATTCAGTACTATTTCTCCTATTATTATTAAGAAATCTGAGCTGGTCCCCAACTCTGTTAACTATCCTGAGACTTTGCAGAAAAGCATTTAGTAGGTATCATTTATTCAGAAATCAACTGATCATTTTGTTTCCATAAATAGAGGAGAATCGGGAAACACTGTTGATCCTTTTATTCATTTAAATAAATATTTATTAGCACCTTGCTTTTTGGTTATTTAATATTCTTCATAGCGTTATGAAGAGGGTAATTCAGAATACAGAGTGATACCTACCCTTGAATAACCCGCTTTTAAATTCAATGGAAAATCTTCTAGTGCCGTTTGGACAGATATATCTACATTACTAGATATGTATATCTATCTATCTATCTATCTATCTATCTATCTATCTATAGAGATAGGAAGGTAAATAAAATATAGATACCCATATGTGCACATATATATATATATATATATACACATACAACATAAACACATAAGGATATACATATATACACATATATAGGGATACATTTATACCTTTCAGACTTCAGAAATTCTGTAGGGTACCAATGGAGCCTTTAATACTCATCTCTACATTTCCATTTAGAACTGTCATCTTGTATTTCTTTTAATGATAGTGTCATATTTGTTTGGGACTTAAAACAATGGTAAGAGATGGGAGCTAGAGGCATTGTGGTATAGAGGGAAGTAGTGGACCCTTACTTTGCTACTTATGACCTGGATAAAATTTGGAAAATCACTTTTTCTCCGGGCTTCAGTTTCTTTAGCTGTAACATGAGAAAGTTGGGTATCTGACATTTACTGTGAAGCACTTTTTGTTACTCATAGCATCTGAACCTCACAAAAACTCTGTACAGTGTATACTATGGGGATTCTTACTGCATTCATTTTTATGATAATAGAGCTGAGGCCCAGAAAGAATCACTGATTTGCTTATGGCCCTCCTTGTCTGGAGTATCAGAGCCAGGATTCAAATGCAAGTCCTCTTGCCTCCAAGTTCAGTACGCTTATCTATAGTGCTGCCTAAGCAACTTCCCACTCTAAATCAAGGGCCATGTTACCCTGTTTAAATGTAGTTTGGTGTGACAATTCTGAGTAATTTTTCTTCTTAAAATATCTTTACTATTTTCAAATTCATATGCTTATGGGAAATGTTAAAGTGTGATTACGGCAGTCATTTGAAAAACTGTCATTTAACCTATTTGATCTCAATTTCTCCATTTTAAAAGATAGGTTAATAATAATTGGTACCAAGTATGAGAGGAAAAGATATTATGTTAATCTTGGAATGTCCATTCACTTTTCTGCAAATATAGCTTGAAAATATGTAAAGAGAGTGATACAAAACACATTTTGTTTTTACTAAGAGGAGTTTGGGAGAAATATGTATAAAGGTCGTTTTGATCTTTAGCTCCAGTCAACCCTGAAAGTAGCAATTCTACTTATACCATTCCTAGTGCAATGAAATTTTCACAGAACTCCAATTGGAGGGGCCTACTGAGACACAGGCCAATATTTAGCAAAATAAATAATGACCCAGTTAATCATTCTATCATTTTTATATACTTTTGCTTAGCAGCAAAGAAAGCTCATTTTACTCTGCAGTTAAGAATATCATCTCACATAGCATGTTGAGTTGGCACTCCTCTCATTTCTTTTCTGAAAGATTTTAATAATTTTTTTTAAATTGAAAATGGTTATCCATAGATAATCAGAATTCTGCCATCTTCCTTCTTGTTTTCATTCAGCCATTAAATGCTTGTATTTGCTTGCAACAAAAAATTGAAATTATGGGTATCTCGTTTTCTTTTTTTAACTGAGGGAATGATGCCCAAGAGAGTAATCCTAAAAACTGATAGTGACCTCTATATGGGGATCAGGCATTTCCAGAAATAGGATAAGCTTCATCCTGCTTGGGTAGCCAACATTCATCAGCACAGAGTGAAAGAAAATATTTCTTTAGCAAAGTTGCAGGATACAAAATAAACCCACATAAGTCATCAGCTTTTCTATATATCTCCAACACAGCTCAGCAGCAAAAACTAGAAAGAGAAATCCCATTCAAAATCACCTTAGACAAAATAAAATACCTAGGAATCTACCTCCCAAGACAAACACAGGAACTATATGAACACAACTACAAAACACTCGCCACACAACTAAAACTAGACTTGAGCAATTGGAAAAACATTAACTGCTCATGGGTAGGATGAGCCAACATAATAAAAATGACTATCCTGCCCAAACTTATTTATCTATTTAGTGCCATACCCATGGAACTCCCAAAAAATTTCTTTACTGATTTGGAAAAAAGCATAACAAAGTTCATTTGGAATAACAAAAGATCAAGGATATCCAGGGAAATAATGAAAAAAAAACACTAATGAGGGGGGCCTAGCAGTCCCAGACCTCAAACTATATTACAAAGCAGCAGTCATCAAAACAATTTGGTACTGGCTAAGAGACAGAAAGGAGGATCAGTGGAATAGACTGGGGGAAAGCGGCCTCAGCCAGATAGTATACGATAAACTCAAAGATCCCAGGTCTTGGGACAAAAATTCACTATTTGATAAGAACTGCTGGGAAAATTGGAAGACAGTGTGGGAGAGATTAGGAATAGATCAACACCTCACACCCTACACCAAGATAAATTCAAAATGGGTGAAAGACTTAAACATAAAGAAGGAAACCATAAGTAAATTGGGTAAACACAGAATAGTATACATGTCAGACCTTTGGGAAGGGAAAGACTTTAAAACCAAGCAAGACATAGAGAGAATCACAAAATGTAAAATAAATAATTTCGACTACATCAAATTAAAAGGCTTTTGTACAAACAAAAGCAATGTAACTAAAATCAGAAGGAAAACAACAAGTTGGGAAAAAATCTTCATAAAAACCTCTGACAAAGGTTTAATTACTCAAATTTATAAAGAGCTAAATCAATTGTACAAAAAATCAAGCCATTCCCCAATTGATAAATGGGCAAGGGACATGGATAGACAGTTTTCAGATAAAGAAATCAAAACTATTAATAAGCACATGAAGAAGTGCTCCACATCTCTTATAATCAGAGAGATGCAAATCAAAACAACTCTGAGGTATCACCTCACACCTAGCAGATTGGCTAACATGACAGTTATGGAAAGTAATGAATGCTGGAGGGGATGTGGCAAAGTAGGGACATTAATTCATTGCTGGTGGAGTTGTGAACTGATCCAGCCATTCTGGAGGGCAATTTGGAACTATGCACAAAGGGCGATAAAAGAATGTCTACCCTTTGATCCAACCATAGCACTGCTGGGTTTGTACCCCAAAGAGATAATGGACAAAAAGACTTGTACAAAAATATTCATAGCTGCGCTCTTTGTGGTGGCCAAAAATTGGAAAATGAGGGGATGCCCATCAATTGGGGAATGGCTGAACAAATTGTGGTATATGTTGGTGATGGAATACTATTGTGCTCAAAGGAATAATAAAGTGGAGGATTTCCATGTGAACTGGAACAACCTCCAGGAAGTGATGCAGAGCGAGAGGAGCAGAACCAGGAGAACATTGTACACAGAGACAAACACACTGTGGTATAATCGAATATAATGGACTTCTCCATTAGTGGTGGCATAATGTCCCTGCACAATCTGCAGGGATCAAGGAGAAAAAAACACTATCCAAAAGCAGAGGACAAACTGAGGGAATAGAAACACCGAGGAAAAGCCTGCAGGCAGGAAAACTGCCTGACTACAATGGCTGAGGGGACATGACAGAGGAAAGACTCGGAGCGAACACTCTGATGCAAATACTAACAACATGGCAATGGGTTCAAGTCAAGAACACATATGATACCAGTGGAATCACGCGTCGGCCACGGGGGGTGGGAGGGAGGAAAAGAAAATGATCTTTGTCTTTAATGAAAAATGCATGGAAATGAACAAATAAAATACTATAAAATTAAAAAAAAAAGAAAGAAAATATTTCCCAGTGGGAGGGAAGTTTTGATCAGGTACTCATCATCAGCTCTTGGTGTCTTTGGATTTGTAATCCTGATAAATTAATTTCTCTGTCCCCAAGACATTAGTCTGTCATGCAAGGACTTCTTCCTCTTGAAGAATGATGCACAATTAGCTTTCATTCCTAACATATGAATTCCACAGCACCAGAATTTTCTGATTCTTTTCTTTCTTTAAGGAAACTCAGCATTATTGAGCATCTGGAAAGAATCATCTGAGAATGATTTTAGTTACACTGTCATATTCAGTTCGAGGACAGGGTTCGATCACTCATGATGCTGAAGAGATTGAACCAGGTTCTTGGTAATTTGCATTTCTTGTCTTCCTTCCTGCTATGTGTTGGAGGCTATCAAGAAACTGTCCATGGTCTTAAGTCTCTCACATCAGTAAAGCCACAGATTTCTTATAGATCCATCTTGTGATCCACATTAATAAAGGGTACTTTGTCAGTCTAGATTCTTCAAAGTTTTTCTTCTTTTCAGAAGTTGGTAAAATGACAATATTTTCAATGAGAAAAAAATTCTCTAGAAACGAGAGTGAAGTTTAGTGACATCTACAATGATGATAAGAATTCTATACCGAGCACTACCCTTATTCTTGCTGTCAAGCAGTAAGACAAAGGAATCCAGTTTTTAAAAAGGGACATTCATTTTAAGTTGTTCTGAAGTTTAAGAATAAAAATACTCAAAGGCATTCCATCTGGTTCTGTTTAGTTTTTTCCATTTGCTCAATGAACATGCCTTTGGATTCTGACAGGAGATTCAGATATGAATTCACTGTCTTGGAAGTGACCAGTATTACTTGATGCTCCCCCACCCCAAAGACTGTGATCTGACAAATTGTCTATCCAGTTTGTACAGGTTTTACATCCAGTTCAGGCAAAGTGAACATTTATAGACACTTCATACTATGTTCCTAATGTTTCTTTTAAATTTTAATCACCATTGAAATTAACTTGGATTTCTAGAGGCCTTTCTCATCTTTCTAACATTAAAAGAAGCACAATCTCAATTCAACAAATGTTTATAGGCATCTGACTTGTGCAGAGTCAAATTAAGCTTTCTCATTTGAGTTAGACTACATTTAAGACTTTAAGCATGTAGTCTACCACCAGACCTAGAATAAGAATGACAGAACGTCACATTTGGAAAGGATCTCAAATCATTTAATTCAGAGATGTCAAACATGTAGGATAGGTGCGGTGGCAACACTTCCCTTCCACTGCATGATTGAAATATAATTGGGAAATATGTAAAAAATAAATAAAAATACAGTAGAACATAGATAATATGAATATATGGTCTTTTAAGTAAGTTTGAAACTCTCAGGGATCATATAAGATTTAGTTGCCCCTGTTTCAATTTGTTTAATACCATTTATTAGGTCCAAACACCTTCCTTTTATTGATTACCCCTAATTACATGTAAAAATAAACTTTTAACATTCATTTAAGAAAGTTTTGAGTTCCCATTTCTTCCTCTACCTCCCTTCCCTCCCCACCTATTGGGACAGTACACAATCTTTTATAGACTTTATATGTGCAATCATGTAAAAACATTTTTTCCCTTATATTAGTCCTTTTGTGGAAGAAAACTTGAAGAAATGTAAAAATTGAAATATTGTATGCTTTGGTCTGGATTCAGACTCAATTAGTTCTTTCTTTTGGAGATGTATTTTTGATCACGGGTCCTTTGAGATCATCTTAGATCAGTGATGGTGAACCTATAGAATGGGTGCCAAAGATGGCATGCAGAGCACTCTCTGTGGGTATGCATCTCTCCACTATCAAATTCATTAATAGAAATGCAGAGGGACTTAGGCACTGTGACTGACAACATTTTCCCCATCCTCCACCCAGCAGCCCAATGGGGATTGTACATGGGATAAGGTGGGTGACTCACAGGTGGCAGAGATGGAGGGAAGTGGAGCCTTTGGGACACTCCCCTCCCCCTCTCTACACTTGCTTAGGACATTCCTCACTTTACCTGCCCGTTTCCCAGCAGCCCAATAGGAGCACTTTCTCCCTTCCCTGTGCGGGGTGGGGATGGGCATGGCGCTCAGTCTGAGAGGGTGGAGTGGGGGCAGGGTCCAGCCCTCCATCTCTAAAAGTTTTGTCATCACTGTCTTAATGCATTATATAGTTGAGAATAGCTAAGTCATTCACAGTTCTTCATCATGCAACATTTTTCTTAGGATGTACAGCATTGTTCTGGTTCTTCTCACTTCACATTCTTCATCAGTTCATGTAAGTCCTTCCAGGATTTTCTGGAATCAATCACCTTGCTGCTCATTTCTCATAGCCCAATAGTATGCCATTACATTACATGATATGATACAGTTTTCTTGACCATTCCTTAGTTGGTGTGCATCCTTTCACTTACCAATTCTTGTCACCACAAATAGAGCTGCTATAAATATTTTTGTATGTATAAGTCCTTTTTTGATTTTTATTTCTCTGGGATGCAAAGTAATAGGATTGCTGTGTCAATGGACATTTATAGTTTTATAGCTCTTTGGGCATAGTTCCAAATTGCTTGCTGAAATGGTTGAATCAGTTCACAACTCCCCTGACAGTGCATTAGTGTCTCAGTTTTCTCACCTTCCCTCCAAGTTTTGTCATTTTCCTTTTCTGTCCTAACAGCCAAAGTGAGAAATGTGGGGTGGTACCTCAGTTATGTTTTGATTTGCATTTCTCTAATTAGTAGTGATTTAGAGAATTTGTTCACAAAACTACAGATATCTTTGATTACTTCATCTGAAAACTGCCTTTTTATATCCTTTCATGGTTTACCAACTGGAGTTCTTATACATTTGATATATTACTCTTTCTAGTTGAGAAACTTAAACCTTTATTAGAGAAACTTGTAAATTTTTTTGATTGCTATGATTAGTATCTATTACCTCTTATCCTATATTCCTTTTGTTTATCCTATTCTCTCACTCTCCTTTCATTCTGTCCATCCCCCAAAATGTTTTCTTTTTGACTACTGCCTCCCCCAATTTGCCCTCACTTCTCTTCTCTTCTCTCTTCTCTTCTCCCTCTCCTCTCCTACTTTCCTGGAGTGTAAGATAAATTTCTATACCCAAATGAGCATGTAAGTTCTTCCTTCTTTGAGCCAATTCCATTGAGAATAATGTTCAAGCACTCCCCTCCCCATTTCTTCCAATTATCCTTCCTGTATAAAATCTATTTTGTGCTTTACCAAATTCTAACTCTCCCTTTACCTTTCTCCCAGTTCATTACTTTTTTTACTCCTTATTTTTTTTAGATCTCATTCCATTATTTTCATCTCACACCCTTATCCTCTATCTATGTATACTCCTCCTACGTGCCCTAATAATAAAATTCTTAGGAGTTATAAATATCATCTTTTTATATGTAGATGTTAACAGTTTAACCTTATTGAATCCCTTATAATTTCTCTTTCCTGTTTACCATTTTATGCTTCTCTTGAGACCTGTATTTGAGAGTCAAATTTTCTATTTAACTTTGGTCTTTTCAAGAAATGCTTTAAAGTCCTCTATTTCATTGAATATTCATTTCCCCCACTGAAGGATTATACTTAGTTTTCTGGGTATGTGATGTTTGGTTGGAATTCTAGCCTCTTTCCCCTCTGGAATATAATATTCTAGGCACGCTGATACTTTAATATAGATATTGCTAAATCTTGTGTTATCCTGACTGTGGTTTCACAATATTTGAATTGTTTCTTTTTGGCTGCTTTCAATAATTTCTCTTTGACCTGGGAGTTCTGGACCTAGGCTACAATATTGATGATAGTTATCATTTGTGGATTTCTTTCAGGAGATGATTGGTGGATTATTTCAATTTCTGTTTTATTGTCTAGTTCTAGAATATCAGACAAGTTTCCCTGATAATTTCTTGAAAAATGTTGTCTCAGTTCATTTTTTGATCATTGTTTCAGGTAGACCAATAATTCTTAAATTGTCTCTACTGGATTTATTGCCCAAGTAATGAGATATTTTACACTTCCTTCTTTATTTTCTTTCTTTTGACTTTATTTTATTGTTTCTTGATATCTCATGGAGTCATTAGCTTCCAGTTACCCACTTTTAATTTTTGAGAAATGTTTTTCTTCAATTAGTTTTTGTACTTCCCTTTACCTGTGGCCATTTCTGTTTTTTAAGGCATTCTTCTCTTCAATGGATTTTATGCCATGTTAACAATTATATTCTATTTTAAGATATTATTTTATTCAGTATTTTTGTGCCTCCTTTTCCAAGAGAGTGACTCTTTTTTATGATTTTCCTGCATCACTCTCATTTCTTTTTCTAACTTTTCTCCTACCTCTCTTATTTGATTTTTAAAATCTTTTTTGTTCTCTATAAATTTTTCTTGGAGGCTTTGGATGCAGCAGTGTTGACTTTGTTGTCTACTTCTGAGTTTATGTTTTTGGCTTTCCTATCATCAAAATAATTTTCTGTGTTGAGTTTATTTTGTTGTTTGTTAGGTTTGGTTCTTATTGTTTGCTGTCATTTTTCTAGCCTTTTTATTGACTTTTAACTTCTAAAAAACTGTTGTATTACTGTGGTGAAGGGGACACTGTCCTATCCTTCAAATTCTATATGCAGCCACTTTCAGATTTATAGATATTAGCATCTATAAGTTTCCATTTTTTTCTAGGTGGTATGATCAAAGGAGAGGTACGTTTACTCCTCTTCTCAGGTCTAGAAACACAACCCAGGACTGTGACCTGGATTTGCATATGGGCAATGTAACAGAGTCTGACTCTCAAATACAGCAAAAGAACTCCTAAAATCTGTTTGATTAATTGTCTGATCCCTTTAGCATGTGTGGATTGAGAGTTCAGGATGCTATTCCCTCTTATTTAGCCTCCATCAAGACTTGTGCTGTCTTGCTGAGGTGTGGTTTGCCTTGATGTGCCTATCCATGCTCCAGTCCTACCCCAGGGTGACATATTGCTCTTGCCAACACTCTAAGCTGTCTTGGGATGAAAAATTGTTTGATACATTTGAGACATTTTATAAAATTTTCTTGGTGTGTAATTTGGGAGAGATTAGGAGAGGCTCCATTTCTTCTTCAATATCATGGCTTTTCTCTAACCACCCCCATTTAATTTTTAAATTAATGCTTTCTTGATGCTTATTTTTAACATCAGCATCCCTTACTAGTGATCCTTCCTGAAGATCAGGGTCAAGGGAGGGAGTTAGAGTTCCTGTCAGTGTTCATATATTCCCTTTACTTCAAGGGTTTGTCATGGCAGAAACATATGGAAGTTTCTTGTGCTTTCAACTGTATGTACACACATAAGATTTCTTGGACCCCATGTCTTTTAGAGAGTTACTGGGATACACTTCCCTCAGAATTACCTCTCTAGCATTACATGTTCAACAGTTAAGAAATTCTAGTCTTCAAGCCAAACAAAGAAGGTCCTTCCTAAGCATATCAGGCTATTGGAGATAGGAAAAGAAAAAAGGGGAACAAACATTTATTAGGTACTTACTACATGCCTGGTACTATGCTAAGTGCTTTGAAATATTACTTCCTTTGATCTTCAGAACAACCCTGGGAGACATGTGCTCTTATTGCCCTTAATTTTACAGTTAAGAAAATGGGAAGAGGAGACGAGATGATGGAGGAAAGGCATCAACTCTCATATGTTTCTAGAAATTAACCTCTAAACAACTTTAAAATAATACTTCAAAATGAGTTGTGGAATAGAACCCACAAAAGATGAAGCAAAACACTTCCCATCAAAATACAACTTAAAAGGTTGGTAGGAAAGATCTGTTGAACTGGGTTGAGAGTGGAGCATGGGCCATGCTCTGACAAATCCCCCTCTTGACAAGCCTTGGGTAGGCCTTGGAGAGCAGCTCTTGTATCTCTGAGCCCACAATTGATAAGGGGTCTGACAACTGGTCAGAAGACTATTACAGGGTTCCTTTGTGGGCCCAGGACTCTGTTGCATTGCCCATAGGCAGATCTGAGACCCTCAGAACTAGCTCTGAAAACAGTAACACAAAACACATGAATCTTTGGATAATGCTTCTTCTGTCCCTGGAACAGAGACCAACTTTAAAATAGGTTAAAAGGCAAGAAAAGGGCTGGGGAAATGAGCAAACCACAACAACAAAGAAAATTAAAGCAGATGGGGATTGAAAGAGTCCTCTAGAATCACACAGATGGGAAATGTTTGAGGCTGAACTCATGTCATTTTGACTCCAGACCCAGTGCTCTATCCACTGCATCATGCAACTTCCTCTAAAAAGATCATGGAATGCATTCTTTTGGTGAAAACAAAGAGAATTCCATGGTAGGAGTAGTCTCTATGAAGAAACAGATTTTGTATATATCCTCTGAAGCTGGAAACACTATAGGGAATTAAAATTATGATAGAAAAAAACCCGCTAGACTTGTACTTCACTTACAATTAATTTTTTAGTACAGTTAATCTGACTGACAGAAGATTGCTCTCTATGAACCCCAGATTTGTTTTCCTTGTGAGAGAAATTCAGTTCCTTAGAAATATTAACATAAATCTTGAAATCTGTATCAGTAATTGAAGTAAAAGTGATATAACAGGATATCAGAAATGTTGTCTCTACAGTAACCCCAAGATCATTTCCATTTTGAAGATAGTCCGGTTACAGGAAAGCAATATGAATCAGGAAGACTGTAGATAGAGTACTAGCAGGAAGATGGGACTAAGCAGAAAAAAGCATAGAATTACATCGATGGTATATGAGTCACTGTGAGTCTTGAATGTGTAGTTTACATTTTTTATTGGGTAAGATTGAAAGATGTCTTTTTTCTAACATATACATTATGCCTTGAGTACCCCACAGAACCTGGAAGCACTGAGATGCAATAATTACAGGAATTACTTGCTCATAGACATGCAAATAATATTCATTATACCAGCAGTGTCAAACTCAGATAGAAACGGAGACTACTAAAGCGTGCGTGAGGATCCCTGTGGACTGCATAGTACCTTAAAAAACCACATATCAACGCCACCTATATACTATTGTATTGTTACTCCATTTGTTACATATATTGTAGTTATATTTGAATCCAGTTTCTGCCATACCAGGCTGGCCATTCGTTTGACACCTCTGCTGCCTCTATGTACCTAATAATCAGAAAACCTTCGCCTGTAAACCATAATATAGATGGCAGGATGGGATGCACTTAGTTGGGAGGAGATTTTTTCAAATTCAAATGCCAAATAAAATGTTTTTTATATTTAGCAAAGTACAAGCACAGTGGAATATTTGGTAGTTTTGATTCTCAAGTAAGCATACCAGCTTGCAGCTAATGATGATTTTTACACGGTCCACTAGCCACCATTCTTAGCTTGTAGGCTGCCAGGTTTGACCCACAGGCAATAGTTTGCTCTCCCCTACTTTCTTCTTTTTAGTCACTTAGATGATTCGAAAGATGAGATCTACTGTGGAATATCATTTGCCTTATGACATTTCATCCTATATCATCTTGATGTGTATGTGCACATTTGATGTATCAAACACAGCTCAATGCTCCCAAACCAGATAAAAATGTAATTGAGAAATAGTTAACAAAATAAATAAGAATATCATAGAACGTAGATATCTTTAATATATGGTTTTCTAAATCAGTATGTGACTCACAAAAATCCTATATGTTTTAGTGACCCCCTTTTCCACTTGAGTTTGAAAACACTAGTGTATATTATTCTCATTAGTGTGTGTGTGTGTGTGTGTGTGTGTGTGTGTGAATGTGAGAAAGCAAGCATTTGAGCCAAGTTATTGATGGTCTGTTGGTTACTGTTTTTGGTAGTAAGTCCAAGATTTTTTCCCTGCATTGCTTTTGTAAAATTCCTTCTTTTCTGTACCCTGGGAATCAAGCAGGAAGCAAATGCCTGTTATCTCAGGTACTTAAGAAGGAGAGCATGATAAGTCTCTTAAGCTAAGGAGTTCTGAGTGCGGTGGGCTAAACTGATTGGCTGTCTGCACTAAGCTCTGTACCTGTAAGATAAGCCCCCAGGGAACAGATATCTACTAAGTTTCCAAAAGGAGGACCCATTTTAGTAAGCATGCAGGTCAAAGCTCCAGTGCTGTTCAGTTGGGACCAGGGCCGTGAATAACTCTGAACTTCAAGCTCGGATGGAATAGGAAAAACCAGTTTTCTAAAAATGAACTAATTGGTTGATTGATAGATTCAAAAATATATATGTATAAATGTATATATATACACAGATACCTACATATATACATATCAACACACACATACATTTATATGATGTATATACATAAACATATATGTATCTCAAAAGAATCATTTCCTCATTATTCACTGAATTGCAACCCAACATGGACCTCTTTTCTTTATACTTGGTTTAGACTAGCTACTCTCCTCCTGTTTGTTTTATCCATTTCCTCTGGCAATAAAATCAAACCGTTAAGTAGAATTTACCTGTTAGGGTTCCATTGCCCTCTGTTGAAAAAAAAAAAAGGTTTGTTTTAAAAATCATTAGAAAGGCAGCTGGGGCGGGGGGGGGGGGGCAGCTGGGTAGCTCACTGGATTAAGAGCCAGTTCTAGAGACGGGAGGTCCTAGGTTCAAATCTGGCCTCAGCCACCTCCTAGCTGTGTGACCTTGGGCAAGTTACTTAACCCCCATTGCCTAGCCCTTACCTCTCTTCTGTCTTGGAGCCAATACACAGTATTGACTCCAAGACGGAAGGTAAGGGTTTAAAAAAAAAAGAAAGGCAGCTAGGTAGCACAGTGGATAGTGTGCCAGGCCTGGAGTTGGGAGGACCTGGGTTCAAATCTAATCTCAGATGCTTCCTAGACAAATGTCCCTAGGCAAGTCACTTCATTTCAGCTGCCTTGTCCTTGTCTCTCCTCTGCCTTCAATTTTACGACAAAAGGTAAAGGTTTAAACAATTTTAAAAAATAAAAATAGAGTTCTTTTCCATTTTTGTCAATTATTCTCCTTCTAATTTAATCCATAAACACCCTTTCAATGATTTATATTTAGTTGAATCTCTTGCCAACTTAAAAAAAACACTTTCCCTTCTATTCTTTATAACCTTTCACTCTTCTTTCCCATTCAATTCTATAACTAGTTCCTATTATAAGCTCATGTTGCTCTCTCCTTACCTCTCCTCTCTTTTTCTCTCCTTTTCTCCTCTCTTCTTTTCCCTATCTCTTGGCATAGAGGATCTCTGTGCTGATTGTACCAGTTTCTAGGCTTTGTTTTGGTTTCTTTATGGAATACTTTATATTAAAGTTCTGCATGAAATTATTATAATCAGTATTAAAATTAAAGGGCATCTAGATTGCTCAGTGGTTAGAGTGCTAAACCTGAAGTCAGGAAGACCTGAGTTCAAAAGTGATCTCAGACACTTACTAGCTGTGCAAGCCTGGGCATGTCACTTAACCTCAATTTTCCCTAATCGGTTGGAGAAGGAAATGGCAAACAATCCCAGGGACATGTTTCATGGGGTCATGAAAAGTCAGATGTGATTGAATTGACTGAACAACAACAACAAAATTATAACCAGTCAAACAATAAACATTTATTAAGTACCAACTGTGAGGTCAGGAACTGCAATATGACTTAGGGATTGAAAAAGAAGCAGAAGACAGTCCCTGCTTTCAAAGAACTTACAATCAATGGAAAAGACAATAAACAAAGATAGACAAACAAGCTATATACAGGCTAAGTAGGAGATAATTTACAGAGGGAGGGCACTATAATTAAGAGTGATTGGGGAAGGCTTTATGTTGAAGATGAAATATTAGATGATAGCTTAGATATTGAGAGATGAGATGGGACTTAACAGAAGCCAGAATGCATAGTTGAGGGAAAGCATTCTAAGAATGGGGATAATCAAGGCAAAATGCTCATGTTCTGTTTGTGGAACAGTCAGGAGTTAAGAGTCATGGGATCATGGAGTGTGTGTCAGAGAGTAAGATAGGAAAGGTAGGAGGGAACTAAGTCATGAAAGATTTTGGCTGAACAACAGATGATAATTTGTTTGTCTGAAAGTGATGGGGAACCACTGAAATTTGAGTAGGGAGATGACATGATCACATGTGCATTTCAAGAAATTCATCTTAGTGACTGAAGGGAGGATGGATTGGAGTGGGGAAGCATTTGAGGTAGGAAAATCCATTGGCAGGATAGTAGACTATTGTAATAGGCAAGGTCTGTGGTGATAAGGGCCTGCACTAGAGTAATGGCAGTGTTAGAGGAGATAAGGGGACATATATAAGAGATATTTCAAAGGTAAATTCAATAGGACTTGGCAACAGTTATGGGGGATATGAGGGATAGGGGATAGTGTGATGTCAGTCCAGGATAATGGCTAAACTATGAGCCTGAGAGACTGGGAAGGTGGTATTGCTCTTTCCAATAACAGGGAAGATAAAAATGGGGAGGGAATGTTGGGAGAAAGATAATGGTTTTCATTTTGGACATGTTTAAGATGTCTGTCGGATATGTAGTTTGAAATATATGAAGGCATTTGGAGGTGAGAGATTGGAGCTCAGTAGAAACGTTAGGGCAGGGTAGGTTGATCTGAGAATTATCAGCATAGAGATGGTAATTAAATCCATGGAAACTGAAGAGATCAACAAGTAGTAGAGGGAGAAGAAAAGATGGTCCAGGATAGAAGCATATGGGGCACCTACAGTTAGTTTCATGATCTGGAAGAGATTCCAGCAGAGCAGACTGAGGAGAAGGGATCTGATAGTTAGGAGAACCAGAAGAGAGTGGTATCCTGAAAATCCAGAAGAAAGAGAATATCAAGGAGGTGTGAATGATCAACAGTGACAAAGACTGAAGAGAGGTTCAGGAGAATGAAGACTAAAAAAATTGGATTGGCACTTTCTTCTACCTGTTTTCCATTTTCAGCATCACTACGTTGTTTAATTTAACTTGGAATTATTTTAGTTTTATGACATGCTTTCTTTTCATTTTATTCTTATAGTTTTATTTTCTAATTTTTGTTTTACCTGAATCTGCTCAAATAGATGATTTAAGTATAACTCACATCAATAATGAGTCATATTTTATTTGCTAAAATATAATCATTTCATTTAAAAATGATGTTTGGTCCACACTATTTCTGGCTCATTCTGATGATTTTCTTAAAGTTTTTGTGGTATCTCGGCATGAATTTTCTGGGAAATCGCTATGCTGTTACTTTCTCTCATTCTTTACTCATGAACTGTATTTTCTGAAATGTCATTCACCGTCCTTGGTTATGCTCTAAATTTGCATTAAATTCACTGAGTATCAAATTATAAAATGATTTTGAACATTAGAGTTCATATAGCCTCCAATATTTTATTTTTACTATGTGTGGTTATCTACATATATAAACATATAGGTGAGAATTCATTAGATGTTATGCTTAGATCTATGTCTTAGCTTCCATTACAATTTCTGTAAATGTCTAGGGTAAAGGATAGAAATGGTTTGACTTTGCTCCAATAGCCATATGGCAAAGGCCATAACGGAGTTTAAAAAAAAAATTATTGGTATACTTTTTTTAAAAAATCACTATAGTTTTCCCCTATATCTCTTTCCCTCCCTCTCCTAGAGAGCCAACATGTATAGCACAGAGTAGATCTTTTCACACTTCTGAATGCTCATCATACTCATTATTTCTTATAGCATAGCAATTTTATATTATATTCATATACGAAAATATGTTTAGCCATTTCCCATTCAGTGAACATCTACTTTGTTTCCAATTTTTTCCTATCACAAAAGTGATGCTATGAATATTTTGTTGTATATGGAGATTTTCTTCTTATTAATGGCCTACTTGGATGTTAGCCTAGTAATAGAATCTCTGGATCAGAGAGAATGAACATTGTAGTAATTTTATTTGCCTTATTTGAGATTCCTTTTGAAAATAATTGTCCTGATTTGAAGCTCCACCAACAGTATTTTATTATGACTATATTCCCATGATACCTCCTACATTTTGTATTCCCATCTTTTACTGTATTCTGTATTTTTGTCATTTGTCCAGGTGTATGGTGAAACCACAGGGTTAATTTTAATTTCATTTTTTTATTCTTTCATGTAGTTGTTAATACCTTGTAATTCTTTTGAGAATTATTTGTTCATATCCTTTGACTTCTGTTTTTTATTGGTGAATGACTTTTAGTCTTACATATTTCAATTAGTTGTATATGTCTTGGATACAATGACCTTATCAGAGAAGATATATATATATATATATAAAGATGTTTTTCCTATTCTGCTTTTTCTTTTCTTTGGACACTAATTTTGCTTGACTAGAAGTCTCTCACTTTCACTACTTTATCTTTTGTAATTGCCTATACCCCTCATTTACTTAAGAATATGTCTCTTACCCATAGCTCTGATAGATATATGATCTACTTCTCTTCTAATTTTTATAGTATGATCTTTCATATTACGGTCACACAACTATTTAAAATGAATTTTGTATTTTTTGCATGATAATACATGTATAACCCAGACTGAATTGATTTCTTGCTCTGGGAGGGGGGAGGAAACAAGGGAGGAAGACAATTTGACACGTGGCTTCAGAAAACTTATGTGGAAACTTGTTATTAAAATAAATAAACAAATAGAATGTATTATGCAATGTAGCATAAGACATTGGTCTAGGCTTCATTTCTACCAGATTGCTTTCTGGTTTCCCAGCATTGTTTTTTTAATCAAATAGGAACTTCTATCCTTAGTAATCCATGATGTCCATTTTATCACACACCTAGTTATTAAGTTCCATTGTTTCTAATTCTCCCTTGTCAAGTCTTTTCCATTGATCTCTATTTTTTAACCAGTATGAGAAGGTGTTGAAGGCTGCTGCTTTATACATCTGGAAGGGCCATTTTCCCCCATTCCCTATTTAGTGCATTTATCTAGTGATTTTGAAACCTACTTTTCCCCCTAATTTTGTTAACTAGATTTTAAAATCATTTTTTCTATGTTGCAAGATGTACAGATAGTGTCTATAGCCTTTAAATTATGGTGTGCTGGGTAGGGGAGCAGAGGCTTAGTTACACCAACTTAGAGGGTTGCGTTGAGTATATTTAGTGTTTTGGAAACCAACTAATCATAACTTTCGATGGGTTTTATCTTTTTTTTAATTCCTGCATTGTGCATTGATGAGAAAGGTGACAAAAAATTCCAAGCTGAAATTCAGATTCATCCAAGAAACCAGCTGTTAGAGGATGGGTTGGAATTAGTGCATTAGTTTTGTGCACTGGCAGGAATACGGTGGAATGTTCAGATGAAAATCACACATACACACACACAAACAGTATGAGGTATGAGTAAGTATGGATAATGTTTGGTGCCTGTGATATCTGTGGTATTAAAAATATCGGACCACTTTATTTTGATTGTCACATCCTACCCAACTCAGAATCCTTTCGACACCTTGGGAATCTGGCTCGCCTTTTATCTCCCTGCTCGTGAACATTCTGGCCTCAGGATACTCTAAACAAAAATCTTAATAATAACTGGCAGAAAATATGCTATGTGATGTCTGTCCAGAAATTAAGTTAAAGCATCTGAAGTTTATAATAAGGCAATGGAAAAATGTTCAATTCATGAAAAAAGAATGCTTTTAACTTGCAACCTGTAAACAATGCATATATTCCAAATGAGGTACATTTATACACTCTCACGTCTCTCAGATCTCACCAAGCCTACTTACTGTTTATTCAACTCTAGTGGAGTGAAGAACTATCATTTCATTAAATGTGCCAGGTTGCTTCCAGAGAGATGTAGACCTTTGTCAATCAGAAATGATATGAATATTCTTTAGTTCTGTAATTTTGATTGGGAGGGGGGGGACAATATCTATTGTTCTTAACCCAAGTAACTTATTGCCATCTTATCATATTTCTTTGTATAGCAATTTGTGGCATTTATTATGACAAAAACAATTGACTATAAATCAAACTTGTTTCAGTAACACCCTGAAAATTTTCTCAGTTGTGATGCAGAGAACAAACTGCCTTTATTATAGAAGTTCTAAATGGAGAGGCTAAAATTAGTTGCATGGATGAAAATTTATTCTAAAGCACTGAGTACACATTTGAGTGACTCTTTTGATGGCTAGGCATTGACTGCATGCATGATTTGTTGGGGCTGTTATAGTATTCACAAGAAAAAAATTACATCTTGCCATTTGGAAAGTTAGCTTGTGACTCAGAGCTGAAGAAAATTCTATATAAAGTGATGAAACTCCAGTCAGAAAACATTTCACTGAATTGTCTTATGGTACAGGAGGAAGGGCTCTGGGTTTCAAGACAGAAAAACCTTGGTTTGGTTCCAATTTGATATCTCCTGCCTGGGCTATCAGTCAGTTAGCATTTAAGTACCCACTACTTACTTGTCAGGCCTGTGCTAGGCTCTGGGCATATAAAGAAAGGCAATAGATAGCCCCTGCTCTCAAGGAGCTCAGAATGCAAGGAGATGGCCAAATAGCTATATACAGGGTCAGAGGGAAGGTAAGAAAATGGAGGCAGGCTGGGAAAGGCTCTTGTAGAATTAGGGTTTGAGCTGAGACGTAAAAGAAGTCAGAGAGAGACACCAGGAGAGAAGGGATTCCAGGAATGGGGGATGCCGAGTGAAAACATGTAGAGTCAGGAGATGGAGTTCTGTGTGTGAGCAACAGTGAGGAGAATAGTGCCACTGGACTGCAGAGTTCATGGTTGGCAGGAAGGTTCAAGGAGGCTGGATATATAATGGACCACATTATGAAGAGCTTTAAAAGGTATGTAGAGGACTTCATATGTGACCCTAGAGGCAATAGGGAGCCACTGGACCTTTTTGAATGGGAGGGAGAGGTGGTGGTGACATGGTCAGATTTGTGTTGTAGGAAGACTAATTTGACAACTGAGGGGAGAATGGACTAGAGCAAGGAAAGTCTGATTTTGTTACATGTGATCTTGAATATTAAGGTCACATATCTGTTTTGGATGTATTGTGAAAAATGGTGTGATTTCTGACAGAGTGCTGTCCAATTTTTCCAACTGTAAGGGATCATTCTGATCTGTCGTTCATTAATTTATAGTCCATGCCTCTCTAGTATTCATTTATAAGAATTACATGAAGTATTTTAATTAAATATTTTGCTAAATCCTAGGCAAACTATATCTGGAAGATTTCCCTAATAACCTTATGTAAAAAAAAATGAAATCATTCTGATGAAAGCCAAGCTTCCTGCCTTTTTGCACCCTTTCCTCAGTGTTCTTAGAGTCATTTTAAATGCACAAATTAAAATACAAAGGACTGCAAAGGAAATTAATTATATTTGAAATCAGTTATCTAATTCTTTTTTAAGTTCGCAGACTCCAGTTGAGGAACCCCTGACACCACTCTATTCCCTTCATTATTATAGAGGACTAAACCAAAGTCCAAAGAGGGAAAGGGGAATTGTATATGGTTTTATGAAATCATAACAAGGATGAGGTTAAAATGCACATCCTGTGACTCAAAATATAAAGTTTTTCCCCTTATATCATGTTGCCTTCTATGTTGTCAGATACCAAGCATCTTGCTTTACTGGGAAAAGGAACCATTCTCTTTCAAACTTCTCTTCACCCATTTGGCAAGCCCTCCATCATCTTCCATTCTTCTTTTTTCCCCTCCTCTCTATAGTAATGATGTGGCCTTTCTCCTTACAAAAGCCACTCTTTCTATGTGTTCCCTTGGTCTCCTCCCATACCATTTTTTCCAGTAGATTACGTACCCTATCCCTTAGTGTTATGTATTACCTTGGCTATTCTATCCTCCTGTGTCCTTTGGTTCCTTTCCTGCTGCCTTCAAATATGACCAAACATCCCAAACATCCCTAAAACAAACTCCCCCCAAAACTAGGACTCTACTATCCATATTAGCTCTCATCTTGTATTTCTCCTCTTCATCACAGCCAAACTCCTAGAAAAAAACTGTCTTCACTTTTTGCCTTTGTCAGTCAACAAAAATTTCTTCATTTCTTCATTTTTTTACCAATTACATGTAATAACAAATTTCCACATTAGTTTTCTGAAGTTATATGACCCAGATTGCCTCACTTACTTTTTTCCTACCTACTAATGGAACTGGCAAGCAATTCAATCTGGGTTATACATGCAACAAAAATTTCTTAAGCATTTACTCTATCCTGGGCATAGTCCCTGCTGTCAAGGAGCTCACATGCTAATGAGGAAGACACCATGTAAATAATAAAAAAGACACAGAGTACATCAAAAGCAATCTCAGTGGAGGAGACCTGCTGGAGATGCTGCTATTTGAATTGATTCCTGAATGAAAAGCAAGTCAGGGCAACTAAGAGGTTGAGGGAGCACATTCCAAGCAGGAGAGAAAGCTAGTACAGTGCCTTGACCATGGGAGATGGAGTGTTTTGGGGAGCTATCAGCATTTGTTTATGATACAGGAGAGGAGATCTGACTTACTTGTAGTACACATACAAATACAGGAAGGGGCAGCCATCTAGCTGCTTCAATGATAATAGATGATAGTGCAATTAAATGGATTTGGAATTAGTCTGATGTCCAGAATCAAAAAGTAGTCCTTAATGGTCTATCTCATTGAGGAAAAACATCTCTAGACATATTATGCACCAGGGGTATGTGCTTCTTTTGATAGTATTTTTTTTCACTGAAAGAGATGAAGGGAGGCAGCTAGATAGCTCAATGGATTGAGAACCAGGCCCAGAGATAGGAAGTCCTGGGTTCAAATTTGACCCCAGGCACTTCCTAGCTGTGTGAATCTGGACTAGTCCCTTAACCCCCATTGAGTAGCCCTTACCACTCTTCTGTCTTAATAGCAATACATAATATTGATTCTAAGATGGAAGGTAAGGTGGTTTAAGAAAGAAAGGAAGAAAGGAAGAAAGAAAGCAAGGAAGGAAGAAAGAAAAAGGAAGGAAGGAAGAAAAAGAAAGGAAGAAAAAAGGAAGGAAGGAAGAAAAAAGAAAGAAAGAAAGAAAGAGATAAAGGCATAAAGAACATTCATATCTTATTCACTCACAATAGAAAACTGGGAGAAGAGCTAACATTTTGATTAATAGTATTTGGATCCAGAATGGATTAGACAGATTAGAACAGTGAACTTTGAAACTGAACTTAAAAAGCATAAGTGTAAAGTCTACCATTGGTTTGAAAACACAACTTCAGAATTACAAGCTAGAGAAGACATTGTGGGACAGATGGTAAAAATGATCTGGTGCTTTTAGTGAACTTCAGGTCCAGTATGAAGAAAGTATGATGTGAGAATCAAAAATCGCATTTCCTCTTGAGATCCTTTAAAGGAAACTTCATCTCCAGAAACAAGTTGGTGATGATCTCTCTCTAAACTGCCTTCTTTAGATCTCATTTGGAGTATTGTGTTATGATCAGGTTGCTATAATTTCAGAAAGGTAGTCATAAGTTGGAGAGTGCCCTAGAGCAATAGTTCTTCACTTTTTTACATATTGTACCTGTTGACCATCTGATGAAGCCTTTGAACCCTTTCTCAGAAATGAAAATGTATAAAATAAAATATGTAGAATTATAATAGAAACTCATTGCATTAAAATCCAGTTATAAAATGTTAAATAAGGATTCATAAACCCTGTATGTAAAATCCATGTTTTGGAATAAGATAACCAAATGGTGAAAGGCCTGCACTCGTCACCTGGTAAGCACTGGTAAAGGAAATTAGATTGTTTATCCTGGAGAAAAGAAGTCCCAGGGGTATCATGATAGCCAGTGTTCAAGTATTTAAAGGGTTGCCATGTGGAAAAGTGATTTGATAGCCCTAGATTATTCTGATTTGTTTGATGTGGACACAAGAACTAAGAGTAATAGAAGCAAGACTGAGTGCAAATTTAGCTTCATTATAACAACTTCCAAATGATTAAAGTCCTTAACTATTTCCCTCTCACTCTCACTGGAGGCCTTTAAGAAGAGGTTGCTCGGTATGCTATGGATTCCTTTTGGGCAGCTGATTGGACTATATGGCCACTGCAATTTCTTTCAACTATGAAACTCTGTGATTCTTATATAATTCATGCAAATTAATATAGTCTTAAATGAATACAACTTTCCCTTTTTCTTACATCATCATAATTGATATTAATCATATATTAGCCTAATGCATGCCCTGGCCCCAGATTTTTCTCTTCCAACAAATGTCTGTTTCCTTTCTATGTGCATAGTACATGACTGTTTTCCCTGTCACTGATACTCAATATTATAGACACAGTCTTTAAAGCTTTCTTTTTAAGAAACCTTGAGTCCTGAGACTTCAAGCTATCTGGATATCAAATGCCCTTTCCAGTGGCACTCTTCTCCCCATCTCTTCTCCCCATTTCTTCTTCCCATCATCATTCCCTTTATAATTTTTATAGCTTTTTGTTGCTGATGTCCATCCACATTTGCTCTTAAAGAATCAGCTATTGCTATAATTGTCCATTTTTTGCATTCAGCTACTGAGGTCATTCCAAGAGGCTTCAGTATTGTCTCCTTACCATTTTCTGTAACCAGAAGCAGTTACACAGCAGCAGGATTCCAATGGCAACATGCAAAGCATAATGATTCTTTGTCCACGTCCATTTGACTTCTTGTAAAATAATGAAACATCTGCAGTGTGCTTCATCAGTTGGCAATTCTTAGGTCTTACTTCATCTAAATGCAATATCTCTTTTAATATTTTGAGCTAAGCTTCCTGCTTTTATAGAGCTTCTAGTCACAAATCTAAGATTAGACTCAAACAGAATTTTTGAAAGAGAAGCCTTTGCAATGTTTTTAAAATTATTTTTATCACAATGAGATTCTATCAGTGTTTTACAGAAACAGTTTAAAATAATGCTTCTCTTTTAGAGTAAAGCCCTTACATAGCACATATTATGTAGTAGCCCACTTTCACTGTGGACTGTCAGTGGGTCCATATTCACAATTATGGGAGGCTTTGTCTGCTGATTTTCTCTATTCACAGGCTATACATTTAATGATATGTGAACAAAAATCCTCCTTTTTATTATGATTGTAGGGATTAACATAACGTTTTCTCAATTTGTTTTCTTTTCCCATCAAAGACTTTCTTTCTCAAAAGCTCATGAACATGAACCATATGATGAAAAAACAAACAAGGAAATGATAGTCTTGTCCAAACTGTCCATTAAGATCAATAGATTAATGTTTAACTTAACTCTCCATCTGTATAACTTCTAGCTGTCAGTTAACAAAAATTTTCTAAACTCTGCAACAATTCTCTAGGATGTATATATATATTTTGAGGGAAATACCTGATCTGATGATTGTGGCCATCTTAATAGTACCTTTGATCTCCCTGTAGCAGGATACATGTTATGATGCAAAAGGGTTGGGTGAACCATGCCATCAAGTTGGCCACTTTCCATAGACATTATCCTGCATTAAAGCAAAGAAAATTCAATAGGTAATTGAGTAATCATTGAGTGAGTTAGAGATTAGAAGATGTCAGAGTTGACAAATATATATATATATATATATATGTCTTGAGAGACACAAATATATATATATATATATGACAAATATAGTACTACATACTTGAGAATTTTGAATTGATACTTATCTTTCTTTGGATTCTATAATTTCATCTTTATTTTCATTTATGTCTAAATAGTTATAACTATTTAAAAATTCTCAATCATTTAATCTAATCTTTACTTGGAAAAAATGCTTATAAATGTATTTTTGAAACTGAAAAAAAAAATTTAACACTTTTTTTTAGTATAAACAGTAAAGGCTAGGCAGCTGTAGTTAAGTTACTTGCCCAGAGTCACACATCTAGGAAGTGCCTACCTGGCTGCCCCTTCTAAATGTATTTTCATAAGTAATGCTGGCATTGAAAGAAGATAACTTATTTTTAGTAGCTCAATGATTAGAATGATCCTAATGTGCCTACTGCACACATCAAAATCGACTGAAGTTCTGAAGTGTGAATAAACCTGGGATTGAACCTGATTCTTAAGTTAGCAAGGAAATTTGTAGGTTCTTGAAGTGTTAGAAATAGTGAATTTTGGGCCTTCACACTGATTGGACATGAAAACCGTGGACAAGAGATATCCCTTATCTAATGTGACAGGCCCCAGGAATGCCCTCCAAATTATGTGGAAACAGCATTATGAAAAATTTGTTTTTTTCCTTAGCAGTACACAAATGACAGTGTCGTCCCTGTGTATTGGTGTGCCAAGTCTGTTGGGTTAGCTGATGGCATTAGAACACACAACTAATGAAGAGATCATCCTAGGCATGAGTCATGATTAATCAGTTAAAGGTGTTATTGTCATTGATGCTTTTCCCAGGAACACAGACTGCTCTGTCCTGAACCTCCAAATCTGTATGCTCCTGGGCACAAGGATTGACTAAAACACAAAGGATCAAAACCCATTTCTAGTTACAGCAAAACTCCTGAAAGTGGGCTTCTTATAGTCTCTTTTTTTTAAAACCCTTGCCTTCTGTCTTGGTGTCAATATTGTGTATTGGTTCCAAGGTAGAAGAGTGGTAAGGGCTAGGCAATGGGGGTTAACTGACTGGCCCAGGGTCACACAGCTGGGAAGTGTCCGAGGCCAGATTTGAACCCAGGACCTCCCGCCTCTAGGCCTGGCTCTCTATCCACTGTGCCACCCAGCTGTCCCTCTTATAGCCTCTTTTTATGTGGATAGTAGGAATTTAGTGTGGTGAGAATTCTTCCTGGCTACATAGTCATCTAGTCTCTTGCACTGGGTTAACTATTGTTAGGTAAAAATGAATTAAAAAACAACCTTCCCTTTTAAGGTTTTATTTGAGCTACCCAGGTGCCTTTGGCATTCTCCATGGTTTTATATTTATACATATTTTTAAAAAAGAACAGGCATTCATATTAAAACAGCTTGTTCCCTTCCAAATTGTCCACTGCATCTTTCTCTCCTCTCATCTTGTTTTTCCCCCTTAATGGAACTTGGCTTTCAGTTGGTACATTAAAGGACTAATCTAAATGTTATTAAGTCATTAATATAAATAGCATTTGTAGCCACTGTGGATGAGAGATTTTCTGTTCAGTGTCTATTTTACTACATTAATGTATGACCTGACATGGAACTAACAATGAGGGCCGAAAATCATATTTACTTCAAATCATTTTGGCTTTAACTCAATTTATTAAGCCTTAGAAATGTAAATTAAGCATATTTATTAGCTACTCAAATCAATATATCAAGATGATGGGGGAAAGTACAGATTTGTATTATAGAATAGTTTCCAACTAACATTTAGATGAATTCATCAAAATGGACTCGGCCCCAGATGTCAAATTTCTATTAAAATGCACATAAGTTTCGTATTTGAGAAGAAGCAACAGCACTTTGGCCAAAATGTTAAATTCTACCAAAATCGAAATGTTTCATTGCTCCTAGGGGCTTTTGTTGAACTTGAAATGTGTCCAATATAACCCCATTTAAGCCACCCACACAAGTCAATCATACTTTCATCCATCTTATACAAGATGATGTTCAGAATCATATTTTATCAAATCAACGTTTTACTGAAGTACATGTTCTCCTTAAAGTTAAACAGCTTCGTTTTTTTCATTTGAAGATGAAAAAGCTGGTGACACAGTAGCCTTCCCTGCTTTCATTTCAGTGGTAGTTTTTTTTTTTTGTTTACAATCATAACTGTTTTCAATGGAAACAACAGTCAATCCCTCTCCCTCTCCCTCCCACCCCCCCATCGGTCTGTCTGTGTCTCTTTCTGTCTCTGTTGGTCTGTCACCCCCCCCCCCCATCCTTCTTCTTCTCTCTGTTGGTCTGTCTGTCTCTGTCTTTCTCTGTCTCGGTTGGTCTATCACCCCCCCATCTTTCTCTCTCTCTCTTTCTCTTTATCCATCTACATCTATCTATCTGTATATCTTTCTTTCTTTCTCTCTCTCTCTCTCTCTCTCTCTCTCTCTCTCTCTCTCTCTCTCTCTCTCTCTCTCTCTCTCTCTCTCTCTCTCTCTTTCTTTCTTTCTTTCTTTCCATTGTCATTTCCTGTCTACTGTTTGCTAGATATCGGTCCTAGAATGTATTTCCTATTTTTTGCCCTAAGCTTAAAAAATTAGTTGTGTGAGTTCATGTTTATATTATAGAAAGTTTGATCTGGAAGGAACATTAGAGGTAAGAGAGGCCACGTCCCTCTACTTCCTCTCCCTTCACTTTCTCTTCTTTCTCTTCCTTCTGCTGTTGCTCCTAGCTAGTGTTTATTGAAAATGCTTTCAATATATACATATACAGTTATCCCTGCCACATCACAGGAGTTAGGGTTATAGCATCCCCATGATCTGGAAAATCCACATAAAATTTTGGGTCCTCTGTATATACAGTCCCTTATATGCATTTATGAGTTATTAAATTTTAAAGGTATCGCTGTATTTCTAGCCTTTGTGTGTCATCTCTTGTCATTCACATTGCTCTGGTAAACTTTAACTTTTACTTACTTTAACATTAAAATAGAAATTGTGCATATTTATGGTACTAAAAGATAAAATATGTTGAAATTATACAATACTATACATATATTTGCTGCATTTCTGAGTTTCTAAATTCTTTCTGTATCATCTTGGCTTCCACAAAATTCTCCCAAAATGCCTACTTAATTTCTTATCCTGACCCATAATATATAGGAATTGAGATGAGGAAAGACATAGCTGTACATCATTTCATTCTCAGGGAAGCCAAGTAGTGCAATAGATAGAGCACCAGGCCTGGAGTCAGGAAGACTCATCTTTCTGAGTTCAAATACTGCCTCTGACATTTACTATGTGATACTGGGTATATCATTTAATCCTGTTTGTCTAAGTTTCCTCATCTGTTAAATAGCTGGAAAAGGAAACAGCAAACCACTCCAGTGTTTTTACCCCCCCCCCAAACAAAACAAAAAACAAATGGGGTCATGAAGAATCCAATGGGACTTAGATGACTAAATGACATTTTATCCTTATAACAGCCCTGTGAGATAAGTCATATTATTGTTTCCATTTTACAATTAAGGAAAATAATTCAGACAGAGGTTACATGACTTACCCAGAGTCACACAACAAGGGCATAGTTGAGGCTGGTTTAAAACTTATATTGTCCTGACTCTAGGGCCAAGACCACCTACAGAACCAAAGTAAAGAAGTAACTGCTTAAAGTCATATGTGTAGGAAATAACAGAGACTGGATTCAAACCCAGATTAATTTTCTGCCTCTAAATTCAATGTTTTCTCCCTGAATCACTGTGACATCATGTTGTTAGAAGTTTGGGTGAAGAAAAGCCCTGCCATCCTATCACTACCCATAATGGTGTTATAGCAAGGATCCATCAGAAATTGAGACTTTTAATTTAGGTTTTCTTCTTTTGAAAAAAAAAGTTCCATCATGAGGAATAACATTAAAATTTTTATTTTCATAGTAGTATTTGGCATTTGTGAGTTTTACTTCCTTTCATCAGGTAATCAAGGTATGTTCCAAAATGGGCACATTGATGTTTTTCTTATAGATGAGCGTTTTTTTTTTTAATTTAAAGATTAAAGGTAAGTTAAATCACATAAAATCATTCTGATGTGGATGCTAAGGGACCTTGAAAGCTATTTTGTCCAAGCCATGCATTATAAGGAATCCTTAGTAGAGGAGGTCGAACAGATAAGCCTTTAGCCTTGATTTGAAGGAGGGGGAAACTCTTATAATAGCTCATTTCACTTTTACACAGAATCTATTTATGATAAAGTTGGGGTTTGGGGTTTTTTTGGTCCTGACATTCAGTCTAAATTAGCCTCTTTGTTACTTCTATTGGTTGTGACTGGTTTTACCCTCTGGGCCAAACAGTACAATCCTAACAAACTTTTTCACATGATAATTCTTCCAATATTTTAATCCACCTCTCCTTTTCCCCCTAGGTCTTCTCTTTTCCTTGCTAACCATGTCTTTCAAACTCTCCTCCCATGTCATGGTTTCAAATACCTTTGCCATTCCTGGGTTACTTCCTATCGACACTATTAAGTCCATTAATCACTTTCTTAAACTGTAGACCCCAGAACTGAACGCAATCCTTGAGATGAGGTCAAGAGGACACAGGAGAGAAGTCTATCACTTCCCTATTTCTGAAAGTTATGCAGGCCAAGGTGACATTAGAGTTTTGGTTTCAAAGGAATGTTTCCCTTTGAGTTTGCTGTCCATTAAACCACACCCCTTCATAGTCTTCAGAAGCCTATTGTGTACCATACCTCCTCCATCTTGTGTTTGTAAAGTTATTTTTTCGTGCCCAAGATTTTACTTTTATCTATATTGAATTTCCTCTTGCCTGATTCAGCAATATTTTTCTCCCACTATTATTTAATACTTCCTACCAGCTATGGGTCATTTGCAAAGTTGATTACTTAAAAAAAATCTTCCCTTCCCTCTTAGAATCAGTACTGTGTATTGGTTCCAAGGTAGAAGGGCAGTAAAGGCTAGGCAATGGGGGTTAAGTGATTTGCCCAGAGTCATATAGCTAGGAAGTGTCTGAAGTCACATTTGCACCCAGGACCTCCTGTCTTTAGATCTGGCTCTCAGTCTCCTCAGCCACCTAACTGCCTCCAAATTTGATTACTTTTAATCACTGTTTCCTTTTCTAGATAGTCACTAACCATCTCTGATCACCCATTGTAAAAATTTCCCAGAAACAGAAAGCAAGTTCCCGGGCCTTGAGTTATATACTATTTTCTCTTCTCTCCATTAAAAAAAAAATAGGTTTAACATTTGTACTTTTTGTTTTTTTTTTTTAAATAAAACCTTATATTCCATCTTAGAATCAGTGCTATGTATTAGTTCCAAGGAAGAAGAGTGGTAAGAGCTAGGCAATGGGGGTTAAGTGCCTTGCCCAGGGTCACACAGCTAGGGAATGGTTAAGTGTCCTTCCTTCTTGGTTCTTGTACAACCTCTCCAGTTTCCTAATTAAATATCTTAGTATTCACATTCACCTATTCTTTTGTATTCCTAGTTCTTCTAGACCAGTTGACTTAAAATTATTATGGGGAATTAAGGGCTCTCTTTCTTTTGGATATCAACTCTCTATTAGTAATTTTTCTTCTGTTATTTCCACTGCAAAGGTCTTAGCATAAAAAAAGAAGTCAGAATAGAATTAAATACTCTGGGGCATTTGGTAGCTCAGTAGATTTTTTAATGTGGCCTCAGATACTTTCTATCTGTGTGACCTTGGGCTAGTCACTTAACCCTACTTGCCTAGCCTTTACCTTTGTGTTTTGGATTTGTTATTAAGACAGAAGGTTAGGATTTTTTTTTAAATTTTAAACATTATTTTATTTGGTCATTTCCATACATTATTCACTGGAAACAAAGATCATTTTCTTTTCCTCCCCTTCCCCCCTCCCACCACCTTTCCCTCTCCCATAGCCGACGCACGATTCCACTGGTTATCACATGTGTTCTTGACTGGAACCCATTTCCCTGTTGTTGGAATTTGCATTATAGTGTTCATTGAGAGTCTCTCCTCAGTGTTATCTCCTCCAACCCTGTAGTCAAGCAGTTGCTTTTCATCGGTGTTTTTACTCCCACAGTTTATCCTCTGCTTGTGGATAGTATTTTTTAGATCCCTGCAGATTGTACAGGGACATTGCATTTCCAAATGGAGAAGTCCATTACATTCAATTGTACCACAGTGTATCAGTCTCTGTGTACAATGTGCTCCTGGTTCTGCTCCTTTCACTCTGCATCAATTCCTGGAGGTCATTCCAGTTCCCATGGAATTCCTCTACTTTATTATTCCTTTTAGCACAATAGTATTCCATCACCAACATATACCACAATTTGTTCAGCCATTCCCCAATTGAAGGGCATCCCCTCATTTTCCAATTTTTGGCCACCACAAAGAGTGCAGCTATGAATATTCTTGTACAAGTCTTTTTCCTTATTATCTCTTTGGGGTACAAACCCAGCAGTGCTATAGCTGGATCAAAGGGCAGACAGTCTTTTATCACCCTTTGGGTATAGTTCCAAATTGCCCTCCAGAATGATTGGATCAATTCACAACTCCACCAGCAATGAATTAATGTCCCCACTTTGCCACATCCCCTCCAGCATTCATTACTTTCCATAGCTGTCATTTTAGCCAATCTGCTAGGTGTGAGTTGATACCTCAGAGTTGTTTTGATTTGCATCTCTCTGATTATAAGAGATGTAGATAGAACACTTCTTCATGTGCTTATTAATAGTTTTGATTTCTTTAACTGAAAGTTGCCTACTCATGTCCCTTGCCCATTTATCAATTGGAGAATGGCTTGATTTTTTGTACAATTGATTTAGTTTTTTATAAATTTGAGTAATTAAACCTTTGTCAGAGGTTTTTATGAAGATTGTTTCCCAATTTGTTGCTACCCTTCTGATTTTAGTTACATTGGTTTTGTTTGTACAAAAACTTTTTAATTTGATTTAATCCTGATTATTTATTTTGCATTTTGTAACTCTTTCTAATTCTTGCTTGGTTTTGAAGTCTTTCCCTTCCCAAAGGTCTGACATGTATACTATTCTGTGTTCGCCTAATTTTTTATAGTTTCCTTCTTTATGTTAAAGTCATTCGTCCATTTTGAATTTATCTTGGTGTAGGGTGTGAGGTGTTGTTCTAAACCTAATCTTTCCCACACTGTCCTCCAATTTTCCCAGCAGTTTTTATGAAATAGTGGATTTTTGTCCCAAAAGCTGGGATCTTTGGGTTTGTCATATACTGTCTTGCTGAGGTTGCTTGCCCCCAGTCTATTCCACTGATCCTCCTTTCTGTCTCTTAGCCAGTACCAAATTGTTTTGATGACCGCTGCTTTATAATATAAAGAGATCTGGGACTGCAAGACCCCCTTCCTTTGTATTTTTTTTCATTATTTCCCTGGATATCCTTGATCTTTTGTTCTTCCAAATGAACTTTGTTATGGTTTTTTCTAAATCAGTAAAAAAAAATTCTGGAAGTTCCATGGGTATGGCACTAAATAGATAGATGAGTTTGGGTAGGATGGTCATTTTTATTATATTGGCTTGTCCTACCCATGAGCAGTTAATGTTCTTCCAATTGTTCAAGTCTAGTTTTAGTTGTGTGGAAAGTGTTTTGTAGTTGTGTTCATATAGATACTGTGTTTGTCTCGGGAGATAGATTCCTAAGTATTTTATTTTGTCTAAGGTAATTTTGAATGGGAATTCTCTTTCTAGTTCTTGCTGCTGAGCTGTGTTGGAATTATATAGAAATGCTGAAGACTGATGTGGGTTTATTTTGTATCCTGCAACTTTGCTAAAGTTTTTGATTATTTCAATTAGCTTTTTGGTTGAATCTCTAGGATTCTTTAAGTAGACCATAATGTCATCTGCAAAGAGCGATAATTTGGTCTCCTCCTTGCCTATTTTAATGCCTTCAATTTCTTTTTCTTCTCTAATTGCTACTGCTAGTGTTTCTAATACAATGTCAAATAATAGAGCTGATAATGGGCATATTGATTGGCAAGGGTACATGGAGAGCCAAATCAAAAATTGGAAATTAAATATGATACTCCAAAATCAGATAGTTAGAGAAGAAATCATAGAAACAATTAATAATTTTGTTGAAGAAAATGACAATGGCGAAACATCCTTTCAAACCTCACCTCCAATGAAGAGGAAATTAAGGCAATCATTAAAAACTACTTTGCCCAACTATATGGCAATAAATACACCAACCTAGGTGATATGAATGAATATTTACAAAAATATAAATTGCCTAGACTAACAGAAGAAGAAATAGTTTTCTTAAATAATCCCATATCAGAAAAAGAAATCCAACAGGCCATCAAAGAACTTCCTAAGAAAAAATCCCCAGGGCCTGATGGATTCACCAGTGAATTCAATCAAACATTCAGAGAATAGTTAATCCCAATACTATACAAACTATTTGACATAATAAGCAAAGAGGGAGTTCTAACAAACTCCTTTTATGACACAAACATGGTACTAATTCCAAAGCCAGGCAGGCCAAAAACAGAGAATGGGTGTTGTATTTTATCAAAGGCTTTTTCTTTATCTATTGAGATAATCATGTGGTTCTTGTTGGTTTGCTTGTTGATGTGGTCAATTATGTGGATAGTTTTCCTAATGTTGAACCAGCCCAGCATCCCCTGGTATAAATCCTACTTGATCATGGTGGATGACCCTTCTGATCACTTGCTGGAGTCTTTTTGCTAGTATCCTATTTAAGATTTTTGCATCTATATTCATTAGGGAGATTGGTCTATAATTTTCTTTCTCTGTTGATTTGGCTCTCCATGTACCCTTGCCAATCAATATTTTTATTGCCTTGTCATCTGAAAAGGCTGCATTTATTATTTCTGCTTTTCTGAATTTGAGTGCCATGTTTCTATGACCTAGAGTATGATCTATTTTTGTGAATGTGCCATGTGGTGCTGAAAAGAAGGTGTATTCCTTTTTGTCCCTATTTTTCTCCATATGTCTATTAACTCTAATTTTTCTAAGATTTCATTCACCTCTTTTACCTCTTTCTTGTTTATTTTTTGGTTTGATTTATCTAAGTTTGATAGTGGTTGGTTCAAGTCTCCCACTAATATGGTTTTACTGTCTATTTCCTCCTTCAATTCTCCTAGTTTCTCTATTAAAAATTTGGATGCTATACCGTTTGGTGCATACATGTTGATTAGTGATATTTCCTCATTGTCTATACTCCCTTTTAGCAGAATATATTTACCTTCCCTATCCCTTTTGATCAGGTCTATTTTTGCTTTGGCTTTGTCAGATATCATGATTGCAACTCCCGCCTTCTTTCTATCAGTTGAGGCCCAAAAGGTCTTACTCCAACCTTTAATTCTAACCTTGTGAGTGTCAACCCATCTCATATGTGTTTCTTGAAGACAACATATGGTAGGGTTTTGGGTTCTAATCCACTCTGCTATTTGTCTACTTTTTATGAGTGAGTTCATCTCATTCACGTTCAAAGTTATGATTGTCATTTGTGGATTCGCTGGCATTTTGATATCTTCCCCTAGTTCTGACCTTTCTTCTTTAGCTATTTCCTTTTGAACCAGTGATTTACTTTAGGTCAGTCCCCCTAGTCCCCTCCCTTGAGATGCTTCCCTTTCTAGCCCCTCCCTTTTTATGCTCCCTTCCCCTCCCCCTTCTCCTTCCCTCCCTTTTTGTACTCCCTCCCCCCACCCCCTCCTTAATTTTCCTTTCTTTCTTGCCCTAATGGATAAGATAGAATTGAGGATCCCACTGGACCTACATGTTCTTCCCTCTCAGATTTGCTTTCACTGAGAGTAAGGTTTAAGTAATTACACTTCACGCTCTCTTCCTCTCCTTCTCATATGAGAGTTCTTCCCCTCCCCTTCCCATGTGTATCTTTATATGGGAAAGATTATTCTATTGATTCCCCCCCCATTTCTTGAAGTTATTCTTAGTATTATCGACGATTCCCCCCTCCCTTTTCCTTTCTTAGCCCCCACTTTCCCCAAATCTTCTTAATGCCCCCATCTTTCCCTATGCATGTTTCTTCTAACTACTCTTATGATGATACAATTTATGAGAGTTACACAAAACATTTTCCCCACATATTAATATATATAATTTGATGTAAATGTAGTCCTTATAGAAGAGAGTTTGACTTAAAGAAAAATATCAGATTCATCTCCTTTTCCCTTTCTTTCATATTTACCTTTTCATGTTTCTCTTGCTTTCTGTGCTTGGATATCAAATTTTCCACTAAGTTCTGGTCTTTTCTTAGCAAATGCTTGGAAATCTTCTATTTTGTTGCATGCCCATACTTTCCCCTGGAAGTATATAGTCAGTTTTGCTAGGTAGTTGATTCTTGGTTGGAGACCCAGCTCTCTTGCCTTTCTAAATATCGTGTTCCATGCTTTGCGGTCTCTTAGTGTGTTAGCCGCTAAGTCATGTGTGATCCTTATGGGAGCCCCCTTATATCTGAAGCTCCTCTTCTTGACTTCTTGTAGAATTTTCTCCTTTTCTTGGAAGCTCTTGAATTTGGCAATTACATTCCTAGGGGTTGTCTTTTGGGGATTTAGTATAGAGGGTGATCTATGAATCCTTTCTATTTCTATTTTGCCCCCTTGCTCCAGAACGTGGGGGCAATTTTCTTTTATAATCTCCTGTAGAATAATATCGAGTTTATTGTTTATCTCTGGTTTTTCTGGGAGACCGATAATTCGGAGGTTTTCTCTTCTCCCTCTGTTTTCCAGATCGGTGACCTTCTCAGTGAGATATTTTATGTTTTCTTCTAATTCATTAATTTTTTGGGTTTCCTTTATTGATTCTTGCTGTTTTATCATCTCACTTTCTTCAAGTTGCTTGATTCTGGTCGTTAGGGACTGGTTTTGCTTTTCACCTTTGTCTGCCCTTCTATTGGATGCTTCGAGCTCTTTTTCCAATTGAGCAGTCTTATCTGTCAGACTGCTGATCTCTTTCTCCCATTTTTCTTTCCAGGTTTCCATCTTTTGTATAAGTTCCAGTTTGAGATCTTCCAGAGCTTATTGATAGTTTCCATTTTGGGAGGCATGTTCTGATTTTTTGGGGTTTCCTCCTCATTCTCCTCTTTTCCTTGGGTACTTCCACCATAAAAGTTTTCAATAGTCACTTTTTTCCCTTTCTTCCTGGAGGCTTGATTTTGGGCCATGTGAGCCATCCCTTTGGTGGTTTCATTCCCCTTTCCTTTTTGGTCTGGGGTCTGGTTTATATGGGCGGTTTTTCTGTGAATTTAGGTTGCTTCAGACTAGTTCTTCCCAGCCTCCGAGGTTTCTTAGAGCGCTGGGTCCCTGATCACAGCCACACTGCCCAGGTGTTCAGCTCCGCCCAGATAATCAGCGCGTGGTCCGCCCCTGGTGTTTAGCTCCGCGGAGATGTTCAGTGCAGCCGCCCCAAGTACAGCTCCGCTGACCCCCGTGATCAGTGCCGGGTTCTCCAGTGAAACCGCCCTGAGACGTTTTTTCCTGGCAATCCCCAGATCACAAGGACCCTGGAGTGCCCCCCCCCATACAGAGATGTTCCCCACTCACTCGCTGTCCCGGTGAGCGCTCAGGTAGCTCACTCTGGTTTGGTGGGGGAGGTGGGGTGGGGTAAGGGCGGCTCAGTTCGCTTTTCTGTGCAAGCTTTTCCTCCTTCTTATTATAGTGTGGAAATGTTCAAGCCCCACGTACCTTCACCTCTGTGGGATACTGGGAAGTCCTGTTCCGCCAAAGGTGATTTTTATGCTCCTTTGATGTAGTCTGTTTCGTTTGGTGCCGGGGAGAGGAAGCATGTGGCATCTAGATTGCAGCCATGATTACCCAGAAGTCAGGCGAAGGTTACGATTTAAAAAAAAAAGAACTGAACAGCTCTGTATTCTTTCTGTTCTTACCTTCATTCTCTCAACACGTCAAATAAGCAAAGAAATGAAACAAAACCAAAACCAAATGCTGCATTTTTTCACTACCTTCTTTTGCCAATCTCACTCATTCTGGACGTTATCACTGCCGACGCTGTTTTCATGTGGTTATGCCATATTCTTCACATCTCCATTCAACATGTTAGCTTATTATTGAGTTCCCTGTGCATCCAACATCAGTAATTCTAGGCAAATTCCATCGTTACTCTGCATTAGATTTGGTTCCTTTTGTATTTTCTGAATTTTATCCTTGAACTTCTCACTTCTGTCTTGGTGGTCTTGGTGTAATATGCCCTGTCATGTTTTTATTTCCGGGGGTTCTTCTTATATTTCCTCTGAACCTCTTGACATCTGTTTTAGCCAAATCTAGGGTGCATACCAGATTATGCCCTAATATCCTCTCCTTATCTGGAGAGAGGAAGCATGGTAGAGTGGATAGAGTGCTGGCCTTCAAAAAAGAAGTCCTAAATTCAAGTCCAGTTTCTGACACATAATGGCTGAATGACCCTGGTAAAGTCACTGAACTTCTCAGTGCTATAGACCAGTGGTATCAAATTGAAATAGAAATATGGCCACTAAACCTCACATAGAAATCCATGCTGGCTGCCTCTTGACCTAGAAAATTATCTACCTTTGATTGTATTCTTATTTATGTTGTACATTTTAATCTGGTTCTGCCAACACTGGTGAGTGTTTGACATCTTTATTCTAGGTGACTCTAAGACAATTAGTTGCAGAGAATGTGCCGACCTGGGTGTTCCTATAGTAATGAATTCACAGTTCTAGTTCCTATCTTTAGGCCTATCAAAAAGTCTAGGATACATAGAGACCTAGATAGGAAGATAGGTGGATAAAGAATGTATTAAGCATTACTCTATGACAGACATTATGCTAAGTGCTGGGCTTACAAATACAAGTGAAATAGTCCCTTCCCTCAAGTAGCTTATGTTCTAATGGAGAAAATAATACATAAATGGGTGCTGAAAAGTGGGGTTGGGAGTAAGGAGGGAAAAGGAAGTTACTTGGTGAAGAGATGGCTGGGAAGTGTCATGGAATCCTGGACCCAGGCAGAGCAAAAGCTTTCCTATCAGAAGAAGGGAATAGGTATGTGTCATATAAGATTTCAGTGTGTGGCCATGGTCAGAGACTGTAACAGTGGTGATGAAACAGCTAGGAAGAGGTCCTTCTCTTCCAGTTTTCCCATCTTTTCTACTCCAGCAAGCCGTTCTTCTCTATTAGTGAAAATCACACCCGTAATTGAATTTTTCCTCATTGCTTTGTTCCTTTACCTATTAAAAGATGAAAGCATTTCTACTTGATCCTCCCTAACAACCTGAAATGTAGAAAGGAATTCTTTGAAGTCTGTCACCCTCTCCAGCAGGAGGGCTTACACTTGGGACACATGGTACAGCCATGTAGCCGTGGCAAGAATACCAACATGATATACTCTTTGCAAATCACCACATTATCTCACATTGTACTCTTTCTGCTGAGATTTTTCAGCCTTGATCTATGACCTCTATTAGATAGATAATGCACATCTTCAAGAATTACTTTAATACAATACTATGTGAGACTTTTGATTTGTTTCAAGAACTCCACATCCCTTTTTCTCCATTTTTGTTCAAGTGATCTGTAGTATACTCTGATAATAAAAATGGATTCTGTTTCTTTCCCCCTTGATCATTGCCTATGTGTTCTTCTCCATACTTTCCCTTCATATCATTATATCTTCCTAAGAAGCAATAATAATAAAAGCAATGCTAACACATCCCACTTGCATTCCTATTCTCTTCCCTATCCCTCTCCATTTACCTATCCTGCTTATGTTTAAAAAGCTATAGTCATTCACAACTATATTAATGTAATAAATTTCACCCCATCTATATGCAATGATGCCTATGAAATCAGATTTGTCTCTTTGAATTAGGACATTGAATTGTGTTCCTCTTTCTTTTTCCTAAACTTTTAGTATTTAAATATTGTCAACATCACAATAGGTAGCACATCATATCACAAGCTGAAGGTCCTGAGTTCGAACCTTGGAAGGAAGGTGTGATATACTGTGAGAAGAGACAGAGTCACTTGACTTTGGCTTAGGCTTAACCCCCATCTGAAGTGGATTGTGGATTCTCACAGGAAGAGGCTCAAACCTGAGGCTTTCACCTCTGAGCTAAGTAAAACTGGGGAATCACTAAATCTTTCTAGGCCACAAGTTTGGGTGCTTCTACATTCCATGTTGACACAATACATTTGACATGATAAGTTTTAACTACTGGCTTCTTTCTTAGGTTTTTCTCCTGTGAAATTATGGTTATTTCAAATGCTATTTTCCTTCTTTCACTCTAGCTTTTCTCTGGTATCTGATATAGTTGCTATTCATAGGCAGTTTCCTTTCTCGCCCTCTTTGTTCTATTTTCAAGTCCCTTTTGATAAAACTTGTAGGAACCCACGAAAATACATTTTTATCAATCTTTGTTGGGTAAAATCCATCCTTGGCTAGGAGCCCATCAACCTCTATTAAAAATTATGGTTTGGAAATACAGATCTCATTCTTAGACAGTAGGTTTTTCTTCTCAAAATATTTCATTTGGCAAAAGTTTTTTTTTTCTATAGCTAACTTCACAGGATAGTTTCATAGAGTTTCAGAGTTGAGAGGGACTTCCACAGCTTTTGACTGCAAATCATGCCCAGAAATCAATCCTGCCTCTAGAACACACCAAAAAATGGTCATCTACACTTTCCATGATGACAGAGAAACTGATGAAAGGGACCCACTTAGCTCTTTGGTCAGTTCATTCAGTTTTTGGACAGCTATTATTATTGGGGTGTTTTTCCATACATCAACCCTAAATTTTATTTCATAACATTTATTGGGCAGCTCGGTGGCATAACAGATAGAGCTTGGAATCTGAAAGACTCATTTTTCTTAGTTCAAATCTGTCCTTAAACACTAGCTGTGTGGCCCTGAGAAGGTTGTATGAGCCTCTTTGACTTAGTTTCCTCATATGTAAAATTTACTGGAGACAGAAATGGCATATCAGTCCAAAATTTTTTGCCAGAAAATACTCCACATGTGGTCTCTAGGAGTGGGACACAACTAAAAAGAGAGAGCAACAATATATACTTATTTCTCATTCTCCAAAAGAAGGCATTGGATGTTTAAAGTCCCTTTCACCTCTCTAGCTGTGATCTGAAGATGGTTATTCCCTTTTTGTTCACATGAGCCAAGCCACACAACAGTAATCCTTCATCCTCATGAAAGATGTTCAAGTATTTGAAGAGAGTTATCATGTTTACCTTGAGCCTTTTCTTTTCCTTCCACTGTTTACAACCCAGTTCCTTAAACTGATCCTTATATGATGATATAACACTGAGACAGGCTTAACCATCCTTGATATCCTAGAGTTTGTCAGTGGTCTTTATGAAATGTAAAAACACATATTTTCTGTGAAGCAAAGGGTATTAATTTTCACAAAATAGTTTGATCCTTGCTTCGATTTCCATCTGAAATAATAATGGAAGTGTCACCAAAAATGTGTGATATAAGAGCAACATGTGATTTAATTATGTTGGTCATAAAACACAATACAAATGAGTCTGAATGTAGTAGATGAGATGGCATTTGAGCATTAAAGAGGGGATAGTTAACATGAAACTATTAGTCTTTTTCTTGGGTATAAGGAAAACTCATGACCTGGGTTTGATTTCCTTAAATATTTGCTTCTCTCACTTTGGGATTTGATAGTATATAAGAAACAGTAAATATTTAAATGCCCTTTGCATAAATATGCATTTTAACTTATGGTATATGTACTAATTATGAACCATTTCTTGATTTTCTGAAAAATAGAAATGAAATAATAATGAATAAAGAAATGAATAATTTCCCCCAAAATATTGGCTATTTTATACCTTTAAACTTTTTGCTTTTTGGGGGGGGGGGTGGAGAGGAAAGGTTTAGCTGCACTAACCCTCACAGAATAAAAGAAAATACCACTTTTAGAGACATTACAGCGTTGATTAAAAGATCACTATAAAACTTATAAATAATGTTTAGCAGAAATAATTGTAAATAATTCTTTTTTATTTCCTTGGCTACACTATGAATTTGCTTTTAGAAAATTTCAAAGTGACTTATGTTTGATTGAAAGGCACATGCTGGGTTCAGTAACAGACCTTGTTATTTAGTTTATGGAATAGTGCTCCTAAAAGATTTTTATAAGATTGGCCTTATAAAAATTCAAATTGAATATGCCATTCCATTAATTAAGCAATGCTCTGTTTAATTAGAATTTTTAAAAAGATGATGGATGCCAGATTAGGAGTGGCAGGTGGGAAGATGATGGACTATTTTGCTATTGCTTTACAATAGCTTAATTTTCATACACTCAATTGCCTATTATAAGATCCTAGATCTAAAACTGGAAGGGACCCTATAGGTCATCTAATCTAAGCCCCCCATTTTTCTAAGGCTCAGAGGTTAGATGACTTGTCCAAAGGCACAGAAATTATATCAGATGTAGGATTTGAACTGAGGTCCTTTGAGAGCTAATCCACTGTCCTTGTCACTTTCATTGTACTATGCTTAATGAAAATATTCCAAATTGTACTGTCATGCTTTGTTCTAAAGATTTATTCTCCCACATTGTGATTCTGTCCATAAAGAACATATTATAGTGATATTCTTAAATTATTCCAAGTGTAAATTAATGTTTTGGTCCTTATGAGTGGCTGGTTAATCACGTGTTAACTTTTTATGATATTTTCCCTCTTAATTTTTAAAAAATTAAATTATTTTAATTTTTCCTTAAATATTTCCCTATTACATGTAAAAAATTAACTTAAAAAATTTCATAATCTAAATTCTCCATATCACTCCTTGAGAAGGGAAACAAGTTGATATTAATTATGCATATGAAGTTATACAAAACATTTCCAAATTAGTTATATTACAAAGTAAAACACAAACATAATATAACAATAAAATATAGTAAATTTAAATATTAGTTTCTATCTTCATTCAGAGTTTATCAGTTTTCTCTCTGGAGGTAGAGAACATTTTCCATCATGGTTTCTTTGGAATTTTCTTGGATCATTGCCTTGATCAGAATAGCTAAGTCTCTCATAGTTGATTATCCTTACAATATTACTGTTACTCTGTATAGTGGGTCTCCTGGTTATCACTTCATTTTATCTGACTTAATATAGGCTTTTACAGGTTTTTCTGAAACCATCCTGCTCATCATTTGTTATATCATTTAGTAATATCACAGTCATATGCTACAACTTGTTTGGCCATTCTTTAATTGATGGGCAACCCTTCAATCCACAATTCTTTGCCACCACAAAATAAGCTACTATGAATATTTTTCTTATTTTTTGTGTCTTTGGAATACAGATCTAGTAGCTGTGTTGCTCAGTCAGAGAGTATACACAATTTTATAGCCCTGTAGGCATGGTTCCAAATTGTTCTGCAGAGTGGTTGGACTAGTTCACAACTCAACCGACAGTTCATTAGTGTGCCAAATTTTCTATATCTCCAACATTTGTCATTTTCCTTTTCTGTCATCTTAGCCAATCTTATTAGAGTGAAGTGGTATCTCAGAGAGTTTTAATTTGAATTTCCCTAATCAGTAATGATTTAGACTAACATTTTGATACTATGATTTTTGATAGCTTTGATTTCTTCTGAAAACTGACTGTTCATCCCATTTGACAATTTATCAACTTAGAATTGGTTCCTTTTTTCTTTTTGTACAAATTTAGAAGAATTCTCAATTTGCATGAGAAATCAGGCCTTTTCAGGAAAAAAAAAACAAAAATATTGCTATGAATTTGTCCCCCAGCCAGTTTGCTGTTTATCTTCTAATTTTGGTTGCATTCTTTTTTTTGTTCAAAAACTTTTAAAATTTCATTTAATAAAATTATTTATTTTACTTCCTCCTTTCTTCTGTTTATTTCCAGTTTTACTTTTCTATCTCTTGTTTGATGAAAAACTCTTCTCTTATCCACAAATATTACAGACACATTTTTCTTTGCTCTCCTAATTTACTTATGATATCATCTTTATATCTGAATCATTTATTAATTTTGACCTTGTCTTGGCATACAGTATGAGATGTTGGTCTATACCTAGTTTCTGCCAAACTGCTTTCTATTTTTCCAACAGGTTTTGTCAAGTATTGAATTCTTATCCCAAAGACATGGGTCTTTCAATTTATCAAACACTAGATACTATGATCATTTATTACTCTTTCTTGTGCACCTAATCTATTCCAAAGATCCACCACTCTGTTTCTTTGCCATTACCAGATTCTTTCCATGATTATCACTTTGAAATGTATTTTGAAATCTGAAATTGCTAGGCTATCTTCTGTAACATTTTTTATATTAATTCTCTTGATATTCTTAACCTTTTCTTTTCTTGCTACTATTTTTTCTAGCTCTGTAAAACAATTCTTTGGTAGTTTGTTTGGTATGGTATTGAATGACTAAATTATTATGTTAATTTTGCTTACTAATGAGCAATTAATATTTCTCCCATTATTTAGCTCTATCTGTACATTTGTGAAGTGTTTTACAATCATGTTCATATAATCCCTGAGTTTGTTTTGGAAGGTAGACTCCTGAGTATTTTATATTGCCTGTAGTTATTTTATCCCTATTTATTTTTCTCCAGATATTGATTAGCTCTAATTTGTCTAACATTTCATTCACTTACCTTACTTCTTTCTTATTTATTTTTTGTTTCAATTTACCTAGTTCTAATAGGGGAAGGTTGAGATCCCCTGCTAGTATGGTTTTACTATATTTTTCCTCCTTAAGTTACTTTAATTTGTCCTTTAGAAATCTGAATGCTATACCATTTGGTGCATATATGTTGAGTACTGATATTTCTTCATTATTTATACTATCTTTCATCAAGATGGCATTACCTTCCTAATCTCTTTTAATAACATCTATTTTTTGCTTTAGCTTTGTGTGTGATCATGCATGCTACTCCTTCCTTCTTTGTCTCAGTTGCAGCCCAGTAAATTCTGCTTCACCCTCTGACCTTTACCCCGTGAATGTCTACCTGCCTCTAGTGTGCTTCTTGTATACAACATATGGTAGGATTCTGGTTTAATTCATTCTGCTATTCACTTCCTTTTCATGGGTGAGTTCATCCCATTCACATTAACAGTTATGATTACTGTTTGTGCATTGTGCTCCATTTTGACTTCCTCCTTTGACTTTGCCTTTTTTCTTATCCCAACTTTTCACTTTTATTCAGTCTCCACACCTTACCCCTCGCTAATGTTAGGCCCCTTCCCACCCCTCCTTTTCTTATTATTCCTCTCTTACTATAGTGCCATTTAAATGACCCCTCCAAACCTTTCCCTCTCTTGGTATTTTTAAAAAATTTATTTAATTAGATGATTGAGAGTAGTTTTCCATGGTTACAAGATTCATGTTCTTTCCCTGCCCTCCCCTCTAACCCCCTCCTATATCTGACATGCAATTCCACTGAGTTTTACATCTGTCCTTTATTAAAACCTATTTCCATATTATTAATATTTGCACTAGGTTGAATCTTTTAGAGCCTATATTCCCATCAACCCATATGATCAAGCAGTTCTTTTTCTTCTGTGTTTCTTTTCCCACAGTTTCCCACATCTCTGGATGTGGATAGGGTTTTTTCTCATATGTCCCTCCGAATTCTTCTGGATCATTGCATTGCTACTAGTAGAGAAGTCCATTACATTTGAATTTACCACAGTACTTCAGTCTCTGTGTACAATGTTCTCCTGGTTCTGTTCCTTTCACTCTGCCTCAATTCCTGGATGTCATTTCAGTTCACATGGAATTCCTCTAGTTTATTATTCCTTTGAGCACAATAGCATTCCATCACCGGAATATACCACAATGTGTTCAGCCATTCCCTAATTGGAGGGCATTCCCTCATTTTCCAATTTTTGCCACCACAAACAGTGTGCCTTTGAATATTCTTGCACAAGTCTTTTTCCTTATTAACTCATTGGGGTATAAACCCAGCAGTGCTATGACTGGATCAAAGGGCAGACAGTCATTTAGCGCCCATTGGGCATAGTTCCAAATTACCTTCCAGAATGGTTGGATCAATTCACAAATCCACCAGTAATGCATTAATGTCCCAAGTTTGCCACATCCCCTTAAGCATTTATTGCTTCCCTTTGCTGTCTTGTTAACCAACCTGCTAGGTGTGAGGTGGTACCTCAGAGTTATTTTGGTCTGCATTTCTCTGATTATAAGAGATTTAGTATATTTTCTAATGTGCTTGTTAATAGTTTTGATTTCTCTATCTGAAAATTGCCTATTCATGTCCCTTGCCCATTTATCAGTTAGAAAATGGCTTGATTTTTTATATAATTGATATAGCTCCTCATAAATTTGAATGATTAGACCTTTGTCAGATGTTTTTGTTATGAAGATTGTTTCCCAATTTGTTGCTTCCCTTCTAATTTTGATTGTATTAGTTTCGTTTTTATAAAACCTTTTAATTTAATGTAATCAAAATCATTTATTTTGCATTTCATAATTTTTTAAACTCTTGCTTAGACTTAAAATCTTTCCTTTCCCAAAGATCTGACAAGTGTATTATTCTGTGTCCACCTAATTTACTTATAGTTTCCTTCTTTATATTCAACTCATTTACCTATTCTCTTTTTTTAAAGAACAGGGTCATTTGTTAGATCTATTAATCATTACATAATTCTTTTTCTCCCATTTGAATAAGTTTATTTAGTCAATTTAGTACATTATTCCTTGGTTACAATAATCACATTATTTGCCTCCCTCCCCTCAACCCACTCTTCCTGCTGCCAATGTGCAATTTCATTGGGTATTACTTGTGTCCTTGATCAATACCTATTTCCACTTTGTTGTTTACACTAGGATATTCATTTAGATTCTACATCTCCAACCATAGGCCTTTGACCCATGTATTCAAGCAATTGTTTTTCTTTAGTGTTTTTATTCCCACTGTGTTTCCTCTGGATGTGGATAGTGGATTTTCTCCTAGGCTCCTCCAAGTTGTTCAGGGTCATTGCATTGCCACTAATGGAGAGGTCCATTACATTCAATTGTACCACAGTGTATCAGTCTCTGTGTACAGTGTTTTCCTGGTTCTGCTCCTCTCACTCTGCATCAGTTCCTGGAGGTTGTTCCAATGTCCATGGAATTCCTCCAGTTCATTATTCCTTTGAGCATAATAGTATTCCATCACCAACCTATACCACAATTTGTTTAGTCATTCCCCAATTGAAGGGCAGTCCCTCATTTTCCAATTTTTTTGCCACCACAAAGAGCACAGCTATGAATATTTTTGTACGTGTCTTTTGACTTATTATCTCATTGGGGTACAAACCCAGCAGTGTTATGGCTGGATCATAGGGCAGACAGTCTTTTATCGCCCTTTGGGCATAGTTCCAAAGTGCCCTCCAAAATGGTTGGATCAATTCACAACTCTGCCAGCAATGAATTAATGTCTCAACTTGACAACATCCCTTCCAACATTCATTACTTTCCATTGCTGTCATGTTAGTCAATCTGGTAGGTGTGAGGTGATACCTCAGAGTTGTTTTGATTTGCATCTCTCTGATTATAAGAGATTTAGAACACTTCTTCATGTGCTTATTAATAGTTTGATTTCTTTAACTGAAAGTTGCCTACTCATGTCCCTTGCCCATTTATCAATTGGAGAATGGCTTGATTTTTTGTACAACTGGTTTAGCTCTTTATAAATTTGAGTAAATAGACCTTTGTCGGAGATTTTTGTAATGAAGATTGTTTCCCAATTTGTTGCTTCCCTTCTAATTTTGGATGCATTGGTTTTGTTTGAAGAAAAACTTTTTAATTTGATGTAATCAAAATTATTGATTTTACATTTTGTGATTTTCTCTAGCTCTTGCTTGGTTTAAAAGTCTTTCCTTTCCCAAAGATCTGAAAAATATACTATTCTGTGTTCCTTGAATTTGCTTATAGCTTCCTTCTTTATATTCAGGTAGTTCACCCATTCTGAATTTATCTTGGTGTAGGGTGTGAAATGTTGATCTAGAGATAATCTCTCCCATACTGTTTTGGGGGCTTCTGCCAGTCTCCCCTCTTGGACCTTTAACAGGAGATCTCTCGGTGTAGTTTCTGGTGGAGGTTCATTGGGGTTTGAGCATCCCTGTCCTCTGGAGGCTCTTGATTGGATTAAAGTCCAGCAGTCAATTAGGAGGGGTGTGGAGCCTGGGATTCCCTGAGTTCTGGAGACTTTTGGTGGGATTAAGTTCAGCTCAATTGGGCTGGTTGTTCTCTGAGTCCAAAACTTTCTGGAAGGCTGGAGCAAATAAGGAGGATCTCCACAGCTCTGACCAGGCTGCCAGGTCTATTATCCCTATCTAGCTCCTTCCCCGCCATATGTGTTGGATGCTCTGAACTTAGCACTGTCCTGCTTGCAAGGTACACCCTCCAGACCAGCACCTTTGTCCACCCATAGGTTCCTGCTGCCACTGGAGTCTCAGCGCTCTGGGTGGGAGGGAGGATGGGTCCTGGGACCTTCCTTCTGTCTTCCCCTTAAACCCGAGTGTTCTCGGATTCTGGCTTTTCGGGGGGGGGGAGGGTCGTACCTTTTGAATTAATTCCAGGAGGAGGGTTCCTTTGCTCTGTCTTGTTGTTAAGTTTGTTTTTCAGTCCCCTAGGAGCATTCAGTTTGTGATTGGTTAGGAAGGGTATTGAGAGGTCTGAACTTCTGCTCCTTCTAGGCCGCCATCTTGACTCCGCCTCTCTCTATGGTGATTTTTAAAGGGAATTTTTCTTTCTAAGTCTTGCTGCTGGGATGAGTTGGAAATATATAGAAATGCTGATGATTCATGTGGGTTTATTTTGTATCCTGCCAGTTTTTTAAAGTTGTTGATTATTTCCATTGGCATTTTAGTTGATTCTCTAGGATTCTTTAAGTAGACCATCACATCATCTGCAAAGAGTGATAGCTTGGTCTCCTCATTACCTATTTTAATACTTTCAATTTCTTTTTCTTCTCCCTCTCCCTCTCTTTTATTGCTTCTCTCCCCACTAGTTCATGTATAACCCTTCTACTTCTCTCTAGGGCACGATGCAGTTCTTTGCCCCAAAGATCTGACTGTTCTTACTTCTCTGAGCCAAATCCAATGAGCATAATATTTAAGTGTTACTTGTTGTCAAACTCTTCCTCCCTTCCATTGTATTGGTCTTCTCCCCCTCCCTCAATGAGCTTCTTTATGAAATAAGTATTCACCCCATTTTATCTCTTTTCTCATTTCACTTAGTATTATCCTTTTTTATGCCCCTAGTTTTTTATATCTTTTGACATATCATCCTATACAGTTTATCACTGTAATGTCTAGTTATATTTCATCTAGCTGCCTCAGTGATAATAGCAATTTTTAAATTTTTATTTATTTTTAAATGTAATTAATTAATTTAGAATGTTTTTCCATCATTACATGATAATAACATTTTTTAAGAATTACCAATATCATCTTTTCATATAGGAATACAAATCATTTGAACTAATTGGGTCTCTTAAATTTTTTCCCTTTCTTAATTACCTTTTTATGTTTCTCTTGAGTTCTGTATTTGGGAATCAAATTTTCTGTTTAAATCTGGTCTATTTTATTAAATGACCATACTTTCTCCTGCAAGAGTATAGTCAATTTTTCTTGTTGTAGATTCTTGGTTGTAGATCCAGTTCCCTTGCTTTTAGGAATATTGTATTCCAGGCCTTCTTGTCCTTCAGCATAGATGCAGCCAGGTTCTGTGTAATCCTGACTATGGCTCCATGATATATGAATTGTTTCTTTTTAGCAGTTTATAATATTTTTTCCTTGGTTTGGAAGTTCTTGAAATTAGCTATAATATTCCTGGGCATTTTCAATTGATGATTTAATTCAGGAGTTGATCTGTGGATTCTTTCAATCTCTACTTTGCCCTCTTGTTCAAGAATGTCAGGGCAGTTTTCTTGGATAATTACTTGTAAAATGATGTCCAGGCTTTTTCTTTGGTCATGACTTCTGGTAGACCAATACTTCTTAAATTGTCTCTCCTTGATCTAGTTTCCACTTCTCTTGCTTTATCAATGAGATGTTTCATATTTTTCTCAATTTTTTCTTTCTTTTTATTTTGTTTTATAGATTCTTGCTGTTGTGTGAAGTCATTCACTTCTAATTGTTCAATTCTAATTTTTAAAGCCTGAATTTCATCCCTGACATTTTGAACCCCCTTTTCCTGTTGATCTATTTTTCTTTGTAGGTAATTAATTTTATCTTTAGCCTTCTTTGACTTGTTTTCAAGCTGGTCATTTTTTACTTTTAGAATATTCTTTTTGTATTTTAGTGTATGTGCCTCTGTTTCCAGATGACCTATTCTGATTTTTAAGTTCTTTCCCCAATTTTCTTCAACCTGTCTTAATTGTTTTTGAAATTGTGTTTTGAGTTCTTCCAGAGCCTTTGCCCGAATTCACTGGAGTTCCTGAGTTTTTGCTTGGTGTTCCTTGGTCCTCCTCTATTCTATTTGTTCTTTGTTCATTACCTGAATAGAAGGTATCAATTGTAATTTCTTTTTTCTTTTTCTGTTGTTTACTTACATTTCCCTTCATTTCCTCCTCCTTTTTGGTTGTATTATTTCTCCTCTGTTTATTTGCTGGATCTGTAAGGTTGGGCTTTTCTGCCCTGAAGGGGCTTCTTCTCTGTTCAGCTAATTAATTGGGTTAGGCTGATAGAGCTGTCCAGTTGTATTAATGTGCCCTGAGGCCACATCTTCCCCAGCTGCCAGTAGAGGCTTTCAGGTCCGATTCAGCAGGAAAGACCAGGTGGTTCTGTCATACTGCTGAGGCTGGCTCTCTCTCCATTCTCCACCCTTTCTCCTTTGGTTTTCTGCCAGCTCTGTGAGACTGAGACCCTCTGCCCTCTGAAGGCTTCTTTTCTGCACTATTGATGAATTTGATTAAGCCAAATGGGCTGTTATGCAGAGCTGAATGTGCCCAGAAGTCAAAACTTGCAGAGGCAGAGGCTCAAGATGGAGGTGTGGTGGCTGAAGGCTGTGACCAGCCTGCCATCTGCTTCTTTTATCCAGCTACCTCCTTGACAGTTGTGGTCAGAGCCCTGAGCTTTGCATAGTTGTGGTAGCAAGGCATTCTGTCCCAGTTGGAGTCCTGGTCCTGAGATCCCGCCAACTACCTGAGTCTCAGCACAGTAGGTGGGAGAAGGGCCCTGAGACCTTCTTTCTTTCTTTCCCTTAAACCTGAGAATTCAACCTTCTCTGCTTACCTTTTAAGTTGAATGAAATAGGAGGGTCCCTCAGGTCTGTCTTCTTGTTGGATTTGGTTTTCTCTCCCCCCTGCAGCGCTTTTTGTTTGATTGGTGTAGAAGAATTTTCACAGAGGAATCGACTTTTGCTGCTTCTAAGCATCTTGACTCTGCCTCCTGTAGTTATTTTAAATGGAATTTCTCTTTCTCTTTCTTATTGTTGGGTTTTGTTGTTAGTATATAGGAATGCTGATGATATATGTGTTTGTTTTACTTTTCTGAAATTGTTCATTGTTTCAACTAGTTTTTTCTTCACTTTCTATTTTTATTTCTTCAATTTATTTTTTTCTAGTTTTATTGCTATAACCAGCATTTCTAATATAATTTAGAACAATAGTGTTGATAATGGACACCTTAGCTTCACTTCGGATCTCACTGGGAAGACTTCAGGTTTATCTCCATTACAAATAATGCTTATTCTAGATTTTAGATAGCTACAATTTATTATTTTAAGAGGTTCCATTAATGTTTTCTAGTGTTTTTAATAGGAATTTGTTATTTAGTCATTTCTTTTCAGTCAAGTCCAATTCTTTGTAACTCCTTTTACAGTTTTCTTAGTAAAATTTCTATAGTGATTTCCCATTTCTTTTTGTAGCTCATTTTATAGATGAGGAAACTGAAGTGTACAGGGTGAAGTGACTTGCTCAGGGTCAAACAAATAAGTGTCTGAGGTTGGATCTGAATTCAGGAAGAGGAGTCTTCCTGATTCTCCAGCCCAGGTCTCTATTAACTATACCACCTTTTTTTGTTATTCTGAGTTTGATGCACATCAGTGAATGACTTTAATATATCCCTGTACAAAAAAAGAACAGAAAAGAAGACTAAACATGAAGCTTTTTATCTCTACTATGTTGTTTTTGAAACTTTTACTTTCACCTTTGACCTGGTAGATCCAACATCACGCTCCTTGTCTATTCTTCTGAATTTTCTTCAGTTTTAAAAAAATGATTCATTAATGCTTAATTTATATATTTTTTTTCATTTTGAGTATCACTTTAAGTACCCTCCTATTCCCTCTCCAGCTGCCCCCCCCAAATACAGCATCCTTCCTTGTGACAAATAAGCACAGTTCCACAAAACAATGTATTAATTGTTCCTGAAAGTGCATTCCTCATTCTACATCTGTCATCCATCCCCTCTCTAACCAGGCAGTGAGAATCATATTATTAATTGTTCAGTCTGTTGGCCTTCTAACACACCTTACCATCTTCACTATACTGTTTGACATGCCAACCTCTAGGCCTTTTCCTGTGTGATCTCTTGGGTCTTTGATTCTCTGATATTTGCTTTCTTTGTTTTCTTCTTACATATATGACTTTATTGGACTATTAGCCTGGTCCCAAAGAAAGGTCATCTCCCAATGCTTTATCCTGGATCCTCTTCTCTTTTTTCCCTATTCTGTCTCCCTTGGTAATGTCATCTATTCCTACTGGAGGACAGGATATTGGTGAAACTGGTGAATTGTGTTATCCCCCCACACTCTCATGTCACCTGCTGACCATGTTAAAAGCATGTAAGTTGTGCAGTTGATTATTAACTTGCTACTGAGTTGGATTGATTTAGGACCCACACATGGGCCTTTGGGGCAAGAAGAATATAAAATTAGTTTACCTTCTTGAACTTCTTTTTAATTGCCTTGGGAATTGCTCATTAGCTGCTTTCCTCATACCCTAGTTTTAGCCTTTAAAACTTTATAACATGTTAATTTGTATTTAATTGAAATAAACTTATGGATTCCAGGTACTTATTTTCAATGATAAAACATACACTTTTTTAAACAAACTATGAATCTTTTCTTTTAAAAATATATTTTGATTATGATGGTAAAATGCATTTTAAAAATCTAGACCACACTTGCTAATTCCTTCAAATATATTAGAAGTATAAATTATCAGCTTAAATAACTATCCCTGTCTTCACTAGTGTTTTCCTGTTTTCTCATAGTATTGTGTGTAAGCAAGACTGTTGCTTAGAAGACTACACAAGTACCTCTCCAGATCTTTTATTCGGAAGTTGTTTTGAATGTGCTCTTTTCAGATGCCCCCATCCTAGGAAGATACAAGACCGTAAGTTGCCTCTTATGTTAATTAGAACAGTTTTATTTTGTCTCATACACACACCTATATATATATATAGATACATACATATATATCAAACAATAGCTTTTCAGGTACTTGAGATGTTAATGTGATATTTTTCACTTTATGGATTATGACATACGAGATGATGATATCCAAAGAAATTGTGAAAGTGATGGTTAATATTTAATGTGTCTCAGGGGTCATTGTAAAAAATTTTTTGAGGAAAAGCAAAAGAAACTGAACAGTTCTAGAAAATGGCATTTCACAAATCTTTTTTTGTGATACCTTTTTCTTTAATATTGATGTTATATTCCTTGATTAGGTCACAAAGGACAATACTAATTTTGTCCATTTTTTGGTAGAATAAGCTCCAGTGACTATTTAAGAATAAAACAACTGTGATGTGAATAGAGGGCTAATTTCCACAGCTGTTCTTTGTTTAGTGTTAAATTCTGCTGATTTCACACATTGACCTGGTAGTGCTGATGATTCTCAATGAATGAATGAAGAGAAGTTCCAAATAGTTGACTTTCCAACTAAAAGTTGTAAATAAAAAAATGGTTAAGAGACAAGTAAGTCCAGTGTTAAACTGGCAGTTGCCTTAGAAAGCACATATTGCACACTGGTGTGACCTCATTAGCTGAAGCTTTAGGATTTTTTTGGGGGGAAGGTATAACCCACAGATGTATGGTTTTTGTCATTTTAGATGTGGTAAGTGCATATAAGCACCACATTGATACATGAAAATATCATTAGCAACATAAACCAACTATGATCATATCATCATATCATTAAAAACTATATCACATTCTATGAAAATGTGATGTGAGCTCTGTATCTTTACAAGCTTTTTGACATATATCTGGAAAAAATGGGAGCTACTCTGTTGAGAAAATAAATTCTACCAATGAACTTAGTAATGTAGCCTGCTAGAATTATGGCTTATTTTATAGGTTCGCTTGGAAAAGTTAATAGGACAATATCACTTTACATCTATAGTGATTTTATTCTATTGCTAAGTGATTTGTCTTGTATTTATTTTTCTCATCCCTTAAATTTTAGATATGTTTGTGTTTTTTTTTCTTTATTGTTGTGTTCCAGAACTAAGCTTGAATAGTCTTTCACATTCTAAATGTTTTTATCATTAATAAAATACATGGATCTTACACTATTGATTTTACATTTTATTATTTCCCTCTTAACTCTATTGCCAGTAAAGCAGCGTAGAAAAGAGACATAACACAGGGGAAAATATCAAAGTAATTGTCTTACTCTCATTTACCATCTCTTTTTTTCTCAATCTAATTTATTGACAATTTTCACTCTAAATGTCTTTATACCTCACTTCTACATGATGGCATATATTTATAAAGGAATAAAATATAGGACTAAATTTTCTGAAAACTTAAATATTGAGAGAGATGGGAGGAGAGGGTAAAATGTAAAATGAAACTCAGTTTGTTATTTTGTCTTTTTCCTAATCAATGTAAAGACTGTCAATGCTAATTAGAAAGAATTATGTGACACCAAGCCACAACTGGACAAAAGTGATAATATACTTGGCCATTTCTGCATAGAGTGTTTTCATGTTATTTGAGGTGCCTCTTTTATATAAGAGAGAGAGAAACATGGCCCAGATATATAGCTACCAAAGATTTTTCTTTAATTTCAGTGTTATCCTATTTCTTTGCAAAACTGATTCTTTTGTCTGCACTGATAACAGATCTCTATGCTGTTTTTGATGATTTTTCTCCCAATCAATATTTTAAGTATGAAACAACAGATATATCTGAGTAAGCAGTCAACCTCTCCCTTAAAGAATGTTGCATGAAAACAGCTAAATACTCATACTATGTTTTTGCTGATAGAGCTTGTTACTTTTTAATTCTGTGATTAGCTAGTAGTACTCTTTTATCTTTGAAAATATGATATAATAGTCAGTTATTAATTTGTAATATAATACTGAGGTCAATAACACAAAGGACCTATTCCTTTCATTATTTTCTGTGATTTCCTCTAATACTCCTCAAATGAATTTCCTTATTATTTTATTTTTATTATTTTTATTAAAATTTATCTTAGTAGCTGGATTGGTTTATCAGTGAATAGTAGAATAATAATTTCCCCCATATTGGCACATCCCATCCATGAACATTGAAATCTTTTCAATTATCGAGTTCTTTATTTTTGTAAAAATTATAGTGCTATTTATATCTACATTTTGTCACATATATTTAAAATGAATTTTATTTCCATTCTTTTCTTCCTAGTCTTTGTTAGTAATGTATAGAAATGCTCATAACTTTTGTATATTTATTTTGTCCATTTCTCTTTTACTAAAGCTATTGTCTCTATTCATTGATTTTCTAAGTCTCTGAGTAAACATTATATTATTCACAAATAGAGAAAGTTTTGTATTCTATTGCATATACTTATTTTCATAATTGATTTTCCTTATCTTGTTGCTATAATTAGCATTTCTATGTCAAAGATAGTGTAACTTCCTGAATGCCTGAACCCTTGAGGCTCTCCTAAATTTGGAAAGGACTCAGTCTTTTAATCTTTTTTCTAATTTTCTTCACTATTTCTCTTCATTCTTCTGATCTCAAAACAAGTCCAGCTTCTCCCTTCTTTTGATATCTGTACCATAATTCAGAGAATGGATCATAGGGGACAAGGAATGGATTCTATATTGCTGATATCCAAGGACCATCAAGAGTTGGTATAGTTCAGGGTTGTGTCTGTATACTTCATTCAGAGAGAATGGAAATGTCTATTCCCTATTAAAAATATACCAAGAAGTAATCCTGGACAACTTCAGGAATTTAGTATCCTTAGGTCTTGAAGAATATCTTGAAGAATATGACTCAAATGTGCTTTGCAATTTTAGAATGAGACAAAGGCTCTGGGGCACCTGAGAGAGAAATTCAAAAGAGCAACTGTGTAGATATCATACTAAAGAGAAGTCTTACAAATGTATGGAATATGCACAGGCTTTCTATGAGAACTAATCTTCTTCATTCTCAGAGCATTAACACTGGAGAGAAATCTTATCAATCTAATTGATGTTTAAACTTATTTTTCCAGAAAGACCATCTTATTTGACATAAGAGAATTCACAGTGAAAAGAAAACTCATTCATGTTATGAATGTGGCAAGCCCTTTTCCCAGAAAGCTGACCTTATTAAACATCTGATAACTCACACTGAGAGAAACCTTTTGAATATAATGAGTGCAGGGAGGCCTTTAGCTGGGATGGTGACCTTATTAAACACAACAGAATTCATACTGGAGAGGAAACTGATAAATGTGAGGAATGAGGTAAAGCCTTTTCAATCAGGGTAGCCATACTCAAAATGAGAGAAATCACACTGGAGAGAAACCTTAAAAATGTAATGATTGTAGAAGTGCTTTTTGCTGGAAAGCTGACTCAACTAACTGAGAGAATTCACGCTTGAAAGAGACCTTATGAATATAATAAATATTTAAAGGACGTTGACAGGAAAAGTAAGCATATTAAACATAAGAAAATTCACAATGGAGAGCAATCTTATGAATTTAATCATTGTCAGAAGGGCTTCTTTCTGAGCATTTAATTATTTGTCACCAGAAATATCAGGTTATATAGGAACTTTATGAATTTGATTATAAAAGATATCCCCTGACTTCATAGTTAGTAATTGTAATTATTTTGGGGTCTCCTGTATAACTATTCATATATCTTGTCTTTTTTTTAAATTTAATTTAGTCAATTTAGAATAGTTTTCCTTGGATACAAGTCATGTTCTTTCCCTCCCATTCCCCCAACCCCTCCCATAACTGACGCACAATCCCACTGGGATTTACATATGTCCTTGATCAAAACCTATTTCCATATTGTTATGTTTGTACTCGGGTGATCATTTAGAGTCTATATCCCCAATCATATCCCCATCAACCCATGTGTTTGAGCAGTTGTTTTCCTTTTAGGTTTCTGTCACCAAAGTTTTTCCTCTGAATGTGGAAAGTGTTTTCTCATTAATCCCTCTGAATTGTTCTGAACATTGCATTGCTACTACTAGAGAAGTACATTACATTTGATTGTACCACAGTCTCTGTATACAATATTCTCCTGGTTCTGCTCCTTTCACTCTGCATCAGTTCCTGGAGGTCATTCCAGTTCACTTGGAATTCCTCCAGTTCATATTCCTTTGAGCACAATAGTATTCCATCACCAACATATACCACAATTTGTTCAAACATTCCCCAATAAGGGCATCCCCTCATTTTCCAATTTTTGTCACCACAAAGAACACAGCTATGAATATTCTTGTACAAGTCTTTTTCCTTATTATCTCTTTGGGGTATAAACCCAGCTGTGCGATTGTTGGATCAAAGGGCAGACAGTCTTTTAGCACCCTTTGGGCATAGTTCCAAATTGCCCACAGAATGGTGGGATCAATTCACAACTTCACTAGCAGTGCATTAATGTTCCCAACTTTGCCACATCCCCTCCAGCATCTATAACTTTCCTTTGCTGTCATGTTACTCAATCTGCTAGATGTGAGGTGATACCTCAGAGTTGTTTTGATTTGCATCTCTCTGATTATAAGAGATTTAGAACATTTTCTCATGTGTTTATTAATAGTTTTGTTTCTTTAGCTGAAAATTGCCTATTCATTTCCCTTGCCCACTTATCAATTGGAGAATGGCTTGATTTTTTGTACAATTGATTTAGTTCTTTATAAATTTGAGTAATTAGACCTTTGTTAGAAGTTTTTGTTATGAAGATTTCCCCGCAATTTGTTGCTTCCCTTCTAATTTTGACTGTATTGATTTTGTTTATACAAAAACTTTTTAATTTGATGTAATCAAAATTATTGATTTTACATTTTGTAATTTTTTCCAGCTCTTGCTTGGTCTTAAAATCTTTCCTTTTCCAGAGATCTTACAAGTACACTATTCTGTGTTCACCTATTTTACTTATAGTTTCCTTCTTTATATTGAAGTCATTCACCCATTCTGAGTTTATCTTGCTGTAAGGTGTGTGATGTTGATATAGACCTAGTCTCTCCCATACTGTCTTCCAATTTTCCCAGCAGTTTTATCAAATAGTGGATTTTTGCCACCAAAGCTTCAATCTTTGGGTTTTTCATAGACTGTGTTGCAAAGATCACTTAATACAAGTCTATTCCATTGATCCTCCTTTCTGTCTCTTAGCCAGTACCATATTGTTTTGATGACCACTGCTTTAGAGTATAGTTTGAGATCTGGGACTGCATGGCCACCTTCCTTCACCTTTTTTTTCAATATTTCCCTGGATATCCTTGATCTTTTGTTCTTCCAAATGAGCTTTGTTACGTTTTTTTCTAATGCAGTAAAAAAGTATTTTGGTAGTTCAATCGGTATGGCACTAAATGAATTAATTAATTTGGACAGGATTGTAATTTTTATTATGTTAGCTCATTGTTACCATGAGCAGTTAATGTTTTTCCAATTATTTAGATCTAGTTTTATTTGTGTGGAGAGTCTTTAGTAGTTGTGTTCATACAGTTCCTTTGTTTGTCTTGGCAGGTAGATTCCTAAGTATTTTATATTGTCCATGGTGATTTTAAAAAAAACCCTTACCTTCCACCTTGGAGTCAATGCTGGGTTTTGGCTCCTAGGCAGAAGAGTGGTAAGGGCTAGGCAATGGGGGTCAAGTGTCTTGCCCAGAGTTGCACAGCTAGGAAGTGTCTGAGGCCAGATTTGAACCCAGGACCTCCCGTCTCTAGACCTGACTCTCAATCCACTGAGTCACCCAGCTGCCCCTGTCTATGGTGATTTTAAAGGGAATTTATCTTTCTAAGTCTTGCTGCTGGGATGAGTTGGAAATATATAGAAATGCTGATGATTCATGTGGGTTTATTTTGTATCCTGCCAGTTTTCTACAGTTGTTATTTCCACTGGCATATAATTGATTCTCTAGGATTCTTTAAGTAGATCATAATATCATCCACAAAGAGTGATAGCTTGGTCTTCTCATTATCTATTTTAATACCTTCAATTTCTTTTTCTTCTCTAATTGCTACTGCTAGTGTTTCTAGTACAATGTTAAATAATAGAGGTGAAAATGGGCATCCTTGTTTCACTAATGATTTTATTGGGAATGCATATAATTTATTCCCATTGCAGATGATGTTTGCTGATGGTTTTAGATATATGCTATTTATTATTTTTAGAAAGGGCCTTCTATTCTTATACATCCTAATGTTTTCAATAGGAATGAGTGTTGTATTTTGTCAAAAACTTTTTCTGTATCTGTTGAGATAATCATGTGATTTATGTTGGTTTGCTTGTTGATATGGTTAATCATGTGGATGGTTTCCCTAATATTGAACCATCCTTGCATTCCTGGTATAAATCCCATTGGACCATAATCCTGATCATAATGAATAATCCACCTGATCACTTGCTGTAGTCTTTTTGCTAGTATCCTATTTAAGATTTTTGCATCTATGTTCATAAAGAAGATTGGTCTATAGTTTTCTTTCTCTGTTTTTGACCTGTCTGGCTTTGGAATCAGTACCATATTTGTGTCTTAAAAGGAACTCCTTCTTTGCTTATTATGCCAAATAGTTAATATAGTATTCGGATTAGCTGTTCTTTGAATGTTTGATAGAATTCATTGTGAATCCATCTGGACCTGGGAATTTTTTCTTAGGGAGTTCTTTGATGGCTTGTTCAATTTCTTTTTCTGATACAGGATTATTTTAGAATTCTATTTCTTCTTCTGTTAATATAGGCAATTTATTATTTTGTAAATATTCATCCATATCACCTAGATTGCCATATTTGTTGCTATATAATTGGGCAAAATAGTTTTTAATGATTGCTTTAATTTCCTTTTCATTAGAGATGAGGTCTTCCTTTTTATCTTGGATAATACTGTTAATTTGGTTTTCTTCTTTCCTTTTTTTATTAGATTGACCAGTACTCTGTCTATTTGGTTTTTTCCCAAAATACCAGCTTTTAGTACTATTAATTAATTCAGTAGTTCTTTCACTTTTGATTTTATTAATTTCTCCCTTAATTTTTAGGATTTCTAATTTAGTTTTCATCTGGGGAATTTTAATGTGTTTGCTGTCAATTTTTTGATTCAGATGCCCAATTTATTGACCTCTGACCTCCCTAATTTGTTAATATATGAACTCAAGGATATAAATTCCCCCCTTAATACTACTATGGCTGCATCATATAGATTTTGAAAGGATATCTCATCATTGTAATTTTCTTCAGTGAAATTATTCATTATTTCTATGTTTTGTTCTTTAACTGATTTTTATAATCATATTTTTTAATTTCCAATTTATTTTTGATTTGCCATTACTAATTTTAATTTTTATTGCATTATGATCTGAAAATACTGCATTTATTATTTCTGTTTTTTCTGCACTTGTTTGCTATGTTTTTATGACCATGGTCAATCTTTGTGAATGTACAATGTGCTGCTAAAAAGAAGGTGTATTCCTTTTTGTCACTATTTATTTTTCCCATATATCTATTAACTGTAATTTTTCTACAATTTCATTCACTTCTCTTACCTCTTTCTTATTTGTTTTTTTATTTGATTTTTCTAGATTTGATAGTGGAAAGTTCATGTCTCCCACTAGTTTAGTTTTACTATTTCCTTTTTTAATTCCACTAATTTCTACTTTACAAATTTGGATGCTATACCATTTTGTGAATTTCTGTTGATTACTGATATTTCCTTATTGTCTATCCTGCCTTTTATTAGGATGTAATTACCTTCCCTATCTCTTTTAATCAGATCTATTTTTCTTTGGTTTTGTCACATATCATGATTGCAACTTCTGACTTCTTTATCTCAATTGAGGCCCAATAGACTTTGCTCCAACCTTTAATTCTAACTTTGTGACTCTCTACCCATCTCATGTATGTTTCTTGTAGACAATATATGGTAGGATGTTGGTTTCTAATCCACTCTGCTATTTGTTTTTGTTTTATGAGTGAGTTCATCCCATTCACATTCAAAGTTATGATTGCCACTTGTGTTTTCCAAACATTTTGATATCCTTTCCTATTTCTGTCCTTTCTTTTTTTGCTACATTCTTTTAAACCTGTGGTTTGCTTTTAATCAGTCTCCCTAATCCCCACCCTTAATATGCTTCCCTTTATGCCCCCTCCCTTTTTGTTTCTTTCTTATTATTTTTAGGGTCTATTAAGTTCTGTACCCTCTCTCTTTTCCTCCCCTTTTTTTTACTCCATGCCCCCCCCTAGTTTTCCCTACTCACTTTTCCTGGAAGGTAAGAGAGAATTTGATACCCCAATGGATCTAGATGCTCTTCCCTCTCAGAATTGATTTCACTGAGAGTAAGGTTTAAATATTGCCTATTAGCACTCTCTTCCTCTCCTTTTTATAATAGTATTCTTCCCCTCCCTTTCCCATGTTCCTCTTTGTGTGATATAGATTATCCTATTTATCTTATTTCTTCATGTTTCTCTTGGTGCCATCTTCTAATCCCCCCTCCATTTTTCTTTTTTTTTGCATATCATCTTATACTACTTATTATCCCAATCTTTCTGTGAATGATTCTTCTAATTACTATAAGAGTGAATATCATTTTTGAAAGTTACAAATAACATTTTCCCTATATATTAATATAGACAATTTGAAGCATTTAAAGAAGCAATTTTAAATAAAAAAACATTTTTCCCCTTTCCCCTCTCTTTCTTATTTACCTTTTCATGTTTCTCTTGATTTTTGTGTTTGGATATCAAACTTTCCACTTAGTTCTGGTCTTTTCTTTACAAATATTTGGAAATCTTCTATTTTGTTGAATGCCCATACTTTCCCCTGGAAGTATATAGTCAATTTTGATAGGTAGGTGATCCATGGTGGAAGACCCAATTCTCTTGTGTGAAATTTAGATTACTCCACCCTACTTAGATCTTACTTTATGGTGAAGATAAAGTTGTAATCTCCTGATTGAACAATGAAGGTACTTACTTTATAGTGAAGCTGAAACTTTAAGTTAAGTCTATTTTTAGTTTTTAATACAAAAAGGTGTTAAGTAACTATAAAGGGTAAATTAATCACAAAAAGGTCAAGTAACTAACAAAAGGTGAACTTAATAAAGAAGTCTTAAGTAACTCAAAAGATATAATCTAATCAAAGAAGATGAGAACTAAAGAATGGACAATTAGAGGAGGGGACACAAGGGTAAAAGGTCTATATATTTGGCTCACTTCCTCTCACTGGGAACTTTTGGCAATGGAGATTTGACTGGTGGCAGCCTGCTGGGCCTTTTGGCATCTTAATGTGATTACAAGGTATTGTCCGGTTCCATGGTGAGTTTCTGGCTGAGTTTTTTCTCCTTTACTTTCCAAACTTATCCTCTGAGAAGCCTCTAATCTCCTTCAGAGACCTAGAGGCAGAAATCTTGAACTCCCCCTGGCACAGGCCAGGTGGGAGAAATATATACCTATACCCTCTTCCCTCTTTCTCCTTAAATCCTTCCCTCTATATTAATTAAAATTACAATAAATTTCCAGACTGACTTGGGTATTTAATTTGGATTTTTTCCTTGGCGACCAATTAATTTAGATTTTAAGTCACAACCCTAAAATTATCTTTACACTTGCCTTTCTGAATATCATAATCTAAGCCTTGTGGTCCATTAGTGTGGAAATCACCAGATACTGTGTAATCCTGTTTGGTGCTCCTTGATATCTGAATTGTCTATTTTTGATTTCTTGTAAAATTTTCTCCTTAGCTTGGAAGCTCTTGAATTTCACAATTACATTCCTGGGGGTTGTATTTGAGGATTTAGTGTAGAGGGTGTTATATTAACTCTTTCAATGTGTATTTTTCCCTTGTCCAAGAACATAAGGGATTTTTTTTGATAATTTCTTGTAGTATGATGTCAAGATTTCTGTTTATTTCTGGTTTTTCAGGTAGATCAATGATTCTCAAATTGTCTCTTCATGATCTGTTTTCCTGATCTGTCTTCTTGTCAGTGGGATATTTTTATGTTTTTTTCTATTTTTTCAGTCTTTAGACTTTGCTTTAATTTTTGCTGTTTAGCAAGATCATTGGTTTCCAATTGTCTAATTCTGATCTTTAAAGACTGGTTTTTAGCTATGATATTTTGATTTTCCTTTTTGGTTTGGTCTATCCTGTTTTTTATGGCTTCTAGCTGTTTTTTCCAATTGGGCTTTCTTGTCCTTTAAACTGTTATTTTCTTTTTGAACTATTTCCCACTTTTCTTGCCAGAAGGCTTCCTTCTTTTTGATGAACTCCTTTTTAAATTCTTCAAGAGCTTGTGGCCAATTTCCATTTTCGAAGGTTTTGGTACATTTATTTGTATTTCCTCTTCTGTTACTTCCTCTGTAGTCTGGATTGTTTCCTCCATAAAAATTATCCAGGTTCAACGCCTTTTTTTTTCTTGGTGTTGGTAAGTTGTTGTTCCTGAGCACTGTTTGCCATCAGTATGGTGCTTTTTACTTCCCTTTCCATTCAGAAAACTGAGTGAGGAGAACAAGGTTTTTGCCTGAGGCCACCTCTTGAGTCTCTGCAGCTTCTACTGTTTTCTATCCTTCTCTGTGCTATCTCCCCATGGGCACCCAAGGTCTACATTCTTCAACCTTCTGGGGGTTCAGGTCTAGCTGTTCTCAGGGGTAGGTCTTTGGTGGTCTTAGTCAGCTACCAAGGACCTATAGGTGCCCCTCACTTGTTCTAGAGGTGACCCTTACTCACTCACTGATTCTAGCACTTGCTGGCTCTGACTCTGGCTCTGTAGGTGGGGTGGGGGATGGTTGATCAGATCGCATTTTGGTGGAGGCTTTTTTCACTCCCTTATAGTGTGGACATACCTAAATCCCACATACCTTCAATGCTGTGCCCTACTGTAGAGTCCCTTCATTTATATGAATTTTTTGTTTTTGCCTTTTGAGGTAGTCTATATTGGTAGGTGGTGAGGAGAGGAAGAGCCCTGCATCTAGATTGCTGCCATGTTTATGTGGAAGTCCAATATATTTTGTTTATGTACTTCATTCCCTTCATATTTTCACTTTGCAGTTCATTCTCTGGAAATGAACATTCACAAGTAATTCTTCAAATATTAGCTGTATATATAATAGTAGCTATATATAATATTCTCTTGATTCTACTTGTTTAAATCTTTGTGTTTAGTTCTTTACATGTTTTTGATAACTAATCTACTCATTTTTCTTATGGTGCAGTAGTATTCTGTCACAATCATATACCATAATATTTTAACCATTTCCCTATTAATGAGCATCTTCTTGATTTCCAGTACTTTGCCACCACAAAGAGAGGTGCTATAAATATTTTGGAACATATAGATTCTTTTCTTTTTTCCTTACTCTCCTTGGGAACTACATCCAGCATTGTTGGATCAAAGGATATACAAAGGATTATAACTCTGGGCATAATTCCAAGCTGCTCTCCAAAATGGTCAGTTCACAGTTTCACCAACAGTGTATTAATACCCCACGTTTCCCTATCAACTCCAACATTTGTCATTTTTCCTTTTTATCATTTCTGCCAATCTGATGGGTATAAGATGATATTTCAGAGTTGTTGTGTTTCGAATTTTCCTAATCAGTATTGATTTAAAGCATTTTTATGTACCTTCATATGACTTTGATTTCTTCATCTAAAAACTGTCTATTCATCTGTTTTGCCCATTTATCAGTTGAAGTATGGTTTTTATTCTCATAAACTTGATAAAGTACTCTATATATTTTAGATATGATACCTCTATCTGAGAGACTGTCTATGAAAAATTTCCCCCAATTGTCTGCTTTCCTTCTAATCTTAGCAACATTTGGTTTTTTATGTAAAACCTTTTCAATTTAACGTACTCAAAATTATCCATTTTACATCTCATACTACTCTCCATCTCTTGTTGACTCATAAATTCCTCTCCTCTCCATAAGTTTGATAGGTAATATGTTCTTTGGTATAATTTACTTATGATATTTCCTTTTATGTCTAGGTCATGTATCCATTTTTATCTTGTCTTAGTGAATGGCTTAAGATATTGATTTATATCTAGTTTCTACCAAACTAAGTTCTAATTGTCCCAGCGATTTTTACCAGGTAATGATTTCTTATCTCATTTGCCCAAATCTATACTTTTTGCCAAATACAAGATTATAAAAATCTTTTACTACTATTTGTTGTATATTCGTTCTATTCCACTGATCTTTTCTTTTTCTTAGTCAGTGCCAGATGGTTTTGAAAATTACTGCCTTATAATAAAATTTAAAATCTAGTACTGCTAGACCTCCTTCCTTTATGGTTTTTGTATTACATCTTTTGATATTCTTGATCTTTTGCTCTTCCAAATGAATTTTGTTATTTTTCTTGTTCAATAAGATAATTTTTGGTAGTTAAGCATTCTTTAAAAAATTTTTGTTCATATTTGTTTTGAATTTCTAAATTTTTACATGTATCCTTGTTGGAGATTATTAATTTGTTGTTTTTTATCTTTGTTTTCTAATTATTGGCTCATTTCATTAGTGTTTTTTTCTTTTCTGCTTAATATAAATGTGCAGAGATATAAACTTTGTTCTGAGGACTGCATTAGCTGGATCACCGCAGTTTTGATACCTATGTGATACTGCTCTCTCTTGCTATTACAAGTATTTATTATTTCTGTGATTTATATCAGAATTTATAGTTTTACATATTTGTTCTTATTTTCCCTATTTAATGAAATTTTCTTGCCTTTAAAAAATATTCAGTGTTTCCATATTTATCTTTGACTTTGTTATGCTTTAAATCAAAATCATAAATATATTTTATGATGTTGAAAAATAAGCATAGGCCATATAGTTTGTATTCATTCATCACCAAAAATTTATCATTTAGTTTGTTTACCATTCAGTTTATATTGATAGTCTTTTTCTTTATCTTTCTGTTAGATTTGTCAGCATATCAAAAAAGCACATTGAAGTCATCTCCAGTTATTGTCTTATTATATAGGTCTTTTTGCAAATCAGATACTTCTTCCATTAAATATTTAGAAGCCTCAACATTGTTATCATATATATTTAATATAAATATTTCTATGCTCTATTATATCTTTAAGTGTAATCTGATTTCATAATTTCTCTGTTTTGACAGCATCTGCTTTTACTATAGTCTTAACTAAGAACATACCTGGTAACCTCATTTTTCTATAATCAGCTAACAAATAAACTTATAAAAAGTTCTAGCCTGTTATTTTAATTCTCTGTTTCTTTATTTTTTAGTTATAAATTTTGGATTCTGTGTTATAATTTTTTTTCACCAACTCCTCCATTTTATGGATGAGCATGACCCATTAGTATTCATTTAGTAATAAGTAGCTTTATTTTTACCTCTACCAAATCCTTTTCTCCTTTATTTTTTAATATAGCAGTAGGTACCTAGAACTTTTTTAATGGTTTTAAAATTATTTTAAAATATAATTTTAAAAGTTCTGTGTTTCCATGAGAAATTGAAGCCTTATCATAAAATGGATAGTCCAAAAATAATCCAAATATTCTCTCATTTGGCCATGCCCTTAAATTCAAAAAATGTATGTTTTCCCCCCTGTATTTTAACTTCTCTAATTGGAAGTAAGTGGCATTACTCATCTTCATTTTTTGGAATACATTTGATTGCTGTATTATTCAGAAATCTAAAGTCTTTGAAAGTCATGTTTTTAAATAATGTTGCCATTGAACATAATATATTGCCATTGTATATAGTTTCTTCAATTTCTGATCATTTAATTGTTATCAGCTCATAGTTATGCCTAAATTTCTCCAAAATTGATCGTTCTGTCATTTCTAATGGCCCAATAATGTTTTGCTTCAGTCATGCCCTAAGTTGTTTGGTCATTTCTGAATTGGAAGGACATTTCTTATATTTCAGTTTTTATTACTATAAATAGAGCTACTCTAAATATTTTAATAAATATAAGTCCTTTTGAGTTTCTTTGAACTAGAAGCTTTGTAGGAATATAGCTGGGTCAATGAATATACATAGTTTAATGTTTTGTGGAATATAGATATAAATTGCATTCTAAAATTGTTGAACCAATTCAGAGCCCTAGTAGACCTTTTTTTCCCAGCTCTTACAACATTGACAATCCCCTATTTTATCATTTTTGCCAGTCCAATACATGTGAGGTTGGATATTAAATTTGTTTTACTTTTAATTTCTCTATTTATTAGTGATTAAGTGCATTTTTTCATATGATTATTGGGTTTCTTCCTATAAAAACTGCTTATTTGTACACTTTGGTCATTTGTCTATTGGGCAACATGTCAGTTTCTTTTACATCTTATATATGATATCTTTATCAGATAAACTTTTTACGATGATTTTCCCTAGGTTTTAATCACTAATTAGATTGTTTTGTGAAATTGAATTTTTTATAACTGTTAATTTTGTCTCATGTGATCATATTACTTATTAAATAATGAAAGCTATGTCTGTCCCAAAATTCAAAAGGTAATTTATTCTTTCCTCCTCTAACTTGTTTATAAAGTAACCTTTTATATCTAGGCCATTTTCACATTTGGAATATATGGAATGAACATAGGTTATAAAATTCATCTATGACCAATTTCTTTTTTATATTGAATCAAAAAATTGTAATTAATTATTTTAGAATATTTTTACATGGTTTCATGATTCATGTTTCTCTCTTCCCCCCTCCCCCCGTAGCCAACACACAATTCCACTGGGTTTTACATGTATCATTGATCAAGTCCTATTTCCATATTATTGATATTTGAACTAGGGTGATCGTTTAGGGTATGACCAATTTCTGTCAAGTGTTGTTCAATGTTCTCCAGCAGTTGTCAAATAGCTGAGGATTTCACTCGGTAACCAGAGTCTATGACTTGCTTCAACACTAAGCTAGTATTTGCTTATTTCTGTGTAGTATGGACGTGATTCTTTTCGCTGATGGACCAGTACCAAATTTAATGACTCTTGTTTTTTTTATTACAGCATGAGATCTGGTGCCAACAACCCCTACCTCTTTTTTTTTCCCATTGAGATTGAGATTCTTCACCTCTATGTGAATTTTATTTTATTTTTTTGAATTCTCCAAAATAGCCTTTTAGAAATTTGATTGGCATTGTACTGAATAAGTTACTTAATTTAGGTAGTATTGTCATTTTTCTTGTTCATTAACTTGCTGAACCCATCAACAATTCATATTTTTCCAATGAGTTAGTCCTCTCTTTATTCTGTAAAAATTTTTATTTTTTAAAAATATTTTTAGACTTTTATTTTTTCAATTTTATTTTTTTAGTCAATTTAGAACATTATTCCTTTGTTACAAGAATCATATTCTTTCCCTCCCTTCCTTCCTCCCACCCTTCCCGTAGCCGATGTGTAATTCCACTGGGTATTACATGTGTCCTTGATCAGAACCTATTTCCTTGTTGTTGATGTTTGCACTAGGATGTTCATTTAGAGTCTACATCCCCAACCATATCCCTTCGACCCATGTAATCAAGCAGTTGTTTTTCTTCTGTTTTTACTCCCACAGTTTTACCTCTGAATGTGGATAGTGTTCTTTCTCACAGATCCCTCCAAGTTGTTCAGGATCACTGAATTGCCACTAATGGAGAAGTCCATTACATTCGATTGTACCACAGTGTATCCATCTCTGTGTATAATGTTCTCCTGGTTCTGCTCCTTTCACTCTGCATCACTTCCTGGAGGTTGTTCCAGTCTCCATGGAATTCCTCCTTTGAGCACAGTAGTATTCCATCACCAACATATACCACAATGTGTTCAGCCGTTCCCAAATTGAAGGGCAGTCCCTCATTTTCCAATTTTTTTTTTGCCACCACAAAGAGCACAGCTATGAATATTCTTGTACAAGTCTTTTTCCTTATTATCTCTTCAAGGTATAAACCCAGCAGTGCTATGTCTGGGTCAAAGGGCAGGCAGTCTTTTGGCTCCCTTTGGGCATAGTTCCAAATTACCCTCCAAAATGGTTGGATCAGTTCACAACTCCACCAGCAATGAATTAATGTCCCATCTTTGCCACATCCCCTACAGCATTCATTACTTTCCTTTGCTGTCATGTTAGCCAATGTTGTTTTGATTTGTATCTCTCTGATTATAAGAGATTTATAACACTTTTTCATGTGCTTATTAATAATTTTGATTTCTTTAACTGAAAATCGCTTATTTGTGTCTGTAAAATTGTTTAGTTGAGTAACAGAGCTCCTGGTATTTTGGTAGATATACTTCCAAATATTTTATAGTGTCTATAAATAGTTATTTTGATTAGGATGTCTTTTTCTAGCTCTTCCTTCTAGGTTTTGTTTATGTCACACAGGAATTCTTGTTGTTGATGTGGATTTCATTTATATTCAATGAACTTTGCTTAATTGTCACTTTTTATACATAAAAAGGCTTAAGGAAGTTATGACAGTAGTATTCAGGGATTTGAAGAGGTGACATTTAGAAGAATTTTGTCTTTTCAGTTTGACTTCAGAGCAGACAACAAGAAGCCACAAATAGAAGTTGTAAAGAAACAACATCATGTTTGATGTCAGGAAAAAGGAAAATCAAAACTTCCTTAAATTAGAGATGCGCCAAAGAAATAGGCTGTCTGGGAAGATCACTGATTTTGCCTTGTTAGAGTTCTTTAGAGAGAGGCTGAATGAATTTTGATAACTGGTGAATTGTTATTTGGGCTAAGTAGCCCATAAACTCTTAAATGTTGTGATACTGTAATTCCTTCATTCAAACCCTGCCTTAGTCACTTAGTTGGGTGACTGGGGGCAAGTTAACCTTTCTTAGCATCAGTTTCTCATTTGTTAAACTACGAAAATAATAGCATCTATATCCCAAGGTTATTGTGAGTATTAAATTGTATAACATAAGTATAGTGCTTCACTAACATTAAACAGTTCTATAAAAGATAATAGTAAAAATCATCATTATTGTTATTATTGTCTCTTAGTACTCCTCTACTTTTATAATCTAAACTTGGTTTCTTTCTATCCTTTCCCTGTGTTCACTTTACACTTCACTGACTTCTGTTACTTTGCTTATGGAATTACCTAGACTAGCAATACTTTTCTCTGAACCCCATCTGTATTGAATTCCTGCATCTCCTTCAATGCCTATCACTACTCCATTCCTTCACCAGTCTCATTTGTCCTGCCACCTTACTTTGAACTTTAAGTGGGTTTTCCTTCCTAGGATCTCTTCTCTTTTTATTATACACTTTTCCCATTGATATTTTATATTCTGTTTATTTTTGTATGCATCTAATATCCCTCTCCTGCTTGGTTATAAGTTACTTGAAGATGGAATACTACATTCCCCATTTGTATGTTCTCCTTTGCACCTAAAAGATAGTGGATACTTGCTCATTGAATGTTTGTTGGGTGTGATCAGCATGATTTTGTTGTCAGTAAGAATCCTATATAATATTTTGTCACTGATATCCTTTATCTTTCAGATAACCCATCTGAGATTTGTTTAACTCTTTTCAAAAGGAGGGAATAGGGCAGCCAAGTGGCTCAGTGGATGGAGATCCAGGCATATAGGTGGGAGGTCATGGGTTCAAATCTGGTCTTAGATACTTCCTGGCTGTGTGAGCCTGGGCAAATCAATCCAGTTTTCTAGCCTTGAAACTAATACTTGGTATTAATTCTAAGACAGAATGTAAGCATTTAGAAAAGCAGGGGAGGCAAACAGTTCTTGTATCTTATTTATCTCAGGAAAAATTATCAGATTGGATGAATTTATATCTATAACATTTGGGAAACAAAATTTTAGGTCAATAATATTACTGACCCATTTCTTCCAGCTAATGTTGACATGTTACTTACATAATATCCCTACTGAGTGGATATGTAGATATGATCATAATATGTGTTTATATAATACACACACATAGTGTATGATATATATTCATGGTTATATTCTCATAATGACATGACTGACATCATTCCTGTGGCTATAGATTTTTCTTAACATTCACCAGACAATGTGTGGTTTTTGTAGAAAGAATGCTTCATTCAGAATAAGTAGATCTGTATTCCATGTTCTAGCTCTTCCACTTACCACTTTTACCATCCTACACAAGGCCCTTCACTTCCTTGGCCCATAGTTTTCTCCTCTCTAAAATGCGAGAATTGGGCTAGATACCTCCTAATGCCCCTTAAAGCTAGAAATCTAAATCCTACATAACTAGCAAGTGGAGATTCTCCAGTAGATTAGACCAAAATCTGGCTTTGTCTCAAGAATATTCATTAAGATTTCAATATTATGGATTGATTTAATCCTTAAATTGTTTTTTACAGAGAATTTTAAATTATTTTTATGGCCAAAACATGATTATTTTGTTATGGAGCAGGGGTCTTTTCTTTACAAGACTTCTTCAGCTAGTATTTTTCTCTTATTTCCTATTTATGTTATGAGAAGTTAAATATTAATATATTGTCTTTGATTTCACCTACAGTGAATTTAAACAGACTTTCCCCTATAATACCAACTTAAATTTTACTCACTGTGCCTTTGCTGAATACCTCATTAGGGCTTTAATTCATGCAGAAAAGGTTAAAATGTCCTGAAAGTGACAATTTCTAAATGAAGAGCTACATGCCTCTAATGTACTTTTTCAATAAGTTATAGTCATTCTGCTCCAAGAAAAATGGAATGGAAAAAGGGTTGTCAGAATTGACCACATAAGGAAAAGTGTTGAGCTCTAGGGGAGCAGGAGATTAGTGACAGGTGGGATGGGAAGTACATGCGTTTAATACTCCACTGAGAGGTAAATGCCTGGGTGAAGTGCCCACTGCTGTGGAATAGCAGTAATTGTGCCTTTTCTGAATGTTCCAAAATGTTCTCAGAAATAGTGTTCCAATCAGAGATTAATGGACATAGTTTGGTTCTTTAGGAAGAGTTTGCTTTGTAGGTGGTCTTTCCCCTGTCAGTATTCAACTTATTCTAGAGAGATTCTATTGTTTCTTACCAGTGCTATAGCCACACTGCCTGAGAGCACTAAACATTCAAATTCCAGGGCTATGGAAGTTACTTTCTGATTTCTTCAAATCATTTATTTGCCTTTGACCTTTCTTTGCGGCCTAGCTCAGCTATTTTCAGAACCTAAAATTGGGCCCATGTTAATGCACTGGGACATTTGGAACATGCATTAAAGATAATAATGTGAAAGCAAACCAAAAAATCATGTTGAAGGTCTTTGAAAAAAGTAAAGCATACAATATAAATATAAGGTGACATATCCATTTTAGAAATGTGTAAAAAAAGGTAACTAGAACATTCTGTTTTCCAGATGGTCATGTATTTTCCATTGGATGGGGTTCCCTTTTTTAGGGTTCCCTTTTAAGCAGTGTATTCAGAGAGAACCTTGACTTAGCTCTGAAAAATAAAAAAAAATAGATTTCTTTTTTAAAATAAGTTTTTAGTGGTATTTTCTACTTCTTCAGTCACCATTCTTCTTCCCCATATCCTTTCCTTCTCCCTTCCCACAGAGCTTTCCATCTCATATGGCCCTTCTTAAAGAGGAAAAAAAAATCAGTACAACTGAATACTTTTAAAAAGTCAGAAAACATGCAATATGTAACACCTTTGTGCCTCCCATCTCTGCAAAAGAGTAGGTCCAGGGTGAAATCTCAGATCTCTTCATTCAAATCCTATTTGGTTGTTCCTTTCATTTACATTTTTGTAGTTGCTGTATATATTTTTTTCTTGGCTCTGTTTACTTCACTTTGATTCTATTCATATAGCTCTTTCCATGTTTTTCTATATTCATTACACAGTAATATTCCATTATATTCACAGTTTTCTTAGCCATTTAGTACCACAAATTATTTAGCCATTTCCCAATTGATGGCCATTTCCATTGTTTTCATTTTTTAGCTATCACAAAAAAATACTGATATATATGGAATATTTGGGGATTCTTTTCTTATCAATGGCTTCTTTGGAGTATAATAAGTCTAATAACAGACTCCCCTGGTTGGACATTTTAATCACTTCATTTGCATAATTCCATATTGCATTCCACAACTGCTGCATTATTTCACAGCTCCCTCAGCAATGTATTTTTCAGCAATGTATCTTTCTACCACCCCTCTGTATTTGCCACTTTGGGTCATTTTGGTCAGTTTGCAGGGTGTGATATAAAATCTCAGGTTCATTTTGATTATATTTCTCCTTTTATTAGTCATTTGAAGCATTCTTCCATGTGCATGTGAATACTTTGCAATTCTTCCTGTGAGAACTGCTTATTTATATCCTTTCTCAGCTTTTTTTATGGAGAGATGGCTATTGTATGTTTGTGTATTTATGTACTGTATTATTTATATGTCTTGGATACTAAAACTTTGTCAGAGAAACTTGACACAAAGATGCCCCCATCAGCCATTTCCTTTCTTATCCTAGATGCATTAATGTTTTCTGTACAGAAGCTTTTTAGGTTCAAGAAATCAGTTACCATTTTATATACCTCTGTCTCTTACTTGGTTAAGAGTACTAAGGGTATATCTCCTACCCATAGCTGTGTGTGGTATATGATTTCTTTTTATTCTAATATTTTAATATTATGGTCTTCAATATTAAGAATGTATAACCATTTAGAATTTATTGTGGAATATGATAGAAGATGTTGCATACATCTAATATCCACGAGACTGCTATCCAGTTTTCCCAGAAATTTTTATCAAATAAAGAGCTTTTTCCTAGTTAATTCCTATTTTCCACTTTATCAAATACTAGGTTATTAATTTTGAATCATTCTTTTCTAATCTGTTCCAATGCGTGCGTTCTCTCTGTCTCTGTCTCTCTCTCTGCCTCTATCTCTCTCATCTAAAACTGATGCCAAAATGGTGCTATTAAGTTTTGGTAATGCTGTTCTCTCTTCATCCATACTTCAGTTAATCATTTGCTTTGTTATAATGAGTCTTTTGTTTTTTTCAAAAGAATTTTGTAATCATTCCATTAATTTCTGCCACCACAAAGAACACAGCTATGAATATTCTTATACAGGTCTTTTCCCTTATTATCCCTGTGGGGTACAAACCCAGCAGTTCCAAATTGCCCTCCAGAATAGTTCGATCAATTCACAACTCCTCCAGTAATGCATTAATGTCCCAACTTTGCCACATCCCCTCCAGCATTCTTTACTTGCTGTTGCTGTCATGTTAGCCAGTCTGCTAGGTGTGAGGTGATACCTCAGAGTTGTTTTGATTTGCATTTCTCTGATTATGACAGATTTAGAACACTTTTTCATGTGCTTATTGATAGTTTTGATTTCTTTATTTGAAAACTGCTTATTCATGTCCCTTACCCATTTATCAATTGGGGAATAACTTGATTTTTTTGTACAATTGATTTAGCTTCTTATAAATTTGAATAATTAGACCTTTGTCAGAGATTTTTGTTATAAAGGTTTTTTCCTAATTTGTTGCTTCCCTTCTAATTTTGGTTGCATTGGTTTTGTTTGTACAAAAGCTTTTTAATTTAATGTAATCAAAATTATTTATTTTACATTTTGTGATTTTTTCTGACTCTTGCTTGGTCTTAAAATCCTTCCTTTCCCAGAGATCTGACAAGTATACTATTCTATTTTCACCTAATTTATTTATAGTTTCCTTCTGTACGTTCAAGTCATTCACCCATTCTGAGTTTATTTTGCTGTAGAGTGTGAGATGTTGATCCAAACCTAGTCTCTTCCATACTGTCTTCCAATTCTCCCAGCAGTTTTTATCAAATAGTGGATTTTTGTCCCAAAAGCTAGGATCCTTGGGCTTATCATAGACTTTTTGCTGAGGTCACTTACCCCAAGTCTATTCCACTGATCCTCCTTTCTGTCTCTTAGCCAGTACCAAATTGTTTCGATGACCACTGCTTTAGGGTATAGTTTGAGATCTGGCCCTGCATGGCCACCTTCCTTCACCTTTTTTTTCAATATTTCCCTGGATATCCTTGATCTTTTGTTCTTTCAAATGAACTTTGTTATGATTTTTTCTACTTAAGTAAAAAAGTGTTTTTTGATAGTTCAATGAGTATGGTAATAAATAAGTAAATTAATTTGGATAGGATTGTCATTTTTATTTTGTTAGCTCATCCTACCCATAAGCAATCAATGTTTTTCCAATTGTTTAGATCTAGTTTTAATTGTATGGAAAGTGTTTTGTAGTTATCTTCATGTGGTTCCTGTGTTTGTCTCGGCAGATAGATTCCTAAGTATTTTATATTGTCTAGGGTGATTTTAAATGGAATTTCTCTTTTTAATTCTTGCTGCTGAGATGTGTTGGAAATGTATAGAAATGCTGATGACTTATACGGGTTTATTTTGTATACTGCAACTTTGCTAAAGTCGTTGATTATTTCGACTAGCTTTTTAGTTGATTCTCTAGGATTCTTTAAGAAGACCATATCATCTGCAAAGAATGATAGCTTGGTCTCTTCATTGCCTATGTTAATACCTTCAATTTCCTTTTCTTCTCTAATTGCTACTGCTAGTATTTCTAGTACAATGTTAAATAATAGAGGTGATAATGGGCATCCTTGTTTCACTCCTGATCTTATTGGGAAGGCTTCTAGTTTATCCTCATTGCAGATGATGTTTGCTGATGGTTTTAGATATATGCTGTTTATAATTTTTAGGAAAGGCCCTTCTGTTCATATGCTTTCTAGTGTTTTCAATGGGAATGAGTCTTGTATTTTATCAAAGGCTTTTTCTGCATCTATTGAGATAATCATGTGATTTTTGTTGGTATTCTTATTAATATAGTCAATTATGTGGATGGTTTTCCTAATATTGACCCATCCCTGCGTTCCTGGTATAAATCCCACCTGGTCATAATGAATTACCCTTGTGATCACTTGCTGGAATCTTTTAACTAGTATTTTATTTAAGATTTTTGCCTTTATGTTCATTAAGGAAATTGGTCTGTAGTTTTCTTTCTCTGTTTTTGACCTGCCTGGATTTGTAATCAGTACCATATTTGTGTCATAAAAGGAATTTGGTAGAATTCCCTCTTCACTTATTCTGTCAAATAGTTTGTAAAATATTGGGATTGGTTTTTCTTTGAATGTTTGGTAAAATTGATTTGTGAATCCATCTGGTCCTGGGGATTTCTTCTTAGGGAGTTCTTTGATAGCTTGTTCAATTTCTTTTTCTGATATGGGGTTGTTTAGGTAATCTATTTCTTCCTCTGTTAATCTAGGCAATTTATAGTTTTGTATAGATACACAAATTTAGAGACATTTCCATCCCAAATGTTTAAAGGGTTATTTGTAACACTTCTGTCATAGAGCCTTGTGAACTCATACTGGTCTAAACAGCCAGTTACACATTCTACATTGACCTCAACATAGTGATATTATTTTGATCCTCTTTGAGTACGAAGGACAACAACCGACCAACCCATATTCCTTGTATAATCCTACTTGGATATGAATGATTTCTTAGATAAGCAACTGTAATCTGTTCAGTAGGATTTTGTTCAGTTTTTGAGATAGTGATCATTAATATTTTGGCCTGTATTTTTCATACTGTGTTTCACCTTTTCTAGTTTTATGTATTAGAACTGCATTTGTCTTATGAAAAGATTCTGGTAGGATTTTTTTTCTTGGTTTTTGAAAATAATTTGTGAAATATTGGTACTAATTGTTTTTTAAAGATTTGATAGAATTCTCTATTTGATAGAATCCTCCTGTGAAGCAACCCAGGACTTTTTAACCGAGATCTTTCTTCTTGTGAAATGGAGTTATTTGAGATCTTTCTGATCTTCTGAGAATCTCTCTCTCTCTCTCTCCCTCTCTCCCTCTCTCCCTCCATCCCTCTCCATATAACAGTACAAAATATGTGCTGATTATTCTTTTTATTTTTTTTATGTTTGCTATGATTTCACCTTACTCATTTGCTAGTTTATTAATTGGATTTTCTGCTCTCTTCTTTTTAATTAGATTAGCTGAAGATTTATCAGTTTTATTAAGCTTTTTAAAGAACTGGTTTTTGTTATATTTATCATTTTTGTGTTTTATTTTTGATTCCAATATATCAATTTCCTTTTTAATTTTTTAAGTTTATTTAATTAATTAATTTACCTCTCTAATTTTTAATAACTCTTCTTTTGTGATTTTTCAGGTTTCTTTATTTGTTGGGTTTTTACCTTTTAAAAATAGATATTCAGTCCTTTAGTCCTTAATTTTTCTATTTTTTTAGAATATAATTTTCTTATTCATGACTGCTTTAATCACATCCCATAAATTTAGGTACATTATTTTATCATTATCATTTTGTTTTATATAGTTTTTAAATATTTATGTGTTTTTTTCTTTGACCCAATCATTATTTAGGATTTCACTGTTACGTCTTCATTTGGGTCTATGACTTTTGGTTATGGTCTCTGAATCAATTTCCATTCTTATTGGATTATGATTGTATAAAAGATGTATTAAATGTTTTTGCATTTTTAAATTTATTAATAATATCTCTGTGTCCTAATATATGCTTGCTGTTTCTAAAAGTTCTATGTGGTGCCGAGAAATATGTATATTCTTTTGCTATCTAATTTAAAAGGCACTATAAGGCTTCTTACCCTAATTTCTCTAGGAGTTTGTGATGGTCCATTTTTCTCTGTTTTTTGTCTTTTATTTACATATATTCAAAGCAGAGAAAAGGATATTAAAGTCTCCTGATACCATTGTGTTACTGCCTATATTTTATTTTAGCTCAGATAATGTTTTCTTTTTTAATTTGAAAGCTATGATCTTTGGAGGATATTAGCTTATTACTGAAACTAATTTGCTGTCTGGTTCCTTTCAGTAGAACATAGTTTCCTTGTTTATCCCCTTTTATTTTTTGAATATTTGTTTTTACTTTTTCTGTAGCTTGATGGCAATTTTTTTTGGGAGGTTTATGTGATAAATAGTGAATTGTTTTTCCTCTCAGCTATATTTTGTGTATGTCTTTTTAAAAATATATTTTTGTATGCAACAGATTGCATAGCTTTGTTTTCTTTATCCAACACATCACTTTTTTAAATTTTATTGGATCATTTAATCTATTCATATTTAAAGTTTTAAGAGCTTGTTTTACTTTTTCTTCTATCTTTCTCTATAGATTTTTAAAATGTTATTATTTTCTCCTCTTATGCTGTAAACAGTTTTATGTTCCTTAAGTTACTTGACCTAAATATTCTTTTAAGGTGTATGTGTTCCTATTGGTTCTCTTCACCTCACCCTTTATTCCTTCCCCTCATTTTGTTACTCCTTTTTCTTTGGGATTTTGCTTATTAGTTCCTTTTTTCTCCCCAGCTTTTATCTGTTCATATAATTCTTCTCCCCTTTTTTCCCACTAAGTCAAGTAAATTCCCCCTTCCTCCCTTATCTGTCAATTAGTCTTGTTCATTAGTTTTTAAAAACCCTTACTTTATATATTAGAATCAATACTGAGTATTGGTTCCAAGGCAGAAGAGTGGTAAGGGTGAGGGAGTGTCTGAGGGCAGATTTGAACCCAGGACCTCCTGTTTCTAGGTCCAGATCTCAATCCACTGAGCCATTTAGCTACTCTATTAGTTTTTCAAATTTTATTTTGTGCCCCTTTCCAAAAATAATCTCTTGTTTTCTTCATAGTCTATCATTCTTTTCTATCTACTCTAGTTCTGTCTCTGATTCATAACTTCCATGACTATCTGGTCTCTCTCTTTTCTCCTTCTTCCTAATGTAATCAAAACTTCTAGGGTATCTATTCTAGGTTTTTTCTCCTCCAGGTGGTTTTTCACTGCCTTGTAGAGCTTGTCTCATTGATTCCTTTTTCCCATTGAGCCTTGCTCTCAGTACAACTGCCAATTATTGTTATTTTCAGAAGGGACTCTACCCCATATTAAAACACCTCCACTACTATATATCTCTTCTAATCCATCTCACCTTTGATCTCTTCCCTCCTCTGGTTGCTTTGGTTTTCTACATTTGCTACATACATTTTCTCCCTGAGTCTATAGACTCCTTGTTCAGATGCAAGTTGTCCCCAAGGCTTCAAACTCCCTTGTTCTCTGTGTGGACAATATGCTTTTAAAGCACCAAAACTCCTTAGCCACAACCACTGTAATATCCCTATCTCCATTTAAAAACCACCTCTCTTCACCAACAGGAAAGTTCATCTGAAGAAATTATTTCTACCTTCACTGGAAGGCCTCCTTCCTTTCTCCTCATTTTTAATCCTTCTCCTCTCCTCCTCAATAATTCCTCTCTAGGATTTTCTCTTTCTCAGATCACAGAGGTTGCCTTCCCCTCCTTGTTTCTCTTCTCCATCCTCCCACTCCTGGCCCCCCTTTTGTGTACCCTCCCTTGTGGGAATGCAATGACACCAAAAACATAAATTAAAAAACAAAAGCATCACCTGATTCTGTTTGTAATGACCCCCTATGCCTATTCACTGTTACCTCTGCCAGATTTCCACCTTCACTCCATCTCCTTACAGACATTTTGAAGGAAGTTTCTTCCTGCTCTCCTTTCTGTTTTTGCTGTCTTTGACTGCTAAGTTCATTTATTGTGCCTACATTTCTATTCTTTGAGGTGTTCAAGAAGTCAATGGTTTGGGGGCAGCTGGGTAGCTCAGTGGATTGAGAACCAGGTCTAGAGATGGGAGGCCCTGGGTTCAAATTTGACCTCAGATACTTCCCAGCTGTGTGATCCTGGGCAAGTCACTTGACTCCCATTGCCTAGCCCTTACCACTCTTCTGCCTTGGAACCAATACACAGTAGTGATTCCAAGATGGAAAGTAGGGGTTTTATTTTTTAAAAAATTAAAAAAAAAGTCATTGGTTTCCTCATTTCTGGTTTTCTTTCTAAAAAGCTTTCAGATACTTGACTCCATACTCACGGTGTTGTGTCTTGGTATTCTGTTCTGCCTGCTCCCTTTATTCTGTATTCCTTGAGTCCAGCACCAACAGTTCAGAGCTTTGTAGTGCTGATGCCTGTGGGCTTATGGCCACTGGCATGCTTTTGCTCTTAAGGGACTGTGGCCACCTCCTTGTTCATCAAGACCAAGGCAAATTTCTGTAGTTTGGACTTGGAGTCTCCATGGCATTGGAAAGAATGGGGGTGGGGTGGTGGTTGGAATCTGGGTGTAGGGGAATGTTTTATTGTAAGCCTGTGACATGTCTTTGAATCTTTCAATACAGCCTCATTTGTAGTATGGTCACCATTAAACTGAAATTGCTTTTTTAAAAGTCACTAATAATCTCTTAACTGCCTAATCCTATCCTATCCTGGTTCTCAGCCTTGATGATGATTACCTTCTTTCTCCCTTATATTTTCTAATAAGTGTTAATGACCCTATTTTCCTAGCTCTTTCCCTTCCAGACCTGTTTGATTATTCCTAAGTTTTTTCTGGATCTTCATACAGGCCATGACCACTAACTTATAGGTCTCCCAAGGCTTTCTCTTGTGCTCTCTTCTCCCATAAATACTATTTCACTTTGTGATTCCATCAATGTAGAGAGTTTTGAGTTATCATCTCTATGCAGATGTTTGTCAGCTCTTCCTATCCTGAGAGATGCTCAGTGAGCTCAGAGACATTGAGTATCAATTTAGGGGTTATTTCTGTCCTTTTGGCGGATTCTGAGTGTCCTAGACCATGGGGACAACTCAAGTTGCTTTGTCATTACCATATAATTTCTGTTTTAGTGAGATTTGAGAATTTGTGGGGCTCAGAGAAAATGTTTAATCCTCCATCTTGTTTTACTTAGAAGTCCAGTGCCCTTTCCTTTTACCGTTCTGCCTTCCTCCTGTGTGCACGTGAGTGTCTATGTGTGTGCATGCACATTGTCCTTCACCCCCCCCCCAAAATATGTCCTCTTTGAGGACATCAAATGTGTAATTTTCATCTTTATATGCTCAACACATAATATAGTATATGGAACTGTAGCACTTGAATAAATGCTTGTTGAATTCTTCTCAGCAGAATCCATTTTCTAGGCTTGAAAATGAATCCTTTTTAAGAGGCACATATGCTTATTTCCTTCCCTTTGCCTCCCCTTACTCCCAAGTACAGAATGACTTCATTGGACTCTTTTTTTTTGCTTCAGGTCACTTTTAATTCATATTTGCATTTTCTAGTTGGTGACAACAAATTCTTGTCTCTTTGTTCAGTTTCCTTTAGAGAAAGATGATGCACTAATGTCCCAGATACTTTGATAACCATCACAAAGTAATGCAAGAATTACTGCAAAATGTGTTCCTATTGTTCAAGACATGCTAAAACTATCATCATCATTTCTTTTTACATTTGGTTGTACAGGGAATAAGTTGTCCTTTAATTAAAAATATTAGTTCTTCCCTCATTTATTTAATATTAAGCATTTTTAATGTAGACAAATAGTTATGAAAGGTTAAGTAATAGGATTTAGCCTTTCAGTAAACAATTTTGAGGGTTTTGTGGGAGTAGAATACATTTTAACAATAGTTGTTTCTGCTGAGAAAGAAATCTCCAACTTTCACATTAAAATATCTACAAAAGACTATTAATTAACTTTAATTGGAGACCAAAATATTGAGCACCTACAGAGTAACATAAGTTTAAAGATTTGCATTTGCTCTAGAGGCCAGTGTGCTTTGATTTTGGAGATGTAAGGAGTTGAAATAGAATGATTGAAAAAAACAAATCCTGAAATAAATCCATTACTTTTTCAGAATGGCAGAAATGCCAGTGAAATCTTTCAGTTGTATAGTGCTAAATTATTTAGTTGAAACAGAACAAGGATGCACCTTATTTATAGCAGAAGGTAATTAATCTGAGAAGTATTTCTTTAATTTTGGTGGTTTAAGATAAACCCTTGGCGAACCACTTAAAATCACCTATAACCAAGAATTTTTTCCACCTCTACCTCTACTCTTATTTCATCCTTGACTTTTGCATTCTAGAGAGAGGTACAGAGCATTTGGCAGCGGTAGGGGAAGAGGGCTTGAATATGGTTACTATTTTGTTATGATAAGGTGAGTAGGATAGTGATATTAGAGGGGATAAATGGATGGGGAATTGAAAGGGAAAGAGAATGCAACCAGGGTTTTGCATTGTGCTCTTAAGGACAGTAAAAAGTAATTTTCTTGACAGTCAGCACCTCCTCTTCCCACCTTCCTTCCTCCTCCGGACTCTAACCCTGGTATGCTATGGAGATATGAGGATAACTCCAAGATTTTGAACCCGAGTGGATATAAGAATGATGCCTTGACAAATAAAAAGAGAAATTGGGAGGAGTGTTTTTTTGGGCGGACAATAAAGATATTGACTTCTGTTTTGGACATGAGATATTTGAGATGGCTGTCAGACAACCAGACTCTTCGAAAACAGCGTGCATTTGAGGTCAATGAGGCTTCCTCAAAGACATGAAGGTACCCCTAGTGGTCTGCTGAAGACTCTTGGAGAGTCACTGAACAAGAGATCCCTTTGCTTATCTTGATGGTGTATAAGCAAGGTACAGGCTGATGGAGAATTGAAGCCTGTTTCTGATTCCACCCCAAGTAAGTTGACATTTCCTTTATTTTGCTTTTGGCATGCATGATCACATATCACCGTACGACTAATTCATCAAACTAGGTCACACATTGGGTTATTAACCAGAGGAGGCGGTAAATATCACACAATTCCTCAATGTGTAATTGAGTAGGCATTTTGCGATAAATAACATGAAGGATGCCCTTTAGGTAAAGTTTAATTATCTGTAAAACAGCCACAATCCCAATCACCAAAAGTTTTCAGAAAAGCAAAGAAGCAACTTCATATTAATATTCCATGAGTCCCTCAAATCCCAGCCCAGCTTTGGATCATGATAGTAGAGCAATGGGAATGCCAAGAAGTGATCTGCTCAGCTGTGATTCTGTCTGGATTACAAAACTGGTTGGTTTTCGGTTTTTGTTTTGTTTTATTTTTAAAGTGTCTACACATGAGCTTAACTTCTAACTTCATCCTCTGTAGTGGGTTGTTGCACTTGGTCATTGAAATAATGTGGTCTTGTGTAGACAAACAAGAACACTACCACAGCCTCAAAAATCATATTCTTTCTTTCTGAGGCTGGGAGGATAGTCTGGAACACATTGCAAATTAGCTGCTATTGATGGGAACCTTGGGTAATGTTTTCAAGATCAATGAAAGCCCTTCAGTCATTCTTTTTATTAATTATCTTGTTTTCTGAGAGTTTGAGGCTAAAATTTGTCCTGTCTTTTACAAATGCCATATTCACTTTAACTGAAGTCTACTCTACAACCTAGCCAGACATGATACAGAATGATTCGTTTTAAATTCGGTTGTGGTAAAGTTGGATGCTAACATATTAGTTTCAGAAAAAACTTGAATACTCAGTTTCTTAATCCCTAAAATGGGGATAACAGTTCCTGCAATATTTCTATCATTGGGTTTGTGAGAATAAAATGAGATAAACCTTTTTGGCAAACTTAAAATGTTAAATGTCAGCAGTTATTATTATTACTTTCATCATCATCATCATCATCATCATCTTCTATATTTTTATCCTCAAGTCTTCAAGTCCCAGTATAACTCATGCTGAAGCAAATATGGGGTAGTGAAAGGAATACTAGCTTTAAAGTATAGAAACCTGGACTGGAGTCACATTTTTGCCACTTACTGGCTGTGTTTTCTTGAGAAGTTGCTTGGCCTTCTGAGCCTCAGTTTTCCCATCTGTAAAATGGGAAATAATAATAGCTGGAGTAAGTGCTTCACCAGGCTGTTACAAGGACCAGATGAGAGGGTATATATGTAAAGCAATCTGTAAACTAAAATTGCCATCCAATGATAGTTAAATGTATTATTGCTTCCTTTTCCTTCCCTCAATAATAACTAATTTCCTGAAAAGTTCTGTGCCAGGTGGGCAACAAGAGAGATTAGAAAATAAGTAACATTTATATACTAGCCAGCTGGCCATTCATGGTTTGGGCAAGATGGCCTATTTCAATTCTAGGTGAGCTTTGGTGACCAACTAGGAAAGCAACATCTGATGGGTTCCCTTCATTGGGACTTAAATGTCCAAGGGTAAGAAGTATAAAGAGAGAAAGTAGATGCTGAAAGGGCTTCAGGTTATGAGAGTGATCCCTCAGGCACAACAGATAATACTGAGTTTTGCTACCTACTAGAAGCAACAGATTGCATTGTTCCAGAGGACCTTCTCAGTAAAGGCCCTGAGGCTAAGAAGAGGCTGTCTTCATTTTCCTTGCCCAGTTGCCACAGTTGGGGCTAGTTCCACACAAGTTGCTAGAAATGGCCCCTGTGACTTCCAGGCAGCAGCAGGAAGATTCTTCAAAGAAAATGTTGCTACTATCATACAAAGGGAAGGGTAGCCACCTATTTGAGGGGGCCTGCATGCTGCTGTGATGTGGGCCTTGTAGGGCTTGAACCTGGAGCTATGGGGCTTGCTACTCCAGACATGGGTATTAAAACCACTTGCTTCCCTGGTGCAGGCTCGTTGATGGGCACTACCTCTGTGCCCTACTCTCAGTCCTCTAATGCAGCAGCTTTTCCATTTACCCCATATGAAACTTCAAGATCTGGCCTTTCGCTTGCCATGTGCCCAGGCCAGGTATTGTATGAGAAGATGTTCTTGTAATTCTCATTTTGTTTTCAGGTTATGTTAGCTTTCCTTGTAAGGAGTATGAAAGTTGTAGGGAGGAGCCCATTGCAATGACCACCAACGTATTCAAGAGTTCCAGGGCCTAATGGGCTTTTTGAGGTTGGTGGGGGTTTAGTTCTGGTGGTTGGAAAAGTTCACCTTCCATCTCCATAGCTCTGGGAATTATGTGTCGGTTTGGCCGACCCTCTAGATTTCCCAACCCAAGACACCCTGTTGAAAGTGAGCAGAAATGATGGTGGAATCCAAAAGGATCAAATAAAAGGAGAAAAGATTTATTTATACAAAAATGTATAAGCTGCTCTTTTTGTGGCAGCAGAGAATCAGAAATTGAGGGGATAACCATTAATTGGGAAATGGCTGAACAAGCTGTAGAATGTGAGTGTGATGGAGTATTATTTTGCTATAAAAATTATGAGAAAGATGGCTTCAGAAAAACTTGGGAAGGCTTCTATGAATTGATGTTAAGTGAAGTAAGCAGAACCAGGACCACATTATACATAGTAACAGCAATATTGTAATGATGTTCAAGTGAGAAAGCTGCACTAATCAAGGCTATGATCCAAGACAATTCCAAGGGATCCATGGCACAAAAAGCTATTTACCTCCAGAGAAAGAAGGGAACAGATGAACTCTGAGTACAGAATGAAGTATATTTTAAAATTTTCTTTATTTTTCTGTTTTTGTTTTTTGTATGTTTTCATTTGAAATATGGCTAATATGGAAATATTTTGCAGATCTTCACATGCATAATTGATATCATATTAATTGTCTTCTCAAGGGGAGGGAGGGAATTTGAAATTCAAAATTTTTAAAAATGAATGTTAAACAATTTTTAATGTAATTGGGAAACATTGAACAGAATAAGATGTTTTAAAATTGTAAAAAAAAAAAAAAAGAACTGATGATGGCATTGGGATGGTTGCATGCCAGTGTTACAGACAACTGGAATGTGCCACCCTAATGGCAACAGGTGCTCTATTCTGGGCTTTTACCCTAACCAAGCTAAATCCTTTTTTCTCTGCCATAGGCCCCTAAATTGAGGGAGGACTTTGCCAGGTTCAACCTGCCCTCATCTCCTTGCTGATACTCAACTCAGACAACTACTGCAAGAATATGGTGGATTCTTTGGGGGGGGTGGAGTACAATATGGGGGGTACGGTCAAAGAGATCATCACTACTGTTGCTGAACTCCTGAGAGTGAAGGTTCAGGCTAACATCTTTATTCCTGCAAGAATGTTTTTATTCCCTGAGCCTGGTACACCTGATCTCACCATGACCCAGGAAGTTAGATATATTGTGAATTTTTTTGTGAAGTGTTGCACAAGCTAGCTCTGTAGAGGTGCCTGTGGCTATGGCCTATGAACTTATTACTGTATTTGTCCACATCTCAGCCTGGCCCACTGAATAGAAAGTCAAGCTGCCCGCTGGGAAAGAAGCCCTATCTCTTCACCTCAAAGCTGGAAATGTTGGACGCCTGTCTTCTTACCTTCCTCGGCTTTAAAGTGTTTTCCTATCTCATAATGTGACAAGTTGAATCATGCCTCGAGGTTTCTTCTTCTGGTCCTTCCTCCCAGTTCTTAGCACAATGTCTGGCACTGAATAGATGATTTATAAACATTTGTTTCCTTCCGTTTTCTGCCCCTACCACTGAACACCTTCTTAGCTTCTGCAAGCTTTGCCTTGTGCTAGTAGAGCAGAAGTGGGCTCTTTTCCAGTCCAAGGTGTGCTACCACTTCCTTATATGGGTGAATGGTAGGTGGGGTGACATTACACTTATATACAAAGACCATTGGAGTTATAAAGTAATAAAAATAGGTTTATTATTTTCAAATTTCTAAAATTAAAAAAAAACTACATTTGTTCTCCCAGCCCCTGCCTTTATACTTAAGTCCTTTAACATACAAGCTAATGTTCCCTTAATCACTCTAGTTTCAACTAGGGTGATTGCTTTTTTTTTTAACTTTCATTTAACTTTCATAACCTGTAGCTACCTCTATTCTACCGTAGCTCCTCATGGACATGGTCATACCATTGATCTCATTAATACATTATACTACATTACAAATGTTTCCTCTCTGATCTAGAATGCTTATTTCCCTGTCTTGCAGCAGCCCCGGATCCATCCATCTCTTGCTCTGCCTCCCTTCCCCTTGTAATTCTTTTTCACTCTAAACTTTCAATCACTCTAGATTTGCCTACTTTCTTAGTCCATCATTCTAGTTCAGACCTTTCTTTCTTCTCTTTAGTATCTTGATTCTCTAGACTTAGCCAGTTCAATTTCATACTGTCTTCTACTCTTAAGCCCCTTTAGCTCTTATCTCTTGCGTCCCATACCTTTCATTCATTCATTCATATATAATATACTTGCATATGTACATTTTAGTAATTATTTTCTGTTTTTTTTGTGATCTATGTTCTCTTCCTCCCTGCCATCCCTCTTTCCTCCACAGTATGGCAGGTAATATGATATAGGTTGTGCATGAGTTATCATGCAACACAAATGTTTGTCATATTGTGAAAGAAGACACATATTGATTACACCAGAGAAAAATTCATGGAGAAAAGGGAAAAAATTTGTATCCTTCGATCTGTATTCAGACTCCATCCATTCCTTCTTTGGCTATGGATGGCATTTTTCATCACGAGTCCCTTGGAATGATATTGAATCCTTTTATTGCTGTCCACCCTTTCTAGCTCCTAACTCTAGATCTTTTCTAGAACTCTCATTTTTCTGCTTCTAGGCTACTGAAGGTCCCTGGAAGACCTCATAGACCCATTTCAGCTACATTCACTACAAATTTATCTAGGGTCAACTGTGTCCTCACTACTGCTCTTTAATTGACTCTCCATTGCTCTCTCCATTGCATCCTTTTCTCCTTTTCTCATTTCAAGTCACCTACATCATATCTCCCCCTTCTCTCTCATAAGAACACTTTCACTCTATTGAAAAAATGATTTCATTCATCTTGAGCTCCTGCTTCTCAATTCTTCAACTTGAATCCCCTCAACATTACCCTGCATTGTCTTCTTTTGTTCCAGGCCCTTAATAGGAAGTGGTCCTCATCAGTGCTGACACCTCCATTTGTGCCTCTGTGTCTATCTCTGCCATCTATTTTGGAAACTTTGCCTTTCGGTCATCTCTCTTTTTAAGCTTTGATTTTCCTTTATTGATAATTAGCATGTTGGCTCCAACAATCATGAGATCTCTGCTTTCCTTAAAAAAAAACCCTTAATTTGACATTACGATGTGCTGAAGCTATTGCCCTATATCTTTCTTCCATGTGACAGCCAAATTCCTAGGAAAAGTTGTCTACCTTGGTGTCATCTATTTCCTCACTTCCCAACCATTCCAGTCTGTCTTTCAGGCACACCACTTATTTGAAACTGCCCTCTCCAAGGCTCCCAAAGATTCCTTTTGTCTTTAAAATCTAATTGCCTTTGCTATCTTTCTTGATCCCCTTTGCTAATGTTTCACATAGGCCCAAGTGGAGGGGGGAAGGATTATACAAGTATAGTCTACTGAAGCTTCATCTCAACATTCCTTTACTCTAAAAGTTTTAATGACTTAGCATTTGGTCATGAAATTTAGGAAATTGGAAGCTTTTATCTCACATCAAAATTGGAGAATTCATTGGTCAGTAGTGAAAGTCTTAGATGACAAAGATTGAACTACTTAGTCTACCATCAAGTAAATGCCCCAAGATGTGATTCATTATTTGCAATTACGTACTTCTTAATTAACTAGGGCATAAAATAGTCTCACATATGTTGAAATAAAAGACAAATAATATAGATTGAACATTATATTGAATCTAAATGCAAACACCACAGTGAGCATTAAGTTTTGGAAATATTGAATCCCTTGTCACCCATTTGATTTTGTGGTTAGCTGTGATTAATTTGAGAAAGTTTACAAGTTCATCTGTGCTATTATGTTTGATTGAAAAATTACTCACACTGACATAGGCATATTGATGATGTCAATAGTCTGACAGCACAAGCACAACTCAGGAAAAATTACGTTTTTAGCCATTGATAGTTTTATGAAACAACATTGAAGGGAATTTGTTTAACAACACAATTGACCCCTTGTGTTGCTCTTTAACTCACCTTTTAAGTATATTACTTCTCTTCAGAGGGCAGTTGTTTCCTTGGGTATTAGGGAACCTGGAGGGTTCAGTATTCTACTGCTATGGCTTGTAAGCCTCCATTAACAATCTGATAGTAGACATGATGTGCTTTTTTTTTTTTAAACAAAAGCAGTTACTAAGATGACATGATATAAAGCAATCCCCTCTAACCCTAGCTACAAAAAAAAGGGCCCTAAACCTAGGATGCTCTCTCCTACAAATTAATTGTCTGTAGGAAGAGTGGGCACAAACTTAGAACATATCATTAGTGTGGCACCCGTCAGGAATACATGTCACCAATAGTACCTCCTTCTTATTGTATTTCTGGACTTCAAATTCTTTAGTTCCCTGTAGTGTCATCACATAGCTCAAACCCTAATTGCTAGGACTAGCTCTCTGTTTATTCTCTAATGAGCTCTGTTTATTGGTGTCAGAGGTCTTCCTCTTGCAACCTTCTTCCTCTCTTGAGCTCCTGACTCTTTAAATATTTGTCTTCCTGGAAGGAGTGTATTCATTAAGTCAGTAAGTACTTAGTAAGAACCTGACTTTCCCTTATGGTAGATAGGTGGTGCAGTGGATAGAGCACTGGGCGCTGGAGTCAGGAATTCTTGACTTCCTTTCAAAACTGACCTCAGACACTTCCTACTTATGTGACTGACCTGGGCAATTCACTTTACCCTGTTTGCTTCTTAGTTTCTCATCTGTAAAATGAGCTGGAGAAGGAAATGGCAAACAACTAACCCAAATGTAATCACAGTCAGACAAGAAGAAAAAATGACTCAACTACAAAAAAAACGTTTTCTTCCCCTGTGTCTTGACCTCTCTTGAATGGGCTCTAGCTGCTAGATAGAGTGTCTGCCTTTGAGTTCATAACTTCATTGCTAGACAGGATGGCCAATCTTAGGGTGGGAAAAGTTAGAGGAAAATCCCCCATTTCCCCCACAGAGGTGAAGACCTTGGTTATTTTGGCTCTCTTTTTGACTCTCTTGAACTCTTGAAGTCATGACTCAAACTGACTCTTTAAGGATCAAAGAGGGCAGTGTGGGAGAAGAATAGTTGTCTTCTCATTGTTCCCGCAATTTTGCCTCAATCTTAGATGTATTTATAGTTTAAAAAGAGATCTCTTGGGGTTAAAACCTTGTTAGCATATTAACCCTTCATCTTTTATTACATCCCGCATCCTGTGACTCTATCAACTGGGTGTAGGGAAGAAGAGGACTAAAGAACACATACACACATTTTACATGTTGATTTCATTTTTTTGAAGACTGAGGGCCTCTTCTACATTACATTTCAATAAATTACAGATAAAATTGGAGAGAGTAGGTATTTATTTTCACCTGTTGTAGAGCTCGAAGTCCATTAGGGCCTTCATCTAACACATAGCTGAAAATGACCTAGAGCTAACCCTGAATTTGCTATGGTTTTGCCTTAGTGATAAACTCTGGAATATTTTAACCAAAATAAATTCTTTAAATGGGACTCCAGAGATAGGCTTGACATTAGTCATCTAGGGGACAAAACAACCTGAGTTTCTGAAATATATACAAGGGAAGAAAAATGGGATCATTGAAGGAGTTACACTAATAATTCAAGCAAAAGGACATTTTTGCCTAATTTGTTAGGGTAATTGTGTCCAATTCTCTATTGCATTTAGCCATTTCAGTAGTCCTTTATATCTACAAATTTTAGAAGTATCTTTTTTTCTTTAAAATTTCAAACTTTTTTTCTATTGGTTCCATACCATCTACTCATTCTTTAATTTCTTTCAGTCTTTTCATTCTTGCAAAGCTTTTCTTTCTACTTTTCTTCCTTTTCTTCCCCATATCCTTTGCTAGTTCCATTGCCTAGCCTTTTAATATATATGTGTTTCAAAACAATCTAACGTGAACTCTTCTATTTTCTCTTTCCCAGAAATCTTATCCACTCTAGTGTATTCAGCTGCCACCTCTATACAGATGATTTTGAAATCTATAAAGTCAGCCCTGACCTCTCTTTCAAGCTCAAGATACCCATTTCTAACTCCCTTGAGGAAATCTCCACTTAGATGTCTCATTGGAACTGCGAATTTGTTATCCTTGCTTCTAATTTGCTTTCCTCTGAAATTTGACTTTCCTAATTTTGTTTGATGGCATCACCACTCACCATACATAGAATATTTTTGAGATCTTACTTCCTCTGCAATGCATTTAACTAAATAGCGAGTAGTCATTCAATCCAGAATGTGTGTCTTCAGATCGTGGTTGTCTTGATTTTTGCTCCATTCATATCCCTCCCATCCCATATCTATTCAGTTGCCAGTTCACATTTTATATTCCTCCCTGATCTATGTCCCTTATGAGCAGAGCTGGTCCTCTCATTGCATTGCTCAGAAGTCTTGAATGGATCTCCATTCCACAGTAAATGGTATCCAGACAGCTATACCTAGAATTCAAGGCTTTTTACAATCTGGAACAATGTTGAATTTCCATATCTGATACTATTTTTTATGAAACATTCCACACTTCAGCCAAATTGGACCATTTTCTGTCCATCATTGTCAAGTCTTGCTTTCTTGATTCCTTTCATTGACTTGTGTCCTTTGCCATATATGGGATGTCATCCCTCCTGGTCCTCACAGGTGCACCTGTGGAAATCCTACTGATCTCTCAAAATCCTGCTCAAATGCTACCTACTTTTTGGACAAGAATTCTCTTTTCTTCCTTGAGCCTTGAGGTATACATATACTTAAGATCTCTCTCTCTCTCCATATATATATATATATATATATATATATATATATATATACATGTATATATATATGTATATATATGCATATACATACACATACATATAGAAATATATATATATGTAATGTAATATGTGTTTGTGCTAGCTCCACTGGCATCTTATCTCCCTCGAGGCAGTGAGCTCTTCAAGGACAAAGATTGTTTCTCATCTCAACTGTATTTCCTCATTAGAGAATTCATGGGGCTCTGCATACAGCAGACAGTTTGTGTTGGTTGCATTGCACTGCATTGAAATGAATTAGGATGCCATTTTCCTTGCCAAAACATAAGCATAAGAATTTTTAATTGTGCTCTAGCATCAGGTAGCACTGAATCAAAGACAAGCCATCCCAATAAAAATGTGAATATCCTTCCCAATTTTGTTGTTGTTCAATCATTTTTCAGGCATGCCTGACACTTCTTGAACCCATTTGGGGTTTTCTTGGCAAAAATACTGGATTGTTTTCCATTTCTTTTTCCTTCATATTTTTCTGATGAGGAAACTGAGGCAAACAGGGTTAAGTGATTTACCCAGGGTCACACAGCTAGTAAATGTCTGAAGGCAGATTTGAACTCATGAAGATGAGTCTTCCTGACTCAAGGTTCAGCACACTCACCACTATGCCACCTGAGTGCCCCTCCCAATTTCTGGAAGTAGTATAAAAGGACTGTACTCATTAGGGAACGATTAAGTAAGTAGGGAATATAATAGAGCTTTGAAACCAAGTGAAGCAGTGGGAGCTCAGTCTTAATTTTCTCTTCTTTGCTATAGATACTGAGGAGGACAGTGACCCCTCAAGTGGAGAAGCCATGCTCTCTCTTTCCCAAAGAGATTGAGTAAATGTGGTTAACAGTATTTTTCATTCCTCACTGTTTGAATGTATCTTCAACATCCAGTTGTCATTTGTCTTGTGGTCATCTCCTGCTCAACGCTGAGGGCCATAAGGTAACCTAATCTAATTTTTAACTCAAGGACCAAAAGGGTTTGTCAATGCTGCCTTTAAAAAGCAATTCACTTAGCTGTTACAAATAATATATGCTGTGTTTTAGGATAATGAATGAATTCCATTTTTATAGGAAAGAATTCATTGGAAAGATAAATATTCTCAGTCCAAAAGAAAGCATTCTCCAGCCCTAGGGTTATTCCATTCAAGAGCATTTCCAATTTGGCCAGGCACCAAGTGCTACAGAGATCAGGTAGATGGCTAAAGTTGGACAATGAGAGGCTCAAGGACATATTGAGAGAGATCATGGTACATCCAAGCCAGAGAAGCAACTGAGGGGGGAGCTAGGTGGCTCTCTGGAGAGTGTGCCAGGCCTAAAGACAGAGGATTCTAGGTTCAAATCTCACTTCAGGCAATTCCTACCTGTGCGACCATGGGCAAGTCACTTAACCCTCATTGTCCAGCCCTTACCATTCTTCTGCCTTGCAACCAATACTTAGTATTGATTTTAAGACAGAAGGGAAGGGATTAAAGAAAAGAATCATTTGAAACCATGTTGGCAACACCATGTTAGAGTTTCATGGAGTGCAGAGATGGAAATGATTGTTGAGATTATCTAGCCCAGCTCCTTCATTTTGCAGAGAAGGAAAGGAATAAGACTTAGCACGAGAACTTCTAATACCCACTCTCTGATTGTCCCTCATGAGCCATTTTACCAGGCAAGCAACTTGACTTATTGAGCCTTAGTTTCATCCATAAAATAGGACTAATAATACTTGCATTGCCTCCCTCTCATGGATTTAGGAGGAGAGCACTTTTGTTAACCCTAAAGTGCCAGAGAAGTATAAGGAGTTATTACTTATTTACTATTTACTTGTCTGCCTCTCCTCCCTGCCTTCTTTGTATGTTTGCCTGTATTAGAAGACCCCCAGGGCACTGAGTGAAGGGAATTCTTACCATGTGGCCTTCTACTATCAGAGTAAATTTGTCATTAAGGAGGTCATCCTATATCATGTCTACCAGATCCATCACACTGGAAATGGCCCTGCCCCTTTTCTTAGCATATTCATATGGTGCCATAGTGAGTGACAAAGTAGCCTAGGCCCAAGTCCCCAAAGAGCTCCATTTTCAAGCTGTTTTGTGTAGAAGCAGAACATGACATTGGCTCTGTGACTCTCCACCTTCCCTTGCCAGCGTCCATAATTGCATCTATGACCAGCTAATCTCCCCTTCCGTTCAGCTAGCAGCACAATTCAGCTGGGTAGTCACATAAGAAGGAAGGCTCCATTGAGCTGCTTTGAAAATGGGGCTCTAAATGTGCCAGGAAAAGTGAAATGAATTCTAATGGGATATTGGCCCAGTGGCTCAAACTCAGGAATACTGGATGGACAGTTAGCTGATCTGAAAGGAGGAGAGCACAATGGAAATTTTAAACAATTCACTGATAATCACCCAGAAGGGATTTGCAAAGTATGCTTTTATAGATAATATTCACCCTAAACCTCTCAAATTAATGCTTTGAAAACCTTCAACCAAATTTGTTTTAATCCCTATAATATGCAGAGTATTACAATTTTCTTTCTTACCAGTTAGGCTTTGCATTAAGCTTTCATGTTTATCTAAAGTATTGAAATGGATGGAAATTTATACAGTCCCTTTCCTAAGAATAATTTCAAGACATTGACCTGGTCCAGAATGACTCAAGCTAACCAGTGAAGACTCTCCCACCCTTATGATTGGGTACAATCATCGCCCAAGATACCCTGGGTCTTTCTCACAAACCGATTGTTAAACTAATAAAAGATTAACAGTAGAACAGTTATGTGAGGAAAAAAGAAAAGAGAAAAAAAAACCCAAAGTCTGTCAACAAACTGCATTGGGTTATAATAACAGTGTAGTTTAAAATTAAAAGTGCTTCTGCAAGGAGGAGAATGCCAATAAAATTTAACAAGCTCTGTCTATAAATCAATGACTTCTAGATCCAATGGTTCTTTTTTTATCTCATGAGTTAACTCAGGTGTGTTAATAGCATAAACATCACATTTTCCAAATGGCTGTTTGATTTTTTTCTTAGTATAACAGTGGCCTTTGATTTTGTCAAAATCAGTTCCAAACCAGTAAACGCTCTCCTTGTGGTTTTTATTTCCCCAATGAGTTAATTGTCCCCCTAAAATGCATATCTCCCTTCATTTCTTTCATTAGGGATTTATTTATGCATACAAAGATATAAGTATATATTTACATGTATTTTATATATAAATACACATGAGTGTATACCAATATAATACATAGCTTTCCATAAAGTAATATAGAATATTATAATAAATGAAGTAGTGCCATTTATGAGCAAATCATTTCAAAAGTACCACCTGCTGTAAAGGTTGCCGTGTGGTGTTGTACAAAATGCCACCACCAAGGCTCTACCTAGGTTGGGACAAGCAGAGTTTTGTCCCAGAGGACCCTATTTTAAATCCTAACTCTGCCCCAACTGGTCTAACATAACTGGTATAGCACTGGGGAAATCACTTAACCTGGCTGAACCTCATTTCTTCATCTGTAAAAAGAGGCAGTTGAATTAAGTAATCTCTCTTCTGCGTGATGGGGAGGGAAGGTAACATTGAGGCTGCTGCCCCACCCTTCACTTCACAGCTCATGCTCACACATTGGCTTGCATCCCTCAGCATGACTCAGTTTCTTCTTTTGGTCAATTTCCATAGGGTTCCATTGCCACCTCCCACCCTGATCATTCCATAAGATTTTCTGGGTCCCACTGTAGTTAATCCTAATTCTTTTTGTCCCAGGTGAAAATTTTTCTAGTTATCCCTCTGTTTCCAACCTTTTCTCTCCCTAGGGCCAACTGCTCTTCATTTCTTAATTCAGAACATCTGGGCAGTCATTGCCCTCAATAACAAGATGGCCTCTCTTATGTGGATGAGGAAATTTATAGAGTCATTGACTCCTGGGATGTTAGACACAACAGGGACTTCAAAGATGGTACAGGCAATAACAACATTAACAAAAGCTTGTTTTGTATAGTGCTTTAAATTTGCAGGACACCCTAGTGCAGTTATCAATAATATGGAAATAGGTCTTGATCACCTACACAAGTAAAACCCAGTGGAATTGAAGGGGGAGACCAGAGGGGAGAGAAAGAACTTGAATCTTGTAACCATGGAAAAATACTCTAAATTAATTAATTAAATAAAAATTTTCAAATACAAAAATCAATTTGCACAATGCTCAAAAAATGTTTTCTTGTGCATTCCTCAAAGTAGTCCTATAAGGAAGGTATTACAAATACTGTCAACTCTGTTTCACAGATAAGAAACTGAGACCCAGAGGAGTGACTTATCCAAGGCCACAACCACATTATATGTAAGAAGTAGATGCTCTTGAAAATGATAAAAAAAAAGACCTTTCTTCCTGTAGCTTTAGTTAAACAGAGGGGATTGCAAAGGGAAGCTCAGTGATCCCAATACTGCAATGTCTTTTGTTCTATAACTGCTGAGAAGAAAGTTGGCTTGACTTCTGAGTTAAGAGAGGCCAGTTCATATCTTTCCTTTGGCCTCCTAAAAACTATCATTCTGGACAAGTCATTTAATGAGCCTGAGAATCTGTTCTTACCTGTAAAAGAGGAATAATTGAATAGAATCTTCCGGATAGAGGCAACATTATAGAGGCATAGGAAATCTAGGTTAACTTCCAACCTCTGACATGTACTGATGTGTGACCCTAGGCAAGTTACTTAACCTCTTTGTTGCAGGCAGTTGTCCAAGATTGTGTTTCAGAGAGGGTGCTGATGGGTCCAGTGGTAAAGGAAATTTCTCACCAAGATTTCTCTAAATCAATAAAATCATAGGTAGGGGCTCTATCCCTTTTCCCACCTGCCGCAGAGGTTTTTTGTGAAGATAAAATAAAAATGTGCACATAAGATCTTTTGTAAACCTTAAAGCATGATCCAAATAGTATCTACTGCTAAATTTACAGAATTTTAAGGTTAGGAGGAGCCTCAGCCGCCATCTAATCCAGAACTTTCAAAGCCTCAGCCCACAAAACTCCTGAGTGGGTCAGAACTAGATTAAAATATAATTGGGAAATGTTTAACAAAATTAAAAAAAATGTTCATTTGTGGTTTTTCTCAATCAATATGATTGAGATCTCATCCTATTTGAATTGAATGCCTCTGATTCCAATCTAACTCATATCCCCAAGGAGGACCTGGGTTCAAATCTGACCTCAGATACTTACTAGCTGTGTGACCCTGGGCAAGTCCCTGATTGACTAACCCTTGCTGCTCTTCTGTCTTAGAACTGATAGTAAGATGCAGAATTAAAAACAATACAGTAGAATAGGAGTTCCAGAAGGCATTTAGGGAAGGCATAAATAGTATAAATGAGCTAGGGACACTAAAAGGATAGAGCTGATATGGGTGCATATGAGGGAGTCAAATGGTGGTCAAAGAAGGGAACTTCAGCCTAGATCAGTGATGGCAAACCTTTTAGAGACCTTAGAGACCAAGTGCCCAAACTATAACCCTCACACCCCCCTTACTCCAGACAGGAAAGGGAGGAAACGCTCCCATTGGGCTGCTGGGCAGAGGGGCAGGGCATGTGAGAAATGTCTTCAGGTGCATGGAGAGCAGCCATAGTTTTGTTAACAAGGATCTAGATAATCTGTGACTCAGAATCTAAGTGATTGTAAGTAGAGCCAAAATGCAATTAAGTTGTAATTTACACAGTAGCAAAAGACAATGTTGATTTGATTCCTAGTCTCTGAGGAAAGGGTAGGCCATATATTTTGAGTAGATTATCTCCACCAAGGTAGGGAGGTTGTGACCTTCAAGAGGATCTTTGTTTCTGGATTCCTTGCCTGTGTAGAGTGAGAGGGCCAGCAAGGCAAATGTTCAATCCTTGGTCCTGTCCAGTAGTCAAGGCAGAGGTTAGTTAAGTACTAACGCCAAACTTGTTAACGGGGTGTGTAAGATGGAAGATAAAGAATCAGCCTTGGAATTAGGTAAATCTGGATTCATGCACTGTCCCTGATGCATTTTGGTTGTGTGATTCTAGAAAAGTCACAGTATCTCAGTGTCTTCAATGCTTTAAGACTCTAAATTAGTGGGAGCAGCTGGGTGACTCAGTGGATTGAGAGCCAGGCCTAGAGATAGGAGGTTCTAGGTTCAAATCTGGCCTCAGACACTTATTAGCTGTGTGATCCTGGGCCAGTCACTTAACCCCCATTGCCTAGGCCTTACCACTCTTCTGTCTTGGAACCAATACACAGTATTGATTCTAAGACAGAAGGTAAGGGTTTAGAGAAAAAAGACTCTAAATTAGAGAATATTTGCTGATATGTTCTAGTAGAGGAAGTTTCCTCTTAGAAGTTATAAACACCAAAGAAATCACAGATCCAGACCCATATTTCTACTTCTAGCTCTGTCATCTATATCTTTCTCATTTCTATCTCTTTTTGTATCATCTGTATAATCTATCTTACCACCCATACTCAAATTATCTATATAAGAATCCATATTGATGTCATCTACATATTATTATCATTTGTATTTGTATCAGCTTTATATCTAGCTACATATCTCAATGCACTCATATGTGATATATGTCTAGAAAATGAAGAGATACAATTTCAAATAACTTCTAGTATATTTGATGAACATACACAATATAGTCTGTCTTTATGCTGTAGTGCCTTCCTAAAAATAATTTCATTTCAGAGAATTTGCTTGACCCTATCATTAGATTGATTTATTCAATGTCACAGCAAAAAGCCCCTGATTTAATGTTTTATTAGGAATATTGCAAAGGTAGATCCTTTGTCTAATTGTGTATTTTTAATACAAGGATATGACTTTTTGCCTTTCTTGAATTTTTCTCTTTCTTGGCTCACTGGACATATTGCATATGGTTTGATTAAAATCTTGAAAGAATAGTCATCATAAATATAGTGAGTGCACACTGGAAAGCTTTACTTGAGGTTATTAAAGTTCAGAATACTGTTACACGCCTAATGGAAGCAATTTTAGAGGAGAGTTTTCAGTGGCGCATACTTATTTCCTTCTTAGGATCCTTTTACAAAATAAATATAGGAAAGCCTATGGAAGCGTCTCGGTACAAACTGAAACCCAAGAATTCAGCTATTTGAGCCAAGACCCAGCTTACTCTGAAGGATAAGGGGCCAAATGCAACCCAGTCATCATTTTTTTCAGTGCATGATGCTAAGGATTGTGTCCTTGTCCACATGTTAACAAAGGTAGGCTTCTACCAGTCTGTTTTACTACCTCATGTTACCCTTTGATAAACCATGTGGGTGGCAGGGAAGACTGAACAGATTCTCACCTTATTCCACAAATGGTAAGTCAGATTTACTTTTAACATAAAGAGAAGTGAGGTAACCATTTTTAATGAAATCTTCCTTGCCTTCCTCATTTATTTCTTGAATCATTCAGCTAATTTCTTTACTTTTTTCTCTCAATTTCTTAATATCAGCCTAAGCATCCTACTCCAGAACTTCAGATGAATTCTGGATTGCCCCACCAAGCAGGAAGAGCTTCATTTACCCTTCTAGATATAAACTTTGTGACTGTCAGCAGACCAGCCTCATTTACCATGGAGAGGCTTATAATTAGGGGTTAGCCATAGAACCTAAAATGCTTTCCAGCTAAAGAAGGCAATGAAAACTGTATGCTCTCTGATCTGGATGGAAATATGCCTAATAAAGACTAATAAAATGTATTTGCCAAGATTATTGTGAATCTAGTCAAAGAGAAGGGAATAGAAGTAGATAAATCACCTACCTATATTTATCAAGTTATATATAAAAATTTAGTTATAACATAGGAAGAATTATAGAAGATCAGAGGAGACAAGGTCTAAGAAAGTAGCCAGCATTGGAAGTTATAGCCAGGAGCAACTAGATGGCCCAGTGGATGGATATCCAGGCCTGGAGAAGGGCCTGGATTCAAATCTTGCCTAAGATACTCTTTAACTGTATGACTCTGGGCAAATCACTTAACCCCCATTGCCTAGCCCTTACTGTTCTTCTGCCTTGCAACCAATACACAGTAGTGATTCTATGGTGGAAAGTAAAGGGCTTTGCTTAAAAAATAAAGAAAGTTATAATTTCATGGCTTTGTACACCAACTCACCAAGAAAGGAAAACACAGCATCATCACTAAAGGGCAAACAGGGAAGCTACTTTGCTCTCATAGGTTCACTGAGCCTGGAGAGATGACATTCATAATTGGGGCATGGCTCTTGAATAGTATATTTTATTTAACATGAACACATTAGGGAAATGGAGGAGGGTGGGATATAACTGACTGTGAAGAAGAAATATTCATATGAAAAAAATCTAAAAAACAACCGAGTATGATGGTAGAGGTATTTGGTTGAGGATTACTAAAGGCATAAGCTCTTGGTACAGAAGCAAGAAATCAAGGAGTTTGGGAAACAGATCACAAGCCAGGCAAGGCAGTCAGATAAACCATTAATAATGATGGGGAGGAAGGGGCTCTACATATTTGTTGGAGCTCTCTGCCCAAAGCAGAGTGAGTAACTAATAATTCCATGGTTTGCATTAGTGATGATTTAATGCTTCAAAAGAGGGAAGAAGCAATGAGGAGGAACGCTACTGTGTACCTGATATTTTTTTTATCAGTCAGCTTAGATTTTATTTTTCTTATTTTTACTTTATTGCTATCTTTTATTTTAATATCCCCTTATTTTCTGAATATCTCTCGCACTCCTCTTGTAACAAAGAATATAAAAAGAAAGATAATAAAAGCAATTCAGCAGAACTAGCCAAGACATTCACCACATCTGACAGCATGTGCACTGGTCCAAATCCATAGTCCTCATTTCTGCAAGTAATAGACTGAGCTCTATAACTGATTCTTTCTTTTAAAAAATATTATTTTTTCATTAAATGTTTCCCAAAGATATGTAAGAAACTTTTAACAATCATCTTTTAAAATTTTGAGTTCCAAGTTCTCTCCTTTCCTGTCATCTCTTGTGCCTTTTTGAGAAGGCAAGCAATTTTTTATTAGTTATACATGTGAAGTCATGAGAAACTGTCATTGCTGAATCGTGCCCAACTCTTTGCGACCCTTTCTGGAGTTTTCTTGACAGAGATACTGGAGTGGTTCACCATTTCTTTTTCCAGTTCATTTTATAGATGAGAAAAGTGAGGCAAGCAGGGTTAAGTGACTTGTCTTGGGTCACACAGCGTGTGTGTCTAAGTCTAGGCCAAGCACACTATCCGCTCAGTTGGTGCCACCTAGCTGCCCCATTTTCATACTACCTATTTTGAAGAAGAAAACATTAAAAACAATAAAAAATAAAAGAGAGTAAAAAAGTATGCTTTAATTTATACTCAAAATTCATCAGTTCTCTCTGTGGATGGGGAGATCACATTTTTCATCATGAGTCCTTTGGAACTGTCTTGGATCAATTTTTTGTTCAGAGCAACTAAGTCTTTTATAGTTGATCATTCTTGCCATATTGCTGTTATTGTGTGCAATGTTCTCCCAGTTTTTATCACTTCACTTTACATGAGTTCATATAATTCTTCCCAGGTTTTTTGGAAACCATCCTGCTCATCATTTCCAATAGCACAATAGATTCCATCACCATCATCTACCATAACTTGTTTAGCCTTTCCTTAATTGGTTGGCATCTCCTTAAATTCTGATTCTTTACCACCACAAAAAGAGCTGCTATAAATATTTTTGTACAGTAGGTTCTTTCCCCTTTTCTCTGGTCTCTTTGATATATAGACCTAGTGGTAGTATTTTTGGTCAAAGGTTTACAGTTTTAAAGCCCTTTGGGCATAGTTCCAAATTGTTCTTAATGGTTGGACTACTAGTTCTCCAACAGTGCACAAGTGTCTCAATTTTTCTATATCCACTTCAGCATTTGTCATTTTCTGTTTCTGTCATGTTAGTCAATCTGATAAGTATGAGGTAATATTTCAAAATTGCTTTAATTTGAATTTTTCTAATCAGTTGTGATTTTTAGCATTTTATGTGACTATTGATACTTTAATTTATTCTTCTGAAAACTGCATGCTCATATCCTTCAACCATTAATCAATTAGAGAATGATTTTTATTTTTCTAACACTGGCTGTCTAAATATTTGAAAAATCAGGCCTTTGTTTCTGTAAGTATTCTTTCTCCAGTCTCCTGTGTTCTTTATAATTTCTATTTAGTTTTATTTGTCCAAAACCTTTTTAATTTCATGTACTCAAAATTATCTATTATATATCTTGTGATACTGTCTCTTATTTGGTCATAAACTCTTCCCTTATCCATCAATCTATCAGGTACAATTTTCCATGCCCCCTAGTTTGCTTATGATGTCTCCCTTGATATCTAAATCATGTACCCATTTTGACCTTATCATAATTGACAGTGTGAAATACTAGTTTACATCTAGTTTCTGCTGTATCTCATTCCTTTTACAAAGAACTGCATATTGAAGTGATATAGAAATATAGGGAAGATCAAATAGAAATGATAGGGAAACTGGGAGGACTTGCAATTAATATTTGTATTCCTCTTAATATTTGTGTTTGGGAGAGAAAACAAAGATAGACATAGTCTGACATGCACACTAGATTTTTGGACAACAGACTTTGAATTTTTTAAATAAAAATAAATGGCACTATGGCATAAAATTCTGCAAGTGAAGCTTGCTCACCAAGGAATGAAATGATAGAGCTTGAGTATGTCTAATGGAGGGCAACTAGAATAGTGAAGAATATTGAGATCATGACAAAAGAAGATCACTTGAAAAAGGTGGGCTCATTCATTAATAATACAGAAGGGACTAGTCAGTGGAGATCATCTCTACCAGTTTGGATCTAAAAGATTCGAATTTGTAGGTGGCCCAAAGGGCAATGTATGGCAAGTACAGGTGGGCACATGGTTCTAACTCTGATTTGAATTGAAATAGAATAAAAACCTTCCTTAAGGATATATGTGACCAGAAAAGGATTTAGGTCACATGTATAGCAGGAGCAAGCATGAGTGCTGTACTGGTGTTGACAAAATATGAAAATAACGAGAGGTGTTGAGTGGATTCATAGAGAGAGGAACTGAAACAAGAGTTGCATGGGGTGAAAAAGTGTGGAATGGATGATGAGAGGGACTGCTCACCCCGATAAAATCCAGGGTGCATTTAAACAAGCAGAGAACAAAAATGAGAAGGGAAAGTAGGGAATAAATGGAGAACAGTACCAGAGCCAAGAATGAGTGAATATGTCCGCCCCTAGTGGTTTAGAGCAAAGGCGTCAAACAGATGCCTTCAGGCCTCCTGAGGCTGGCCTGAATTAGATTAAAATGTAATTGGGCAATATTTAATGCAATATATGAATGTTGAATAGAACAAAGATAATGTTATTATATCATTTTCTAACTCATTTTGTATCTGCAGGGATCCCTGTGTATGGTTTAGTGGCCTTCATTTCTATTTTCGTTTGACACCACTGCTCCAGGCATTTTTTTCCTTCCCAAACCTTGTCTCATTGCTTCCTCATTGTGTCATTTTCCTAGCAGAATAAGGATTTACTTTTTCCAAAAAAAATTCAACCTGATGAATAGTTTTCTATTTCTGATTCAAATCAGCTCCTCCTACATGAAATGTATATTGTTAGTTGTTACAGTCCTTCTTATATGGCCAAACATGTTTTAAATGGTCAAAACACTTTTATTCTGGATCTATAAGTTATTTTTCATATTTTTCGAGACTGCCATATTCTCCTATGTATTGAGGTAGTAGCAAATTCTTAACATTGTACCAAAACCCAAGAAATCATTTATGCCCCGTAGCCATTAAATAAATGGTAAAAAAGGAGAAAAGGAAGTAGTTGTTGGTACTAGTATTTTCTGCAAACACTTACACATTAATGCTGTCAACTTTACCAGTTGCATTTCTTTTTTGCTTTAACAAGGTTTTGAAATTTTTTCCCTTTATTTTTTAAAAAAAAATATTTAATTGGTCAATTTAGAACATTATTCCTTGGTTACAAGAATCATATACCTTCCCTCCCCTCCCCCAACCCCTTCCCATAGCCAACATGCAATTCCACTGCATTTTACATGTGTCTTTGATCAGAACCTATTTCCATGTTGTTGCTGTTTGCATTAGGATGTTCATTTAGAGTCTACATCCCCAACCATATCCCTTTGATCCATGTATTCAAGCAGTTGTTTTTCTTCTGTGTTTCTGCTCCCACAGTTTTTCCTCTTGATGTGGATTGTGGTTTTTCTCGTAGGTTCCTCCAAGTTGTTCAGGATCACTGCATTGCCACTAATGGAGAAGTCCATTACATTCGATTGTACCATAGTGTATCAGTTTCTGTGTACAATGTTCTCCTGGTTCTGCTCCTCTCGCTCTGCATCACTTCTTGGAGGTCGTTCCAGTCTCCATGGAATTCCTCCACTTCATTATTCCTTTGAGCACAATAGTATTCCATCACCAACATATACCACAATTTGTTCATCTATTCCCCAAATGATGGATACCCCCTCATTTTCCAATTTTTTGCCACTAAGAAAGAGCACAGCTATGAATATTCTTGTACAAGTCTTTTTCCTTATGATCTATTTGGTGTACAAACCCAGCAGTGTTATGGCTGGATCAAAGGGCAGACAGTCTTTGAGCGCCCTTTGGGCGTAGTTCCAAATTGCCCTCCAGAATGGTTGGATCAATTCACAACTCCACCATCAATGCATTAATGTCCCAACTTGGCCACATCCCCTCCAGCACTCCTTACTTTCCTTTGCTTTCCTTAGCCAATCTGCTAGGTGTGAAGTGATACCTGAGAGTTGTTTTGATTTGCATCTCTCTGATTATAAGAGATTTAAAATACTTTTTCGTGCGCTTATTAATAGTTTTGATTTCTTTAACAGAAAAATTGCCTGTTCATGTCCCTTGCCCATTTATCAATTGGAGAATGGCTTGGTTTTTTGTATAATTGACTTAGCTCTTTATAAATTTGAGTAATTATACCTCTCTAAGGTATATGTTTATACCTTATATGTATATTGTTATGTATATGTATGTTGTTATGAAGGTGTATATGTATATTGTTATAAAGAGTGTTTCCAAATTTGTTGCTTCCCTTCTAATTTTTGGTTGCATTGGTTTTGTTTGTACAGAACCTTTTTAATTTGATGTAATCAAATTATTTATTTCACGTTTTGTGATTTTTTCTAACTCTTGCTTGGTCTTAAACTCTTTCCTTTCCTAGAGATCTGACAAATATACTCTTCCATGTTATGTTAACTTATAGTTTCCTTCTTTATATTCAAGTCATTCACACATTCAGAGTTTGTCTTGGTGTAGGGTGTGAGATGTTCATCCAAACCCAATCTCTCCCATACTGTCTTCCAATTCACCCAGCAGTTGTTATAAAATAGTGGATTTTTGTCCCCAAATCTGGGTTTTTGGGGTTTGTCATAGACTGTCTTGCTGAGGTCACTTACCCCAAGTCTATTCCACTGATCCTCCTTTCTGTCTCTTAGCCAGTACCATATTGTTTTGATGACCACTGATTTATAGTACAGTTTGAGATTTGGGACTGCAAGGCCACTTGCCTTCGCATTTTTTTTTCATTGTTTCCCTGGATATCTTTGATCTTTTGTTCTTCCAAATGCAGTTTGTTGTCTTTTTTTTCTAATTCAGTGAAAAAGTTTTTTGGTTGATTGATGGGTATGGCACTAAATAAGTAAATTCTTTTGGGTAGGATTATCATTTTTATTATGTTAGGTCATCCTATCCATGAGCAATCACTGTTTTTCCTATTGTTTAGATCTAGTTTTAATCGTGTGGAGAGTGTTTTGTAGGTGTGTTCATATAGTTCCTGTGTTTGTCTCGGCATTCCTGAGAATTTTATATTGCCTAGGGTGATTTTAAATGGAATTTCTCTTTCTAGGTCTTGCTGCTGAGATGTGTTGGAAATATATAGAAATGCTGATGACTTATGCCAGTGTATTTTGTATCCTGCCAGTTTTCTAAAATTGTTGATTATTTCCACTGGCATTTTAGTTGATTCTCTAGGATTCTTTAAGTAGACCATCATATCATCCACAAAGAGTGATAGCTTGGTCTCCTCTTTGCCTATTTTAATACCTTCAATTTCTTTCTCTTCTCTAATTGCTACTGCTAGTGTTTCTAGTACAATGTTAAATAATAGAGGTGATAATGGGCATCCTTGTTTTACTCCAGATCTTATTGGGAATGCATCTAGTTTATCCCCATTGCAGATGATGTTGGCTGATGGTTTTAGATAGATACTGTTTATTATTTTTAGGAAACGCCCTTCTATTCCTATACTTTCTAGTGTTTTCAATAGAAATAGGTGTTGTATTTTGTAAAAGGCTTTTTCTGCATCTATTGAGATAATCATGTGAGATCTTCCTTCCCCTTAAATTCAAGTGTTCTAGAATTCAGGCTTTTTGGTGGTGTACCTTTTTAGTTAAGTCCAGCAGGAGAGTTCCTTAGCTCTGTCCTGTTGTTAGATTTGGTTTTCTGTCCCCTAGAAAATTTTGTTTTTATTTGGAGAGGAAGGGTTTTTAGAGTTTTGAACTTTCTCTATACTGCCATCTTGACTCAGCCCCCGAAACCTCTGCGTTTTAGAATTAATTATGAAAATCATAGGACCATGACTTTAGATCCAGAACTAAACTTAAAAATGATCAACTCAAACCACTTTTTTACAGATTAGGAAACTGAGGCCTAGAGAAATAATTTACCCCCAAGATACTCAGCTAGCAGCCGTATGACTTTTTAGGTACTTTTGGTTTTTTCATTCCATTTCCTCTTTAGGTTTCTGATAAGCTATGAGCTGTGGACATCTAGAAACTGAATTGCAAATATAGAAGGATGATATTTACGGTATGGATTTATTAGCATCATTCTCTAGAGCTAAATGATTTGCATAGTTACAGAATAATAAAAGTACTCCTATTTCTAGTTTCTTGAAGTGCAAGCTGCCTTAGTGTTTTTTCCTATATCTTGAGGCTAAAAACAAAAGAGAACTCCCAGGGAACTTTGTACTTTTAGATTCTTTTTGTGAATTTCTCGTAGATTAAAAAAAATAGCTTCTAGTAAGCATTGGAGGTCAAAATGTAAACCACTTTCTCATCTTTCAAAAAAGAGTAAACTCTGAAAGCAGGAAATCTAGAAGCATCCTGAATGCACTTGACTTAAAGGTGTGACAATAATTCCTTCTTTCTCCTATCTCTAAGGAATAACTTCCTTGATCTAGAATTTCCTACTTCAAAGATACCCTGGGTTGAGGAAGAAAAGGATGAATTACTGGTGGTCCAATCTTAGATGGTGAAGTTCAGTGTCCATACTCTAGAAGGATCAGTTAGAGAAACTAGGCATTTTGTTTAGCCCACTAAGGACATATATAGGGAGATGGGTGCTAAGAGACATGTGATGTCTGCCTTCAGGGATTTGAAGGGCCAACATGTTACAATGGAGTTAGGACTGTTCGATTTGGTTTTAGAGGACACAAATGTCGGTACTAGGTGACATTAAAAGTATCTAATATGGTATATTGATGGAAGGTTTTCAGTAAGGGGATAAAGATTTAGTTAATATAAACATGATTAACATTATATGAGAAGTATAAACAGGATACATATATGTGTGTATATAAAATTTATATATATATATAAAATTTATATATATAAAATTATATATATATATAAATTTATTTTAATTTAAAATTTTATATATATATATATATATATATATATATATAAATTTATTTATTTACTTATGATCACTACCAGTAACTCTAACCTTTCACCCTGAATATCCCATTCAGCTTTTTTTTCTGATTGGGCTTGCAGTTATGCATATAAATATGACTATCTTTTGCTCTGGGCAAAACCCAGAGGGTTAACAATATAGTACAGCAAAATCATATTTTAAGAGAATGACAATTTTAAAGCAGTTCTGAATTCATAAAATGAATGCTACTGGCAACTCCTTAATTTTAATCAGTCACATGTTTAGGTCCCAACTCTTAGAATCCAAGTAAATTTCATTGTGCTATGATGTTTGCTCATTTGTAGTCATGCCCCCAAAGTCACTGAACTGCTCGTACCACAGTGATACTGCTGTTAGACCAAAGAGATCAAAGAAAGAGGAAAAGGACCCATACATACAAATGTAATTTTAGCAGCTCTTTTTGCAGTAGCAAAGGACTGGAAACTAAGGTGATGCTCACTTACTGGTGAATGGGTCAACACTATTGTATATGAATGTAATGGAATACTATTATACCATAAAAATGATGAAAGGGAATTTTTCAAAGGATACTGCTGAGAAGATATCAATGAACTTGTATACAGTGAAGTGAACAGAATTAGGAGAAAAATTTATATAATGACAACAACATTACAAAAAATAATAACTTTGAAAGACTTTAGAAATATGATTCATGCTATGGTAAACTACAGTGCCAGAGGAATGAAAATGAAGCACGCTACCCAACTCCATGCAGGGAACCCTGAGTTCCTTGAAGAACTCAGGGAATAGAATGAAACATATATTTTTTGACAAGGTCAACAAAGGAATTTGTTTTTCTGGACTACATACTTTTATTAAAACGTTTTATTTTATTATTTTCTATTAATTGTGCAGAGGAGTGGAAGTTCCTACTTCTTAGAACACAATAAATTATGTAAAAATAAATAAATACAATTTTAAAAGAAAATTAATGGGAAAATATGCTGCTATTAAGCTTTAGTTTTGTGTTCCAAAGTGAGAATTTAGTTCTCAGAAGTATAAATTTATGGTTTTATTTCTGGGATGTGAATTTCTCTCAATTGACTTCCTTTATCCTTTGATAGATATTCCTGTCCTTTTTTTTTTTAACTCTTTCCTCTACCTCACCAACATATGCTTGAAAAAGAAGATTTAAGCCATTTTCAGTTCTTCTAAACATTTACAGTGTATTTACTTGGGAATATATTGCTAGTCTTTATAGAATTTTTAGTGTTTATTTTAAATTTCTAAAATAGATTTTATTGTTATATTTTGATTTCTTATGGGTACATTCCTTCTTGTATACCTTACTCTCTCCTCTTCCAGAGAGCCATACTTTATTAAAAGGATATGTTGAAAGGAAAAAAAAATAAAGAAAAGAGGAATACTTTATAAATCAACAGAACTAATCAATTCTTTGAAAAGTATATATATGTACAAAATTTCATATCCTAGGCCTTTACAGATTAGTACAGAGAGTCTTCTTACATCTCTTCTTCAAGGCCATGTGTGTTCTTTATAAATCTGTAGCATTTGTTTTTGATAGCTTTGTGGAAGTTGTTCTTTCCATTTATAGTGTTTTAGTCCTTGTTTATATTGTTTCATGGTTTTGCTTAGTTTACTTAAAATTTTTTATTTAATTAATTAATTTAGAATATTTTTCCATGGTTACATGATTCACATTCTTTCCCTCCGCTTCTCCTGGAATTGACAAGCAATTCCACTAGGTTTTACATATATCATTGTTCAAAACTTATTTCTATATGATTAATATTTGCAATAGAGTAATCATTTAAAGTCAATATCCCCAATCATATTCCCATTGAACCACATGATTGATTGTATGTTTTTCTTCTGCATTTCTGCTCCCGCAGTTCTTTCTCTGCATGTAGATAGTGATCTTTCTCATACATTCCTCTGGATTGTCCTGGGCCATTGCATTGCTGCTAGTAGAAAAGTTTAATACATTCAATTGTGTATCAGTCTCTGTGTACAGTGTTCTCCTGGTTCTGCTCCTTTTGCTCTGCATCCATTCCTGGAGGTCTTTCAAGTTCACACAGAAATCCTCCAGTTCATTGTTTCTTTGAGCACAATAGTGTTCCAGCACCATCAGATTCCACAATTGTTCAGCCATTCCCCAATCTATGAACACCCTCTCATTTTCCATTTTTTTTTGCCACTACAAAGAGCACAGCTATGAATATTTTTGTACAAGTATTTTTCCCTATTGTCTCTTTGGGATACAAACCCAGCAGTAGTATGGTGGATCAAAGGGCAGGCATTCTTTTAAAGCTCTTTGGGCATAGTTCCAAATTGCTTTCCAGAATAGTTGGATCAATTCACATGCTGAGTTTATTTTGTATCCATTCATGTAAATCTTTCCTTGCTTCTCTATGTTCATCATATTTATTATTTCTCATAACTTGGTAATATTCCATTTAATTTCTTTATAACAGTTTGTTTAGTCATATACCAATGGATAGAAATATACTGTTTTTTAAAATTCTTACCTCCTGTCATGGAATAAATACTGTGTATTGGTTCCAAGGCAGAAGAGCAGTAACGGCTAGGCAATGGGGGTCAAGTGACTTGCCCAGGGTCATACAGCTGGGAAGTGTCTGAGGCAAGATTTGAACCCAGGATCTCCTGTCTCTAGGCCTGGCTCTCAATCCACTGAGCTACCCAGCTGTCTCCATATACTTAGTTTTTTCTATCATTAAAGTCTTTGCTATCAGAAAAAGTACTAATATAATTATTTTCATGTATTTGAGTAATTTCCATCAGTGGTCTCCTTGTAGACTAAGCCCAATAATGGAATTTTAGCATTAAAATGTAAAGACATTTTATTCATTTTATTTGTATAGTTCCAAATTGCTTTACAAAATAGTTGTGCCAATTCACAGATCTTCTAATAATGTACTCAACTTCCCACAACCTGTCCATCCTTGACTATTCCTATCTTTTGTCATCTTTGAAAATCTACAGGGTCTGAAGCTAATCTTTGGGGTTATTTTGATTCACATTTCTTTTATGATCAGTGATCTGGTAAATTCTTTCCTATGATTGTGAATAGTTTGCAATTCTCCTTTTGAGAATAGTCATAATAACTAGCAAGTACTTTAAGGTTTTACAAAGAGTTTTACAAATATGATCTCATTTTATCCCCACAATGGACCAGGGAAATAAATGCTGTTATTTTCTTCACTTTAGAGGTGAAGAAATTGAAAAGGATAGAGGCTAAGTGACTTATCCAAAGTCATATTAGCTACTAAATGTCTGAGGCAGGATTTGAACTCAGGTCCTGCTGTCTGCAGGTTCAGCACTCTTTCCACTGCAGCACCTTATTGCTTATATCTTTGACTATTTATCTATTATAGAATGACTTTTTATTTTATATGTATATATTTAGTTAATATATATGCACACATACATATACCTATTTTGTATGAATGTATATATATATATATGCATGTACATATTTTTCAATATCAAAACTTTGTCTGAAAAAAATTCTGGCCATCCTTGAACAATTAATATTTATCCAATTAATTATATCTGACTTTATTATTGTTATTGCTAGCATTTCTAATACAATATTAAATAATATTGGTGATAATAGGCATCCTTGTTTCACTCCTCATCTTACAGGGAAGGCTTCTAACTTATCCCCATTACAAATATTGTTTGCTGATGGCTTTAAGTATATACTTCTTGTTATTCTCGGGAAAAATCCATTTATACCTATGCTTTCTAGTGTGTGTGTGTGTGTTTTAAAAACCTTACCTTCTGCTATAGAAATCATTACTATGTATTGGTTCCAAGACTGAAGCGTGGGGGTTATGTGACTTGCCCAGGTTCACACAGCTAGGAAGTATCTGAGGCCAGATGTGAACCTAGGACCTCACTTCTCTAGGCCTGGCTCTCAATCCATTGGGCCACCCAGGTGCCCCAAAGATGTGCATTCTCTAAAAAGGAACCCTCAAGTGTTTTTTTTAATTTTTTTAATTTTAATTTTTAATTTCATACATTGTTCCTTGGTTACAAAAATCATTTTATTTCCCTCCCCTCCCCCACCCCTCCCATAGCCGATGTGCAGTTTGACTGGGTATCGCATGTATTCTTGATCAGAATCCATTTCCATGTTGTTGGTATTTGCAGTAGGATGTTCATTTGGAGTCTGTTTCCCCAGTCATATCTCCTTCGACCCATTTCATTAAGCTGTAGTTTTTCTTTAGTGTTTTTACTCCCACAGTTTTTCCTCTGGATGTGGATAGTGTTTTTTCTCCTGTACCCTCTAGGTTGTTCAGGGTCATTGCATTACCACCAGTGAAGAAGTCCATCACCTTCTATTATACCACAATGTATCAGTCTCTGTATACAATGTTCTCCTGGTTCTGCTCCTTTTGCTCTGCATCACTTCCTGGAGGTTGTTCCAGTCTCCATGGAATTCCTCAACTTTATTATTCCTTTTAGCACAATAGTATTCCATCACCAACAGATACCACCATTTGTTCATCTATTCCCCAAATGATGGATACCCCCTCATTTTCCAATTTTTTGCCACTACAAAGAGCACAGCTATGAATATTCTTGTACAAGTCTTTTTCCTTATTATCTCTTTGGGGTACAAACCCAGCAGTGCTATAGCTGGATCAAAGGGCAGACAGTCTTTTATCGCCCTTTGGGCATAGTTCCTGATTGCCCTCCAGAATGGTTGGATCAATTCACAACTCCACCAGCAATGAATTAATACCCTCAAGTGTTTTTAGTAGGAATGGATGTTCTCTTTTATCAAAAGATTTTTCTGTCTCTATTGATATAATCACATCATTTTTGTTACTTTTTTGTTAATTTTATCAATTATGGTAATAGTTTTCCTTATATTAAACCTTCCCTGTATACTTAACATGAATCTTGTTTGGTCAAAATGTGTAATCTTTGTAATATGTTGTTGTAGTCTCCTGGATAATATTTTTTAGGATTTTTTTTCATTTATATTCATTAATGAAATTGGTATATATGGCATTTTTTTCTGTTTTTCCTATTTCTGGTTTAAGTATCAGCACCATTTTTGTTTTATAATAGGAGTTTGGCAAGACTATTTTATCAGTTGTTCTAAATAAGTTATTTAATATTGGAATTAAATGAGCACTTGCAAATCTATTTGGTTCTTATTCTTTTTTTTAGGAATTTCATTTATGACCTGTTCAATTTCTTTTTTTTAAATATGTTTATTTAGATATTCTATTTCTTCTTCCATTAATCTAGGCAATTTAGCTTTTCCTTTAAAAACTGGATGCTATAACATGTGGTGCATATAGGTTTAGTAATGATAATGCTTTATTATGTATATTGCCTTTAAACATAATGTAATTTCTGTTTATCCCTTTTAATTGGCTCTCTACAAACATGCCCACTTCTCCCCCATCCTGAAAAATGCTTCATTTAATCCATCCATTCCCATTGCCTATCATTCCATACTTCTCCATTTTGTAACTAAATGCCTTGAGAAGGCTATCTATTCCTTTCACTCTTAATTTTCTTCTATAGACTGTCATTTGTCCTTGTCATTCCACCAAAACTTTTTCCAAAGTTACTAACTATTCTCAATTCTATTTTTTTTAATTTACTGTTGCTTTAACATTGTTAATCACCTTCTTTACCAAGATAACTTATTATCTTTAATTTTTCATGACAGTACTTTATCTTGGTTCTCCCCCCACTTATATGATCGCTCTTCTGTCTCCACTAGTATTCCAACCCTTTCCTCTATGCTGATCTCTATTCTCACATCACCAGCTGCCTATTGGACATCTTAAACTGAATTGCGATAGACATCTTGAAATCAACATATCCAACCTTCCCCTCTTCCTAACTAATATATTATTGTCAAGAGCTCAACTGTTCTCCCACTCACCCTGGTTCCCAATCTAGATGTCATCCTGAGCTCTTCAGCCTTTCTCTGCCTCTCAGTTCCTATCCAAGGCCTATTGAATTTACCTTTGTGACAACTCATATTTGTTCCCTTCTCTCCTCTAACACTACCACCACCCTGATGCAGCCTCTGATCACCTCATACCTGGATTATTTCAATAGCCTATTGGTTGCTCTCCCTGACTCAAGTCTCTCCTCATTCTAGTATTTTCTCCACGCAGTGGCTAGAGTGATATTTCTCAGTTGTAGATCTAACCATGTCATCCTATACTCAATATCCCCCAATCACTTCCAGGATCAAAAATAATTGATTTGAAAAAAGGAAGTCAGGGTAGCTTGGAGGCAGAGATGAAGAGAGAGTGCATTTGAGGCATGTGAGGCATCCAGTAGAAATGCTAAGTCAAGAGATTGGAGTGCTATATGCAAGGAATTACATATAGCAATTATCCTTTGATGACTAATGCTCTCCATTGCCAAGTTCTTTCTTATGTTTCTATTCTTCCTACATCTAACACTCCATCACATGTGGGATAGTCAGAGAGGACTAACATCTGTGGTCTGAGAGCTTGCTGAGTCCTTTTCAGAGCTTCTTACCTGCCTTTGATATCTACCTTTCACTCAACTCTCACATGTGGCTCTTAGAAGTTGAAGCAAGAGCAGTGGCCACACCTTGTTAAAAGCATCTAAACAGGTTAAAACAGATTGAGGGCAACCTATAGGCCTCAAATTCATTAGTGAGTTAGGAGGATGTCTATCCCAAGTATGTAAAGACTTCCCGGGGGGGATGGGTAGGTAAGAATAAATTCTTCCAATGGCTATAATAGCAGCTGAAGCAGGAACCAGAGTGCTTAGAGCTTGGTTAGATACTGAAGAAGCCAAGGTCACCCACTGCATCTCAGGCCATCACAATGTATGGCTTGCCACTGTACTCTTCCAGTTGTCATCACAGTCCTGTGTGTGTGTGTGTGTGTATGTGTGTGTAATATTCTGCTTCTATGAACAACATCCACCTGCTGTCACATATTCCTGCATTGTAGCTACCTAAGTTCTTCACAGACCTGCCAACTTAATGATACCAACTCTCAGATTGTGACACAGCAGCTGGGAGCCTTGCCAACCCATTGAGATGGACATGAGACCATGCAGTAAGCCACTTGTCAGCCACTTATACCACCTGGCACTAGACTGAGACATATCTAGCTCCCTTCACAACAGATCCAACCTCTGTCCACTCATGAGAGGCTGTGGGAAGATCTAAGTTTAATTCTCATCTGAACAGGATTGATTCATTTATATCCCTTGAGAAAGATCTGAGGATCCTGTAGTAGCAAACCTAAGAGTAAGTGGACATCCCAGCTTCTTCAAAAGTACCTTCCCTCCCACTGACCACTCAGGAAACTGCACAACTGCTAACAGAAACCCTTGCACTGGAACACTAGTTCTCGGGCATCAACTGTCAACAACTTTTAGGAGCTCCAGTGACCCTAAGCTAAAACTCAACACTTCTTAGGCACCCATTCAACAACCCAACACTTGACCATATCTTGTTAGCTGGTAGAAGAGGATCCTAGATATCTTGGCTTACCTGGGACTTTGGACTTGGATCAAGGGTGCGTTGCTAAATGTCTGACATCCATTTCTCTGGGGGTCAGGGGATATGCACTCATGATAAACATTTAAATTTAATATGTGTTACTAACACTTTATTAATTCTAGAAAATTAATTAAATCAAAAATTAAAATTAATTTTTTTCACATTTTAAGAGGAAACTTGGTGAATCCGTTGCCAAGTCCTGATTTGTAACTTGTTTTTTAAACCCTTGCCTTCCATCTTGGAATCAATACTGTGTATTGGTTCCAAGGCAGAAGAGTGGTAAGGGCTAGGCAATGGGGGTTAAGGGACTTACCCAGGGTCCACAGCTGGGAAGTGTCTGCAGCCAGATATGAACCCAGGACCTCCTGTCTCTAGGCCTGGCTCTCAATCCACTGAGCCACCCAGCTGCCCCCTTGATTTGTACTTTTGCTGATTTCTGAGGTATAAATGTTTGCACTGAAAATTTGACAATGGCTTTTGGGGGCTAGGTTTGAACTTCCTCCAGTTACCTTTGCTGGCTTCTCAAGAAGCTTGGGAGAAGGTGGAAAGAACTCCAGCTTCACCTGGCCCACTCCCCATACTGATTAACAAGGGAGGCAGAGGAGGAGTCACTTGTGTGTGTGTGCTGATTGTCAAGGCCGTGCTGTAGCTTGAGAGGCTCTCCTTTCTATTAAGGTATACCTGATATTGCCACCAGCAGCTTTTTCCACCTTGCAGAAACCAACCTTCCCAGCTCACATTTCACTCCCTCAGAGAAACTGAAAATCCTGGTAACATAGTGCAGAAATTTATTGCAGGAGACTGAGAGCAACTCTAGGATGTCGCCTTGGAACTCACCAAAAGAGAAATTGAATAACCCATCCCTCTCCTTCCACTTATTCTCCCCTCCCTCTTCTTATATACCACTTAGAAAACCACCTAACGACTGATATGGAACCATGCACCAACTCCCCACCTGGACTTTGGAACATCCATGCCCCACAGCAGCTTCTTAAAGCCCCAATAACAATGACATGATAGCTTCCCATCCCTGTATTGTTAAGATGGAAACATAGAAGATGTCTTGCTCTGGATCTTAGCCCAGAACCATGCCCATGGCATGGAAGAGATAGGAGAAATAGCCTGGCTATTCTGGAGCTTTGGGCTTGGAATTTAGAGAATGGCTATGGTAGCTCCTTCCAGGGTCTACACTGACTTCCAACACCTGCCTCAGAACAGGAGCTCTACAGCTCCATCCATCCCACTCCCAGATGTGATTGGGGGTAGGTGAGACAGGTCAAGAGGTAGAGGAGTTGCATAAGGTGGCATCTACACCCTGCTTAAGACCCTTCTAGACCTAGCACCAACTCTGGGATGCTGACACAGTCTCTGATTACCCTGATCATCCTGCTTGGAATCATGTAAATATCTCTACTCTAGTTAACATTCTAAATCTTCATCAAGTCAGTATACTTTGCTTGAGTCCATGAATTTTGGAATATAATCAAATTGTTTAGATAGCCACCCTCTAAAAATATTCCCTGAGCCATATAACTAAGCATTCCTGCACATATAGCTTACCATCTTAAACATGTGCACAAACAACCACATTGCATATTAAAGCGTCAGTTCAAAGGAGAAATTCATTGAAAGTATTTTGAGAAAATCAAACGTAAATGAATTCATATTTAAGTATGAATCGAATCTTGTTTATTTGTAATACAAAATCTGATGAAAGGAAATCTGTTCTGTATCCTCTTATAGGGTTAAGGAATAATCATTTTATAAAACAAATGATAAAACATGATGTGTTGGAAAGATTTGGAATCAAAACATTGTGATTCAATTTGCAATCTTGATCAAGTTATTTCCTATTTTTAGCCTCGGTTTTTTTTCCTGTAAGATCAGGGAGGGGTTGAACTAGATGATCTCTAAAATCTAACTCTATGATTCTACAATTTCTCTCTTTTGCAATCCTGAGTTTTTGTATGGCAGTTTTTCTTAAAAAGGACACACATATTTGGTTAGTATAGTGATAATTGGATGAAAGGAAACAAGACCTACTTGCGAAAGACCCAGTATTGACCTCCAAGTCACAAAGAGTTTCAGTGAAATTCTACTTCCTTCTCTCTTAACACAGTCAGTTATCTTTGCTGCTGAATCCCATTCTTGACTCATATGTTTCTTCCAGGCCACTGCTCTCCACCTCACCTTCCTAATTCTTTTTGTTAATTCCTGTCTATCCAGGCTTTGTTGTTGTGGATGTCTTTCATTTTCAAAGAGGACGAATGTCATCACAGGACAACATCTTGAATTGTGCATAAATGAGATTGAAGTGAGGCAAAGTTACACAAAGTAGGCAGCCTCACTGTCTCTTCCAGAGACATCCAAGTCCAGTGGCAAGATAAAAGTCAGGACACTTGGCCGTGGCCTGGGATATAATGGATAACCTTGGCATCTGACCAAGCTCTTAAGAGCTCCATAGTATCTGCTTTAGCTGCCTTGATGGTTTTTGGAAAAAAAATGTTCTTGTGTAACCATCCTGCTAGGGGAAGTCTTCCCATACCATGGTAGACATCCCCCCTAACTCACTGACAGGTTTGTGGGCCCATAATTGATGGGCCCATCAATTACCCTCAACTTTGTTTAACTCATCTGCCCTGATAGTTTACTGGGGTATGACTACCGCCCATGCTATAGCTTCTTGGAGCCACAGGTGAGGTTTGAGGGCAAGGTGGACACCAGAGGTGTTTGAGCAGCCCTCAAATACCCTAGTATAAATATAGATGGGAGCTCACAGATGAGCTTTGAATCTGGATCTAATTTAGAGTGCTTCTCTCAAGCCATCTAAACCCTGGGATTTGCCTGGTGCTATTCATTTCAAATCTGGATTTAGAAATTCACTGTGTCATTTGAAAAGGAAAACATCTTTGCTCTCCTCCTGCCTCGGTAAGCTCATGTATCAATTTAGGTAAATTGAACCTCTCTGAAACTAGCTATTGTGTTCTGGGTATAGCAAAAATATTGTTTTAAATGAGTAAAATTGGCTTACCTGGGTTGATCATCACCAGATGGGGAACATACAAGGACTTCTGAGCATTGTACACAGTTTCATATTATTTTTTCACCTAGTAATGATGTGAAAGGGTCCCCCCCACAGGACTTTTAATTAGACATTTATCTGAGACAAGATAGGCATAATTTTACACACCCATTAGCTAATCTGCATTTAGAAATCTGTGATCAACAGCTTGAAATCCTGCCAGTTCTCTGAGCTCCAATTAAATATTCATAAATAAATGTGCAATAACCATCTCTAATTTTTTGATAACTTTTCCTTGAAGTTAAATTGTTCCCACCCACTGAAACTATAAATAGATGAGCTTTTCCTCATTCTTTTTCATTGAGGTTGACAATCATTTGCCAGCTTTTTCTTTAAAAGCCCTGAAACAGCTAGAGCTCTCATTAGTTTAGTTTATACAATGTGACTTCAGTTCATGGTAGCCTGATTCAGATGATGATAACTGGATTGTAAAGATGACCTGAAAAATACCACTGAAGCTGATTTTTCTTTCCCAAGTGCATGAAAGTTTATTGATGGTTACAAATATGTGGCATTTTCATTCCCAATATAAGGATGAATCTACTTTGCATTTATGGTGTAGACATAACCTGGATACAGTGACTTTCTTAGCGCACACATTTCTTGGGAATAGAGTTTCCATATATTACTAGTTCCCCAGTTTACCTTTATACTGATCTCTAATTATGCATTGCTTTCATGTTTTTAACAGTGTTGGTGATGGTTCTTTTCTGTTCTCAGTGCCACCTGTTGGGTAATGCTGATTTGTGTTTTCCCCAGCCCTAGGCCATGGACACATCTTCCAGTAGGCATTCATTAGCATTTCAAGTTTTGCAATTAGTAATAGCTCTGGTCTTTCTGTAGAGTACTTTATGGTTTGCCAAGGGCATTTAGAGCTGTTATTTCATTTGATCCACAAAATAACTGTTTCTTTCAGATGATGAAATTCAGAGTAGAGATGCTAAACAACCCCATTATTATTGTGCTACTGTAAAAAGTCAATGACAGAGACTAGAGTCCAGTTTTCTTGAATACTTTTTCACAAAGGTGCCATTGCTGTACCATGGAGGACATGGCCCCCAGGAAGGGATCTAAGGGCTGGCTCTGGAGCCAGAAGACCTGTGTTCAAATCTTGTCTTCTGATGCTACCTGTGTGACCACACTCAAGGCACTTCACTTCCCTGGGGCTCAGTTTTCCGTACACTAACAGGATTGTGTACCTCTAATGTACCTTTCAGATCAAGAGCCATGACCCCATGTGTGACCTTGTATAAATGACTTCACAACCCTAGATTGGCCTATTTCCTCTTCTGAAATGATTAGGCAAGATGGCCTCTCAAGTCTCTTCTAATGCTAGTTCTCTTGATTCACCTTATCTGTTGCTATATCAAGAGGGGTTACTTTTTTAGAATGACTTAGAAGAGGGAGAAAAAGAGGGAGCAGTGGAAGTCTCTGTATATCCTATTTAGACTTAGAGATTCATTCCATGCCATTATTTTTATCAGAACATTTTTTAATGAAAACTACATTTATTTCATATTCTTCTGAATCTTCCAAATCCCTGAGCATTCAAATTGGGAACTTCATTTACTAACAGGCAGCACTTATACACATAATTATTAGTAATGTTTCAATTACTGTAAAACAGTGATTGGGGCTTTATAATCATTCTCCTAGATGACTCATTTAATTCCCCCATCTCAGAATTAACATTATTTTTATTAAATATGAATAACCACTATAAACAATTCTTCAGCAGAGAAGTTATAATCTAAAAATATCTTACTAAAATCAGCTCCAAATTACCAAGTATGCCAACTAAAATTTGAGCAGTCTCTTTCAAATTTGTTTTTTAAACACTTTACTAAAATAGTCTTTGAGCCCTAAAATTTAACTCTTTGTGCTGGTGATGGAAAATTGTAAAAAGTGATTAAAAACATTGAACCAGATAAGGTGCTATTCTGGAGATCTTAGTGTTTCCCCTTCATTGTGTTAATAGCTCAGAAAAGGCTTTGACCTCTCCTAGAACATAACATAATAGTCACCTTGGGACATCTAGTTATATTTTCCTTTCTTTGAGTCCTTCATTTGTAACTACTGTAATTTTTTGTCCTTTATCTTGTAATTGGATTGTAAAATTGTGTATGCTTTATTTGCTTTACTCTTTTAGAGAATGTCACAACAGTCTAGGTCTAGTGGGTGGGTTCAGTCCCTCTCTACATCAGTTAGTGTCAAAATGAGAAAAACTGTCCTTTACCTGTAGATGCTTTCCCTGACACATTGTCTCCTAAAGAGAAATAATGACACAATATGGTTTGTTCTATGTAATGAGTTTCCATTGTAGTAAAAATGTATTGTACCTTTTTTATATTGTCGACAAAAAGGGCATGGGCTTTTTCTTTTGAGCCACTCTGTCTTGGTTCATTTAAATTGGCCTTTTTCTGAAGATGACAATATGTTCTTCTCTTCTTTGATTAGAAAGGTGGGAGATTCTGGATGCGAATGTTGTATACACTTTGGGATGGAATTGCGGTGTCATCTGGTTTGGCTTGACTTTCTTTTTTCTTGGTTTCAGAGGAAGGCTAACTAGGAGGGGTGATTAATATCTAGGAATGACTGTGACACATCAGTAAGACTTAAAAAGATTATCACATGTTAACAATGAGAATGTCAAGACCAATCTTTTAAATTAGGAAGCAGTCAGAAGTCTGTGTCACCTTACCTGAAACATAGAAATCAGGATTTCAAATGAAGTAGTAAGGTAACTAGGAAGTGAGGTAAGCAACTCTGGAGACTCATCTGGAACATAATGGTTATTTGATAAATGTTTGTAGAACAGATTTGAATTTTGTTGTCAACTCAGAAATGCACACGATGATCCCATCATTCTGATCCAACCTGAATAGATTTCAGCCCTGCCCGGTAGCTTCAAAATGACTTGATATATTTTGCTATTTACCACAAAATTATATCTATGCAAGTGGATTTTCATCAATCTGTGAGACATCTAAAATGCCCTTGCATCCAGGAAATATAGGACCTCGTTCTTTTCCTACACATATATTTATTCTCTTATCTTAAGGATATTTTCTCATATGTTGTCCTTCACACACCCAGGAAAGTATACATTTCTTGAGGTCAATGACTTTCTCATTATTGTATTTCTCATCACCAGTGCCCAGCAGAACACCTAGCACATAGTAGGCACTTAACAGAAATACTTGATTCATTCATTCATTCTTTATCCTTGTTTCATTCTTTCTAAGAGGTACTTCAACTGCATCTTTCTTAGAGATTCTTCCTTGGGGAAATAAAGGAGTGCTCAAGGCTTTTAACTTTTTCTGCTAAGGCAGTTTATCAAAATTAGAATAGAAACTTTTTGTAAAGCATACCAAATTTGGGGGCAGCTAGGTAGCTCAGTAAATTGATAGTCAGACCCAGACAGGAGATCTTGGGTTCAAATCTATCCCCAGATACTTCCCAATTGTGTGCCCCTGGGAAGTCATTTAACTCCCCCCCCCCCCCACTGCCTAGCTCTTAGCACTCTTTCTGCCTTAGAAACAATATTTTGTATCAATTCTAAGGTGAAAAGTAAGGGTTTTGAAAAACAAATTCCTCCCCAGCCTTTAAATCTCAACTCAAATACTATCTCCTTCTTATGTAAAACTTTCTCTTTTCTCTCCAATTGGTAATATTCTTCATGCATCATATTGGTTCCCACCTATTTAATGCATTTATGAAACACTTTTGTTTTGTTTTGTCTTGTAATGTCTTTTTAAAAATCCTTACCTTTTGTCTTAGAATTGATACTGAATATCATTTCCAAGGCAGAAGAGTGGAAAGGGCTAGGCAATGGGGGTTAAATGACCTGCCCTTTATGATCTGTCTTTGTGTCATCTTTTGAGACTTTGAGCTCTTGAATGGCAGGGACTGTACCTTAACTAAAGGGTTTTTTAAACCCCTGGTGTCTAGCAAAGAGTGCTAATCATTTACCAAATTATTAATTTCAGTGAGCTTGAAGAATAAATGCACATTTCCCCCAAGTATGGCAAAACTGGGATTTTTACAGTTTGAGAAGGAGGCAAGAAAAAAGCAAACTCATGATGTAGGTGGCATGGGCTTTCAAAGGCTTACAGTGCCAGGTCTAAGAGAGGATTTGAAAGAAACGGAAGTATACAAATCTGAATAGTACAGGGGCAGGGATATATTCATCTTCTGTCATTTGAAATTTAATAATAATAAAAGAATTATAATTGTGGAAACTTTTGAATAAAGAGTTTTAGGATATGTTTGAATGTCATTGAGATTTTTAATTTCCTAGTGGGAGAAAGATCAAGGTGGGGGAAATATTATTTAAATTTATTTTAGTTCAAATTGAATTAAGATTGTTTCCATAACTGAGTCACACATACAAAAGAATGTAAATAGAACTAGAATAATGAACACATGATTAGCTCAGTGGTGACTTGAAATCTTTGAAATGGAATGGTACACTTCATGCCTTTCATTGCCTTCAAATGTAATAATTCAAATAAATTTGTGATAGTTTTCCAATTCCAGAGAACATTTTTTAAAAAGACAAGTTTTTAAAGGAGTGGGATGTCGTGATTCTCTAATAGTTTGTTGTTTGCAGAATTTCAGTAGCCAAGTCCAAGTGTCTCAGTGTCTCCTTGGTGATGATTACCTTCAGGGTAGAGAGGAGGAGTTTAGCTTGCTCTTTTTCACACTGCTGGCTGGGAGTGAAAAAAGCTCAACAATGGCAAGAGGAGTGTAATAGCCTGTACATTTTTTTCTTTTTTAATTTTTATTTAGAATATTTTCCATGGTTACATGATTCATAATCACCCTCCCCCTCTCTTTCCTTCCCCTTCCCAATGCCAACAAGCAGTTCCACTGGACTATACTTGTATCATTGTTCAAAACATATTTCTTTGTTATTCATATTTGTAGTAGTAGTAGTCTCTCGGTAACCGAAGATGACAATTGTCTTTGTGCGTTTTCATCTATGGTGTATAGATGAGTGTGCACAAAGACACTTGTGCGTGAAGGAGATTTAAGTGGAAAAGTCGATGCACAGAGACAGTCCCACTCTCTCGGCGTTGGAAGCCTGGGTCCAGTGGCACAAAAAGTCGTTATACCTGGAGACTTCCTCAGCTGTATTGGATGGCCATATCCTTTAACATCAAAATGCTAATCAAATCCCTATCACATTACGTAATCGATCTTATATTTTTCTAATGCATTTCTGGTTCCACAGTTCTTTCTCTGGATGTGGATACATTCTTTCTCATAAGTTCATTTGGATTGTCCTGGGTCATTGCACTGCTGCTAGTAGAAAGGTCTATTCCATTTGATTGTGCCATAATGTATGAGTCTCTGTGTACAATGTTCTCCTGGTTCTGTTCTTTTCACTCTGCATCCATTCCTGGAGGTCTTTCCAGTTCACATGGAATTCCTCCATTTCTTTATTCCTTTCAGCACAATAATATTCCATCACCAACATATACCACAATTTATTCAGCCATTCCCCAATTGATAGACACCCCCCCCCATTTTCCAAATTTTTTGCCACCACAAAGAGTGGAAATTATTAGAAATTATTACTTCTTTGGGGTACAAACCCAGCAGTGGTATCACTGGGTCAAAGGGTAGACATTCATTTAAAGCCCTTTGCACATAGTTCCAAATTGCCCTCCAGAATGGTTGGACCAATTTACAACTCCACCAGCAGTGTATTAATTTCCCAATTTTAGCCTGTACGTTCTTGTCAGAAACGAAGGCCCAGGAATTTGGTTCACAAATTTCCCAAAAGCAAATGGGGATCTGAATGGTGGAAGCCACTTTGTGGTTTCATAGAATTAGGAATTTTCAGAGGTAGGAGGGACTTCTAAGGCCATCTAGTCCAAACTTTGTTGGGACATGTATCCCCCCAACCACATACTATGCTGGATGTTCTCCAAGGAAGGGAAACTTTACTCTGCCTCAACGTAGACTATTTCCTCTCCTCTGAACTTCCCTATCTCTTTTGTCCTTTCAATCAACTAGGTTAGCTTTCTCACTTCCAACTCTCCTCCAAAGCCATATCGCCCTCCTTGCTGTATACATCAGAGACCATGCTCTGGAGATTTTAACCCCTTCATCTCTATAATTTCATCCCTGGAGCCCAATTTCCCTGATTGGTAACTGCCTCTCTGTACAACTATTTAAGGGAAGACTCAGACATGCTTCATTTCACTTCCTACTCCCCAGCCACTTTCTTGACAGCTTTATTGCCACTTGTATAACCTCTACTTTCTTATTACCTTCTCCTTCATTTCTGGAACTTTGTTCCCTGATCAAATCAACTCTGCCAGTTTTTCTGAAAGGTCTCAACCCACTCTCCTTTGATCCCACCCATCAGTCCTATAACTTTCCAGACCAAAGTGCCCCTCTGGCCACCAGTCCCCTACATGTGTTATTATCTTCTCCCAAAGAATGAGAGTTCCTGGGGGCAAAGGACTGACAGTCTTTACTTTTGTGTCCCTAGAATTTAGCATGAAGTGGATAACAAATGCTTTTCCCCCTTGATTTCTCTTGCCCTTGGGTCTATTTATTTCTCTTATCTCATCACTTTTTCCTTAATATCTGCATGTGTTTAGTCAACTAGCATTTATAGCTAGTGACATGAAAACAACCATGTATTAACAAGATATGTATTGTATGAATTGGGAGAAGTCTTAGAAGGAAGGCGCTAAGATTCAGGAGAACTGTAAGAAACTTGTTAGCGAAGGTGGGAGTTTAGATGAAACTTGAAAAAGGAAGTCAGGGAAGCTAGGAGGCAGAGATGAGGAGAGAATGCATTTGAGGCATAGGAGGCATCAAGGTCCAAAAAGGCATGGGGGGGGGGGATAAGGTCCAAAAAGACTAGAAAGTTAGGAAGGATCATAAAGGACTTTTCATGACAAATAGGAGTTTTTATGTTTGAGCGTAGAGGTAATAGAGAGCCCCTGGAGATTATTAAATGGAGTATGGGTCATTCCATGATCAGATTTGTGCTTTGTGAAAATAAATTTGATATCTCTATTCACTCAATTGCCATTTTAGCCTGGATTCTCTACACTTCTTGACTGAACTTTTGTAATAATGTTCTTTTTAAAAAAATTAAATTTTCTTAATCAGTTTTATTTTCTTAAGTCCCTCTCCACTTCAGTCTGTACTCTAAATCTGCCGATGTGATGAATATTGTGCAAATCTGACCATGTTAATATTCTACTGAATAGACTCCAGTGGCTCCCTGTTATCACTAAGATTAAATATAAAGTCTTTTGTTTGTTATTCAAAGATTCTCCCAATCTGACTCCAACCTACTTTTTAAATGTTGCACAGTATTCAAGGACACATGTAAAACCCAGTGGAATTGCATTTTGGCTACGGGAAGGGGTAGGGGAGGGGAGGGAAATAATATGATTCTTGTAACCAAGGAAAAATGTTCTAAATTGACTAATTAAATAAAAGTTTCATAAATGTTGCACAGTATTGACTGCTCCCCTCCATAAACTCTAGGATCCAGTCAAACTAACCTTCTTCTTCCTTAGACATACCACTCTTATTACCATTCCTGTTCTTTGCACTCTAGTTCTCTGTGCAAGGAAGGTACTTTCCCCACACTTTTTGGAATCCCTGATTCCCTTTGGTATTCATCTCCAATGTACTATGTATTCTTAGTTCTCACTACCACATTTTGGGGAGTGGAAGGCATCCATAAGAGAGTAGAATTCACTACAAGAGTGAAGACCTTTGAGTTTTTATGTCATGTGAGGATTGTTTGATGGAACAGCTGGTGTCTATCCTGGAGAAGAGATGACTTAAGGGTGGATACGTTGTCACATATGTCTGTTTGATGTCATAACTCTTTGAAAGGCTTTAGAGAGGACTAGAAATTTGATTTGCTTTACTTGCCCCTTATTTATATATTTGTTGTTTCCCATCAGTGGATATTCTGCTCCCTGAGAAAAGGGACTGTTTTCATTTTTTGTTTTTTTTTATCCCTACTATCTAACACAGTGTGAGGCACAAATGTTTGTTTAATTATACAGACTTTGAAAATGAAGCTTAATAATTGTACAAAGAAAACTGATGGGAATGGGGAGGAGTGCCATTCAGATAAAAATTCATTCTATTGCAGAAATGACGGTAAGACCTGCAGATGTCCACTGCGATGTAAAACATGGAATAATAACTTAGTATGCTTCTTTTTTGATATGATACACATATCTTCATGCTGAAATTCAGACTGTTAAAAAGACCTTTTTAGAAAGAAATCATATCAGTGTATTTGCCTATAAAGATGAATCCATTTTTGGGAACTGAAATCCTTGTAATGATGCTTCAGATTAAGATTTCCCTTCATGGAAAGAGGCAAGGAAAAACAACAGAGTAATGATAAGAAGATATCAAAAAGTATTACCCAAAGCCCCAGCTAAGAGAAATGCAAATGAGTCATAGTTTTTGAATATCTTTTAAATGGAAACAACCCTACTTGAACTTTTGATGTGAAGAGACACTTATTGTATTCCTAGATATTTGTCTTAAGTCCTGCCACCTAACAAAAATGGGTTGAACCAAAGTTGAATTTTGATTCTATATGTCTTCAGGGAGGTATAGAGATGCCAAAAAAATGTTGACTTGCTTCTGTATTCTCTGCCAATAAAAATAAATGAGGCCATGCAAAAGATTTGTAGTATGTAAAATTTCTCATTTTTGCTGAATATGTAATAAGAATGTTTCCTTTTTCCTCTGATCTGGCCTCTGGGAGTAACTACTTCCCCATTATAGTGAGAAGTCTTTTCACGTGTCGGTCTAAAGGAGTGAGTGTTACTACCTTCAGTTGGTAGATAGTGCTATATTTTCGCTTCTTTCCATTGACCATTATTTTAGTGTACGAATTTATTGATCATGTTCCCTAAATGATAGATCCATTTATAAGATAACAAATGCACCACCTGGAAGGGACATCTTCCAGATGTCTATTATTTATGGTTCTAAAGGTTTCTCTTTCAAATGAAGGATGTGTGAACATGGCCAGGTTTAGCGGGGGAAAAGTTTATAATTGTTCTTTTTCTTTTTTTATTCATGTGTCACAGTGTGTCTCTTCATAAAATATATTTAATATTTTGCCTTTCCTGCATAATCAATTATCTTATCAATCAATCAGTTGTAAGAATGTGGTTAAGGCTAGACATTTATCCTTCCTTTATTAAAATGTGATAAGATGTCACTCTCTCATACATTTTTACATCCCTCTCTTGTTCAGAAGGTATAGAAATGTCTGGTTTGCTAGAAGTTTATTCAGATTTGCTGCGAGTTTTGATTATACCCTCAAGGGATTATATAAAACCATAATTCTAGTTGGAATCCTATTTAAGGGCCTAGTCATGGAGTTGAGAGAGCTTTCTTGATAAACCAATGAAAAGGAGTAACTTAGAGCTTGGGGAGGAGAATGCTTCAATGTTTTCCCTACTTTGTCCTCACCTTTGAGACAGTATTGTGAACTTGAGAAAGTTGAACAATTTGGACTTTTCTCCAGTGTCTTTGGACCAGCATGAGCTAATAGCAGTGTCTGCACTGAGAACAAGCCTGGGTGCAAATTGAAGGTTCTATGAAAAGCCCATCATTAAAGTCCCCTTTCCCTTTCCCTCCCTCTCTATCATATTCTCTCATAAAATAATTTCCTTCTTACTATGTTTGTAGATGTCTATATGATGCTCAACTAGTTTAAGTATGAAGCATTTACTCTAGCACGCACCAGTGGTTTAGCTATTGTATCTAAGCCAATTAGAAATGTCAGGCTGGCGATTATTTTGACCTCTATAAACCCTGATACTCTGTATTGCACACTTTGCTACAAGAAAATATGCTGATTTGGAAATGTTTTTCATGGCTTGATGTCAGATATAGTATAAAATTTAAATATCTCTTCTTTGCTTTATTTCTTTTTAAAAATAACCCTTACCTTTTGTTTTAGAGTCAATACCAAAAATATTAATTTTACGACACAAGAGCAGTAAAGGCTAGGCAACTGGGGTTAAGTGACTTGCCCATGTTCACACAGCTAGGACATATCTAAGGGTAGATTTGAACACAAGTCCTCCCAACTCCAGGCTTGGTGGTCTATCCTCTGTGTTACCTAGCTGCCTCATTCTGATTTATTTTCTATAATTTCTAGCACCATATTGTAAGGCTGAAAAAATATCCTTCCATAAAGGAATCCATAATTGACTTTCTTTTAACATGCCATGTCATGTCTTCATTGGATGTAAAATTGAGTAGGACTCGGGGATGCTTATCGGTAATGTCATCACAGTCTGACGCAAGATCAATTGTCTCCAATGATTGGTGGCCTTTCTGACAAGTCCTAATAGTCCAGGAGCCCGAGTCAAGTCATTGACCACCCTTACTGTCATTTGTTTTTCTTTTCCTCAGTATGGCATATTTTAATACTGCCCAACAAAAACCATTACATCATCATTTCCAAGTCAGATGAATACTCAGGATATGTTCAGCAGACACTTAAGAAAGACACCCTGATGTAAACATTTTCCTGGTCTGTCCAATATCCAGCACCCCAGAGTATTTTAGCTATGGTGTTAAGATATTGTTTCTGCAAACTGGAACAGTAGCAGACGGATTTTTCTTTTGTCTTCTATTACTTCATAAAGCAGTAGGAACAAACACAGAATAAAGCCCATAGCAACAAGTTATTTCTTTTACCATCTGTGTGATTTATGTCGCCTTTAAACTGCTTGTATTTTCGAGAGGAATCTGTTTCCTATCTTCAAAAGGATGCCATCCAACATCTCTCAGCTGCTAATTTTTAGCACTTAGAGGTTCCCTTGGGCTGCTGTCAGCTACAACTTATTGCATAGGTACTTTTCACTAAACTCATTATAAAGTGATTAGCCTCCAGCAAGATAGTGCAGTGCTAGTCTTTTTGTATTAGCTGCAACTTTGCAATCGAATTCGATACTGTCGAATTTTATCAGGTGGTATGTGTGGAAAGAAGCCTAGGCTTCAACACATAGAAGCTTATCACTCCCATATAAAATAATACCTTTCCCTAGTGCACATATAGGCACAGAGGGAAATCGTATGTATGTCTTCCCTATAACTGAAATTGTAGCTAATGCTGGCTTCAGAGAACAATCAGAACATGCTCTATCCTTCTGTTTATACTTGAATTCCAAGAGATAATTGAGTGGTTTTTTTCTTGATTTTTTTTTCCCACAGTGGGGCATTAGTACATGAACTCGCATGCATATTGACGAGTATGCTTGAATTTGATGGATCTCTTTTCTCACATTAGGGAATCAGGCTTAGTCAACATTTTTTCATATCTTGACAACTCTAACCCAGACATAAGAGCTTATTAAGGAAAAAATGATTGGGATTGAAACTACTTTGATATATCAATGGATCTGTGTTCTCATAGATGCAGGTATTATTTCCAGTACTGTAGAAATACAGTCCATCCATGCTTCCTTCATCCTATATGACATATCTTAGCCTGCCTACAAGTTTGCCATGAGAATTCTACCCATTGTGCTGGGAGGTCCTCCCCTAAATCCCTTGACATTGATCAAATATTAGTCAGGTGTTTAGACTGGCCATCACTCATTTCTTGCTCTTGGTACATGACTGATGCAAACTTGTTCTGGTGGTTTGTTAATTTTCAAATATTTATTAGGCATCTACCATGTGCCAAGCTCTGTGCTAAGTGCTTGAGAGAAAAAGAAAAAAGCATAAAAACATTCAAAGGGGGAGACAACATAAATGGAATTAATTGCATAGGTAAAACAGATGATGAAGTATCATTTGAGCAGGAAGTCAGGATTCTAGGAAGTGGAAGTTGGGAGTAAGAGTCAGTATCAAGGCCTAGCTTTATTACTAGTGTTTTCCCTTTTGGGTGACCCACAACCTGTGGGTCTGTGCGCCCTATGATACACAGTCATATATAGTATTGAAATGAGTGGGCTTGAGAATATTAATAGAAAATAACAATTTTATGCTTTTTCTCTTGGTTTTCCCTGCTGAAGGCTTTAGCTACCTTTCACTACTACTCAGCCTTTAGTTATGAGGTTTTTGTGTGCGTACCCCTGAATGTCAGTTAGAGGTTTCTCTTGACAGATGAGGCAGGATTCATTTTGAATCCTGGACCAAGCATGTTCCTGGGCTATTTCTCTCTGATGTCTTGCTAAAATATAGTCGTTTTATATTAAGTTGAATATTATACTAAGCAGAAAACAAGCAGGAATGTAGATGTGAAAAAATGCAACCCAAATGTGAATAAACAAACGTACGTATGTAGTATATATACTCTTTGGGATTACATATTCCATTGTCCCCTTCATTAATGAAGATTATGGAGACATGCTTATATGAATATCTAGTAAATACTTCCATATATTAGTGGCTTTGGGATCTCATTGAAGTGGGTGCTTCATAACATGTGTTATATGTATCCTTGAAACATATGTGTATCCTTGAATGCATTCCATGTACTCATGTATGAGAATCACTTACTAAAGTGAATTTGCATTTTTCCCAAGCATTACTTTCCTAATAAGAGGCATAGTGAATAGAGAGCTGCCCTTGAAGCCAGGAAGACTTGATTTCAAGTCTTCTGGCTTCTGATGCAGTCAGGCCCAAGAGACCCCTAGAAGGTACTAGGGAATCTTCTTGGTGCTTAAGACAACTCTCTAGAGCTCTCTCTCACTTGCAGAGAAACAGCTGAATGGTATTGGTAGAATAAGTGTCCTTACCCCAAAGTTCCCAGTTTGTTTACTATCCATTCTGTTTTCTTGAACCTCTTTTGGGCCTTGAATGTATTCAGTGTTACATATTTATCCATGATTAACTTTGTCTATTGTAAAGTTGGTAACAGTTTTGTTCATTTTTTTTTAATTCCGTAGACCAGTAGTTTGAGTGCTGGCCATGGGCTCAAAACTGGCCTAAGCTGTGTGTGACACTTGATGAATTCACTTAGCTTCTGTTTGCTTTAGTTTCCTCAACTCAAAATGGAGAGAGCAATGCTTACCTCCCAGGGTTGTTGTAAAGATAAATGAAATAATATTTTTGCAAAATGCTTGGCACAGTAGATGCTTAATAAGTGTTTATCCCCCTCCCTCCTATATGTTTTAACATGATTTGTTTTCCTTTGGTTAATACCCTCATTTTCCTTGACTTTTCATAATCAGTACAATTTCCCATATTTTCTGATCATTTTTCAGAAGTATTGGCCCTGAAGAATAGACAGAGTCTTATATAAGCGAATTAATTTTTCACAGCTTTTTTAGCATGTATATATCCTCTATAGTATCTCCATAAAGAAGCACCCCATATGAGATGCTTAATACCTACCTGTAAAGGAACTGAACACCTTTAGACATTCCCTCTGGTCAATTCTGTTCTGGCCCAGGTCTAACTCAGGCCATTTGTATGTTTCAGATTCATGGATTAGAAGGAAAACAAGCTCTCATAGGCCATGTGACATTTTACAAAAGGAAGTTTACTTAATTATACAGGAGGAAAGATGTTCATCATTCATCTAGGCACAGCTCCCCTCTTTCAAGTGTGGTTTGTTGATTCACACAATAAGGAGTAAGTCCATGGAGCCTTAGATGCCCAACTCCTCCATAGATTGCCTTTTAGGCTTTGCTATGCCCATGATTCAAACCTCAATCTCCTGGACCATTACAATCTCATGGGGAGATTTAAGAGTTATCTCTCCTTGATCTGTTTCCTAGATCTGTTATTCTTCATAGCTAATCCTTTATATTTTCTTCTATTTTTCCACTGTTTTTTAATGAGTTCAGTTATTTCTTATCTTCTAGTTTTAACTCCCAGATATCTCTTTATCCATAATATTTCTTTGATTTATTCTTATGTCTAACTTCAATGTCTGATTCAGAATATAATTCCAGGCCCAGAAAAAGGCTTCTTCTATACACTTGGATGGGATTATTAAGCCTAGTTTGATTTTTAGCTTATTTTCCTTAGCTCTTCCTATTAGCTTCTACCTTTCTTGCTATGTCAGTGCTCGACATTAGCAGGTTTCAGTGTCCTCAGTCATGGAACTGCCTCAATCTTAGAGACCCCTTGCCCTTAGCACCTTTGGTCAGTGCTTCTGGATTCTTATGTAGTCCTTGATATGTCCTTATTGAGAGCTTTCCTGTTGGGTTCCTGGTTATCAAAGTACCCCTAGTCAATGACTTTCTATGTGATTTTGTGACATTCCCAATCAGAGCATCACTATCATCGTCCATCCCCTGTGGAGTGTCCTTGGTTGAGGCACTAGTATGGTTTTCTGACCTCCTGGAGGATCCCTGAATGTGGCACTGCTATAGTCCTCTGTCCTCCCATTCGATTGTTACTGAACAGAGCAATGCTGTAGGCTTTTAATTCCCTTTCCCCTATCCTCTTCAATTGCCCCAGTCAGGTCACTTCTGTGGGATTCTGACCTTTTACTTGACTTCACACTATGTTCCCATGAAACTACTCTAATTCCACTGCACATAGCTTCTAACTGACTTCTTAGTGCTATCCTGGACTGCCTGGAGGAGCTTACTGTGTTTGGTGTTTGCCTCTGCGTTTGGTGGTTTTTTAAAAAATTTATTTATTTATTGAATTAATTTAGAATATTTTTGCATGGTTACATGAATCATGTTTTTTAACTCGCCTCCTCACACCCCATCCTGTAGCCAAAGAGCAATTCCACAGGATTTTACATGTATCATTGATCAAGACCTATTTCCATGTTATTAATATTTGCACTAGAGTGATTGTTTAAGAGTCTACATCCTCAATCATATCCCCATCAAACCATGTGACCAAGCAGTTATTTTTCTTCTGTGTTTTTATTACCACAGTTCTTACTCTGAATGTGGATAGCATTCTTTCTTATAAGTCCCTCAGAATTGTCCTAGATCATTGCATTGCTGCTAGTAGAGAAGTGCATTACATTTGATTGTGCCATAATGTATCAGTCTCTGTGTACAATGTTCTCCTGGTTCTGCTCCTTTCACTCTGCATCAGTTCCTAGAGCTGTTTCCAGTTCACATGTATTTCTTCCAGTTCATTATTCCTTTGAGCAAAATAGTATTCTGTTGCCATCAGATACCACAATTTGTTCAGCCATTCCCCAATTGAACAGCATCCCATCATTTTCCAATTTTTCACCACCACATAGAGCGTAGTTATAAATATTTTTGTAAAAGTGTTTTTCATTATTAACTCTTTGGGGTACAAACCCAACAGTGCTATGGCTGAATCAAAAGGCAGGCAGTCTTTTAGCACCCTTTGGGCATAGTTCCAAATTGCCCTCTAGAATGGTTGGATCAATTTACAACTCCACTAGCAGTGCATTAGTGTCCCAACTTTGCAACATCCTCTCCAACATTTATTACTTTCATTTGCTGTCATGTTAGCCAATCTGCTAGGTGTGAGGTGGTATCTGTGAAGACTGGATTTTGCTATCTCCTGATTGTAACAATGAAGGTACTAAGCTCTTCCTTTATTGTGAAGATTAAATTGTAATCCCCTATCTAGTTTTAGATTTTAAACTCCAAACTGTAAACCCAGTATTTAAAGTAGATCTACCCATTTTAAGGGGAAAAAATGTGAACTAGCTACAAATAGGTGTGAACTAACCACAAAAGGTGTGAACACCCATTTCATACATTGAGTGGGAGGTCTGTAACCCATGTGTGAAAGAATGGGAAGTCCTGGAAAAAAGCCTCTGCTCTGATTGGTAGACATAAAATTTAGGAGAGGTGACACAAGAGTAAAAGGTCTTTAAATAGTGGAGACAGACACACACAAGGATCAATCAACAGTCACTCAGACTTAGAGTGAGATCAATCACACAGAGTTGGACTGGAATATCAGTCATTCAAAGTTGGACTGGAAGACAGACTCTCAGATGGAGTACAGATACTTGAAGAGAGACTGGAAGACAGACACTCGGGCTTAGAATTTCTACCAGGCTCTGAGGAAGCCAGAGCGATCTCTCTCTCTCTGTCTCTGTCTCTGTCTCTGTCTCTCTCTCCTTTTTATCTCTAACTTAATATCTTCCCTCTTGTAAAATAAACTACCATAAATTCCAATTACTTTAGTAATTCATTTTGGAATTTAGAAATTAAATCCCTCATGACCAGCAATTAAATATTATCCAGTCCAACCATAAAATCTAATATATCTCAGAGTTGTTTGCATTTCTCTGATTATAAGAGATTTAGAACACTTTTTCATGTGCTTATTGATAGTTTTGATTTCTTTATCTGAAAATTCCCTATTCATGTCTCTTGCCCATCTATCAAAAGGGGAATGGCTTGGTTTTTTTGTAGAATTAATTTCACTCCATATAAATTTGGGTAATTAGAACTTTGTCAGAGGTTTTTATTGTAAAGATTTTTCCCCACTTTGTTGCTTCCCTTCTTTTTGTTTGTATTGGTTTTGTTTGTACAAAACCTTTTTAATTTAATCAAAATTATTAATTTTATATTTTGTGATATGGTCTGTCTCTTGCTTGGTCATAAAATCTTTCCATTCTGATAGATCTAAAAGATAAACTATTCTATGTTCACCTAATTTACTTATAATTTCCTTCTTCATATTAAGTTATTCACCCATTCTGAATTTATCTTTTTAAATTTAATTTTTATTTATTTATTTTTTGTAAATATAGAACATTATTCCTTGGTTACAAGATTCATATTCTTTCCCTCCTTTCCCTCCCCGCACCCTTCCCATAGCCAGCACACAATTTCACTGGGTATTACATGTGTACTTGATCAGAACCTATTTCCATGTTGTTGATGTTTGCACTAGGATGTTAATTTAGTCTACATCCCCAATCATATCCCCATCGACCCATGTATTCAAGTAGTTGTTTTTCATCTATGTTTGTACTCCCACAGTTTTTCCTCTAAATGTGGATAGTGTTCTTTCTCATATATCCCTCTGGGTTGATCAGGATCACTGAATTGCCACTAATGGAGAAGTCCATTACATTTGATTGTACCACAGTGTATCAGTCTCTGTGTACAATGTTCTCCTGATTCTGCTCCTTTCACTCTGCATAAATATGTGGAGGTCATTCCAGTTCATATGGAATTCCTCCAGTTTTTTATTCCTTTCAGCATGATAATATTCCATCACCAGCATATACCACAATTTGTTCAATCATTCCCAAATTGAAGGGCATCCCCTCATTTTCCAATTTTTTTTGCCACCAGAAAGAACACAGCTATGAATATTCCTGTAAAAGTCTTTTTCCTTATAATCTCTTTGGGGTACAAACCCAGCAATGCTGTGGCTGTATCAAAGGGCAGACAATCTTTTATCACCCTTTGGGCATAGTTCCAAATTGCCCCCCAGAATGGTTGGGTCAATTCAAAACTCCACCAGCAATGCATTAATGTCCCAACTTGGCCACATCCCCTCCAGCATTCATTACTTTCCTTAGCTGTCATGTTAGCCAATCTGCTAGATGTGAGGTGATACCTCAGAGTTGTTTTGTTTTGCATCTCTCTGATTATAAGTGATTTAGAACATTTTTTCACATGCTTATTAATAGTTTTGATTTCCTTAACTGAAAATTGCCTATTCATGCCCTTGCCCATTTATCAATTGGAGAATGGCTTGATTTTTTGTACAATTGATTTAGCTCTTTATAAATTTGAATAATTAGACCTTTGTCAGAGGTTTTTGTTAGAAAGATTGTTTCCCAATTTGTTGCTTCCCTTCTAATTTAGGTTGCAGTGGTTTAGTTTGTACAAACCCTTTTTAATTTGATGTAATTAATATTACTGATTTTACATTTTGTGTTTTTTTCTAGCTCTTGCTTAATTTTAAAGTCTTTCCTTTCCCAAAGATCTGACATGTATACTATTCTGTGTTCACCTAATTAACTTATAGTTTCCTTCATTATATTCAAATCATTCAACCATTCTGAGTTTATCTTGGTGTAGGGTGTGAGATGTTAATCTAAACCGAATCTCTCCCATACTGTCTTCCAATTTTCCCAGTAGTTTTTATCAAATAGTGGATTTTGGTCCCAAAAGCTGGAATCTTTGGACTTATCATAGACTGTCTTGCTGAGGTCATTTACCCCAAGTCTATTCCACTGATCTTCCATTCTGCCTTTTGGCCAGTACCATATTGTTTTGATGACCACTGCTTTATAGTACAATTTGAGATCTGGTACTGCTAGCCTCCCAACCTTCACATTTTTTTCATTAATTCCCTTGATATTCCTCATCTTTTGTTCTTCCAAATGAACTTTGTTATAGTTATTTTTAATTTAGTAAAAAAGTTTCTTGGCAGTTTGATAGGAATGGCACTGAATAAGTAAAATGATTTGGATAGGATTGTCATTTTTATTATGTTAGCTCATCCTACCCATGGGCAATTAATGTTTTTCCAATTGTTTAGATCTAGTTTTAATTGGGTAGAAAGTGTTTTGTAGTTGTGTTCATATAGTTCCAGTGTTTGTCTTGGCAAATAGATTCCTAGATATTTTATATTGACTAGTGTGATTTAAATGGAATTTCTCTTTCTAATACTTGCTGCTGAGATGTGTTGGAAATATATAGAAATGCCGATGATTTATGTGGGTTTGTTTTTTAAACTGCAACTTTCCTAAACTTGTTGATTATTTCCACTAGCTTTTTAGTTGATTCTTTAGGATACTTCAAGTAGACTACTATATCATCTGCAAAGATGAACAGTTTAGTCTCCTTTTTGCCTATTTTAATATCTTCAATTTCTTTTTCTTCTCTAATTGCTATATGCTAGTATTTCTAGCACAGTGTTAAATAATAGAGGTGATCATAGGTATCCTTGTTTCCCTTCTGATTTTATTGGGAAGGTTTCTAATTTATCCCCATTGCAGATGATGCTTGCTGTGGTTTTAAGTATATGCTATTTATTATTTTTAGTAAAGGCCCTTCTTATTCCTATACTTTCTAGAGTTTTTAATAGGAATGAGTGTTGTAGTTTGTCAAAGGCTTTTTCTGCATCTATTGAAATAAATCGTGTGATTTCTGTTGGTTTGGTTGTTGATATGGTCAATTATGTGGATGTTTTTCCTAATATTAAGCCATCCTTGCATTCCTAGTTTAAATCTCACCTGATAATAGTGAATAATCCTCATGACAGCTTGCTAGAGTCTTTTTGCTAGTGTTCTATTTAAGATTTTTGCATCCATGTTCATTAAGGAGATTGGTCTGTAGTTTTCTTTCTCTGTTTTTGACCTGCCTGGCTTTGGAAGCAGTACCATATTTGTGTTATAAAAGGAATTTAGTAGAACTCCTTGTTTGCTTATTCTGACAAATAGTTTGTATAGTACTGGTGTTAATTGTTCTTTAAATGTTTGATAGAATTCACTTGTGAATACATCTGATTCTGGGGTTTTTTCCTAAGGAAGTTCTTTGATGGCTTATTCAATTTCTTTTTCTAATATGGGATTATTTAAGTATTCTATTTTTTCTTCTGTTAATCTAGGCAATTTATATTTTTGCAAATAATCACCCATATTTCTCAGATTGCCATATTTGTTGCCATAAAATTGGGCAAAATAGTTCTCAATAATTACCTTAATTTCCTTTCCATTAGAAGTAAGGTCTCCCTTTTCATCTTTGATACTATTAATTTGGATTTCTTCTTTCCTTTTTTATTAGATTAACCAGTACTTTATCTATTTTATTTGTTTTTTCAAAGTACTAGCTTTTAATTTCAGTTATTAAAATAGTTTTTTCACTTTCAATTTTATTAATTTCTCCTTTAATTTTTAGTATTTCTTATTTAGTTTTTATCTGGGGATTTTTAATTTGTTCTCTTTCTAGTTTTTTTTTAAATTTGTATGCCCAATTCATTGATCTCTTTCTTCCCTGATTTGTTAATATAAGCACTCAGGGACATAAATTTCCCCCTGAGTACTGCTTTGGCATCATTCCATGTATTTGGATATGATGTCTCCTCATTGTAATTCTCTTCAATGAAATTATTATTTGTTTCTATGATTTGTTCTTTGATGAAGAACTGAAAAAAAAAACTATCTGACTGATCTTTAAAAAACTGTATTTTAAAGAAAAAACTGGAGTTTCCCTTGCCTGAAATTGACTAACAATGCCCCCTCCCCCCAGCTAAACCTTGAATCTTGTGAGATTCAAGGGTCCCTCCTTGGTGCGGGATTGGTCCTTTTTTTAGACAATTCTGTACCCAGAAGTAGGGGTGTGTGGTACCTCCCTAGCACAGGAATTGTCCCTTCAAGATCAATCCCACACCAGGAAGTGTAGGGGAGAGGGACCACTGGGGCACACTGGAGCATACAGTTCCCCAGGTAACAATATTTTAAAAGTCACATAATCCCCTCTGATCCTTTGGGAGACCAGTCTCCCCAATGGATCATATCAAAGATAAGAAACGATACATAAATACATTTTACAAGAAGAAAATACAACAACCTGGGGACGAGGAAACAAAGGGGAAACAAGAACAAAATCAACTAGGGGGTTGTCCCCTTTCACACAACATACAAAATAAAAGCATTTAATAAAACAAATGCAATGAATAAAAACAAATTCATTTTAACAAAACAAATGAATTTAACCCCCCAATGTTCAATTTTCTATATCTGATTTGCTGAGGATTCCCTGGAGCAGTATGCAGTCTCCCTGGCCATCTCCATGACACTTTCCACAAGTATTTCAATCTCTGGATCCTGGAAGGCAGCAAATTTCTTACCATTAATATTTCTTTAAAATAACTTAAATTTTCATTACAAAATAGTAATACATTAACTAACCAATTTTGGAGAATCATATTATTTAATTTCGAATTAATTTTTGATTTGCCTCTCCATGTACTCTTACTAATTATTATTTTTATTGCATTATGATCTGAAAAGGTTGCATTTATTATTTCTGCTCTTTTGCATTTGTTTGCAATATTTTTATGCCCAAGGACATGGTCAATCTTTGTATATGCACCATGTGCTGCTGAAAAGAATGTCTATTCCTTTTTGACCCTATTTTTCTCCACATATCTATTAACTCTGTTTTTTCTAAGATTTCATTCACATCTCTTACCTCTTTCTTATTTTTTGGTTTGATTTATATAGATTTGATAGAGAAAGGTTCACGTCTTTAACTAGTATAGTTTTACTATCTATTTCCTCTTTAAGTTCTAATAGTTTCTTCTTTATAAATATGAATGCTGGAGGCAGAGTCAAGATGGTGGCTTATAGGCAGAAAAAATTCAGACTTCCATAAACCCTTCCTCGTTGTTCAAAAACACAGTATTTCCAGAGGCCTGAAAACCAAATCTAACAAAACTGCCAGTGAGGGTATGATGACCTCCAGCATCTCCTTCCTTTTTGTTTTTTAAATGGAGTGACTTCAATTCATTTTGAACTTGATTTGGGGTAGAACTTAGTTATGGATGATGACTGTTATGCAGTGTGGACTCCTTGAGCAATGGCTGCAGTTGAAATTTCTAGGGATGTAAGCTTAAAGCATCTTAAATTTTGGGAAATCAATTTTGGGGTATAAATACCTAAATATTGTTCAACAACAAATACAATGAGGGGATTAGAACAATTGGTTACAATACATCCTGAACAAGAAATTCTTTGAGTCATGGGGGATAACATATGCATCTGTAGGACCACTGAGAAAGTCAGTCATTTGAAGGCAGCAGTGCAATCAAGAGGTGAAAATTCCTGCTTATGCTTGGGCTGCAGGTGTCTTGATTTGTTCCCAAGTTGGTTGAGCATTCTGGGCTGTTGTCTTAACACAGTCTCTCTGTATCTGCATTCTCTTCATTGCCTTCCTGCTGGGGTGTTCCATGAAGCTTGTTGTTAGGATGGGAGTGATTATACCTCCCTAGTAAACAGCTAAATTATACTTTTGACATTTAATTGTAGGCCAACCAGAATCTCAGAAATGCAGGGGAAAAGATCTTATTTAGATATACACATGTACAGTCTAAGCATCAGGTATCAATGAAGGCAAGGTATAATATGTGTGGTTATTTACTTCGAGTACAACAATTTTCACCCATAATCAATAATACTTCAATTTCAATCATTATCATAATTTGGAAACAGGTTGCCTGCATGTCCACATATTTACCTCAAATAAGTGTAAGGTTCTCACTAACTTTGCTGCATAGAAGCTTTATTTATGTACATATTGCTGTAGTGGTGAAAAATTATCCTATCCTATCTTAAAGTGTGGTTAAATTTAGTATAATCCTACTTATGATAGAATTTTTTAGTGTTCTCTAAGAATCCTTTTTACTGCAGTGGAAAAATGGAAGGGTAACAGGCAATTTGCTGTAACAGGAAAAAAGGATGTGTGTGTGTGTGAGGAGAAATGTTAACTTAAAAATTAAATTAAAATCTTTAATATTAGTGTTTTAAAAATCATATGATCTTTGTTTTCAAAATTTTATGTGAATTTCCATATATAAAGGTGGATAATGGAGTCCTTTCCCCAGTAACCAATGAATTTATTTGTAATAAAAAAAACCGTTTCTGGTTGTCAGCCAGTACATGTCTATTTCACTATAGTTGGGAGGAGAAAGAATATGAGGGGGAGTGAGGGAATGATTTCATCAAGTTTATATACTAGCAACTCTAAACAATCTCCTTTAAGGGGTCAGCATACTCAGCTTCTCAAAATGTGGTCGCAAATCCCCACCATGAATGCACCATGGCCCACACAGAAGAATACACAGAAAAGAAGAATATACTGATATGTAGATGTAGAAAGGTAATTTAGATGTTCTCTCAAAAATTTTATCCTAATCACCTGAATCATGAATCTTTTAATTCTGATATATTCTCATTAGCATCTTAAACAGTTGATCCATTTATTCATAAGTTATTGTATTATTAGTTTGGTTTGACTAACTTAAGCATATCAATTGTTCTGATTAAGGGGGAAATCTGTTCTTTAACTGGAGCTTCTTTAGAATTCTGAATTTATAGTTTGGACTTTGGAGTTTTATCACTTAGGCAAATTGTACAGTGTTTCAAGTGAAAGACCCCTTTGTTGTTGTTGTTGTTTCTAGAAAAGCTCAAATTTTTACTTAGTAGTAGTATATAAAAATTGTGGTTTTGGGGCACGCTCAAATAAGCTCTTAAAATTCCTATTAATATATCTTATGGTGAGATTAAAATCTATTCTAGCTGTCAATTAATTTCTCAGGGCTTTCAAATTGTATCTCTAAAATTTAGATAGGGTAACTAAGAACTTTTACCTGTTTAAGATGTTTTGTTGTATTGATCCTTTAATATAAATGTTGGGTAATTGCACACACTTTGATCTTCCTGTGCCTGAGAAAGGGGTTAACTTATGTTTGGAAAAGGTCCAAGACAGTGACTGCATGGCTGCACTTGGCTATTTTCCCAGTAAAGGTACTTTGCTGAGGGAAAAAAATTTATTCCTTTCTTTTCCATTTAACATTTGTTACATGTTTTTTAAAACCTTGATATTAAATCACTCCCAATATATTAATTAAAACTTAACTTCCAAATTGACTTTGATTAAGATTCCTTAACAATGTTTCCTTAAGATTCCAGTTTTTCTTTCAAACTTCTGCTCCAAGCAGAATAAAACCTTCATTTTTTGGTCTTTATTACTCTTACTATAAAAAAGAGGAGAGGTGACTACCTCTTACTTATATTTAATAACCTAATAATGAATCTTATTTGATTTCTGGATAGGTCAAATTTCCTTTGCCAATAACATTATACATAGTTTGCATAAAAATTAAATTTCTTCTTAGCACAACTTTGTACAAATTTTGTGGGTATCTATTATGACATTATAACAGATTATATTTGAATATTTGAATAGATACAATCAAGCACAACACTGATTAAATTAAAAATTTCAACTTAAGCCATATACCAAATTCTTAATACCTATGCAAATTAACATATATTGATTATCAAATTAACCTTTTAAAATCTCAATGCTAACATGTAGTAAATGTAATTAAAAACATCCCATATAAAACTCAAACTTTAAATTTTAGAAAAGATTCTCCATAATACACCATAACCTTTGTCTGACTAAATTTTGCACATAAATATTATCCAGTATGATTTTTTGCCTTTGAAAATGAAAAATTCCCTTGTGGTGTCAAGCTGGTTATTAATTACATTCAACCAGTTCTGAAATTTCTTAGTGATAATAAACAAATCTCTAGTATAGTTATTGGGTAGAATCGGTTGTTAACTTTTCACCTTTGATTGATACACAATTATCACCATAAAATCATACTATATCATGCTACCTTTTCAGACTAACTAGCAATTTTCCAAAGTTACATATATAAATCTTTAATATTAAATCTTACAGAATAGCCTGTTCATGGGATAAAATTTCCTTTAGTGGGTTCCAAATCAGTCCCTTTTTCTTTTCCTGGGGGCCCCTTCCCAAAATAAGAAAAAGGAAGATTTATGGAACACTCTGTCAATTTTGAAGGTCAAAATTAATTACCTCTTTTCGGGAGGACTCTAATCATAATTTGTGAATGCCCAATTAGGAAGCCACTGAGACAAGGACTTGTAACACAGACACACATAAAGACACACAAAACAAACATTAAACACAGAATAAGGGAAGAATGCTTTTAAGAATTAAGGTGTTTACTCAAGATTTTGAGGAAGAAGAAAGAGAAAATCTATCTTGCTGTCTCTTTAAAAACTGTAAGAAGTGAACAAATTTTTGGCTCACAAGACTTGAATATAAACATTTGAAAAGGCGGATGACAAGGAAATGAAAGAGGGTATCCTCCCTGCTAGAACCAAGAATCTGGTTTGTGGAGGTAGAAAAGGAGGACCTTCCACCTCCATCCATTCCCTCCTCCCCTACCCCAAGAGGAGGAAAATTACTTGGAGGAGGTGGGGGAGGAGCTGCTAGTGGCTGCCTAACCTGGGGATTGGTATACCTTGCTGGCTCACCTTCTAACACATCCTTGTTTCCAGGGAAGGGTCTCTCCTCATCAGGGTGTAGGTTTGACATTGAAATTTCACAGACTCCAGCTCTAAAATTCTGTTTGGACAAGGAAGGTGTCCTTTCAGTTGCAGACAGGTTAGAAAAAGTCTGCACAAGATGGGTTGTCCCTCCATCAGGGAACCACTGAACACAGACCTGAACAAGTTCTAAGAACTCAGCCACCTGTGGCCTGTTTGCTTTTTGATCCCTTTTAAAGGGGTGTGTGGAAATATTTAAGTAAATATCTTTCTTTCTTTTGCCTCATTTTGGCCCAGGATCCTTTTTAAGGTTCTCAAAAGTTCTTTGGTCTGGATTTCCCACCTTCCACAATTGTTCTTCAGCTTTTGCTTGGGGGGAAAATAGAAGCTTACCTAAGTGAAGTTCTTTGGTCCAAAAGCTGTTTCGGGTGCCAGTATGTTGAGATCTGTCTAGCAGTCTCTCTGAGGGTCTGAGGTTTCTCGTGGACCCAACTTAAAAAGTACCCCCCAAGCCTGAACTCTGTAACACGTGGATTTAATGGGGAAGAAGAAGGAAAGTCCCAGGTCCCCTCCCCTACCTAAGGCTCTGAGCCTCCAGAAGTGGCTGGAATCTCTTGGTGGACAAGGGTACTAGTCTGGAGGGAGAATCTTGCCAGCAAAGCTGTGGCAGGTTCAGGGCTTTGAACACAGGTGGTGGGGTGACAGCTGGAGGATAAGCTCAGAGATGACAGACCAATCACAGACACTCCATATTGTCCCCCATTCCCAAGGTTTTGGCCTCAGAGCACATCCAGCTCTACAAGAACAGCTCCACCCTGACTTAATCTTATCAAGCCTTCAGAGGGCAGGGAAGTTCAAGTTCCAACACCCCTCCCCCAAAGACTGCTCTGAAAGCCTTTTTGAATGAGCTCCAAGGGCTAAAGGCTGCAACAAACTACAAGCAACAACCTTGACCACAGGGCAGAAATCCCAGCTCATTCAAAGCTTCTGATGTCAACCAGGGATGATCAGACTGCCTGATCAAACAGCAGAACAGAGAAGAAGCCCCTTCAGTACAGGATAGCCCAAACTCACAGATCCAGCACAAAATGAGAAGAGCAAGACTACAGGAAACAACAGGGGGGAAAGAAGGGGGAAATATGAGTAAACAACAGAAAAAATAAATGACAATTGACAGATTCTATACAAGCAATGAACAAAGAGTAAATGAAACATAGGAGAATAAAGGAACACCAAGCAAAATCACAAGAAGTCTAGAGAAATGGACATAGGCTTTGGCAGAACTCAAAATAAAATTCAAAAAGCAATTAAGAGCGACTGAAGACAACTGGGAAAAGAACTTAAAAAGCATGATAAGTCATCTGGTAACAGAGGCACTTGATCTAAAATTAAAAACAGAGACTTGAAAGCCAAAATTAATCAGCTTGAAAATGAGGCAAAGGCAATGAAAGATGAGGCAAAGAAAATGAAAGATGAGCCCCAAAGAAAATTAGTCCAGAAGGAGTAGGATGATTAGATCTTAAAAACTAGAATACAACAACTAGAAGCAAATGACTTCATAAAGCAGCAGGAAATTATAAAACAAAATCAAAAGAATAAAAAAATTGAGGAAAATATGAAACATCTCATCCACAAAACAGAACATTTAGAAAACAGGTCCAGGAGAGACAACTTAAGAATCATTGGTCTACCAGAAGATCATGACAAAATAAAAATCCTGGACATCATTCTATTGGAAATTGTCTAAGAAAACTGCCCCACATTCTAGAGCAAGATGAAAAAGTGAAGATTGAAAGAATCCACAGATCACCCCCCTGTACTTAATCCCCAACTGACAACACCCAAGAATGTTATAGCTAAATTCAAGAACTATGAGACCAAGGAAAAATATTACAAGCTGCTAAGAAGAAGTCATTCAGATAGCATGGAACTACAGTTAGTATAACACAGGATCTGGCTGCATCTACACTGAAGGATGGAAAGGCATGGAATATGATATTCCAGAAAGCAAGGGAACTAGGTCTACAACCAGGAATCAACCATCCAGCAAAACTTACTATATTCTTACAGGGGAAAGTATGGACATTTAATAAAATAGAAGACCTCCAAGCATTCATAATGAAAAGATTGGACTTGAACAGAAAATTTGATGCCCAAACACAAAATTCAAGAGAATCGCCCAAAAGTAATTAAGAAAAGGGAAAAAACAATAACAAACAAAACAAACTTTTTATGGGACCTAATGAGTTAAAAAGATATATATCCCTACAAGAAAAGAGGATATTGGTAATTCTTTAAAATTTTTATCACCTGGGTAGCTAGAAAAATTATACTTAGAGGGAACAGTGACAAACTGCATAGGATGAAATGCCAAGATATATATATATATATATATATATATATATATATATATATATATATATATATATATATATATAGAGAGAGAGAGAGAGAGAGAGAGAGAGAGGAAAAAAGAGGTTAATATTAAGAGAAATGGGAAAAGAAACAAAATGGGATAAATTTATATGTCATCAAGAAGCACATGGTGGCAGTGGGGGAGAACACCAATACACTAGAAGGGTAAAAAGGTTGGAGATAGGAAATACTTAATTCTTACATGCATTGAAATTGACTCGAAGAGGAAAGAACAATCAAATCTTTTCAGGCAGAGAATTTATTTGCCCAATAGAGAAATAGAAGGGTAACAAACAAACTGGTGGGAAAGGAAGCAATACAAGCGAGGGGATTAGTTTAAAAAGACCATAAAGAAAATAAGATGGGAATAAGAAGGTAGGTGGGGAGTTGAAAGGGAAATAAAACTAGGATGGGAATTAGGGGGACTGATTAAAACCAAAACACTGGTGTAGAAGAAAATAGTGAAAGAAGAAAGGGCAGGGCTAGGAGTGAAACACACATGTGAAATGTAGATACACATAGGGTAAAGTTAAGCGGATGGAGCAGAATCTATTGGGCATCAAATGAGAAAAAGAAGGCAGGAGTCGCAGTCATTGATATCTGACAAAGCCAAAGTAAAAATATATCTAGTGAAAAGAAATAGGTATGGTAATTATATTCTGATTAAAGGCAGTACAGACAATGAGGAAATATCAGTACTCAACATGTATGTGCCAAATGGCATAGCATCCAGATTTATAAAAGAGAAACTAATGGAGCTCAAGGATTAAATAGACAGAAAACTATACTTAATGGGACACCTGAACCTTCCTCTATTATAAATAGATAAATAAAACTGAAAATAAATAAGAAAGAGGTAAAAGAAGTGAATGAATTCATAGAATAGAGTTAGTAGTTATGTGGAGAAAAATAAAGAGAAACAAAAAGTAATACTCCTATTCAGCAGCACATGGTACATTCACAAAGATTGACCATGTACTAGAGCATAAAAACATTGTAAAGAAGTGCAAAAGAGCAGAAATAATAAATAAAACTTTTTCAGATCACAATGCAATGAAAATAATGATTCATAAGGGTACATGAAGAGGCAAATCAAAACTTAATGGGAAATTAAATAATACAGTTCTCCAATATCTCCAAATCATAGAAACAATTAATAAATTCATTGAAGAAAATGACAATGGTGAGACATCCTTTCAAAATCTATGGGATGTAGCCAAAGCAGTACTTGGGGGGGGGGGTAATTTATATCCTTGAGTTCATATTTTAACAAATTAGGGAGGGCAGAGGTTAATGAATTTGGCATGCAAATTAAAAAACTAGGAAGTGAACAAACTAAAAATGCTCATATGAAAACTAAATTAGAGATCCTAAAATTCAAAGGAGAAATTAATAAAATTGAAAGTCAAAGAACTATTGAATTAATAAATAATACTAGAAGCTTGTACTTTGAAAAAACAAACAAAATAGACACAGTACTGGTCAATCTAACTAAAAAAAGGAATGAAGAAAAACAAATTAACAGTATCAAACATGAAAAGGGAGACCTCACCTCCAATGAAGAGGAAATCAAGGCAATGATTAAAAATTATTTTGCACAATTATGTGGCAACAAATATGGCAATCTAGGTGATATGCATGAATATTTACAAAAATATAAATTTTCTAGATTAACAGAAGAAGAAAATAACCCCATATAAGAAAAAAAATTGAAAAAGCAAATAAAGAACTCCCTAAGAAAAAATTCCCAGGACCAGATGGATTCACAAGTGAATTCTATCAAACATTCAAATAACATCTAATCCCAATAATATACAAACTATTTGACAGAATAAGCAAAGAAAGGATTTGACCAAATTCCTTTTATAACTCAAATATGGTACTGATTCCAAAAGCAGGCAGGTCAAAAACAGAAGGAAAATTAAAGACCCATCTCCTTAATGAACATAAATGCAAAAATCTTAAATAGAATACTAGTAAAAAGACTCTAGCAAGTGATAATGAGGATTATTCACTATCATTAGGTGGGATTTATACCAGGAATGCAAGGATGGTTCAATATTTGGGAAACCATCCACATAATTGACCATATTAACAAGCAAGTTAACAAAACTCACATGATTATCTCAATAGATGCAGAAAAAGCCTTTGCCAAAATACAACACTCATTCCTATCGAAAACACTAGAAAGTATAGGAATAGAAGGGACTTTCCTAAAAATAATAGTATATATATATATAACCATCAGCAAGCATTATCTGCAATGGAGATAAATTAGAAGCCTTCCCAATAAGATCAGGAGTGAAACAAGGATGCCTATCCACCTCTATTATTTAACATTGTATTAGAATTACTAGCAGTAGCAATCAGAGTAGCGAAAGAAATTGAAGGTATTAAAATAGGTAATGAGGAGACCCTGCTATCACTCTTTGCACATGATATGGTGGTCTATGTAAAGAATCCTAGAGAATTAACTAAAAAGCTAGTTGAAATAATAAACAACTTTAGAAAAGTTGCAGGATACAAAATAAACCCACATAAGTCATCAGCATTTCCATATATTTCCAACACATTTCAGCAGTAAGAATTAGAGAGATTCCATTTAAAATCTCCCTAGATAATATAAAATACTTAGTAATATATCTGCTGAGACAAACACAGGAACTCTATGAACACAACTACAAAACACTCTCCACACAACTAAAACTAGATGTAAACAATTGGGAAAACATTGATCACTCAGCATAGGATGAACTAACGTAATAAAAATGACAATCCTACCAAAATTAATTTACTTATTTAGTGCCATACCCATCAATGTACCAAAAATCATTTTCAATAAATTAGAAAAAACTATATAACAAACTGCATTTGGAAGAACAAAAGGTCAAGGATATCAAGTGAAATAATGAAAATAATGCAAAGGAAGGAAGTCTTGCAGTACCAGATCTCAAACTGTACTATAAAGCAGTGGTCATCAAATCAATATGGTACTGGCTAAAAGCCAGAAAGGAGGATCAGTGGAATAGACTTGGGGTTAGTGACCTCAACAAGACAGTCTATGATAAACTGAAAGATCTTAGCTTTTGAGACCAAAATCCACTATAACAACTGCTGGGAAAATTGGAAGACAGTGTGAGAGAGATTAGGTTTAGATCAACATTTCACACCCTACACCAAGATAAACTCAGAATGGTTGAATGATTTGAATATAATGAAGGAAACTATAAGTTTTTTGACTCCTGCTTTCTTTTTCTCAATTTATGCCTTATAGGTTTTGCTCTATCCTTTTACCATTACCCCATGTGTATCTACGTTCTCATGTGTTTTTCTTGTAGACAACATATAGTAGGATTTTGGTTTATAATCCACTCTGCTATTTGGTTCTGTTTTATGGGTAAGTTCATCCCATTCACATTCAGATTAATGATTACCACCTCTGTATTCCTCATCATTTTGATTTCCTTTCCTAGTCCTGCCCTTCCTTCTTTCACTATTGCCTTCCATACAAGTGTTTTGCTTTTAATCAGCTAATAATCACTCTTATTTAGCTTCCCATTTTGCCATCTCCCTTCTTATTCCCCTCTTACTTTTCTGTAGGTTCTATTAAATTCCCTCCCCCCTCTCTTTCCCTGCCTTTTGGTACTCCCTGGCTCACTTTCCCCCTTGATTTTTCTCTCTCAACTTCCCTGTAAGTTAAGATAAAGTTCCATACTCCAGTTGGTCTAGATGATCTTCCCTCTCAGAATTGATTCCACTGAGAATAATGTTTATGTATTACTTATTAGCATTCTCTTCTTCTCCTTATAATAGTATTCTTCCCCTCCCCTTCCCAAGCACCTCTTTTTGTAGTATTATTTATCTTATTTTTCTCATTCCTTCAAGTTTTTCTTGGTGCCATCTTCTTTTCTTTCCCCCTTTTTATCTATCATCTTAAACCACTTAGTATCCCAACCACTACTTATGAATACTTGTTCTAACTACTGTGATAGTTAATACAGTTTTTGAGAGTGAGAAATATCATTTTTTTTCTTATAGGAATATAAGCAACTTGACCTTACTGAGGCCCTTAAAACTTTTTCTCCCCTCTTTCATGTTTACCTTTTCATGTTTCTCTTGAATTTTATTTGGGCATAAAATTTTCCATTTAGTTCTGGTCTTTTCTTTACAAATACTAGGAAATCTTCTATTCTGTTAAAAGCTCATACTTTACCCTAGAAGTATATAGTCATTTTTGATGGGTAGGTAGTCCTTGGTTGTAGATCCAATTTCCCTACCTTTCTGAATATCATATTACAAGCCTTATGATCCTTTATTGTGGGAGCTGCCAGATCCTATGTAATCCTCATTGGTCCACCTTGATATCTTAATTGTCTCTTTCAGGCTTCTTGCCACATCTCCTTCTTAGCTTGGAAGCTCTTGACTTTGGCAATTGCATTCCTGGGGGTTATCTTTTGAGAATTTAGTGTAGATGGTGATCTATGGACTCTTTCAATATCTATTTTGTCCTCTTGTTCAAGAATATCAGGGCAGTTTTCTTGGATATGATATCAAGGCCTCTGTTTATTTCCAGGTTTTCAGGTAGGCCTATGAGTCACAAATTATTTCTCTTCAACCTGTTTTCCAAGTTCATCATCTTCTCAATAAGATGTTTCATATTTCCTTCTAATTTGTATTCTTTTGACTTTGCTTTATTTATTCTTGCTGTCTTGTGAGATCATTAACTTCTACTTGCCCAATTCTAGTTTTTAAAGACTGTTTTTTACTATGATCTTTTTAATTGCCTTTTCAGTTTGGTCTATTCTTCTTTTCATGGTTTCCAGTAGGTCATTGCTGGTCTTCAATTTATTTATCATTGCATTGTTTCTGGGCTTCTTTTTCCAAGTGGTAGATTCTGTCTTTGATACCGTTATTTTGTCTTTGAACTATTTCCCACTTTTCTTGCCAAGTTTATCCTATCTTTCTCATTTGGTTCATAATCTCAAATCTGAGCTCATGAAGAGCTTGTGAGCAATTTCCATTTTTTGGGAAGGTTTGGATGTGCTTGTTTGTTTGTTGTCCTCTGCTGTCTCCTCTGTAATCTGGGTTTTTTCTCCATAGAAATTATCCCAGGTCACCATTCTTTTCTTGTTTTTTTTGTTTGTTTTGTTTTGTTTTTTGTTAGTTGACGATTTTAGTTCCTGGGTATTGGTGGCCATTTTTCTGCTGCTAGTTCTTTCTTCCCTTCCAAGTTAGAAGTCTCAGTGAGGGAGTTAGGCAGTTCTACAGAGCAATTTTTGCCCTGAGGCCACTTTTCAGTCCGCTGTGTGTGGCCCCCTTCTGCCCTATCTCCATACCTAATCTCTGCATTCTTCCTCCTCCTGGGGTTAGAAGTCTCGCTGCTCTCTGGGGTAAGTCTGTGTCATCCTTAGGCTGCCCCCCCCCCAGAACCTAACGATTGCCCCACTTTTTCTGTGACTCTGCACTCACTGACTCTTGGATCACTCTGATTCTGGCGCTGTAGGAGGGATGGGGGAAGGGTGATCAGCTCATGCTTTGGTAGGAGTAGTTTTACCCCCTCATAGTGCGGAAATGCCCAAACCCTGTCTATCTTCAAGGCTGTGCCCTAGAGAAGTGACCCTTCCCTTGTCTGCTTTTGGTTTTTGTCCTTTTGAGGCATTTTATATTGGTAGGTGTTTAGGAGATGAAGCCTCTTGCTTCTACACTTTGGCCATCTTAGTCCAGAAGTTTCTGTTTGGTATTCTTGATGGTCATTTATCCTGATACCCCTTTTAGATGATTGCTGGACTATATGTGAGAGATTGAGGTTCCTCTCTGACCTTTTAAGGGTTCCATCTTAACTGGAAGTCACTGAATGTTATTCTTGAACTTACCTTCCATACCTCTTGAACTTGCTATCCTTTTAGAATTTTAGTCCACAAAATCCCAGCTATCCTTTCTCCCCCCTGAAATTGGCTGTCTCCAATACTAGCTATATTTCAAAGTATGCTTACTTTTCCTTTCTGTTTTAATTCATAAATGAAGTAGTTACTTCACTTTTATTACATATAGGATAAAATACACACTCTGTAACCTGGCATTTAAGGCCTTAAATGAACAGCCTCCTTTTCTAACCAGTGAGGAAATGCCCTCTACCTATGCATATTTGTAAGACTTCTGCACATCTAAAACTTTGAGGGTTGGATGGAGCATTCAGAGGGCAAACAATTTGCCCAAACTCATGTAATTATGTCAAAGGTAATATCTGAAGAGCAGTTTTCCTGACTCCAAGGACAGATCTCTATCTACCTCTGGCATGCTACTTCCTTCATTGTCTGTAGGAGGTACTTAATAAATATTCTTTGATCTAGATTGAAGAGCTTCCATCATTTCAATTCTTGTACTTTTTTGTTTGTGTCCCTCAAGTCCATAATAATCCTCCTCTACTTGTATTCTCCTCTATTTGGAGAAATGTTATCTCTTGAGAATTGTGTATATGCTTGACTTGTGATTTCTTCTGCCTAGGTGTGGAAACATCTTCTGTTAATGAAGACAGGCAACTTCTCTGGTAACTCTCAGCCTTAGAGAGTTATCTGAGGGGAAAGGAATAAAAAATGCACAAATAAATACATAAACAAACCAATTGATGTCTTGCCTAGGATCACACATTTAGGAAGTATTTGATGTCAGATTTGAACTCAGGTTCTCCTGACTCCAGGGCTGTGTTGTATCCACTGTTCCAATTAGCTATCCTTTAAAATCCTTTTGACATGAAATATAGCCCTCTATCCACTACATCATTGTTTCTCCAATAATGTTTTCATATAATTCCTGAATTTTGGTCACTGCTGTGCTCCCATGACAATATTTCTTCTGTTCCTCCTATTCACTTTAACACAAATGTTCTTCCTCCCTCTTGTTCTTGATTTTATTCTTAGAGGCCTATGTTTTTCAGATGTAGTAAGGTTACTTCACGACTCTTTTCAAGTAACAAAGTACATTCTGTAAAGATCATATTATGTCCATTAGCATAGTTCTTTATGAATGGAAGACACTCCCTAGAAATACAGAAGGTAGTAGGATGATAATTTTATTTTTCTAACAGTTTTCCATTCATATGTCATTTGACATCTCTAAAGTATCTTTGTGAGATAGGTAAGTTTTTGTTTCTTTTACTGTGTGGTAAGAAAGAGGCACTGAAAAGGGAATTGTTTCATTATTCTTCAGAAAGAGGCAGGAGAGTATTCTTCTACTGGTACCACTGAATTGTAGAAAAATGACTTAGCACAAGCGTGTCTTACGACATAGACAAAACTCACTATCTTGGTTTCTCTGGTCACTTAAATTTAACTGTACTTTACTTTTTAGGTATTGGAAATTTGAGGTGCAGTCTGAGGCTGACAGCTGGGGTCACAACCAGTGGCTTTGATTTTATGGCCTCAACCAAGGAGAACAGTGATTTCAATATGAGTCAGGCTCCTTTTCTTACTTTCCAGCACAGAAGACCAAAGAGGAGTCTGGTGCCCTAAGTCTTGGCTCTGAACAAAACAGTAAGACCCTGTGCAGGAGAGAGAAGACAGGAAACTCAGGTTGTACTCTAGCAATAAGGAAGATTGAGGTGATTCTTGGCCACAAAATTTTCAGTGGCTCTGAGAGAACCATTTAAACAATGCATGGATAAAAGACAATGTTTATGAAAGACCTGCTCAGTAGTCCTGCTCTATCTGACCTTGTTTACATGCCTACTTTCAGTAGGTAATATTTTGAATACTTATTATTTCTCCTGAAGCCAAACTATTCCTTTCCTCAGAAATCTGCATAGATCTGGAAATATTTAGGCTTTCGTTATAAAATTAGACACAGATAATGAATGTAGAAATAGAAATTAAGAGTTCTACATGTCTGTGCAATTTCCATAGTCTTCCATTTCTGCTAATAATATAGGGTTGGAAATAGCTATTGTATTGAGCTTGAGAGGGTGGCAATAAAAAGTATTTTTCTTTCAGTTAAAGCCATCTCTAGCTGTCACTCTGTACAAAAGAGATTCAATAGTGGACCAAATGCAACAACCTAGATCATTCCAGTTGAGAGAAATGTAAAAATTTACATAAAAAAGAAAACAAAACACGTGGGCTTAAAAGTTTAACTTCCCATCATGCTATAGTGATTTCATTAGCTGAGCAGTTGGACATTAAAGTAGATGAAAATGCAAAACTCCTTCTGCCTGGGCCCTTGCTGACTGAGAAACACCACTGATATTGGAAGACAATTCAATTGACATACATATGTAATTTTGTTTAAATAATAATATAGCTGGTAAATCCCGGGGAGCCCATTTTATCTAGGTAGGAAAGTTGCTGTTCTGAGAGTAATGAAAGAGAAAGTGTCAGGAGGCTAGGGAGAGAAAATGTACTTGGAGAACTTAGCAGGGACAGAGTGAATAAGGGAAGACTTCTATGGAGAGAGATCAAACAGAGCTGTCATTTATTTTCTTCTCTTTTCTCTCCCTTTTCTTTGTCCCTTCCCTTCCCTTCCCTGCCCTGCCCTGCCCTGCCCTGCCCCCTTTCTCCTCTTTCCTTTTCTTTTTTCCTCTTCTCTGCTCTCCTTTTCTATTATATGTTCCTTTAGCACTTAAATTGGTGAAGCAAGAGAAAGGGTTCTTTGGCCAAGAGGGAAAGTTCTCAGTTCACCCTGTATCATTTCTTAATAGTGAAATCAAAATCGTGCTATGGGTGTTAAAATGGTACAGTTTGAGGCTAAAATATGCTTGGGCAGTCTGTGTTCTGGGACATGAAACTAAGAAACAGATAAGAGATGGCATTTGTTGTCTTTTATTTTACCAGTAGGCTAACTTTATGCAGAAAAATATCTTCTCTATGGACATGCTATGTTGCTTGAAATCCTGGCCATTAATCATTCCTTTGGGGTAACGCTTTACAAGTGTTTTCAAAGAGTAGTAATGCATGAAGCCATTACCATGCACAAACACCTTAATTTCAATGAGTTCATCATATTAGCTAGTCACCTATTCTGAAGGAATGGGCCAAAGGCCAGGTGGACTTCCTTTTGGAGAAAAAGTTCCAGGGCATGGAATGAAAAAGAGAAAATGAGTATTTCCCAATTATTTATTATATACCAGGCACTGGCTAAGTCCTGGGGATACAAATACAAACATAAAGAAAGAGAATTCCTGTCTTCAATGGAGCTTACATGGAAGTGGGGAAAGAGAAACACAACATCCAGTTAAAAAGACACTGGGAAAGGGCAGCTGGGTAGCTCAGTGGATTGAGAGCCAGGCCTAGAGACAGGAGATCTTGGGTTCAAATGTGACCTCAGACACTTCCTACTTGTGTGACCCTGGGCAAGTCATTTAGCCCCTATTGCCTAGCCCTTACCACTCTTCTGCCTTGTAACTGATTCTTAGTATCCATTCTAAGATGAAAGGTAAGGATTTAAAAAAAACAGGGGAAGATGGGTTTTGAAGTACAGGGGAAGCCAGGAACAGAGCTTGACAGAGAATAGTGGCAAGCCAGATGTGGGCCCTCCAAATAATTGAGTCTCTAAGAATTCACCAATAGAAGTGTGGGCCCTGTGTAGGGAAATCCTATGCCTGTTCCAGGGTGAAGAGGGCCAAGGAACTGAGGAAAATTCCGGGATGAGGCAGTAAAAGAGGGGTTGTGATTTGGAAGCCAACAGCAGAGCTGAAAGGAGAATGGGGAAGTGTCTTGAAAATTGTAGACCTGGGAAGGTCCTGTCCTGGAGTGTAAAGCCTGAGGGCAGGGCAGCCAGGGGCCAGCATGACAGTCTGGGATACCTAGACAGAGAGGTGAGACAGAGTCTCTTCAAGGTAACCCAAGGAAACAACAAACTTAGCCTCCTTCACAATTTACCTAGGCTCAGCTCTGTGTCCACTCCTGTACCTTTAAGATAAAGTCCTTCCAATATTCTAAGATTAGAATATCTTTCCTAAAAAAAAGGTTTTCCCAGTTAGTAATGGAGCATGTGCTCAAATGTAAACACCTGTTTGACAGGAAATCAATGAGGGTCAAAGCTAGTTATTTACCAGGAAGAGGGGCTGCTCAGGGCAGCTTTGGTTGGTTGAGATGTGGGAGAAGTTGGGTTCTCCTCTCCTATTTGTTTTTTCCTTTTCCTTCCAATGTCTGCTTATTTGCTCAAAGCTGACTTCCTACCATTGGCCCCCAGCCCTCCCCCTTCTCTTCCTCTTGTTCTCAAGTTGGTATCATTGGACAAACTAAAGACAGCCTCAAAACTTATTAGCTTTTGAGTCATACATAATTTCTTATGATATAGAGTGTAGGGGGAAAACCCGCCCTATATAAATGCCACTGTGTAAGTTACTCATGAACAGGCCCTTTAGAATTCTTCAAGATGCTCATTTTGTAGAGAAATGGAGAAACAGAAATGTCAGCCCCAGCATCTGAAAGGGTACCGATCTCCTAGTAATGAGAGAGGCAGCTGTTTCAATACAAAATTTTCTAAGTAAAATGCCCATTGTGACTTGGATTCCCTAATTAATTATACTGAAGACTACAAGCTCAGTGGTATTCTACCACCCAGAAAAAAATTGAGGTCTTCAAAAAAAGGTTTAATCTAAGTCAATTTAGCACTAGTGATTGGAAGTGTTCAGAGATAGAGATCAAGCCCAGAGAGGGCTCTTTGGAATGAAAAAACCAAGTTTAAATGTAGCACAAAATTACAAATGTGAAAGTCCAGGTAATTTTGAGGTTTGGAAGAACAGACAGAGGATAAGAAAATAGGGTTCAAACCCTAATGATAGAGGAGTGCTGAAACTTTAAGGATAGGGACTAGACCAGTGATTTTATACACATAGGGAGCTACCAGATGAGGAAACTCTTTCACTGTAACTCCGAACCTTATTTTTGCCTTCTATACTCAGAGAGCTCTCCCAGAACCCTAAGGAGGTGAAGTGATTTTTCTAGAGTCCCACTGCCAGTCAAATCAGAGACAGGATTCAAGCCAAGGCCTTCCCAGTGCCAAAGGCGACTCTGTATCCACTACACTTTTCTCATTTTCCACAAAAGGATCCCGCATTAGTTAGAGGTATCAGGATTTCTTGGTTCCTCAACAGAAGCTGGCTAAAAATAAGATGGATTTTTTGCCCACACAGAATCATGTATTAAAGGTATGGTAAGTTTATGAATTTTGGGGGTGCAAGGAACATGGGCACAGGTTAAGTAGAAGCCTCAGGACTCATTAGAGTAGACCTGGGCACTTGTAGGGAATGTTTGAGGCACAGTGACCTAGGGGTCAATGTTTGTGGTACTCTGGCGAGCCTTGCCACATAGACTTTTTCTTTTTCTCTCTCCTTTGAAAACAATATCTCTCTTCACTTCTTTTGGTTTTCTTGTGGCCTTACATTTTTCTTTTCTTTCCTTCTTCCATCTTTTTTCCTTCACTATGCCTAAGTCATTATGTCTAGAACAGGGTATCATTTAGGCCTTCTGGTTATACTTGACTCAAACCAGTTTAAGAGAAGTTATTAAGTAGCTACTGTTTACAAAGCCCTATTCTCAGTGATGGATATACAGATATAGGTTTTTTTGCTCAAAGAGCTTAGCATCTGATAGAGAAAAAGAGCATGTACTTAAGTAGCTACATAAGAGGGAAATAAGTGAAAAGAAGATTCCCTAGGCTGCTTGGAGTAAGGAGAACCACCTTGGTGCAGACATAATATTCACCCTATTCATGTCCAGAGAGCTCACACTGGGATTTTCTTGGTTAGATAAAATGTTTGTAGCATCAGTCTAAGAGAATAAGCCTTTCTGCTGGAGCTTTCTCAACTGGGACACAAAAGAACCTTCCTGATTCTGAACAGAAATCAGGAGGTGGAGCCTTGTGATAAAAGCACAAAAATGGGGGTGGGGGGAGCCATTTCTGACATCCTGAGCCTTAAAGCTCTTTGTGAATTGTCATGGAAAACCAGATATACACACTTAAAAATCACTGAATCAAGTTCTATACAATATTTACTTCTGGAATGACACAATGTCCCCATCAGTCTGCTGGACATCTTTGCCTCTATCATTCCCTCTACCTGTGATGCCTATCCAAATTCTTTTACTCTTTTAAGTCCTAGTTCATATGTCAAGTCATCTCTTTCTACTATAAACTTATCTGGTTCTTCCCTTGTACCATTTACTTGCCATTTACAACCCCTGCTTCCTTGTATTGTAACCATTTGTGTGTATGCTAGTCTCATTTGCTAAATGATCAGATCCATGAGCACAGAAGACTTGCCTTAAATCATACTCTGTGATTTGTAGAATATAGTCTTTGTATATAATAACATCCAATAATAAGATCATAAGAAACATAGGATTTGGAGCTAAAGAGGACTTGGAAACTATTAGTTTTTAGAAACCTCTTAGTTTTATTGATGAGGAAAGCAAATGCTCCAAACTAAAACATGTACCCCCACAAAAGAAGTGGTTACTGGGAAAGCATCAATAACTATGCATCCATATGTTTCTCTCCTCTACAAAATAAAAGAACCATTTACAACATGTATTATTTAAGTCATCCTTGATGAAGGTATAAGAAGAGCTAGGGATCTGATAGTGTACAATAGAACACACATTTTGAGTCTCACAATTGATTGAAAAGGTTTCGGAGATCCAAAATCTCACTGTAATCATCTCTAGTTGACTATAAAAATCATTTGATTTGGTATCATAGAAGGACACTTTAATGGCTCTCCTCCAAAACAGCTTTGCCCTCTCCACATATCAAAATCAAAATGCAACAACAAAGATATCTTTGTTTGACAACTTTGTGATCATAAATATCATTTGAGGTATAATGCAAGGTTCCATCTGCTGTCATGGAGGATGTCCAAAGTAGAGTACAAATGGAAGAGAGATTCTCTGCAGATGGTAAGGTCCTTCAATTGCTCTTGTTTGTGAATGACATGGTGTTAAACCCAGTAAGCCCTAAACATTGCAAAGCCTTTTATTTTATTTTTTGTTTGTTCTTAGTTTTTAAACATTATTTTATTTGGTCATTTTCATACATTATTCATTGGAAACAGAGATCATTTTCTTTTCCTCCCCCCCTTCCAGCCACACCTCCCTTAGCTGAGGCACGATTCCACTGGGTATCACATGTGTCCTTGTTCCAAACCCATTTCCTTGTTGTTGGTATTTGCATTAGAGTGTTCATTTACCGTCTCTCCTCAATCATATCCCCTCAACCCCTGTAGTCAAGCAGTTGCCTTTCCTCAGTGTTTTTACTCCCACAGTTTGTCCTCTGTTTAAGGATAGTGTTTTTCCTCCTAGATCCCTGCAGATTATTCAGGGACATTGCAATACCATTAATGGAGAAGTCCATTACATTCGATTGTAACACAGTGTATCAGTCTCTGTGTATAATGTTCTCCTGGCTCTGCTCCTTTCACTCTTCATCACTTCCTGGAGGTTGTTCCAGTCACCATGGAAATCCTCCACTTTATTATTCATTTGAGCACAATAGTATTCCATCACCAACATATACCACAATTTGTTCAGCCGTTCCCCAATTGAAGGGCATCCCCTCATTTTCCAATTTTTGGCCACCACAAAGAGTGCAGCTATGAATATTCTTGTACAAGTCTTTTTACTTATTGTTTCTTTGGGGTACAAACCCAGCAGTGCTATGTCTGGCTCAAAGGGCAGACAGTCTTTTATTGTCCTTTGGGCATAGTTCCAAATTGCCCTCCAGAATGGTTGTATCAATTCACAAATCCACCAGCAATGCATTAGTGTCCCAACTTTGCCACATCCCCTCCAGCATTCATTACTTTCCTTAGCTGTCATGTTAGCCAATCTGCTAGGTGTGAGGTGATATCTCAGAGTTGTTTTGATTTGCATCTCTCTGATTATAAGTGATTTAGAACATTTTTTTCACATGCTTATTAGTAGTTTTGATTTCCTTAACTGAAAATTGCCTATTCATGCCCTTGCCCATTCATCAATTGGAGAATGGCTTGATTTTTTTGTACAATTGATTTAGCTCTTTATAAATTTGAGTAATTAGACCTTTGTCAGAGGTTTTTGTTATGAAGATTGTTTCCCAATTGGTTGCTTCCCTTCTAATTTTGGTTACATTGGTTTTGTTGGTACAAAAACTTTTTAATTTGATGTAATCAAAATTATTTATTTTACATTTTGTGACTCTTTCTAAGTCTTGCTTGGTTTTAAAATCTTTCCCTTCCCAAAGGTCTGACAAGAATACTATTCTGTGTCCACCTAATTTACTTATTCTTTCCTTCTTTATATTCAAGTCATTCACCCATTCTGAGTTTATCTTGGTGTAGGGTGTGAGATGTTGATCCAAACTTAATCTCTCCCACACTGCCTTCCAATTTTCCCAGCAGTTTTTATCAAATAGTGGATTTTTGTTCCAAAATCTGGGTTTTTGGGGTTTATCATAGACTGTCTTGCTGAGGTCATTTACCCCAAGTCTATTCCACTGATTCTCCTTTCTATGTCTTAGCCAGTACCAAATTGTTTTGATGACCACTGCTTTGTAATATAGTTTGAGATCTGGGACTGCAAGGCCACCTTCCTTTGTATTTTTTTCATTATTTCCCTGGATATCCTTCATCCTTTGATCTTCCAAATAAACTTTGTTATGGTTTTCTCTAATTCAGTAAAAAAGTTTTTTGGAAGTTCAATGGGTATGGGACTAAATAGATAAGTTTGGGTAGGATGGTCATTTTTATTATCTGAGAATGTCCCACCCATGAGCCATCAATGTTTTTCTAATTGTTTAGATCTAGTTTTAATTCTATGGGGAGTGTTTTATAGTTGTGTTCATATAGTTCCTGTGTTTATCTTGGCAGATAGATTCCTAAGTATTTTATATTGTCTCCGGTGACTTTAAATGGAATTTCTCTTTCTAATTCTTGCTGCTGAACTGGGTTGGAGATATATATTAATGCAGATGACTTATGTGGGTTTATTTTGTATCCTTCAACTTTGCTAAAGTTGTTGATTATTTTGGCTAGCTTTTTCGTTGATTCTCTAGGATTCTTTAAGTAAATCATCATATCATCCACAAAGAATGACAGCTTGATCTCCTCATTGCCTATTTTAATACCTTCAATTTCTTTTTCTTCTCTAGTTGCTACTGCTAGTGTTTCTAGTACAATATTAAATAATAGAGGTGATAATGGGCATCCTTGTTTTACTCCAGATCTTATTGGGAAGACTCTAAGTTTATCCCCATTGCAGATGATGTTGGCTGATGGTTTTAGATAGATACTGTTTATTATTTTTAGGAAACGCCCTTCTATTCCTATACTTTCTAGTGTTTTCAATAGAAATAGGTGTTGTATTTTGTAAAAGGCTTTTTCTGCATCTATTGAGATAATCATGTGATTTTTGTCGGTTTCTTGTTAATATGGTCAATTATGTGGATACTTTTCCTAATATTGAACCATCCTTGCATTCCTGGTATGAATCCTACCTGATCATAGTGGATAACCCTTGTGATGACTTGCTGGAGTCTTTTTGCTATAATCCTATTTAAGATTTTTGGATCTATATTCATTAGGGAGATTGGCCTATTGTTTTCTTTCTCTGTTTTTGACCTGCCTGGCTTTGGGATCAGTACCATGTTTGTGTCCTAAAAAGAATTTGGTAGAACCCCTTCTTGGCTTGTTCTGTCAAATAGTTTGTATAATATTGGAATTAGTTGTTCTTTGAATGTTTGATAGAATTTATTTGTGCCATCTGGACCTGGGGATTTTTTCTTAGGGAGTTCTTTGATGGCTTGTTCAATTTTTTTTTCTGATATGGGGTTGTATAGGTAATTTATTTCTTCTTTTAGTCTAGGCAATTGATATTTTTGTAAGTATACATCCATATCATCTAGATTACCATATTTGTTGCCATATAATTGGGCATAGTAGTTTTTAATGATTGCCTTAATTTCCTCTTCATTAGAGGTGAGGTCTCCCTTTTCATCTTGGATACTGTCAATTTGGTTTTTTCTTTCCTTCTTTTAATTAGACTGACTAGTGCATTGTCTATTTTATTTTTTCAAAGTACCAGCTTTTAGTCTTATTTATTAAATCAATAGTTCTTTGACTTTCAATTTTATTGATTTCTCCTTTGATTTTTAGGATCTCCAATTTAGTCTTCATCTGATGATTTTTAATTTGTTCATTTCTAGTTTTTTAATTTGCACGCCCAATTCATTGACCTCTGCCCTTCTTAATTTGTTTATATATGAACTCAAGGATATAAATTTCCCCCTGAGTACTGTATCCCATAGGTTTTGAAAGGATGTCTCACCATTGTCATTTTCTTCAATAAAGTTCTTAATTCTTTCTATGGTTTGTTCTTTAAATAGTCGGTTTTGGAGAATCATATTGTTTAGTTTCCAATAAATTATTGATTTATCTCTCCATGTACCCTTACTAATTATTATTTTCATTGTATTGTGGTCTGAAAAGGTTACATTTATTATTTCTGCCCTTTTACACTTGTTTGCAATGTTTTTGTGCCCTAATACATTGTCAATTTTTGTGAATGTACCATGTGCTGCTGAAAAGAAGTATTCCTTTTTGTCCATATTTATTTTTCTCCCTATGTCTACTAACTCTAAATTTTCTAAGATTTCATTCACTTCTCTAACCTCTTATTTATTTTTTGGTTTGATTTATCTAGTTCGGATAGAGGAAGGTTCAGGTCTCTGACTAGTATAGTTTTTCTATCTATTTCGTCCTTGAGGTCCTCTAGTTTCTCCTTTAGAAATCTGGATGCTATGCCATTTGGTGCATACATATTGAGTACAGATATTTCCTCATTGTCTATACTGCCTTTTATCAGAATGTAATTACCTTCCCTATCTCTTTTGACTAGATTTATTTTTACTTTATCTTTCTCAGATACCATGATTGAGACTCCTGCCTTCTTTTTATCAGTTGATGCCCAATAGATTTGGCTCCATCCTCTTACTTTCACCCTATGCGTATCTACCTTCTTCATGTGTGTTTCTTGTAGACAGCATATGGTAGGGTTTGGGATTCTAATCCACTCTGCTATTCGCTTGTGTTTTATGGGTGAGTTCATTCCATTCATATTCAGAGTTATGATTACTAGCTGTGTATTTCCCAGCATTTTGATTTCTACTCCTGGTCCTGCCTTTTCTTCTTTCACTATTTCCTTCTAAACCAATGTTTGTTTATAGTCAGTCCCCCCTAGTTCCTACCCTTATTTTATTTCCCTTTCTAACCACCTCTCTTCTTATTTCCCCCTTATTTTCTCCTGTAGTCTTTTTAAAATTGTCCCCGCCACCCACCCTCTCCCTCCCTTGTACTGCTTCCTTCCCCACCAGTTCATTTTTTACCCTTCTTCTCCCCTATAAGGCACAAATCTATTCTCTTCCCCAATGGTTTGGATTGTTCCTCCCTCTTTGGGTCAGTTTCAAAGCATGTAAGAGTTGAGTATTTCCTATCTCCAACCTCTTTACCCTTCCAGTGTATTGATGTTCTTCCCTCTCCCGCCATGAGCTTCTTTGTGACATATAAATTTACCCTCATTTTTTTCTTTTTCTATTTCTTTTAGTATTTACCTATTTTTTTAGCTCTGGTTGTATATATATACACACACACACACATACACATGTATATGTATTTATGCATGCATATATCTATATACCTATTTATGTCTTGTCCTTTCATCCTATACAGTTTGTCACTGTTCCCTCTAAGTGTAATTCTTCTTACTGCCCAGGTGAGAGCAACAGTTTTTAAGAGTTACCAGTGACCTCTTTTCTTATAGGGATACATATCATTTTAACTTATTGAGTCTCTTAAACTTTTTTTTGTTGTTTTGTTTTTCTTTTTCCTCTCTTTTTAAATTACCTTTTGATGATTCTCTTGAGTTCTGTGCTTGGACATCAAATATTCTGTTCAGGTCTGGTCTTTTCTTCACGAATACTTGGAATTCTTCTATTGTGTTGACTAAAAATACTTTCCTCTGTAATAATATAGTCAGTTTTGATGGGTAATTGATTCTTGGTTGTAGACCTAATTCCCTTTCTTTCTGGAATATCATATTCCATGCCTTTCGGTCCTTCAGTGTGGATGCAGCCAGGTCCTGTGTTATCCTCACTGTGTTTCCATGGTATCTGAATGGCTTCTTCTTGGCAGCTTGTAATAACTTTTCTTTGGTCTGATAGTTTTTGAATTTGGCTATACTATTCCTGGATGTTGTCAGATGGGGATTAAATACAGGAGGTGATCTGTGGATTCTTTCAATCTCCACTTTCCCCTCTTGTTCTAGGATATTGGGATAGTTTTCCTGAATAATTTCCTGAAGTATTATGTCCAGGCTTTTTCTTTTGTCGTGGTCTTCTGGTAGACCAATGATTCTTAAATTGTCTCTTCTCGAACAATTTTCTAAATTGTCTGTTTTGTGAATGAGATGCTTCATATTTTCCTCCATTTTTTCATTCTTTTGGTTTTGTTTAATAATGTCCTACTGCCTTGTGAGGTCACTTAATTCCAGTTGTTGTATCCTGGTTCTTAAAGACTGGATTTCATCTCTGGCTTTTTGGTCATCCTTTTCCTTCTGGTCTGATTTTCTTTGAAGCTCATCTTTTATCCTCTTTACCTTTTCTTTCATCTCCTTTGCTTCATCTTTCATCTCCTTTGCTTCATTTTCCAGCTGGTTGATTTTGGCTTTCAAGACACTATTTTCTTATTTTAGTTCAAGTGCCTCTGTTTCCAGATGACTTATCTTAATTTTTAAGTTCTTTTCCCAATTGTCTTCAGCCTCTCTTAGTTGTGTTTTGAGTTCTTCCACAGCCTGTATCCAATTCGCTGGGATTTCTGGTTTATCGTTTGCTGATCTCTCCCCCTCTGTTCCATTTGCTGAGTGGAAGCTGTCTATTGTAGTTCCTTTCTTCTTTTTCTGTTGTTTGCTCAAATTCACCCCTTCTTTACTCCCTGTATTTGTCTGTGCTTTTGCTCCTCTCATTTTTTAGGTTTTGATGGCTTCTGTCAGTCTCCCCTCTTGGACCTTTAACAGAAGATCTCTTGGCGTAGTCTCTGGTGGTGGGTTGTTGGGGTTTGAACTTCCCTGTCCTCTGGAGGCTTTTGATTGGATTAAAGTCCAGCAGTCAAGGAGATGGGTATGGAGTCTGGGCTTCCCTGAGTTCTGGAGACTTTTTATGAGATTAAGTTCAGCTCAATTGGGCTGGGTATGCTCTGAGTCCAATACTTCCTGGAAGGCTGGAGCAAATATGGAGGATCTCTACAGCTTTGGCCAGGCTGCCATGTCTATGCTCCCTCTCTAGCTCCTTCCCCTCAGTCTGTGTTGGACGCTCTAAACTTAGCACTGCCCTGCTCGCAAGGTACACCCTCCAGACCAGCACCTTTGTCCACCCATAGGTTCTTGCTGCCACTGGAGTCTCAGAGCTCTGTGTGGGAGGGGGAATGGGTCCTGGGACCTTCCTTCTGTCTTCCCCTTAAACCCTAGTGTTCTCGGATTCTGGCTTTTCAGGGGGGCATACCTTTTGAATTAAGTCCAGCAGGAGGGTTCCTTGACTCTGTCTTCTTCTTAAGTTTGATTTTCAGTCCCCTGGGAGCATTCAGTTTGTGATCGGTTAGGAAGGGTCTTCAGAGGTCTGAACTTCTGCTCCTTCTGGGCCGCCATCTTGACTCCCTGCAAAGCCTTTTAGATGAGATCCATGACTGCTTCAGAAGAGTTCACCTTAAGCATTCTCACAGGAAAAGTCAAGTGAATTTGGGATGCCTGCTGCACAGCTTATGATATGCAGATGGATGGACAGCTTTTAGAGCTGGTTCACAAATAAATAAATCTTGGACAGATATTGTGTGTAGACAGTGAAAGGGGTCAAAACTGAAGATGAGGTTACATTGTATTTGGAGAATTGAATGATGCTTTTAATGATTTCATGTTTCTCTCAATATTGGTAGGATACTAATTATCTGGGAAGTATGGAATAGTAGTCATTGCAAAGAATTCAAAGTATATGTTATCACAAAGTCAATGTAGAGATTCAAGATGGTTATAAGGAGGCTGCAGCTTATTACCAGTGAGGACTGATGTAAGAAAAGCAGTATAAAAGATATCAAATAAATATATGAATGTATAAAGAGATGATCTAGTCAAGTAGCAAACTCAAAGGTTGGTTATTTGGTAAATATCTCTCATACTCCATTGGTGCCCATTTAGTGCCAGGCTATCTAACACCCTTTTAAAAAATCTTTATTCCTAATTTATTCCTAAACTTGAAATGAGTTAGCAGGATAGCATGAGAGGAAAACAAAATAAAAATGCTTTTACTCTACAAGAATATAAAATGATATGACAGGATAATAAGAAAGAGTTCTTAATACACAAACTTTGTAATGATATACTCTCAGTGTTTAATCAGAATATAGATGGACATGTTTATTCTAAGGCTCTGGCAGTTTTCTTGTAGAGTCATTTGTTTACATTAATATTGAATATGAATGCTAGAAGAGTAACAATGTGGAAATTTTGGGAAAAACCATATAGGATGTTCTGGGCCAGGCTTGACTCAGGTCAGTCTAGTGATTATGGCATGGGATTATTATGAAGTGAGTAAGTTTAGCTCATCTAACATTTAACAAATAATATGAAAAGGATATTCAGCAAGGATACAGCACTGATTCATTTAGCTATATCCCTCTTGCCTGTTCATTTGCCTGCCTGGTCAGCTGAGTATATTAAATCTAAGGGAAATCTAGCTGGGGTGGGGTGGAGGGGCAATGGGATTTATTCCTTTTTTACTTATGTAACCTAGAATAGTGATGGCAAACCTTTTAGAGACCATATGCCATTAACCACCCCCTGAGACTGCATGCCATGCCTTGCCCTGCTATGAATTCCAGGCATGCTCCCGCACCTTACCCCAGACAGGGGAGGGAGGAAGTTCTCCCATTGGTTTGCTGGGTGGCTGAAGTGAGGAATGTACTCACTGCAGGTAAAGAGGTGGATGGGAGTGGCCCAAGTACTCCACTCTCCTCAAGCTCTGCTGCCTGTGAGCTTCCACCTTAACCCCCTGTGCAGTCCCATTGGGCTGCTGGGCAGAAGGGAAGGGGATGTGAAAAATGTCATCAGCCACGGTGGAGAGGGGGAGGGGAGCAGCTCCACTTAGCAACTCCACTCTGCCTTTCTTGTAATGAACTCTGGCAGGGGAAGGGTGGCATGTGTGTCCTCTTTGGCACACATGCCATCACTGGCTGAGAAGTGTAAAGATTAAAATTTAGGGGAGATGGGGAGACTGAGGCAGGTAGAAATTAGTTTCTCTCTGCAAGGAGTATTATATTTTTTAGAGGTTTATTAAAGGATAAAGATTAAAGAATATAAAAGTAAGAAACATGTGCCTAGGCCAGAGGCCTAGACAAAATAACCTCACATCACGCAAGAGACCGCCTGCTCCAAAACGGAAGTCCAAAAAGAGCCAAGAGCCCCCCAAAAGCCTTTGAATCAGTTTAAATACCTTCTCGATCTCGGCCCAGGTGAGATTACAAGGCATTCTGGGGAAGTGGAGCAAAGGCTCATGGGGATTGTAGTCCTGTATTTGAGACTATTTTTTACAGAAGCTATTTTCAACGTTTATACTTAGTCCCCTGGGACAATTGAGTCTCAAGAATGATTTATTAGAGTTGTTTTGTTTGTTATTAGGGGATGGTTGAGTGATTAACCAGGTGTTTATAAATAAATGTTACTCCTACTACATTCCACACATTACTAATAAAGTTCTAAAAGTTTTCTTTATAGGAAGGAGGTCTTTGAAGGAACTAGCCTTTGACCTGTTCCTGGATAGCTTTGTCCCTAGGGATGTGAAAAATCTGGAATAGACAGCACTAGTGGCCAAACAGTGCAGGTAAAACAGTATATAAAAAGAGAAAGGCAGAAACAAAAAAGACAAAAACCATGTGAAAACCTTCTGAAGGAATTATCAGATACTAATGAGCATGAAAAATAGAAATCCTCGGCTTCTCCTTCCCCTTTTGAAATGACAGAATCCCAGCCCTTCTCAAATTGGGCCATGTGTTTGCAGTTGTCACACATTTGGCTTTCCGTAGGAGTGATACAAAGCAAATACAGGGTGTGGGAACTTTACCAAGTCAATCAAATCCACAGTTTACATACTGATACTTCCAGCCAATGGATCAATCCTCATTAGGGGGTCAGGATCACTCTTTAGTAAGGGGATCCAGAGCTTTTTACTTTGTCTTGAAGTCAGTGACTCTAGGCCCCAAAATATCCACTCTGTCTTCTGATTGCCCCACTCTCTACTCAATATAGCTTTAAAAATAAGAGGCTGGGAGTCATCGCAAATAGTTTTCCTCAAGAGAGTAGCACAAAGTGCATTTCCTTTTTAATAAAACCATCAAGGATCCATGCTGCTCTGTTAGCTAGACTAAAGAAGGCCCAAAGGTGATCAACTAAGCTTCCATATGAGAATAAAAGGAAACACAGTTTTATGCAAACACAACACAAATTAATTCAGTCATATGCAATTGGCAATAGAAAAAATAAAGGCAGAAAAATACATAAAATAAAAACAAAATTTAAATCAACAAGTTTCCCAGGCAGCATGGAGTCTCACAGCAGTTTGCTCAGTTGTACTTGTTCTCAACGGCTGAGAGGGCGACGCAGCAAAGCACTGTGGAGTTCTTAGTGCGTGTTGGAGCACAAAGGACAACACGGCCATCCAATGCAGCTGAGGAAGTCTCCAGATGTAACAATTTTTTGTGCCACTGCACCCAGGCTTCCAACGCTGAGAGAGTGGGACTGTCTCTGTGCATCGGCTTTTCCACTTAAATCTCTTTCACGCACAAGTATCTTTGTGCACACTCATCTATCCTAACCCCGTTCACCCTCTTCAAGACCTGCGGTGATGGCGGAGTGACGATGCAACAGGTGGAGGTGACCACTGGCAGTTGTAGTCACCATCTTGCACATAGGCGGCCCATGGACCAGTGGTCACTCGGTCCTGTGGGCAGCAGGGACATTCGGCAGCATCCTGGTCGACTGAGCAGCCCTCTCTAGGACAGCACTGCTTACCCTAATCAAGGGAGGGGACTAGAAAAGGTGTCCCAAACATTGCCTGCCCTACAAACACCCGGTCAGCACACTGCAGCTGGCGGGTCATCCCCTTTAAGCAGTCGAAATCAAAGAAAAAATACAAAGAAACTCCTACTAGGAGCATGGAACATGAGGACATTACTTGACAGAGAGAATACCCCAAAACCTGAGAGAAGAACAGCTCTAATCGGTAAAGAACTGGCACGATAGAACATCAACATCGCAGCCTTAAGTGAAACACACTTACCAGAAGAGGGATCACTGAGCGAACCCACCACTGGATACACCTTCTTCTGGAAAGGTAGAGCCTCAAATGAAGACAGAATCCACGGTGTTGGCCTGGCCATCAAGACCAGTTTGCTCAAACAGCTGCCAGACTTGCCTGTGGGCATCAGCGAGAGGCTCATGAAGATCCGTTTGCCTCTCAGCAAAGACCGGTATGCCACAATCATCAGCGCATATGCCCCTACACTGACCAGCACAGAGGAGACCATCGAGCAGTTCTACTCTGACCTGAGTACCGTCCTGCACTCAGTGCCCACAAATGACAAGCTGATACTACTAGGAGACTTCAACGCCCGCGTTGGCCAGGACCATGAAAGATGGAAAGGAGTGCTCGGCAAACACAGTATGGGCAAAATGAACAACAACAGCCTACTGCTACTCAGCAAATGCTCAGAGTTCAAACTCACCATCATGAACACTGTGTTCAGAATGGCAAACAAATATAAAACAACGTGGATACACCCAAGATCAAAAGAGTGGCATCTCATTGACTACATCATTGTACACCAGCGAGACATCCAGGATGTAAAGATCACCAGAGCCATGAGAGGAGCTGAATGCTGGACAAACCACCGATTGGTTAGAACGACTCTTCAAATGTGCATTGTGCCTCGCCATCCAAAATGCGCCCAGACAGTTCGCGCATTTTACAACGTGAGTCATCTTAGAGATCCATCTTATTTGAAAACATTCCAGTCCTGCCTGGACAACAAACTGTCTGCCAAGGGACCACTCACTGGAAGCTCAACCGAGAAATGGAACCAGTTCAGAGACGCCGTGAAGGAAACATCAAAGGCAGTCCTAGACCCAAAACAATGCAACCACCAGGACTGGTTCGACGAGAACAACACTGCTATTGAAGACCTATTGAGCAAAAAGAACAAAGCCTTTATAGAGTGACAAAATAACCCAAATTCTGCTCCTAAAAAGGATAGATTCAAGTCTCTCCAAGCCACGGCGCAGCGTGAGATCAGGAAGATGCAAGACCGATGGTGGGGAAAAAAAGGCAGAAGAAATCCAGCAGTTTGCTGATATGAAAAACTACAAACAATTTTTCAGTGCCCTCAAGACTGGCTATGGGCCATTAAAACCCACCACCACTCCCTTGCTATCCTCTGACGGTGACACTCTCATAAAAGATAAAAAAGGTATCAGCAACAGGTGGAAAGAACACTTCAGTCAGCTTCTCAATCAACCCTCTTCAGTCGACCAAAGCACCCTTGACCAGATCCCCCAAAACCTCTCCATTGAACAACTTGATGTCCCTCCTTCGATAGAGGAAGTCCAAAAAGCCATTAAACAGATGAGTGCAGGCAAGGCACCTGGTAAAGATGGGATCCCAACCGAGGTGTACAAGGCCTTAAATGGAAAGGCGTTACAGGCATTCCACATAGTGCTGACCAGCATATGGGAAGAGGAAGACATGCCCCCAGAACTCAGAGATGCCTCCATCGTAGCCCTATACAAGAACAAAGGTGCACGAGCAGCCTGTGACAACTACAGAGGCATCTCACTACTCTCTACTGCTGCAAAGATCCTCACCTGTGTTATACTCAACAGACTCCTGTCATCGGTTTCAGAGCAGAACCTGCCTGAATCACAATGTGGCTTCCCACCAGATGGCAGCACCAAAGACATGGTCTTCACGGTGAGGCAAATGCAGGAAAAATGCCTTGAGCAGAACCTGAGTCTCTACATTGTCTTCATAGACCTGACAAAGGCGTTCGACACACTGAACAGGGACGCATTGTGGGTGATCCTCAGCAAGCTCGGTTGCCCAGCAAAATTGGTCATAATGATCCAGCTCTTTCATGTTGACATGACAGAGGAAGTTCTATCTGGTGAAGAGACTTCCGATCGCTTCAAAATCTCCAATGGCGTGAAACAAGGCTGTGTCCTCGCTCCGGTACTATTCAACCTATTTTTCACCAAGTATTACGACATGCTGTGATGGATCTAGACCTGGGCGTCTACATCAAATACCGGCTGGATGGCTCACTATTTGACCTTCGCCGCCTGACTGCAAAAACAAAGACAACAGAGAGACTCATCCTGGAAGCTCTCTTTGCAGATGACTGTGCTCTCATGGCCCACCAAGAAAATCATCTCCAAACCATTGTGGACAGGTTCTCCACCGCAACAAAACTCTTTGGCCTGACTATCAGCCTCATCAAAACAGAGGTGCTGTTCCAACCTGCACCAGGGAGGCCAAGGAACCAGCCATGCATTACAATTGACAGCATGCAGCTTTCTAACGTCAACACTTTCAAGTACCTGGGCAGCACCATCGCCAACGACGGGTCCCTGGACCATGAGATTAATACCAGAATCCAAAAGGCCAGCCAGGCACTTGGGCGGCTGCGCTGCAAAGTCCTCCAACACAGAGGTGTAAGCACTGCGACAAAGCTCAAAGTGTATAACACAGTGGTCCTCAGCTCACTCCTGTAAGGTTGTGAAACATGGACACTGTACCGGAAGCACATGAAACAGCTGGAGCTATTCCACCAACGCTCCCTCCGGTCAATCATGAGGATCCGATGGCAGGACCGAATCACCAATCAGGAAGTCCTCGACAGAGCCAACTCCACCAGCATTGAAGTTATGGTCCTCCAAACCCAGCTACAATGGTTTGGACATGTCATCCGCATGGACCCACAGCGAATACCAAGACAGGTATTCTATGGTGAACTGTCAGCTGGACTCGGGAAATAAGGTCGACCAAAGAAAAGATTCAAGGATCAGCTAAAGTTCAACTAGAAGTGGGCTGGCATCACACCAAAGCAACTAGAACTCGCTGCCTCTGACAGAAGCAGCTGGCGAACCCACATTCACCATGCCGCCACCTTTGAAGATGAGTGACGTCGATGTCTCACCGCTGCACGTGAACACCGACACCAGGCCACAACTGCACCTCCCGTAACAACTGGTGTCCCAGGCCCCATGTGCCACAAACTCTGCGCCTCAGCCTTTGGACTCCAAAGCCACATGAGGGTACACCAATAGATGATAATGCACAAAGAGAATAGTCATTCTTGGTCACCAAGAGACTACTACTACTACTACTTGTTCTCACTCTGAGAGATGTTGGTTGGTGTCATTGCATTGTTTTGCTCTAGGCGTTGGCTATCATGGAGGTCTTAGTCCAGAGTTCTCACTTGTAGCAAGTTGTATCTGCATTGGTGTGCTTCTTTGTTTCATTGGCACTATTTGGTTAATGATGGTAGCCCCAAGGTACAAGTGGTGATGCTGATGGCTCTGATAAGCCTACTGAAGGTCATGAAATGCCTGGGTATGTTCATATAGGAAATAATTGCTGAATGATGGAGTTCAGTATCAAGTGAAATTTTCATCTTGTGGGAGGGGTCTTGGAGTGTGTTCATCATATAAGATGAGCTCCTGTTGTGTATAGTATTTTAAGTCTAGAAAGGTGAAAACTAAATGGAGGATGAGGAGTGGGTAAAGGTGGTGAATATAATGTGTATCTTCTAATCATGAATGGTTTGTAGAGTCTTGTTTACCAATTCATTTTTTTCTTGAAATCAGGGTTCTCCTGGAATCATGAAAAAAGGCTTTAAATATTGAGAAATACATATGTAAAATCCAAACCTGCACTTCTGGCTAAAACAACTTCTAATATATATATATATATATATACATATATATATATATGAAAAATACATATTTCGTTTATATATGAAAGATATCTATAGGGTTAATAAAGAAAAGTTGGGATTATTTAGGGACATATTACTAACTCTTTGAGATGAGTACAAAGGAAATGTATCATCCCACAAAATATTCATCTTTGTTGCAAGTGAGGATTGAGGTATTGGGCTAGATGGATCATGACTTTGGTCAAAGTTTCTGTTTTAATGATCTCTTGGAGGAGTTAATGATCTGTAGGAGTTCTGGATTTGGAGTCAGAAGGCTTGGATTCAAATTCTATCTCTTCCATTTACTCACGGGTCTTGATTTCCTCATGTGTAAAGTGAAAAGATTGAACTGAAAGAATTATGAGGTTCCTTCTAGCTTTAAGCCTATGATCTTGGTTCATAGTTTAAATGAGTTTATAAACTAGGTAAAAACCCAGATAGGCTGGAATATACAGTCAAATATGAAAAGGAAATGATGTTTAGGAGAGAAGAATGTATATGTTTTTCTTAAGGACTATCTTTGGCTCCTCATATGAAAGGCCTTCTCCAGTGTGCTTCAAGCTCAGAAATCTTACTGCTTCTCAGATACCAGAGCTCTGTAAATGGAGTAGAACAGCCCTTTATTGGTATGATTTGAGGAGAACTAGGAAAACCTTTCAGCCACAAATTTTCACTCTCATACACCTGCCCCTGAAGCTTGAAATTCACTATTAGCACTTTTATTTCTCCAATATAAAGGCATTAGTCCAAGTTAAAATATAGATATTCCTCAGATGGAGATTTAAGCAGCAGTTATTAGCATTAAGGACTTGGTGTGAATAGATTCATTAATAATTTTCCAGTTGACAGCTGAGTAGGTTTTGATGTAGTAGAAAAAAAATGGATAGGGAACATGGCCTTGTGGGGAAGGAGCTCTACTTAGTTAGGCAGACAAAGTAGTCAGATGATTTGGAAGGAAGGGTACCATAAGAGAGGAAAAAGGACCCAAAAGAGAAGGTGGGATGGCAGTGGAAACAAGCAAACTACCTTACAGCTTGGTGAGGGAGTCTGTTTCTGGCAAGTGAATCTTATGCTGTCAGCAGAAATAGATGGCTTATAATACCCCCTTCATTTCTAAAGGTAGGTCACATCCACCCAAGGAATTCCCGTGACATTTACCCACCAGGCTTTGAGGCATTGCCTGTGTACATAACTCCTGAATGTCTAGTTTGTCATGGATGCACACAAACACCTTTAGAACATATGCTCATTCGTGCAAAAACTTAGAGGAACCTCTCCATTGAAGGTCCTTAAGAGATGGTGTCAAGGTTATAGATTTAGATTCTGATGGAAAGTTAAAAACTAAAAGAAGGATATTTCTTCTTGGAAGAAGGTGAGAATAATACATAATGAAGACACAGTGTAGGGAGAAGAGTCATATGAAACAACGCTTTAGGAAGAACCAGGATGTACATATATTGGAGTATTTGGGGGCAACCAAATCCAAGCTAGATTCCCTATTACCCCCAGTTCCTCTTCCCCACCATTTTTACCTAAGAGCTCTAGTTAATAAATGAATGTGGCGACTTCCGGTTAAGATGGCGGCTTAGAGAAAGCTGAAGTTCAGATCTCCGGAAAACCCTTCCCGACCGATCTCAAACTAGAAGCTCCTAAGGCGCCGAAATTCAAAACGATCAACAGCACAGACCCTGGGAACCCTCCTCCTGGACCTGGACCCGGTTCAAAAGGTACGGCTCCCCTTAAAAGCCAGAACCCGAGATCCCTCGGACCTCAGGGGTAGGAGCGCAGAGTCCAAGGCTCCCGGAAGCGGCAGCCGCGCCGGGCTCAGAGAGCAGGGTCTGAGGAACAACAACCCTCAGGGTCTTCTACCCAAGTCCCAGTCCGGGTGAAAGTTACTGCCTGGGGCTTCCGCTGCAGAGAGCCTGTCGGTCCGGGTGAAAGTTACTGCCTGGGGCCTCCGCTGCAGAGAGCTGGTCAAAACAACAGCAACCCTCAGGGCGGGCAAGACAGCCTCACGGGCTGGATCCTGCTATCCAAGTCTCAGTGAAAGTCTGTGCTCTCGGAGCTTGGGGAAGCGGCAGCCCATCCCCCCGCAGGCCGACGAAACAGCCTCACGGCCAGGGATTCTGAAGGCAACTTCCGGAAATCGAGCCAGGGGGAGAGTGTGACCTCGTGGTCCGACCCTTCCATTCCAGTTCCAGTGAGGCATATTCAGTTTAACCCAGGGAACGCGCATAGAACCAACATCTGCCCAGGACTAAAGCCTCTGATCACCAGACAAAGACAAGAAAAGCCAATCCTCCACGTTCAGAGATGACAAACTCCACAGAAGCACAGAAGCCCCAAAATACCAAGAAAAATAAGAAGAAAGGGGCGACTCTGGACACATTCTATGGAGCCAAAATACAAAATACAGAGCAGATAGAAGAAGATATACAAGAAAATTCTCCAAAATCTTCCAAAGGAAATAGAAACTCTCCACAAACCCATGAAGAATTTGAATCAGAAAGGACCAAAAAGATGGAAGCCCTCTGGGAGGAAAAGTGGGAAATGATGCAAAAGAAATTCACGCATCTACAAAACCAGTTTGACCAAACTGTAAAAGAAAACCAGGCTTTAAAGCAAGAACTAATAAAGCAAAGCCAAAACACCAAGAAATTAGAAGAGAACATAAAATATCTCACCGACAAGGTGATAGATCTGGAAAACAGGGGGAGAAGAGAAAATTTAAGAATAATTGGACTCCCAGAAAAGCCAGAAATAAACACCAAACTGGACATGGTGATACAAGATATAATCAAAGAAAATTGCCCAGAGATTCTAGAACAAGGGGGCAATACAGCCACTGACAGAGCTCACAGAACACCTTCTACACTAAACCCCCAAAAGACAACTCCCAGGAATGTAATTGCCAAATTCCAAAGCTATCAAACAAAAGAAAAAATCCTACAGGAAGCCAGAAAAAGACAATTTAGATATAAAGGAATGCCAATCAGGGTCACACAAGACCTTGCAAGTTCTACGCTGAATGATCGTAAGGCATGGAACATGATCTTCAGAAAGGCAAGAGAGCTGGGTCTCCAACCAAGAATCAGCTACCCAGCAAAACTGACTATATACTTCCAAGGGAAAGTATGGGCATTCAACAAAATAGAAGACTTCCAACTTTTTGCAAAGAAAAGACCAGAGCTCTGTGGAAAGTTTGATACCGAAAATCAAAGAGCAAGGAATACCTGAAAAGGTAAATATTAAGGAAAGGGGAAAAATGTTATCTTCTTTTACTCAAACTCTCTTCTATAAGGACTACATTTATATCAATCTATGTATACTAATATGTGGGGAAAATGTAATGTATAAATAGGGGGTAAAGAAAGACCAAATAGAATAATGGTTCTCACACAAAGATTCACAGGGGAAGGGGAGGGGAAGAAAACTCCTATAAGAAGGAGAGGAAGAGAGGGGGGGGGGTTTACTTAAACCTCAATCTCAGGGAAATCAACTCTGAGAGGGAAAAACATCCAGATCCATTGGGATCTTGAATTCTATCTTACCCAACAAGGGTAAGGAGAAGGGAAAACCAAGGGGGGGAGGGGGAGAGGGAGAACAAAAAGGGAGGGAAAGAGAGGGGGGAGGGGGAGGGAATAAAAAGGGAGGGACTAAAAAGGGAAACATCAAGGGAGGGGACAAGGGGGACTGATTCAAAGTAAATCACTGGACTAAAAGGTAGAGCCGAAGAAGAAAAGGTTAGAATTAGGGAAGGCAATCAAAATGCCAGGGAGTCCACAAATGACAATCATAACTTTGAACGTGAATGGGATGAACTCACCCATAAAACGTAGACGAATAGCAGAATGGATTAGAATCCAAAACCCTACCATATGTTGTCTTCAAGAAACACACATGAGGCGGGTTGACACCCACAAGGTCAGAATTAAAGGATGGAGTAAGACCTTCTGGGCCTCAACTGATAGAAAGAAGGCAGGAGTGGTAATCATGATATCTGATAAAGCCAATGCAAAAATAGACCTGATCAAAAGGGATAGGGAAGGTAATTATATTTTGTTAAAAGGGACTCTAGACAATGAGGAAATAACATTAATCAACATGTATGCACCAAATAATATAGCACCCAAATTTCTAATGGAGAAACTAGGAGAATTGAAGGAAGAAATAGACAATAAAACCATACTAGTGGGAGACTTAAACCAACCATTATCAAATTTAGATAAATCAAATCAAAAAATAAATAAGAAAGAGGTAAAAGAAGTGAATGAAATCTTAGAAAAATTAGAATTAATAGACATATGGAGAAAAATAAATAGGGATAAAAAGGAATACACCTTCTCAGCACCACATGGCACATTCACAAAAATTGACCATACATTAGGTCACAGAAACATAGCACACAAATGCAAAAAAGCAGAAATAATGAATGCAGCCTTCTCAGATCACAAGGCAATAAAAATAATGATTAGTAATGGTACATGGAAAACCAAATCTAAAACCAATTGGAAATTAAACAATATGATACTCCAAAACCGTTTAGCTAAAGAAGAAATCATAGAAACAATTAATAATTTCATCAAGGAAAATGACAATGGCGAAACATCCTTTCAAACCTTTTGGGATGCAGCCAAAGCGGTAATCAGAGGCAAATTCATATCCCTGAAAGCTCATATTAACAAACAAGGGAGAGCAGAGATCAATCAATTGGAAATGCAATTGAAAAAACTCGAAAGCGATCAAATTAAAAACCCCCAGCAGAAAACCAAATTAGAAATCCTAAAAATTAAGGGAGAAATTAATAAAATCGAAAGTGATAGAACTATTGATTTAATAAATAAGACAAGAAGCTGGTACTTTGAAAAAACAAACAAAATAGACAAAGTACTGGTCAATCTAATTAAAAAAAGGAAGGAAGAAAAGCAAATTCACAGCATTAAAGATGAAAAGGGGGACAGCACCTCCAATGAGGAGGAAATTAAGGCAATCATTAGAAATTACTTTGCCCAATTATATGGCAATAAATACACCAATTTAGGAGAAATGGATGAATATATACAAAAATACAAACTGCCTAGACTAACAGAAGAGGAAATAGAATTCTTAAATAATCCCATATCAGAAATTGAAATCCATCAAGCCATCAAAGAACTTCCTAAGAAAAAATCCCCAGGGCCTGATGGATTCACCTGTGAATTCTATCAAACATTCAGAGAACAGTTAACCCCAATACTATACAAACTATTTGACATAATAAGCAAAGAGGGAGTTCTACCAAACTCCTTTTACGACACAAACATGGTACTGATTCCAAAACCAGGCAGGTCAAAAACAGAGAAAGAAAACTATAGACCAATCTCCCTAATGAATATAGATGCAAAAATTTTAAATAGGATACTAGCAAAAAGACTCCAGCAAGTGATCAGAAGGATCATTCACCATGATCAAGTAGGATTCATACCAGGGATGCAGGGCTGGTTCAACATTAGGAAAACCATCCACATAATTGACCACATCAACAAGCAAACTAGCAAGAACCACATGATTATCTCAATAGATGCAGAAAAAGCCTTTGATAAAATACAACACCCATTCCTAGTAAAAACACTAGAAAGCATAGGAATAGAAGGGTCATTCCTAAAAATAATAAACAGTATATATCTAAAACCAACAGCTAATATCATCTGCAATGGGGATAAACTAGATGCATTCCCAATAAGATCAGGAGTGAAACAAGGATGCCCATTATCACCTCTACTATTTGACATTGTACTAGAAACACTAGCAGTAGCAATTAGAGAAGATAAAGAAATTGAAGGCATCAGAATAGGCAAGGAGGAGACCAAGTTATCACTCTTTGCGGATGACATGATGGTCTACTTAAAGAATCCTAGAGATTCAACCAAAAAGCTAATTGAAATAATCAACAACTTTAGCAAAGTTGCAGGATACAAAATAAACCCACATAAATCATCAGCTTTTCTATATATCTCCAACACAGCTCAGCAGCAAGAACTAGAAAGAGAAATCCCATTCAAAATTACCTTAGACAAAATAAAATACCTAGGAATCTATCTCCCGAGACAAACACAGGAACTATATGAACACAACTACAAAACACTCGCCACACAACTAAAACTAGACTTGAACAATTGGAAAAACATTAACTGCTCATGGGTAGGACGAGCCAATATAATAAAAATGACCATCCTACCCAAACTTATTTATCTATTTAGTGCCATACCCATTGAACTACCAAAATACTTCTTCACTGATTTAGAAAAAACCATAACAAAGTTCATTTGGAAGAACAAAAGATCAAGGATATCCAGGGAAATAATGAAAAAAAAACACATATGATGGGGGCCTTGCAGTCCCAGACCTCAAACTATATTACAAAGCAGCAGTCATCAAAACAATTTGGTACTGGTTAAGAAACAGAAAGGAAGATCAGTGGAATAGACTGGGGGAAAACGACCTCAGCAAGACAGTATACGATAAACCCAAAGATCCCAGCTTTTGGGACAAAAATCCACTATTCGATAAAAACTGCTGGGAAAATTGGAAGACAGTGTGGGAGAGACTAGGAATAGATCAACACCTCACACCCTACACCAAGATAAATTCAAAATGGGTGAGTGACTTAAACATAAAGAAGGAAACCATAAGTAAATTGGGTAAACACAGAATAGTATACATGTCAGACCTTTGGGAGGGGAAAGGCTTTAAAACCAAGCAAGATATAGAAAGAATCACAAAATGTAAAATAAATAATTTTGACTACATCAAACTAAAAAGCTTTTGTACAAACAAAACCAATATAACTAAAATCAGAAGGGAAACAACAAATTGGGAAAAAATCTTCATAGAAACCTCTGACAAAGGTTTAATTACTCATATTTATAATGAGCTAAATCAATTGTACAAAAAATCAAGCCATTCTCCAATTGATAAATGGGCAAGGGAAATGGATAGGCAGTTCTCAGATAAAGAAATCAAAACTATTAACAAGCACATGAAGAAGTGTTCTACATCTCTTATAATCAGAGAGATGCAAATCAAAACAACTCTGAGGTATCACCTCACACCTAGCAGATTGGCTAACATAACAGCAAAGGAAAGTAATGAATGCTGGAGGGGATGTGGCAAAGTAGGGACATTAATTCATTGCTGGTGGAGTTGTGAACTGATCCAACCATTCTGGAGGGCAATTTGGAACTATGCCCAAAGGGCGACAAAAGAATATCTACCCTTTGACCCAGCCATAGCACTGCTGGGTCTGTACCCCAAAGAGATAATGGACACAAAGACTTGTACAAAAATATTCATAGCTGCGCTCTTTGTGGTGGCCCAAAACTGGAAAACGAGGGGATGCCCATCAATTGGGGAATGGCTGAACAAACTGTGGTATATGTTGGTGATGGAATACTATTGTGCTCAAAGGAATAATAAAGTGGAGAAGTTCCATGGAGACTGGAACAACCTCCAGGAAGTGATGCAGAGCGAGAGGAGCAGAACCAGGAGAACATTGTACACAGAGACTAATACACTGTGGTATCATCGAACGTAATGGACTTCTCCATTAGGGGCGGTGTAATGTCCCTGAACAACTTTCAGGGATCCAGGAGAAAAAAAAACACCATTCATAAGCAAAGGATAAGCTATGGGAGTGGAAACACCGAGAAAAAGCAACTGCCTGAATACAGAGGTTGAGGGGACATGACAGAGGATAGACTTTAAATGAACACTCTAATGCAAATACTATCAACAAAGCAATGGGTTCAAATCAAGAAAACATCTAATGCCCAGTGGACTTACGCGTCGGCTATGGGGGGTGGGGGGGAGGAAAAGAAAATGATCTATGTCTTTAACGAATAATGCTTGGAAATGATCAAATAAAATATATTAAATAAAAAAAAAATAAATGAATGTGGCAACACACAGCGTTAGGAGAGGATGCCCTGAAATCTTCTGGGCTGAATAGTTTAATTGTGATAAGATAAGAAATGGGCAGCCACTGAAGATTTCTGAACAGGAGAGTAAAAGGATCAGAGTGCTGTCTGAGAAAGATTATTGTTACTTTAGTGACAAAGGCAGAAATTAGATCAAGGAAAGAGGGACACTTGCATACAACTGTTATCAGTGTTCTGTCTGTCAACAGTGGCTCAGTCACACATTGCAAAAGCCTCTCTGGGGTTAGTTAGGTTCCTCTCCCCTGGCTTGCTTTTGGTGTCAATCGCCTCAGACTCTCTTAAGGCAGTGCCATTTGTTGGAGACATATTAAGCGTACCTCATTTTACAGTATCTGTCATATGGTACTTGGGATCCAAATTTGCATTTTTTGCTGATCACCTTTCTTTTTCATCTGTGGACCAGGGAGCTCAGTATTTGTAATGCTTTTTGTTTTTATGTGCCACTGTCCCTTCTCAGTAACACCCTCCATCCCATCTCCCCCATATTCTTATAAGAAAATAAAATAGAGAATGGCTAAACAAGTTGTGGCAGATGATTGCAATAGAATACTATCACACTATAAGAAATGATGAGTAGGTTAATTTTTTTTTAAATCCTAGAAAGACCTACATCCAATTATGAAAATTCAAATGAATAAGATCAAGACAGTATTAATATTTAGCAATACATGTTTGATGAATAATGAGACATACTTTTATATATACACTTTTGGGGGTCAAATGATGCCTTTTCTAATGTAGGGAGAGAGAGCTGGGAATCTTTATGTGTCCAATAAATAAGTTATTTACAGAATTAAAAATCAAACTAAAAGCCAATTGGCACAGAAACTTCAAATGACAGTTAAAAATGCTTCATAAAATAAAATTAAATTAAAAATGTCAAAACACATTTAATAAGAACCTGTACTTTGTGCTAAAAACTGAAGATTCAAGGAAAGATAAAAAAAGTTCCCTGCTCCCAAGGAGCTCACTATATATATATATATACACAAACACTATTTCTATGTTTCTGATCTCAACGGTGATGTCTGTTTGTATTGTTGTCAGTCACACCACTGTCATCATTACACACACTCTTCGTTCCTAGGTCTTTGAGCTCTCCCTTTGAGAGAAACTTATCTGTGAGTGAATCTTTAAATAATCACTTCCCAATTTTGATTTTGTAAATGTGCTTTTCTTAAAAGTTGAATACACTTGCTCTGGAGGAACAGATGACTTGTAACATCTACCACTGGCCTTTCAGCAATTTATAGAAAGGGGTTTTGTGATTTTCTCTTTCACAGATCAGGTTCAGGAGAGTGGGGAAAAGAGTTTCCATCCAAATAATTCTTTCCTTTGCTTCAGTTATGTCTCATTTGACCAGCTCTGTCTTTCATTCAGTCATAGGCTATTACATCAACCATCTCCTCCCACTTTTGGGGGGCACACCTAAAGAAGGTCAGTTTCACCTTCTACAAAATTCCAGGCTGGCATGTAGTGATGCATTATAGTGCCTGGATTGGGATCGATGCTTTCAAGACAGGCTGTGCCCAACATCAATTACCTTGGTTGAGAATCCTAAGAGAGAGTAAAAAACAGTGGCTACTGAGTTTATGGGGGTGGTGATCACTTTCCACGGGCACATTTTTCAGGTAGATTAAAGTATATGGGATGACCAAAGTCATTGCCCATAAATATCAAATGATGTTATCTCAATTTAGGGTGGTTTTCAAGAAAAGCATTTCTTTTCTTTTGGAGGGGAGAAGGGAAGGGAGCAAGGAAGAGGAATATGGAGTAGGGAATAAGAGAAGAGAAATTTCATTTTGTGGATTGCGCCTTAGAACTAGAACTAATTTGGAACATTGATGTCTTAGCTGTTGGCATATTAATGTGTATTCAGGAAAAATTTGCTCTCATCCAAGAGGTAAGCTTCATTCTGAGTAGAACAGAAAGCTGTGTGTATGTTTACATGTGTGTATATGTGAAATGCAGATTATTTTCTTCCACATACAGATCATTGGAAAGATCTCTGTAGGTAAGAGGTCGAACAAAGGTTAGAGGATTGTTTCATCCTTAATCCAGTGTGAGACGAAACTATTAGAAATACTATCTAAGAGGAAAGAAAAGCCAAAATAAAAAAGTTTCTACCACTGAGGAATACTGGACCTTTCAACCCCCAGAGAATAAAGTCATCTGTCCTTTTAGAAAATCAGAATAATCTCCACCTAGGGCAATCCATTTTGGGAACCCATGACACCACAGATCAGGGTCAAGACTTGGCTCCCTGGTAGCCCTCATTGGCTTCAAGTTACTAACACCTACCTTATCTTTCTAATATTTTCCAAACCTAAGCTAATATACAAGAGAGCACCCAAGACATTGCTTTATTTTTAACCTCAGTTCCTGCTCTTTATAAAGAATAGTCTACCTTTTTCCAGTACAGGATCATAGAATCTCCAAACTGAGAGGAACCTTAGAGATCACTGAGTTTAAACCAAGAGTGTACAAGAGTTCTAGCTAAGTTATGCCTCCAAATGAGCATTTAGACTCTGCTTGAGGACTTCCAGTGAGAAGCAAGCAATCTGTTGTTTTTCATATCAACTCAGTTCACTTCTTGATTATTTTTCATTTCAACAAAGCTTACCATACTTCTTTATTCCTTCTTTCCATTGCTCTGACTTCTATCCTCTGAGACCAAGCAGAACTCTAACCCCTTCTTTATAGACAGTTCTTCACTATTATTTGCTCTGCCCCAAGGCTAATACTTTTCTCAGCTAAATATCTCTTAATTCTTTCAGCCAATTCTCACCCACCATGAACTCAAGGCCCTATATCATTCTAGTTGCCTTTCTCTGGAAGTTTTCCAGCTTATTAATGACCTTCTGAAAATAGAGTTACTTGAACTGAACTTAATGGTTACTTTAGATTTGATGCAACCAGAGCAGAGTACAATATGACTGTTATCTCACTTGTGGAGCCTAAGATTGCATTGGCTGACTTGTCACACTATTGATTAATGTTGAGTTTACTTTCCACTAATGAAGCAGCTAGGTGTTGTAGTAGCTAGAGTTTGGGGTCTGCAGTCAGGAAGATTTATGGTCAAATCCAATCTCAGATATATAACCCTAGGCAATTCGGTCTAATCTTTGTCTGCCTCAGTTTCCTGATGTGTAAAATGGGCTTAATAATAGCATCTATATTCTAGGGTTGCTGTGAGGACAAAGTGAGGTAATATTTGTAAGGTCCTGTGCCAACTTTAAAGTATTATTATATAACTGCTATTTGTTGCCGTTAATGTTGTTGTTATACCTTCTAGATCTTTTTTATATAAATTGCTGCTTAGCATATCTGTCTTATTTTGTACTTGTGAAGATGATTTTTTGTCAAGTGTATTATCCCTATTAAATCTCATTATTTAATTTTATCTGGTGTTCTAGCCTGCCAAGATTTTTGTTAACATCCTGACTCTGTGATGAAGTGTGTTATCTATACTTCCCAGCTTGGTATTGTCTACAAATTGGATAGGTATGCCATCTTTGCTCTTACCTGCGTCAGTGATAAACATATTAAGTAGCACTGGGCCAAGAGCAAATTCATGGAGCTTTCTGATGGACATCTCCTTTAAAACTGATACCTAACCAATAATGAATACACGTTGATACTGGCCATCCATCTCAGTGTACCATCCATCATCTGACCTTCTCCCTACCTTTCCCTAAAACATGAGATACTTTATCCAAATGCTTTGCCTTGATCTGTCAGTTTAGTGGCCCTAGCAATAATAGCCTCCTAATGTTTCTCTCTTCTCCAGTCTGACCAAGGCACACTCCTGCTCAAAATTCTTTAATGACTCCTTATTTCCTTTAGAATAAAATTTGAACTCCTCAGCTTTATATTTAAAGCTCTTTACTTTCTTCCTCCAGCCTATCTTGCCAGCCTTATTTCAAAACAATGATATAATCTCAGTTTTTGTGAAACTAGCCTATTATTTGTTCTTCCTACCATTCCACCTCCTGTTTCCATTTCTCCACACCTCTTTTAGTTTCTTTTATATTTCTTCCAGCCTCACCTCAAGGGTTGACTAGGATGTTTCCCCTTACCTCTCCACTTGACATTATGCTTTTCTTCCTCAAGTGGTCTTGTCTTCACTTCTCAATGTGCGTGTTATAACTTCCAAATGAATGTGAGCTCACTGCCTAGCAAGGGACATTCCAGAAAGATTTGTCAAATTGACTTGAGTTATTCTAACTGAATTTAAGTACATTCCTTTAAATTTTTTTTTCAACAAAATTGTATTTTTCTCTCCCTCTCACTATTCTACTCCATTGGGAAAGAAAAAAGAAAGACTTGCCACAAGTATTCAGTCAAGAAAACCAAATCCTTTATATTTCTAGGCCTGTGATAGGTAGAGTATCATGCAAACCTTCCTGTCTTCCTTGTGTGTTGGGCACTTCAGAGGGAATCCATAAATATGAGACTAATCCACTGATATATGCATGGGGAAGTCAGGAGCCAGATTAGACTCCTGAAGGAAGAAGCAAAAGGGTCTGTTGCTTCTCAGGGGGGAGGCAGGGTTTACCTTGTGCTATATATTTGTATTTCCCCTTTGCTTCCAGTGTAGCCCTGGGATCACTTCATAGACACAAGTTCAAAAGGATCTTCTTGCTTTTGTTTGCCTTCTATAAACAGTTTCCTCTGAGTGGGAGAGAGACTAATCACTTCTTAGAAACCATGGCATACCACTGCCTCTTCTTCTAAAAAAACCCTTACCTTCTGTCTTAGAATTGATCTAAGTATTGAGTCTAAGGCAAAAGAGTGATAAGGGCTAAGCAATTGGGATTAAGTGACTTGCCCAGGGTCACACAGCTAGGAAGTGTCTAAGGCCAGGTTTGCACTCAGGACCTCCTGTTTCTGGGCCTGGCACTCAAATCACTGAGCCATCTAGCTGTCCCACATACTATTCTTTCTTGCTACTCACCTCCACATCTTAGGGCATCTTGGTTTTCTTACCATCTTTCTACTTTATTCATTTTGAAAAGATCTTTCTAGCTTCTGTTCTACTGAGATATGAAGTTGACTTTCCTCTCTTATTGTTCTAAATTGGCATCTATGTTCTCTTTCCTCAGGAAGGCTATGTGGTCTCCCATAAGCCTTTCAAAGTGATATATTCTGGTCCAAGCAATAACCTCTTTCTCCATTATGCTTCCATCAGTTCCACATCCCCTTCTGAACTGAACATCTCTTTCCATTCAAACAATACAAATTCTGGTGACTGTTTATCACAATTCCTATTTCCAACTCATGTGGTAGGATGGAAATCTCAATCCTACTGTTTAAGTGAAACACACTTTCTTTTGTCCCTTCAATTTCAGTCATACACTTCTCTGAGTATCATGGAATGGCTTCCATGTTTGTACCATGCTGAGGGTTCCATTTGTGGTATAGATTTGTTAATAATAGATTTTATAATATCAAAGAAACAAACAAAAAAAAACAACTCCTGATATCATCCCCCCACCCAATACACATACCAAGTAATCAAGGCAGGATTTATTTATTGCTGCAAGTGCCCCAGGACCTTTAATAAATGTCTTGAAAAGGCTGATGACTAAAATAATTTCCATCTTCTAGATGTGACCCTTACTTAGGTCATTCCAATACCTTCATTTTAGGTACTTCTTTCTTCTGGAAGATAGATAGGAGTAGAGCTTGTATAGACTCCCATCATCAAGCTTTTCCTTTTTCTGGGATTACCAAAATCAGAGCCATGAATGAAGAAGCAACTAACTGTTTTGAGAAAAGAGCCAACTTGATCAAATCCTTCCTCATTGGTGGTTGCTCCACTTACACTCCATTTAACAGCTCTCCTTTGCCCATTTAAGGCCATTTCCTTTTGCTTGGCATTCACTGGAGGGAGAGAGCAGCCCAATACACTCTTCATATAAGCTCTGCTTTATTGAAATTTATCCCCCTTTAACCTCATACATAGTCTAGAAAAGGCTGCAAATTTCACCTCTGCCACTTGCTACCTTTGTAGCCTTTGGTGATTACTTCTCATCCCTGGGCTACACTTCAATTTTCTCCCTGAAGGAGATTAGACTCTATGGTCTCTAAAAATCATTTCTAACTCTAAATCTGTGATTTTTTTCATTCCTTCATTCTAAGCAACCCCAACAATTTCCCCTTTCCCAAAAGGATCTGTTTTCATTCTTTTTCAACTTCACTGAACTAACTTTAGTTCCTTCATATTTATTCTTTTTTTTTTAAACCCTTACCTTCCGTCTTGGAGTCAATACAGTGTATTGGCTCCAAGGCAGAAGAGTGGTAAGGGCTAGGCAATGGGGGTCAAGTGACTTGCCCAGGGTCACACAGCTAGGAAGTGGCTGAGGCCAGATTTGAACTTAGGACCTCCTGTCTCTAAGCCTGGTTCTCAATCCACTGAGCTATCCAGCTGCCCCCCCTTCATATTTATTCTTAAAAGTCTGTGAATTTAAGTTGTACACTGCTTTCCTAATAAGGGACTTTGCTAATATTAAGGGAAAGACCCTCTAGGTACATGACAATAATAGACTTTCTTTAGGGCCCCCATAGAGCTTATGAAGATCTTTTTTCTCTGTATACTTCTGAGGATATTTTAAGTCCTTTTTCATATTCTCACAATAAGTGTGATTTATTACACTTGCATTTTTGCCAAAATTATTCCACTACCTTTCAAATCTGTAATGTCAAAGTACCTTGAATGTTTCAGAGAAAAATAAATTATTTTATTGCATTATTAGGAAAATAATTTATAAAAACATGTAAGATTAGGAAAAATCTTTCACACTTTTTTTTGAAAGCTTGATTTACCTCTCTTGTTAATATGCATTAAAAAAATCCTCCAGGAAAGAATGCAGGCTCATCCTAGCTTGGACCATTCTTGGGGGGATGCTCAAATGGGTTTGTCAAGTATTGATTCAAAACCTGTGCTTACTTGGCTTTTTAAACTGTGGGTCTGTCCATAAAGGAGGGAATTGAACTAGATGACCTCTAAGGCTCCTAACTGGGAGATTCTGTGACACCCAAGGCTCTGCCCAAGGGAAGGGCAGTATTAATTATGTTAAGTATCTATTGAAATAGTTTAGTGTCTAGCTATGTAGATACATTTCATAAGAGTTCACAAGAGTAGGTTCTCTCTCCTCCTGCAGTCAGATTTCTGGGAAGCACTAAGTGAGGTTTGTAGTTTTCATTGATGATGGTTGGTTAAGTAGACCCATTCTTCATTTTGATTACCTAGGTGGTAGAGGCAGATGGAAAGTCACAAGTGGTTGCTTATACTGGCTTTCTGCGTTAATATCAATTGTCTTCAGAAAGAATAGGGATTGCTTTATAGTGGTGGGAGAAACCTGGGTGGAGCAGAGGCTGCATTGCCAGTTCAGTGACTGTTGCATGTATAGAACTCATTGAGACTGAATGAGTGACAATATACTGCTTCTCTGTGATTGAAGGCTTTGGTTTAATGGAATAGTTCTTTCACAATTATTTACCCTAATGAGTGGGGAGAGGTACAGTATCGGACAGCCCATAGCATTTCTGTTTGGCTCTTAATGCTGTCCAAGGGATACAGTCAAGCATTTCATCCAGCTACAGCCTTGGTTTATGGCACTCATATCCTGTCATTACTTTCCCAGGAACAGACTGGATGGCTGTGGGGAAGAGGAGAAAAAAGAAAGAAGAGGCCTTCAGTCCAAAAAATAGCCAACCCAGCTGCCTCTTTTCTTTTATTTCAGAGAATATGGGCTATACTATTTATTTCTATTTTAAAATGAATAGGGCCATGCCTATAGAAGATACAGGTCTTTAATTTGTTTCAATTCAATTCAATACATATTAATTAAGCATGTTCTAAGTGCAGAGAATTGTCCTAGGCACTGGGGAAGATTTAAAAGATTATTTAAGATGGCTCCCTATTCTCAGGAGATCTGTCATCTAGTAGGTGGTTGTGAGTTATGCACAAATCACCCCAGAGCAAATTGAAAGTTTTGGGAAAGTAGAAGTAAAGGGCTTCATGATGGTAACAGTGGTAATAGCCCCAAGTAAATATGTCTTGCTGTGTTTCCTGGAAGCTTTCTCCCTTCCCCCCATTTTATTATTTGTATTTATTATTATTATTATTATTTGTAATTAAACTTTACTTTGTAATGTTGCTCAGGTATTCAAACAGAGACCAGCTGACCACTCACTGAGAATCCATGCATCTGGTCAAGCATTGGCCTGGACTGTGTGACTTTTAATATCCCCTTAGTCTGTCAGACATGGCTGTGCTTTCATCCAGCAATGTAGTTCTTCTGTAGTGAAACAGAAAGAGTATGTGTAGGTGTAGGTGTGTGTATGTACGTATGTGTGTATCTTCTTCAATCACAGTACTGTGATTCTCTTTGACATATTTAATAAGAATAGTATCTCAAATGTCATTCAGATGCTACAGATAAACAACTTCCAAATGTTTTAAAGGAAAAAAATTGGAAGATTTTTTCACATAGAAGGACAGCTTACCTAAAATTGGGATGAGAACATTTTTTGATAGCAAATGAACTATAGACTCTGGAGTCAGTGTCCTTCTCCCACCACAGATCGAGGGAGGAATACCATCCATTTGGTTTTGATAAATCTACCAATTCCTACAAAGATCTGTCACTATCATTTCTCAGATCTTTGAAAGGAGCAGATAGGACTCCTTTTAATAAGTGAAAAAATTCCAATATAGTTTGTGGGTAGGGTTTAGAGAATACTTTTGGGCTCTTCATTTAACCTGAACTTCTATTGGTGACTTGATGAAAAAGCCCACTGTTACAATAATAACTGACGTGAATCTAGGACTAGGAAAGTTGTCACTGTAGTTATTATCATTGTCATTGAAGAGATCAGCAAACTGAGCCTCAGAGATGTGAAGTAGCTTGTCCATAGCCACACAGATAGGCAAAGATCAATACTGTTCATTTACTCTGTGCTGTATATTCTGCAACTACACTAGGATCCAAATGAGTACTCTCAGCTTGGTACTATGGGGTCAAAAATTAGCCCTGAACAGGACTTCCTTTTTTTTACCAGACAACTAAATCACTGGTAGATGAAAGGCATGCTGTGGATAGTTTAAAATTTCATAAAGCTTTGGAGAAAGTAGCTCATGTTCTTGAGAATATGGAGTGGTATAAATTAGACAATAAATATGTAATTAGATGGAATCAGATCTAGTTGGATACCCAGCTTCAAAGAGTTGTACTCGTTGCTGTAGTTTTTCAAGCATTTCTATATACAAAGAAAATGAAGATAGTTCAGAAATGAAATCTTCTATGTGTTTATATTGCTTTTCTTCCTATCTACATAGTAAATCCCATCCATTATGGAAGAAACCAACATGTACATATAAATTACATCTTTCATCTTTCACCTTTCTGTTTACTTTTTGGAGGTAATAGTCACAGTTTATTCTTTGAGTATTAATTCTATGGCTGTATATAATGTTCTCCTGGTTCTATTCATTTCACTGTAATTTCCAAGCCTTTAAATTTTTTTAAAAACCAGTCTACTCTTAATTCCTTATGGCACAGTAGTGTTCCATCACAACCATATGTCATAATTTGTTCAGAAGTTCCCCAATTGATGGGCATTCTCTCAGTTTCCAATTCATTACCCCCACAAAGAAAGGGGCTATAAATACTTTGGAACATATGGGTTACTTTACTCTTTCCCCGATATCTTTTTTATAACTGTCTGGGTGTAATTCCAAATTGCTTTCCAAAATGATTGGATCAATTCACAGCTCCATCAACAATGCATTAGTGTTCCCATTTCCCCACATTCCCTCTAATATTTCTCATTTTACCCTTTTGCCATTTTAATCAGTCTGATGGGTGTGAGGTGATACCTCAGAGTTGTTTGTTTGCATTTCTCTAATCAATAATGATTTTGAACTTTTTTCATATACCTATATATGACTTTGATTTCTTAATCTGAAAATCATCTGTTTATATCTTTTGCCCATTTAACAACTGGAGGATAGCGCTTATTTTTATAAATTTGAAAAAATTCTTCATCTATTTTGGATATGAGACCTCTATCTGATAACCTGTCTATAAAATCCTCATCAATTTTTCTGGTTTACATCTAATATTGGCAGCATTTGTTTTATTTGTACAAAAATTTTCAATTTAAGATACTCAAAATTATCCATTTTACACTCCTCAGTGCTCTCCTATCTCATGTTGATTCATAAATTCCTGTCCAATCCATAAATATGATAGGTAGTATGTTTCCTGTTCTTCTAATTTACTTATGATTTCTCCTTTTATGTCTACATCATATATCCTTTTTGGTTTTATCTTAGTGAATGATGTAATATATTGGTTTGTGGCTACATTCTGCCAAACTACCTTCTGTTTATTGCAACAATTTTTACCAAATAGTGATTCTTATCCCACGACTCATATCTGTGATTTTTGTCAAGTACAAGGTTACTATAATCTTTTACTGCTGTTTGTTGTATGTTTCTTCTTTTTCACTGATCTAACTTTCTATTTCTTAGCCAATACCATATGGTTTTGATAATTACTGCTTTATAATACAATTTAAAATCTGACACTACTAGACTTACTTCCTTTGTCTTTTTCTAAAATTAATTCTTTTGATATTCTTGATCTTTTATTCTTCCAAATGAATTGTTACTAATTTTTTTAACTCAAAATATTTTTGAGTAATTTATTTGGGATGACATTGAATAAGTAGATTTGTTCAGGTTGGATTGTCATTTTAATTATATTGGTGCTGCCCATCCATGAACAATATTTCTCTAATTTATTTTCATCTGACTTTATTTGTATAAAAAGTGTTTTGTAATAATGTTCATGTAGTTCCAGGGTTTGTTTTGGTAGGTATACCCCAGGTATTCTATCTGTAGTTATTTTAAATAGAGTATCTCTTTCTATCTCTTCTTTTAGGACTTTGTCAGTAATATAAAAAATGCTGGTGATTTATCTCAATTTATTTTTATCTTTCTTTTCCACATATACCATCACATCATCTGTAGATAGTGATCATTTTATTACCTCTTTGCCCTTTCTGATTCCTCTAATTTCTTTACTTCTCTTATTGCTATTGCTAACATTTCTAATACTTTATTAAATAATATTGGTGTTAATTGGCATGGTTGTTTTCCTTTTGATCTTTTTTTAAGATTTGATACTTAAGGAGATTTATTTGATTTCCACAGATAACATGATCTAATTCTTGTCCAAAGGGCTCAGAGGAAATCACTGGCAACATTTGCATTAGTAGTACCTGCATGAGTGGCTGCTGAGTACAGATCATTTAAGTATAGTATCAAACTAACTGAAAAGCAAAGGGTTTTTTTTTTTCTAGAGTTAAGTTTATTTCTTCTAACATTTATGCAGCTGTAAGGAAACTGATGTAGGGGACCATAATTTATTTGGGAAACTGCCTTCAAAAAATAAAACAAACTGTGGTGCATAATAAAAGTGAACAAAGTTTGGGCAAAGATCATCTTGGTAATCAGATCAGCATGAAAGAATTGGTCAAACCACCAAATCAGCTAAAGACCAAGATGACATTCAACCCATTTAGTGGTGTAAGAGCCCTTTAGATCTAAGGGATCTTGGGAAGGCTTCCAGCATATACTTATTACAAATGATAATTTTCTGTGTTGTACAAAAGGAGAGGTTACGACAAATGAAATTTGCTAATTGTTTTGGGTAGATGCTTTGGATCATTTTAAGAAAAATGCATTTATAACCTATGCTTTCCAGGAATGAGTATTATATTTTGTAGCTGCCTGCAGCCACGAATTAATATATTTGTGAGTGGACACCTGAGAAGGGAAGTTAGAAAACAAGGGAAAATGGGTGAAGGGGATAGAGAGAGGGAACACAATAAAGAAAGAAAGACTCAGAGATGAAAAGTTCAACAACATAGGCTCCAGCATGCTCACTCCTCTGATGCTGGAAAAGACATGTGCCCCCAATCTTTTATTGGAGAGTCAAGGCATGGGGAATGGGAGGTTGTTAATGAACATATGACATGGAATAGGATTTTTCATTGGCTCAAATGACAACCACAAGATCAAAGAGGAGGAAATTAATCAAACATGTGACTTGGTAAGGAATCTGGTCTGACAAGGTAGGATCTAGGACTTTGTGGCAGCTAATGCCCTGCCCAGGAATTTTCTTGACCTTTGGACTGTAGATTTAGAGAGTGGTCAGAATGAATAGAGTACCAATTAAATACAATGATCAAGAAATAATATGAACATGAGTCTGGTACATGAGCACATAGGTTATAATATTAATACATCAATAATACTTTCAAGATGGGATGCCACATATTTTTATCAAAGGCTTTCTCTGTATCTATTGATATAATGATATGTCATTAATTTTTTTGTCAATATTATCAATTATTTTGATATTTTTTCCTTATATTAAACCCTCCCTTTATTCCTGATATAAATCCTTTTTGGTCACCATATATTTTCTTTGTGACATATTGTTCTAGTCTCCTAGCTAGTATTTTGTTTAGAATTGTTGCATCTATATTCATTAATGACATTGGTGTATAATTTTTTTTCTCTCTTTTTGCTCTTCCTGATTTAGGTATCGGCACCATATTTTGGTTTGGAGTTTGGTAATACTCCTTCTTTACCAGTTATTTTAATTTTTAAAAAATTATTGGAATTAGTTCATCCTTGAACATTTGGTATAATGCATTTGTAAATCCATTTGGTCTTGATGCTTTTTTTCTTAGGAAGTTTATTTATTTTTTGTTCAATTTCTTTTTCAAAAATAGGTTTATTTAGGTTTTTATTCCTTGGTCTGATAATCTAGGCAGTTTTTTTTGTATGCATTCTTCTACTTATCTTTCATTGTTAAATTTGTTTTCATATAATTGAGCAAAATAACTCTTAATAATTGCTTTGCTTTCATCTTCATTGTTTGTATATTCAACTTTTTCATCTATAAAGCTAGTAATTTGATTTTCTTTTCTTTTTCATATGATTGACCCATGGCTTAGTTTTATTGATTTTATTTCTATAAAGCCAACTCCTAGATTTATTTATTAAGTGATTTTCTTATGTTCAGTTTTATTGATCTCTTATTTTTATGATTTCTAACTTGATATTAAATTGAATATATTTATTTTGTTCTTTTTCTGTTTTTTTAATTGTATTCTCAATTCATTGAACTTCTCTCTCTCTGTATTTTATAGAGATATACATTTTCCTCTACTGCATTTTCTGTATCCTATAGGCTTTGTTATGTTGTCTCATTATTTTCATATTCTTTAATGAAATTATTTATTATTTCAATAATTTGTTCCTTAACCCAGTCATTCTTTAAGGTTAAGTTATGTAGTCTTCAACATGATCTCTTATCACATATAATTTTTTATTACATTATGATCTGAGAAGAATGCACTTATTATTTCTTCTTTTCTACATTTAATTACATTTTTGTGCCTTCACATAAGTTCAGTTTTTCTAAAGGTGCCATGTACCCCTGAGAAGAAGGCATACCCTTTTCTGTTCCCACTCAATTCTCTCTAGATGTTTATAATATTTAACATATCTAAGAATCTATTAGTTTCCTTGACTTCTTTAAATTTTTTTGTTAAATTTATCTAGTTTTGAGAGGGGAAGAGTAAAGCCCTCCACTATTATTGTTTTGTTATCTATTTCCCTCTGTAACTCATTTAATTTTTCCTTTAAAAATCTGGTTGCTATAATATTTGGTGTATATAGGATTAATATCTACAATGCTTTGTTATCTAAAGTACATTTTAACATAATTTAATTTCCCTATTTATCCATTATATCCATTTATTGATTATATCCATTTTTAGTTTTAATTTTAACATATCAAAATTGCTACCCCAGCTTTCTTTGTATCACCTGAAGAATAGAATATTCTGTTTCAGACCTTTATTTTGACTCTATGTATGCCTCTCATTTTAAGTGTGTTTCTTGTAAGCCACAAACTGTCAAGTTTTGGCTTTTGATTCATTCTGCTATTCATTTTTTTAATAGGTGAATATGTCATATTCACATTCAGTATCATACTTAGTAGTGTATTTCCTTCCATTCTGTTTTTATTTGCTATTTGTCCTTCTATTCCTTTCTTTTTGCTTTTCCTCCATCCTCAGATATCCAGTTTGTTTCTGTCTACTACCCCTCTAATTGGCACCCCTTCTTAGAAATCTTCTCCATCTACTCCCTTTGTTCTCCTAGTTCAAAACTGACTCACTTTTCTAAGGATCCCAAATTTGTCTTTTCCTCCTTACCTTTTAATTCTTGTCCTATCCACTTTTCAAGAAGTCCCTTCCTTATCCTCCTGGACTATGCCCTTCTATTTTTTGATATGGATTCCATTCTAAAAATCCCTCCTTTATCTTATCCTAAGAGCCCCCCTCCCTTATTCACTTACCTTACCCCACTGTTTCTTGATATGTAATCCCTTCTGAATATCCCTCCCTTTTTGTATCCCTTTGGTCTCCTTTCTATTTATCTTAATCTACTCTTTCTTCTCTTAGTCCCTCAATTTCTTAATCCCTCGGTGCTTTTAGAGCACTCTTGGTCCTTCCTTTATCCAATCTCAGTGCCTCCCTTAGTTGATCTCTCTTCCCTCCTATTTCTCTGTATATTAAAAAGATTTCTACCCTTCTAATTCTGTATGTTATTCTCTCTTTATCCAGATTTAATGAGAATAGTACCTACCAGTTATCAACCTCCTCTTCCCCTTCTCTGTTGTCAGTTCCTTCTCTTATTTCTCCCCCATCTGACTAGCCTACCTCCTCCTAGTTTACTCTACTACCATTTGGTTCATTCCATTGCATTCATCTTGACTTCAAGTCTTCCATCTTTCTATAGGTCTTCAAAATAGCTAGGCAATGATGCCATTCCCAGGGGCCATAGATGAAATTTTCCCATACAAGAATCAAACAATTTGACCTTTTGGGTCACTTATGAATAATCTTTCATCATTACCTTTGTATATTTCTTAGAGATCAAATTTTCTACTGGGTTCTGTTTTTTTCCCTCGGGAATAGTTGAAAATCCTTTAGTTCATTAAATATCCATTACCTTTTATAATTATGTTATTTTCATCTAGCTTCAACCTCTCTCATTTGGTTTTTGATATCTTTTTAAAGCTCTTCCAAGAGTTCTTTTTGAGCTTCTGGTCTTTTATTGTATTTCTTTGTTGTTTTTGAAGTGGGTGTTTTTATTTTTTTGTCCTCTGAATTTGAACTGAGTTCTTTTCAGTCCCCATAGTATGTATTAATAGTTGGATTCTTTCTCCTTTGGTTGCTCTTTTTAATTTTTTTTTAAAATTTTAGTGGCCAGGCCAATAGATTTAATTATTGGATTTTTTTTTGGAGTCCCAGAGTTCCTAGACTGGTGGGTTATATTACCTCAGGTTCCAGAATTTGTGTATGTGTTTTTCCTGGGCCCTATTAAGTTATTCTAGTTTTTATAGTCCAGGATCTGATGTAATCCTTGGTTCTTAGCTCAAGCCCCAGGCCATGATTGACCTCAGGTGTTCCAGCCAGAGCCCATGGGCAGTTCTACCACTGTAAGTGCAAGTAGACAATCTACCTCTCTCTGTGGCAGCAACTACTCTCCTGGGAATGACCACAGCTGGTGGAGCCCCAATTTCTCAACAACCACATTCACTGGTACACACCCTTTCTCACTCTTCCTCCTTCACTGTAGCAGTATAGGATAAGACCGGCCTACAGGCCATGTTCCTTGGGTCTTCAAAGTCTCTCATTTGTTAGCAAGTGAGACTTGAATTCCTGCCCTCGGGGCTTGGAGCCTATAGACTCTGCTGTGTCCAGTCCTCAGGTATGGGCCAGCAGAGATTTCTGGAGCCAAAGCCTCCATGCACATGACTGTTCTCAGGGCCCTCCACCTGGGGATTCTAATGCTATCCTCCCAGGTTGGGGTGGGGGGGGGGGTTGGCAAACTAGGTGATAGGTGAGCCTTCCTCTTTGTGATTTCATGGTATTTGTTTTGGTCCTGCCTCCTGGGCCTGAGGCCAGAAAAGTGAGAAACCTTCCTCCCTAACTGCCCCTGGCTGTTAAACTTTACTCATGGCTCCTCTCTGTTTCTGCTGCTTTTAGCATTGATTCTATGGAGTTATATTTGATTGTTTGGAGGTATTAGGTGGAGGTATTAGGAGGGCAAAAAAGCTTCATGCCCTACTCTACCATCTTTCCACAATATATCTTCTGAAGAATAATTGTTAATGTTATTATGGCAACAGGTCTCTAGAAGAAGGCCTTTAGGATCTAGGCTCAGCCATATACTGTTTAATATTTTTATAAATGATTTCAATAAAGGCATAAGTAGTGTGTCCACAGAATTCATAGATGTCTCTAAACTAGGAAGGATAGCTAACATGAGGTATGATGGAGTTGAGATATAAAAGGATCGTGACAGACTATGATATAGGTCTGAATCTAATAGGATGAAATTCTATAGGGATAAATGTTAAATCTTGTACTTGGGTACAAAGAATCTATATCACAAATATAAAAGGGAATTTATATGGTCAGACAGCAATTATTCTGAAAAAAGATCTGGGGATTTCAGTATGCCAAACCTCAAGATGAGTTAACAATATGATTTAGTTGCCTCAAAACACAATTATATCTTGGACTGCATTAAAAGAGACATCATTTCCAAGTATATAGGGGTAATATCATACTGTACTCTCTCTTCATTAGACCTTATCTAAAATATTGTGTTCAATCCTGGGCCTCAAATTCAGAAACGACACTAATAAGCAGGAAAATATCCAGAAAAGGGCACCATGGTGGGTAAAAGTTCTTATGTTCATGCTTCATGAGATGTAGTTGAAAAGTCATGTTGATTGGTTATATTGAGCCTGGAGAAGAGAAGATTCAAGGAGGATGTGATAGCTTTCTTCAAGTATAAAGGGTTATCATGTAGAAAAGGAATTAGACCTGTTTTGTTAGATCCCAGAGGGAAGAACTAGGAATTTCAAGGGAGAATTTGGTCTTGATGTAAAAGTTGCAAATGATTTGATTGTTCCAAATGAAGAGTGGTGTCCAAAATGGAATGACCTCCATAAATAGTGATTGATTTCCCCTGTGTGATGGTTTTCAAGCAGAGGCCCAACTATTACTTGATGGGTATATTATTCTAGGGATTCTTTTTGTGAATGGATTGGACTAGATAAGCATTGAAGGCATTTCCATTCTGTGATTTTGTGTAGTTCTTGCCTAGTCTGAAGGAAGAAAGAAAAATCCAATCCAATAAATATTTATTCAGAACCAACTGTATTCTAAGTGAGATTCCATGTGGGATGCTGGGAAAACAGATATGAAAAAGTCACTACTGCCTGCAAAGAGTTTCTAAGTTGAAAAGCTGGCTAGAGCAACGAAGACACTGCTATCATGGACCTGATTCTTCTTAACAAGGAAGAAATGGTTAGAGATGGAGAACTGACAGGAACCCTGGGGGAAAGTTGCCATTTCATCATAGAGGGAAGGAATCTTGAACTTCATCTGATATCTCAACCTTTTTTTTAAGAAAGCAGACTTTAAAAATTTCAAAGATAAGTATTCCATTATTAGAGATTCTAAATGACCAAGTCCTAGGAGGGAGAATTAGAAGGTATGCAGAACCAAAGTTCTGACAGTAGAATCACCATTGATCCAAACAAAGAAAAGAAATAAATCCAAATGAACAAAGGACACCAAGATAGGTACTTAGGAAACTATGATGAGCTCAGATGCAAATTGTGGAAGGTAGAACACATAAACAAATATGCATTGTAAAGAATGACATGGACCTGGAAGGAATCTGTCTGGTTCAATATTTTTATCCACTAATTGGATAAAGACATAAGAGGAATACTTATTAAATTTGTGTCTGACACAAAACTGGGATAGATAGCTAATATGTTATGACAGCAAGCTGTAACTGTCAAAGGAAGAGGTAAAGTTGTAGGCTGCTAAAGAGGACACTTGTATGTGTAAGGACAGTTCTGAAACTTCAAGTTATGTGGTCATCTCAGAGGGAAGCTTCCCTTTTATTAGCTAGCCGTTATAGCAGGGTACTGCCCAAAATACCCTTCACTACCCCTCTCTTTTCACCTAGATGAAGTTATAGGAGAACTTTGCTTGAACTGCAAGTTCATGTGCTAGGAAAGCTCACATTTGGGTCCTTTCTTCCTGTAATTCTTCCCTCTGTCCTAAAGAATACTGGGGTTATGTTCCCCACTTTACCCTTCAAAAATAACTTGGTCTTTTTGTGTTATAAGATTTTGGTTCAAAGTTTATGGGTCTTATGAATGGTATTCCTGGGATAGAAGAGCTACTTTGCAAGTCTCTGTTTACCTGTGAGACCAGAGGGATCTAAAGCAGGTCTTGAACTGGTCTAAATAATGGGGGTTGGTGACCACTGAGAAGGATTGACCTAAGCAAATCCAATCTGTCAGTAAACATTTATGAAGCACCTCCTCTGTACCAGGGACTATACTGAGTGCTGGGTTAACAAAGAAATGTGGAAGACAATCCCTGCCCTCAAGGAGCTCACAGTTTAATGATGGCGATATCATGCAAAGAATAATGTGTAAACATAAGATACATACAAGATAAATTTGGAGATAATCAACAGATGGCTGGCATTAAAGGTATTAAGGTATTTAAAGAGTCTGGTGATAGAGGAACAACAGGAAGTCTAGTGTGGGGGGGGGGTGGAAGAGTATGTGGGGAAGGTGTAAGATATAGCCTGTAAGAAAACTGAAAGAGTGTATAGGAAGAAAGGGTTTGAAGGGCCCTGAATAGGACTTTTTATTTGATTCTGAGAGTGATAAGGAGCCACTGGAGTTTACTGAGTATGAAGGTGAAAAGGTATAACCTACCCTTTAGGGAAATCACTTTGGCATCTGAATGAAGGGTAGATTGGAATGGGGAGAAGCTTGAAGAAGTGAAAGCTACCAGAAGGTATTGTAGTAATCGAAGGGTGTGAGATGATGAGGGTTTACACCATGGTGATGATAGTGTAAGAGGAGAGAAGGGGGCATATATATATATATATATATATATATATATATATATATATATATATATATACGTGTGTGTGTATGTATATGAGAAATGTTATAACGATATAATCTAAGGGATTTGTTCACAAATTAGATATGGGAGAGGGAGTGAAAACATCAAGACTGACACCTAATCAGGGAATCCAGCTCGTGTAGGATTGGTGGTAATCTCAAAAATATTCTCTAAATCCTCTACCACCTCCCCACCCCTGTGTTTATGGTCTTACTAGGAAAAACCTAGTACTCTTGACTCTGTCAAAATCATGATCTTGATCAATGAGTATGGTGAGGGGTGGAAAGGGAAAAGAACAGGAAAAACCCAGAAATTTAAGGGGAATAAATTTGAAATCCTATTTTTCAAAGCATTTTCAAAGTTCAAAGCATCAATTTCACAAGAATAGCACTGAAGATACTTAACTTGACTTATATGTCATGTAAAAAGGTCTTGGGAGTTTTATTTTTTTTTCTCTTCTTGGGAGTTTTAGTTGAATATAAGCTCAGTAAAAAGCTAAAGCATTTATTGACTAGAAGTCTGGTTTCTTGCCCACTGGATGCAATGAACCTATTTTCTTCTGCACTGTTCTGAGTATATAGTATTGTATTCAGTTGTGAGTGCGGCATTTTAGAAATATCAAAAGAGAACTACAGAGATGGTGACCAGACTGAAAACTATGCCATTTGAGAACAAAATGGAAAAATAAAAAAAAAGCTCTGGAGTTTTTAAGCTCAGAGAAGGTGTGTTGTGGGAAACTGGAGTAAGCAATCTAATCTAATTCTTCTCCAGTATTTGAATAGTTGCTAGGTGAAAGAGGGATTAGCCTCACTCAGCTTTGTCTCTGAGGGCAGAACTAAGTGCAATGGGTGGCCATTCAAAGGAAGCAGATTTTAGTACTATGTTTGGAAGGAATTTCTGACAAATAGGTAGAAACAATCAATGAATGACTTCAAAAGTAGTGAGTTCACAGTCTGTGGAGCTCTGCACAGGCTGGTATATTGAACCATATAGACCACGTCTCAGGTACACTTGAACTTAACCATTCTGTGCTACTTTTTGCCTTCGTCTAGATATGGCCCAGATCTCAGTGTCCTGCCCTTCTTGGTGCTTAAGTCATATGAGTGAGACAATGATTTCTTCCAACTTTTTGGAGTAGCATTATATCTGTCCTAATTCATTGGTTTAGAATTTCAGAATTTTTTAATGAAAGAATGAATGGAGGTTCAAGGGGGTTCAAAGCTCCAGTGGAATGAATAATTTTAGCAGAGCTTGTATTTCCCATTTCAATGCTGTTGGAACAATTACAAATAGTAATGAAGGTTAATCTATCTCCAAAACATTTTTAATAAGTCAGGAGAAAACATAAACAATTTGAACCCACCTAGTCTAGCTTCCCCTCCCCCTTTTTGTAACAGTAGCCTTGTCCTATTACCTACATAACTGATTCAGATATAATTGTTACTACCATTTATTTTTCAACACAGGAGATTATGAAAAAATACTTGAAAGATTTAATTAAAATCTGTTCTTTCACATTTAATACCTCCTAATGCGTTTAATTAATCTGAATATCCTTAATTACTTCTGTAATTTTTGCCATGTGTAAATAGCTAATTAAAGTATTAGACTACCCTCAAATGTGGCCTAGAATTAAATATATAAATGTTCTCGGGCTGATTAAAGGATTACACCAAAAAAGGGTGGTACAACTTTAGATAAGGTATACTGTATTCTCTTGCTCTTTAGTTTGAAAATTCAGAAACCTTTTAGTACCTTTTCCCAGCAAATGAAAGCTCCCAGTCTGTCATCCTAGATGAAGATATGTGACCAAGAGAGTTTCTTTAAAGCTATAATAACCTTTGGTTGTTGACCCTGGATTTTTCTTCATCTACTCCTTCATGTAATTCACACAAATGTAAGGGACGTTTGCCCTTACATATTGAGAAAATGAAAAAGTGTCCACAATGTCAGAGAAAAAGCCCAGTCCCTCAATAATGTTGGATTAGAGCATAAGGGCCTGGGAGGGCCTCAAAAGGTCCTCAAATCCAATCCCTTCATTTTACAGTTGAAGAAATGGAGACACAGAATTGAAGTGGCTCATCCAAGGTCACATGATCAGGCTGGACTGAGACTATGAAGCTGTAAGGCTTTTTACTTTGTGTTTCATTGAGGGAGACCTTCCTGTCCCATTATATCCTTTTGGGACTGAGCTCTGTGGAAGACAATTTGCTAGAAAGACAAAGTTTTATCTCTCAGCTTTACTTTCATGAATGAGTTCAGTCTCCGAATGAATTCAGTTAATTTTCTAACTTGCCTCTAGCCTGATATTAGGTATTATACCCAGCACAATGGAACACAGAACCTAAAGACTATAGGGCTTATTCATTTAATTAGAGATTTTTTCATCTTTAAATCACTTTGCAAACATTAATTCAATCCTATAATGCCCTTAATATGTATTATTAACCCCCACTGTAGAGATGGAAACATTGACTCTGTGTTTCTGGAACTGAAACAGAGCTGATTCCTTATTTTTTGAAAGAAGGGCCCCTTGGCATGGTGGTGTGCCTTTCTCCAGGGGTCTTCTCATTGCCTGCCTCATTTTCTGCTTCCCTTGAAGAATCCTAGCTGTGTAAAGCTCTTAAGTGTTCTTTAGCAAGGGAATCTGTATTGCTTTCAGTGAAACTCAAGGACCACCATATTGCTAATGACCCAGGTGGTTTACTTCTTGAGATTAGTTTGTACACAAGCAAGAATCTGGTTAATTCTTTCAGTCATTTGCTACTTGGTAGACAGACCTTTTAGGTCCTGCGGGAAATAGGAAGAAATTAAGAGGAACTAAGAAACTTGCTAATAGTAGCTAGGTCTCTCAGTCTATAGAGTGCTGGTCTTGCAGTCAGGAAAGTCTGAGTTCTAATCCTCCCCCAGACTCTTACCAGTTGTGTGACACTATATAAGTCACTTAACTTATTTGCCCCAATTTCCTTATCTAGAAAATTGGGGTAAATAATAACATCTTACTTGCTAGATTTTTTTAAGAAGACCATTTATAAAATGATTTGCAAATCTTAAAGCACTATATAAATGCTAGCTATTAAATATACTTTACATTTAATCCCTGTTAGACTTTGGTTAATGTATATTTTGGGACTTGTTTTCTGTTAGAACACATAAAATAGAAGATGAAACCAGATAGGGCCAGCCTTCAATGAAATCATGGAGTAGTTAAAAAAGGGGATTGAACCCTTTCAACTTCTGGACCATTGAAATATACTGACCTTGAATTCTTTCCTTCAGGGCAAGAGACTGTGATAGCCTAGGTCACAGATTAGCTAATCTGGTAAACAAATTTGTGCAAATGGTAGAGGGCTATTTAAGATGTTCAGGTCTTTTTTGCCCTTTCTAGGTACATTGAAATAATGACCTCTTAGAGATAATGTTTCCATTACCAAAAAAAAAAGAATAAACAAATCAGAACATGTAAGAGCCAAGAAAGGCACTGCTGTAGGCTAGGTGGAAGATTTGAAGAAGACAGATGAGAAATTTGTGTACTAGCTAGGCCTTTCATCCATAACATCTAGTACATTACACTCCTGAATTGCAAAGGAGAATTATAAATTGGAGAAACTAGGGGTGTATCTCCTTGGAGGAGTGAAGACTCAGTGGAGGTGAGAGAACTATTTCAAATATATGAAAGGCAGTGAGAAGAGTAATTTGACTGTGAGTTGGCAGGAGGCAGATTTAGACTCAAAGTAAGGGGAAAAACAATTTCTGAAGGGAAAGATCTTGAAAAGGTTTTTTTAAGCTATATAAGGGAAAAGAAAATCAGGGAAAGGAGGGGATCACTGCAAAGAGTGACTGGGACCATGATAACAAACCAAAGAGTGATATCAGATACAGAGGAGATGACTCAAGTGTAGTTTCAGCTCCTGTTTGAATCACTACCCACAGAGTAATTCAATGTTTTTCCCAGACACCATCATGAATTCCCAATTCAAGTAGATCTCATTTCTCTTCCTACTTTGACCCAAGTGGGGCTTAGTTTATCTTAAGTTGCTCAGAGCTGTTATCTTGGCATCCTTAAGAATTGTAAATTTTCCCTCCTCTGCATCTCTCCCAGACAAGCAGAGAAACTTTGAATGATTAGTTCCTAGTTTACAGTACAAAGACTGTTAAAGAAAGAAGTCAGTTTCCTAGACCATGTTAACTTTTAATGAACCAGTTTATAATATAGTAGAAATAGCAATGGACTTTTGGGTCAGAGGCCTTAGGTTCAATTCCCTAGCGTATTACAAACTATCAATGTCATTTTGGGCAGGGCAATCTCCTTCCTTAGCCCTCAATTTCCACATTATTTTAAGGGGTTAGACTATACAAATCCTTTTTCCTGTGAGTCTAAATTTTTAAATGCTTTTTTCAAGGTGGAATGTGTATACCTTTGACTATTTTGCTATACTTTTATTGGTCGATAAAATTCTGCTCGGTTTATAATGGCTTCACATCTTATCTTGACGAAGTCTGGTCACTTCCCATTATAGTGACCCTGTCCTCGGGTCCTTAGGCCTTAACTGTCCAAGGAATGAAGTAGTCACATTCTGTCCAAGATTCTTCATATCTGAAGAATCAGAATCATAGAATCTTGGAGTTGGAAGGAACCCTCAGACACAATCAAGTCCAACTCATACCTCAATAAGAATAACACCTCCCCGCCCTCTGGGATCTTTCAAAGATCACTGACAGCGTCTAAGCTATGTTACTTTCCAGTTCTTTGGGATTCCAGTTCATATGAGCCTGGCAACATGAATTTCTTGAAGGTAGATAGATGCTCTTTTACTTATTTTGGGTTTCATCTCCTTATTAGACATATTCTTTTTTTTTCCTATTAGACATTTTCAGTCATTATTTCCTCCTGGTTTGTGAGACTCAGCTCCCAGATTAGCTGTTCCTCAAACTGATCTAACACTTGTGAAGGTACAATATAGTTTAGAAAGTATAAAGCCTGGAGGGTGAAAAATGTGTTATTTGGAAAGTAGAAAGAGGGAGAACTCATCTCAGGAAGACAAATCCTTTTGTTTGAGAAAGTCAGCTAAAAATTATCTGAACAGATCCTTGCTACGGTCATGATTAAGTAAACTCAATCCTTGATAAAGAAAATTCAGGAATCTTGGGAGAAGAATACAGTGTTTTTGCTCGTTTGTTGTTTGTCTCACCCCCCAACCCCCACCCCATTGGCTTATTATAGTTTTGGGAGAAGAATTAAAAATGTATCTGAGTACATCAAGTACAAATTGATATGGAAGGCAAAATTAAAAGAAGTCCGAAAATATTATTGAAAACCAGTGACTTTTTTCATTCTCTTCTTCAGATATTAAAAATAAATTATATCCCGGCAATGACCATGAACTGTAAAATTCCGTATGTTTATGCCTTTCTTCTAAAACCATGACTTTAAGTCATAGAAAAAGAAAATATGCTGGCAAATCTTGGTGATTTTTTAAAATCTTGAAACTGTGGAATTCTCTGGATCGATGACTGCAACCAAAGATTTACAGTCTCTCTCACTGAAAGCTTGAAATCGAACAGTGGTGTGGTATTGTAAAGTCGACAAGGCTGTAAGGAGGTATGTGAAAGATTGCAGTCCTGGAAACCTACCAGAAACCTTACATAAACAAAGGCCTTTGGCTACTTAGGTTACAATTAAAAGGTCAGGCAAGCAATCGACAGCAGCAGGCCACTAAATCTGTATCAGTTCAGGTTGTGCTCTTGCCCTGTGCCACACTCTCCATCACTGATTAGATGTCAGCAACCTAGAATGCTGCCTAGTCCTGCGGCCCATTTACTCCACAGCTTCCTGGTCCCCCACCATCACCCCTACTGTTCTCTAGGCCCTCCTTTCCACTTCTCTCACCTCTGTTTCTATGCGCCCTCCTCCTTAACCTTGTGATTTTACCCAATGCCATGCTTTGATGGAAGAGTTTCCCTCTATGATATGCATATATCACAGAATAGAATAAAACATAATTCCCTCTTTGTGATATTTGATGAGAGATCATCCAATTATTGATGAAAGATCTCTGATAACTGGCCATCTCCTACTTCCTGAGGCATCTTATTTCACTTTTGGATAACCTTAATAGTTAAGAAATCTTTCCTTAAATTCAAATAAAGATATTTGCAAATTCTACCCATTGTTCTTAATTCTTCCCTGTGAAATCAATTAGTGAAATTCGAACTTCTTCCACATGTTGAAACTATAGTTTCCTGGACATAGGTATTATGCTCCCTTTCTTCCTACCAAGTCTTCTCTTTTACATGGTAAACATCCCTAGTTTCTTCAACCACTCCTCACCTTGTAGCCCCCAGTAGTGAGAGCAGGCCCTAATAAAATCAGAGCCATCAGCTAGAAATAACAAAGCATGTAGTCAGCTTCTTTTTTATTTAAATTAAACACATTTTCATGGCTGGACATTTAGTATTTGGGGAGAGGGAAAGTTTGCTTTTCTCATGCTGAGGAGCAGACTAGGTGCTTTGTGATTTCTAGCTGATGGCTCTGATTTTATTGGGGTCTGCTCTCACTACTGGGGGCTACTTCACTTGACATGGATTCAAGGCCCTTTGTCATCCTACTCTGAATGTTTTCTAATTTACCCATCTCCTTCCTACAAGATGGTAGCCATAACTGAACATAATAATACATATGTGATATAACCACAGTAGGATATTGTCACTTTCCTCATCCTAGATACAATACCCCTCAAAGTAGCATAAGATAATGTTAACTTTTTTCCTATTTTTTTGCATTACTGAGCCTTACTGAGTTTGCATTCAATTAAAACCCTCAGATTATTTTAGAAAACTGACATGTAACCATGAGTTTCCCAGCATAATGCTTATGAAATTGTATTTTGACCCAATAAGCAGGATTTTGCTCCTTTGTCTATCAGATTTCATCTTAGTAGGTTTTCCCTAGTGTTCTAGTTTACCAAGATCTTTTTGGTCTTATCACATCAGATCTCAGTGATACCTGTGAAATCAAATTGGCCTTCTTACTTGAGGATCTCTGTTTCATCTTGGTAGTTAACCATACTTTGGGTATTGGTAACACTTGACAACCTGAAACTTTCCTTGAATTTTGTCTCCTGTGAGTTAATCAGCACCTCTGCTTCATATATATCGCAACAGCTGTTCTAACACTCATGTATTGTATTTATCTTGGTAATTTTTTCTGAGTATTCCCCCCAACCACTTCTATTTTCATTTTAAACTTCTCTTGATCATAATTTCAAGACTCTAGAAAAATACTGATTTTACCACACCTGTTAGTGGTATTCCACCCATAGCTCAAGATTCTAATCATCCATTGTTTTAAGCTGTGCTCCAGCAATCCAAATATTATGCTTAAGAAGCATTTTAAAGCACCTATTTACTTCCTAACTCTTCATTTCTTTCCTAAAACCCTTACCTTCAATCAGGGGTAATGATTTTTAAAAATTCACCTTTGGTGACCCTAAGATCTTTATTTTCATTCCAAGAATTTCATAATTTCTAGCAGAGTTTTATAGAATCTTTCTGGCAATATCATTGATTTGATAAATCTAAGAAAGTTTTCTGTCATGTCCTGGATACATGTCCTGAGAAGATAGCCGACCTTCCTATTGTTTGAGTCATTTCAACAGATTGCCAACCAATGAATCTCTTCTGACCCTTATTGGATGATATGTCACCTGGCAGCACCTATGTACCCACAGCATATTTCCAGGAGCACAAAGAATGACCTCTTTTTAGGGCCCAGATTATTCCATCCCTTTATCAGTTACTGAACAGGAGGTATAGAATCTTATTTCCCATCCCTCCATGTTCTATTCTTCAACCTTTCATCCTCCTAAGACAGACAAGAGTCTGTTATGCTACTTCCAATCCTCCTCCTTTTTTTATAGAGTGCTGGGCTTGTAGTAAGGAAGACCTGAGTTCAGATGTGGCATCAGACACTTTGTGGTCCTGGAAAAATCACTTGACAGCTGTCTGTCTCTGTTTCCCCAGTTGTAAAAGGGGATAATAATAGAACTGACCTCTCAGTTTTTGTTTGAATTAAATGAGACAATACTTGTAAACTTAGCTCAGTGCCTGACACATAGTAAGTGCTTGATAAATTTTCTTCTCCTTTTCCCTTTTATTTTTTCCCCTATAAAAATTAAATTATGTATCTAATAATAAAAATGTTATATTTTATGAAGTTTGTTAAGGATTATTAGAAATCAAGGATACAAAATAAAAACCACGTGCCCATGGCTGATTAGCCAATTCAAAATCCCCACACTTAGCTTACTTGCTACATCATTGCAATGGGAGAGAAGAGAGCGTTGTAAACGTTACTGCCAGTTAAATACCAATTGTGATCTCACCTACATGGAGACTCAGGTGAGATTATAGGGAATTCTGAGAAGTACCAAGAACTTCTGGGGATTGAAGTCTAGGGTTCAAAATCTCCATTTATATATAACCCCCCCATGATCCTATTGGGGAACCAGTTTCCCCAAAGGGATCATGGAAACATAATCAACTTAAAGATTGCAATAATTTGTGGATAAAAGGAAAAGAGAACAAAACCAATAATTGCTAGGCACATTGACAAAAAGCCAGTTAGGGGCAGTCCCCATTGGCATAAGAGTATACATATAAAACGCATGCATTCAAACCCCACACAGTTCAAATCACCACATCCCAAAGTTCACTCTGAATCTTCTGATGCAGCATATGGTCTGTGGAGGCATCTTCATGATGTCTTCTCCAAACAATTCACTTTCTGGATTTGGAGAGGTAGCATGTTTCTTAACCTTAAATTACTCTCAAAAGGAATTTAAACTTTGAAATTTAAAATAACAATATTTTATACATACCCGTCCCCCCGAAGAGGGTGATTGAAAAACACAGGGATCCCTTAGGGATGCATGGCTGAGTTATGAGGTAAATGAATCAGTTGGCAAGAGAAATAAAAAACAACAAAAATCCAAATTAAAAGATAATTTATGGATAAAATATAGACTATCAAAGTCTTATGTGTAAAAATTCTAAGTATAGGAAAAATAAATCTATAACAGGTCCTTGAATCAGGGTCCAGTTAAAATGATATAAGCAATTAAGCATTTACCCAGTCAGTAGCCAGGACTACAGAAAGGTGCCACATTATGAAAGACAGAAAAGGGACTAGATTATAGGAGCCAGGTAGGAGCCAAATTTGAAATACTTGGTAGAATGTAGAACAAGAAAGACCTGCCTTTAACACATGTTAAACAGCCACAACCTCGAACCCCAAACATGTTCAAGTTCTCCCTGTCTTGGCTCAAAATGACATCAATCCCACTGAGATTGGTTGGTCTTTTTGGCCTTGTGCTCAATTGGCACTATGCAGTTTAGCTTTGTGCTTCTTTGTCACTATGCAATGTCTCTTTTTGTATTCTCTTGTCCTGGAATCAGACAGAATAATTAAGCAAAGTACCATAATTTTTTTAAACAATTAGTGGCATCATTTTTATAGTCTCAAGTTTTTTGGGTATGCATTGACATTATAGCAAATGTATTTTAAACTTATATTACTGCAAAATCAAACAAGTTAAAGAAAATCTTAATACTGGTGACATGTGCTTCAAATACAAAAGAAGAGAAAAAATAAAAAAACTGAAATAGTACATTGCCCATGCAAGAAGAATATAATAATAAAAGTGTTTGAAAAATTCAAAAATATAGCTTATGATCACTGACACACTGTGTCAGCTAAGGAAATATAGAATACAAGATTTTCACCAAAAATGAGATCCATTTCCTCTTCATACCTGGCCATGATCCACTGTGAGTACAAACAAATGAATTTCACAAGGTAACATTTTTTTATGAAGAACAGCACTATAGCATGTAATGCACATTCAAAAAGGTATCAAAATCCCCAGAGTTATAATAGCCCATTTAATTACAATATCAAACAAAGCTACTATCATATTTAACATGAGTCTGCTGTATGACATATAAAGAAAATGGATACTTGTCACAAGTTTTTCAGGTGTAGCCATATTTCAACCTTGGCTGAGATTTTTAAAAGAAAGTAAAACTTATTTGGGTCTAGAACATCATCAAGAAATCTGAATATCATTCTGATGAAAGAGTAAAGTGAGCTGAAGAGTTATAAATGAGAGATGCTCCCTTTTGGGGAGTCATCCAGGGGTACCATGCCCTGGGATTAACTTCCCAGCTCCTTTGGTATGAGACTGTGATGTCCCATTCATTCACATTTTGGTAAATGTGGGAGGTGGGGATTATAATTGTTTTTCACTTCAGCTACTAAAATGGACCTTACCTCCTGTTAGTGGCAGACAAAATGATCAGAGTTGTTGAAAAAAATCTAAAAATTATGTCTAAAAACCCCTTAAAATCAATTTGAGATATTCAGCTCATTAAATTTTCCAAAGGTTGTTATACAATTTTAACCAGTTTTGATGAAGTCCATCCATCCTCTATGTGACAATTTACAAATTCAAAATAGAAAAAAGGCTTTTTTATGGGCTCATTCAATAATATTTGTTCAGTATAGTCATAGGGGAAAAGCAATAGAATATAACAGTAGTTAAAACCCAGTACATTAAAACGATTCAGTGTAACAGAATAGTATTACATACATTAATATATGAACTTAAAACCAACAAAATTAAATCTTAAACAAAACAATCAGCAAAATGCAATAAAATACAGACATTTTTTAAATAAAACATTGGAGTCCAAAAAGTCTTAAAAATATAACCTCTGGTCTCTTTAAAGTTTGTGTTTGTGTTGTTTTTTATTCATTTAGATTTCTTTTGTCAGTACTGTGGGATCTCCCATAGAAAGGGTGGGTTTTAGGAAACTCAAATTGAGCAGGCCCAAATGGCAAAGAGTTGCAGGGAGATGAATTTCTCCCCCGAATGTCTGGTAAGATAAGTAACAGAATCAGTGCACTCAAAAATATCCTTTGAAATAGGCAATGCACTGCTCTCTCATAGAATATGCCATACTTGTAATCAATTTCTTGTTTGGAAAAGTCTCTTCTTTCTCCTCCTCCCCCCACCTCCCCAGTCCTCTGCCACTTGGAGGCTAATTGTTGCCTAAGGAAAGAACACCTTAGTTTTTTACCAGTTTGTGATTCCGAAGACACAGGAGCAGCTACCAACAGCCTGTGTCCTGGGGCTGGCCTGGGGCAATCTGGCTCAGAGGCTGGAGATCATCTGGGGCTGGGGCTGGGGCTGTGGTCCAGAGCGAATGGCTGGAGGCAAGAGTGGATGGCTCCACTGCAGAAACAGGCAGCAGGAGCGAGCTGAATCAAGAGAGCTTTGTGAGGGGGGCCGAAAAGCCTTGGCCAGAGAAACGTGGCTTAAAAAAAAATTATCTAGGCTATCTTTAAAAAAATTGAGAAGTTCTCATCCAATCTTGTGGTTGCCATTAATTGTAACAATTAAATTATATCTAGTAATAAAAATATTATATTTTTGAGGTTTATTAAGGATTTTTAGAAATCAAGGATACAAAATAATAACCACATGCCCATGGCTGATTAGCCAATTCAGAATCTCTGCACTTATCTTACTTACTACATCATTGCAATGGTATTGGAGAGCCTAGAAGAAAGCGTGGGAGGCTTTACTGCCAGTTAAATACCAATTGTGATCTCACCTACATGGAGACTCGGGTGAGAGTATAGGGAATTCTGGGAAATACTAAGGACTTCTGGGGATTGAAGTCTAGGGTTCAAAATCTCCATTTATACACCCCACAGAACATTCTGCCAGATAACTTGGAGAGGTGAAACACTCTGTAAGCTCTCACCTTTGTTTTTTGTAATGGAGGACTATTTTTACCCTGAACTCACAGAAGTTTTTTGAATGCAGCATATATACAAATATTGCATTATATATTCTTCACTGCAAAATCCCCCTTGCTCTTTGTACTTCCTGAAATTAAGACCTATAGATACCAATCCTATAGTATTCTTGTTGGTTGTTCTTTTGACTAACTCCTATGGTGATCTGCTTTGTCAAACAACCAGAGGGATTAGACGGAGGTCTTTTTTGTGTGTAGCCTTCTGCTTGGCTTTTCTCTCAACACAAGCTAGTTTGTTAAGTTACCTTTGGTTAGCAATTAGTAGCTTCCTTCTAAATCTCCTTCTGGTATAGTGAGAGCCTACATTTTATTCTCTCCAGATAACTAAAGTCCCAAAGTAGTAACTTTGTTAGGTAATGTCAGATTGGCAGCAATGATGAAATGCTAAAGGTTGGAATCCAGGAATTCCTAATGTAATGCCTACAGTCTCTCTCTTTGTGCTCAATAGGCTGCTTTCTTGCTTGTCAAAGGCGTGAGTACTCTGATTGTCTATGTTGGAACAAATGTATTCTCTCTGCTGACTTTGCATTCTTGGCATAGCCCCAGTATCTCCTCCTCATCACAGTAGTGGTGTTGTGTCCCACCTCCAGCTGGCAGAAGTAGTGCCCATAGTGCCTTTGTCAAACTGCTGTTACAAGCTGTGGCACTAATTGCCTGGCAAAGGGTGCCACAGAGGAGAAATGCCAGCACCTTCCCCCTGGAGATTCAGTTCCTATCTCTGGAATATGCAGTCAGAGTCTGGTCTAGGGAATGAGATCTCAAGCCCATGTCTGAGTATGGGGCTTATTTGCTGCTGTTTTATCATTGACACGATCAGGTAGATCTTTGATGGAAAGTTGTTGATTTTTTAAAAGAAAATTTGAACTTTCAATTTCAAAAACTGCAAATGAATATGAATGTTTGGCATGCATGGTCCTCAAAGTTTTGCTTGGTTTTATTTCTTTCTCTGTCCTAGAGGATCTTTTATCTCCTTCAATTATTTAAAATGAAGTTAGCTAAAAATGCACTAAATGTAAACTACTGTAAATAATAAATACCTATCATTTAATATGCACATGGCTAGGATATAGTAGAAATACCACCAAGAAAACAGTCAGGCCCTAACAAGGCTAGATAGTTTCATTGCACTTCATGGCTGTTGACTGAATCCCTCCTTCTAACCTGCCAATTCATCTGGCCATTAGTCATGCCACTGGAGGCAAGGGGTCTAGCCAAGAGTATGTGAATACATCTTTAGAAATCCATCACCACTATTAGGAGAACTACTTGAAGAGCATATGGTGACATGGTCCCAAAGAACCCCAACTTTGATTTTGATCTTTTTCAAATCTCAGCTCTATGACTTAATTCCCATAGTAGAAAATGCTTTCATTTTGGTCCTGAAACAAATACATTAAATAGAATATATAGTTTTCCTCAAAATTTTCTGTTATGCAAAATGATGAATACATTTTCCTGCATTAGAATTAGAGATGGCCACAACTGGAGAGAGGCCTTCATATCCAACCCCTATATAAAGAAGAAGGTCTTTATAGAAGAGGTTATCAAATACATGGTCCTCAGCCATGTGTCACCTGAATGAGATCCAAATGTCATTAGGAAATATTGCACAAAATAAAATAAAATAAAACATAGTTAAATTAAAATTAAAAGCTAAGTCAATATGCAGCCCCGAGGGATCCTTATGTATAGATTATTTCCTAATTTCTATTTTAAGTTTGATGTCACTGCTCTACAACATAAGCAGTAAATGGGCACCCAGCCTTTACTTGAAGGTGGGCAAACTTCCAGCTTAGGGCCCACTATCAGCTGAGGGAAACCCATTCCCTTTTGGGGTAGCTCTAATGATTAAAAGCCCATACTTAAACTTACACCTCTTTTTTTCAACTTCAATTTTTTTCTCATTGTTCTGCCACTTGGGGCCAAGAACAAATCTAGTTCCTTTTTCATAAGTAGTTATCATGTTTTCTTCCTCCATCCCCTGCCCAAGTCCTCTCTTATTAAGGCCTAATATCCACTGCTTCCTTAATCACTGCTTATAGGTTATTTGGCCTCTTTCACAGACTTTGGGCAAGAGAAAACTGGTAGTTTCGTGGCATTTTTTGGCATCCAAGGAGATTTTGACCTCATTTTGGGGATGAGTTTTTTGTCATTGAAGATACAGAGACTTTTGAATTTAGACCGATTTCATTTTTGAAAGGTTCTCCCCAGGGGTCCTCAAAATCTTCCTGAATAAGTTCTATTTCCTTTGTCTTTGTGGCATTTTGACTGAATTAGCTAAAATGATAATATCTCCCTAAAGTACAGGTAATTGCAATTGGTGTCATTTGGGCTAAGATGTGTAGCCTACTAGTATTTAGGAAACTTTGTTCTGGATGGATTTATTTCACATGGATGATGTCCCCTCCAAAATTTCAGAGCATCTTTCACTCTTGCATACATAAAATTCATTTAAGGGAGTCAAAAAATAGTTCAGTTTTTTCTCAAAACAACAGTTGCAATTCTCCTCACTTTTAGAGAAAACATTAGCTCCAACTGTGGCTGTGAGATTGTTTTGCTGATTCCCCTTAGTGATTTTTTCCTCCTTTCTAAGCTGTTAGAGTTATGAGTTAGGAAATACATATGCAAAATTTTTGTGTTTGTCTATGTGTATATGTTATTCAATGTTGCTGTTTTCCACATACTAAATTTTATGAGCTAAAATGGCATGTAAGACTGGAATTTCAAAGACCAAGAATATTTAGCTTCATAAATTTCACATTTGAATTCATCAAAGTATATTCAGATTTTGCCAATTACCAACTGGCAAGAAAATCATAAGGATAAAATATTCATCAATTGTGGCAAAGTACTTATTTTGCTTAGCCTCAGCCTATGTGGTTTGGCCACATGTTTGGTGGCACAGATTCCTTTTTCTCCTAGAAGCAGCAGAAACAGTAGCAGCAGTAGGAATTGCCCCCAGGTGGGCATTGTTTTAAGTAGTCCAACCCAGTTGCCTGGTGTCAGGGTCACATGACTGAGACTATGGCAACTCTGGCTCCTGCATCCCTTATTTCTGGCAGTAGCAGCCACAACTTTCTGCAACCTGCTGCCTACAGATTTGTGGTCTGGTCTCCTCACATGGTGCTTATGAGGAAAGTACTTTGTAAACTGAAAATGCTAAAGAAAAAATGTTGTTATCATCATGAAGTATTGGTTCTCATTTTTCCCTTTGTCTTTCTCAACTGTTGGTGAAATGTTAACTACATGAAGTAGCCAAAGGGGAGAAAATGTGCCTGGTGGGTTGTTCTGTTGGTTTGTTCTACAAGGCACATAAGTTTTATGAGATGCAAGATATGATAGGCTCTTCTAGAGGAAAGGACTTCTTTGGTTTGAATTGGGGTGGCATTAGGATTGTGTGCTCAGTTGTCATGCTATACACCAACATTAGAATATTTGGAACAACTTTTGAGCATGACTTGGGAGAATTCTGATGAAAAGCTGAAGTTGAAGTAGAGAGACATTTGTGTGTGTGTGTGTGTGTGTGTGTGTGTGTGTTTATGATTTCAAAGTTCTCGGTTCCATTGAAAGTGAGTTTCTAATAAAGAAGATGATAAGATGAATGATAAAAAATACCACTGTCACCCTGTGACCAGCACTTGCAACCATAAATATGTAGCCGTCAAAGCATTAAGACCACATCCTAGCTACTGTTCTTTGTCTAATACTTTTACTATTTTCAAATATTAGAAGCACCTTTTTTTAAGTTTCCAACTATTGAAATTGGCTTCAGTGTTCAGTTTCAGGTTCCCATATCCTGTTTTTGATGTGCTGAAGTGGTTTGCTTTAAATTTGGACAGTGACATTAGGAACACAGGAAACTTGCTCATTTGTCATGCCATGTGATACGTACAGAAAGAGAATCAGCTATGGAGTCAGAGGACCTGGGCTCGAATCTCATCCTTGCCACTTGCTACTTCTGTCACCTTGAGCAAGTCACTTTCTGTCTCTGGGTCTGAATTTGTTCAACTTTCAAAGAATGATGTTGGATTAGAGACCTCTAAGGTCCCTACAAACTCTAAATCCAACGACCTTGGAACTTCCACATTTATCAGTGCCAGAGGAACATTCATTAGAATTCTCCATCAGTGGAGGAGAAAGACAGAGGTCTCTCTGAGAGCACCTCTTCAGTGGCTTGTCAGAAAGCTCCAAATTTCTACTGTTTAGACAGTTGTAGTCATAATTTAAGACAACTGCTGTACTCCCTTAGAATTAGGAAAGGTATTCGTCAAAAAGAGCTGTCTTCAGGAAATGTTCTTAGTTTAAAGTGCTTTTCAACCACTGTTTGTCAAAAGATGTTTAAAATATGGGGTCTGGGGGGCAGAGAGCAGAAAACATATTTTATGTGCCTGGTTATTTTAGAAATCCCTCCCAAGACTCAAGTAGAAAAATATGACAAGTAGTACTTGAGTGAATTTAAATACATGGACACACCTAAAATATCACTGGGTCTGTTTGATGTTGAACAGTTTCAAAAGTACTAAACTGTAAAGTATAGACATCTACTCCTGATGCTATCACTAAATCCAGGTGTCCTTTCTTAGATTCTTTCCTCTGTTATCTCATCGTAACATTCCAAGTTATGGATTCTTTCCTTTTCAGTAGTCTCTTCACTAATGTCTGCTATGACACCTTACTGGCTTGCTTCTGCTACCATTTTCCCCACCTCTCCTCTATTTTTTCAATGGCTCTTTGTCTTCTCATGTTACTTAAATATCAGTGTTTTCAAAAGCTTTTGTTCTCAGCCCTCTTATCCTCATTCTTGGTAATCCCATCTCCTTTTGGGGCTTCTGATGAGACATCTGTGCATATGATTCCCAAGGCTTGATCCCTAGACCTTCTTTTCTGAGCTCCAGATGTGTGTTTTATTGCCAAATGAATAGCCTCACCTTGAGGTTGCCTTCTCACTTGAAACTCAGCTGAGTACATGCAACTTCCATAAGCGAAAGCTGCTTCAGAGTCATTTCTCACAGTTAGGGAATGTGTAATCCATGTCCAAAATAGAGACCTGAGACATCCTCATGTCTTACTACAAAAGACGTGGGGTATAGTCTAAAGCAGAGGAATCACCCTGCCAGTTGTGGGGACAGAAATGACAAAGGATCATTGGAATCTTTCGCTTGAGGGCACCCTGGAATAGTTTGTCAAATGTCTCCCCCCTAGGGAGCTTATTGTTTTCCAATCAATAGAGTAGGCTAGAATGGAAAATTAGAATGTGCATTTCTATCAGTCCCAGAATCTATTATTTAATTGACTTTATGGAAGGTATATTCTCTATTACTTGTTGGTTATCTCCTGGGTGATTTTAAAAATCACTTTTTGAAAAATGGGCTGAGTGATTTATAAACACATTAGCTATATTCCTTAATTTCCTAGGAGAAGGATTATCTGATTGTGTTTATATATAGTAAAAGCTCAGTAATTTTGGACTAATTGGGGTAAAGCTTTCTAAATTAGTCAGAAGTCTGATTTATAAAATATTTTTAAGGAAATGCATTTCTTATTTTCAATTAAATACAGTATCTTAGATTAGTAGAAGGCCCCATGAGACATACTGGAATGTCTTAGTAAGAAGGATTTATAATTAGAATACAAATAATTTTTCTATAGAGAGTTATTTCTAAAGTGTTGATGGTACTTGAAAACAATATCCACTCTTAAGGATTTTGTTCATTCCCTTCTGTATTCTTGTTTACATTATTAGGAGCAACAAATTTGCTAAACAAAGAAAAACTTTGCTTAAATTCTGTCCAAATTATTATAGATTTTGAAAGAGTAATAATGATACTAACAATAGCTAACATTTATATGTACTTGAAGGTCTGTAAAGTGCAGTATATAGATATAGAAACAGTCATGAATATAGATATATATAGATAAATATGATACTCCAAAAGTCTTCGTACAGTTTTAAGCTCTAATAATGTCAGTTTATTTTTAATCTTCTTTTCCCTTAATGACTGGGAAATAGTCAACCCCCAAGTGGCTAACATATAATTTAGTTTATTGTTCAGAGGGAAATGTGATACAGGTGTCCACATGTGGATGGGTCTGTGGTTCCTTTCTTGAAATGTAACATTTAGTAACCTCTCTAGTCATATGTAATGTGCTTTCTAGTTAACCACAGTGACATCTCTTTCAAAACTTCAAAATGGCTGATTCCATTATGAATTCAGGGTCTAAGAGAATTAGAGATTTCCTCTTTCAAATGGCCACTTGAACAGGAAGCAGACCACATAGCTCCTACCTACCTACTTCAGCAAAACCGTAAGGCTTATACAAGATAATATAAAAATAGAGAAATCCAAAGAGAAGCTACAGTGACTTCTTCTACTACATTGCTATATAAAAAGTCACCTTGGGGAGCTGCCATCAAACCTTGGGATGAGAAAGGATAGCTTCCCAATAGGGCCAGAGATAATCAGGCACTTGTTTAGCCTATAACACATTGTACCTTTCTGTGCAGAGCCAACCGGAAAAGAGAGCTCCTCTGAGAAAGTCCCAAGGTGATCTGAAAGCCCCATAGTAGGAACACTGGAAGCCCCAGCAACATATGGGGACAACAACATTGTACTGACAGCTCAAACCTGGATGGCCCAGTCCCATGGGCTCTGAGTTCACTAACACTTTAAATGCTCATAGCACAAGAAACACCAGACAGTGCTCTGAAGACCTCAAGATCAAATTGGGGCAAGTTGTCTGGCAACGTACATTGAGACCAAGCCAGGCCAAACATCCCATCCCAAAGTGTAGCAATAGGCAGAGTCTGACCCTGGCACAAAGGTTCAATTTAGGGACTAAAACTAGAAAGGTAAAGTTTTGAAAAAATTCAGACATATGAAAATTATTACAAAATAACATAACAATTGCAAGTAGAAACTCAAAGTAAAAAATACTATTTTCCACAAGAACTTCATAAAACCTTGAAAATATAAAGTACAAAAAATTTTAAAATAGATGGAATAATTTTTTTGAGAAAAGAATTGAAAGGAGGATAAGGAACTTAGAAGAGAAAATGGTAAACCTGATCCAAGAAAGAGAATTCCTAAAAAGTAAAATAAACATAAGGCAATAACACTGTGAGTCAACAAGAATTATTAGTACAAAAACCAAAAGATTAGCAAAATAAAAGATAATGTAAGATATCTGTTTTTTTAAACTGGCCTGGGAAACAGGTCAAGTAGAGTATAGGTAACCCTTCCACATCACTGGGTTCAGGGGCATGGTTCCTGTGTGCCCTTGAAAATTCACATTTTGGACCCTCCTTTCATACCAAAGAAGTAGTCTGATTTTTTCTTTTTCTTTTATTGTTTACAGTACCTTATTATAAAATTTGGGATAAGTATTTGGTCATAGGCTATATAGTCTCTAAGCTTTTTCTTTGCTATCTATTGACCTTTGTGTGTCATCTGTGGCTTCTGCAAAACTTTCCTAAAGTTCCCATTTAATTTTTTTATGACAGCCCTTGATATTGAAAGTCTGATGGGTTGAGTCTCAGTGTGAAAGGGATACCTGCAATTGAAGAATCATTGGACTTCTTGAAAACCATGAACAAAACAAAACTGGGCCTGGACCCTGTATTTCAAGAAATAAGAAAGGAAAACTCAGTTCTATTTTAACCAGAGGGCAAAGTAAAGATAGAAAGAATCCACCTTCTGAAAGGAACCCAAAAGGAAGAGTCTCAGAAATGTCACAATCAAAATCCATAGATCCCATAGTAAAAAAAAAAAAGATGCATAGCACCAAGAAACAGGTAGTTTGAGTAGCAGGGAATCATATCTCAAAAGACATGGAAGTTTCTACTAGAATGAATGAATGAATGAATCGTTAATTAAGTGCTTACTCCATATAAAAGCTTTATCTAAGTGCTGGGAATACAAATAGTAAAGTCAGACAGATCCTTCTTTCAAAAAGTTCACATTCTATACTATTGTGCTCAAAGGAATAATAAAGTGGAGGAATTCCATGGGTACTGGAACAACCTCCAGGAATTGATGCAGAGTGAGAGGAGCAGAACCAGAAGAACATTGTACACAGAGACTGACACACTGTGGTATAATCGAAGGTAATGGACTTCTCCATTAGTAGCAATGCAGTAATCCTGAACACCTTGGAGGGATTGACAAGGAAGAACACTATCCACATTCAGAGGAAAAACTGTGGGAGTAGAAACACAGAAGAAAAACAACTGCTTGATTACATGGGTCAAGGGGATAGGATTGGGGATGTAGACTCTGAATGAACATCCTAGTGCAAACATCAACAACATGGAAATAGGTTCTGGTCAAGGACACAGGTAAAACCCAGTGGAATTGCGCGTCGGCTGTGGGAAGGGTGGCGGGAGGGGAGAGAGGGAAATAATGTGATTCTTGTAACCAAGGAATAATGTTCTACTTGACTCAATAAATAAATTAAAAAAATTTTTTTTTCAAAAAATGTAAAAGAAATTGACATTCTAATGGAAGAGACACCTGTCGAAATTTCAGCTGCAAGTCAGATGAAAGGTTACTTGGTCCTTAAGGTTCAACAGCAAAGCAGATTTAAATGCCTCCTTTGTAATATAGTTTCTTCTGATGAATTCATATGGATTATTGATCTTGAACTATATTATAGGACCAAGGACCTTATTGACAAGAATTTTCTTCTCTGACTCTTTGGGAGTTGTCACTGTAGCAGATATAGGAAGTCACCAGACTATGATTCCATAGGATTGGCTTGCCAGGAAGATGGCTGCAGACACTAGGTTGGAAACTCTTGGATTTAGGGTCTTTGGCTTTCTTCATTGGGGTGCAAGGGAAGATGATGGTTAAAGTGGTGGTGGTTTAATATGCCTTGCTTATATTGTCTACTATCTCTCCCTCCATCTGTATTGCTGCTTTAGCTAGATTGGTTCCTCAGTGCTTTGAATGGCAGTTGCTTTGTCCTTGGTAAGGGATGGCTGGCTCCTCCACATGAACTGGTTCCTCTCATGATCGCTGTGAGAACTGGGTTGGAATCAGTAATCAGTTCTCTAAAAAGAATAATGGGCATTACTTATAACTACCTACACATTTTTATCCATGTATGCTGCTAGCAACTAAAACATAACATATAGAGTACCTACCTCAATGTTTTTTTTTTTACCAAACCAATTCTTCTCCTAGATTCAGAACCCTTTTCCTCTCCTCAATTTCTCTATAGATTTTGATGGTACCACCAGGCTCCCAGGCATCTCTGTTGGAAATATCAGAGTTTTCTTGATTCCCTCATCTCCTCATCCTCCATATCCAAGCAGTCACCAAGCCCTGTTGATTCTATTCCTTCAAGATTGATCAAATCCATATCCTGTCTATTGTTCTCATGACCATTCTCATTTCTTTTTGAAAATAACATTTTGGTTTTGCTTTGCCTTTATTTCTCTATGTAATCATTTCCTTCTTAGAGAGAATACTGTATAACAACTGAGAGAAATGTGCTATCTTATCTCTTTTGGAGGGCAATTCTTGGTCTATCTGCCTGATGTACAGGTTAGATCATGAGTGCAGCCAAGTACAATGCAATGAAAACTGGGCTTGGAACTGTAATGTTCTGGTAAATGTTTAACAACTAGCCCTTGGAAAAAATGTATAATGAAGGAAATACTTTTCAGCTTAATCAGCATTATTCACATTTTCTCCATTACTTTTTAAAATCTAGGTAATGAGCAAAACAATAAATCAAGCTCTGAATTGTAGTGTTTTCCAATTTTCTGAGTGTAAATGCTCCCAGTTGGTTTAAGCTAGCTCTGAACCCCTCCTCCTTACTCTCCACAGAAACCTGAGTTCAAACCCTCTTAACCCTTTTAGCCTCACTTTCCTTATCTCTAAAAAGGGAATATACATACCAACACTGCCTCCCTTACAGAGTTGTTGAATCAGTGAAAAAAACAAGTATTCAACACTTAGTATGTACCAGTATATACCAAATGCTGGAGAGGAAAACCAAGCAAATTAGATAGCCTGTGCTTTTAAGGAGCCTACACTCTAGTAGGGGAAGGCAATAAATGATGGGAAACGAGCTGAAGAAGAAGGGGCAAGTAGTGTTAAGGCAGAAAAGGTTAGGTGAGACTGGGAATGTTAGCCTTGGAACTTGAAGGCAAGGTAAGGTGAATGCTCACTAATCAGAGCCCAGTGTCCCAGGGATGAAAGTATGGGTTTCTGTGGGACAGGGAAGCAGCCTGACATGGAGATGGCTGGGAAGTGCATAAGAAATTACTTTTTATGTTTTAAAATGCAATATGTGGGGGCAGCTGGGTAGCTCAGTGGATTGACAGCCAGGCCTAGAGACTGGGGAGGTCCTAGGTTCAAATCTGACCTCAGACACTTCCCAGTTGTGTGACCCTGGGCAAGTCACTTGACCCCCATTGCCTAGCCCCTACCACTCTTCTGCCTTGGAGCCAATACACAGTATTGACTCCAAGATGGAAGGTAAGGGTTTAAAAAAATAAAAAAAAATGCAATACAAATGAGTATTGTGGTTATTATTACCATGTCAATATCCATGCTCAGTAGCCTTATACTTCCTGTTAAATAGAGTCCTAACTTTTTTTTTGGCTGGCTTTCAAGGCCTTTCATAATTTGGTCCCTACTTATTTTTCCAGCGTTTCCAACATAGCTACTCATTGTTTTCCAAATGTGCATTGTACTTTTCTATCTCTGAGCCTTTTTTCAGGTATTCTTCTGTATTCCTTGGATGTTCTTGCTGACCCTACCCAGTTGAATTATATAGCCATCCTTCAAGTCTCAGCCAAATGTTACCTTCTCCATGATGTCTCTATGGTCCGTCTAAGAAATCTTCCCCCTTCTTAACTCCCAGTAGCACCACTGAGCAATGAAGAATTTCCCAAGAGCTCTTTCTGAATGCTTTGGGATTTATATATCACACATTACTGGAGAATCCAGTCATAGTTGAAGTTAGTCTTACTAGATGATTGTGGCAATCTTATTTTCTATAGCTTAGATACACTGAATTGCTTCTAAGAGGGGGAGAACAATTGATTTTAGAATGGGGTGCCTTAAAAGCATTGAGTAACCAATGTAAAGAAGACCCATCATGGTAGGCTTAAGGCATATAGAAGAAAGAACCCAGCAATACACTGAAGTCAAATTTGAAGAAATTTAGCTTTTGTTAAAAATGAATTGAGAGGAATACAAATCAGATTATACAAATGGTGAAGTCTGAAATCTGAACAGTCACCTTCAAACTAAAAGCTTTGGCCTCCAGTGCGAAAAGGATTTGTACCCTAAGCAGGTTCTCCTGGAGAAAGGCCTGCTTACGTGTGCATTTTTAGCACCAACAGACCATGATATATAATGGCAAGAGAAGAGAGAAGTTTTCTTACATAAACCATGATGAGTAGAGATGGTATTTTGAAGTCAGAATGGGAATGAGAGGGAAAAAATCCAAACCCTATGATACTGTAGTTGCATTTGAGGGAAAACAAACATTAAAAACCAGCTCATCACCAATAAAAAAGTATTAGCTGGCAGCCTTAAGTTTGGTTCATTTTCATTTGTTAGCAGCACATAATTCTAGATGTTATGTCTTTCAGGGACCTAGTTTTGTTTGCAATTTTATTACCAAATGAGTGTCTATGGATTCATTTTCTCTCCTACCTTGTTCTCTTTGCACTACCTTGTTTATCTTGCTTCACATCCCACAATTACACCAGAGAAGGATATACTGGTTTGTGTACCATATAACTAGTATTGAATACTGATTTGATGTAGGTGACTCCTGAGAGAGAGATTGTGTAACTTAAATATAATTTGAGCTTTCATGGGCTATAGATCATTTATGAGTAGAAACAGAAATCTTCTAATCCTATAACCCTTTCAGATACTTTTATAATATCTCTCTTAGTTGACCAGTTCCTTTAACAAGGTTAAATAACAAGTGTATATTATTAAATTAAGGAGAGTCCTGTTGAATAAAACAAGCTTATATTTTAGTAGTAAAGATTCTCAGAGGTCTGATTTTTTTTATGCTAAGCCTAGAAACCAAGTACTGAAAATGCAGGAAAGAGGTTTTCTTACTCAGTCTTTGTGAATGATGTTCTATGTGCTTAAGCAAGGGTTGTGTATCTGATTTGCCCTGTCCATTCTCCCTAAACTAGATATCCTAGGAAATGATCCGAGGTCTTATGGGTCCCCAGCCACCCCATTATTTGGAAATATCCCAAGAGGCTCTAGAGAAGTTTGAAAGAGAAAGAAGCACAAACAGTTGGTACAAAGGGATGTGTGGTCACCAAGACCCAACTAGAAGGAAGTTGCAATGTTTTCAAAGACTGAGCTAGTTTCTGTGAGGTGAGACTGAAGGATTCTATAAGAAGGGGAAAATCCAAAGGAAGGTGCTTTGTTAGTATTGCTTTGGCAGTCGATAAAGTAGGATCTTTAAGAATTTGACACAAAAAGGAGCTGTGGAAGAATTGCCCCACCTCTGAGGGATAGCTTTAGTTGTAGGATGTGTTGACTATGATACTACCAGAAGACTGATGAAAGAGGGCAAGGCCTCTGATCATTGGGAGTGGAAGGTCAGTAAAGAAATGGTTCTAAATGAAGGCTCAGTGACATACCTTGGTGACTGAGAAACAAATGAACACATTGGGCAACATTTTCTGGAAGCCAGAGAGACTGTAGGCATGGTGACATAGAAGGTAAAGCACTAGAGGAAAATGACCATGAAACCAAAAAAAGGAGCTGTACTGAGGAGTCATATTGGAGAGAAGCATAGAAATCATAGAGAATCAAGCTGAAAGCTACAAGAGACCTCAGAAGCCATCTGTTAAAATCAGTTGTTTTGTTTTGTGATTTTGCAGTTTGGCACATTGAGGCACATAAAGGTAAAGTGATTTTCTTAAGGTAACCCAGGTAGTGATACCCATTTGGAAGACTCTTGTATCCAATCTCAGGTCATCTAGTTCTAAATCCAGCTCTGTTTGCCATGGATGTTCTATCTATTGCATTTTTAAAGTTGAATCCTAGCATCTAAGAAGTAGAACTAGAAAGAACCTTTAGAGGCCATTTAGCCCAATCCTTTCATTTTTCAGAAAAGGAAACCCAGGTCCAGGAAAGTAAAGTATCTGAAATTCTGCTAATCACTGAAGGAAAAGGTAGGTTGGTCATTACTGTATAGTATCTCCTTGGGCAATATGGCTTCCATTTCTTTGCATTAACCTATGAATAAGCTTTTTCTTTATTTGATGGTTATATGCTTGTAAGGAGTGTTGGTACCAACATATTGGGTAGTTCTAGATAATTTGGTTGGGGTGGAAAATGAGACAAACTGTACCCAGAAGGGCCCCAGACATGTGCCACCTCATTATTATGTATATTTTTCCCTTTGTGTGTTGTCTTCTCCCATTAGAATGAAATCTTTTTTAGGGCAGGGACTTATGTTTGTGTCCTCAGTCTTAGAGAGTATATCAGTCCTACATGTCATGACTGAGGTTCTGACACAAGGATTCCATAAATATTCTTCCTGTTTTGTCCTCATCTGACACAATTGAAACCCCAATGGATCCACTTTATCTTTGAAGGGAACATTGTCATAAGGTATAAACCTTTCCAGATGAAAGTTGGGAGTCTTCTCAATCCAATGAAAGTATGAGATCTGCTTTTGCAGCCAACCAATCCAGCCCTACCTACTTGCTGATGGTATAGTTTGACTGTTAATGCACCTTATTACAAACCTTCAAATTAGGCACTGTCAGGAGAGATAAAAGGGGGTGGATTTAGATTCAAAGGAACTTTAATTAGACGTAAAGGTCAGCAATGGTGGCCAAAAGTCAATGCATCTAAATTAAGTATAAACTTCTCTAAGAGAATATGCTAATCTTTCATGTAAAGTACTTGTCAGGCTGATCTTGGCACCTATCCACAACAGTTAAACTATTTTCTATGATGAAATTTTAACAAATGGCAATCCCAGGGTAATTTGCCTGTCAAGTAAATGGAATGTCATTTATTTCTACAAATGCTAGAATTTCACTTGCTGGCCATCAGAGCATATGTGAGAGCCTAAGTATGTGGGGCATCACTTTCCTTTTAAAGTAGAGAATTAGGTTATGCAGCAGGATCACCTGGAAGACTTAAGTGTTTGTTCCAAGTGAACACCAGTCAGTGTGATTTGTTGATCTTTTCCCCCCCTTTTTGGCTTTGTTTTGTTTGTCAAGAAAAAAAAAACAACCCAACCTTGCAGGTACTATAAATTATTCTTTATTACCCTTTAATTAGGCTACTCCTAGAGATGCTTGGTTATAATAGCTGTTAATATTTCTGAAAGTTAAATTAAGATTCTACACTGTTAGTGAGCAAACTCATTAAAGACATGAAAGGATGACAGGATGAAAAAGGATTTACATTTGTAGAATCTCCTGTAAAATTATTAGAAGTGACAGGTTCCATTTTTTTTGATGCTGGAATCAAGGTAGCATGTCTAAACCATAGTGACACCATGGTTGGATTCTGCATAGCTGAGAACTAATAGGAAATTAATAGACTGTAATACGGGCCTTTTGAATTTGCCATAAGGGTGATACTTTGATGTGTAAGAACAGAAGGCATAATTTCAATCTTTGTTTAGTGTCCTGGACAGCTAGCCTCACTAGCATCTAAGTATGGGCAGGATTAGAAATGTGATGGATAGTCCCACAGTACCTTCCTGACAGCTTTTCTGTTCAAATACAAATTTCTGTCACAGCCCTAGAATGTTTGAAGGAGCATTCGGAGATGAAATATCGTAGCTGCAACAAGCCCAGTGTGAAGCTATTATGTTTTGAAAGGAAAAATAATTACAAACTGTACATCTCCTCAGCACATATCTGTATTAATAATGCATAGTAATAAATACGCTGGAGTATACTAATGAAATGTTATTGAACATTAAAGTTTTGGAAACCATAGGGTTATGAATCTGTCAAGAAAAATGTCAATGCATCTGTCTAGTTGGAGATTTCAGTACCTGTTTTAGGCAAATAAATATTTGGGAGTGTTGGGAGAGACCATGATTTATACCACCTTTCATGATGTCTACTCAGTCCCTTAAAAAAGAAATTTGAGATATTTCTAACTTGATTTTAATCTACAATGATCAATACATCCATCTGTGTCCCCTTCTCCCTATGAAAGTGTTCAATTTGACTCCCAAGATAATTTTGAGCCATACAAAAGATTATCTGAAAGTCTTTCTAGGAAACATCACTATTTTCATGTGGCTGTTACATCATTCCTTTCAAATGAATAATTTTCTTCAAAGTAAGAATTGAAAAGAAACTCATTTCTCTAAAACAGAAGTTAAGTAAGAGCAATGTTCCATGACCCATGAAGTGAGTCATGGAAATATTTTCCACAGCATTGCTCTTCTGGCACATTAGTTTGATTATGTAAAAGTTGTATTATCTTCTTAGAGTGTTTCTTTAGGTAAGTGTTCTCTTCACAACCAAGCTCAAAATTTGTTATAGAAATTCCCAGTGTGTCATAGGAGCAAGCTATGCTCCTTCTTGATAAAACGCATAGCTGGACTTCTATTAAAGTAAAGAAAAAGCGATTTACTCAGTTCATCTTTGTTAAAACAACACAAGTTGCTTGAGCATTACCCCACAGTCTGCTCTTTGAGAATATAAGACCTTTTCCAAGTAGGTCGTAGCAATGGTTTATCCAGTGCAGTTGTCCAACTGTCAATGTGGTACCAGTAGATATTTGGGGAAAAGTGCAGTAAATGAACCTCATGACACCATTTCAGAATCAATCCGGAAAATAGGACATACAAAGAAGTGTTGAGGATGGCTGCTTGTGGGGGATGGGATGACAACTGATGATCTAGAGAAGATGAACTTATTTTGCTCCTGCATTCTCTGTAAAGAGAATGATTTTCGGATGAGAAAAAAAGTGAATCACTTTCGCTCCCTGGGAGTTGATAAAGACAGTAAGAAGGTATCTGGTTGTCCATGATGAGTTCATATCACTTGATCCAAATGAACAACATCCTCAAAAACAAAAAAATACTGGGAAATGTGACTCTTAAGCTCATTTTGAAATATACTTAATAGACATTGAAGACAGAGGAAGGCACTACATAACTTAAAGGGGACAAATGTCATCCTGATCTTTAAAAATGGGAGGAGAATTAAGCCTGCAAACTAAACTAAAAGGCAGTGCTCTTGTCTTTCATTCCAGGCAATATCTTAAAACTATATTATTAAATGGATGATTACTAGACAACTAGAAAAAGGAAATAGAGTTCACAAAGAACCATTATGGTTTTATCAAGTCATGCCACACCAAATTTCTGTTCTTTTTTTGACAAGTTTGCTAATGATATACTATCAGATTACTGTATGTGTATCTACCTATATTTTTAGCAAAATATTTTATAAAGTCTCTCATTTTCTTATCGTGGAAAGATGAAGGGATATGAATGAGATGATAGTACAATTTCCTAGACTGGGAATTGGTTGAATTCCCAGACCCAAAGAGTAGTCATTAATAGTTCAATATCAACTTGGAAAATCTCCAACGAGGAGATCCAAGGATCTGAGCTTGGTTTTTGTGCTGTTTAATATTTTTATCAGTGACTTGAATAAAGACATAAATGGCATAATTATACAATTTGTAGATGACACAAGGCTGGGAGCAATGGTTCCCATGTTAATGATTTTTAAAAGTGCTTGGCAGGTTAGAGCATCGAACTGAATCAATGTAGGTGAAATTACATAGAGATAAATGTAACATTATTGACTTCAGTTCAAATGATCAAATTCATAAGTACAAAATGGGAGATAGTGACTAGACAGTACCTAGTCTAGAAAACAGTGGGAGTTTTATTTGACTTAATGCTCTCTGTATCATCAGTGCAATGTGAGAGATAACTAAGAACACAGAAGCAATATTAGGTTAAAGAGAGACAAATTAGGAGAGCATGGAATAGTTTACTTGTTAGATCTATGAATAAAGACACTATGATCAAACAAGAGATATAGAATATTACAGGATGTGAAATGGATAATTGTTATTAAATCAAATTTAAAAGATTTTGCACAAACAAAACTAATTCAGCCAAGATTACAAGGAAAGCTAGAAACTGGGAAAAATGTGCAGCAGGTTTATCTGATAAAGACCTCATTTCTAAAATTTATAGAGAATTGAGTTATGTTTATAAGAATGTAAGTCATTTCCCAGTTGATAAATGGTCAAAGGATATGAATGGGCATTTTTCAGATGAAGAAATCAAAGCTATATATAGTTATAAAAATATTCTAAATCTTTATTGATTAGAGAAATGCAAATAAAGCAACTCTGAAGTATCACCTTATGCCTATCAGATTGGTTAATATGACAGAAAAATTAGGACATCAACACACTTGGTAGAGTTGCAAACTGATACAACAACTATGGAGAATAATTTGGAACTATGCCCAACAGATTATAAAATTGTACCTACCCTTGAACCAGAAATACTAACTAGTTCTGTATACCAAAGAGATCAAAGAGAAAAGGTCCTATATGTACAAAAATATTTATAGCAACTATTTTTTGTTATCCCTTACTTTCTATTTTAGAATCAATACTGTGTATTGGTTCCAAGACAGAAGACTGGCAAAGGCTAGGCAGTGGAGGTTAAATGATTTTCCCAGGGCCACACAGCTAGGGAATGTCTGAGACCAGATTAGAGCATGGGACTTATCATCTCTAGGCCTGGTTATCTATCTACTGAGTCACATAGCTGTCCCCAAGATAGCAGTTCTTTTTATGATTGAAAAAAAATTGGATTTTGAAGGGCTTACCATCAATTGGGGACTGGTAGAACAAATTGTGGCATATGATGGGTTTTTTTTTGAAAATTTTATTTAATTAGTTAATTTAGAATACTTTTCCATGGTTACAATATTCATGTTCTTTTCCTTCCCTCCGCCCAACCCCCTTCCATAGCTGACATGCAATTCCACTGGGTTTTACATGTGTCATTGATCAAGACCTATTTCCATGTTATTGATATTGATATATATCTGATATATGATATTGATAGCACTAGGGTGATCATTTAGAGTCTACATCCCCAATCATATCCCCATCTACCCTTGTGATCAAGCAGTTGTTTTTCTTTTGTATTTCTACTGCCATGGTTCTTCTTCTGAATGTAGATATTGTTCTTTCTCATAAATCCCTCAGAATTGTCCTGGATCATTGCATTGCTGCTAGTAAAGAAGTCCATTACATTTGATTGTACCACAGGGTATCAGTCTCTGTGTACAATGTTCTCCTGGTTCTGCTCCTCTCACTCTACATCACTTCCTGGAGGTTGGTCCAGTTCCCATGGAATTCCTCTAGTTCATTATTTCTTTGAGCACAATAGTATTCCATCACCAACACGGTATATGACTTTTATGGAATACTATTGTGCCATAAGAAATGATTAGCAGGATTCTTTCAGAAAAATCTAGGGAAAAAAAGAAAAACCTGGGAAGATTTAATAGGAAGTCACAGAAAGTGAATTGAGTAGAACCAGGAGATCATTGTATAAAATAACAGTAGCTGAAATAATGTGTAAAGATAAACTATAAATGTTTTAGCTATTCTCAGTAACACAATGATACAAAACAAATCCAAATGATTTGTGGGGGAAAATGTTCTCCACCTCTGGGGACAAAATTGGTGGAATCTGAATGCAGATCATAATATACTTTTAAAACTTTATTTTTTCTCCTTTTTTTGGCTGTGTTCCCTTTTGGCAACATGACTAATTTGGAAATATATTTTGTATGACTGAACATGTATAATTTATATGAAAGTGCTTATCTTCTCAAAGAGGGGTGAAAGGAGGGGCATTTGGAACTTAAAACTAGTTTTATATATTGTTTTTACATGTAATTGAGAAAAAATAAAACTATTCTAAAAAAGTAACATAAAACTGATTTTTGAAACAAAATACTTAAAGATCAACTTCATTCTGTATCTTCTTAGTGACTTAAAAGTACTTAGTAAAGGTAAGATGATTTGCCAACAATAAATGTTTTATTTATAATTGAGAACAGTTTTGGAGCAGAGAACCAAATACTTTTCTTTTTGCTCTCCTCATTCCTTGTTTAATCTGGTATTTATTGTATTGTTTTCATTCATCACATTTTTCCTTTAAATATTTGAAAGTTTTGTTTTTAAATCTACATTGTTTTCAGCTATTTCGCTGGAATCTTCAGACCATTAAAATATAACTACCTTATCAGAATCAACAGAAGAAAATCCAATTGGAGTTATGTATTGTATTTCTAGTTCTTATGTGTTTGGGGGGGGGGTTATGCTTCATTAGATTTATGGTATTTATTTTATGAGAAGACTTCTTTGTTATTTACATGAATGTGTTCTTGACTCTTTGAACTTCCTAGTTTTCTCCAATTACCAATAATAGGAGTTACTGCAAAAATAGAATATAAATGGGCACTGATTATTTTACATGTCCTTTGAAAAGGAAGGCTGGCAATCATGTGATGGTATGTCATACCTAATTACTGAATATATTTCAGAATCTGATCTAGGCTACTAAAAAGCCAATTCTTCAGTAATGTGATCAGTTTAAAGTTATCTCTAATGGCTTTTTGCTTTTGGTTTTAATGCACACAGAAAGCACAGTAGCACTTCTGTACCTGCTTTTCTGCATTTAATATGTATGTGTATATACAGTATAAATGTGTGTGTGTGTGTGTGTGTGTGTGTTGCTTCTTCATAGAACCCTAGGATTTGAGAAAGCACTGGTGGCTTGAGAAATGCTAATGATTGATAAGGCAGCAGGTAGAAGAGTGAGTTAGCCTGACCTCTAGATTGCAAGGAAGAGAAAAAGCAACCCCCACCCCAACTCCTATTGCTTAGCTATCATTCTGGTATCCTTTTGTTTTTGGATTGTTTTGCTATATGAATAAACAAACCACATGGTTGTTTTGGTAAATATTTAATAACTGAGTCTCTGAAAAAATGCATGTGATATACTTTTAAGTTTAATCTGCATTACTAACATTTTCTTTATTACTTTAAGTCTAGACTGTAAACAAGGCCCTCATTTGAAGTGTTTGCTGAATTCTGAGGTGTTAGTGGTTACACTAAGCATTTAATAATTGGCTCTCTGAAGTAAGTCTGACCGGGCTTCAGCATCCTTATGAAGCCATCCATCCCAAAAGGCTACCAGAGTATACAAACTGAGCAGCTTCAGCAGGCTGCCCAAGTCTCAGCTGGTTCTGATCTTGGAGATTTGGAACTATAAATGTGGCATTTCCAGACTTAGTCCTGCCCAGAATTGCAGGCTGGGTCCTCTTGGCCTTAGCACTTGGATCTAGCACTATTTTAGCTTCACTTTTAGTTCCAGGTTCTCAATAGTCGAGTCCAGGTGAGACAGAACCAAAAGCAGTATATGTTTATGGCCATCCTTTCTTCCCCAAAAGACTTGAATGAGGTCTGGGGAAGGGAACAATCATTGTAAATCTACCACATGTAACATTTCCCTCCCCATCCTTCTCCTGGCCTGGTATGGTATGAGGAGGAGAGTCTATCAGAGTCAGCACGTTCTCTAACCTCATGTTTGATCACCAGCATTCCTCAACATTATCTTTTATTAGCTAAGGATCACTGATATCACTGAAGTATTACAGTGCCTCAAATAAATTACCAAATTTTGAAATTCTCTATCTTCCTCATTCCATCATCTGCCACTCTGTCTCTCTCTTTCCCATCTCTCCAGTCACAAAACAAAATAATTATAAGAAATCAAATATTTAAGTCAGCAATTGTGCTAATTAAAATAGGAAGTATAAGAGAATTTTTAAATTTTAAATTAAATTATTATTTATTAATTTAAATTACATTATATTTTAAACATAATTTACTTTTAAAAATTTTAGAATATTTTTCCATGGTTACACAATTCATGTTCTCTTCCCTCCCCCCTCCTGGAGCTGACCAGCAATTTCACTGCTTTATACATGTCTAGTATAAGAGAATTTTAAAGAAGGGGAAAACTTTGGCATTAACCTCTGCCCTCTTAGACAAAAAGGAGAGGGAGGACTTTCTATTTCTGGTACCTATTCTTCCTAACGTTCAGTCATTTCTAGATGTGGATGTTATAGAAATAAGTAATTCCCCACCCCCCACCCCCTACCATATGTTTTCATGTCAGATCTGATGGCCACTGTCAGATTTCAGAGCAGCAAGAACAGAATGAAAGTGAAGGTTATTGTTTACAACAGTTCTATGCCCTCTTTCCCAATTGTACCTAAAATTTCATTGAGATAGAGAATATATGTTGAGGATACTCTCTCACCCAATTCAGGTCAGCATTTTCTCTGGAATATACAGAGATTAAGTGATGTTCTCAGGGTCACACAGCTAGTATTTTGTTAGAAGACTAGAACCCAGATCTTCCTGACTCAAAGACTGGCTCTCAATCTATAATTTAATACTGCCCCTTCCTAATTATGAGTGTTCTAGAAAAGAATGCCTACAGGTCCTGCTATAATTCCTTTGAACTCAAGGGCTTTGCTCTTAGATTCATTGGTCATTCTGTCCTTGTCTACTTGATCCTTGACAACCCTCACCCCCACATCACCCGTGCCAAGGTCATTCTGCCCACAATGTATCACCATGTAAATTACAGATGAGCTACCATAATAACTTAGAAGAGATTTCAGACTTTAGACATAAGTGGTTTGTCTGAATAAAATGTGAAGTCTCAGTTTCAATTTGACTTTGACGGTTCCCTTATTTATTTATTTTTTGTCCTTGGTTGTTCCATTATAACTGTTGAAGTTAACTGATTTCAGAATACAATGAAGAGCCATAAAGATATGCCTTAAGTTCAATTTATGGTTCAATCTTGAAACAAAATGATAAATGTTTTGAGATTACACTGAGTAAGATCTTCAGAACCACTAGTAAATATTTTATGTTATCTTTCTCTTTTGAACCCATTGTTGCAGTATCTGGGGATTTTTTGGCTATGATGATCAATTTACAATGGCCTGTTAGCACAGTCATGGGGCTGCCTGCTCTCGTATTTCCTAAACTATTAAGACTTCTTCCTAGGTTCTTGTAATTCACAATATGCTTAAGAAATGTACCAACCGAGGACAAGAATGAGAATGCATAAAATCAGGTTTCCAAGCCAGTAAGCCATAAGAATATGTATACCCCACACACATATGCATAGGAACACCTTCATTTTCCATTCTGGAAGAGTGACAAGCAATAGAAGTAAGAATCCAGGACCCTCTATGGATAGAGAAATTGATTGAGCAACATAGACTTGGAAGAGGCAGACCATTGCTGCTCCTGCTTAAAAGAATGTTCAGAAAACTGCTGCTGTCATGCAGTATTCCTGATTGCCATTATGATTGGCTCATCAGAGTTCTTCTGTGATAGTCCTTTTACCTTCCCCTATAAACTCCCAATTTTGCCCTGTTTTTAGAATAATAGGTGGTTTTCTTTGTCATCTTTTGTATTTTATTTATTTAAAGCCATTATTCTAAGAAGAAGTTCATCACTGAAGCTTGATGAGATTTCCATGGAGGTCCAAGACATTAAAACTCTTTTTAAAAATCTTTGCTGTATTGGTTTTATTTGTTTTTTTTTAATTAATTTATTTAGTCAATTTAGAACATTATTCCTTGGTTACAATAATCACATTATTTCCCTCGCTCCCCTACACCCACCCTTCCTAAAGCCGATACGTAATTTCATTGGGTATTACATGTGTCCTTGATCAGAACCTATTTCTATGTTGTTGGTGTTTGTACTAGGATGTTCCTTTAGAGTCTACATCCCCAGACATATACCCTCGACCCATGTATTCAAGCAGTTGTTTTTCTTCGGTGTTTTTACTCCCACAATTTTTCTTCTGAATGTGGATAGTGGTTTTTCTCATAGATTCCTCCAAGTTGTTCAGGATCACTGCATTGCCACTAATGGAGAAGTCCATTACATTCTATTGTACCACAGTGTATCAGTCTCTGTGTACAATGTTCTCCTGGTTCTTCTCCTCTCACTCTGCATCAATTCCTGGATGTCATTCCAGTTCACATGGAATCCCTACAGTTTATTATCCCTTTGAGCACAATAGTATTCCATCACCAACAGATACCACAATTTGTTCAGCCATTCCCCAACTGAAGGGCAGCCCCTCATTTTCCAATTTTTTGCCACCACAAAGAGTGCAGCTATGAATATTTTTGTACATGTCTTTTTTCCTTATTATCTCTTTGGGGTACAAACCCAGCAGTGCTATGGCTGGATCAAAGGACAGACAGTCTTTTAGTGCCCTTAGGGCATAGTTCCAAATTGCCCTCCAGAATGGTTCAATCAATTCACAACCCCACCAGCAATGAATTAATGTTCCACTTTGCCATATCCCCTCCAGCATTCACTACTTTCCTTTGCTGTCATGTTAGCCAATCTGCTAGGTGTGAGGTGATACCTCAGAGTTGTTTTGATTTGCATTTCTCTGATTATAAGAGATTTAGAACACTTTTTCATGTGCTTATTAATAGCTTTGATTTCTTTAACTGAAAATTGCCTATTCATGTCCCGTGCCCATTTATCAATTGGAGAATGGCTTGGTTTTTTGTACAATTGGTTTAGCACTCTGTAAATTTGAGTAATTAGATCTTTGTCAGAGGTTTTTGTTAGAAAAATTATTTCCCAATTTGTTGCTTCCCTTCTAATTTTGGATGCATTAGTTTTGTTTGTACAAAACCTTTTTAATTTGATGTAATCAAAATTATTGATTTTACTTTTTGTGATTTTTTTCTATCTCTTGCTTGGTTTTAAAGTCTTTCCTTTCCCAATGATCTGACATTTATAGTATTCTGTGTTCACCTAATTTACTTATAGTTTCCTTCTTTATGGGTCATTCATCCATTCTGAGTTTATCTTGGTGTAGAGTGTGAGATGTTGATCCAAACCTAATCTTTCCCATACTGTCTTCCAATTTTCTCAGCAGTTTTTATCAAATAGTGGATTTTGGTCTCCAAAGCTGGGATCTTTAGGCTTATCATAGACTGTCTTTCTGAGGTCATTTACCCCAAGTCTATTCTATTGATCCTCCTTTCTGTCTCTTAGCCAGTACCCAATTGTTTTGATGACCACTACTTTATAGTATAGTTTGAGATCTGGGACTGCAAGTCCTCCTCCTTCCTTTGCATTTTTTTCATGATTTCCCTGGATAGCCTTGATCTTTTGTTCTTCCAAATGAACTTTGTCATGATTTCATATAATTCAGTAGAAAAGTTTTTTGATAGTTCAATGGGTATGGCACTAAATAAGTAAATTAATTTGGATAGGATTATCATTTTTATTATGTTAGCTTGTTCTACCCATGAGCAATTAATGTTTTTCCAATTGTTTAGATCTAGTTTTAATTGTGTGGAGAGTGTTTTGTAGTTGTTTTCATATAGTTTCTCTGTTTGTCTTGGCATATAAATTCCTAAGTATTTTATATTGTCTAGGATGATTTTACACTAAAACTATTAAGGAATCGAATTTGAGTGTCTTTCCCTAGCTTTCAAGCCCAGCATATTCAGCCATGTTCTTGCCTTGCCTGTTCGGTTTAACCTCTTGTGATTTGGATCATCACCATGTAGAACAGAAAGTCTTTTTTGGAGTCTGTGAATTTCTTTGGATTACTGTATTTCACTCTAATTAGTTCCCTTTGGAAGTCTTTATATTTTATTTTATGTATTTAAAAACACAATTTGGAGAAAGGGTCATAGGCTTCACCAAACTGTCAAAGAGATCTAGGACACTTTTTTTTAGACTATGTAACCCTCTGGTGTAGCACTGGCAAAAGTAAGTTATGATTGAGTTGATAGTCTTACTTTTTTTATTTGAAAGATTTTATTCAATTAATTAATTTAGAATATTTTTCCGTGGTTCCAAGATTCATATTCTTTCCCTCTCCTCCCTCGACCCCTCCCCCAGCCCCTCCGGTAGCTGACACACAATTCCACTGGGTTTTACATGATCATTGGAGTTTATAGTCTTATCAGAATTATCATTTTCTCATCAAAGACTGCCATTAGTGAAGAACTAACAGGAAAGCATTCTTGGACTCTCAACAGATGAAAGCCATAATGCTATTTCAGATAGAATTAAGCATTATGTGTCAGCTACTGTGTTAAGTGCTGGGGATACAAATATAAGGAACAAAAAATACAGTTCCTGCTCTCAAAGAGCTTACATTCTAATGAGAACAAATAGCAAATAAAAGGAAGCTGAAAAGATAAGGGAAAGAGAAGAAAAGGACCTGCCTGGGATCTTAGTGGTCAAATGCAGGGAGTTACTTCCCTCTAGCTGATTTCTATATGTATATCCAACTCTAATCTTTCCTTTCCTGATCTTCAATCTTGCATCCCCATCTGAATATCCCACCCCAAACTCAATGGTTTAAAAACTAAAATTAACACCTTCCCCTTCTCTTAACTTCTGTATTTCTGTCAAAAGTACCACCAAATACCAGTCACTTAGTATTAAAAAGCTTTTATTTTTCTTTGACTCTTTCTTCTCCCTCTCTTTCCTATGCCTTCTCTAATCCATTGCCTTTCTACTTTCCATTCATTCTGTTCACATTACATCCTTCTCCACTAACATTACCAATACCCTAATTCAGGCCCGTTCTAAGACTATTACAATTGCTTCTCCACTGGTTTCCCTGACTCAAATCTATCCCTGTCCAATCCATCCTTCACACTGCTGCACAAGTAATTCCTCTAAGGCATAGATAGGTCTGACCAGGTAACTGCCCTCTTCAAAACCTCTTCACTGTTTCTTCTCTGCTTCTGATACCAACAATGGCTTTTTACTTCGTATCTCTGTGATAGAATCCAGATTCTTCAACATGGAGTTTCAGGCCTTATATCACATGACTCTAAACCTTTTGGTCTTACCACATCTCATGCCCCTTTACACATTTGGCATTGCAGTTAAACTCAACTTTTAACTCTTTCCTAAACTTAATGCAGTCTCTTGTCTCCCTATATGTGTGCAGATTATTCTTTAAGCCTTGAATTTCCCTTCTCTATCTTTTCCATTCTGAACTCATCTCTTCTTTTAAGACTCAGTTTGCTCATTTGCTACTTCTTCCATTAAAACCTTTTCTCATCTCCCAACTGGGTTTACTCCCTAGTTCTCCAAGCACTTTGTCCAGACCTAAGATCACTTCAAGTTCTTGGTCCATCATCTTATGATCTGTCCATTATCCCTATCATACTTGTCCATATATTATATATATCTATGTACTTATCATTCCCTCAGCTTTACCTACAGTAGATTGGGATTGTGCCATTTTTAAAATCTTTATATCCATTACACAGAGCAGAGCATCTTGAACAAAGTAAGTTCTCCAATATTCTGTCTACCACACACCATTTTATTGTTGGTTCACTATGGCCCACTCTAGACTATAGTAAATACAGTCTCCAAGTCCCTACAATATACATATCTATCCATGGAGAGTGGTCCCATCCTCTGACCCCAAATAATTCAGCATGCTTTCTTAAGTGGCACGAAATCTTGTTATATAGTCTGTTCCCAAAGAGAAACAAAACCAGGTAAATAACTTGGAGTAAATTCACAGGTGGATTGGTAATGAAGTCACAAAAATGCTCATTTCTGCTAGAGGTGCCAACAAGTGTGGGCCAGTATGGCCAGACAGACACTGCTGTAATTCAGCATCTATTTTTTTTTTCCTGAGCTGTTTGGGGACACATACAGAAAAGACCAAATAATCAAAAGAAAATGAATGTTTGACCCTCAGCTCACATAACTCAAAGGTAGCTGGACTCATTTTCCTCTAGCATTTCAAAAAAAATCATTTTCAGGCAGAGTATACACGGAAAGCTTCAGCCTCCAATGAGATCTTACGCCCCCCCCCCCAGTCCCCTCCTCAATATTATGAAGCTGCTTAAGGGAGGGAACAAGCAATTAAGAAAATTATTGCTGGACCCTGATGATGACAGCTCTCTAAATGAGGCAAAGGCAAAAGTGCTCTGTGTTTTTTTTAATCCCCCTTTGCATGAGCTAATTGGAAATGCATTTTAAAAGTCATACTTGGTTTAATGAAGATAGAGGTCAGGATGTGCTTAGGTCTATATTATGCTCACCACACAGCTGCATTTCTCTCCTACATGGACCCCAGGTCCCCGCAGAGATTTGGTGGTTTAATTTCATACAAATAATTCTCATGAACTGTTGACAGCAGGAACATCTGTAAAATTTTGCATTTTCAAGTGCTCTCTGTCCCCTAGTAGGAACTGTGTTCATCTTTTAGCATAAGCTGCTGCCCTCTTTCCTTATGTGTTGTCTGCACTGTGAACTTTCTCTGCCAACATGATATATTTGAAAAGTAAATAATCTGTAGGGACTTCAGAAGAAAGGGGGGAAGGGGGGACTAACAGAAACCTGTACTCTTGAGGTTTATTATCTGTGGACCTTCTAGATGGAATTATAGTCTTATATTTAGTGAGTGGTCTAAAAAGAAGCAGGCCAGTGCTACAGGGCCATTCCTTTAGGCTTTAACTATATGACAAAATCAAACTACACGCAAAAAGGAGAGAAAAAACTTAAAAAATCATTTATTTGCCTTGTCAAGAAAATTGGGAGAAAAAGTCTGTGTCATATTTGATCCTGTTTTTGAGTCTAGCATATAGGGCTGGTAACCTGCAATTCTGATTTACTAAAACAATCATGAAGTTGTATCTAAATAAGGGAACTTGGGGGGCAGCTGGGTGGCTCAGTGGATTGAGAGCCAGGCCTAGAGATGGGAGGTTCTGGGTTCAAAGCTGGCCTCAGACACATCCTAGCTGTGTGACCCTGGGCAAGTCACTTGACCCCCATTGCCTAGCCCTTACTGCTTTTCTGCCTTGGAACCAATACACAGTATTGATTCTAAGATGGAAGGTAAGGGTTTTTAGAAATAAACAAACAAACATAAATTCACATTCTTTGGGTCATTACATCCATTCTAGTAGCCTAGAAAAGTTAATTATGTAATTGCAATGAGGCCATATGTAGTGGGGCCATTCTTTCCCCTCTCCAACCATGTGACATGGGGGTATCTCTTTAGCTATAAAGGAGATACAATGATATCTCTAACTTCTCCCTGTCCCTAGTTCTCCAAGGGAAACCAATTCTTGCCAGTAGGAGAAGCAAAAGGTAAGGGCAGATTCTGCCATTCTGCCTGCTTTAGAGAGAGGGCTGAGAAGGCTAGAATTATATTTGTTCCCATATATTATTAATCTAAAGAGTAAGGATCTCTGGTTTGAGCTAGTTTCTGACTTCTGTTCATTATTGGGGGAAAGCAGGACCCTAAGGTTTAGATCCAAGGTGTTTTTTTCCCTCTCTCTCCAATACCAAATATCATTTGCCATTATTAAAGAAATACATACCAAATACATAGAAAAATCATTTATTCAAATTGATTAGCAAGACAGAAATCAGAGAAAGTTTACATAAGAGAATGCATACCAGATACAAGAGAGTGAAGGAGCTCTCACATTCAGATCGAGATAACTCAGCTCAGTCAAAAGACTATCCTGGATCTCACCCCAGGGGGAAACTCCCAGAAGTCCCTAGTGCAATCATCTAAGGAAAAGGACATGATGGAGATTGCCAACTCCTCTTATGTCTTCCCAGAGTCTTTTCCATCAGTATCTGAAGAGGGGTTGGCTTCATCCATTTTCCTTCTTGAAGCAATGAGCCAGAAGCACCCATAGCATCTTGAAACTCAAAGAGAACTGAATATCTCTTCTCTGTTACTCTTGATAGTGACAGTTCAACCCTCATGCAGGCATGGAATTGATTTCTACCAATAAGAAGAGCTTTATACTAATGGGCTTTGGGTTACATATGAATAAGAAATTTCTCAGAAATAGATAAAAGTAATAAAAATAGATAAATTGATAGACAACACTACCCAGTATATAACTATTATGAATCATGTGGGGAACAGGTCATGTATTCTCACCCAAACAGAAAAAGGGAATACTAAACATGAAAGGATTATAGCACAGATGAACAGTTTTCAGAATCATAAATTATTACTCTTAGTACAAATTGAAATACAAAGCTTGGATTTGAGTGCAGGTTTATTGACTCCAAATCTAGCGCTCTTTCCATAAGATCACAGTTCTGATACCTTGTAACTTGGTCTGTTATCTTGGACAAATCACTTCACCTGTCTCTAGCTCAGTTTCTTCATCGTCAAATGAGGGAATTAAATTGTAAGATTTTTGAGGAAATTTCTGGTATTGAATCTATGAACCTATGAGTCTCTGATACAATTATAACATTTTTCATCAATTAGATTTCTCAATTAAAAATAACTACTAAGACTATGCAATGAGCTACATACTTAGAGCATGATTTAAAGAAAGAGATTTACATGCTTAGGTTTATTTGGATTCCTTTATCACTAAATTTGCATTTTGGCCATCATCTTCCTTAAATTTGGTCTGGCATTTTTCCCTGAATTTATGTGTGACTCAAACCCTCAGGTAGTTTTATCTTTAAAAAGCCCTTGCGTTTATTCTAGTTAAAAAGAGGGCTTTACCATTCTCTCTGGTCTTTCCTTCTTAGTTCTCACCTACTTGATGCAGCATTGAAATACCCAAGCTTATCCATGGATAAGATATGATTTCACTTGGTGCCGAACATCCTATTTTGCTGCTTTCTTCATTACTGTGAGTTAAATTCCATTTATGACAGCAAAAACTGATTCTGATAAAGATCTTAGAAATAGTTCCTGACTTGGTGCTTTACCTTAAGGACTCCTTAAAATATTTGTTTTTTTTTTTTTAATTTCTCAGCACTGCAGATCACCTTTCAATCTTCAGAATTCTCATTTCAGATTTCTTTCTATGGCAGAAGAAGAAAGAGAAAAATGAAGGATACCCATGTTTTGTTTGCCCGTATTATTTCTTCCTATTTGACCTTTTCTCATTTAGAAAGACTAATACCCACCTAACTGTCTCCTGTTTTGGTCTTTGAGGCTATAGCTTGGTTTGCATAAAAGGAAACTTAAAATTGGGGAGAGAATGGGGTGGTACAGAAACGGAAAGGCACAATAGAAAAGTTTTCTGTGGAAATGAATCAGGAGTACAGCCTGGAGGAACGAAGCCATCTTTAGTCTAGGTCTCTTCCTCAAAATGACCAACCAGCCAATCAGAAGGCAAGGCCGTAAAGGAGGAGTGTACCTCCAGGGTAAGGAGCAGTCCAGGGATAGAATAAGCTTCCCAGATCAATAGATTGCTATGGCATGGTAGAGTCAAATCCCTTGGAGATGATTCAGGAGTACATCTTAGAGACAAGTGTAAGCTCCATTAGACTGTCAGTTCTTTGCGGTCAAGGCTCATGTACCTATCTTTGTATCTTCAGGACTTGGTGTGATTCCTGGCACATAGTAAAAGATGAATAAATATGAATTGGCTGACAAAAGGAAGCTGATTCATCAAAGCAGGCCAGAGACATTTGTAATCTAGATAGGTGGGAAAGAAACAAAATTCCTCAGTATTAGCAGGATTGGCACTGAGCAGAATTGTGAATCAAGGTATCTATTAATCAGTAACCCCTTCATTTTTTCCCTCATTTGTTGTTCCTTCTCTAGGTACCCTTCAGCAGCCTTCAGCCCTGTTCATGATTCATCATCTGGTAGCTTAGCAGTTTATCCATTACTTAGAAGAGTTTCTCACACATAGTAGGTGCTTCATAGATGCTTGAGAAATTTGAACTATTGTAGAGCTCTTGCTTTTATGATAGAGGAAAGCTATTTGACCATTTAATTCATACTAGAGTTGCAATGTTTCCCATGGTAAAAAATGAATCCACTTTCAAAGAAGATTGCTGGGATAGAGCAAAGGAATGATTTGTTAAAGCTGAAACATCAGGAACTGATAATGGGGCAGGGCTGACACAATGCAAGTCACTTCCTTTCTGATCTCATAAGACTTGTCCTCAGTACAGATAAGTAGGTAGGTAGATAAGTAGTAGGTAGCTAGGGAGGTAGATCAGTAGATCCAATTACATGTAAAATTTTTTTAACATGTTTTTGAGTTCCAGATTCTCTTTCTTCTTTTCTTCCTCCCTCTCTCTTTGAGAAGACAAGCAATTTGATATAGATCATACATGTGCAGCCATGCAAAATATATCTCCATATTAGCCATGTTGTAAGAGAAAGCATAAAATAAAAAAAGAGAAATAAAGTTTAAAAAAATATACTTTGGGGGGAAGCTGGGTGGTGTATCAGTGGATTGAGAGTCAGGCCCAGAGACGGGAGGTCTTGGGTTCAAATCTGGCCTCAGACACTTCCTTAGCTGTGTGACCCTGGGCAAGTTACTTAACCCCCATTGCCTAGCCCTTATCACTCTTCTGCCTTGGAACCAATACCCAGTATTGATTCTAAGACAGAAGGTGAGGGTTTAAAAAATAAAAAGTATACTTTGATCTGCATTCAGACTCCATCAGTTCTTTCTCTGGTAGTAGATTGTATTTTTTCATCATAAGTCCTTTGGAACTGTCTTGGATCACTGTATTTGTTTAGAATAGCTTAGTCATTCACAATTAATCATTATTGCCATTACTATGGCATACTATGCATAATATTCTTCTTATTTTGCTTTGCATCAGTTCATATGAATCTTTTTTTCCCTGAAACCATAGTGCTAATCATTTCTTATAGCACAGTACTCTTCCATCATAATCATATACTATAACTTGTTCCCTAGTTGATGGACACTCTTTCAATTTCCAGTTTTGTCACCATAGTCCTCAATATCAATGACCATATCGATTTTTTCTTGGTCATTAGGCAATCTCTGCACTCCTATAAAGTGATCCTTTTCCCCTTGCTCTATCTTATAAGACAATCTCACATCAGCTATTCCCCTTTTTACCTACCTGACATCCCATGATAATTTTCAAAAGATAAAGCAACCAGATCATTTCCATAACCACAGGAGCTGGGGAATAAGTTTGCAATCTTATTACAAAGAATTCTGCACAATAACAATGACTTTCTCATCTTCTATAGATTTTTTAAAATATCTTTTCCTCTGAAAATCTCCTCCAGGAGAAGAAATGTATGCCTTCATAAAAAGAAACTTTCACATAGACAGTAATCTGTGATTAACAGTAGTCAGGAGAGTAAGAGTAAGTTACTGCAGGTAAAGACAAATCTTGGCTTGAAGCCTAAAGCCTGGCACCACACGCAGATAGTAGGCAGATGTATGTGCTGCCCCAGGAAGTTGATGCTTGTAATGTTTGTGTCCTGATGGGGCAAGATCTAGGTCACATACTAAAGAAGTTGTTTTAAATCATAGCTATGCTTTGAAGGATTCTCGTTTGCTCCCTTTAATTATTCCAGTGATAAACCCATGTGAGACTACTTGCCAAATAGGCATCTTCCCTGCTCATAAAATAAGTATAGCATGGCCAAGCCCTGTTGAACAGAAATCCCCAAGATATAGGGTGTTATAGTTCATCAAATGTTCTTATCAACTGAGAATTATCTTTTAATCATTTCTGTAGATATTCTTTATAAAATGGTTGTCTCTTTCTTGCATTAGTAAAGAGAGTAAGTAAAGATAAATAAATCTTTATGACTCAATGGCTTTGAAATGCTATTTTGACCTTGAATTCACACTTCATAGCACAATAGATAAAAATAATAATAACTCATCTTTATATGGTATGCTTTGTTTTATAAATCTAGAAGATGTAAGAAACTGGACTAGATTTATCCTGAGCACAGGTCTTCTTTTGGAACTTGATTTTGGATTACGTTCCTTACAGAATCATGTTGTCAGTTCAATCAATTCAGTTCCCCCTTCCAAAATATTTAAAACCCCAATTAGTTTTTTTCAGAATCATATATCTTTAGACTTATACAAATATGTATAGTCAATGTTCTTCACTTTTCTGCTATTGTCTACTCATCAGAAATAGAAAACTTAAGAGGATTTCCCCCATACATTCCATAAAATTATTTCTAGATTTTCTTTACTATATAATTACACTACTGGGCTATTTCAAGTATTTGAAACTTATTGGCTAAAGTTTACAGTTTAGGATCATAGATGTGTAATACCAAAAGGCTGTTGGAGATCCAGCTGGTTAATTTTCTAGTAGTACTGACAATAACCAGACAGATGGTTGGCTTTTGTGGCCAACCATTTGGCTCATCTTTGCAGGCTCTGCAGACCAGCATTGAAGTGATGTGGCTGTGGCCATTAGTTTCAAGTAGGAAATTCATCAAAGATCTGGCATATTATGCTCTAATGGAAAAAGTCAGGTTGTAGACATGACATTTCTCCCAGGGGGAAGATTCCTTTCTTGGGCACCTCTTTCAGTATCTCATTATCTTTAGTCTCTTCCTGAAATTAGCTCAAATCCATCATGCTGCATGTTAGGCCTGTTTTGTTTTTCAGACAGTTCTCTGGGAAGAAAGGGACCATTATAATCACTGTTCTCTTAAAGGAGAATTTTATTAAGTTGCTTTATTCTTTTCTCATATTTTTCATTTCTCAACCCTTAAATCATCTTTTATTTCTGTTCTTAAATTGTAGGGCAGACCTAGGAGCAATAGCTGGAATCTCAAAGCAACAAATTAGTATTGATTTAAGGAAAACCTTTCCAACAACTAGAGTTCTCCCAAAACAAAATGGATGAAGCCTTCTAGCAAAGACAGGGATATGAAGTAGTCTTATTCAGTTCTGGGTTTATGTGGATGGCCTATAAAGTTTCTTTTAGCTCAAATATGGTGTCTCTTTCCAAGCATTTCCCTGAATTACAGTGATCACAAGCACAATAACATTAACTACCTCCACCACCAATGACAAGAAAGTACTTAGCAGTAGCCATGATAATTCTCAAATACGTAGGCCTTCTACTGCAAATACAAGACCCTGGCTCACCAACTAGGAGGTCAAGTCCCAGAGCTGTGAGACTGTGTGATGCCAAGCAGAACAGAAGCTCTCAAGCCAAGTAGTCCTGAGATAGGAGCATGATATTAGGAAATAATGTTGTACATAAATGGATTTTTAATGCTGCATTTCAAATTTAAGATATGATATTAATGATTTAGTCTGATGTTAGTTGCCTCTCTCCATTCCAGGCCCATAATGACAAGCTTCCTTTTTAATGTTCAAGGCCTGCTGTGCCAATGGTACTTTTAACAAAATACATTTGCTTCTGGCTTTTTGACATGGCCTCACACTGAGATAAACACAATTAACAAGATCTATTTAAATTCTGGCTTTTTGGTACTTATTTATTAATGGGTCTTTAAGATTGCTCTTCCCTTTTTATTTGAAAATACATGCAGCCAAGATTATCTTGCGTGCTTTCTACACTTAAAAATACTACACTTGGTTGATTTCGTCATGGCACAGAAATGATGTATATAATCATACAAATGGCCAGTCTCCTCTTTCCCAAGCTTGATGTGAGGAGCCTTCAGAAGAAGTGAATACAATTGGGGCACCTAGGTGGTTTAGGGGATTGAGAGCCAGACCTAGACACAGGAGGCCCTGGGTTCAAAAACGAGTTCAGACACTTCCTGGCTATTTGACCCTGACCAAGATACTTAAACCTCATTGCCTGGTTCATCCTGATCTTCTGCCTTGGAACCAATACCCAGAATTCATATAGTATTGATTCTAAGATGGAAAGTAAGGGTTTTGTTTAAAAAAGAGTGAATGGGGGGGGGCAGCTGGGTAGCTCAGTGGATTGAGAGCCAGGCCTAGAGATGGGAGGTCCTAGGTTCAAATCTGGCCTCAGACACTTCCCAGCTATGTGACCCTGGGCAAGTCACTTGACCCCCATTGCCTAGCCCTTACCACTCTTCTGCCTTGGAGCCAATACACAGTATTGACTCCAAGACAGAAGGTAAGGGTTTAAAAAAAAGAGTGAATGCAGTTTAAAACAGCCATCATGAAAAAAAGCAATACAATTATAAAGGAGCTTCCCTTTTTTGCACAATCATTCCTTTTGTCTCTAGTTTAAAAACCTGGAGTGTGTAGAAAAATACCTATCATCTATTTTTGTTTTGCATTTGTATTCCTTTCTTAATCACTGTTGGTTACTGACATTGTGCTTACTGTGTGAAGAACCTTGCATAGAAAAGAAGACATGGCCCCCAGGATGGGATGTACTTAACAATAAGCCAGTTTCTAATGCTAGGTCACAAGGCAGCGTTTCCTGGGGTAGAAAGTTCAGCTTCAATGATAAGACCACAGGCAAAATGCCCAATTTCCATTTCCAGGTTCCATTCCAAGCTCAAAGGAGATAGCAATTTAGTAGGAGAAGCAGGTGATACCATTGCAAATAAGAAGAGACATTTCTAAAGGAAATGCTCCAAGAAGGAAGTAAAGCCCAAGCAGAATAAAAAAGTCATATGTAATAGAGAGATGCCTAGAGTTTGAAGAATACAAGATTTCCAAGGAGGTAATGGACATGGTTTGCTCTTAATGGCCCTTTGTTCTTTCTCAATACCTTTTTTTGTACTTTATATCTCTACTAATCCTAGACCAGAGGTATCCTCTAAATCAGTATTCCCTGGTGAGGTTTTGAGTCTGTTATTGAGCCCCACATTTCCCAGGAACTAGGAGGCCATAGTGGCTATTCATTCCTAGGCCCACAACTGTAAAATGTGCCCTAAGCTTTCACAGCCTTGGAACTTTCAGGAGTCTATGTTGAATTAGCACCTAGAGCCAAGATACAAGAAGGCAATTAATCCTAGAGTAATCTTCCACACAGCTCCTTAGTTCCCACACCTCCTCTGGGTCTTGGGTCCTCTGACTGTCTAAGCCAATCTTAATTTTCCTTCAACACTGTCATTCTACTGCTACCATTGCCTTCAGTTTTGTAAAGTCTTTTTCTTTTTCTGACTCTGCCCTTATTTCTTCTGTTATCTCATTCTTTCCCTACTCTCCCACTCTGCACTTATCATGCAATTTATTATTGTCTAATCCCTTCTTTAGACTAAGAGTTTGCAAAATATGGCCCACAGGCCAAATCTGGTCTGTTCTCTACTTCTGTATACCCTGAGCTATGAATAGTTTTTATATTTTTTATTTAATTTTTTGAAATTAAATTAAAATCAAATTGATTTTAATTTTAAAACGTAAAAAAATTTAAATAAAATGTAAGCAGTTCTTAGTTCACAGAGTGTACAGAATGAAGCAGTGGCCTGGAATTGGTCTGTTGACTGTAGTTCACAAACTCCTACTCTAGTCAAACCTTTGTTACTAGTACCATCTCCACTGATTCTCTTGTCTTTGTGGCTTCTGTTGTTGCCATCCATGTCCGCTGATGCTGCCATAATGGTCATTATACCCTTTAGTTCTTCTGGAATGAGATAACCAGAGTCTATATGCCCCCAGCTAATTAACCTGTTTCTGCCTCTTTTGTTAGACTCAGAGCCCCATTGGGCATAGGAAAGAGATCCTCCTGCTTCATTGACTGTCTCAAGAGAGTCTCTGGCATTTGCTCCTAGCTGAGTTAGGGTAACAGTTCCATTGGCCCCTTTTCCACTTCATTGTATATAGGTTGTATGGTTCCAATGTGGTTGGTGTCTTGACTCTCATATACGTCTTTGTAGCTGCCTTTCCAGCTTCCATGATTCCTCCCACCCCTATCTTTTCCTATTAAGATCAAATAATGGAAATTTTCCTTAAGAAAGTGCTAGAAACATCAGAAGAGAAGAGACAAACCTAGAGCTTGATTATTGGAATTTATTGAACTTTATAAGATAATAGTTCTCTTGTTCAAAATCAAAGATGAAATTGTAGAAAAGATCATTTCTTCTAAGCCAGAATGAGCAGCAACATCGTTTCTGTAGCTTGCTACATGATCATTGATGTTGAGGGTATAATGGCAGAATGATACAATAGTATCAGAGGAGGAGGTGGTCTATCTCTCTTCGTGTTTACCCATCCATTGCCTTCCGAAAGATGCTGGGCTATGATGGCTGAGTTGTGTTGCTTAAAATCATGCAGCAGTATTGACTTTTTCTGCTTCACTCATTTCCCACATAAGTTGTTTATGAAAACAGGTGCCCTAATGGAATTTTCTGTAATTGAGAATTTGTAATGCTTGAATCTTGTAAAGCATCCGCGTGCTTAAAAGTTCCCCATTTCTTTTCCTCTAAAAGATTCCCTATTAGCATGATCATGAAAACATCTCATGACTTAAAGACTTTGACCATAGTGTATTATGGTGTTCTGGTGTATTTAACTGCAAGCCCTAGAGATGAGATGGCTGACTAGTTCATTTCAGGTTGTTTTCCTTTTATGTAACTTTTTGGATGATGGGACCTGGCTAGATATTACTCCAGCATTTCTTGCCCACTGCACCATACTTAATGATACCAATAATAATTGACCTGAACAGCAGAAAGAACAGGTGTATCAACTGAAGGAAAAATGGGTTTGATCCATTTAGTTAATTTTAAAACTCATTCCAGCCCTTCTAGTGCCTTTCTGGCTTGCAAAACTCTTTAAAGAGTTTTTCTACTACTCACTTTCTACCTTAGAATCGATACTAAGGCAGAAGAGTGGTAAGGGCTAGGCATTTGTGGTTAAATGATTTATCCAAGTTCACACAAAGAGGGAGTGCCAAGCTCTTTATGAATGTTATCTCATTTCATCCTCACCACCATGAAAGATAAATGCAATTATTGTCCTTATTTTACAAATGGGGAAACTGAATCTGAGAAATATTAATTGACATGCCCAAGGTCAAACAACTAGCATATATCTAAGACAGGATTCCAATTCAGGTCTTCCCAGCTATCTTTAAAAAAAATTAAATCCTTGCTTCTGCCTTAGAATCCAAAATTAGTAAGAGTTCTAAAGCAGAAGAATGGTAATGGCTGGCTAAGGAATTTAAGCAACTTGCCGAGAGGCATACAGCCAGGAAGTGATTGAATTAAGATTTGAACCCAAGACTTCCCATCTCCAGGCTTGGCTTTCTATCCGTGGAACCACCTAGCTGCCCCTACCTATCTTTCTAGATGGATGGCATATTGCTTCTCCTCACAAACCATGCGTCACTAAAACGTTCTGCTTGCTGTTCCCTGTACACAACATTCCATCTCCTAGCCTTTGCACCGGCTGCCTCCATTGCTTTGAATGATTGCCCTTCTCAGCTTCATCTCATAAAATCAATCTTTTGCTTCCTTCAAAGCACAACGTCGGTATACGGTCCCTCAGAAGATACTTCCTAATCTCTTTACTTGTTGCTGTAGGATAAGAGGGGCAGGGAATCACTTTATGTTTACACAGAATATTTTTTTGCATATAGTTATCTATATAAATGCTCGTTCTTCCAGTATAATGTCATGAGGCCTTCCTGAAAAGCATTTGTCTTTATGTTATCAATGTCTAGCATAGTATCGGGCACATAGTAGGAGTTCAATAAATGCTTGTTGAATTAAATTGAATTCCAAACTCCAGGTCCAGTGTTTGACTGATGACTCTTTGCTGCCTTTCTCACTTTGAGTGACTTTTGACAGAATTAGGCAACCTTCATCACCTTGATTTTTCTTTCCCTTTCATCTTTTTTATTATGACAAAACTCCTTCTCTCTGTCTCTGTCTCTGTCTCTGTCTCTGTCTCTGTCTCTGTCTCTGTCTCTGTCTCTGTCTCTGTCTCTCTCTCTCTCTCTCTCTCTTTCTCTCTCTCTCTCTCTCTCTCTCTCTCTCTATATATATATATATATATATATATATATATATATATATATATAAATATATACACATAGGGATCCCGGTAAAGAAGGGATCCCAACCGAGGTGTACAAGGCCTTAAATGGAAAGGCGCTCCAGGCATTCCACATAGTGCTGACCAGCATATGGGAAGAGGAAGACATGCCCCCAGAACTCAGAGATGCCTCCATCGTAGCCCTATACAAGAACAAAGGCTCACAAGCAGCCTGTGACAACTACAGAGGCATCTCACTACTCTCCACTGCTGGAAAGATCCTCGTCCGTGTTATACTCAACAGACTCCCATCATCTGTCTCAGAGCAGAACCTGCCTGAATCACAATGTGGCTTCCGACCAGATCGCAGCACCACCAACATGGTCTTCACGGTGAGGCAAATGCAGGAAAAATGCCTTGAGCAGAACCTGAGTCTCTACATTGTCTTCATAGACCTGACAAAGGCGTTCGACACAGTGAACAGGGATACATTGTGGGTGATCCTCAGCAAGCTCGGTTGCCCAGCAAAATTCGTCAAACTGATCCAGCTCTTTCATGTCGACATGACTAGGGAAGTCCTATCTGGTGGAGAGACTTCCAACTGCTTCAACAACTCCAATGGAGTGAAACAAGGCTGTGTCCTCGCTCCGGTACTATTCAACCTATCCTTCACCCAAGTATTACGACATGCTGTGATGGATCTAGACCTGGGCGTCTATATCAAATACCGGATGGATGGCTCACTATTTGACCTTCGCTGCCTGACTGCAAAAACAAAGACAACAGAGAGACTCATCCTGGAAGCTCTCTTTGCAGATGACTGTGCTCTCATGACCCACCAAGAAAATCATCTCCAAACCATTGTGGACAGGTTCTCCACCGCAACAAAACTGTTTGACCTGACTATCAGCCTCAGCAAAACAGAGGTGCTGTTCCAACCTGCACCAGGGAGGCCAACTAACCAGCCGTGCATTACAATTGACTGCACGCAGCTTTCTAACGTCAACACTTTCAAGTACCTGGGCAGCACCATCGCCAATGATGGGTCCCTAGACCACGAGATTAATACCAGGATCCAAAAGGCCAGCCAGGCACTTGGGCGGCTAAGCTGCCAAGTCCTCCAACACAGAGGTGTAAGCACTGCAACGAAGCTCAAAGTGTATAATGCAGTGGTCCTCAGCTCGCTCCTGTATGGTTGTGAGACATGGACACTGTACCGGAAGCACATGAAACAGTTGGAGCAATTCCACCAATGCTCTCTCCGGTCAGTCATGAGGATCCGATGGCAGGACCAAATCACCAACCAGGAAGTCCTTGACAGAGCCAACTCCACCAGCATCGAAGTCATGTCCTCAAAACCCAGCTACGATGGTCTGGACGCGTCATCAGCATGGACCCACAGCGAATACCAAGACGGGTATTCTACGGTGAACTGTCAGCTGGACTCAGGAAACAAGGCCGACCAAAGAAAAGATTCAAGGATCAGCTAAAGTCAAACCTGAAGTGGGCTGTCATTACACCAAAGCAACTAGAACTCGCTGCCTCTGTCAGAAGCAGCTGGCGAACTCACTTTAACCATGCCGCCACCACCTTTGAAGATGAGCGACGTCGACGTCTTGCTGCCGCGTGTGAACGCCGACACCAGGCCACAACCGCACCTCCCGTAACAACTGGCGTCCCATGCCCCATGTGCCACAAACTCTGCGCCTCAGCCTTTGTACTCCAAAGCCACATGAGGGTACATTAATAGATGATAATGCACAAAAACAATGGTCATTCTTGATCACTGAGAGACTACTACTATATATATATATAAGCTCCCCAAGGGCAGAAACAATATAATATATTTTTTTTCTGGCAGTTCATCCAGAGTACCTAGCACATTGGTAGCACACATTCAGAGCTTCTTTAACTAAATTATACTTCTTTTTTTCTTTTCCTTTGAGTCCTTCCTCCCTGCCTTTGATGAAAGTCTGCAAGTAGCACTTGTAATGGGCATTTAATTCTGAAGAGGTTGCTGACTCCTCTCTCAGGAGAAGGCCCAAAGACTTGGATAGGATGAGATTCCCAGAGGCTGCCCTCATATCTTACTGCATCCCTCTGGGGTGTTAACATTTAAATATTTATATGGCAGAAAGTTTGCCAAGTTCATAATAAGCACAAGGAAAATAAATTCATTATGCTTAGGGTGATTACTTTTTACCACAAAGTCTTCTACAGGGCAGCTGTTTATTTTCAGTGTTCATTTTCTTGGATCATTCAGGTAGACAGATGTTCTTTTAGGACATTTCTGTTCATTTAAGTAACTCTTTTGAATTGTAAATCTACCATCACATTTACTTCTAAAAATTCAGCCTGGAGCTCAGGTTTTCTATCATCAGAAAAATCTTTAGATTACTAACTTTAAAAAAATCTCCATGTTCTAGGTATTTTAAGACTGTGTGTATCATAAATTACCTTAATTCATCAGAACTTAGGTAAAACAAGATACTTTTTATGTAACTACAGTATGTCTTCATAATTCCTGGACAAGATAAAATATTGCATTGGGCATATCCTCATAAAATTATACAAGTGTGCTTCACTTTATGCAATTGGTGTATTCCTGCCAATGTGGGTGTGGTTAAGCATATAAATTTCAAGCCTTCTGCCACAAAAATTTTAAATGCAGTGGTTGAGTGAGTTTCTTAGGCTGTGTCTATGCAATATCAAAACATCTGGCCAATTCAGTAAGGGAAAAATCCGTCAAATTGGTTATTTGGCATTTTTGTAGCTGAAACAGCTAGTTGACAGACTATATCTTTTGCTTTTCCATCAGTTGTGTTAGTTTTGTATAATCATAGCCTTAAAGAAAACCAATGTGAGGCTTAAGTTAGATCAGCAAGGTGTTATGGATATGTATTCTTTTTGGACTGAGTTGGCCAGTTAATTTCCTTCTTAGAGAAGTTTTTAGGTCATTACTCACATTTCAAGCTGGAAGAGACTTCAGAGGTCACCTAGTCCAACCCCTTCATTTTACAAAGGAGGAGAGAGTAAAGCCCAAGAGGAAAGAAGGGACGAGGTTATGGTCAAACTTAAAAACTCATAGACTTGAGAGAAGGAAGGGATCTCAGAAGTCATCTAGTTAGTCTCCTTATTTTATAGAGGAAGAAACTAATGCCTTGATAGAAATGAAGGGATTTCCCCAGGGTAACAGGGCTAGGATTTGAACTCAGGGTCTCTGACTCTTAATTCACCATGCTTTCTGCTACAACACAGATGCATTTTGCTTTTTATGAAATATTCTTGTCTCAGTTGTCTCAAATTACCACCAATTGAACCCTCCAATTATAAAAGAAAATTGAGCAAATACAATGAAAAACCACATCTGAAAGCATGTGCACCATTCTGTCCCTGTAGTGTCCCATTTCTCTATTGAAAATAGGTGTTTAAAAAATAGAAAATAGGTATGCATTTCAGAATCAAGTTACAATTAATCAGAATTAGGCATCCTTTCACTATGGTTTTGTTTATATCATTTTACTCATTGTGCAAATTATTTTCTTGGTTCTGTTTACTTCACTTAACATCAATTCATACAAATCTTCTCGTTTCTTTGAGTTGATCAGATTGATCTTTGCTTATGTTGTAATAATATTCAATTATGTTTATAAAACAGTTTGTTCAAACACTGGTGAATCAATGGATAACTGCTTTATTTCCCATTATAAGGTACCAGAAAAAAGTATAGGTGTCATTATTTTCTCATATTTGAGGTTTTTCTTTTTATCTTTGACCTCCTACGATCCCAATTGTTGAAGCACTAGGTTATGTCCAAACAATTTTACTAAACTCAAGCCCCACTTCCCCCCAAAAGCTAAATTAAATGAACAAGGTTATTTAGAGAAGGCTAAAAGACATATTGTTCAAATAAAATAAAAATGCAAGAAATTAGGGGCTTCTTTTTTCTTCTGAAATAAAAAAAATTTAATTTGCAACTTACCTGATCTACCTTGTAACCAGCAATTTTGGGGGGGGCAAGGGGCAAAATATTCTTAAGAATATATTTGAAAAAAAGAAAAACCATGGACACTCAGCTCATTTGACTGGAACAGGGTGCTAATGAAGGTTCTATCCAGCTGCTGATCCTAGTTTCCACAATATAGTTCCTTGTTCCTAAGATTTTGTCTGAGAGTAGATGAGACATTACTACTACTTACATTAATACTTTGCTATCGTTTCTATAGTGAATCAATATTATATTGACATTTTGTAAACATCATTGATGTCTTAACAAAAACACAATTGTTCCCAGTAACTGAATAATTATTATTTAGTTTGTTTTATTGTTATCTTTCACTGAATTGGGTCTCCATCTTTGGAGTATCAGTATCTCATACTCTTAAAATGTTTCATAAAATACCTTTTTTGTTGTTTAGAGGGAAAAAATTGTAACTTAAGTATTCATGACTCATAAAATATTTGCTAGAATTCATTGTGAATTAATATGGCCCCATTTTCCACTGCACCCTTCACCTCCCACCCATATATTCACAATTCTCTTATGGCTTAATCAACTTCTTTTTCTTAGGCTGCATTATTTTAAATCTCTGTTGTTTCTTTTTAGTGGTTTGGATAATTTATATTTTTGTAAATTCTCATCAGCTTCATTTGAATTATTAGTTTTGGGGGCATGGTATTTTGCAATAATTATTTGTTTTTCCTTTATTTTGTGAATTCACCTTGGTGTTTTTTTTAATAATTTGATTTTTATCCTCCTTTTGTATTATTAGTTAATGGTTTTGTTTTCATAGCTTTTTAAAAGAACAATTCTTAATTTTGTATGTTATTTTAAGTCTTTAATTTCACGTTTCTTAGTTTTCATAGTTTTCCAGATTTCTGCCTTTGTACTTTTGTTAGCCATTCTAATTTGTTAATTTTAAGTCTTTTTAATTGTGTGCTCAATTCATTGGTGCACCTTTTTCCATTTTGTTATAAGCTTCATAAGTATATATAAATGATATGGATTTTCTTATAAATACTTCACCTGCATTCCATACATATTCATTTTGTATTACTTATTTTCTTTAGGATAATCACTTATTATTTCTATAATTTATTCTTTTACAGTCTTTTTTTCAATATGTCATTTAATTTCCATTTATATTTATACCTTTCCTCATATATCCTTTATTCAGTCTTAAGTTTTTATTGATTTATGTTCTAGAAATTATTTGTGTTCTATTTCTTCCTTTATTAATTTATTTATGAATTATTTATACTCTCACACTTGATAAATTTTTGCAAAGGTATTATGACTTACTGAAGAATATATCTTTTAAAAAATTTACATTTTGAAGTCAGCATTGAACAGACACATCTAAAATTTCCAATAATGTTTTCGGTTCTGGGTGTTTTCCTTTGTGTCTACCTCTTGGATTTATCCAGCTCTGAGAAAAGAATATCAAATCTTCTTACTATTATTGTGCTACTAATTTTCTTTCATTTTGCACATTGAAAGGTGGTGTATTGTAATGGACAGAGTTCTGGATTTGGGAATCAGTAATACTTGGGTTTAAATACTACTTCAGGTATTTACTAGTATGTTGATCCTGGGCAAGACCCTGAACCTCTCTATTCCTTATTTACTTCATTGATAAAACAAGGGGGCTAAATAGCCTCTAAATTCCTTTCTCATCTAAAAATTATGATTCTATGAATTTATTTGGTGTATAAATATATATATTCAGTATTTTCTTTCCTTTTCACTGTGAGTGGTACTGTTAGGCATAACATAGGTTCCTTATTTTTATTTCTCTTGTTATTTACTATTTTACTATAGTTTAGTTGAGATCATTAATGACACTTCTATTTTTTGAAGGTGTCTGATGTATAAACACTTTTGTTTCATCCCTTCATTTTTATTCCATATGCTTTTCTATGTCTTAGCTGTGCTCTTCTTGCTTGTAGAAAATTTGTTCTTTCGTATATATTCCTTTGTTCTCTTTCTGCCTATTGGATAATTTGATGCATTCGTATTTAAAGTTTAATGGTTAAATTTGTGTTTTTTGTTACAGATAAAGGAACAGATATAGATATCTGTCCTAGAAGAGTAGAATAAGATATAGATAGACAGACAGACAAACATATCTCTCTGACATTCTGTCTGTCTAGCTAGCACTTCGTTTTAATTCAGCACTTAGACACCTTTCTCTCATTCCCCTCCCTTTTATGAAATTGCCCAAAGGCAATTTCTTTGAGTTTATTTTCATTGTTATTTTTTTGGTTTATTTTACACTTTTCTTTCCTAGCAAGGATGAGTGTTATACCTAACATTCTTTGTTCTTTGTCCCCCTATATACATACCCCATCTTATTTTTCTGTGACATTAATTTTAATTCCCCTTTCTAAGAAATGTGAATCAGCTGGCATGTGTTTATTAAGTGCTTGCTATAGTTCAGGCACCATGACCATTAGAATCGCTATTAATTGGTCTCTGAGTCATGCCTTTTTGAAGTATCAACTATTCCTTCTCACTTAGTTAATATATATAGGTATAACACTTTATTCTAAAAACTTATCTCCTGAATTTTCCAACCTACTCCTATAACTCCTTGCTTCCAGGTATATATCATCATGGTGAGACTTTTTCTCAGCCTCTCCTTCCTCTGTGGGGTTGCCTGACTATACCCTTTCTGCTAGTAGCAACCAACTTTCATTCTTCTCTCTATAATATGTTTCCACAGCCTTCTATTCTTACAGGTAAAATCCCAATCCTCCACCTGCAGAGATTGGAAGAAAAATTGAAAGCCTCATTCATATTTCTTATCATTATGTAGGTCAGCTACCTTACTCTAACTTCTATTCCTTTAAAAGTTCTTTTTATTATTCTTTGACTTATATAGTATTGACAAAATAATAGGGGAATATTATTTAGAGATGCAAATCTGACACTATTAATGTCTGTGCCCGTTCCTTCCCAAAGTAATAGGAGTTTCATTGTCAGCATAATAAATAATTTGTTTTGTCATTATTTTTCAATTCCTTTATACTTTTTCTTTCAGAAGAGATTGAGGGGAGATTTAATTAATTTACATTTAAGGTTATCTTTGTTAAATTTGTGTTATCTTCACACTCAGTCCTCAGATAGGTTAGTGACTGTCATGATTTTGAAGATCTCTCCAGAGACACAGATCACAGTCCATTATTAACTGCTAATCCTGAGTTACCCTTGTCTATGTCTTCAGTTACATTCACCACAGGGTGAACCTATTCAACCAGCTCGAGGCCTTCCTCACTTTCTTCTAATATCCTGAGGACACTATTTTTTTTCATAATCCTTTTTTAAAGAAAATTTTACTTAGTCAATTTAGAACATTATTCCTTAGTTAAAAGAATCATATTCTTTCCCTCCCTCCCCTACACCCACCCCTTTCCATAGTTGACACAGAATTCCACTGGGTTTTACATGTGTCCTTGATCAGAACCTATTTCCATGTTATTGATGTTTGCACTAGGGTGATTATTTAGCCTTTACATCCCCAGTCATATCCCCCTCGAACCATGAAACCAAGAAGTTGTTTTTCTTCAGCGTTTCTACTCCCACAGTTTTCTTCTGAATGTGGAGTGTTCTTTCTTGTAGATCCCTCCAGGTTGTTCAGGATCACTGCATTGCCACTAATGGAGAAGTCTATTACAATCAATTGTACCACCATGATTGGGTGTAGTTTGGGTCCCTCAAAGAGTGATGTTGATCAACTGGGTCATGACTTCAGAGAAGCAACGTTAGGTTTATTCTCTGTTTCTACCAGCAGTATTCTGAGCTTTTCCTCCTTTTTAAGACTGATATTCTTTTTGATTTTGTTTGACTCCTATGGCATGGTCATGAAGGGGTTAGATAATGATTCTTCTAGATACTGCTGTGGGAGTAGTCTGAGAAGCTTTTACAGTTAAGTCTTTTCTCCAGCTTTCACTCCTGCTGACTAACTTTTCTCCTCTTGTGTTATATTAAATCACTTCTAAGTAATACTGTGTCCCTAGTCATATCCCTTCACCAAAATATTTCCCCCACAAATTTTATACTCCTCTAACATGCACCCCCCTTCTTTTTTCTAGAGGCTTATGTCTAATCTAAGTCAGGAGCCTCAACTAGCTCTGGGATCACTATCCTTCTTGGGATATTGCCAAGATTAGAACTGCAGTAGACAGTGTTTAAAACCACATTATCTTCAAGGGACACAGTTCACTCTAGGCTGGCAAGGCTAAGGGCTATGACTTTGGAGGCTAAAAACGGAAGCATCTAGAGACAGGGGGCTTCTGGTGGCCTTGAGAGTGGTAACATTCCTAGATAGTCCTAGAAGTTTGATACAAAAATTTGTTGTTACTACAGCAGCCTCAAGAACTATAGGGCTACTCTGGTTCTATTCATTTGTAGATTTTAAGAGAGTTTGGTAAAAGATGGGGAGGGGGGAGCGATAGTACCAGCAATATGAATTGGGCTTTACTTATTTTTTTGTATAAAAATACCTCATGAAAAAAAATATTTCGGTTTTCCTTTTATTGTCCATGCTGAGCTTGTTACATATTTTTTTTACTCCTTTACCTGTTTATTTAAGGTCAGAGAAGATTGCCTTACTCTCAGTTAGCTCTCAGTCTTCTCCCCATTTTCAGAACTCTTCACATTTAATTCAGTGGGTTATTTAATTTATTTATCTGACAGGTAGGATCAGATTCCACACTTAAAATAGTCTGTCAATAAGCTAAAAATGAATACATATCCTGAGCACAATAAAGCCATTCCACAAACAAATTAGAAATGACTGAGTCTATATGCTTTTCACAATCAAGTACAGAGAGTGAAACCTTCACTAGACAGAAGACAGAAGAGATGATGAAAGATAAAAAGGACTGTTTTGTCAACATTACATTTTAAAAGTTTTAAACAAATAAAATTAAATTAAAAGAAATAAAAATTGAAACACCCCTTAGGTTATAGGGCCTAGATCATGAAAATTGGCAAAAGTGGCAAAAATGAGAATAGTTAATGTTGGCAGGGCTTGGGAAGATAGGCATATTAATATACTGCTGGTGGAACTTCATCTGTTTTGAACATCAATTTGAAATACTATACTCAAAAGAAAGTATTGTCTATGTCCCTTTGACCCAGTGATCCTTTACTGAACTCCACAGAAGTCAAAGATGCAAACAAAGGTGTAATATATACCAAAATATTTATAGCATCTTTCTGTGGTAGTATAGAGCTGGAAAGAAAAAAGGTGTTCATCAGTTGGAGATTGGCGTAAAAAAATTATAATAAGATGAATAACAAAAAAATCTATAACAACTACTTTTTGGCATTTTGACTAAACTAGTTAAAAGATAGTATAACACATAAAGATAACGGAATATTATTGCGCAGTAAGACACCATGAATTTGAGGAGTTCAGAGAAATGTGGGAAGGATTTCATTAAGTAATGGAGACCAAAATAAGCATAACTTCCAGAACAATGTAAACAATCATTATAACAATATGGATAGATCATGTAAAGAAACTGAAATGTGAGTGAACAAAAAAACACCTAAGTCCACGAGGCAAAGATAATAAAACCTACTTCCCCTTTCATAGCATAGAGATAAGGAACTACTAGGAAAAGATATTGTTAACACTGCCAAATGTTATCATTTTCTTGTTTTTCATTGGCACAAATGAGGGTTTATTTCAGAAAGGAGGGAAGAAAGGAAAGATGGAAACAGGCATTTATTAAGTTCTTTCCATGTGTTAATCACTGTTCTAAACTTTTCAAAAATTATTAAAAATTTGTTAATATTCATTTAAAATGTTTAATTTCAAGTTTTCTACCCTTTCTAGTCTCTTCTCCACCCACTGAGAAAGGAAGTCATATATCAATTATTCCTGTGAAGTTATGAAAAAAATTCCTTAGAAACCACGTTGTAAAAAAAAAATACAGATGAAAAGCAAGAAAAATAGAGTGAAAAAGTTTGCTTTAGCCTACACTCAGAGTTCATCAGTATTTTCTTTATGGGCAGATAGCATTTTTCATCATAAGTTATTTAGAAGTATCTTGGATTATTGTGTTGATCAGAGTAGTTACGTTTTTCACAATTGATCATTGCTTTGATATCGCTGTTATTGTTGTAGACAGTGTTCTCCCAATTCTGTTTACTTCACACCATCAGTTCATATAAGTCTTCTAGGTTTTTTGAAACTATCCTACTCATAATTTTTACAGCACAGTAATATTCCATCATGATCATAAACCATTAGTTTTTCAGCCATTACCCATATTATGGGCATCCCATCCATTCATAGTTCATTGCCACCACAAAAAAAGAGTTGCTATAAATATATTTTTACATATCAATCCTTTTCCCTTTTCTTTGATTTTTGTGATACACACCTTATAGTAGTATTGTTAGTTCAAAGAATTTACATAGTTTTGTAGCCATTAGACCATAGTTCCAAATCATTTTCCAGGATGGTTTCACTGGCTCACAACTCTGCCAACAATGCATTAATACCCTTATTTTTTCCACATACTCTCCAGCATTTATCATTTTCCTTTTATGTAATGTTAGTTATCAGATGGAAATGAAATGGTACTTTGGAGTTGTTTTAATTTTCCCTTCTCTAATCAAGTGATTGAGAATATTTTTACATGACTATTGATTATGTTAATCATTTTTACTAATACCATTTCATTTGATCCTCCCAGAAACCCCAGGAGATAGATGTTATTATCATCCCCATTTTGTATGTGAGGAAACTGAGTCAGATAGAAGTTAAGCAACTTGCCTAGGTTAACTCAGATGGTAAAAGTCTCAGCCTGTATTTGAACTCAGGTCTTCCTGTCACCAGGATTAGAACTCTTTGCACATCTCTACCTAGTTGCCTCAAGAAACATTGAAGTAATTTTGATGTAAAGATAATTAGTCATATTTTTTAAAATAGTGCAGTTCCTGTATTTATAATAAAAATATAGACCAGTGGTTTTCAACCCATTGCTATAGATACTTTAAAGGTCATGGAATTCTTGCAAGAGAAGTACATATTCATATAGGAATATATAAGTATATTTTTCCATCTGTCAGTGAAATAAATAATATGTCACACCTCTATATAGTACTATTTTTTAAAGGTATGTACATTCTTTTGTGATTTGGGATATAAAATTCAGTTAAATGTATTACTGAATTTTAGTAGCTTTTGTCATGCATTTTTTAAGTCACTGCATACTAATAGTACAATTGCTACCATGTAGTGCTGTTTTTGGAATTTTGGTATACCAAAAGGGAATGCTTACACTTGAAAAGTTTATGAACCAATAGTATAGATCATATTTTCTCATTCTGTGGATAGAAACCCAGTGAAGTAAGCTTACCTCCAACCAACCAGAAAGTCTGATGTTTACTGAAGTAAAAAATATGAGGAAAAATGCATCTTAGGGGAATTTTAAAAATGCTTTATGAACATTTGTTTGCTTACAACATTTTTCTCATTTGGAAAAATGCTTGATTCAGAGCATCCAATTCTATCCAAAAGCTATGCATATTTAAGCTTGTCAAACTGATGATATTCCCCACAATACCAATCTAATTTGAACTATTCTGCATAGTCTCAGTTGACACCATGCTTGATAAAGACAAAGAAACTATCTCTAATCACTTTAGTCTGTTACTAATGGACTTGTTATTGGAGTAGAGATACTGTTATAGTTAATTTCAGAGATGAGCCAAAAAGGAAGTACCTAATGCATCTTTTCCATTTTTCTTTCTCTGAGTTATTTTATTTTATAGTTGAAGAAAATCTAAATAGTCAAAGATTTAGAAACTACCAAATGAGGACACTAGAGACATATAGAACAGTCCTGAAAATATCAACAAGTATTGATATATAGTTATAGATTTCTTATATATCTAAATAACCAAAGGGTTGGATTTAGATTTTGTCATGTATTTTGAAGTAAATAGCATTAAGGTTCATTGTCTATTGTTGATCTATGAGCAGTTTTAAATCACCAATCTTAACTGAGTCTATTAATAGTAATCTTATCAGAGTTTTCTGTATTACTTTTTAGCCAGATTATTTTAGTACATTTTGGGGTGACTTTTGCCATCATTGAAAGAGGTAGGATGTGTGAGTTGAAGTCCCTGAAGGACAATCCTTTCCTTCCATTTACTGTGTCTATAATTTTAGTTGTTGCCACCAAGTTGCCACCCTTTGATACTCAATGCACAAATCACATCCAAATTTAAATATCATAAAAGGTTTTTAAAAGACTGGTTTTAATTATTTTCTTCTTGATTATTTAATTTTAAAGACCTTCCAAGCAATGAAAATAATCTCCAGTTTTCATCTTAACAATGGTTGGTCCTGTAATCCACCAGTACCTTTTAAAAAATAATACTTTAGTTTCTGTTTTTAAATCACCTACATTTTTCACTGCTTCCCCTTCACTACCTTCCAGAGAGCCACCTATAAATAAATAAATAAGAAAATATAAATATAAATAAATAAAGAGACAAATGTAAAATCTCCATAAAACTAACATATAGAACAAGGTGCAGGGGTATGTGTCTTTTCAAATCTCTTCTTTTGGGGCCAAACTTAGTCCTTATGATTTAGTTATCACATAACTATATGGGTGTAATCATGGTATGTGTAGTTTTTTTGGTTCTACTTACCTTTTGATACATAAGTTTCTGTGGATCTTTATATAGTCCTTCGTATTCATTATGTTCTGTTGTTGTTCAGTCTCTTTGTGGCCCCATGGACCACAGCACATCAATATTGTCCATGAGGTTTTCTTGGCAAAGATACAGGAGTGATTTGCCATTTCCTTCTCCAGTGTATTAAGGTAACCAGAAGTAACTTGCCTAGGGTAAATGTCTGAGACTGGATTTGAACTCAAGTCTTTTTGACTCCAGGCCCATCTTTCTCTCCATTGAGCTATCTAGCTTCCTTCATTCATTTGCTTCAGTACAATACTATTCCATTACATTCATCTACCACAATTTATTTAGCCATTCCACACATATTTTCTTTTTCTAGGTGTTTATTACTACAAAAAAGCACTGCATACATTTTTTGGTTATTCTTTTTTGTCAATGATTTCTTTGGGGGAAATGCCTAGTAATGAGACCTGTGAGTCAGAGAATGTGAATTTTTGCTTTACTAAATTCCAGATTGGTTTCTGCATTCGTTGTACCAATTTCCAGCTCTACAATGTATTCATATGTCATTCTTTTCACAACCCCTCCAACACTGATTATTCCCATCCTTTGTCATATTTGCCAATTTTCTGGGTATGAGGTGAAATCTCAGGATTATATTGATTTGTGTTTATTCTACATTAGTAATTTGAAGCGTTTTTTCCAATGACTATTAAAAAGTTTGTACTTTTTATAGCTGCTTAAATCCTTTGATCATCTATCTATTGAGGAAATGTCTTTTGGTCTTATATATTTCTGTTAAATATATATCATGTATTCTTTACCACAGAATTTGATATATGGATTTTCTTTCTTGATTACTTCCCTTCTTATATTACTTGTATCAAGTTCTCTTTTGATTTTTATTGTGATGACCTCTAGTATTTAGGATGCATAGCCAGTTTGTATCCATTTTGAATAGAATATACTGTAAAATGTCTATCCAACCCTAATTTCTGGGCAGACTACATTCCATTTTTCTTAGCAGTTTCCATTAGATTGTAAGCTTCTTGAGGAAAGGGAATGTTTTTGTCTTTCTTTGTGTCCTTAGTGTTTAGTATAGTACTTAGCACTTAATAGGCATTTAATAAAGGCCTCCTGACTTGATATATTGTTATCAAATAGGGAGTTTCTTCTTGGGAAATTTTTGTTTTGCAGCTTATTGGAAACTGAATTATTGACAGTTATTTCTGTTTTTTTTTTCTTGACTAGTTGTTTCCATTCATCCTCTTTGTTATTTTTTAGACCAACCCCAAATAATTTTGATTCTTGTTGCTTTATAATGTAGTTTCACATCTGGAAGCACTAAATATAGGACTTTTAGGGTAATGAGAGCATTTCAAGTCTTCTTACTTAAAACCTACTAGAAGTTATTAAAATACATCTTTCTGTCTCTTCCAGAGAACTCAACTTTCTGTTTCTTCTTGTCACTTATTGTCACCCAAACATAATGATTACTCGAAAAGTGGAGTTCATATATGCTCTCACCTTATAAACAAAATATTCTATGTGTGAAGGAAATTATTGAGGGTCCTTATAAAATGGAAACTCTGGTGCTTCCTGTAGGCAGCAGGAAAAGCCAGCAATTGAGGTAAGGGATCATGAGGTAAGAGGCAGGCCTGAGTTGACCCCTGGGCTTCCCCTTGGGTTGTCCAGGCAAAGGAGAAAGGAGACAGTTGGCTCATGAGATGTGATGTGAGTCAGTGGGCAGAGGGAAAGTTTGAAAAACTGAGGCAAGACTGAATTTTGGCCTAGGCCTTTCAAGTTGGGGCAGTCTGGGAAGACTGCCACAGAACGGCAAGCTAAATGTAGCAAGCTAGATTAGGGTAAATCTTCCATAAAAGTTATCTACCTCCTTTCTCTCTTTCTTCCTTCTCCCCTATTCCTTTCTGATTAATAAAATATGCAGCCAGTCTCACAATTTTAATCTATTATCTCTTAATCAAGATTTAATAAGCATTGTGCTTGGTGGTCCTGGAGTACTAAGTTATAACATTAACTAATCTATCTACTCATCTGGGTCCTCTGTTGTTCTCCAACTCAATTTAAGAAATAATTGTAAAGATGTCACCACATTCAAGGCATTCTTCTATGTAGTGTGAATAAAATGACAGTCCCTGCCCCCAAGAAATTTATAAAATTGGGAGCAGGGAACTAAAAGGAAAGAATGAGATCTATGCATTAATAAAAATAATAAATGATAGAATATGAGGGTTGAAGGATACATTCAGTGGAACAATATAGGAAAAATGAAAATTTTTTCATCTAGGGAAAGGAGAAATCTAGGAAGGACATAGCTCCTGCTATCATCCCAAGCATTTTTTGGTTGCTTATTATGGAGATTAAGGAGATGATTTCACTAGATTTCCACAGAATTAGAGCATTCAAGAATTGGAGGAGACCTTGGAAGGTAGCAAATCTGATTCATACCCAAACAATTATCCTCTTTATAAACCAATGAAGAAATGGACAGGCATCCTCTGCAAGAAGACTTCCAGTGAGGGGGACTCCACACAGTCTTCTTCAGGGCAGTTTCAATTGTTAAGAAAATTTTCTTTAGTTTCAACTAAAGTTTCCCTTTATACAACTTCAACCCATTTCTCCTAGTTCTAATCAAATTATAGGGCAGCTGCATTGAGGATGATCCATTGTGTCAATGAAAGATTAGTTATACCCCTGGTGCCCTTTAAGAAGAAAGGCATTCATTATCCATCAAGGTAGTCATATCTTAGGGTCATTTTGAGCAAAATGTGGCAAGAAATAGAAGAGATTTGGTGATAGATTTTGTGAGATAACTGAGGATTTAAGAGCTTGATGTTTTATGGTCTTGTGGTCACAAAGAGTTGTACACAACTGAACAAATGAATAACAAGGTCTTCAAGTGCATGTTATGTTATTTTAATAAATATCTTTGCTTGAAACTGATTGTGTTAACTGAATGAATAGTGAAGGTAACTTATCAGTGGGGACTTGAGCATGTTTTTAAGATTTCAGACCTACAGAGGATGGTAGCATAAACAAAAATAGGCAAGTAGAGGGACCAGTTTAGTATGGGCACTGTTGTATATTGTAAACAAACATTTGCTCCTTTAATGATGTTTTTTACCATAGATTTTTTTTTGAAGTTCAATTTCGCTTTAATAAACACTTACAAAGTGAATGCCAATTGGGGGAACAATTTTTATTTCTCTACATTTAAAAAAGCAAATTTTGTAAATAACAAAGGAAAAGTGTTTCTAAATACATTTACCATGATTTCCAGAAACTCTGACATCTTCATTTGACTTAATCACACCTTTCCCCCTTGGCTATAGTTCATACCCTCATAAATCTTTTTATTTTCCTATGATAATTTGAGTCCCCAATTTGATTGTTAACTGCTTCGGGTCAGAGATGGAGACACATTTTTTTTTCTACGTATCCCACTAAGATGTAGTTAACACTGTAAATGCATACTGAATCACAGTATAATAAACAAAGAAGGCTTTTTTATGCTCTAGTGGAAGTATAACTTAGAAAGGAATGATCCATTCAGCTTTTAAAAATCCAGTCCAATATTTTTTGGGTGGCATGTAGACATAGACTAAGTTTTGGGTATCTATTGTACAATTAAATTCCAATCTTGTCTTCCAAATGCTTTTTGAGGAACTGCTGATGGTGAGCAAAATATGTGATTTGTCTTACCATCTTTTCCTTACTTTTCTTGCTTTCTATCTGATAGATGTGCTAAGGAACAGGGAAATTGCCAAAGAGTGGGCAGTGGAGGGAAGGAGAAACAGAAATGGGAGGAAGGAATTATGAGTAAAAAATTATTTATTAGAATGGCTTCTTTTTCTTATTATTTGAATCAGCATCATCATATATATCTATGTATGCATGTATATCTATATCTGTATCTATATCTATATCTATATATATTCTGTAGTTGATTCTGCCAGACTATACTAAAATCTAGTTCTTAAGACTAGAATATTTGACAGGTTTTCATCAAATATATTCATATAGATGCTGATAAACAGTTACTTTATTGCTCACAATAATAATGGTGACTTCAGATTTTATTTCAACCTTTAAGAATTCCAAAGAAATAAAATATTAAAATATTTCTATTATCATATAGGTTAAAGACCAAAGGGCATAGTAAAGCCAACCCAGATATTTTATCTTTAGATGGGTTCTGTCTTTATGAGGCAAAATAAGTTTCCTCTCCTATTCCCCAACACATACCTCAAAATGCAAAGTCTAGGGACGTCTCTGTTTTTCCCAAGCTTCAGATACTCTCATGGACTCATTTGTTCCTATTCAACTGGCCTTATATTCTGCTTGTTCACGGATCACTTCAACCCTTTACTGTAATGAAAGAGAAATCATTGAATTAGTAAAAACATGGCATTACCAGAGAGTCAGTATCATATTATGAATAGAAAACTGGTATTCGAGTCAAGGAGGGTTGGGTTTAGGGTCCACCTTTACCCATACTGTGTGAAGTTGGTCAAGTCACTCAACTCCTTAGTGCTTTTTGACTGTAAGTTGCAGAGAAGGCGCTGACCTAGACTGGTAGAAGGAATTTCCTACTCTGAGAGTTCCATATAATAATTTTTTATTAAATTGAGACAGTCATAGGTTAAATGACTCACCCCAAGTCAGTCACACAGCCTACAAATATCTGAGACCAGATTTAAACTCAAAGATGAATCCTCCTGACTCCAGACCTGACACCCCATCCACTGTGTTACTTAGCTGCCCCTTAATAATACTTTAATCACAGTGGCAGTCACATTTTGTATCCATATGGTAAGCAAAGGAAATTCACTGGGAAGTAACCCTTCCAGCATTCATGGGCTCTGAGCAAAAGGTCATGAATCTCATCTAATCCTTGCCCCGGGATCTGGCCATAGCCTCAAAATCAATCTAGAGAAGTTGGGACCCTTTAGGACTATATTAGCACATCCCCGTAGTAACTTCACTCTATTGTATAGAAAGTTAAATCTAAGATGGTGCTCCTGCTTTAAAATTTTTTAAATAAATTACCATACTAACAGACTTGGGAAAGTACGAGTATCTTGATATGCAAAGAATATAAAAAGAGGATTGTTTATGAAACAGTGAATCTATTATGCATAAATTGTTTCAATAATTAAGTTCACTAAACATTACGTGTCTGTTCTTTTCAGTACAAGAGGAAACATGGCATAGTAGAGAGTTCTTGAAGTCAGGAAGACTTGGATTCAAATCCCTTTCCTAACATCTACTTTCCATGTAGAACTGGGAGAGTCATTTAACCTTTCAGGGCTTCAAGCCACTCTCAAAAACTAGCAGGCACAATGGTAGAGTTTTCGTACCAAGAATTTTTTTTTATACTCTTGAGTCTCAGGAGAGATGCCCATCCCAATGCAAAAAAACTATTATAAGGTGATATACTAATCACTGGTGAATCAAAGAAAACAGCCATTGCCCTCATAGTGTAGAGAATTCTTGTGGTAGAAATTCTTTCCTATTCTATCTCTTTTTAGGTCCCCAGACCACAGTGTAAACTAAGCCTGGAGCTTTTGTGTTTTGACTGATAGAAATTACTGTGCACCTTTTCTATTCGAAAGAAATAGTCCATTTTCAATGAACATGTCATTGTAACTTCACAGACTTTTTAGGTGCCATAACTATGGAACAAATCCATGTTAACAAATTTACATGACAGCTACATTTAAATTTAAATTTACATTTACAGTGGATAGAATTCTGAGCTTGGAGTCAGGAAGATCTGGGTTCAAATTTGACCTCAGATACTTACTATCTGTGTGACACTGGACAAGTAACTTAACCTTTGTCTCAGTTTCCTCAAATGTAAACTGAAGATAATAATAGCATTTATCTCATAGTGTTATTATGAGGATAAGGATGAGATATTTGTAAAGTGTTTAATATAATGCCTGGCATAAAGCAGGTGCTCTATAAATACTAGCTATCATCATCATCATCATCATCATCATATTAGAAGTAACTCTTTTTCTTTGTCAACAAAATGTGAATATCTGCCAAGATTTGTTTTTAGGGCTATAAAATAGGAATAATCCAAATATAAATGTAGCAAATTGGCAAAATGGTACATTACTTTCATTGCTAATAACATCGTGATGTTTAAGTGGGTCATCAAATTGCAGAGTACTGTATTTATATGCTATTGGAAAATAGCTAGATGCAGACATTATGCTTTTAAAGGAGCATGGAAGACATTTTCATTTGTTTATTTGTGTTTTGATTTTTGGAAGCCTCTGTTCAAATTGGAGTTCTGATTTGGGGAGCCAGAATCCCAAAGTCATTTTTAAAAAGCCACAGAAAATGGATTAATTCAAATGCTGGGTGAGTTTTCCATGCTGCTGGTTATTGTTTTTTCTCCCCTCCTTCTCCTCTTCAAAGGAATAATGCTTTTATTTTTTGATGCTCCTTTATCAATTATTTCTAAAAGGCTGAGAATATTTGAACCATTGATCCCAACAAAGTACAAATTATGCTGTTGCTGCTACTTAACACACACTTAGAAATCTTTCATTTGAAGTTGGACAGTAAGGCTGAATTTGCTTACAACCTTTGGCTGCTTTACAACCCTTTGCAGCCAGCTTATAGACCCTGCAAAAGTCAAAGTTTCATGACTTCCTAAGTGTAGGAGAAAGGGTGTTTGTAAGGAATTTAGACTAGACAAGGTGAACTAAGAGGTTCTCTCACTTCTAGCTTTAGTGATGACTGCCATTTGAGTATAGTCCAAAGTATTTCTTATTGGGGGCATCTGGGTGGCTCAGTGCCAGGCCAAAAATGGGAGGTCCTAGGTTCAAATCTGGCCTCAGACACTTCCTAGGTGTGTGACCCTGGGCAAGTCACTTAACCACCATTGCCTAGCCCTCCCTGCTCTTCTGCCTTGGAACTATATTACATAGTATTGATTCTAAGATAGAAGGTAAGGTTTTTTAAAAATACTCATTACATATAACTCCTGCCCAGTTAGGTAAGTATCAAGGGAAATTCTTAAGTCTTTAGATATTGTCTGGAGCCCTATGTGACTCTCTAGGTGAATGATCATGAACCTTTTAGAGGGTGGGTGATGTGAGAAATGTCCTCAGGTACTCATGGAGAAGGGGAGCAGGGAAGCCTTATCCCGCATCCCTCTGGATTTCTAGTAAAGAACTCTGGCAAACTGCGCTGGGGTGATGGTGGGTGTGCCTACAGAGAGTGCTCTGAGTGCCCCCTCTGGCACATGTGCGATAGGTTCACCATCATGGCTTCTGGGTTGTATATGGAATGGTGATCTGAACCTGTCTTATATGCATGTAATGATGCTTGTTCTCTTGCCCTTTAGAATAGGAACTCTGAGGGCAAAGACCATGTTTTTGACAGTCTTTGTTTCCTTTGCATTTAACACAATGTTTAGCACTTCATAAATTTGTCAATTGCCTTGATCAGCTCACTGTAGTTTCCCCATGGATGGAATTAGCGCTGTCAGACCGTTTCTGTCACCATTCTACTAGATTTCTATCAAGGATATCTCCCTCTGCTACTAGAAATATGAGCTTATCCTAATCAGTAGAAATTGTTTTGCCAATCTGTTGTTGTTTCTTTGGTCCTGGTACTTGTGATCTGATCCTAGGCCTGCTATGGGCTACAATATCCAGACCTCTCTGTTAACCATCGTGGACAATTTGTATGTGAGAGGCTCTGCTGGGCACTAGAGAAATAGAAATACAAGGACAGATTTATTACCAAAAATTTAATGGTGGTGGAAGAATATATGTTCATTCATTTATGCAGCATTTGCATGCAGTGTTTTATTCATTTCTTCATTCATTCAACTTATATTTATTGAATGAATTTTCCTATTGATCTAGAAGACTATTTTCTCATTTCTAAAAAATCCTTATGATCTGCACCTAAATGGAAGAAATTCTAGATGAAAAGATGAAAAGAAAAGAGAGACTTTGACAATTGCTTTTCTAAGGAAAGCCATCTTGCCATATTTTTATGGTTCCGCAACTGACTGAGATGGGCAGAGAATAAAAAGGTATTTTGCTCTTTTTTAATGAATATATAAAAGCAATTTTTCCAGAAGTGTTTAAGGTTGCCTTAAAGAATCTCCTTCAAATTTATCACAGATTCTTGCATTAAAATTGTACAGAATTCCTTGATATTTCAAGGGTTGTTTTGTCAAAAGCGCATTGAATTATTCTACTTGCTTATAGAGTGGAGGAGGAGGAGCAATTGGTAGTTGTATTTAGGCAAAGCTGATGTTCTAAGAAGAAACTTCTTAATCTCGAGCGTTACCTTGGAAGGTAGTGGGTTTCCTCTCTAGGAATGTCTTCAATTACTGGATATCTCTTTGACGGGTGTGCATCAAGAAAACATTCATGAAAGAAGTGGCATTTTAGGTAGAGCTAGGAAGTTGAGTAAGTTTTCATCAGATATATGGAGAGCAGGAGCACTCAACTTGGCTCCCAATTTCTCTTGGCTTTTTCTCACTCAGTTTTGCTTTGGAAGAATAAAGATCTACAACTTTTAGAGCTTTTCAAAAGAATATGCAAGGAGGCTCTGAAGACGATTTGAAAGGAAGCATTTTGAGCAATGACAGCATTACCCCCCCCCAAGCTGATTGATGACTTTAAAAGGGATAGAAGTCATTTGCATTTGATCAATTCTGGTTTGTTCCTTGAAAAATCAGTCATGCCACTCATATCTGCCAGCCCTCTATACACTTGCATAGCGTCCTGCCTTTGTTTGGAGCATTAACTAGTCATGAACTTGAAGCATCAGCCAGTGGCAGAGTGGCTGTCAGTGCTGCCCCATTCCACTATTGTGTCAACAGGATACCTGTCAATCAAATACCTATTCCCAGAAGACTACACATGGTTCTGAGAATGGCTGTCAAGCAAGAGAAATATGCCAGAGGTATCACTGTTGGTCTGCCTCTTTTCCTTCCGTTCCTTATGTTCCTAAGCAATTAAAAATAAAAACAGATGAGATAAACAACTCCAAATGGTGGCTGCTTTTCTATTCAAAGAAATGGAACAGGTTTGATTGCTCCAGAGGTTTGATTCAATTCCCTTTTCTACCCCACCTCAGAATAAACTGTACATCAGAGCGTCATCTTATAGGCATCAATCCCTAAAACCAGAGCTGCCTTAATATTTTTTTTATTTTTACCTTGTGTTTATAAAATGAGTAATCCAACTCTGGGAAAGAATGATAATGATTTCTCAAAGTTATTATACTTCATATATACACAAATATTAAAATGTCATCATCACAAATGCTGGCTCTATAAAACAACTTAAAGAGTTTGCAGAGAAAGAAGAGGATGGTTATAAAACAAGTTCCAATTCCTTGACTAACTAGTTCTTTAGTTTTACTCTTCTTGGGTTCTTAAGATTTCCTCTTTGGGGTTTACAGGTAATAAGCACCCCAGGAAACTAAAGAAATGTGACCCTGACTCACTATTCATAGTAAATAATTTTTGAACCTTGACAGCTACTAAGAAATGATATTTGATCTCTAAAAAGTGCTTGGCATATTCTAAGACCTAAAACTAGAGGCCTAGAGTTGCCCTTCTCTGACTATAAATTTCATTCATTTAAGCAAACATGTTTTGTAAAAACCTATTATTGTGTGAAAGACCTTGAGAAAGACAATAGTCCTTGCCATCATGAATCTTACAAACAATTTTAAAATTATACAGCTGGAAAGCACCAACATTGAGGTATACAAACAACAGATGAAATGATATAAAACGATTACTTTCTAAGTACATTTTTGAAAATTACTTATTAAATTTAACGTGCTAACTAACAAAAATGCCTCCCTTGTCTGTGTTCCCTTTTGAGCTTCCTTCTGCTCTCTTGTGTTAATTATACACTACAGTCTTCCCTCATGCTATTGCCCCTTGCCTAAAATGTACTCCCTCCTCATCTCCACATTATAAAATTCCATCAGACTTTTCACCCTTTAAAAAATTATCTATTTTGTTAATTTTCCTTGATGTTGATTATACTTTAGCTCAAACTCTGTTGCCACACTTTATTTCTTTGCTCCAGCAAATGAACTGTTATTAGTATATTTGTGCATATGCAGACTTTCTCCTGCCTTGTCTTCTTTGGGGCATGTGACTATTACTGATTTTACTGGGTCAAAAACAATACAGAATTTAGTAACATTTTTGTTATAATACCAGTTTATTTTCCAGATTGTTTGGACTACTCCATGCTCTACCAACAGTGCACTAGTAGGCCTTTCTCCCCATAGTCCTTCCAACAGTTATCATTTTTACCTTTTGTCATCTTTGCCAGTCTGATATATATGAGAAAGACTTTCAGAGTTGTTTTCGTTTGCATTTTATTATTAGTGATTTGGATTATGCTTTCATATGTTTTTTCCTTGAAGAATGCCTCAGATATCCTTGGACAATTTATCTATTTGGGGAGTGATTTTTTTTCTTATGTATTTAAATCAGTCCCCTTTGTACTTGAATATAAAACCTTTGTCAGCTAAATTTGTCAATTCTTTTCTTTGTTTATAAATGAATTGGTTTGACTTGTGCACGTTTTTCAATTTCATGTAATCAAAATTGTCCATTTGGTCTTCTTTAATCATCTCTCCCATTTAGTTCAAAATGCTTCTCTCATTTATAATTATAATATATGTCTCCTCCTCTCCATCTATATGTTCATAACTTCATTTTGAAGTTTGGTATGGTATGAGACTCCTTTCTAGTTTTTTCAGTAGTTTTGATGTTATTGTTGTTGAACAAGTAGTCCTTAACTTAGTAGCCTTTTTTTTTCTGCTTTGCTTTTTGGTATTTTTTATCCTAAAAATTCCTTCCCTTTTTCATACTTGCAGTAGTCTTATGTGAAATTGACTGTCATCCCTTGGTATTTGAAATTTTCCCACCTTTTTTTAAATTTTGAATTTTAGTTATAATATTTCTAGATGTTTACAATTTGGGGTTTCTTTAAAGACATGATTTGGATTTTCTTTTCACTTTGCCGTCTCATTCTTATGGTTTCTGGTAGTTTTGTTTAACAATTCCTTGAAATGTGTTATTCAGATATTTTGGCTGGTCATGTTTTTCGTGAATCTGATTAATCTTAAATTACTTTTCATGCTGTTTTTCAGGTCATTTATTTTTTATAGTAGATAGCTTAAATATTCTAGTAAATTCTTTAGACTTTTGACTTTGTTGAAATATTTCTTATTGCTTTACTGACTCATTAAGTTCCATCTGTTCCATTCACTTGAATAAGGTTTTCCATTTTTATTTTATGCTTTTTGTTCTCCTACCATCTTTTCCTGAAGAGCTTTAATTTAATTTTTAAAAATCATTTGCTTCCTAACTTAGATACACCCTTAAAAAACCCTTACATTCTGGCTTAGAATCAGTATCATGTATTATTTCCAGGGCAGAAGAGCAATAAAAGCTAGGCAATTGGGGTTAAGTGATTTGCCCAACTCTTGGAGTACTTGTGGGAAAAGCACTTTTGTTTTTCTGATTCTCTATGTGTAATGGCCCATTTTTCATGACCCATGCTAGTTTGTTTTAATTATTTCTCTGTAAAATAGTACAGAATTTGACTGGAATGCAGATATAAATTAAGATCACTACCTTTACTCCATTCTTCCTTTTTTGGAGGTGGTGGTGATAACAAGATGTTTTCCTTAATTCAATTTTATAACCCATTTCCCTTTCTCTAGGATCCCTCAAAGATCAATAAAAAGTTTCAAGTAATCAAATCCACTGGTTATTTAAATAATTAAAGATGTTATCTGATGCAGATAATACCGACTCCTTACAGAAGAGTAGATACAGAAGAAGAGGAAGAAAGAAGAAGAAAGAAAAAAGGAGGAGAAGGAGAAGGAGAAAGAGGAGGAGGAGAAGAAGGAGGAGAAGAATATATTTCATACTCATAACAACCTGGTGTTATTATTATCCCCATTTTATACTTGAGGTAATTGAAGCAGAAAAAGATGAAGAGGCTTACCAAGGATCATACACCTCAGCTAGTAAATGTCTGAAATGACATTTCAACAAAGATCTTGATTCTGGCCCAATGCTCTCTCTACTGCTCTACTTAGCTTCCTCTTAAGTTATCTTGGCTATCAACTCCCTTCTAGATGTATTTTGTGCTACCTCTCTAGTTCAAGGATGGGAGAGGAAAAGGCAAATCAATAACCATTTATGAAGCAATTACTATATGCAAGATCCCACAGTAAGGGTTGGGAATACAAAGAATGGCAGAAATAGTCCTTGCCCTCAAGAAACTTACTTTCTAATGAGAAAGTCCACAATTAAATAACCGTGTATAAAAAGAGCTGAGCATCTCTGCTTTCTCTGTGCCATCTAAGCAATGACCCTAGATCTACTTTGATTCTGTTTTTCCCAGGGTAACTTTAAAAACTAAACAATCCTTTATTGTTGTCCTCAGCTTTCTTTGCCAGCAGCTGCTTGTTCTTAACCTTCCTCTTATATGAATGTATCAGGCATTTGTGTGCATCTTCTTATTACCATCCTGGTATAAAATCTCAATTTGCTGCTGAGTGCTCAGTGACTTGACATCTGTTTCTTTAAACTACACCCCCTTTCCCTCCTCACTGCCATTGTCTCTCTTTGTTTCTTCACAGTTTTATTGAGAGCGTCCCAGTCTTCCTAGTTAGACATCCTCTGTAGAATTTTAGTTGATGAAATCCCACTTCTCCTTTTCCTGAGTCTATAAATGGCCTGTGATTTGTTTCTCAATTTCGGCATCTTTCTGTTGAGGTTGTCTAGTATATTTTCATGACAGTATTACTTTTGGTTCTGCTTTCATTTGTTCACATGCTCTACAAAATATTTTCCCCTCCAGTTTTCTAAGATTTTCCATGTAAATATATCTTATTAATAGACAAACTGCTCCAATTCCAGTGCCCCTCCATTCCTGTTTCTATTGAATATGATATGCTCTTTTAGGACTGTTTTGTAGTTGTGGCTCTCATGCTGCCAATTCCAAGAGATAAGCAGATAAATAAATAAATAAAGCAGTTTTTCTGAGCTTACTGTATAATAAGTGCTATATGTTAATCTCAAACCACATAAATCCTCCCTACAAAGAACTGACCATTCTACTAAGGGAAAAATCACACACAGAGAAGTGTTGGAAAAGAAGATGAGGTGGTGGCCAGGTTCCCAGCAAGATAAGGTAAACGTTCACTATCAGGGAGATGGTTGGAGACAGGGAGACAGGAGGATAGGCCACTGGAAAGAGGAAAAAGGGAAAGAGAGGGGAAGGAGCACCAGGGAGGTGAGAAAGGAGGAGATAGGAAAAAGGGAGAAGAGTGAGAGAACATTAGGTTGAAAGAGAATGAAACAAATGATGGCAGGAAAGAGGACAGAAACAGAGGCAGATAGAAACAGACAGAATAAAAGAGAGAGAACAAGAACCTGTGGGAAGTGTTTGATACTTTGTATGTTTGTTAGTTGATTTTACTTGTTACCAGTACTCTGTACATTTGTTATACAGGCATATGAAATCATGCATGTTTATTAGGTTTTTTGGACTCCTTTCAGTTTTATCTTCTGTGGCATCTTTGTTGCTATACTTCTTTCACTGTATATACATAGGCAATTTTCTCCACCCACCCCTTTCTTTTTTAGTTTAAAGCCCTTCTGGCAAACATAGTTGATTTTTTAAAAAATCGCATTGATGCTTTTTCCCTATAACTCTCAATATAATGTGTGTATATTGTAAGGGGTAGAAAATGTGAGGGGGGTTTATAAAAGGTTGGACTGGGTTATTTAAGAATAGGGTTGCCAGGAATTTTAATTAATTCCAAGAGATTTACCAATTTATTTATAAAATATAGAAAGAGTGAAAGTAAGACAATGAGAGGGGATAGGATAAGATATCTAGCCTAAGTATGAAGTATTTTCCTCCGACCCCTGGCTCAAAAGCAGGCAAGGGAGTTTAGTCCTTAGCCAGAGAGGTGTTGGCCCTTGTAGCTGAGGACCTGGGGATGAAGGGAGCCTCTCTCAATAGGATGGTCTCTCCTGAGGCTAGTCTCTTCAGAAAATTCAGAAAAGGAGTCAGCTCTTTCACTCACCACGTGTCAGTCCAAAGGGAGAGATTCAGGGACCATCTCACCAAGTCTAAGGTCTCAGGTCCAGTCAGAAGATTCTTCATCATCCTCCAACTCAAACTCAGAACTCCGAAGAATGAGAGTACTCAGATGTCCCAAGCATGAGGAACTCCCTCTCAAAGGAAGTTGTAACTTCTTTTAAAGACACTTCTTTGCATCACTTCCTGTGCCTTTATCCACTTTATGTGGACAAATCATAGACTAAAGCTTTGCTTAGGACTGCCCAGGGGTCAGTCAGTCGATTCTGATTCGTCACCCACTATTGCACATGTGGGTTACAGACTTCCCCCCATTCAATTGTGAGTGGGATGTTTACACTTTTGGTGATTAAATCTAAAAATGGGCAGAGTTAATTTAATCTTCACAATATCTCTATATCATATATATCTACATTCATATATATCATATCTCTCTACATATATGTGTGTGCATGTATCTATACACCCATATATATCTTTACATATTACATGTGTATATATATATATATATATATATATATATATATAGAGAGAGAGAGAGAGAGAGAGAGAGAGAGAGAGAGAGAGAGAGTCATAGACAGAGTCAGAGAGACATCGCTACATAAACACACACACACAGACATGTGCACACATACATATACCTCTCATCCCAGTAGTTTCTACCTTTTGTCTCTCACTTCCTCTCTAGGGGTCTCCCTCTACTGTTTTTACCCCCTCCTCAATAATCTCCTATCACTCTTCTTCATTGATTTCTTCCTATCATTTCTCCTCCTGGCCTCAGTTGTTTTTTTCTCTAGTCACTGAAAAGCTTTTCTTTGTAATAAATAAAATTAGTTAAGGGAAACCAAGTGATATGGACATGTTTTCTTTTTTTAATTACTATTTATTTTTAACATGCTTTTTTAAAATTTGAATTCCAAATTTCTCTGTCCCTTCTATCTTGTCTCTCACCCACTGAGAAGGTAAACAGTATGATATCAATTTTACATGTGAAAATTTCCATATTAGTCATTTTTTGAAAAATTTAAGAAAGTTAAAGTGAGAAAATTATGCTTCCTTTTGCTCCCAGAATTCATTGTTTCTCTCTCAGGAGGTAGATGATATTTTTCATCAAGAGTCCTTTAGAATTTTCTTGGATCATTGTATTGATCAGAGTAGCCAAGTTTCACATTCAATCATCATTCCAACATGACAGTTACTGTGCACAGTGATCTGGTTCTTCTTACTTCACTTTGCATTAGTTCACAAAGGTCTTGCCTTATTTTTCTGAAACCACTCCCATGTCATTTCCTATAGCACAATAGTATACCATCTCAATCTCACACTATAACATGTTCAGCTACTCCCCAACTGATGAACATCCCCTCCATGTCTCATTCTTTGCCACCACAAAAAGACCTGCTATGAATATATTTGTACATATAAGTTCTTTTCCTTATTCTTTGATCTCTTTCTAATACAGACCTAGTAGTGGTATTACTGGGTTAGAGAGTATGCACAATTTTATAGCCCTGTGGGTATTACTCCAAGTTGTTTTCCAGAATGGTTGGACCAATTCCCAACTCTACCAACAGTTCATTAGTGTACCAATTTTTCATTCATCTGCTCCTATATTTGTCACTTCTAATGAATGTAAGCTGGTACTTGAGAGGTATTTTACATTGCCTTTCTCTAATCAATAAGGAGTTAAAGCATTTTTCTATATGACTAGAGATAGTTTTGATTTCTTCTTATGAAAACTGCCCCCATAGACTCATTTTCTAACAGCATGTGTAACATGCTATATCTATGATCTTTCATCTCCCTTAGGAAAAGAGGGAGGTATATTTTCTGGATTGGAATAGAAGGGCATGCTGAATTAGTCTAATTTTGTTGCATTTGAGTTTATTTTAGTGTTTTTTTAAATTTGTTACTATTGTCATTATGTATACTGTTTTCTTGTTTTTGTCCAATTCTCTTTGCATCAGTTCACTTGCAATTTCCATCTTTCTCTGAATTCCTCATTTTTTAGCTTCTTAGAGCACAATAATATTCTATTACACCCATGTAGCACAATTTGACTTCCTGGGTGTAGATACTGAACAGTGGAATGTCTGGATCAAAGGGTATGAATAATCTAGTCACTTTCCTCACATCATTTAATTTTTGCCACTCTAATGGTCAAACTAATTTGTAGCTCAACCAGTTGTATGTTAGTTTATCTTCCTGCATCCTAGAAAGCAACATACATTTCTACTTTTTTTGTATTTGCCCATTTGTTTAGTTTGAAGTAAAAATCTCAGAGTTCTGTTTATTTGCTTTAGCTTATTCTTAATGATCTGGAATTATCTTTCATACAATTGTATATCCTGACTGTTGGTCTTATGTGTTTTTTTTAATTCCATAAAATTATGGAATGTAATATGTAATTCTACATATATAGAATAAATAATTGGCAAAAATCATGGGATATAATATACAATTTCATACAGTTCTGAGGGGCTTATGAAAAGAATGCTATCTTCATCTAGAGAAAGGACTGTTGGAGTAGAAATGCAGAAGAAAACATTCGATTTACAACTTTTTATTTAGATATATGATTTGGGGTTTTGGTTATAAAAGACTACTCTATTACAAAAACGAACAATATGGAAATAGGTTTTGAGTGATAATACATGTACAATCCAGTGAAATTGCTTGTCAACTATGGGAGAGGGATTGGGAAAAGGGGAGAGAACATGAATCATGGGAACTTGGAAAACTTATGTATAGATTTGTTACTGAAATAAAAAAAGAAAAAATTAAAAATATATACAATTCCATATATAGAAAATATATAACTGATACAATTTATTACTTCCAGATATATATATATATATATATATATATAAATATACATGCATACTCAATCAAGTATTTTGTGGTTGTTGTGATGTTTTCAGTTGTGTTCAACTCTGTGTGACCTCATTTGGGCTATTCTCGGCAGAGATACTAAAGTGGTCTGGGATTTCTTTTTCCAGATCATTTTACAGAGGAGGACACTAAAGTTAACAGATTTAAGTTACTTTTCCAGGGTCAAATAGCTACTGTCTGAGATTAGATTTGATCTTACGAAATGTCTTCCTGACTCCAGGTCACTGTTCGACCTAGCTGCGTCAAATGTGTGTAGCTATATAATATAAATTATATATATATATATATATATATACATATATATATATATTTATTACAATGACTACAATTATTCTATTATATGTATATATATATAACCGAGAATATAAATTGAATATCAAAATATTTTAAAAGATTTTTGATGCAAAGATTTTCTTTCATTTTAATGGAAGTCCTATCTGCATGGATTTTGTTCCTGCAAAGCTTTTAAAATTTCATTAAAAAAATTGCTGCTTTTCCTGTGTGAATATTTATTTTTACCTTAGGACCAAAGCTATATCTGAAGAGGGAAGAAGAATGCATATATCCCCAAGTTCTTAACAAAATATAGGTTCTTCCCTTGACTGCTAAACTCTTAAGTTCCCTTAAGCAGGGAGTATGTAGTTCAAGAATCAATAGCTTCAATTCAGTAATAATATGTAGGTTAGGGTAATATAACTGTATGATGCTGGTCAAGTCACTTAACCATGATTGCTTAGAACTTGGTTCTCTACTTTCTTAGTATTAATACTAAGATAGAAGGTAAGAGTTTAAAAAGATGTTTGCTTTTGCATGATTTCTTCCATAAGAATCAGTATGAAATCTCAGGAAGCTGTCCCTCTTCTCTAAGCTGCAATTCTTCTGAGGAATGCCTACTTCCCAAGCAAAGTTCAGGTCTTTTCCAAGGTAAAGTGCCATAACTATTTTGTATCTTCTGGTGAAGTACAAACTATGGGCAGGGAAGAGTTGGTTCATTCCCCATTCCCCCTGTAGTCTTCAGGTGCAGGCTGGGAGTTGTAGACTGCCCAACTTGCTCCTGCACCCTAGGGAACAGGCCAAGCAGCAGTCAGAGGCTTCAGTTACTGTTTATTATGTTATGCATGTGTTTGTTCAACATTTAACATGTCTAAAACTATTACTGGTATTATTGGGCTCTTATCTTTTTGTGATGTGTCACTGATGAGCGTTTCAGCCATTGTTTCCCCAGCCCCATTTTCTGTTTGAGCTCTGTGGTTTTTATTGCAAGATTTTGGATAACATGGTGTTTGATGGAAACACATATGTCTCATTATAGCAGAAACTGACTGTAGATTTGCTTAGGTAGTTCATATTGTACTGTTTCCTTTTGATTCTTACAATAATTAAAAAACATTTGAATTAATATCTGAATTCTCCATACTATCCTTTGGCTTTTTCCAGTGACAGGAAACTAGGACAAGGTCTTTTTTTAAATTATATGTACACTTGTTTCCCTGTGAGCTGTCCAGTGCCATTGGGACAGCTAAGAAAAATTAACAAAATATATAAATTCTTTTGGTCCTTTACTGACAAAACCTTTTCTTCTATCAGCCTACTCTTAACAATCATGCTCTTAAAGGGTTCTATATCTTGCCCTGTGAGCTATAATTCTCAAGGAATAACCACTACTGTAATATGAGAATGGGGGAAAGGGCAGCATCTCCTCCTACATGTGCTTCCCCCAAAATATCTTTGGCATGAAATTTCTGACTATTATTGTCAGTAGTGGGGCAGGCAACACAAATTATGGCATTATTTTTGGAAGGCCACAGTTCAAATGCACTTATAACTAGGCAGCAAATCTCTAATCTTGTTTTATCCATCCCTTCAGTATCAGGGATTTATTTATCAGATTATGCCGTAACACCTTAGGTCCAGAGAGAATGGCCCCATGTTGGACATTTTTATTGATGACATGAATGAACACAAAATCATGACAAGCTAAAACATTGGACTGAATCTAAAAGGATGAAATTTAATAGAGAAAAATGCGTAAGGGTGGAGCCCATTAATGCAATTACTGAAGGCCCTCAAAGCTTTATTGAATCAATCAATCCAAAGTGTAAACTGTGAGCAAGACTTCCATCAATATGAAAGGGTAAAAGTGCCTTTATTCTTGTTTAAAGACAGAAGGACCACTCAGGTGACATCTTGTGATTGGCTGAAAGAATAGTACTCATCTCTTGGTCTAGGTATAAAATAATAGGCCAATTTGGAGAATCACAGTTCAATAGCAAATCCATTAAGCGGCAGACTAAAGCCGGAGCCCAGGCCCTGAGAGATTATGTTGCCAGTGGGAGGGAAGGGGAAGAGGAAGAGAACATAGCTTCCTTTCCTTCTTCCCGTACCCACTGAATATGCTTAGACAAATTGAAGCAAGAGAAGATAACACATATAGCTATAATCATAATGAGGCCTACTGAAGAAAACAGAACATCTGATAACAAGAGCAGCTTCCTTTGTATATTCTCATCTCCTGTCTGGCAGAGAACAAACTGATACACCAAATGAGTCCAAGGGTAAGACCAACTGTCCTCTATCTCATGAGGGTTCTTGAAGAGAGACAGGCAGAATCTCTGGGGTCAAGTTTGGAGAGTTCTATTGTATGTTGGTAAATTGGACAGAATTCAGTAGAGAGGAATCAATATGGTTAAGACCAATTCAAGATGGACCAAAAAAACCGGGAATGGTAGTCTAGATAAGGTAAATCTTCAGGGGAGCAAGAGAGCCATTTTGAGATATTTAAAGGATTCTCATGTGGAAGAGGGATTCAATTGATTCTTCTTGGCTTCAAGGGCCAGTACCAAAGTAAAAGGTAGAAATCATGAAGAGACAAATTTAACTTTTGATGTAAGTAAACATTTTCATTTATGAAAGGAACTACATATGGAAGTTATGGGTCCCCTTTGCTCTCTAATCCACACCATTAGAGGGCTTTAGGCAAAGGCTAGGTGACCACTTGACAGCAGTATTACAGAAAAGTTCTCTGTCCTTGAAGGATTTAGGCAATATGACCTCTGAATTCCCTTCCAACTCAAAGATCCTGTGATTGAATTTGAAGGACCCCATTAATATAAAATCTGGGAACATGTCTCTTCTCATAGGTCATTTAATTCTTAGTCTTTATTCTGATTTTTCCTTAGACTGCTTGCATTTAGCAGCATCAAATGTCAACTTCATTGTGACTCATTGAAGTTATCTACAAGACAGAAAACTGAAAACTGAAAACTAAGCCCCTATTGTTTCCAAATGTGATTTTATAAATGACTTACCAGATCATTTGGTCCTATAGTATTTTACCATGGCAATGCGAGCTTAACCAAAATGGATTTTGATGAAGAACTATATTTATTTAGACATAAAACGTTTCCTTTCTTTTCCTTCCATTTTCTTTTCTTCTCTTCCCTTTTTTCATTTTCCTTTTCTTCCTGTTCCCTTACTTTTCCATTTGTTTGCCCTTTCCTTCCCACTCCATCCAATCTCTTCCTTCTTTTTATTTAGTCTCTGATCAGTTAAACCTGTGGTTCACCAAAGGATATTGAAAAAGTACATCATAGACAAGAGTAGGCTTCAATTCTTTATCAATAAAAATTATTGCAAGAAAAGGCTAAAGGATGTCATCAAGAGAAATGTAGCATAAGACAGGTCAGTTATCTTGTAAGAGTCAAGAGAATAAAAGGAAGATTCGAATGAAGAATATTGGATGGATCTCTTTCATTGATTTTATGGAAAAATGTATACAAAAATCAAACAGGATGGACAGGCATAAAAGAGCTGGAATCTTCTTTCCTGATTTCTGAGTTCACAGTTCTACAGACAAATTGTAGTATCTGCTAGTCAGTCAATGGACACATTTAATTCTGTTTGACTGGTAAAATATCAGAGATAAACGTATGATGTTTACTTCTATAAGCCTTTTCAGTTTACATAGAGCTTTCATATTTTGATTAGCTTTTCATCATCTCCTTTGATATTCATTACAACCTGCTGGGTAAATGGTATTAATATCCCTGTTTTGAAGAGGAAGAACCTAGAGCTCAGAGAACTAAAATGATTTGCTCAGGTTAACACAGATAGGTAGAATTCATACCCAAGTCTTCCTTATTCCAAGTTTGTTTCTCTATATGCTTTACCCCACTGCTTCTCTGAATAAATTTACATACTCACTGGTCATATCTTTGGCCTGCGTTTTACCACTAAATTGTTAACATTAAACTTGAATGAGAATGATGTTCTCTTTCTGAGTGGCAAAGGCAGATGAATCACTGTGGGAATTCTACAGGCCATATGCTCAGACCGATAGAAAAAACTAGAGGAGAGCTGCCATCATCTTGATGATCTTTGGGATACATCTTTTCATCAGCATCTGTCAGCATGAAAGCAATAGAGGAACAAATTCTAATTGGTAGGATGCCATTGAAACAATGTGTGACCTTTTCAGTAGTTCACAGACCTGCCATTAGTAGGGAATTGAGAATATATCCACATTAAGCCCTGCCAAGCACATGAGCTATTTGCAGGTATCTGCAGGTATCTGCAAAACCAATTTCAAGGATTTCTCTTTTTGTTTATAATTTTCACCAAACAACGAAAAAGCATCACAAAGATAGAGTATAGGTATGTATTTATGTGTATACATGTACTTCCTTCCTCTTTTAGAGTTTATGACAAACCTCCCCTAAACGATTGTCTTCGTTTTGTTTTAAAACAAGTAAAAGATACATGAATGTGGAGTCAGAAGAGCTCAGTTCCTTTCTTGGTTTTGAGCCTTACCATTTACATGGTTGATAGTGAGGCAAAAATCATCCATTCATACAACAAACACTGATTAAGTACCTGCTAAGTGTATGGCATGGTACTAGGTTCCAGGAATAGAATGAATGAATGAATGAATGAATAAATGAAAATTTGTTAAGGCCTTACTATATTCCAGGCACTGTTATAAGCTCTGGGTATTCAAATGCAGAATCAAGACAGCCTCTGACATCAAGAAGCTCATGTTCTTTTTTTTTTAAATTCTTATCTTCTGTCTTAGAATCTATATTAACTTTCAGTACAGAAGAGCTGTAAGGGCTAGACAATTGAAGTTAAGTGACTTGCTCAGGTCGCACAGCTAAGAAATCCATAAAACCATATTTAAATCTAGGTCCTTTTGATTCCAGGCCTGTTAAGCTATCTACTATACTCCTTAGCTCTTCCTAGTTTATATTCTAATAAAAGGAGGCAGTGTACTTTGTTAAATGGTATCTTACTAAAGATATAGTATCTTTATAAGGATTCACAGAAATTGTTAGTGGCGTCATATGCCACTCAATGGATATGCTCTTTCCAAAAAGAAACCTATTGAAACCTATTGAAAAAGAAACCTAGGACCTATTGATTTGATAACAATTTCCAGAGCACAAAGTGGTGGACGACAGGGTGGGGTGGGGATGGAGTGGCAGGTGAGAAAATGAGCAGGGTCATAGAACAAGTTTGGACCTGGGGACTGATATATAAATGATGATCTCTAAAGGTAGTACAGCTGGACCCTAGGATAAGATGGTCTCGAGGTTCCAATAAAGGGACTGCAGTGTACCAACTGTCCCTGCACTCAAAGGAATTAATAGCAGATATAATAGGGATACAAATAAATATGTCATAAGTGAACAAAAGTGAAAGAGAGCTATAGATAAAATTCTCTAGGAAGATTTGAGGAAGGAGAAGGCATTTCTGGCTTTTGAGGTTGTGGTATGAGGTAGTAACCAGGCAAAGTTCAAGTTTTTACTGAGGAGATATAGCTAGAGTTGGATCTGAAAATAAGGAAAGAATTCAACAGATGAGATGGTGGAGGATGGGGCATATTCTGGGGCCAGAGTTCCATGGAGTTAAGTCCAGATGATTGCTCAGAAGGCAGGATGAATTTGGAGAATAGGCCACAGGTGAAAGTTAAGTTGGACTGGAACACATATTATGTGAAAGAGGAGTAGAATGAATAATGCTGTGAAACCAGTGTGGTTCTGGAAACTGAAGGGCTTTAAATGTCAGCCTAATCCCTTTGATCGACAAAGAACCCTTGTTTAGCAAGACTCTTCCCCCATTCAGGGTCTAAGAATCTATCTATATCAGTTAAATGTGAGAATGGTCTTGATCCCCCTCAGGTTCCTTCTGATGTTAAATCTGTGATCCTTTGAAGGTTTTTAAGCATGGCATGGGGCATGGCCACTCTTATTTTGTAGAATAATTATTTTGGCAGTCAAATTTTGACTTGATGAAAGGGAAGCTCCTAACAATAAGAAATGTCTAAAAATGGAATGAGCTGCATTAAAAGGTAGTGGACACTATATCATTTGAAGTTGTCAAGAAAAGGCCGGGGGGATTTCTGGTTCTGGAAAGAAGATGGCAGAGTAGAAGCAGGGAAACTGGAAACCAACATGAGAATCCTCTCCAACCAATCTTAAAATAACACCACAAAATGAATACAGGAGTGAAATAACCAAAAATTTGTAATTCTTAAAAAGTCTTATTAGTAGTAGAACAACATAAACAAAAGGTGGGGAAGTAAGCTGATTAAACTGATATGGCATGCAAAAAATGAGGAAGTAATAAAGAATTGCACTTAGAGAAAAGGGAAGGGAGAGATGGAATGGGATAAATTATCTAACCTAAAGAGGTGTGAAAAAAACTATTACAGTACAGGGGAGGATGAGGGTGGTGATAGGCAATGCTTAAACTTTACTGTCATCAAAACTGGCTCAGAGAGGGAATAACAACCATACTCATTGAGGTATAGAATCCTATCTTACACTATAGAGAAGTAGGAGGGGAATAAGACAAGGTAAAGGGGGTGATAATTGGTATGAGGGGGATATGGTAGGATGATAAAAAACAAAACACTGGTGAGGAGGAATAGAGTGAAAAGAAAAGGAGCAGAATCAAAAGGAGAAAATAAGATGGAGGGGAATGTGAATGGGATGAACTCACCCATAAAACAGAAGCAGATAGCAAAGTGGATTAAAAACCAGAATCCTACTATCTGTTGTTTACAAGAAACATATTTGAGACAGGTTTAATAGTAGGAAAACTATCAGCATAATTTGCCATATCAGTAACCAAACTAACAGAAATCACATGATTATCTCAGAAAAAGCCTTCGACAAAATACAACACCCATTCCTATTGAAAACACTAGAAAGCATAGAAATGAATGGGTCATTTCTTAAATTGATAAGTAGTATATACTGAAAACTCTTAGCAAGTATCATCTACAATGGGGATAAGTTAGAACCCTTCCCAGTTAGATCAGGGGTGAAGCAAGGAAGAATTATTAACTACTTAGTCTGAGTTTCCTTATCTGTGAAATGGGAATAATGATTCTATCCTTTAACTTACAGGGTTGCTGTAAAGATAGTACTCTTTAAATCTAATGTACTGTAGAAATGTAACTCATTATTATACAAATGTGGTGATTAATAATAATGTTAATGATGTGAACACTTAGTCATTCCCTCAGTACAGAGTTTCTGAATCTTTTCTTTGTTAAAGATTCCTCTTGTCAGTCTGATCAGAATAATGATTTTAAATGCCTAAAATAAAGTATGTATGATTTCAAAGGAAAACAATTTTATTGAGATGGAGTTATCAGAATGTTAAAAAGGAAAGAAAAGGTCCCAGAACCAAGTAAAGAGACCCTATTTCTGAATATGTACAACCCAAACTGGTATCTCAACAGTTGTGGTAACCACTAGATTTTTCCCTTTTTCATAAGCTCAGCACTTTAGAGCTGAATTTGATGGAATTCGAACCCAGGTTCTTTGACTCCCAGAGTCAAGTCCATTTGTTTTATTCATCCCCAGGACAATCATAACTTCCCTAAAGGCAGCCTTTCACAGTGACCAGGAGAATGCCAAATGGAGTGTTGTTCATTGATTGAAGGGATCAACATTGGAGTTTTTTAGAAACAATTATCTTAGAGAAGGCTACTATTTGCAAAGGACAACCTAATCACCTATTGTGCAAAATTGCATCCCTATTCCCAGTTCTAAAATTGTTCTCTGCTTACCTTTAATGGAAGTATATGTGTCTAGACATCTTGCCAGCCTTTAGCTATTCCTTTCCAAACTCTGTCTTGCAGATGCTTTATATGTTTATCATTGGCTCTTTAGTTTAGATCATACTAAAATGCAGTTCAAGTACTTTGCTAGGAATTCATTAGGCAAGGAAGACATCATAACCCAGCAAGAAAACCTGGAGATTCACAGTGACATCAGAATGCCAAGGTTCTGCATTCTATAAAAAGAAAGGCGCTATAGCTTCTAATTGCTCCATTGAAATTTGGAACTTCCGAAGCCTGTGAATGTCTTTCTCTTATGTTTAATGTGATTTGGCTGTTGATTTTTGTACTGTACAATGAAAACTCTAGGAGCAATATAAGGAAAAAAAACAATAAAGCCTTCTTTAAAAACATGCATCAAGATGGTGTCTTCTGAAAAATGCATTTTATTAATGATTTAATTTCTTATTTTTCCACTGGATTTGAGGCTCCAATTAAAACCATGCTTGGGCCATTGCGTTACTGCCTGCTAGCACTTAATCTTCACCAAAAGCCTCATCACTTATTTCCAAACAAAAGAAGAATGAGGTAAGGAGGAAAAGTAATGAAATGCAGCCTAACTCATCTGTCAACGTAAGGGAAAGTAGCTTTTTAAAAAATCTAGCATTGGTGAAATTCAGAAATTATTTGCTGAGCTCTGAATGTGCTCAAGTGTGGTCTCAGTTCCAAGGACTTTCTGTCTTTCCTTATGAAGTATGCCACGTGGACATTATTATCATTATCATCATTACTATTATTTTTGTTATGTAGTAGCCAAGGGTAACAATTTTTTTGCATCACAGATTTCCTGCAAATGGATATGTAGATTAAAAAATGAATCTTCAGCTTTATCTAATGGTGTCTGCTTTGAATTTCCCTGGTGCTTAAATGATGACAACAATGCATATTTAAAAGATATATATTTAAAATTAAACTTGTCTCATATTATCATGTTGGCCCCATTGTTCACAGAGTCCACCTTGCTCTTCTCCCACTATGGCATAGTTAACAAATTTCTATATAATCCATCATGATGTCCTTTAATTCTCATGTTGATCATTCATCTTTTTTGAAATACTTAGGTTGACAGATCTTTGGAGTGTTGTGTCACACTTAGTAACACTGCAACATCAAATGAATGATATAACCAGGGGTGACATAGAAAGATTGAATATCAGTCCATAAATCCCAATCAAATGAAAAATGTGTATATAAAAAGCAAGCTGAAGGATCTTCTCTGATTTTTTCTGTCTTTAATAATGTGGCTTTTTTATGAAAAAAAAAACTCAGGCAATCATCCTTTGCCCTTTAATATGAGTGATCATTTTCAAATGAATTGATGAGAGAATGCAAATGTTGATAATGACAGACATGTTGAGGATGGCAAATGTATGGGATCAATTTGCAAATATCCTGTGCATGCTGGATTATAAAACCAAAATGAAAAGAAGGAAGACATCTTTGCATTGAACCAACCAGTCCCAGTCTAACTACAAGGTCAAAATAACCACAATAAACACCACTTTGTAGGTATTGCAGTTTGTAGAAATAGGAGTATTTGTTAGAACACTAGAAGATTTAGAAAATAATCCCTTTGTCAAATAGACTTTCTATATATTAATGGGCCCAAGTTAACCTTCTTGCTTGGAACATTTTGTCAAAATAGAGGTCACTGGACTTACAGTTAAAAGTCTGAGTTTTGAATCCCAGGGGCAATATACACCAATTATTTTACCTTGGGTAATTCACTTACTTTCTATGAACCCCAGTTTCTTTATTGGAAAAGGGAGGAGGGAGGAATGATTTTCAAACTTCTTCTGGCTCTAATTCCTATGATCATGATGCTACTATCTGCTTAAGTGAGAGTGATAGCTCTCCCCCATGTTGCCCAGTAATTTATGATTAGATTCTCCATTGTATTAATAACTGCGGAATCAGAGGTCTCATTTAGACCTTAGCTTCTGTATGTGTGTATGCATGCATGTTAATATGTGTATTTAAATACCACAACATATATGCACACATAGACATACATGGGTAGGTGCATGTGATCATACCAGAGAGCAGAGCTTTTCCTACATATGCATTTAGATAGAAGAGTATTCTGTTTGTTTTTAACCAAAAAAGGCAAATTTTTACCTTGCACCATATGGTAACTGTCCCATTGTTTTCATGATTACCCCTAACCTATACAATCTGCCATATAAGACATTGTATCTTAATGAGGTGTAGTTCTTTGTAGCCAGTTCTTTGTAACCCTGCATTGATTCTCTGATGGTTATTTGGACTCATGATCACTTGTCCATGATAATTCTTATCACTTCTTCCAAAGTGAAAATGGAACCATATGATTTTCAGCTTTTTTAAACCCTTACCTTCTGTCTTAGAATCAATACTTTGTATTGATTTGATTTGATTTTATTGATTTGAACCTAGGACCTCCCATCTCTAGGCCTGGCTCTCAATCCACTGAGCCAACCAGCTGCCCCCTTGATTACCAGCTTTTTAAAAAGAAATGAAAGAGCGATCCAAAGGCTGTGTTTGCACTGAGCACTCAAGCATTTTGATTTGAAAAGTGTTACTTACCCAGCATTCATGAAAACTTTTTCCCCCTGAAGTCTCCTGTACACTACTTTCAGTCATCAAAAGATCCATGAGTATTGGTGAGAATACTCTCTGTACTATTACAGCTCAATTGTCCTTTCATGTCTTATGAAAGGGGCTTTGGGAGTCTCCATGACTTTCTCTCTTCATTTATTACCTAACCTCCTAACATTTATTACCAAACTTGAGTTTGGTCCTTAGACAAGAGAAATAATGGCCTTGGTGATGTGTACTCTCAGGCCTTCCCAGAACAGAGGGATCTACCCAAATGTGTGACTCCTTTAAATAAGCTTTGAAGTTCCTGAGGTCACCTCCACAGCAAGACAGGGCCACAGAAAAGAATGTTATTGGTGGTCACCCTTGGACAGTTTTTTGATTAGTTGTTTTTCTTTCCTGTACAGTGAAGAAAATGTTCAAATGAATACAAAGTATTCCATCTAAATACTCTATAGGTCAGTTTCAGTGAAGTTTTCTAACCAGAAATATAAGCAGATATAGTTATCTAGTCTAGAATAAATAATAATTATTTATTCTGAATGAAGTAGTCAAACTACTTTAGATATCTTCACTTTTTCTAGAAGATGTTTGAACTGTTTTCATGACCATCATGTAACTGATTTCATTTTCACCTTTGGTTCACCAGTTTTGAAATATTTAGGAAAAAATACTTAAACAAAAACAGAAAGAAAGTGTTAGGGAGAATGCTATCTAAGTATAGATACCACAGAGAATAGTTTCAGTATAGGAGAAAGAAGAGAAATGATTTCCTGAAGACTACAGAAGATAAAGTTCAAGAAGGGAATCAGCAATGAAAACAAGGACCTCTGATATTTCTGATAAACTCCAAACAAAAATGAATGGCATAATAGACCAAAACCTCACACCACACATAGGATAAAGTCAAAATGTATACTTGATCTAGAAAGAAAGGGTGACACCATAAACAAATTAGGGAAATGTGGAAAAGTTTACCTGTCAGATTTATGGATAATGGAAGAATTTATGACCAAATGAGACAGAGAACATTACAAAAAAAGAAATGGATAATTTTGAATACATTAAGTTTAAAAGTTCCTGTACAAACAAAAGCAATGCAACCTACATAAGAGAGGAAACAATAAATTTGGGGAAAAAATTTTATAGCAAGTGTCTTTGGCAAAAGTCTCATTTCTCAAATATAAAATTAACTGAGTCTAACAATACAAAGCATTCCCCAGTTGAAAAGTGGTCAAATGATATGAACAGGCAGTTCTCAGAGGAATAAATTAAAACTAGCCATAGTCACATGAAAAAATGCTCCAAATCATTATCAATTAGAGAACTGTAAATTAAAACAACTCCAAGATACCTCCTCACACTTATCAGATTGTCTTAACATGACCAATGGTGGAAGAGATGTAGGAAAATTGGGATAATAATACACTATTGATGAGACTGTGAACTGACATAACTGTTCTGGAGAGCAATATAGAACCAGGCTCAAAGAGCCACAAAATTATGCATACCTTTTCATCCACCAATACCCTGTTGGGTCTGTATCCCAAAGAGATCAGAGATAAGAGAAAAGAACCTACCTATACCAAAATATTTTTAGCGACTCTTTTTGTAATGACAAAGAATCAGAAACTGAGAGGTTATCCATCAGTTGTGGAATGGTTGAACAAATTGTGGTATGTGGTTGTAGTGAAATACTATTGTGTCATACGAAATGCCAAACATGAGTTTTGAAAAATCCAGAAAGTCTTAAATGAACTGATGCAAAATGAAGTGAGCAGAACCAGAAGAACAATGTATAAAGTAACAGACATATACAATGATCAATTGTGAAGGACTAAACCATTATCAGCAAAGCAAGTTTCCAAGATTCATGATGAAAATGCTCTTCACAGGCAATGAAGAAACTTGTTTCTTGAGTCTCAGTACAAATAAAACATACCATCTTCCACTATATTTCCTTCATGTGATCTTTATTATATGTGTTGAATGTGTCTTCTCTCATGGCTTATTGTATGAAAGGCCTGGTATAACTTATATCAGACTATTTACTAGCCTGGGGAGGGAAGGGAGAAAATTGGAATCCTAAAATGTAAGAAAATAATTGTCAAAAATTGTTTCTAAAAAAAAAAATTGTTTCTGCACACAACTGAAAAGTGTAAATAATTTTTAAATAGTGTAGGTGAAAGGGGGATCACATTCATTTGAGAAAATCTGGGAACCAGCATAGAGCAAATAACTTGGAAAGAGAAACAATATTTTAAAATTTTAGTTTTTAGCATTCTTAAATTTTTTTTGAATTGTTATTCTCTCCCTTCCTCAAGATTCTTTATCATCCATTGAGGAGGCAAGCAATATAATATCCATTATACACGTGAAGTCATACAAAACATATTACCTTATTAGCCATGTTGGAAAAAAAGGAACATAAAGTAAGTGAAAAAAGTATGCTCCAAATGAGCGCTAGAATTCATTAGTTCTTTTTCTGGATGTGGGCAGCAGTTTTCATCATATGTCCTAAATTTTCTTTGATCATTGTATTGATTAGGGATGCTAAGTCTTTTATGTTGATCATTGTTACAATATTGCCATTACTGAATACAATGTTAGTCTTAGTCTGTTCACTTCACATTACTTCAGTTCATATAAGTCTTCCCAGGTTCTTCTGAAAATGATCTGCTCACCATTTCTTAAAGCACAGTATTATTGCAACAAAATCTTATTCAACAAATTGTTAAGCCATTCCTCAGCTGATAGGAATCCTCTTAATGTTCAGTTTTTTGCCACTACAAAAAAAAAGCCATTTGAAATTTTCTTATTTTTGTGTATTTTTCCTTTGTCTTTGATCTATTTGGGATACAGACCTAGTAGTGGTATTGACGAGTCAAAGGGCATACACATTTGTAAGGCTCTTTGTAGGATATTTCCAAATCATTTTCAGAATGTTTGAAATGGTCCACAATTACTTCACAGCTCCCCCAACTATGCATTAATGTACCCATTTCACCACCTCCTCCAGAATTTGTGATTTTCCTTTTCTGACATTTGATCCAGTATGATGGGAGTGAGGTGATATTCAGAATTACTTTAATTTGCATTTCTCTAATCAGTAGTGATTTTGAGTACTTTTATATGACTACTGATATGACTTTGATTCCTTTCCCTAGAAACTGTCAGTTCATATTCAACTGTTTGAAAATGGGAAATGACTCAAGATCTAATGGATTTTATCTGTTTATATATTTGAGAAATAAGGCCTTTATCAGAGAAACTTGCTATAATTTTCCATCCAGTTACATATTTTCTTTCTAACGTTGTCTGCATTGGTTTTGTTTGTTTAAACTCTTTAATTTCATGTAATAAAAATGATCCATTTTTCTTCCTGTTATTCTCTCTCTGTATTGTTTGATCTTAAATTCTTTCCTTTTCCACAGATCTGACAGGTACATTTTTCTATGCTCCACGAATTTACTTATGATTTTACCCTTTATGACTAAATCAAAATAGCCCTTTTGACCTTATGCAATGTGAGATGTTGGTCTTTCTTTCAATTGACTTTCCAGGTTTCCCAGCAGTTTTTGACATATGGTGAGTTCTTGCTCCAAAAGCTTAGATTTGGGGGATAAATAGACACTAGATTACTATGGACAGTAACTACTGTGTATTGTGTACCATACCTGTTCCACTTCTATACTACTTTATTTCTTAGCCTTTTCAAGATTGTTTTGATGATTACCATTTTGTAGGAGGATTTTTATATTTGGTACTTTTATATTTGCCACTTACTTTTATATATTTTTTATTATTTCTCTTGATATTCCATATTTTGTGTTTTCTAGATGAATTTCATTATTTTTTCTAGCTTTGTGAAATAATTCTTTGGTAGTTGATTGGTATGCCACTGAATAAATAAATAAATTTAGCTGGAATTGTCATTTGGATTATATTAGATGGACCTACCCATAAACTATTAATATTTCTCCAGTTATTTAGATCTGTCTTTGTGGGGAAAATATTTTGTCATTCTATTCATAGAGTTCCTATGTTTGTTTGTCTTGGCTGGTAAACTCCCAAGTATTTTGTACTGTATATAGTTGCTTTAAGTGGAATTTCTCTTTCTATCTCTTTCTGCTTGAATTTGTTGGCAATGTTAAGAAATGCTGATGCTTTGTGTGGATTTATTTTCTATCCTGCAAATTTACTAAAGTGATTAATTATTTCATCTAGTTTTTTTACTTGATTCTCTAGCTTTTTATCTGTATATAAACATATCTGTAAAGAGTTATAGTTTTGTTTCCTCAGTCTCCATTTTTATTATTTTTATTACTTTTCCTTGTCTTATTGCTGTAGCTAACTTTTCTTTTTTTTTTTAGTGATCCATGTAAGTCAATCAATACACATTTATTAAGTAAATATTATATGCCAGATACTGTGTTAAGCACTGGGATACAAAATAAGTCAAAAATCAAAGGCTCTACTTTCAGAAAACTCATATTCTAATGAGACAACATGTAAAAAACCCCAACTGTGCACATATATACAGTGTAAGTGAAAGATAAGCACGGAGGGAAGACACTGGAACGTGGGAGAAATAGGAAAGGCTTTTCACAAGACATGAGTTTTAAACTGCCTTGAGGAAAGCCAGGTAACAGTGATGTGAAAGGAAAAGTAGTAAATCTGAATTTGCATTAAAAAAGATAAAAGTTCAAAAAAATTCATCATAGGATTTTTTAAAATAGCAAAATTGCCTAGTTATAGTTATAGTGCCTATAACTTCTTTAACTTTTCCTTAAGAATTTTGATGTATAGATGGTTCCTTTAAGGATTTGATACATATATGCTCACTATTGATATTTCTTCACTGTCCATGATACCTTTTAGCAAAAGGTAGCTTCCTTGATTATCTCTTTTTTTAAATCCTTACCTTCTGTCTTGGAATCAATACTGTGTATTGGTTCCAAGGCAGAAGAGTGGTAAGGGCTAGGCAATGGAGGGGGGTCAAGTGACTTGACCAGGGTCACACAGCTGGGAAGTTTCTGAGGCCAAATTTGAACCCAGGATCTCCTGTCTCTAGGCCTGGCTCTCAATCCACTGAGCTTCCCAGCTTTCCCCTTGATTATCTCTTTTAACTAGACCTTTTTTTAGCTTTTGCTTTGTCTGAGATAATAATTGCTAATTCTGCCCTTTTTTTTGCTTCAGCTGAAACATAATAGATTTTTTCCAGCCCCTTATATTAACCTTGTGTCTGTCTATTCCAAACATGTTTCTTATAAACAGCATATTGTTGGATTCTGGTTCTGTTGTAACTTCACAGTTCTTGAATGGTTTCTTTCTGGTTGCTTTCAATATTGTTTCACTGACCTCAGAGCTCTTGAATTTGATTACAAAATATCTGGTAGTTTAGATTTGGTATCTATTTCAGGAATAAATGAGTGAATCTTTCCATTTCTATTTTGTCTTGGGATTCTGAGATATCAGGGATATTTTCCTCTATAACTTCTTGACTTTTAAGTTGTTATTTTCTTTTTGTATTACTTTCATTTCTTTCCCCCACTTTTCTTTCTATTTTTCTTCTATCATCCTTACTTGGTTCTTGAACTCCTTTTTGAGTTCCTCAAGAGCTTATGACCAATCTCAGTTTTGGAGAGGGGGGATGTTTGGATGTGTTTGCTTGTTTGTTACTCTCTGCTGTTGCTTCTGTATTTTGCTGTTTTTCACTGTAGAAATTATCTTGGGTCAAGAACTTTTTTTCTGCTACTTATTCTTTTTGCCATTTGAGGATTAGGGTTGCTGCATGTTAATTGCTTTCTTAGCTTCTGTCTTACAGGGCTTTGCCTTGGTAGTATCTTCCTTTCCTAGTCAGAAGCATGATTGAGGAGGACAGGCAGCTCAGTGACATTCTTCGTGTAATATGCTTTAAAGTTTTTTTTTGCCCTGAGGCTATCTTTCTAGCCCCTGCTACCTTGGCTGCAGCCATACTCACTTCTGTCCTCTGCTGCCTCAGGTTCCAAGCTCCTCAGGCTCCAGTCTCAAGCCTTGCTGCTATTGCCTTGCACCACCCTCAGGGGTAAGTCTGTGGTACTTTCAGCCAGCCCCTGGGATTTTAGAGATTGCCTCAACCCTCACTCTGACTCTGGCATGGTAGGTGGTATGGGAGAGGGGTGATCAGCTTGCGCTTTGATAAGTACAGTTTCACCCTCTTGTAGTATGGGAATCCCTTAACACTGCTTACCTTTAAAGCTTTGTCCAGTGGGAAAGCCTCTTTATTTCTCTGATTTTGATTTCTGTCCTTTTGAGACACTTTTTAATTGGTTGGAAGAAGATTCAGAAGGCTTCTGCTCCCAAGCCACCATTTTAGCTCCACCTCACTATAATTTCTGAAATATGATGTCTATACTCTTAAAAATGTTGATCATGACTTTTATAACACAATAATTCTTATATGTATCATAGAATCATTAGCTTCCACTTGCCCATTTCTAACTGTTAAAAATAATTATCTTTAATAACCATTTGCACTTTTTTTTATCATTTCACCAAATCTTTTTTTTTATTAGAGTTATTTTCATCAATGAGATTCTTTTACCTCTTTTTCCATTTGGTCAATTCTGGTTTTTAAGATACTATTTTCTTCATTATTTTTGGAAGGTTTCTTTTACCAAGCCATTTTTTTTCCATTTTTTTCTTGTACCACTCTCATTTCTTTTTTTAATTTTTCTTCTGCTACTCTTATTTGATTTTTAAACTATATTTTGCTCTTTCTTTAGCTCTTCTGGGAATTTTTTTGGCTTGTTTTGAATCTACATTTTTCTTTGAGGCTTTGCTTTTAGTAGTTGCCCACATCTTTGTTGTCTTCTCAGTTTGTTTCTAGATCTTCCCTGTCATAATAGTAACTTTTATGGTCAAGCATGTTTTTGTCTTTTTGCTCATTTTCTAGCCTATTTCTTTACTTAGACCTTTATGTTAGATTTAAGCTATGCTTACTTGGGTGGCAGGGTACACTTCAGACTTTTTTCACCCTTTGTTTTTACAGGTAATCTTGGAGCTCTATAAGTTTTTCATGCTTCTAAAGTGGCATGATGCAGAGAAAGGTTTGGTCAGTCCTCTCTTGATCTGCTTTCTGGTTCTTACCCATGTAGGGCCCTTCTTGCTCTCTGATAGCAACAAACATATCTTCTGGTCCATAATGGAGACCAGGACCTTTCCTTCATTGTGAATATAAGCATTTCTCTGTGCTATGATCTATAATCTGGAATGGGATTTAAACATGGGAGTTGCCAAGCAACACGTTGACCTTTGCCCTGTGCTAGTACAGGGGATCCCCATAATTTCATTCTGATCAGTTTTCCTATCTCCTTTCCATCTCAGAGCCAGGAACCCCTGAAACTGCTGCTGCTGCTATTATAGTTGACTCTTTGGCTCCCAGCTATTGTTGTCACCATGTTGATTCCAGGCCAGCAATTATCCTAGTATCATATACCTTTCCTTTTGAATTCCTAAGTTTTCTTTGGCTGTAAAAATGTCTTATCCTGACCTTTTGTTGGCTATGTTATTCCAGAATTATGTTTGCAATATTATTGTAGTATAGTTGTTTTTGAAGGGAATGTTGGGAGACCTTGGCTTTATTGATCCTGATTTTTCTGTTTTTGTCCTCTCTCTAAGAGAAGAAAAATTGACATCAGAATATACTATATACCACCTGCATAGAAAGTAAAAATAGAATGAAGACTTTGAGAGAGAACTCATGGGACTAATATCTGTGGAATGTTTGCTGAATCTATCTTTGCCAAAAGCTAGGTAGCTAAGCATTTCTTGATTTGAGTTAATGGACATGTCATACTTTTAGAGATAGAAAAGCCAACATGTTGTGGGGTAGAATTTTGTTATGCATCTGATTTTTCACTGCCCAGGAAGAATTTACTACTGAAATAAAAGTGGTAGAAACCACCAAGAATTGATTAAATGCCTATTATGTCCAAGTTACAGTACTTGGCAGTAGAGAAACAAAGGACAAAAAAGCATTAGTTCTGCTGGAAGGATATAGAATTTAAACAGATCAATAAACATAAGATAAATTGAAGAAGAAGAGAACACCGACAAGTAGGAGGATCAGAAATACTTTCTTTATGCTGTAGAGAAAGAGTAGCTAAATGTAGAGAGAAGTATAGCAGTTGAACCTCAAAGGACTCTATGGATCCTAAGGGGTAGATATATGGAGTCAGCTCCTTTAAAGCTTTGGAGACCACTTGTTGTCACACATGGAGTTGAAATGCCATATTTGAGAAAGAATAAGCTGGCCAGTTTGGCCAAAGTGGAGTGTCGAGGGGGTCATATGAAATGAGTTTGAAATGGTGGTAGGCTAAAGTCAGGGAGTGAAGGTATTTCATTGCCAATTTGAGGAGTTCATATGTCATTATTGGGGCAATAAATAGCCAGTGATGTTTCTTGATTAGGGAACGATAATGTTCCAACCTGTGACTGAGGAAGATCTTTCCAACAGGTATGTGAAATGTGGGTTGTAAAGAAGAGAGACTAGAGGGAGGGATTCTGAATAGGACACTGGTACAATAGTTCCAATAAGAGTCTGTGAAGACCTCTGAGAGCCTGAACTATGGTGTTGGTTGTAATTGGGAGAAGAGAACAGAGTCAAGAGCTGATAAAAACTGATCCAAATCTGGGCTTTTGTTCATTTGGCCAAACACATTGAAAGAAGTTTGATCCCTAGAAGCCTAGCAATGACATCAATTTTATTGTGGATGAATTTGAGTTTTTATCGAAGAACCTTTGGGTGTTTGCCAGCTAACTGCATCTGATATGAGACACCTCAATGCCTCCAGTCATTATATTTACTGTAAATGAACTGAAACCTCAAGATCAGGAATCTAGTTCATTAAGCAAAACAACCTTTTATACATGCGTACATGATCCATGGCAATTTAAAAGCTTAAAATAGATTTATGTAAACACAAACATTCTAATCTATGGATAAAATCTGAATTTGTTTTAAGATTTGTTTGGTAAGGAATATTTGATGTCTTTGAGGTTAGTAAAATGTGGATGATGTGCTAACCCCAAAGTTTATAGACTATTTATGTTGCATAAAACTGCTAAGGAAATATACAAAACCGGCCAGCACATTTAATAGCTTGTAGTTTGAGTTTGCCTAGCAAGTAAATTCTAGATATAATAGAATTTAAGGACCCCAAATGTGTTGGGTAAACTTTTATTAACTGGCACAAGGAACTAGATATAACAGGAAAATGAATATATATATATATATATATATATAAATATATATATATATATCCTTCAATGTTGGCTAACCTCTCTGTTCCCCTCTGCAATTCAAATCCAGAAGGTCTTGAAATCATTCCTTTCAAAATCAGTTCTTTTTTCCAGTTAATGTGTGAGGCAGAGGGAGGAAGGTAGCTCCTGTTTACATCTGGATAGCTCATTTCATGGATAAACTGTACTGCTGCCATGGTGATGTGCTATTTATGTGTATTTGAAGTCTTTGTCCAAAAGTTGAGACTTAATATAGCAGAGTCTGAACTTGCTTTTAGGGTCACAAGGTGTGAGTCATATGGTCAGTGGGTGGAGGGAGATCACTGAAAAAAAAAGATTTTAGTAACTACATTTGAGGAAAATTTTAGGAGAAATGGTAGAAAGGGAGGAGCAGCTAGAAGCCAATAGACCTGCAAAGGCCAGTTTGCAGTGGCTCAAATAAAATCAAAGGAGGGTCTGGGACAAAGCTTTGATGGTATGCAATGGCAGGAAGGAAAGGAGCTTGGAGACTTATGAAGGATTTCTTTCCTTTTATTTACATATAAAATCTTTAATTTGAATTCATAAATTGTATTTGATACCTTGTTGTTCAGTACACTTCTCATCTTATCCCCACATCCAGGTTTCTAATGAAGTAGCAAATCAGAAGAGGAAATATTGATAATGAAATATTTCATTTGTATTTGTACCCACACACAACAGGTCAATAACTTTGCTCTAACATATTTTCTTGGAGACTTGTCTTGGGAACTGAGAGGCTAAAGTGACTTGCCCAAAGTCACACAGTATGAGTCAATCATAGGGCTTGAATATAATCCTCCTGACTCTTAGATTTTTATTTATTGCTGTAGCATTACACTTCATAAATTTGTGTTTGTGTGTGTGTCTCTCTTTCTCTTTCCTATATGATTGAATATATTTTATCTGATCTATCTATCTTTCTATCTAACACTGTCTCACAGTGGCATGGAGGGATTTTTTCATGCTGAGTTCCTAGGAATAGGGCCAGTCATTGTCATCCAGAATTTATTAAACACCTACTATGTCCCAGGCACTGTACAATGTCCTATGGATAAAAAGTCAAAAGACAGTTCCGGCTCTTGAAGAGTTCACAGTCTGTGGGGAAAGACAACAAGCAAAGTCATATACAAACAATATAGAGAGAGAATAAATTGGAGATAATTAAAGGGGGTAGAGAAGAGTTTATTGTAGAACATGAAATTTTGGCTGAGACTGGAAGGAAGTCAGGGAAACCAGGAGGTGGAGATGAGAAGGGAGAGAATTCCAGGCATGAGGCAAAGCCAATGAAAATGCACAGTCAGAAGATGTAGTGTCTTATATAAGGAACAGTAAGCAAGCCAGTATCACTGGTTGGCAAAGGACATTGGGGACTCAAAATATAGGAAGGATCTGGGTTATGAAGGGCTTTGACTGTCCAAAAAGCATTTTGCATTTCATTCTGAGGGTGATAGGGAGGAATTTATTGTATAGAGCGGTGGTCTGGTTAGAGCTGTGCTTTGAAAGCTCAATGTGACAGATTAGTGGAGGATAAAATAGAGTGGGGAGAGACATGGATCAGGAGATCCATCAGAAGGCTCTTACAATAGTCTAGACATGAGATGATGTGACTTGCCCCATGGTGGTGATAGTGTGATAGCTGATAAGGAGGCATATCTGAGAGATGTTACAAAGGAAACATTGATAGAACTTGGCAATATGAATATATGAAATGTGAAAGAGAAGAGTCAAGTATGATAACTTGGGTTACAAACCTGGATGACTGGGCAAATCACCCTCAGTAGTAATAACAATGGTAGAAAGAGGCTAGGGCAGGTAGGAGAAGATTGTGAGTTCAGTTTTAGACATGTTATATTTATTATGCCTATCCAGTTAGAAATGTCTAGTAGGCAGCTGGAGATGCCAGACTAGAGGTCAGGAGAAAATGAACACTGTGTAGATGTGAGAATCATCATCACAGAGATGTTATCTTAATTCATGGGAGCTGATGAGATCACCAAGTAAAATAGTGTAGACAGAAGAGAAAAGGGCTCATGATAGAGAGCTCTGTGGTATACTCTTGAATTTCTGGCATTACCTAGATAAAGATCCAGTAAAGGAGACTGGGAAGGCATGGTGAGATAGGTACGAGGAGAGCCAAGATAAAACAATTTCTTGGAAACCTAGAGAGAAGATAGTACCCAGAATGATCAATAGTGTCAGGATGTAGAGAGATCAAGAAGAAGAAGTGAGAAAAGCCCATTAGTTCTGGCCAGTGGAATGCAATCTCTGATTGGTTCTTATAACCTGGAAAAGCTTTGAGTACAGGCTTCATCCACACTGAGGATCACTGAGCCTTTAAGTATTCTAGTATCAAATTAAATATACATAAAATCAGGAGTAGTCAATTTCTATTCCTTCTGCGCCTAGTGGGCAAGGGTAAAATTAAACATCTCTTTGATAAACTTTAAGTCAATGCTAGATTCATAATTAGGATTCTTAGTGTTCTTTGTCAAGTCAGCTTGTGGTTACTTTTAAGCATAATGGAACCCCCAAATAACCAATTTTAAACTTTACCTAGGAAACAACCCACTTTTTGTTAGTTAGGTTTTTTTTTTTAATTGCCTTTTTATAGCCAGGAGTCAGGAAGACCTCAAATGTGGCCTCAGATATTTACTAGCTATGGGCAAGTCACTTAACCTCTGTTGGCTTTAATCCACTGGAAAAGGAAATGGCAAATCACTCCAATATCTTTACCAGAAAAACTCCATGGACAGCAATGGCATACTACCTCTACAGAATCATGAAGAGTCAGACACAACTCAACAACTGAACAACTAAGGGCAATAAAGGAAATATAAGCCAAGAAAACTTGCCTGATCATTTGAAATCTTAGACTCTTTTTTGCAGTGCCTTTTGGGGTTTCTTCAAAGTTCTCTTTAAAAATGGATATTTAGGGTGCTTTCTCCTCCTCTGGTGAAAAAAAAACAAACTTCTGGGTCATTTTTTTTGAAGAAAGAAAGCTAGCCTTCCGCCTTTGCCAACCTGATTGCTATGCGTTCCCAGCATCAGAAGTGTGTTTTTGCAATATCCCTTTCTGTTAGCAGAAATATTTGAATGCGTTAAGGACTAGTGATTCCATTGCCCTAGGGCACTCATTCCACCAATGCAGACTGCAACCTGCCTGGGATTTAATAGCCAAGTCCTCAATATATGCAGAGGTTCACATAGGGCAAGTGTCAGAGGTCTTTCCTACTTCCAGCCTAGCCCTTTCAGCAAAAATATTATTAAAACAAATACCTCATATATTTTTACATCTACTTGCTTTGCCAGAGAAGATGATACAGTTTTTCACTGTTAATCATCTAAGGACTACAGCATATAAAATTTATACTTGTCATTTAAATACTGGTGTGCAGTAAAGCCCTGTTCATAAATTGGACTTAAAGAAACATAATCATTTCTAGTCCCCGAGTTCCTCCATTCTTTCTGTCAATGACATGCAGCCATCTTTCAGTAATATTTTCCATTCTCTGTGTATGCCACCAGGAAGGCAATTATTCATCAGACACTGTGATTACTAATTTCTTTGAGCCATTTGATTTCTAAAACAGAGGGCAAAGACCACTGAATAACAATCATGTTTCATCTTCCCTTCCTTCCTGGCTCTCAGATATCTTTTCAAAATCTCTTTGCATTTATACATGATGGGCTTGATAGGCAGATACGTCACATGGCTTGTTATACATGCAGTAGTGTGTTTAAAACAATTACTCCTTTTGCTTATGAGACAGTTTATTGTCCTTTGTGCAAAGTAACAAGGCATTTGGTCATGGATGACAGATCTTGATTTGACTGTTTACAGTGTGCAACTCCTTCATGGCTGAAAGCTTCCAATGATTTCTATATTTCTGTCACCCATACAAATTCCATATTTGCATATAGAGTCTGATTCTAACAGATAAAAATGTATCTTTCAATTATCCATTGCACTCCTTTCTGGATTAAATGCCACAATTGCAAAGGATATTTGGCCATCTTAAAAAATAAAAATAAAAGCTTTAAAATTTTTTCTCCTGTTTACTCTTTGTAGTCATAAAAATCCCCAATCACTCAGCAATCAGACACTTCTGTAGGTTTTTATGTGGAGTGAGCCTCATCTAGACCACCCGAATCTGCCACTAGGGATTAGTGCTGAAGAACAATGACAGGAGAAAACCACAGTTATTTTATAAAGACCCTTGGGCTACACACTTGTTTAGAAAGCAATGCCTTTTAAGGCCATCTCAGAAGATTTATGCATTTTACTAATTTTTATTTTGACATTTCTTAATATTCTTCCATTCAGTAACAATTTCTTACCTATTATTACAAGGATTCATTCTTGGATCATTATCATTCCAAATGAATGAGACTCACTTAGTGCTGAAGCTATTCCCTTGGAGAAGTCAAGCATTTCTGAGAAGTCTTGTGACTTTTAGGGACTACTGCAATTCCATTTATTAAAGTCATAAGGCATGCTCAACAACTAGTTATCTGAAAAAGGATCTGGGGTTTTTAATGGTCTCTGGGTCCAATATGAGTCAACATTGTTATATGACAGCCAAGAAATTAATGCAGTGTAGACTGCATTAAGAGAGGATTAACTTCCAGAAATAATGAAGTGACAGTTCTGATATACTCTGATTTGGTCAGACCATGCCTAGAGAGCTGTTCAGTTCATATTGTTACATTCTTGAAAGGACTATGATTAGCCAAAGAACATCCAGGATAGTATAGGAGTAGCAAGTTTATGTAATATGAGAAACATTTGGAGGAACTGTGAATGTGTAGCTTGGAGAAAAGACTTGTGTGCCCCATAATTGATGTCTTCAAGTATTTGATGGGCTGTCATGAGCAAGGCATGTTTTTCTTGGGTCTTGGGTTGGAACTAGGACCACAGCATGGAAGAGGTAGAGATGAATTTATGGTTGATTTTGGGAAGACATCTAAACCGCTGTTTATAAGTTTATAAAATGGGCTGAGGGAGTAGATTCTGCCTCCCTCCAGCAAGGGAAACACTGTAGAGGAAATTAAGTATGTGGATAGATTTTTCTAAATGTCTGGAGTCCCTTTCAGTTTTGAATTCATACAGTGCCATTACCATGGACAGAATCTAAGTGCTTTTCTTTGCTAAAGGAATAGATTAAATCATTATATTTCCTTATTACGAATGGGGAACACTTTGGCACAATTTTTTGTTACAGTGTATTTCCTAGTCCAATCTTTTAAATTGCTTGTGATGCTCATCTAGCTTATGTTATAAAATTCATTCAATGTTCTTATTGTTCATAACCAAGAATAATAAAGGAAATTACTTACTCAAGGTCTTATCTCATATCCATAATAAAAAAGTGATGTTAATTTATCTGATAGTTTATGTCTTATGCATGCCTTCAGCAAGTTTTTTCTTTACTCCCAGTAACTCACTCTGAGGACCAAATGTCAGGGGCTGGCCAACAAAAGAACAAGGTTACCAAACTACACCAAGGGAAGAGACATATTTGTTGGCAACTTGTATCTCTGACCAAGGGTCCTCAAATCTGAGCTTTCAAATGATTCTTTAAAGAAACTCAGACCATATGCAAGGACCTTGTAAGATAATATTTTATATTAACACAATTTGTAACATATATACTGTTGTAGGCAGAGGAATCTGCAATTGAAAATTGCTTTCTTACTTTTTTATGCAGTTATTTGGGCAAATATGCAAAGAATCTGTTGTTTTATTGATAAGGGACTCCCATTGTGGTATCTCCCTCCACCAATACAGATTATAGTAGAGGAGTTGTAATTATTTCTCTGAGGCACTGAGGCGTTAAGTAACTTTTCTAGGATCACACAGCTAGCAAGTATCAGAGACAATATTTGAAACCCATCTCCCTGTCTCCAAATATAGGATTTTATCAGCTGTACGATGCCACTGCTCTTGTATGGATCTAGACCAGTTTTTTTTATATTACTTTGTACATGACATTTGTCCAATTAAGTTCAAAAAAGTCTAATTTCCAACCATTTATTCAACTGAGAAACACTCAAAAATTCTAGTCATGAGGCAGGGTGTCAGGAATAACCCTTGTTTGATGGACAAAATCTTAAAGAAGTAGGCAGCAAGTGACATTCTTAGTCATGAGATTATGGAAGGAACATGGTTTCACAAGCTACTTGCATTGCCTGTTGTGTTTCCTTTGAAAGTCATATAACTTTCAAGTACTTTCAGGAAAGAGTTGTCAATTGCTCCTACATTCCTTTCAATCATTTAATCTACATAACTATTGTATGTTGGGAGCCACCATCTGCCTTACAGTTTGTGATTGATGTTGGAAAGACTGTTAATTACTAAAAGTCAAGGAAGAGGTTTTGATTTTGGGTTTTGTTGTTTTCCTGTTGGTGGGACTACATTGTGACATTTTGTACTAATTCACACTTTATAAGAGGATAATTGAGTTTTAAAATAATAAGTTTGCATGTGGTGGTTTTGACTTGTTTCAGTAATCTACACATATTTGGTTAAATTGGTAAACTAAATGTTGTTTTCCTCTCTTGTGTTTTGCAAAGCAATGAGTCAGTAACTCAAAGAGGACACAATCTAGCAAAAAAAAACCCTCAAAGACTAAGAAGACCAACTGAGATTTTCTCTGTATGTTTAGATCTTAGTTTGATGTTAAGCCATTATTTATTTTCCTGGTGGAATATTTGGAGCTGGATAAGGCCCCTCTTGATCATCTCATATTTATCACACTTTTGTTGTTGAGTTCCAAATAGTGTCAGAAGGAAACCTGAAAGTGTCTAATCCTTTTTTTAACCATTTCTGATGTCAGTGAGTCAATAAAAAATGAATTTTGTAACTTCTCATGAACCCTATATACTTATAAAGTGGCATTAGTTTACTTACCCTTTAGAAAATGTATACTCCATTCTTTTCTTCTGTGGACATCAATATTTTTCTGCTTGGTAGATACATATTGACTAGTGCAGGCAACCATAGTCTACCATACAATTAGGTTCTGGTAAACCATTCTCCCATCATGTGCCCAAGGAAAGAATCAGTACTTCAAGGTTTTTTTAGTTTGGGGCAACTTCAGAATATTCTTAAACCACGACAAATAAAGAAAGGCAGAGTACAGTTGTGTATTTGGAATTAGAGAACCAGGGTTTGAATCCCAGCTCTGATACTTAGTAATTGGTTGACTTTGAACAAAGTCTGTTTGTTGCTTATACCTCAGTTCCTATATCTATGAAGTGCTTGACCAAGGTGACCTTTGAAATTTCTATCCCTGAGGAAAGTGTTTTAATATATGTTACCACAGTGAATATTAATATTATACAATCTATATCAAACCAAAAGCTTTCAAAGTATAGAGATGTAGAGAAGACTATGCAGGAATAGGATGTGGTTCCTGCCACCTATGTCATTCTATCTGCAACTAAAATGGTCCTGAAGATGACTTCCAAAAGCCTATAGAATATGATTTTATAAATTATTTTATTCAACTAGAAAAAGGCAGCTGTCTATCTTTTGGTATTACGTATAACATGATTAAAATATTAGAGAACAGAGACTTGTCCCAGAACTCTATTGACCAAGATGAAGCAACAACAATAACACATCAGAAGAGATCCAAACTATGTGCAAGTTCATAGAATAAAATGCATGCCATCTTTAAATTCTTTGCTACCTGAATTGTATTGAGGATACTTGCAGTAAGCCTTCAGAAGATGAGCTTTCATGCAAATACACATAGTCCACTTTAAAAAACCTTCTACTGTCCACCTGTGCAATATTCCATAAAATATTTAACTAAAAAGAATAATAGCAGGATAGTAATTTGTCTCAGGACAATTTTTTATTTTAACTCCATAGGAAAAGAAGAGAACAGAATGGTCACAACAAAAAACACCATCAAAATAGCATATGAGCTTATCAAATAATCCTCCATCTTCATGTAGTAAAATAAATCCTATCATAATAAAAGCTGGTTGCTTTACTTTCCCTCTTTCTGCCAATGTTACCATTATTCCCCTGGCTAGCTGGGCTGGAAACTTTGGAGTCATTCCTTATCCTCTCTGTCTATATCAAAGAAATCCAAAAGGGTTCTCAATTCCTCATTATGTTTTTGATGTCCATCCTTCTCTTTTATATCTTCATTTATTGCCATTATTATAATCTAAATGTCCTTGTTATATAAAACCAAACTGTTATTCCTTGGTAGTATTTGATCTTTGGAGTAGGCACCAATCCATCTTAAGTGGTACGGTACATGGTTAGCCTTTCCACAGCACTGCTATGGAGCTGTCCTACTCTTCTGCTCAGAAAAACACCACTGTTTCTATGCTGCCAACAGAATAAAGTCCAGATCACTTATTTTGGCATTCAAGGCCTTCAGTGATCTGGCCCTTACTTCCACTTCCAATCATATTTCTCATTAATCCTCTACATGAATGCTATTTCAGCCATATTGGTCAATTAAATACATAGTCCACATTCCTTGTCCGTATCAGATGAATCTCCCCCACAGTAGCAAATTCATGAAAACATGTTTTCCATTCTGCCTTAGAAGATAAAGAGAACATCTCTCTTCTCCCACATTTAATTAAAAAGATTGGTTTGTATGGGATATAGTTCTAAGACACACACATGCATACTAATAAGCCAGCAGGGAGAGGGATGCCTAAACAGATGGCATAGGGATTTTTCAGTGAGAGGAGTTGCCAGTATAGCTATTCTATTCCCTTCCTGCCAGTAACTGATCAATAGTACAGATGTCCTATTTCAGGTGTATTGGCCTCTAAAAATGCCCAGGCTGTACTCATTGTCCAGTTCTAGATACTTGACAACAGCCTCCATTAGTAGAACTACCAAATTGTCTCCAGAATGTTGAGGGGGTTCAGGAAAAGGGGAAGGATGCCCAAGGATATAAGGAAAGGGCATTGTCTCCAAATGGTGGACCAGTTCCCTTTGTAAAGCTTTACTTTTGGGCTAGAGATTTTCTCTTTTGCCTCTTTGCCTCATGTGTTTATTCATTTAGTTCCTCAATTGTACATGTCGCATTTTGAGTGTCTTCTGCCAGAATGTGCCTTTAGTAGTGACTTTGTAAGGAAAACACCGCCTGCTGAGTCATCTCTACTCATTTCTGCATCATGAGGTCTTGAGGAAGCCTTCCATCTGACTGGAGACCAGGTTCACAGCTGCTTGTCTTGAGAGATTTGACAAGGTCACAGCTTGAGATAGTATAACTGCATTATAATTAGAGATTAAGTGAAAATTTATTCAACTTCATAATTCAGGAATAGTTGGCCTTGTGTCTCTTATAAATAACAGGGTGTCATTACCATATATTATTTTAAAGCAACCTTAATTAACTATGTTTCTCTTTTCATTGTCATCCTCTCCCTTCTCCCCTCACTAGCCTATTTTTAGTTGTTACAGGTAAAGATAATTCAAGGAACACACACGCTCACGCAGATCAAATCACAATAATAGTTGTTTTTTTTTTAAAGGCAACCTTGGTCTCTGTATACTATATTGAAAATGATTGTGCTCTTCCGTTTGTGAAGACAGATGCTTTTGTATCTGAGCTGAGCAATTGTTCCAATTTGCAAAGCTTGGGTTTATGACATCCTTCTTCCTATATGGGAAAACTGATGGGGAACTCTCCCATCCAAATAACTCTCCGCAGTGAGCACATTTGTGAATGGCCTGCCAGCTTTTTCATTCTTTTCCCTTTCTCTTTCCCCTTCAGTCTCTTCCCTGTGCTCCTTAATCCCATTTCAAAGTTATCTGTATTAGCAGTGTCAACAGTAACTGCTGCCTCTTGACCAAGCTTCTTCACGGACATGGTGGCTCTTCTATTGGAGCTCATTTTAATATCTTAACTCAAATTAGATCAGAATAGCTAACAATCTTCCTTTAGCCCTTCACGGATCAGAAAGGTGGCCAGACATTTCACCAAAATATATTCAGTGTGCTGAAGATAAGAAACCCTTTGCTTTCTCTCTTGGTTTCCTGAGTCAATCAGCAAGTATTTATGGAGACCTGTTATTACAATTAACACACCTTTATACGGACTGGGAAGTTACAAGCTTAATGAGTGCTTATCTCTGAGTCTTAGATTTATGGAGACTAAAAAGAAGCCGACAAACTGGCCCCAGTCAGTAAACTTATAGGTCAATTCTTTTAGTGGGTTAGACATATAAGCAACTAGGGGACAACATCAAACAATAAAAAATCAAGTGTCGGGTTGTAGATGATAGAAACTGAGGGAGAAGAGACTTTTTCTATGATCTACTTGGAGTGATACAGACAAGCAAATGGAGTCAAGGAGAACTATAACTAAGGACCAAAGCTTTGTCTCAGGGCACCAAAATTTATAGGGCACTGACAGTGCTTGTATTCCTTCAGTAGGTAGAAACAGCTGAACTTAACAACAGGTTATAAGCAGGAGAATATTCAAGGCAAGAACCAGTGCTGTGGCCAAGGGCCTCGGACACTTAACCCTGATTCTCCCACTCAAAGAATACCCACCTCAGCTCATGATCTGGGGCATCCTGACAGCCAAGGAGAGGAGTCAGATGTTTTTGTTACCCCACTTCAGAGCCCTGGGGAAAATCACTGAAAACTTAGCTGTGACTCATGCCGCTTCAAAAAGGGGAAAAAGGAAAGGTATTCAGTATATAGTGTGAATCAAGTATAGGACAGCTATTCATTTCAATCACACAAAAGAAATGGTAAAACAGAACAGGCTTACCTGTGCCTTGACAAAAACTTTAAGCAAATAGTAGCCAGTTGTAACTATTGCCACATTCTCCTAGAAGGTGGATACTTATAACATCCAAAACCTAAAGTATTCTGTAGGCCTGCTGAACTGCTATTTCATCTTTGCTTTAGCTCTCTGTTGTCCAAGCAGTTTGTTTTAGGTCCATGTCTTCTAGCAACATAGGCCAGGGGCTGAACTCTTCCTGTTGTCAGTAATCGTCTTGTCTAAGTGCTGTGCTGGTTTCCAGTGACTTCTTCGGATACAGTTATTCCAACTTCTTCAACTCAGGGGTTTCTCCAAGTCCAGGAAGTCCATCTCAGGATTGATTCTCCATCACATATGCTCAGGAAAGAAACAGAAAATAAAAGAGGAAGTCATGAATTTACTATCTAGTCTCAAGCCCACCTAGGCCAGTATATATGCTGGTTGCTCTGTGTAAGCAATTCACCAATTCCACCAGTGTGAAGAGAGCAGGAAGAGGCTTGACACTCTTGACACTTGCAGCATTCCCAAAGAGAGAGAGAACCAGAAGGTGAAGTAATTTCTTTTAATATTCATTGTATGTATGACTCCTGGATTAGTGATTAGTCCTTTCTGTTGTACTTTCTGATTCACTCATTTGTCTCCCTATTCTGATTAAACAGTCATAGGTTTGGAGACCAATGCACCATCCACCATTTATTGCACAATCCAATAGTACTTGTAAAGATTAAAATTAATATTTAATACTCCAAGTATTATATTTAATACTATTTATTAAAAATCAAATTAGATCAAAGGGAAAGTAAAATCCAGAGAAAAGCCGCTTTAGTCAGCTGCTCCCTTCCTCCACATTGGTCCCAGCCAAACAGAGCTTCTGGGAGAGAGCAAGTCAGCATGGCCAAAACTGAAACGGAATACCAAATTAATATAAATGACGCACATACCAGAAAAGGAAAAGGGGATTGTGGGAAATATAGTTTCTAGGGTTCAAGATTCTAAATTAATACTTTACCCCCCTGTGGTCCTTTGGGAGACCAGTCTCCCCAGTGGATCATGAAAGCATAACTAACGTATAACTTGAACTAGTGATATATACAAATATTACCATTTTAAAGGGAAATTATAATAATTTGGGGATAAGAGTAAAATTCTAAATTGATTCTAAATTCTAAGATTCTAAATGAATACAAACCAAACCCTTCAACTTTAATTCATGTATATCCCTAGGAACTGTTCCTGCTTTATAGGATCTGCTGGAAACCATTCTCCTTATACAAAAAAAATTAGTTTCAATAGGAAACTACCAGGTGATACTCTCATAGGGAATATCCTTCCTAGTCTGATCTTTCCCTGCACTTGTGCCTAATAAAGTCTCCCCCCACAGTAGATTTATAATATTGTGGGGCCTTTTTCTCCCTAAAGAAATCTGTTAAGTCTCCCTGATATCTTCCTACACACAGACACACAGATACAACCACATGCACATGGACTCGAAAGCATGACTGAATATATTATTAAAAGGTTACTTTCATATTTTCTTGGACCTAGACATGGCAGCATGGTGAAGCACAGCTATACCATTTAACTTTGCTAGATGGGCCCTTAATACCCCAGTAGAGATGTGGAGCTTCCAAGGATCAGGCAGGGGAATGCTCTTCTTCTGTTGTTTCAGCTCATAAATCTCTCCCCTGCCTTTCCTCCTCCCTTACACCTAGCTCTGTGCCCCTGATAACTCTCTGCTCAGCTCATGATGATTTAATATCAGTTTTTCTAACCTTGGATAACAGCTCTAGAGATATAAGGTTCAAGGAGTTTTGTACCAGCTCAATGCCTTCTAGGATAAAAACAGGGAAGGGGAAAGGCACATTTTTAGCATCCAGATGCCAGCCACAATCTGATCACTAAATTCTTGTGAGGGTAGAATGGGATAGCCTCAGACACCAGTTAACTTCAATGAGGCAAATGCAGAGCATGATTATGATCTGGAGTAAGAAGGGGATCAAGACCAGTACAAGTTTTCTGGAAAAAGTGAGATTTGAGTGATTTGCTGTTATTTGAGGCAATTGTTGGAAATGAGTATGTTACTCTAGGGGCTTGGCATGGTTTGATGGAAAAAATCTGACATCTGGAATCTACACTCATAGGTTGGAATCCTGTCTTTGGTGCTTACTACCTGAATGACCTTGAGCAAGGTACTTAAAGCCTATTTCTGTAGCATTTTAAAGTGGACAAAGTACATTCTCTAGAGTAACCCTGTGATACAAATGGCATAACATTATTATTCCCATTATTAAAGACAAGAAACTGAGGAATAGGGAGGTCAGAAGGGACTTAACCAAGGTTAAAGAACTACTGAGTGTCAGAGTCAGTATTTTAATACAAATATTCAAACAGCAAGGCCAGCCTACTTTCTAGTATACCAGATGATCTCCTTATTTAACTTATCCTTGCCTCAGTTTCCTCATTTGTAAAATTGGGATGGTGATACTTGGATTACCTACTTCACAAGGTTTTTGTGAGGAATGTATGTTTGAGCCTTAAAGTATGACATAATTGTACACAATGATTAGTAATGTTAGGTATCATTATTATGTACATAAAATATACAAGCATACATATATAAATACACATATATTATTATTGCATACATAAAATTATTATATACATAGGACATCTTTGCTTAGTTTACATGAGCCCATTAACTTCTTTCACCCTATATATAAAGCAATGGCTTCAATACAAAGCTGTGATATTAAGAATAGGTATAAAAAAATGTAACCATGTTCGCCCCACCACATACACAAATGAATTTTAAGGAGAATGAGGAGCCTGAGAACACAGAATGGGATCATTAAGATCTAGCTGACAGTGTCAGGATAGTAGAGTGGTAACTAGGACTTGGTCACCATGGATTTTGCCAGGATGCCCAATTTAGAGACCATTGATTGCACTTGCAACCCTTTAGCAGATTAGAAACAAAAGAGCTTAACTTCAAGTTAGGAAGAATAGCTAAAACAATACTTGAGATAATTGACCTTTACATAGACTTGAAGTACTGCAAAGAATTACATGTACTATCTCATTTGCTCCTCACTATAACCCCTAAGTTAGTTACTATTATTTTCCTCCTTTTCAAATGACCAATTGGCCTCTCAGAGAGATTATGTGAATTGATCAGGTTCATTTAGCTAGTAATGTCTGAGGTCGGATTTGAATCCAAGTTTTGTTGGCTCCAAGTACAGTTATTATTCACTGATATTTCTTGTTTCTTATACGAAGCTACCAACTGGCTGCTTGGGATGAGTTTCTCCTCTACTAGTGTGTCTTCTCCCTGTCCTTCTCCATCCTACAGTTTTGCTAACAATGATATTTGTATTGGATACATGCCCCAGGCATAGCAATTCCTAATTATGGCTCAGCCAGAAGGTATGATTCAGTTACTGAATCCAGAAGGTTGTAGGTTTGGTTATAGGGTCCTAATTCTAGAGATAGAAGGCACCTTAGGGGCCATCTAGGATTATTCTGTCATTTCCCAGAAGAGGAAACTGAAGCCTGTGGAGAAGTTACTTGCCCAAGGTCATATAGCTAGTGAACATTGGCGATACCATTTGTACTCACATCTTCTGAATCTCTATTGCCTCCTGATATGTGACTGAGGGATGGAAGAAGTTGCCAAGCACATGTATTGTCACAGAGCAGTCATATAAATAAATTCAAAAGACTTCAGAGAGCTATACTTCAGGCCTTGCTACCCAGGCCACCATGGAGTGAATAAACCCAACTGTATAAACCCACATGTATCTCAGCCTCATTACGTTGGACCAGACCTCAAGCTACATCAAACCCAACCCTGAACTGTACAAAGACCCTCTCTATAGAATCCTTAACATATCCCATGAGGTGAATTTCTGCTTTTCTAGGCCTTAGCCCATACCAGTAGAAATCAAGCTTCCCCATGGGAAGCCACTCCAGAAGACCATGCCCATAAATAGAAATCTCTTTGGCCACATCCATTCCTGCTTGGTGGGCTGCTGGGCTGGGTATCCTCACATCAAAAGCTCAAAATAATCAATGAGTCTAGTCATAAAGGGAAGAGTTCTTCAGGCGCATTAATTCAGATGCAGGGAACTCACTTCATTTAGAAGTACAATGATTACAAATGCATTACTGTAGTGCAATATTGCATATTTATATTAGCAAATGAGCAGAGAAACACAGTACCAGGATTATTTCTATGGATGTAATTTTTACAAAATTATTCTTGAGAGACTTTTGTTTATGGTTTATTTTTAAATTAAACTAATCTGAGAACATATGTTTGCATTTCATAAATATTAATTAAAAGTGATTTGTACAAAGCAAATATTGTCCCCAAACCATCAATTTTTACTTACAGCACATTTTGTATTGTTGTCTTTTTAATACCATATTGACAGTGCTGTACATAATTTCTGCCCAATTTTTGTTCGTTCCTTTTAGGCACCATGACCATCTTTCTGAAAAGCACAAACCACATTGCCCATAATGATGCCATTTGTCTGTTTCCCCTGAGGGATGGAGAGATGGGCAGAAATAAAAAGTATCTTCCCCAAATTTCAATTTTTAGGGATAGAGGAAAAATAGATTAAAAGTATCCTATGAAATATTACTTTATAATTCCTCAATTTTGTGGAGTCTAAAATCAAGATAAAATTTGTTGCTAGCTTAGCTATGAGGATTTTTAAAATTTAGTTTCTTTTCTGAGCAATCAGCAATGCCAGTTATAGGTAAATTCATGTGGTGGCCTACGTTTGTCTTTGTCATTCTTCATGTTGTCCTTGACTATACACTAATGTCACATTGTAGTTTGCCTTTGTTGGTGACACCTGATTTTCCAAATATCCTTTCTAGACTTCTGTATCCTGTACTCATTTCTTCTTGGCTCAACTGTTAGCTAGGCAGGTGGTAAACATGCTAATACCAAAATGAACTAAAAATAGATTAACATGAAACTTTTTTATTTCAACATATGTAACATGTATGGCGGGTTACTTTATTACAGTCTAAGTAGGCAGTTTTATTTAGGGGTTTTAGTATATTGCATCCTTACAGGAAAAACACATAAATACATCCAGCATCTTGGATACTTGGCATGAGACCAGAATGTTTTAAACTTAAGCCTATCCTATTTTTGATTGTTCAGAATATCCCCCAGGGAATGTGTTCAAAAAGACCAAAAAGCTTTAGGAGAAAGAGATGTTAGCCTCAAAATGCCTGTTACCCACAAATAACTTTCATCATTCCCCAACCTAAAACACATATCGATGTTGCCATTATCTCTTAAAGGACAACAGAATTGCTCTTGAGGTCCTTATCCAAATAGAATTGGCTGCTTTTAAAAATGTATTTCTATTTTCACATAGGATTGTGGATGCTTGTGTGTTTTCCTATGCAAAACAATGGTAGTAAGTTGAAACAATTCTGACTTTCTTTACTGTTTTAGGATGAGCAGGCCAGAGAAAGTGACTAGGGCCCTCTTGCGGTGATGCTGTGGCTGGTTACAGTAGAGTCACGGTCAGAATGATGGATTGGATCTTGCTAATAGAGATCCAGATTGAGCATGAAGCAGACACAATTAATGGGTCTCAAGGTCAAGAGGCAGTAGATTTCTATTGGGAGAACTAGGTTCAGATCCCAATTAATCCACTTAATTATTGTGTGACCTTGGGCAATTAACTGAGCCAATCTGGGCCTGTTTTTCTCATCTCTAAAATGGGAGGCAAGGTGGACTAAATGACTTCTAAACTTCCTTTCAGAACTAATATTTTATGGATCTATGATCACAGATGATCAATTTCATTTTATCAAGTGAGAAAAGTCATTTGCTAAATCATAATGAAAAACAAAATGACTTGAAGGAGGGAGGGATGTGGGACTCCATGGCTCAGGATTCTAAGCTAAGCAAACATGAGGCCTGAGAAACATCCCCAGCATAGAGAACAGTAATGAATTAAATACTTGCTGGATTCTAGGCTGAAAGAACCCTACACGGAACTCAACTTTGACTTCAGGCCAAGTGTACTTTGTCCTATACCACAGTTGCTTCTTTTGCTGTAGTGAAGAAAATTGACTTTTACTCAAGTTTAGAGACATAGCCTAAGGTTATCTACCAGAATTCCAATGAAGGTTATTTCCATTAGTTGACAATTCTTTAATGTTTTCCCTTTTCCTAGAAGGGTTCGTATGACTTTATTTTATGCTCTGGTTTTGTCAGCAGCATAGAGTGAATAATTATCAGATACCTACTATGCAAAAAATATTGTCTGGCTCTTAAGAGGAATAGTAGGCTTTGGAACCCTAATCTAATAGGAAACTACTAGACATTAATCTAGTAGGAGAGATTTAGGTTTATTCTCTCTGGAATTTATCCTATTCCCTACCAATAAATTCTTTCTCCCCCCATTTTAAAATTTAGAATATTTTTTCATGATTACATGATTCCCTCCCACCCCCACAATCCTCTCCCAGAGCTGACATGCAATTCCACTGGGTTATTCATGTATCATTGTTCAAAACTTATTTCCATGTTATTCATATTTGCAGTAGAGTGATCTTTTAACATCAAAACCCTAATCATGGAGCAGTTGAGTGGCTCAGTGGACTGAGAGCCAGACCCAGAGATGGGAAGTCCTGGGTTCAAATATGGCCTCAGACACTTCCCAGCTGTGTGACCCTGGGCAAGTCACTTAACCCCCATTGCCTAGCCCTTACCACTCTTCTGCCTTAGAACCAATACCTAGTATTGATTCTAAGATGGAAGGTAAGGGTTTAAAAAGCAATCCTAATCATATCCATATCGAACTACGTGATCTGTCGTATGTTTTTTCTTTTGCATTTCTGTTCCCACAGTTCTTTCTTTAGATGTGGATATTGTTCTTTCTCAGAAGTTCCTCTGGATTGTCCTGAGTCATTGCATTGCTTCTAGTAGAAAATTCTATTTCATTCATTTGTGCCATAATGTATCACTCTTAGTGTACAATGTTCTGCTCCTTTTGCTCTGCATCCATTCCTGGAGATCTTTCCAATTCACATGGAATTCCTCCAATTCATTATTCCTTTCAGCACAATAATATTCCATCACTATCAGATACCACAATTTGTTTAGTCATTCCCTAATTAATGGACACCCTCTCCCATTTTCCATATTTTTGCCACCACAGAGAGCATGGCTATAAATATTTTTGCACGTGTCTTTTTCCTTATCTTTACCTACCCATAAATTAAAAAAAAATTATACATATCATTTCCCCCCCATAGCCCTCATTACTTGGTCCTTTTTCAAAGCCACCCTATTTTCCTCCTCAAGATTAATTCCCCCCTCCAAAAAGATTAAATCCAAGACATTCATAAGCCTCTGGATTGTTTGGTTTTGCATCCTACTGCCAGAACAAATTTGACGACTCTTAAAGTATTCTCCTTAAGTGTTCTAACACCCATACCCATTCCCAAATGATAGAAGCAGATAGAAGTAGAATGGGGAGAATACTGCTGAATTTAGATAATTAGAGAACATGGGTTTGAATTCTTACTTGACTGATTTACTATCTGTGTGACCTTGAATAAACCACTTAACCCTTATGGGTACCAATTTCCTCTTCAGTAAAATGAGAGCTTTAAACTAGATGTCCACCAAGGGGGTCTCCTAGCTCCAAATCTAGCATTCTGTAATGCTCTAGAATTAAGGTATCAGATAAATTCCCACAGCACTCAAGATCAACCTTGGGTATAATATATAACCTATTGGAGCAATAAGTTATAAGATGATAGAAACAAAAATATCATTTGAAACCCTCAAGTGATATATTTTATCAAAAACTGTAATTGTGCTCCAAGGGAAGAAAGAACAATCACCAAATGTGCAAATTAAATTTCTCTTTAGCCTTTAATTCTCAAGGTTAATTTTGTCCTATTTGAGTATATTAGTGCTTGGAATTATATTTTTTGAACTGCATTTCATTTTATTAAATGTGAAACTTTGTGAGAACCAGAAATTGTTTCATTTCCTGAGGATTAAAATCATATTTGCTTTTGAAATGTGTTTAAAAAGCCATTAGACTTGGGAATAAGAAGATAAACAGAAGCATTATTCATAGTTTTTGAAATTTGTCATTCCTTACTATCAACAGTTTTCCATGACCATGTCCATTACAATGGTAAACGACTTGGTTAATTTAGCTCAACTAATCAATAAATCAAGCAGGGGAAGAAAACACCACTAGGTAAATAGTTAACTGAACACAGTGTAGAAAGTACAGACACTCAAATGACTCTATTGTCCCCCTTTCCAGCTGCATGTTTTGATCCTGACTACCTTAGGCAACATGGCATTGATCAAGAAAGCTGAGAAAGAGCTTCTTACTGTGAGATCTGATCAAATGCTGTGATCAGCAGTAGGATCTTTGGGAGTCACAGCAAGGTCAGAAGCCCCTGCCTCCAGATAATTAGTCAGAGATATATTCTTGGCCTTCAGTTACAGTCAGTATGTCGATAGGGTGATGATCTGATGTTGGAAGTAGTGGCCAGGGTGTCATCTTCCATGTAAAATTGTTTATTATTACTAGGGTACTTTATTGGTATTTTAGTCTTTGTGTATGTGTGTGTGTGTGTGTGTGTGTGTGTGTGTGTGTGTGTGTATTGTGCAAACATTATTTATTGATATAGATTACCTTCAGCATTAGGAGTTCAAAGTAACTATTAAAATCTTGAATCTTCTTTGTTTAATTTTATGACTCTCTATGGGTAACTTGCCTATTCTCAAAATGAAAAGCACAAATCAAAATAATGGTGAAGCCCCACAGTTGCCCAAAATTTGTGCTCTTGTTCTATTTTTTCCCCTTTGCTGGTCCAATTGTTGGAGCAGGAATGATGGCTTTGTCATTTTTGAGAAGAACATGAAAACTTTTTTTAAACACCCACCGACAACAATCTTGAACCTCTGTATCAACTACTTGCTTCATTTATACATAAATATTTTTGAGTTGCTGTTCAGGTAGCAATTAGTTCTGGTCCTGTAAATGTCAACTGTCAATGTATAAAGTGTGTATTGTGTATTGTATGGATTTGTTTTAAATTACGAAGGAAAGGCAGGGAGGTGAAGTGATTACCTCTCAGAATCTGTACAGTCAATTATACCTCTGCTCCAACTGATACTTTTCCTCTCTTGAAGTTGATTGGGCAGGGGAAAGGGAAAGGATTGGGAGGCTGAAAGCAATTTGAGCATTTCCTCATCTTTTACAGAAGGAATGGTGACAGGCAAGAGTAATGAGTTAGGAATTAGAACAAAGTTGTGTGACCCACTTCATAAAACCTATTAGATTGTCCATATCTCCTCAAGGTAGTTGATAAATGTTAATTCAGTTGATGTTTGGGTTTTGCTGGAAAAAAAAATATCAAGTTGGGAGTGAGGTGACCTTGGTTGGAATGCTGGTTATTATTTACTAGCTGAGTGATTTTGGATAAGTCACTTATTCACTTCTGGTTTTTCATTTCCTCCTTTGTAAAATGAGATTTAATTAAATTAATTAATCTTAAAGGGTTCTTACAGTTCTAACATTCTATAGTCTTATCTTCTAGTCAAAGGAAAGGATGGGATAAAATGTGGGTAAGATCAGGGAACTGATCTGCATTTTCAGTATTCCATTATTGAATGTTGGCAGCAGTTTTCCTGATAATTAAAATACCCATTCACCAAAGAAGCCATGTGTTACTTCTTGATTCATTTTCATGAACCAACAAAGAAATGTGAGAACCTGCAAGAATAAATATGTTGTAAGAACTAGATACTTTATTTATAGTAACTCTTATTCACTGACCAGGCCTATTGCCATGTTCTTCACATGTAATCGGCACAGAAGCAATAGATACACAAAGACCTCTTCTCTAGGGGTTGGTGAGGAATCTTGAGAACACAGAAATATCTATGGTATCTAAATTGCAGGTATTTTGATTATTCAAGTCAGCATGCTAATTACCAAAACTCTACTTTGTTTTTTATCGTTTTAATAACAAATTTCCACATGAGTTATCTGAAGTTGCATAATCCAAATTGTCTCCTGCCTTTCTTCCCTTCCCACTCCTACAGCTGGTAATCAATTCAGTCTGGATTATATATGTACTATCACAAAATCACATTTCCATATTATTCATTTTTAAGTGAATAATCTTAAGATCAAAACCCCAAAACATATATCCAAATAAACAAGTGATAAATCATATGCTTTCATCTGCATTCTGACTCCAACAGTTCTTTCTGTCAAGGTGGATAGCATTTTTTTTTCATAAGGACTCTCAGAACTATGAGATTTGGCCTGGATCATTGTATTGCTATTAGAAACAAAGTCAATCACATTTGATCCTTCCACAATATTGCTGTTACTGTGTCCAATGTTTTCCTGGTTCTGCTTTTTTTACTCTGCATCAATTCATGTAGGTCTTTACAGTTCTTTCTGAAATCATCCTGTTCATCATTCTTTATAGCACAATCATATTCCATCACCATCATATGCCACAATTTGTTCAGCCATTCTCCATTTGAGGGACATCCCTTTAGTTTTCAATTCATTGACATCTCAAAGAGAGCAGCTATAAATATTGTTGTACAAACAAGTTCTTTCTCATTTAAAAAAAATCTCTTTGGGTTAGAAACCTAGTAGTGGTATTACTGGATCAAAGGGTATATATTCTTCTTTAACCCTTTAGGTATAATTCCGAATTGCCCTCCAGAATGGTTGGATCAGTTCACAACTCCACCAACAATTCATTAGTGTCCCAATTTTGCCATATCCCCTCCAACATTTATCATTTTCCTTTACTATTATATTGGCCTATCTGTTAGGTATGAGGTGGTACCTCAGAGTTGTTTTCATTTTCATTTCTCTAATCAAGATGGATTTAGAACATTTTGATTTCTTCATCTGAAAACTTCTCTTTATATTCCTTGACCATTTATCAATTGGAGAATGACTTGGATTCTTATAAATTTGACTTAGCTCTTTATATATTTGGGAAATGAGATCTTTATCACATAACTTTATTATAAATTTCCCCCGTTTGTTGCTTCCCTCCTAATCTTGGTTGCATTCATTTTGTTTGTACAAATTTTTAAATTTAATATAATAAAAGTTATTCATTTTATATCTTATGATGTTCTCTATCTTTTTTTTTTGGTCATAAATTCTCCCCTTTGCCATAGATCTGACAGGTTGACTATTCTGTGTTCTCCTAATTTACTTATATCATTTCTTATTTTAATTTTAAATCATATTCCCATTTTTACCTTATCTTGGTATAGGGTGTGAAATATTTATCTAAACTTAATTTTTGCCATACCGTTTTCCAATTTTCCCAGCAATTTTTGTCATATAGTAAGTTCTTATCCCCAAAGCTGGGATTTTTGGGTTTATTAAACACTAGATTGCTGAGGTAATTTACCCTTGATCTATTCACTGATCCACCATTCTATTTCTTAGCCAGTACCAAATTGTTTTGATGATTACTGCTTTATAGTACCGTTTAAGATCTGGTACCGAGAAACTCTACTTTGGTTAGTATTTCTCCTGACTGTTAAAAACTTACAGATTAAATGGTGGTGGAGATAAAGATTATAGCAAGTCATTTACAAATGTATAGGTAATAAGTGATAATATTTGACTCTTCAGAGATCTAAACCCGTTGTTGTTCAATCATGTCCAATTCTTTGTGATCAGATTTGAGGTTTTCTGGGCAAAGATACTTGCAAGACCTACTCACAAAGGTTATCGTCAGTCCCCAAGATTGGGAGGGAGAGAAAAGTAATAGGTTAGGATCAGGAGGGCCAGAGACAGCTTGATCACAAGTCAAGGCAAAGTTTATTGGTCACAGCTGTTGTTATGGAGAGGTTTTTGGTACAGGCTGAGGGATTAGGTAAGCTTTTTGCAAACACAGTGGATGGTAACGATTTACAAGATCAGTACAAAGGATTTAGTTTACCTCATTGAAACTAGACAGAGTTTTCTATAGGCTAATAAATCAATAAGTGAATATGTAACCATCTAGCCCAGGTTCCCAGAGAATGCATACTTCAATGGGTTTTTGGACAAATATTCAATTTCTTCATGTATAGCAGGAAGGGGTAGAGGAGGGGTTTGGAGGCCTCAGGTGAGGAGTGCTATGTTTCTGACTTTAACTGAGCTATGGTTTCCTCTACAGCTTTGCTCTTGGGGGTCTTTTCAGGCTTTGCCTTCATGTCCCCTACAAATACTTGAAGGATTCACCATTTCCTTCTCTAGCTCACTTTAGAGATAAGGCAAACAGAATTAAGTGACTTCACCAAGGTCACACAGCTAGTAAATAACTGAGGCCAGATTTGAATGTAGGTAGATGTGTCTTCCCAACTCTAAGCCCAGTGCTCTATCCAGTATGTCAGCTACCTGCTCTAGATTTAAACCTAGTTGTTACCCATTTTTATTCTTATCTAATTGGTACACCTCTTGGCTTTTGGCACACTTCATCTTCCATCCATTTCAATTTAGATTTGTTTGAAAAATGCCTTTAAAAAAAAAGATGATGTGTAAATCTGTAAGAGACAGTTCCATATGTTTGTACTACCTATCTTCACTATACATATATACATGAAAAAATACAACACCCATGTGCATATGAAGTCTGAAAAGTCAAAAGCACTATGTAAAGGAGAATTAAAGTTGGGAGGCCTGAGCCTCTGGAAAAAATGGAAGCCCCATGAATAATATGCTTAGGAGAGAAGGGGACTGATATAAAAAAGGGATGTTTTAAGGTTAGACTGTAGTTGAGATATGGTATTGAAGTCAAGAATAAGAAAGGTTAATATGACTGTCATGTGGAGAATAGATTAGAAGGGAAATGATAGAGAATAAATACAGGAAAAACTCTCAGCAGGCTGTGAACTTTCAGATTTTGAGTCTGGGTGACTCATTAAATGATAGCACCTCTAATAGAAAAAAAGAGCTCAGAAAGAGAGATGTGTTTAAATATTCTCATTGTAATTTATAATTTCAGACATACTGCCGAGGGACTTTCAGGGTATATGGGAGGAGTTCACTGACTTAGAACTGTAGGACACTGAATCCAGTGAAAGGAAAATGGATATATGGTAGGCATATGGTCTTATTGAATATATGCTTGAAAATTCTGGAACACCACTAGAACTGATGTTTTTGTTTTTCCATAGTGACTCTAGATTCAATAATACTTCTGCTTATGCAGTGCCACAATTGTCTATGTCATATTGTGGAAACAGAAATTGAATAAACAGTTTAAGTTCTAGGAATATATAGCAGAAAGAGTATTATTTCATTGAATGTGTCCCCCATAATGAATTGAACTCTGTGGTAGCAATAGCATTTCTGATTGTACCATGTAAAACAGACATATGATTTTAAATGATGTGGGAAGGTTTTTGATCTGGATGAAAAATGGACAATTGGTCTTTCCCATTTCTCGTCATCTAGCCTGACATCATGCAGTTAAAAATGAATTAAAATCACCATGTAAATTTGGTTGAGGCCATTTCCTAACACAGATCCTGAACAATGGAATAATATCTAGTTTATTTTCTCTAGGGTATGGTATCTCAGTTTATGAAGGTACTTGTACTTCATAAATCATTCTCAGGAGCAAAAAGAAAAAAAATGAAAAATCCATTTTCCTTCGACCCCTTGGGTCTTTATTTAATTTTTAATGAAATAGAGAAGATACATCATCAATGGCAACAATAAAATAGTTTCACTATCCAGATTTATAAAAAAAAAAGGCTTCATGGGAAAACTAAAGGCTTTCCAAATGTAATGGATTTTTAAAAGGGGAGGACGGAAGAGACGAATGCATGACAATGACTTATTTAAACTCTGGGAATTTCTGTTGCTAATGAAATGATATAGAAGAAAACAAAGTTCAACAGTATGTTATACTATCACATAATGCGACCAATATTGACATGTAAAATATCAACGATACTGGAGAATTTTAGAAGACAAATTATTCTCCCAAGGCACAAAATTGTCAGCTTGCTTCCAGGTTTTCTAGGGGAAATGCCATCTATTAGTAGTTCTTGAGAAATTTTTCTGCCATTAGGATCTATATACATATAAAGCAAATAATTGATTCATCCTGACAAACTTAGCAAAAGTTGCTTATCTGCTAAAAACAAACATGAAGCATGGAGGAAAACATGTGTTTGGAGACTTGTGATATATTTTTCTTGACCTTGTTAAAAATGTCTCTCCAACTCTCACCCACTACCAGTTCTTTTCAGGAGTTAGGTGTAAGTCATTGGCCACTTAGAATTCATACATGATAGTGTCTTGTTTTTCATATTGAAGTTTAGTTCAGGTTCCCATTTTCCCTTATCCACCTTAATTATATACCTTAAATCTGCCTTTTTGCAATTCCTATCAATTGCTTCTAGTTCTGTCCTCTTGGGTCAAGTGGAACAAGTTTAATTCCTCTTTGATGACATATCACTTTAAACACTTAAGGTCACTTACCATTCCTCTGCTCCCTACCCCAAACACACATTTTCTCTTCTCCTAGCTTAGCATTTCAAGTTCTTGCAAATGATCATTATATGCCATAAACTCAGAACCCTTCACCATCCTGGTAACCCTCTTCTAGATACTTTCCAGCTTAACCATTTCTTTCCTAAAATGTGGTGCCTAGAACATTCATTATTTTGATATTTGATCTGGTTATAAAAGGGTGCATGAGTCCCTTAATAAAGCCTTGAAAAATAGTGCTGAAAAAATCTATTGCAATTTTTTTTCAACCTAACAAATACATATAGTCCCCTAAGCACGTTTTCTTCCCCAAAATTTTACCTTCCATTTCATCTGATATTTAAAAAACACAGCTAACTTCTTGTATGGAGCATTTCATGACTGTGTCAACAGAAACCCAATTAATCCAGGTTCTTTATTACCAAGCATGAAATTTTCCTTACTCCAAGAACATGTTATACCAATTCTTTTGTTGTTATTTTTATTTAATTTAATACTTTTTACATGCTGCTACAATTTTAATAGTTATTTTCTGACATTTTATATTCCATCTTCTTTCCTTCTCTCTCACCCCTCCCCACGAAGACAGCAAGTAATATGATATAGGTTGTACATGCGGGTTATCCCTGTACTTGTCAAATTCTGTTGCTGCATTTATATTTATAAACTGTGTTTTAGAATTATCTACCATGAAGAGATAAATGTGCCTTTAAGTCTTTTCTGACACAGGATAAAGAGATCTAGAACTTTAAAAGAGACTTTATCAACTGAAATCTATTTTTGACTAAAAACTGTCAATTTATTTTTGGATTTTTCCATATATTACCCCGTCCTAGACTTGCTACCCAAAAAAACAATGACTCCTGCTTAAACTAAGAAATATATCATTCCATTTACTATAGTAAGATAAAACTTGCTCTGTATGGGGAAAATTAATTGTAAATGTAGACCACAAAAAGATTTTAAATTTTGCTAATTTTTTAAATTGATTATAGAGATGATTTCAAAGGATCCAAGGTTCATAGATTTAGAACTGGAAAGGACTTTAGAGGTTACCTATTTCAATCACATTGTTTTATAGATGAGGACCCTGAGATCCACATAAAGGAAGTTACTTACCCATGTTGACACTCTTAGCAGTTGAATGTGCCCTGAGTTAAACCCAGGGTGTTTTGAGTCCAAATAGCATACTCTTTTGTGAGGAGCAAAGATCCCACATGTCTATCAGTTCTATTTTTTGTCTCATCTATATTTCTACCTATATGTCTTTCTAGCTAGTAATCTAACTAGATTGTGATATATGCATAGGCATGTATATATATATGCCCATGTAGGTATATTTGTGTGTGTCTGTGTTTACATATATTTATATAGATATTTATGTGGGTATATATATTTATTGACAATTCATATATATGTAAGAACTTCAGAGTTGGAAGGGACCTCAATGGCCTACCAGAGCAAGAATTTACTTTCAAACAAATGGTCATCCTGTCTTTGCTTGATGACCTTCGGTGATGGAGAACCTATTAAATTCACTCTTTAGTTCCTCTTTGGGATAGCTTTAAGTGTTAGAAGATTTTCCCAGGTATCATGGATGAATTTTCATCTGCCCAGAATCTTTAATATTGTTAACCACATCCATTTAGGATCCTTTTATATCTTAGTTATATACAAAGACATCTTCAAGGAACAGTAAGAGCAGAAAGTAGAAAAGGAAGTTGACTAATTGTTGTGGTAGAGCCAGGCATAATATGTGAACAATCTGAATATTGCTCTAATATTCAGAAAATAACAAAAAAATCTAGGGGAAGGGCTCCGAAACATTGCATTTATAGATACTGTTTGGTTTATAGGAGGACATGGACAGGAATCACCCAGGATGAGGAAGTGTATAAGAGCTATACACTGAGAGATGGTATCCACATAGATGAGATCATGGTGCCTACGAAGCACTTTTTTAAATATCCAAGCAAAAGATCCATAGGATATTCAATGATGTTCATTAAAATGAAAACAATCAACCAGCAAGCATTTATTAAATATGTGTCAGTTATTGTGCTAGTTTCTGGAAATATAAAAATAAATGCTAAAAAAGTTCCTACCCTCAAAGAGCTTAAATTCTTATTGAGGCATATGTGTATATATATTGACATGTACGGCTTTCTGTGTACTTCTGTGTGTACAGTACAGGCAAAGAAAATTCAAAGTAACCTTGGAGGAGATGTACTATTAGCCAGGGATGGGAGGGAAACCAAAAATCTCTTAAATAGAAGGCAGTGCTAGAGCAGTCTTGAAGTAAGCCAAATATTACTAGTTTTGGAGGTGAGAAGAAAAAGGCACTTTATGTATGAATAATCCCTAATGTGAAGACATAAATGAGATATGGAGAGTTTTGAGAGAGAAGCATCACTAAAGTATGGCTGAATCATAGAATATATAGAGGTGTAATATGTGTAATATGCCTCTAAAGATAGTATAGGACCAAGTCAGAAAGAGCTTCAGATGACAGAGAAGTTCATATTTGACCCTAGATATAAAGGGTGATCACTGGTGAGAACTGACCTCATCATGTCAACACTTAGAGAAGATGGATTAGATAGAAGAGAGACCTATGGCAAGGAGTTTAAGAATGTTATTTCAATAATCCAGATGAGAGGTGATGAGAGCCTGAACTAAGGATGTGGCTATGTGCATGGAGAGAAAGGATAAATATGAAAGATATTGCTGAACTAGAAAGAGAAAGAAAATCTGGAAATTCATTGAATATATGGGGTGAGTGAGACCTATGAGTTGATAAGGATGCCAAAGTTATGACTTGGTCACTGGATAGATGGTGATGTCCTTGATAAAAATGGGATTTTGGAATGGGGAGTGGATTTTAGGACAAACGATAATCTTTCTGTTTTGGAGAGGACAGATATTTTGAAATGCTCAATTGGCAGTTGGAGATGTGGGACTACAGCTCAGGGGATTCATGAAGGCTGACTACATAGATCTGGGAGTCATCTGTATTGAATTGAGGACTGAATCTATGGGAACCAGTGAAGACTCATTTGGGGTGATAAAATTAATTAAATACTTTCCAGTTAAATCAGTTTTCCAAGTAAGGTCAAATACAAAATGGGATTGAGTATAAGACAAATCACATTTCATTTTACTTGGATTTCAGCCATTTGCAATATTATCTAGCAGTGATGATGAACCTTTTAGAGCCAGAGTATCAGGCCCCGCCACCACTACATGCCCAGACTGAGTGCCTTGTCCCTTTTCCCACTGAGTGCCAGGTGTTCACCCCCCCTTACCCCACACAGGGGAGGGAGAAACCTCTCCCATTGGACTGCTGGGCAGAGGGGCTGGTGAAATGAGTAATGTCCTCAGCAAGTTTAGTGAAGGGGAGGGAAGTGGCTTGAGCACTCTGCTCCCCTCTAGTTCTGCCACCAGTGAGCCACCCCCCTTAACCCCTGTGCACTCCCATTGGGCTGCTGGGGTGTGTGAAAAAATGTCTTCAGGCATGGTGGAGAAGGGGAGGGAAGCATCTCTGCTCAAGTTCCTCTGCCTTTCAAGTAAGAAACTCCCAAGCTGGGGGTGGGGCATGCCCATAGAGAGCACTCTGTATGCCATCTTTGGCACCCATTCCATAGGTTCACCATCAGTATTATATAGACTTTCAAGAGCTTTTAAAAAATCATTTTCTGTTTGAGATATTTTAATTACAGCACAGTGAAACTATGAGCTATTTTAAAAGATTTTGTGAGTAGAAAAAGATCATGAAACTTTGGTTTACCTGCCCTCATCTTCTCCCCATGATCTAGGCTAGTTATTAGTTTAATCAGTTCATTTTGCCATCTCTGAATCCCACAGTTGCCTCCCTCTGGTTCTTGTTCTTTCATCAATTCTCAACACCCACAGAGATCATAACCCATCTGTAATTGCCACCCCCTCCCCACCTTAGGACCTTTGTTCTTGTAATTAATGTACCAGTTAGAGTTCTCTAGCCTAGCCCATTTAGTTACTTGGCCCTCCCAACTGCTGCAATTCCTCTTTCTAAAGGCTCCACGCATATCTCCTATTCTAGAATACCATTTGTGATTCACCCAAACTAATTTCATCCATCATGGCATGTACAGTGGAGAGGAGAGGATTGCATCTCTTTCTCTTTGTTCTCTGTCCCTTTTTCTCTGTATCTACATATAAATACATATCTCCATGCAAATGCATGGGTGTATGTATATTTGTCAATACATATATGTATATGTACACATGCATATGTAGGTGCATATATGCATATATTACTTATGAATTTATCAGTGGAGGAACTCTTGGTGTGGAAACTCCCCCTTAGTGCACATCAATAATTCCTCCTGCCTAGAGTTAAGTACCTTACCCATGGTCACATAGCAAGAATTTGCCAGAGGCAGAGCCTAAATCTTCAAATACATCAAATAGATCCTCGAGCCAGTAATCAGACATACATATGTGCATTTGGACATATATGTAGATAATCATATTAGTGCATATATTTCTAAACTCTATGCACATATCACTTTATTGTAGATCTACAATTGTGTCAGTTTATGAACACCTTCAGGTCCCAACTCATCTTTACTTTAGAGTCTAAAGTTTAGACTTAGCGTATTAAAAAGTTGTTGAAGTTAAATGATTCCTTTTCTTTCCTGTCTTCTCTCCCCTCCTCTCCCTTCTCCTCTTTTCTTTGTATGTATTTCACGCATATAGACAAACCCACACATACATATATACATATATATGTGTGTACACACACACACACACACACACACACACACACACACACCTCAGTCTGGCCTAGAGATTATCCTGGATTAGTGACAGCCATGCCAGTGACACACAAGCTCAATTGAGTTCCTCTGAGCTAGAAGGACTTCAGGTCTGAAGCCAGTGACAATATGTTTGTTGTCCAAGTATCTTTTTTCCTAAGTTCCAAAAGTCTTATAAACAAGAAATGTATTTTTCACCACAATAAATAATGAAGACCATCTACAAGGGTGTGGTAGTGGCTGCTGCCACCTTTGTTGGAGAATAGACCAACATGCAAAGCATTGAAATCAGTATATTTATATTTATGCTTCTATAAACACATGTAGCATTTTTATCATGTTTGATTTTGTTTCTTAATGTGTAGCTTCCCTATTTCCCCAAGTAGACTGTGAGCTCTCCAGGGAGAAAGACTTCTTTTATTTCTTGAGGTTTACTGCTGTTATAATGCTAAACATAGTGATTTCTAGAGAATGATGTTTCAACAAACATTGTTGATTAACAAATGGGCTCTGTATTATATATGGCAGTCAGGGGAGGGGTGGTGGGTAGGTGGTGGTGACCCTTAACTGATTTATTTTACTAATATTCTGATGTACAAATAATTACATTGGTTATTGCTAGAGGTAATAAAGCTCAAGGCAGAATCCAAGTAATTAGAATGCTCAATTATTTGTATTTTTCCCTCTTGTATTCACCTTTTAGGAAACTATATATACACATAAGCATATACAAATAGATGCATGGATATTTATGTATATCTCTATGTATGCACACATATGTGTTATCAGGGATTTAGTCACAAAATCAACTCACAAGCCTTGCTAAGGCTCAATACACAGTCAGTTCAGCTGTACCTTCTACATTTGTATCTATAGACCTAGACAGAGATCATTGATCTTCAGAATGATGACTTAAAGGGCACTTACAGGAACTTCAGTCATTAAAAAAGATTCAGCTCTGTTTTTACTTGAGTGGCCTTACCAATGCAAGTAAGAGGCAGAAGGAAGTAAGGAAGGAAGGAAGGAAGGAAGGAAGGAAGAAAAATTTTCAACTGTAAAGAAAAGGATTGCATTCATCACATTAAATCACAGTTTTTCATTTCCCTGGCACTTTGGTTCCTGAATACAATATTCAGGTGTTAAAAATAATTACAATATTTCCCATTTAGGAAGAAATTAGTTTGTGGGAGCTAGGTGGCATAGTAGTCAGATTTCAGGATTTGTAGTCACGAAGAATTGAGTTTAAATTCTGCTTCAGACACTAGCTATCTGACCCTGGGCAACTCACTTCACCTCCCTCTACCTCAGTTTCATCATCTGTAATTTGGGCATAATAAAAATAGTACCTACCTAACATGGTTGTTGTGAGAATCATAAAAAAGTCACATGTATAAAGTTCTTTGCAAACCTTCAAGCACAATTTAAATTCTAACTATGATTAAAATGGTCATGATATCAAGTGACTGAGTTTGGGTTAGATAGGAATAGTCTTTTTAAGAATATTAAGGTTTCTATATCATCTTTCCCAAGTGATCTGTACTGCCAAGGAAGACTGGGTATTAAACTCCACCCACAACTAACTACACGTACCACTTAAGTCAAGTACATGCTCCCCAACAGGAAATTTAACTTTCATCTGAGAAATGTGTGGATTGAGTTCCACACTCAAAGAGGAAAGGGGAAGCCAAACTTCTTAGGAATACTTAAATGATATAGGTCATAGGAAAGAGTACTAGGCTTTTATTCATGTCTTTGCTTTTCTGTTTAATATGCACTTGCATGGCCTTTGGTCAGTCATTGCCCTTCTTTGCACTCATTTCCCCCCACCTGTGAAGTGAAGAAGACTTCAAAGCTAGATTAGCTCAAAGGTTACTTCCAGCTTGAAATTTATGTTCTTCTAGTGGGTTCTCTTAGTACCTGGAAGTTATTTTCATCATTGAAAATATAAATGTCAGAACTCTTTTCTTTCATGTTGGTTTCTTAATGATAGCATCTGGTTTTTGTTTTTCATGATTTCTATTACTTTTTATGTTTGTTGAATTTACAGTGGATTACAATAGTTAGTGTTGGGCTTCTGGTGCCTTAGGGCAAACACATGCAAGTCTACACAACTGAACAAGTTCTTATTGGCTGGGAAAGTTCCAGAGCCAGTATCTCACTCAATAGCAGGATGCATGATTTGAATAACTTGATCCCTTCTTGACTTGGAATCAGATAGTATCATCTGGGAACATTACATTTGTGTAGATACATGCACAAATGGCTACATGATGTGTGTGTGTGCCTGTGTATGTGTGTAAACCCTTACCTTCTATCTTAGAACCAATACTAAGTATAGATTCCAAAGCAGAAGAGCAGTAAGGACTAACAAATGGTGGTTACAGCACTTTTCTAGAGCCACATAGTTAGGAATCATCTGAGGCCAAATTTGAACCCTGTCTATAGATCTGACTCTGTATTCACTGAGCCACCCAGCTGTCCTACATGAGTTATTTTTAGGATTTTTTGATATGCTTCCATAGACTTAATTAGGATAGAGTATTGCTATGGGACCTCTAGCTCTTAAAAAGGAAACCATCAAGTACCCCAACTCAGACATGGCAAGAATATACTGGAACCAAGTCTTACAATTATTAAATTTTCATTGTGAGTATTTATACTCCAGCAATCAGCAAATGCTATAAATCAGGGCCTTGATTTATTGTTTTATTGATTGTCTCTAGACTTAAGAAAATGATGGAGAATAATGTTAATGCAGATTAAAATGAAAACTGAGATGTGCATAGTATTCTACCCTACCCCTCCTCCCAGGCTCAGTTGTCAAAACACTTTCCAGGATAGTACAGGAGTACAGGATTCAAGAGAGGATGGAAAAGTCTTCTTTAGAAGGTGATATTTGAGTTGAGTCTGGAAGAGAGTATGGGATTTTTGAGATGGATAGAGAACATTCCAGTCATGGAGGATGGCCAGTGCAAAGACACAGGAGATGAAATGTCACGTTTGAGAAATGGCAAATAGGACAATGTGGCAGGGTTGTAGAGTTTGTGGAGGGTAAGAAAGTGTAAGAAGACTGAAAGGGTGGGAAGGAGCCAACTTTTAGAGAGTTGTTAATGCTGAATGGAGGAGTTTATATGTTGTCTTGATGATACTAAGAAGGAGGAGAGAATGGCATGGTCAGACCCACACTTTAGGAACATCCCTATGGCAGACACAGCCTTAGGAAAGCAGTCATATTTTTTCTGTGTCTTGTTTTATCCACCTTTTAATGTAATTGCTAAATTATTGTGTTATAATCTAATTAAATAAATGTTTAATCAGTTTCACAATTAATTATACATTAAAAGTGTTCTCATAAATCTATATATCACACTACATAATTTATAAGCAAGAATTGGGAAATCTTTTACTGCAGAAAGACTCTATTGCATGGAAGTAGACAGACTGGGCCAGCTCTACTTCTCTCATCTCCCTTTGTGTACAGGCTGATCATATGACTGACTGAATGATGGGCTGACTATGACAGACAGAAGATAGATGCTTCTAGCTAGTTCTTCAGTATTCTCTGTATTTTTTTTGCTGTTCTTTTCTGTTATAGGATATCATATTATGCTCCACTACCACATATTATTTGGTAATTGGATGCATCTGTGATCTCAGAGGTGAGATCCTCTTCTCCTCCACCAGGGTTCATTGCAAGCCATTCACATTTTTTCTGGATTAAATTTAAAAAAAACTCACATTCAGAGGGCAGCCAGGTGGCTCAGTGGATTGAGAGCCAGGCCTAGAGATAAGATATCCTACGTTCAAATCTGGCCTTTTACACTTCCCATCTGGGTGACCCTGGGCAAGTCACTTAACCCCCATTGCTTAGCTCTTACCCCTCTTCTGCCTGGGAACCAAAATTTAGTATTGATTCTAAGTTGGAAGATAAAGGTTTAAAGAAATACATTCACACATCCATTCACCTTTATTAAGCGCATATTGTGTGCCAACCATTGTGTTGGGACCTGGGAATATAGAGATCAACAATGAAACAGCCCCTGCCTACCCTTAGGGGACTTACATTCTATTGCTAGAGGTATCATGTACATAATTTAAGAAATACTAAATCAATAAGTCAATACAAAATTATTTTTGAGGGTTAGGGATGGCACAAGCATTTGTGACAAATCTAGATAAACCATAAACAGAAAGTGGTTCTTGATGCAAGAACTAAAGGAAGTTAGGGAAAATACACACTGGAAGTTAAAGAAGTATATTTCAGACAGGGGAGTCATCCTACAGAGATAAGACATGGGGAACAATAAGTAGGCTGGTTTGGCTTCAATGTAGAATGTGCGAATGAAAGTAGTGTTAAACTTGAGCCAGATTCTGAAGGTCTCTAAATGCCATCACAGTTGGTATTTTTATCACAGAAGCAATTGGGAGGTGATAGACTTTCTTAAGCAGGGGAGTGATATGGTATGAAGGATGTATTGGAGGTAGGGAGATACTCTGTTACAGTAGTACCAATGAGAGATGATCAGGGTGGTGGTTCTTCAAACAGAGATGAGGTCAGATACAAAGAGGTGTTGTATATTTGCAAGATTTGGAGATTGACTGGTTTGGGGAGAACAAATGAGAGTGAAGTCGAGAATGGCTTGGAGGTTAAAAGCCCAAGTGATAGGAAGAATGTTAATACACCAGAGTTCTAAAGAGGGGGAGTTTGGGGAGAAACAACATGAGCTTTGTTTTGGACATAAAACCATAGGATTATGTATCACTGAGTCCCCAGAAAGGATCTTCAAGGCCACTGAGTTCAGCTCCTCAGTTTACAGATAAGGAAATTGAGGCACAGCAGGGCAATGAATTGTATAGCTTTATACAGCTGCCAGAGGCCTGATCTTCTGAATATAGAGCAAGAGATCTTCTTGTTGTGCTGTGATTTATTGAGTTTGAGATATCTACAGAGCATCCAGTTGGAATTACAGTAGTCTGTGATTGGAATTTATGTGAAAGACTTAGTCCTGGATATCTGAGTATATAAGTCCAGAAATTATATGCATGGAAGTGCATATTTAACCCAAGGTATTTGATGAAGTCACAGAAAGATGATGTAGGAAGGGAAGGAGATCCAGTTCAGTTCTCTGAGAAAATTGTTGATAATCCTTTGTGACTTTTCCCATTTCATCCCATAAATAGGTTCTACATCCATTTCTGAGAACCTTCGTCTATGTCTCTTGACATTGCTTAGAAGGTCTGTAGATGTTTTACATTTTTAACCCTTACTTTCTGTATTAATAACAACTCTAAGACAGAGGAGCAAGGGCTAGGCAATCGTGATTAAGTGACTTGACCAGCTAGGAATGTCTGAGCAGATCTGAACATAGTTCCTCCTAATGCCAATCTTGGTGTCTTTTATCCACTATGCTTTCTAGCTGCCTCATGGAAGACTATAGACCTTTAGGAATAAGAAGTAAGCTTGTTATTTCAATGGTCTCGGGAACTCCTGAATGAGTAAACACTCTCTAATTAGAATCTTACAACATTGAGAAGTTAAACAATTTACTCAGGATCACACAGGAGGCTTGAGTCAGAGGTGGGGCTTGAATCCATCAGTTCCTCCTGGCTCCAAGGCCAACTTTCTAACCATTCTGCCACACAGTGTGTCTATTTACTAACCTAGAAACTAAGGCATAATATTGAACTTAAAGCACTAGGACATATGTTGTCTTTTCTTATTGTAAATCAAATAATTCGTGTACTATAGGGATTACATTGTTTCTGGTGTGCACCTATTTCTTCTGCCTATGGATAGCCCTGCCTCTGATAAGAGACTTCTCAAGGTGCCTTCCAGCCTGGGGATTTTAGGATCTAGAGCAGTGAAGTGGGGCTGACATCTGTTTTTACACCGAGTGATAGGTACAAAGATAGCTACCTAGTCACATTTCCTTCAGATGGTTCTTTCTCAACATAGAGAATGACAGATGACAAATATACGCCCTTATGGTCTTACTTATAAAGTCATATTAGTAGATTCACATTGACTCCCTTTATGGAAAGAGACAGAGTGGATAAAAATAACCCCGTATTATAACCAAAAAAAATTGCTTAGAGAATGCTGGTAAAGTATATGGTCAACTGGAGGTGAACTAGGCCTATATCCCGTGTGAAAATATTCAGAAGCAACCAATGTTTGCTTTCTTTAAAATGACTCCAAGTCTTTCAATCCCCCTGCCAAGCAACAACAGTGGCAAGCAAGGTGTTTCCAATTTAGGTACAATGTAGCTGATGATTACAAAGAGTGCTATCCAGGGAAATTAAGTTAAAAGCTCCAGTATCATTGGGCCACAGAGGACTTTTCAAATGTAAGATGTTTATTTTGTTTTTCCAATTGTATAGTAATTTCAAAAGTGAAACTCTTAACATAGATCTTTACCAAATGGTTAGTATTCATTGTAGCAAAAAAAAGATTCAGAGGGAGCATAATAGGAATAAATAAGAATCATATTTAAATATGCACAGTCCTAAACATGACTCTACAGACTTTTGTTTCTTTGTTTGTTTTTTAAAATTAGAATAGATTTACCCATACACACCATGCTATGACATGGTACTTCACCATTAGAAACCTTTCTTCACCTGTAATTAATACTAGACTGAGTTCTAAGTTTTTTAGATTAAGAGAACCTTCAATGCAGGTGGGAAGAGGAGGAAGAGTAAGAAAAAAAGCATTTTCTCTTCATTATAAGGGTCCAAGATCAAGCCTATATAAAATATTTGAAAAGATATAATTAGAGTTTGGTGTCCTGCCATCTTGTTTTCTTTGCCTTCTCTAAAGGTACTCAGTGTTGTCATCCTGCCCTAAGATACCTACAGAAGTACTGAACTCATTACTCCAAAGTTGTTGCTATCTTCTCTCCCATCGAAATTTCCATTACCACATTGAAAAAACAACATTTAACAAAATTTCTGTAACTTAGAGAAGAGTAATCTAACTGGACAGAATTTCTCAAATGCCTCTCCTCTTACATGGCTGCCACTCTTGGTCTTGCCTGGACTGCTGCAATAACCTGCTAGTGGATCTGCCTGATTCAAGTTTATTCTCTTCAAACCATCCTCCATTCAGCCACCAAAGTGATTTTCCTAAAGAGATATAACCATGGCATGTCCTTATTTAATAAACTCCAATGACTTCCAATCCAGTTTGGCATTCAAAGCCCCTTATAACCTAACAACCACCTGCCTTTCCAGTGTATCTTGCTTTTCAACATATGCTCTTTTTTTAAACCCTTACCTTCCATCTTGGAGTCAATACTGTGTATTGGCTCCAAGGTAGAAGAGTGGTAGGCAATGGGGGTCAAGTGACTTGCCCAGGGTCCCCCAGCTGGGAAGTGTCTGAGGCCAGATTTGAATCCAGGACCTCCCATCTCTGGGCCTGGCTCTCAATCCACTGAGCCACCCAGCTTCCCCCTCAACATATACTCTTAATCAAGTATCATTGGCCTCCTGCATCTTTTTCAAATAAGTCATTACTTTTCTCTACTCTTAGCATTTTCCCTGGCTATCTCTCAAGACTAGAATGCTCTTCCTCCTTATCACCACTTTTTGACTTCTCTAGCTTCCATCAAGTCTCATTTAAAATCCCATTTCTATATGAAATCTTTTCTAATGCCTTCCCTCTCTATTTTTTTCCTATTTATCTAGTATATAACTTAATCATACCTATCTACATGTTATCTTTTTCATTAGATTGTGATCTCCTTGAGGACAGGAACTGTCTTTTGCTTCCTTTTGTATCCATAACACTTAGCCCAGTGTTATATATTATCAATTCCTGGAACACAATGAGTGCTTAATAAATTTTGATTGATTGGAATAATTTATAATAATTGTTAAGGACTGATGGCTCCTTAATCTTCTTGGAAGTGTTTAGCAGGCCTATCATTCCAATTTATTGAGATCTTTCTAGATACTGACTCTGTCATATAATTTGTTAACTATCTTTCCCAGCCTGGGGCCATCTTCAAATTTTATATCACCCAGGACCAAGGACAATTCTTTGAACCATTCTATTGACTATTTCATCCCAAGTTGAAACATTGCCCTTAATAACTATATTGTGGGAGCAGTTCATTTACAAATCCACGTGACTGTGTTAACTGGCTCACATTTCTCCATCTTAATAAGAATATCTTGAGAGACCTTGTCAAATGCTTTTATGAAATCCAGTTATCTATACCAGTAGCATTATCTTGATCTACTAGACCAATCAAAGTTTCAGTCCAAATTAAAAAATTTGACAGAGGGGACAACTTTAGTTTGGCTTAACAAATTTAATAAACATTTTAAAGTTACCTTCCTGCTATGTTCAAGTTACTTTAGCACATGCTAGGGATATAGTGGGAAAACAAACCAGACTCTACCTTCAAGGAGTTCACCTTGTACGTTGTTCTTTGTTATGTCAAGGTGGTTCTTTAAAGAAAAAACACTTCTTCATTTTTAGATAATTGCATTGCCTTGCTTCAATGATATATTTTAGAATTTTACTTGGGTTAAAGTTAAGCTCACTGATTTAGAGTTTATACATTCTATACATTAGACCATCATCAGTCCTACAGTAACTTTTCTATTCTCATTTTTTCTTTCAATGATCATCATTAATGATCCAGCAATCAAATTTAGAGTTCTCTACCCAGAGATGCGTTTTGTTTAGGACAATCAGACTGGCTATAAGTTCAGATCACTGAACCTGTTCATTTTCTTTTATTTTGGGATCTGTTTAAAGAGAGAAAGAGAGAGTATGTGTGTGTATGTATATGTATGTGTGTGTTTTTAAGGTTCAAGATTTTTTTCAAAATGCCACTGATCACCGTAATTACTGGGTAAAGATAGGATGTGGTCAAGATCTAGGAAGTATGTTTGTAGATCCTGTGCTCCTTGACCACAGGGACTATGCTTTGCCTGTCACTAGCATTTTACACAATGCCTAACATATAGTTGGAGATTAATAAATGTTTGTTGATTGACATATTTATGGATTTTAAATTGAATGTTTTCCTTGGTCACCAGAAACCAATTGAAAACAATATCCAAACAGAATTACCACAGTGGCCAAACATTCCCGTAAATAGAGAAGTGGGTAGGTAGGTAGGTAAATTATTTTTTTCTTCTTCTATTGGAGAATGTTCAGTGTATAATTTATCATAATGTAACATTTGCCTAATGAGTTTGTAAAAATAGCATAATCTTCATTCTGCCTACCAGGGAAATGGTCCCCTGCTGCTATATAAAAGCAAATGCTTGTGTATCTTTTCTGTCCCAGTAACTAATTTGGCTGTAGGTGATTTATGCCTCTTTAATCTTTTTATCTGATGACTTGTGGTATCATGGAATGACAGTTTGTTCATGTTGGCTTTGTTGAATTACTGTGTTTGACTTCTCCAGTATCTCATTGTGGCCTGGAGATAATTCTAGGCTCTCAAAGGCTAGGGTCCAAAGCTTTAGCAGGTTTTACCAGTCTAACAATGCTTCAAGTCAGGGCCCAGTCCAAGCACTTATGGAAAAGCTCATCACCAACATGTTAGCTGATAAGTAAAAAAGTTTTTGGCTATGGGAAGCCATGAAAGAAAGGGAAAAAAATACAAGGACATTTGGTCATCTTGTCTTGAAGTGCAAAAAGAGGACTATGATAACAATGGCAGTTTCTTTGCAAACATCCATTGTGAAGGATGAAGAGGGAGAGAATACTCACAGAGTTCTCCAAACTAATTCAGCACGTATTTATTGTATATATTGTGACTTGAGTGTAAAGTACAGGACAGTAAAAATATGTCAAAAAGCATAGCTTAGAGTTAATAAATGAAAGGGAACAAAAGCTTATAAACTCTTCAGAAGTCATAGAAGCAGAGAATTTTAGAGTTGGAAGGGATCTCAGTGGCCATCCACTCCCACACATACCTGAAAATAAATATTCATTGTATTGTACCCAATAAGTGGTTAGGTAGCCTCTGCCTGAAGACCTTCAATGAGGTGGAACTCTACCTTGAGACTGACCTTTGTACTTTTAGGGACAGCTGCAATTGTATAGGTAGTTTTTCATGATGTTAAACCTAAATTGATTTCTTTATAACTTTTACATATTTTGTTTAAATTTTTACTTAGCTTGGCCAAATAGAACAAGCCTAGCCCCTCTTCCTCATGACAGCCATTCATATACTTGGCATATTCTCCCTCAGTCTTCTTTTATCTAGGCTCAACAGTCCATGTCTCTTCAACCGACTCTCTAATAATGAAGACACAAAGCCCTTCACCATTGATGTTTCCAATCTTGTGATTGTCTCGTAAACTATAGTACCCAGAACTAAACTCAATATTTCCAAATGTTGTCTCACCTGGGAGAATACAAAGGAACAATATCACCTCTGTATTCCTGGAAGGTATACTCCTCTCAATATAATCTAAGATCACATTTAGATTTTTGGGCGGATGCAGCACATTACTAAGTGAAAAACCACCAAGACCTACAAATCTTCTTTTGAATTAGATGTTTTGGTATTTAATCAGCCCCTACACTCCTACTTGTAAAGCTGAATTTTCTTTTAATCCAAGATTTTATATTTGTCCACATTGTATTTCATCATATTAGATTCATCCTGATCAACTGGCTTGTCTTTGCGGATCCCAAATCTGTTATACAGTATGTCATCTAGTGTGTTAATCTCACATCTCTATATCAATCCTGTATTTTAGAAGATAGTGCAGTAGCTGCTTCTACTATGATAATTATCATAGCAACGTACTAGGAAAGTGGCAGGGTATGTTTTTACAATTTAGATTTTGTTTTCAGATTGTCGTTAGATATAAATTTAACTCTTGGTCCTCTTAAATTGAACCGTGGGTCCGACAGTCAATAATTTAACATACATATAAAATAATTTCACCATATCAATATTGATGTTCTCATTATAAATGTAACAAGACAAAAGGAAGTCTCGGCTAAATAGCTTGTGGGTTCTTCTTGGAGAGGCTAAATTATAAAAGGGGAGCCACAGTTGGTTTCATCAAGAACCCCAAGACAGCAAAAAACATCATTTTGAAAAACACATCATCTGGATGAGTATAAGTACAAAAGGATAGTCATAAAGATGCTCAAAGCTTATGCTTTTGCAGGGGAATAAGAAGTAATGAAATTCTATGAGGAACCTCATCAAGATCCTTTCAACTAATGGTTCTTAACCTAGGGTCCATGGATAGATTGGGGGAATAGGATTATAAACAACTGAACTGGGAATTATTGGCCCAATTGTTATCCAACAATTTTCTAACAATAACTAAGAGGGTCTGTGTTTCTGGCACCTGGTTTTTTTTTTTTTAACAATCACATTTTCTATCCTAACAGGCAGTAGAAATGTACATGTAAGCTGACTTCTCTTATTACAGTGCAATCTGTTTCTCCAGTGTCCAAGTTCTTCCTGGTTACTAAATGAGTTAGCAGCTTGAGAAATCACACTGTCTTTTCCAGTAATGAACCTCCCTACGTCAAACACAGTATCCCTAGGGCCCCAGAAATCATTGAGCTCAAAAACATCAATGCTACACTGAGAAGGTTACATGGAAAATGGAAACTTTTTTTAAAAATCTGCCCATTCTACATTTTGTATGGACACACATAGATACAGAAAATGAGGGAATATTTGTTTCCCCCACCCTCCTTTCTCTCTCTCAATCTCTCACCACCTCTAAAGGAAAAAAAATCTGTTGATTTTTTCCAACCGTCAAAACTTTCACACTGCTATTTGGAGAAAATATTGATGGAGTCCAATAGTTGGAATGGCTCACAGGGTAAAATATGAATTCTTTTTGCTCCTTCTCTAGCTAGATGTAAAATGTCAGGCTGAATAATTTCTCTGAATTTTGGAGGAAAGTAAGGGAGTATTTGGGGACTACAGACTCAGGCAATGTGGCATCCAGACCAGTGGGAATGATAGGTCAGTGCTTGGCAGATGGCATCATGAGTTGGAGAGGGTACAGGCAGATGGACTTGACAATTTGGGCAAAGCAAATGAGCTTTTGGCTACTGATGCAAAGCACTAGGAATGCAATGAAGGAGTCAACTCCTTTCTATTAATGATGCCAACTTGGAAATAGCAGATGATATGTTCACAATGAGACATATGGAAGATGGGGAAGTGACACACTTTCTTTGGTGTGGCAGGGGAAAGGCAGCTAATGAAGGGAAATAATGATTGGGGAATTTGGGATTTAAACATATAAATTCTTCTGTGCATATGCTTGTGTGTGTGTATGTGTGTGCACGTGCATATGTGGGTGGATGTGTATGGATTGATGTTTAGCCATACCCTGTCAAATTTTACCAAGTTTCAGGGAAATAATGTGATTTTATATGATAGCTCTACTCATACTGACCTTTAAAAGTACATAGGAAAGCAAACTCAATAACAGAATAACTAAAAAAAGTTGCAATTGTACCAGATTACAAACGCTTTTTTAACTGTAGACCAGTAATATTTTTATATCTGTCTCCATAACCACTGCTTGCTACCTATTAATCAACATATATTTTAATGCAAATTTTCTCTCCTTTATGGGTGAACATGATGTTCTCCTTTATGGGAGAAAATTACAACCCATGGATAGAAAATATATTTAGTTAGTTTTTCTAGTAGTAATGGTGAATTTGTAGTAAGAAACCAATAATTGCTTACTTGCTGGTATTTTATTTGTTTGTGTGTGTTGATGCTTTTATGTACTAATTTCTGAGATTATAAGGTGATAGTGTAGTTATGAAACACAGAAAACCTAACTTGTGGCAAATCCATTCAAATAAGCATTCATTAAATGCCTTCTGTGTACGGATTGCTATATTTGCACTTGGGGAAATACAGAGACTATAAATAAAACATACTCCTTGCCCTCATGGCACTTACAGTCAAGCAGAGAAGATGGTCCACACTAAAATAAAAATAATGCACAACAGAATATAAAAGAAGTACAAATAATTTTTCAGTGTCTGAAGAGGGGACAAACTTGGTGGGAGAACTCACAAGGTATAATAGATGATGTAGTTATGTGACTTTAAATTTAAGGCATGAGTAGAAATTCAGCAGGAAAAAAGGGGTAGTATAAAAATGGGGAATAGTGTAAACGAAGGAAAGAGAAAATATTCATAGCAGTACAATTTTGGGTAGAAAATATTTGAAAATAAAGTAGATATCCAATAAACTTGTGTGCTGGAGCCACCTTAGACTGGTTTGGAAAAGCTAATTTTTAAATTTACATAAATACAAAATCATAAAATTAAATCAGCAACTTCTACAACTAGGGGTTTGAATTATTACTTTTTTATGGTTCAGACTTAAGAAAGTGATAGAAAATGTTAATAATGCAGATTAAACTTAAAAGTGTATCTCAGAGAATTAGTTGTTAAACATTTACCAACATACTCTTAGGCATATGAATGCATGAGTACATGATTATAATAGAGTATTCGTTTACATGGGAATATTTGTTTGAACTGATGTAGAATGAAATAGGTAGATATAGAAGGACAATACACTCAATCCACAATAATAACAATGCTAACATTAAGCACCATATAAGCACCACATAGTAATGTGTCAGGTACTGTGCTAAGCACATTACAAAAATAATCTCTTGATTTCAGAACAACCCTGTTAGGTAAGTGCTATCATTATCTCCATTTTGCTGATGAGGAAGCTGAGACAAGCAGAAGTTAAGTGTCTTGCCCAGGGTAACACAGGTAATGAGTGTCTGAATTCAAATTCAAACTCAAGTCTTCCTGAGTTCAGTCTTAATATTCTACTGTGTAGTGTAAGTAGGGGGAAAAGTCAACAAAAGAAAGCATGACTTTGAATTAATAAAAATTTGTTTCTGGTCCCGAAGAATGGGCAGTAAACAATACTTCTGTCTTCTTGGCAGAAAAATAGGAAGCTGCTAGGTAAAAGGCTCAGTGGCTGTCTTTTAAGTATATTCTAATGGCTGATTCATTTAGAGTGTGGATTGACCAAGATGACTGCTGAGGATGATTTTCCAATCTCATTTTCTATGCATCTCTGATTTTGTATACCTCTTCATTCATGGTCCCTGGATCAGATATATTTGCTAAATTGATATCGTCTTACAAAGGACCATCCATTCTAGAGGAAAAGGAAGATACTTATAAAATTGACTATGCCATTCTGGGAGGTGGAACCAAGATAGTAGAGTAATCCAGAGCAGCTCTGTGCCATCATGAGAATCCTCTCTGACCAAGATTAAAATATTGCCATAAAAATACAGGAGTGAAAGAACCAACAAGGAGACAGAGTGAAACAACTTTCAAGAAAAGAAAAACCCAAAAGGTAGACAAAGAATATTTGGGACACTGTGATGAGAGGAGAGCAGAGCCAATAAGAAGCTGTAGGAAGGAGGGAAGAGCAAGCCACACACCCCAACCCCACATCTGCTGTCCATTGTTTGGGAACCTATGCCCAAGCCAGCATCCAGATCCTGAGATCCTGCCTAAGCAAATAGTGGTATTAACTAACCCATAACCCTTGAAATATCAAAGCTGTGGAGAAGTCTGGAAACCCAGCCCAGGGAATTCTAGTCTGGGCTTGGGACAAGGACTTAGTTCACACTTTGGGGTGACTGATAGTACTAAGTACTGAGTCCTGATCTTTTTGCCTAAATCTCAGGGCAGAGCTCCAAGACAGGACATTAAAGGGTATGCCTGATTGTATCGAGTACGCAGTGAGACCAAAATCTTGAGGCTAACATTTGATCAGCCCCTGACCTCTTTAAGCTATCAGCATGTCAAGGGTAAATTGAATCAGCATGGGGAGGGGACTCTCAGAGCTCTCAGCATTGACACCATTACATTGTCCCCCAAATCTATTTGTAATTAGATAGGAAAAATGAGTAAACAACAAAAAAGCACCTAACTCTAAAGAATTTTCATAGAGACCAAGAGCAAGGTATAGACACAAAAGGGGACAGTGAAAGTAAAGGGAACACAACTGAAGTCCAAAAGAAAAATATGGGTTGGATACATATTCTGGAAGAACTCAAAAAGGACTTCAAAAACCAATTAAGAGAGGCAGAAGAAAAGTAAGAGAGAGAAAGGAAAGTGATACAAGAAGAAATGAGCCAATTATAAAAGGAGAACCAAAAACTGACAGGAAAACCAGGCCCTAAAAATCAGAATTGAACATCTAAAAACAAGTGATTTCATGAGAAACCAAGAAATACTAAAGCAGAATCAAAGGAATGAAAAAAAAAACAGAAGAAAATTGGAAACATCATATTGAAAAAATAGCTGACCTAGAAAATAGTTCTAGGAGAGACAATTTGAGAATTACTGGACTACCTGTAAACCATGATGAAAAAACCTTAGTCATATTGCAAGAAGTTATCACACTACTCAGAGACCATCTAATAAGAAAATAAAAATGAAATTGAAAGAATTCATAGATTGCCTCCAGAAAGAAATCCTCAAATGAGAAGCTTCAGGAATGTAATAGCTAAATTCAAGAGCCATCAAGCCAAGAAGAAAATACTGCCAGAAAGAAACCATTCAGAAACCAAGGAGCTACAATCAGGATCATACAGGACCTAGCAGTTTCTACTTTAAAGGATTGAAAGGCATAGAATATGATATTTAGGAAGAAAAAGATTTGCATTTACAACCCAGAGTCATCTCTCCTGGAAACTTGTGTATATTCTTTCAGGGGGGAAATTCAATAAGATAGAAAATTTCCAATCATTCCTGAGGAATAAGCCAGACCTAAACAAAGAATCTGAAGTCCAAACATGAGACCCAAGAGAAGCCCAAAAAGGCAAATAAGAAAAAGTAAATTTAAGGGACTCATTAAGGTCAAAATATTTATATGTCTACATGGAAAGAGGATTTCTGTAATTCTCAAAAATTACTCTCAGTAGTAGAGAAGATTGAAGGAATTTACTAAGAAAGAAGGTGGAGAAGTAAGCTGATAATGATGATATGATGATATATGATGATATGATGTATATGTAAATGTGACGTTATGGAACAATATGTATGTATGATATGGTATGTATGCTTATGAATTACATGTAAAAATCAATCAAGGGATGAAAAAGAGGGTTCTACTGAGAGAAAAGGAAAGGGAGAGAAAGAATGGGGGTAAATTTTCTAGCATAAAGAGGCAAGAAAAATCAATAGAGAGGGGAGAATAAGGGTGGTAACAGGCAGTGCTTAAACTTTACTCTCTTTGTAACTGTTTCAGAGAGGGAAAAACAAGTATACTCAGTAGGGCATGGAATTCTAACTTAGCCTACAGAGAAGTAGAAGGGGAAAAGACAAGGGAAATGGGGGGTAATTGAAGGGAGGGGGTTCTGGGGGTGTGTGACAAAAAGCAAAATACTAGTGAGGAGGAACAGAGAGAAAGTAAATAGAGCAGGATTTAAAGGGGATAATATGATGGAGGGCAATATACAGTTAGTAATCATAGCACTGAATGTCAATGGGATGAACTCACCTATTAGACAGCAGTGGATAGCAGAGTAGATAAAAAATGATGATCTGGAAAGAGGGAGGAAAGGAAGGAAAGGAAAGTAGCTGCCCCCCCCCCACAGTAGGGAAATTGACCAGGATTTTCTTGTAGGTAGGCTAGGGAGTAAGTTAAATCAGGCTAGACTCCAAAGAAAGTTAATTAGGTTTATTTAGGGATAGGAAAGAAAAGTTTTCAAAAACCAGGAAAAGTTTGATCTCTGGCAACTAGGCAGCTCTCCACCTAGGTTAGGGGGAAAAGATGCCAACACCTGTGCTTCTATCCTCTTTTATTCTCCTTCTGACACTTCCCACAAAGGAAGTGGGATGTCTGAGAGGAAGTTGCAGTAGAGAGTCCTAGGAGATAGAGTCTCTCAGGACTTAGGTCCACTTCAAAATGCACAAAAACCAGAATCCTACTATATGTTGTTTATAAGAAACACATATGAGGCAGGGTAACACACACAGATTCAAGGTAAAAGATCGGAGCAGAATTTGTTATGCGTAATCTAAAGTAAAAAATTCAGGAGTAGCAATCATGATATCAGACAAAGCTAAAGTAGAAATTGATTTGATTAAAAGAGATAAGGAAGGAACATACATTTTGCTAAAGGGTACTATAAACAATAAAATAATATTATTACTAAACATTTATACATCAAATGGTATAGCATCTAGATTTCTAAAGGAAAAATTAAAGGAGCTCAAGAGGAAATAGATACTAAGGCCAAACTAGTGGGGGATCTTAACCTTTCACTTTCAGAACTAGATAAATAGAACAAAAAAATAAATAAATAAGAAGTAAGGGAAGTGAATGAAATGCTAGAAAAATTAGAGTTAATAGATACCTGGAGAAAACTGAACAGGGATAAAAAGGAATATACCTTCTTCTCAGTAGTACTTGGTATATATACAAAGATCGACCATGTACTAGGGCATAGAAATATTGCAAACAGATACAGAAAAGCAGAAATAATACATGCAACTTTTTCAGATTATTATGTGAAAAAAATTATAATTAACAAGGTTCCATGTAAAGGAAAATTTAAAATTAATTAGAAACTAAATAATAAAATTCTTCAAAACTGGTGGGTCAAAACAGAAATCATAGAAACAATTAAAGACTTCATCAAAGAGAATGACAATGAGGAGACAACATATCAAAACCCATGGGACAGGAAAAGGAAGGAATTTAAGACCAAGCTACAAAATATAAAATATATGTCTTTGATTATATACTGCATATATGAATAACATGTAAATTGACTTTGAACATGCTTATAACATATCCATGATATGTTTCATAACATATAATAACATGATACATGCTTATCTGATGCAGGAGTGGGGAGGGATGAGGGGTGGGAAACATCATGAATCATGTAAACATGAAAAAGTATTTTAAATAAAAATGAGTATAAGTAAAAAATTAAAGAAAATAAAATTGACTATGGTAAGAAGTCAATAATAAAACTTTTAAAAAAGAAACTCTAGGTATCTTTGGGTAATAGCTAATAGTGCAGTTTGCGAAAACTGTATGAAGTATGTAAAGGAGAATAGATTGAGATTAATAGTGAGACATCAGATTAGGAAGGACTTTGGATGCCAAGTTATTATACCTGGGTTTAGTTCAGTAGATACTAAGGAGCTGCTGATGGAAGAAGAAGAATATGAACAGATCTGAGGATAAAGAATGTGAAGGTTGGACTGGAGGAAAAAGGAAATGGAGATGGAGCAACCTATTAGGAATGTAATCTTGGGCTAGCGTACTACATCATTCCACATTCCCTTCTGTGGAATGTGATTTGCACTAGGTACTTTCTGAGAAATGCACTAGGTAGTTTCTGTCCTCTAACTAGAAATATGCTAGGTTCCCTGTTTTTATATTGTTAGTGTAATTAAACATTCACCCTAATACTCCTGGGATGATTTCACTTAGAGTTTATGTTATGACTCACATTCTAGGGTTTTCCCCAAATCAGGCAGGACTGCTAATTAGTTAGTTTAAGTTTTTGCCTGGGCTTTGCACTGCCCAAACACTGCCTTTTGGTAAATGACCAGTCCTCCTTTGTAAGTAGTCATCTTCTTCATTGTCTAGAAACTTCCCTTGCCACTGGGTTCCCCAATTCTAGGGGACCTCAGGGACTCTGGAACATTCTAACTCATGAGCACACCTCCAATCCTGGGTACTTCCATTCAGAGGACAATGTTAGGCCATCTCCTCAAAAAGGGAAGCCCAAAGGAAAGGGGGTAGCCAGGGGTCTAGGTGCAAGCTAGCCTTGTTAACTTCATGCTCTTACATGGAAGATAAGGGCAATAACCATCTCCCATCCTCCCTTTCATTGGAAGTCTAGAGAAAGAGAACACACACGAGAATCAGAGTAAAAGGCTGAATTGGAAGTTTTTTTCTTCTTGTAACTTTTAATAACTAGCATTTATAAAATTTTAATATTTCCAAAACACTAAATATTACTTATTTGATCTTCCCAACAACCTTATAAGGTAGATGCTGTTGTTACTTCCATTTAACAGATGAGGAAATGGAGCTGGAAGAGGATTAATATAATTTGCCGTGGGTCACATAGCTACTAAGTGTCTGAGTCCACACTTAACTCAGGGCTTTATGACTTCAGGTCTAGTGTTCAATTTACTACTCTTCTACCTAGTTGCCACTTAGCTACTGATGAAGATCTTCTCTTCCCCTGGCACCTCCTCTCCCCCAACGCCTACCAAGCTGTCATTGGGTTAGGAGGGAAAGCCAAGAGACTATTCAGGGCTTACCACATCCTACCATGATACCATTCTCTTCATTGCTGTGCTTCCACATGGCTCAAAGTTTGTGGGCCAGAAACAGGAAAGGGAACTCCAAGCATGCCTTATGAGATGGTCCCCACTCTAGGAAGCTCCTCCAGCACTACAGATGTGAGTTAATCATGTCCTGTACAAACATTGTAGTAATAGGAAGAGTGAGGATATAAATGTAAGCAATACTTCAGTGGTAGAATGGAATTTGGTAACATGAATATCCGGGATTTCCTAGAAGGTATTCTGAAATAGGAATTTTAGACCATCACTGGTGAGTAGCACCTCCTCACATGGATACATTTAGTATATTCTATAGTCATTAGGCCCTTGGTTCAAATAAATATGAAATCGTACTAACTAGGCATTGTAAAAAGAAATAAGGTACAAACAGTTGAGTGTTATAAACCTGTAACAAACATGAAATATGAATTGGAAACTGTTACTCTAAACAATTGAGATAACCAATCTCAGATAAATATTTTTAATAAAACCAGACAGAAAAATCTAGTTATACCATCTTTCCTCTTTCCCTCTCTCTTCCCCTTCTCTTTACCCTCCCCTCCATTTTTCATAAGAGATTAACCTTTGAGTCAGGGCCAAGGTGAGTAACAGATGCTGCCAGATGGAGATAAGTATTTAAAGCCCCCAGGTGCTCTCTTGTGTGCTGGGGATCTGTCTCTGTGTATCTTATTCTTGCCTAATAACCTGACCTTCATTGCTGACTATTCCCTTTGCTGGGAGTATTCCTTCTGTGTTTTTGACCCTGCTTTAGTGGGCCAAGACCCCTTCCCTTGACAGCTACCCCTGATTGGGTAATAAATTATGGATTATTTTGGCATAGAGATGCAGTCCCAGTTGAGGAGACCTATGTGTTTGGTGCCTTCTCAGCTTCTAAGCCCTTTGCTCCGTACCTTCTATAGCAATAAAAATAGTCCCCATGTAGTATATAATCACACTTAAGTGCAATGGAAGCCCCTGTGCATTGATGTCTTTTATGTCTTATGTCCCTAAGTTTGGGAACTAGAATGGACCTAGAAGACCATGTAGTCTGACGTTCTTGTGTAGATCTGGAAACTGAGGTTCAAAGATGGGAAATGACTTCTTGAGATATTTTATTTTTTAAAACCTTTGTTTTATAAAGAAAAATAACTTATCCCTTCATATTTATGGATGTTGAACCTTGGGAATTATAAGGTTAATTGCATCCTTGGCCATTTTACACACAAAACATAGGTGCTTTGACTTCTAATTCCCTAGGTTAGAAAGTTTATATAGTGAATTATTTGTTAGGAGTCTTGGACTTGCCTATTAGAAAATGTTAAAAGTACAATATATTTGTCAGAAATGATAACATCAACTTTAGCTTGTTTTTCTTCTGTATCTGACTTGGGTAGTGGAATGGCACTAATCACTACCCCACAACTGTCCTCCTCCCATTCCTTTGCCTCTACTCCAGTCTTTCCAAACCTAGCTTCCGTATGTGTGATCTATCCCCATTAGGAAATAAGATCCTTGAAGTCAAGAACTGTTCTGCTTGCTTGTATTTATAATGCTATTACTTGGCAAAGTGCCCATGAGAAGTACTTAGATGTCATTTTAGCCATTCATACGTTGACTTTTAGCTTAAAGTTACAGAAAAAATTACATGCTTTTCACCTCACATACTTCTCTTTCTCTATGGAAGTTGTATTATTAGGGCTTCAGCTAGATTAGAATGAATTTGATTATATTTTACTTTTGCAAAATCATCTGTATCTGTCACATCTCAATTTGATCACTGCTGCTGGTTGGCTCAAGGTCTGACCACAAACTTTGTCCACATTGGCAATAGGGAGGATCTAGTAAGTGAGAAATGCTTAGGAGGGAGCAGAGGAATACATTGGCCATGTCAAAATCTCAGGCTATCTCATTGGGATTTAATAAATACAGCATAAAAAAGGAGATATGTGAAGTGTTGAAAAAATCAGATAAGGAATCTCAAGGGCTTTGTTATGCTAGGGCAGTGATGGTGAACCTTTGGCATGGGTGCCGAACATGACACCCAGAACATTCTTTGTGCCCATGCAGCCACCCTCTCCCCACCCTGAGTTCATTACTAGAAAGGTAAAGGGACTCAGACAGAGCTACTCTCTTTCCCATCTTTACCATTCCTGAGGACATTTTTTTATATCTCTGTCCTCTTCACTCAGCAACCCAATGGGAAAGCATTCTCCCCCCACCCCCATGTGGTATGAGGGGGTAGGACATGCTTTAGCCTGGCATACAGTGTGGGGGAGTGGCACGGTACATAGTCTTGGGATGGGGCACAACACTTGGTCTGGGGAGTAGGTTGGGGTGGAGTCCGACACTCTGTCTCCAAAATGTTCACCATCACTGTGTTAGGGTAAAGGAAGCACAGAAGAGACAACAAGGTAAAAGGGTTCTGTGGAACAGGTGGAAACTGTGAGGTGCCCTTTGTTGGTGAAGGATCATCAGAAATGATCCAAGTCTGATAAACCTCAGGTAGCAGTGATCATATTCTCCTGTTATTAGAATTAGAAAATAGTATAAGAAAGTATTTAATATTAACAACATGGAAATGGGTTCAAATCAAGAACACATGTGATACCCAGTGGAATCACGCGTCGGCTATGGGGGGTAGGAAAAGAAAATGATCTTTGTCTTTAATGAATAATGCTTGGAAATGATCAAATAAAATATTATTTTTTTAAAAAAGAAAGTATTTAAATTGCCCAGACTAAAACTTGAAATGAAAATCAGACTTATTGACCAATTCCCTTTTAAAATTTTTACTATTAAAGGAAGCCAATATGGGATAGGGGAGAAAGAGCACTGAAAAATCAGGAATCAGGGTACTTCTGTTTAAATTCTACCTCTGATTCTTACTTTTGTCACCTTGGACAATATGCTTCATCTCCTAAGGCCTTACAATGGGTCATTAATTTTTTTTTACATTTTAAATAAGATTTTTTAAATTTAATTTTTTTTTAAATTAAGGTATTAGACTGCCAGGATCCCTTGTAGCTCTTTGTAGGTCTCTTTTTAAGAATTCTAAGATATTTTATTTTCCCAGTTACATGTAATAATAATTTTCAACCTATACTTCCCAAAATGATAAGATCCAAACCACTTCCTTCCCCCCCCCCCCCCACTCTATGACGGTAGGCAATTTAATCTGGACCATATATATATACACACACATATATAAAATCATATAAAACACACTTCCATATTGGTCATTGTTGTAATAGCACACTCACACAAAACTAACCCCCCCCAAAAAACTATAAATACACTGATGTGAGGGATAGTATGCTTTGATCCTCATCCATCCACCTCCAACAGTTCTTTCTCTGAAGGTAGATTAGCTATATAGGTTTTATAAGAGACATAGGAGGGTTAGCCCATTTGTAATAGATGTTCTTTGGAAGGGACCTTTGACTTATAATAGAGGTAAGTGAAAGCAAAGGGATTAAGAGCATTCAGGGGCATTTCAAATGAGTTATTTTCCTGATTCTTTGATTCCCTTTTACATGAATCTAGTCAAGAAGAGTTTGACTTAGAATACTCTCTTTCATTTGGGTCATCTTCAATGGATTCTCATTTGTCCTAAGTGGATATCTGTGTTAGGTCTAGAATAGTAGTGGTGAACCTTTTAGAGACCAAATACCCAAATTTCAACCCTCATGTCGCATATGAGTGCCCCACACCTTACCCCCAGCAGGGGAGGGAAGAGGCAGGTGATATGGGGAATGTCCTCAGGAGCATGGAAAGGGGGAGGTGATCAGCCCCCTCTAGCGCACTCCAACATGTATGCCATAGGTTCACCATCATGGATCTAAAGTATCTGAATTATGGTATATGCTTTTAGTTATGGACTCTTGTATTTGCCTTAAAGGTTTCTTTCTTTATCTCTCTTACTTGTGGGAAATCTCCCATATCTCTAGCTGAGAGTTCAAATTAAAGTATGAATGATGCCTCCCATCTCTTTGAAGGCATAATGAATGCTTACCAGATCTCAGTTCAGGCAGTATTAATAACATGAACAAGATGACCACTCAAGCTTTCTTTTTCTTTCTTTTTTTTCCTTCATCAATTACATGGAGTGTAAAAAGGGCACATGTGGGAAATAAATGCATCAGCTTTGGCCACTTTGAGCTAGCATCCAAGCCTAGAAACCAAGATCTTGGTCTTTCCTCCTGTCTTTTGTTCCCCAAAAGATAAAAGAAGAGTGGGACTGGTAGCTCACATCCCATCACCTTCAAATGCCATCATCCTATGGCACATCCAAACTCCCACAGGAAGGAGGGGACTAGAAAACTAGCACACAAAGATCAGATACATATGCAGAACTGTGACCTCTTTACTTCATTGTAGTACACAAGATGGTAGAATTAATATATCCTTCTTCTCATAAACCTTAAAGCCAAGTTCAAAATATATCATCAAACTCATGGACCCTGGATAGAGTCTATTCATTATTTCTAGGGTTTGATATCCTATAACTGTGGCAGGACTCTTGGAGCCAAAGGTTATACTACCATCCTATGAAATTTGGAGCAAATAATGGTAGCAAGAGCTCAGTGGAGTATTATTGGTATGATAGAATTGTTTTTTTTTTTTCAGAAAACTAGTCAAGAAAAAGCACATGGTGGGGGCAGCTGGGTGGCTCAGTGGATTGAGAGTCAGACCTAGAGACAGGAGGTCATAGGTTCAAATCTGGCCTCAGACACTTCCCAGCAGTGTGACCCTGGGCAAGTCACTTGACCCCCATTGCCTAGCCCTTACCACTCTTCTGCCTTAGAGCCAATACACACTATTGACTCCAAGATGGAAGGTAAGGGTTTAAAAAAAAAGAAAAAGCACATGGGAAATGATGAAAAGATCAGCAAAGTTCTAGTGAGGCAAAGCATAGTGATCTCCAGCTAAAGGGTAGGTAGATGCTGCTGACCTTCACATGTTGGCTTTTAGCTCTCTTCATTGAATAATATATTTTATAGCAAGGTTGTGTTAATTAGGTCTTTCCTAAGCCAACAATGTTCAGAGAATCAGTGAACCAAAAACTACAATTAGGCATATGAAATGTTTTCCTGAACAATTAGTGACCAATCCATGATTAATACTTAGATTTCAGTATCTTATTATAGAATAGAAGCTTGGAATCATATTGATAAATAAATGATACATCTACCATCCACCCATCTGTTTTTCTTAAATTTTCAACAGTGACAGCAATTCCCACCATATTTCCCTCTGTCTCCTCCTTTAGGTTGATGTCTTTCAGTTCTTATGAACTCTGTCATATGAAACTGTATACCTGTGCTAAGTGTTACTGGTAGTGCTTTCACTGGTGAGCCTCTACTGAACTTGTTTTACTCTGCTGCGATTGGTAATGAATACTATTAGTGTCACACAAATGATTTTTAATATTGTATATATATTTGATAAAATAGATAAATAAGTAGAGCCATAGACCCAATAAGCATTTAAAAAGTAAATAATTATAGTCATTTAGCAGGGAGGAGTGAGCCAGAAAGTGTATCTTTAGACAATAAGTGAAATAAAATTTAAAATATATAATAGATTTATTGCCAAGAAATCATTCAAAGTCTTGTAGATTAAATTTACACATAGTAAAAAATAAGTTTATCATTTCTTTAAAACAAAATACTTGTAAAAGTTTACATTAGATAAAACCATAACCTTCACCTCAAAGAGACTATTACAAATGATTGAAACTATCACTTCTTCTTTAATTTTTCTCTAGAATCTGTCTCTAAGAACTTTACTCAGTTCAGCTTAAGGATCACATTTCCTCTTGATTCTAAAATTACTCTATTGGCACCTCAATATGTCTACAACCAACTCATCTTCCAAAGTTCCTCATTTCCTTAGTGATGCAATTAGTGTTCATGTTACCATTTTCTCCTTGAACTGATTTCTTATTTCTTCCATCTAGAATCTATCTTCCACACTGCTAAACCTATTTGATCACATCACCTATATGCCTAAAAACTCTCAGTAATCTTCTACCTATTGAATATAGTTTGTTTACTAAAGATTAGCATAAGCATTCAAGGACTATAGTTTGGCTCCAGCTCATATTTTCTGCCTTATTTCTCATCTCTCTCCTTCATATACCTGTTCTCCTGGCTCAACAGGACTCTTCGTTCTCTAAGCATGCCCCACACTTTCCTGCCTCTATCTCTTTGCTTATGCCTTTTCCTTTTCCTGTATTCCCCACCTACAATTTGCCTGTCTAATTCTTATCCTTCCTTTAAAGTCTAGCTCCTCCATGAAGTCTTTTTCATTCCTATGGCCAGAATCAACTTCTTCCTCTAAATTCCCATTGAGCATCATACTCCCTGTACTGTTTTCACAATTTATCATATGAAAGCTTTTTGTGTTTTATTTGTGGACAAACTCCATGAAGGCAGGTACTAAATTATATTGTCTAAATCCCCTGGGGTCTAGCAATCCATAGTCTGAGCTTTTATTACTTGGATTCAGTCTTGGATATCACCTCAGTAATCACTCTTTTTAATTTATTTTGCCCCACCCATATTCCCCTGAGACCCTCAGAATATGGATCAAGTCTAGGCCTGTGCAAATGTGAGTAAAAGTGCCTTAGATCCCATGCAAGCACTTGAGCTTACAGTATCACGTATGAGAGCCTTTACTTCCTCTCATAGAAAGGATACATAAAAACAAGAGATTACACAGGAACCCATAAGAATTTTTATGCATCCTTTTCTTCTTGTGAATCCAACTCTCCATTCAGTGACCAGTACAGATCCCCTGCTTCTTAGAACTATCTCAAGAGCTTAGACGCTCCTCAGAAGCAAAATGAACTTGGGATTGCTCATTTGAGTGGGTTTAATTTTGTCTGTCCCAGGATATTACACCTAATGAACACTCAACACTAAAACTACTTGAAGAATAAAGGAATAACTACTAAATGATTGATCACATGAAGCGGTATATGTAGTAGTACTTAAAAAGTGCTATACAAATGTAGTGGCATTATATGGCAAGATTATGTTTCTAGAGTGGTCAGTGTCTTTGGATTTGGGAAAACTGGGCAACTTGATTCTCCATATGCTGTAGTGGGAATAGCCTAAAGTTTCAGAAGGTATGTGTTTCCTATCAGGAAAAATGGTGTGAATGAAAGGGCACTGGAGCCATAGTCAGAGGATGTTGTTTTAATATAGCTCTGGATATTACTATCTATATGACATTGGAAAAGTCAGTTTTCCTCTCTGTATTTCATTCTTTTCATCTGTAAAATGAGAGCAGTAGATTTAATGATCTCTTAGGTCCCTTCCAGCTCTAGATCCTATAATTCAAAGCATCAAAACATGCTACTTAAAAATAACCACCAACAAATGGACAAAGGTATAGTCTATACTTGGATCAATTAAAGTAATCTTTAAAGTTTAAGGGAAAAAGCAAATTAGTTTAGCTTTTTAGATATGGCAAGTTATCCAAAGCACTCTGTACCATTCTCCATGGAAACAAAGCAAAAGCTAAAGTTAAACTGTTTATTAAAAATAAAATACCTAGCTTTCTTGCAGTATTTTATGAGAACACAGGCAAGGGAAAGACCAACTAACAATGTTTACTACTGAATATATAATTTCTATCAGAATTTAAAAGCCTGCAAAAAAACATAAAAATGAGAAATAAAATTAATAAATGCAACACCTTTAATTAGACTAAAAAGTCAAAATGTTCTTTTAGCATTTATCTCAGACATTCATTATTTTTACAGTGCAAAAGAATTCAAATTTCATACCTTTAAGCTGATTAAAAAGAGAGGCTCCTCATTCAATTTCATGAAACTGCCCAATTTACAGAGAATTTGGGTATTAAAATTTACTGTACATGACAACTAGTCTCATTTTCCGAATGCAGTCTACCACCTCCATGTGATTAGATTTCTTATTATAAGCTCTGAAAAGGTTAATGAATACCTTAGCAAAGCAGCTCCAGTTCTCTAATTGGGTGTAATAAGTAGATATGGTGATGGACTCCTTTGTTAATGTAATTGTAGTGCAGATCTGCAATGTGTTATAAAAACAGCCTAGTGAGAGGTCTAAAGAGAAATAAGGGCTCATAAGTTCAGGGTTTGCAAATATGCTATAGAAATTGTTTCATTTCTTATCTGATGTAAACAGGCAACAAATAAAGTCTTATGGTGTTATTTGTTTAATAACTGCAAGGGTATAGCCTAGAAGCAATTACTCCTTTTTTAAAAATCCATAAACAAAGACAGAGCAGTCTTGCAGCATGAATCCCTATCATTTCCCCCTACAGAGATGCTCCATTATTTCAAATGCCAAAAACAAATGTGGCCTATGCATGTTTGCCTCTGCTGATCCCCTTCCAGGGATCTATCCTTCTTCTGTATCAAACATATCTTTCATATATTTCAGATGTTGGCTCAAAGCTCATTTCCTTTAAGAAGTCTTTCCTAGATGAGCCCACCTAAAGCTGAGAATTTTTATTCTTTGCTCCTTGGCACTCACATATAGCTTGCTTTTAAATTGCTTCCATTCCCTAAATGACACATCTTCTGGATGTGTCTAATTTCAACCAGAGAATGATGGTGTTTTAGAGTTTGAAGGGACATACACTTCCACCTAAGCCCAAGTCATGCTTCAAAGGTATTCTCTCAATTATAGACCTGACATGTGCTCACCTCTTTCTACTAGAATACCTCTGGTGATAAAGACTTCTCCTTACCCCCTTCATCATCAGTAGAATGTTGCCTATTCCACTTTTAGATACCTCCAGTGTTTAGAAAATTTTTTCATCAAAATAAAACAAAACAAAGCAAGCTTACTTTGTCTCTTTTCAGATTCTCTGGAGCCAAGCAGTGCAAGTCTAATGTTTCTTCCACTCGACAGCTCTTCAAACACTTAAAGACACATATCTCCTGTACCTCTGGAAACTTCTCTTCTTTTGGGTAAGTGTCTCTATTTCCTTTCATTGTTCCTAATGTGCCAGAGACTCAAGGCTCTCCCTTCATCATCCTAGTCTAGGGGATGATGGATAGTTGTTACTCCACCATGTCAACACTTTGCTCCCTAGCTTCTCTGATGGCCTGTTCAGCATTGCTTGTCCTGCAGGTCATGTCTCTGCAAGTGCACAGTTCTAACAACCTGGACACATATTACTTGTTGCTCTCCCATTTGCCACTATCCCTTAGGCTTTGTATCACCTTCAAGCTTCTTTAGCTCCTTTCAAATAATGATCATTTCTTGTCCTAGCACCTTCTTTACAGTAATCTTTCTTTATCCTAGACTCCCTACATTTCTCCTATTTAATTGAAGTCAACAAGTGCTTATTAAACCCCTGTTATGTGCAAATTCCCCATTGGACTTAAAGGAAATTGTCTCGATCTTCAAGGTACTTATTATATTTTATTACAGGTTTAGAACATGTAAACAGATAGGTATAGACATGCTTAATTCAGGAGCATATGAGTTAGGTTAGTTGATCAGAAAAGACTTTCTGTAAGGGGTGACACATGAATTGAGCCTTGAAAGAAAGCAAGGTTTTAGGAATTGGAGGTGAAGAGTGTGTTCTGGGCATGGGCATAGAGGCAGGAAAGGGAATATTGAGCTCAAAAATAGCAAGTGGACCGGCCTCACTGGAATATAGAGTACATGATGGACAATTATGTGAAATAATGGCTGGAAATATAGGATAGAGTTAAATTGTACAGGGCTTTAAATGTCAAATTAAGGAGTTTGTACTTTTTTCTAGAAACAATAGGGAAGCACTAGAGAGTTTAAATTAGGGAGCTGGCATATCTTTTCCTTTATCCATTTCCCTTTTTTGTTTCTATAAATTGTTTGAATAGCCCAAGTTAGAACTGTTGTAATTGTACCCACATATCTTATTGTCTCTCTGTTTTCCTCTCTTTTAATGCTGATTTTAACTTTTGTTCTAATTATGTTCTTTTTTTAACACTATTTTATTTGGTCATTTTCATACATTATTCATTGGAAACAGATCATTTTCTTTTCCTCCCCCTAACCCCCCACCACCCCTTCCCTAGCCGACGCGCGATTCGTCTGGGTATCACATGTGTCCTTGCTCTGAACCCATTTCCTTGTTGTTGGTATTTGCATTAAGGTGCTCATTTAGCGTCTCTCCCTGATCATGTCCCCTCAACCGCTGTAGTCAAGCAGTTGCTTTTCCTCAGTGTTTAACTTTTGTTCTAATTATGTTCTAATATAATCTATGATCATCTGACTTTGTACTAACAGCTGATTTGGTAAGTACATTCACTTCAAGAGGCAATTCTTTCTTGTCAGCTAGAATCAATTTTATTTCACATTTGCACCTGTGTGCATGTGTGTAACATTGGCTAGTGAAGATGTTTAGAGAATGCTAACTTCATTTTCTCAAAGAAAGCATTCTTCATATGTAGGTGTCATTCTTCTGAGCAACCTGAAGGTCTTTAATCTCTGGCATTTCTCAGTTTTCAATTATATTTCCCAACAGATTTCAGCTCATTCATTCACTAAACATTTTAATAAATAAATAAAAACCTATCATTTTATATCATTGTTCACATTGCAATTACTGAGTATCAGCCTATAGGCTAACTTGGTTTTAGTGCTTCAAACCCAAGAGTATTTTCTTTACCTTTTCTTCCTGTGTCATGGAGGCTGGAGACTAAGATTTGTGTTCATGGTAGCCACTTATTTTCTGTTAGCTATAGGACGTGTAAAGAAGGAGTATCAGTTGTTCCCTGAAAGGACATATTTCACTGAGCATGATGAGACTAACTGTGTTGATGCCCTTGTCCCTCCACCCAGAATCTATCAGACATTCTTCCATTTCAATGTGACTTCCTGCTATCTTCTGGTTTCATATATATCAGGAAATTTGACATTGATGTGATCCAATTCCTCTAGCATGGATCTCACATGGAGAGTACTATCATTCACATTAATGGCAGAAAGACTGTGATTTGCAGTACCTATTGCACCCCCTTTGTGCCTCTTAGCCTTTGCCACTGAAAAAAGTAGCCACATAGAGTAGGTGGCCATTTTTTTTGTTTTTCCTTTTATTTTCCCCACATGGTGCCATGAACAATAATAAGAATTCTTGGCAGAATTCTTACTTGCGTTTTTCTTTGTTATGTGAATTGTTCTCAATACCTGATTTTTTCAAGCTCTATCTTCTTCCCATCAATCTGGAAAAACTTTGTATATGTTTGACAAAAGATTGTGCCAATTGCTGTCACCTAATGACCAACCTAGCTAAGAGTGGAGAGGTTTCTCATCAGAGGGTACACCAGATAAAAAATTGTGTGTATGCTTATAGTCACAGACACTCATGACAACTATCTGCTAAGCTCAGGAAACTAGCATTTATTAAGTGTCTTCTGGGTACCATGAACTGTGTTGAACATGGAGTATACAGAAAGAAGTAAACATTCTCTACTCTCAAGGAGCTTACAGTCTGACTGGAGACACATTGTGTGAACAAACACATACAAACAAAATATAAAGGATATATCGGGGATAGTCTCAGGAGGAAAATACTGAGGTTAAGGAGGACTGGAATGGGTTTCTTACAGAAGGTAGAACTTTAGTTGATATTGAAGGAATGCAGAGGAGCTAGGAGGTAGAGATGAGGAAGGAGAGTATTCCATGCATGTGGGGACTGGAATTTGTATGAATATGAGGAACATCCACAACAACAAAATCTTGGATCATTTGAAACACAATAATAGTTAATAATGAAGGATATATTGGTTATTGGATAGAGAGCTGGCCTTAGAGTCAGGAAGGCCTGAATTAAAGTCTGGACTCAGCTATAGACTTGCTTTGTACCCTGAGAAAGTCACAGCCGTTCAGTATATCTAGGCAAATCTCTAAGACCTAAGTTGAAGAGTAGTCACTGATTTACATTAGTAGAGAGTTTTCACAAGGAAAGTTCTCTATATCATTGTAATTACAGGTCTTTTCCTATAACATATTATCAATAGATCATATTTCTTTAGAATTTTCTAGTGTGAAAAGTGCTTTTCTCACAACTGCCCTTTGAGCAGATAGGGTAAATATTGTCCCTATTTAACACACTCATTTATTTCCCTAACAAGCGGATCTTAACTACTAGTGGAAAATCAGAGATACTCCTAAGAATTGCCTTTAATCTTTCTCATTAAGAACAGAAGACCTAAAGAACTAAGTCAAATTTATAAGAATATAAGTCATTCCCCAATTGATAAATAGCCAAAGGATATGAAGAGGCAGTTTTCAAATAAAGAAATCAAAGCTATCAATAATCATATAAAAATGTTCAAAATCTCTCTTGATTAGAGAAATGCAAATTAAAACAACTCTCAGGTACCACCTCACAGTTATATTAGCCAATATGCCAGTATAGGAAAATAATGAATGTTGGAGGGAATGTGGCGAAATTGACACACTGCATTGCTGGTGGAGTTGTGAATCGATCCAACCATTCTGGAGGGCAATTTGGAATTATGCCCAAAGGGCTATAAAAGAATGTGTATACCTTTTGATCTAGTAATACCACTACTCAGTCTGTATCCCAAAGAGATAAAAATGGGAAAGAACCTCTTTTGTGATAAAGATGAATGATTTGCAAAAACTGAAAAGTGCAAACATCAGAGTGAGTGATTGAGAGTTTGAGGCTTGGTAAAAGGCTTTCTCCTGAGACCAACAGAAGAAAAACCTTTTGGATCTGGCTGCTGGCAACTTTGAATCAAGAAGATTGAAGATAGACTAACCAACCGAAGATCCTGGCCCATTTGATTGGACTTCTGGTGTGAGACTTGACTATTGGGGAATTTATTGTTTACCTTAATAAGATAGTTTTTGATAGTTTATAAGATATTAGATTGTTAAGATAATTAGTATAATTTCATCCTAAACCCCTGTTCCTTCCTCTCCTTCCCAACCAACAAATCTGAATTATTTATATGTTCCCTCTTATTCTTTCCTCACCCAAAATCCCAACACAACAGTTTGTACAACAACATTTATAGCTTCTCTCTTTGAGGTGGCAAAGAATTGGAAACTAAAGGGATGTCCATCAATTGGGGAAAGGCTGAACAAATTGTGGTATATGATAGTGCCAGAATACTATTGTCCTATAAGGAATGATGAACAGGATGATTTCAGAAAGAACTGGAAAGACCTATGTGAACTGAGGCAGAGTAAAACAAGGAGAACCAGGGGAACATTATATACAGTCACTGCAATATTGTGGAAAAATCAAATATGATAGACTTTGCTACTAACAGCAATACCATGATCCAGGATAATACCGAGGGACTTATGAAAAAGAATGCTATCAACATCCATAGAAAGAACTGTTGGAGTAGAAATGCAGATGAAAACATATGATTTATCACTTGTTTATTTGGGAATATGTTTTGAGGTTTTGGTTTTATAATATTGTTCACTTACAAAAATGAATAATATGGAAATGTTTTACATGTATATGTACATGTATAACCAAGAAAAAAAATATTTTTTAAAAAAGGATAGACGACCTATACTCTTGGTAACTCTAAAGCACTACTTCATTTCAAATGCAAAACATTCAGAATCTTGGTGCATTTCAGAATTCTTGCTCACTCTCTCATGGCCTTAATAAAAATGGCAATTATTCCAAAGAAATTGATTTGTTTGTTTATTTATTTGACAGACCAGTCCATATGAACCAGTTCATATGGAAACAGAATAGAAGTATAGATGAATGTATTTCTAGGTATTTGGGTAAATACCATGCGAAATACAGAATAATCACAAAGCTATGTAATAATATTACCAAATACTTTTTTAAAATAATATTTTATTTGATCATTTCCAAGCATTATTCATTAAAGACAAAGATCATTTTCTTTTCCTCTCCCGCCACCACCCATAGCCGACGCGTGATTCCACTGGGTGTCACATGCGTTCTTGATTCGAACCCATTTCCATGTTGTTAATATTTGCATTAGAGTTTCGTTTAGAGTCTCTCCTCTGTCATGTCCCCTCAACTGCTGTAGTCAGGCAGTTGCTTTTCCTTGGTGTTTCTATTCCCATAGTTTATCCTTTGCTTATGCATAGTGTTTTTTCTCCTAGATCCCTGCAGATTGTTCAGGGACATTACACCACTACTAATGGAGAAGTCCATTACGTTCGATTATACCACAGTGTATTAGTCTCTATGTACAATGTTCTCCTGGTTCTGCTCCTCTCACTCTGCATCACTTCCTGGAGGTCGTTCCAGTCTCCATGGAATTCCTCCACTTTATTATTCCTTTGAGCACAATAGTATTCCATCACCAACATATACCACAATTTGTTCAGCCATTCCCCAATTGATGGGCATCCCCTCGTTTTCCAGTTTTTGGCCACCACAAAGAGCACAGCTATGGATATTCTTGTACAAGTCTTTTTGTCCATTATCTCTTTGGGGTACAGACCCAGCAGTGCTATGGCTGGATCAAAAAGTAGACATTCTTTTGTCGCCCTTTGGGCATAGTTCCAAATTGCCCTCCAGAATGGTTGGGTCAATTCACAACTCCACCAGCAATGAATTAATGTCCCTACTTTGCCACATCCCCTCCAGCATTCATTACTTTGCTATCATGCTAGCCAGTCTGCTTGGTGTGAGGTGATACCTCAGAGTTGTTTTGATTTGCATCTCTCTGATTATAAGAGATTTAGAACACTTTTTCATGTGCTTGTTAATAGTTTTTATTTCTTTAACTGAGAACTGCCTATCCATGTCCCTTGCCCATTTATCAGTTGGAGAATGGCTTGATTTTTTGTACAATTGATTTAGCTCTTTATAAATTTGAGTAATTAAACCTTTGTCAAAGGTTTCTATGAAGATTTTTTCCCCAATTTGTTGTTTCCCTTCTGATTTTAGTTACATTGGTTTTGTTTGTACAAAAGCTTTTTAATTTGATGTAGTCAAAATTATTTATTTTACATTTTGTGGTTCTTTCTATGTCTTGCTTGGTTTTAAAGTCTTTCCCCTCCCAAAGGTCTGACATGTATACTATTCTGTGTTTACCCAATTTACTTATGGTTTCCTTCTTTATGTTTAAGTCATTCACCCATTTTGAATTTATCTTGGTGTAGGGTGTGAGGTGTTGATCTATTCCTAATCTCTCCCATACTGTCTTCCAATTTTCCCAGCAGTTTTTATCGAATAGTGGATTTTTGTCCCAAAAGCTGGGATCTTTGGGTTTATCGTACACTGTCTTGCTGAGGTCGCTTTCCCTCAGTCTATTCCACTGATCCTCCTTTCTGTCTCTTATCCAGTACCAAATTGTTTTGATGACTGCTGCTTTGTAATATAGTTTAAGGTCTGGGACTGCAAGGCCCCCATCATATGTGTTTTTTTCATTATTTCCCTGGATATCCTTGATTTTTTGTTATTCAAAATGAATTTTGTTATGGTTTTTTCTAAATCAGTAAAGAAATATTTTGGGAGTTCAATGGGTATGGTACTAAATAGATAAATAAGTTTGGGTAGGATGGTCATTTTTATTATATTGGCTTGTCCTATCCATGAGCAGTTAATGTTTTTCCAATTGTTCAAGTCTAGTTTTAGTTGTGTCGAGAGTCTTTTGTAGTTGTGTTCATATAGTTCCTGTGTTTGTCTTGGGAGATAGATTCCTAGGTATTTTATTTTGTCTTAAGTGATTTTGAATGGGATTTCTCTTTCTAGATTTTGCTGCTGAGCTGTGTTGGAGGTATATAGAAAAGCTGATGACTTATATGGGTTTATTTTGTATCCTGCAACTTTGCTAAAGTTGTTGATTATTTCAATTAGCTTTTTGGTTGAATCTCTAGGATTCTTTAAGTAGACCATCATGTCATCTGCAAAGAGTGATAACTTGGTCTCCTCCTTGCCTATTTTGATGCCTTCTATTTCTTTTTCTTCTCTAATTGCTACTGCTAGTGTTTCTAGTACAATGTCAAATAGTAGAGGTGATAATGGGCATCCTTGTTTCACTCCTGATCTTATTGGGAATGCATCTAGTTTATCCCCATTGCAGATGATATTAGCTGATGGTTTTAGATATATACTGTTTATTATTTTTAGGAATGACCCTTCTATTCCTATGCTTTCTAGTGTTTTTAATAGGAATGGGTGTTGTATTTTATCAAAGGCTTTTTCTGCGTCTATTGATAATCATGTGATTCTTGTTGGTTTGTTTGTTGATGTAGTCAATTATGTGGATGGTTTTCCTAATATTGAACCAGCCCTGCATCCCTGGTATAAATCCTACTTGATCATGATGGATGACCCTTCTGATCACTTGCTGAAGTCTTTTTGCTAGTATCCTATTTAACATTTTTGCATCTATATTCATTAGGGAGATTGGCCTATAGTTTTCTTTCTCTGTTTTCGACCTGCCTGGTTTTGGAATCAGTACCATGTTTGTGTCATAAAAGGAGTTTGGTAGAACTCCCTCTTTGCTTATTATGTCAAATAATTTGTATAGTATTGGGATTAACTGTTCTCTGAATGTTTGATAGAATTCACTGGTGAATCCATCAGGCCCTGGGGATTTTTTCTTAGGAAGTTCTTTGATGGCTTGTTGGATTTCATTTTCTGATATGGGATTATTTAAGAATTCTATTTCCACTTCTGTTAGTCTAGGCAGTTTGTATTTTTGTATATATTCATCCATATCACCTAAGTTGGTGTATTTATTGCCATATAATTGGGCAAAGTAATTTCTAATGATTGCCTTGATTTCCTCTTCATCGGAGGTGCTGTCCCCCTTTTCATCTTTGATGCTGTTAATTTGCTTTTCTTCCTTCCTTTTTTAAATTAGATTGACCAGTACTTTGTCTATTTTGTTTGTTTTTCCAAAGTACCAGCTTCTTGTCTTATTTATTAAATCAATAGTTCTATCACTTTTGATTTTATTAATTTCTCCCTTAATTTTACCAAATACTTTTAAACTGGCTTGAAGTAGCATTTTAGTTTACTAAGAATGAGGCAGTATTTCATGATTGTGGATACTTCTTCCTCCAATAGAGATGAGCTATTTGGGGAATGTAATCTGTAACTGAGTGGGCTAGGAGGAAAAGATGATGTTCTCCATATAATTGACCCCTGTCTAGGTGAAGGAGGCACTGACCAGTTTGATCAGAACATTTGGCATTAGAAAAAATCACTTGTCTGGGTTATTTGAGTGAAGGAGGTAGAAAAAGAGAGTGGGAATTTAAGAAGGCCATGCCTAGATCATGGATTTAGAGAGGAGAGAAGACCTCAAAGGTCATTGACTCAAATGGATTCACTTATTTTATAAATGAGGAAAGTGGAACCCAGAGAGGAGAAATGATTTGTCCCGGTCCCACATGCAGTGAGTGGCAGAGGAAAGATTTGAACCCAGCTTCTCTGATTCTAAAACCTATACATTTTCCACAATATAATGAACAATGTCAAGGCCTGCCACAGGCCCTAGTTGCCAATTCAGATGTAAGGATAGTGGGAATCAGTTTCAGGTGACCTGAACTCCCTGTTGTCTAACCAAATCAAATCCATCAACTTTAGACTAAAGTTCCCATTCACATCTAGCTGGTGGTCTCTAGGATAAGAATTAAATGGAGATTGAAGGGGTCACTGACAAACAATAAGGGATGTTTTCTGTGATGCAATTCACTTACTAAGAAATAAATAGGTATAATGTCAATTTAATTGGTTTTATTGGTGCATAGGGTTGCTTAAAGTGCCTCATTTGTTAAAAAAAACCCCTCAGATTATGGGGTTTGTGGGGTTGTAAAGATCAAATAGGAGAATGTTTTCAGCACATATATTATACTTATAACTGGGCATTTTTCCTTTCTGTGAGTTTATGTAACTAGAAAGTCAATTTCTCCCTAACCTTTGTTTTTGAATGTTTTCTCATTTGTAACATATAACTCTTCTTTAACCTTGTTAAAACTTAGTGAGATCAAAACTGACTTTTTAGTCACAGTGAGGCAAAGACTTTCTAATCCCAAAGGTTCCAAGACTTTATGGCTATACACACACATGTAGATACACACACACATACATATAGACCTTCCTGTGTGTGATTATGTGAGACACATTAGCAATGCTCTTGCAGAGTTTTAAATATACATATATTTTAAAGTCTCTAGCACGCAGTAGGTAGTCTTTGTCCAGGTACTTTAAAACCTCAGACTTGCTGCCAAAGACTACAGCTGACTGCTATTTTTAAAGTTCTGCCTATTGAAAGAAATATAACACAGCAGTAGTAGAAAATGAAATTAAATATAATGGAAAGTTAATGGGAAGAGAATTTGAGCACTACTAGGCTGTTCCATGCCAAACAGATTACAATCACCATTATAACAATTATTTTCCAGGTTCTCTTAGGTTTGCCTTCTGGGTACTGCGGTTTTTAAAAGTAGAGGTAGAAAAGCATATAAAAAAATTACAGTCCTCTAAAACTGGAGAGTTCAAGATAATTTTAAGTAATTATAGGCAAAATTTTGTATTTTAAAAAATGATTCTCTTTTCTAAATGTTCAGTGCATTTGGTATTACTATTTATCCTAAGTGGGTATATGTTAATATTGCCTTAGAAAGACATATTAGCCTTATTATTAGAGTCCTTTTTTAGAGGACTAAAATATATCACTTTGAAATTGGTAGCCCCTGTCTTCAAATGTTTTTAAGTTGACTTGCCATTGGGTCTGACCAGAAGGGATCATGTAGAAACATCCACGAAACAATTTGGCTAATAATATGAAATAGAAATCATGGTTATGCCTCATCAATCCAATAAAAATGGTAAGGGATTATTGGGACACTAAATTTTAGCTTTAATAAAGTCCCCACAGTTTAACTATCATTGTGGGCATAGGAGGAGATCTCTAAAGAAATTATATTTCTCTTTTTAAGCTGAGCTTCAGATTCTTCATATCTTCAGAATGAGGATAGAAATAGTTGTAGTTCCTACTTCATTGTATTGATTGTTTTTAAACTCTTCTGTCTTGGAAGTAATACTAAGTGTCATTTCCAAAGTAGAAGAGAGATAGAAGCTAAGCAATTGGAGTTAAGTGACTTGCCTGGGGTCACACAGCTAGGAAGTATTTGAAGACAGATTTAAACCCTGGACTTCCCATCTCCAGGCCTGGCTTTCTCTCCACTGAGCCACCTAGCTACCCTTGCTTCATTGTATGGTAAGGAGAGTGCTTTGTAAACTCTAAAACACTATTCACAATGCTATTCAAATTTAATAGAATAAAACTACACTAAGACTTTTCAAACACCCTGTATAAATGCAAGCTGCCCTCTTCTGATGACTCATTGTGGTACAGAGGTGACTCAGTTTTCAAAGGCTACCCAGAAATACTTCAAAGACCCAGTGAAAAACTTTGTACCTTTTGAGTGAGGATAATACTGACTATGTTTACAGCAGATTTCCTGGAGGAAAGATTAATTTAGGGACATTAGCAACACCTAAAAATCGCCTCCTAAGTACTAGAAAGGACAAGTTGTTTCCTACATTGGTAGATAGAGCATCCATACTGATGAAAGCATGGTTCATTGAAGTATTAAAGTTAAGTATCATGCATATTGGCTTCTAGTTGTTATAATTACATATATACAAATGTCTTGGGTCATAAGATTTATTTAACAATATTAGGGTACTTACTTGAGACTAGAATATAATGACAAGTATATGATATAGCATTATTATATGATATAGCAGACATTTTCAATTATTTCTCCCATTGGAGAAGATTCTCTTTAAGCCAAAGACTGTCATCCATTCTTAGTATGGCATAGAATAGAATTGGCTAGTGAGAACATGGTGCAAATCATTTGACACCACACATTGGTTGTAAAATTAGTTCTAATTGGCTTCCATGACAGCACAGTTCTAAAGACAGGCTTGACTAATAAACTACTGAACAGAAGCAGTGGCAGTTTGGGATGTTTTATAGAGATGTCTAGTCAGGTGCCACAGGTACCTCATCTTATTTAACACGTTTATTAGCCATTGAAAAAAGGGAGTATATAGTAAGTAAATAAAGCATTCACATAGTCTGGAAGTGAAAACATTAGTAAGAAAGGAGCTTTGGTGTGAAAAATCTATTGCTTTAACCAACATAAAAATAGTCATTTTTAGGCCCAATCTGAAACTTCCACCTTCTAGATTTTAACCCATTGTTCAGCCTTCAGTCTATTGAATTGACTGTTAGAAATTAGAAAACGGATTACTAATAATTTGGTTATTTTAAAAATATTCTGAAAGGTGTCATCCAATTGTTCCATTCAATTTCAAACATAAGATTCAATATGATTCTAGCCCTGTGAAATCAATGAATGGCATTTCACAGAAAGACTGAAAATCTAGGACTAATAGTTGATAGGATAATGCATGATCCTAATTGAAAATGCCAAGGATTATAAAGTATGGAGGAAACAGATCAATGATCTAGAAAACAAGTTCAGTTTAAAGAATAGCAGACTTGTGAGTTGTCAAGTGTTCTGAAAAAGGGAAGACCCTGAAATATGCTTTTTTGACTAGGTTAGGGATGTCTGGTCATGAATGATTTTCATTCTTTACAAGCCAGTGAGTGAAGAATGTCATACCCAATGAAGGACTGCTTTTGATTTTTCTTAGGAAATATGTCTAAACTAAGAGGAAGACTACATGGAAGACAGTCTATAGCTTGAGTACTTTGCGCCAAGTTCAAGCTGAGAGCCATATTTCTATAGTGAGCTCTGTTCTCAGCTTGGCCCTGATGTCAGAAAGCAAGATGAAACTGATTTAGGTGAATTATGATCTGTGTTGTTTCTTGGGTCAGAAGGTCATTGCGATGGTCATGCATATGGTTCTGTTTTCTTTTTCCCAAGGGTGATATGAATAGTGACCTTGGATATGAAATAGCCACAGCCATATTCCAAGCCGAAATATTATTTATAGACTAAAGCAGAAGTCAGTGTATTACAGCTTTGAAAGCAAAAGCCAAAATGGAATTAAACTGAGTTCTTTACTGAGTATATCTCTGTATGTATGTGTGTATATATATATATATATATATATGTACATGTGTATATGTGTACATATTTGTTAATGAAACAAAAGGAAATTTAGTGAATTCTTATTCAAGCAAGTGGTAGCCTAGATAATCAATCCATTCTCTCCCATATATGAAATTCTGTGATTCTATAAATAGAAAAAGAGAGAGAGAAAAAAAAATACATGTGTTGAGAATATATAGTAGGTCAAAGATATCAACTGATGTCCAGGAAGAGTGTGAATAAAGGCATAAACAAAAAGAAAAAATCAAACACAGTCATCTATAATGGTCTCAGATGGAAGAGATGCATCACTTATTTGGAAATGCTATTGGACTAGGATCTAGGCTTCTTTGAAGAGAGAGAGGAAATAGGAGACAGGCAGGCAATTGGTAGAACTCTCCTGCAGTGACACACATGATGAAACAATAATTACAGATTGCATAGATCATGTCCTGGGATAGGCAGGATGCATCTGACAATTCCATCCAAATGCACAGCCAGTATCATGCACCTTTGTAGCATCCAACTCTTACTGCAAAACATTTTTTATTATAAAAGCAATCCATATAGACATGTTGAAAAATCGCCATGAGTTCTCAATGTCAGTAACCACAGTTCCTTGTCATTCTCATTATATCCTCATCTAAACAGTGTCTGGAGAGTGGTTTAATCACAATGATTTTGACGACTTGCATTGCAATTATGTTTGCAATATTGACAAATTATGCTACTTTGTCATAAGTACTTTAAATAATTACAGTGCTTGCCGGGGATTTCTAAATCAGATTATTTCATGCAAAAGAAAATTTTGCGTATCTCTACCCCAATCATATTATATTCTGTCCTTGATGCGACATCACATCACTTTGTTTGACAGCTGATAACATTACAGATAAAGAAGCCTCTTTTACCAGAGGATTATACCTGTCATGGTATAGGAGATTTAGTGCCAGTCAACAGCAGCTAGTAACATTCTTTGTGTAAGTTTGGGGAGTTAGGGATAAGGCCAGATGACAGGGCTATCACAAGCATTTTGCACCCTGTAGTATGTTAATACAAATGGACACATGAGTTTTCTCATTTGAACATTTTCTATTTGAGATTCCATGCTATCATTTGAAATGTGATATATACCTGTCATACAAGCATTACTTTCTATCCTCTTCTGGTTGTTCATCTAGCTTCAAAGTTAGAACAAATGCCTTTGATTTCTCATCAGTGCCATGATGATAATGGGATGCTTCTCTGCAATCTTGCTTCATCTCTCTCATGACTACATAAAATGCTATATGTTTTTAGTAGAAGGGAACCAGATCTGTGATTTCATCCATCTGGAGAAATGCTTGGGGAAGAATGCCCTCCACTAGTGCAGACTTGCAACTCTTCTGCATCTAACAGATTTGGATAGTTCTCTAACTCCCCCATTGCACTGAAAGATTTAGTCACTAGTCCAAGGTCACATAGCCAGGATGTGTCACAAGTGGAATTTGGTCTTAAGTGGCACTAGATGTGAAGCCAAGCCTCTGTCCACTATACCAGATGACCTTTCAGTATTGCGGAATGCTAGCCTTCTTGAATCAAAGCTATCCAAAGGGTATAACCCTAACCCATGATAACCTTGACTACTATGGTTCCTTGGATAGTCCTATGTGGATGCTTTTATGGATCTATGATCTCAATGATGTTGGCAGTTCTGCTAACAATTTGGATAGCAGCTCATCCACTCTGTTCACATTAATAAAGAATCTCAATTCAGAAAGGATTGAATGCATTAAGGGGAAAATGTCCCTATTTACCTTTGTCTTTCCCAATAGAAGTAGGCTCTTGTCAAGCACAAAGAAATTTTTAGGGCCATTCAACTTCAGTAGCAACAAGATTACTTCTATCTGGACCATATAAATTTGTTCAGCTTCCCTTCTCTGACTTTTAGGATAAAAAGATTTAAAAAATGCCCTTTTCCTGGTTCTATTTTTATTTTTTAAATTTAGTTAAAATGAGAGGCAATTTGATATTATTGCTATAAATCATATTGCTTTTAAATGATATTTCTATAGAATCATAGCTTAAGGTCTTCATAGATTTAGACTTCATCAAATACAACCCCCTCATTTTACAAAGGCCAAAATTGAATCCCCAAAAGAGAAAATGCCTTGCTCAGGGTCATACGATTTTTAAGTAGCAGAGTCAGCATTTGAATCCCAAACCACTACAGTACCGAGAGCCATTGGACATATTAGTCAGTAAGGAGGATTCCCTGTAGCAGCCTCCACTGAACCTTGTATTCAGGAAAACTTTGATATAAATGGCTTCATACTTTTTTTTTAAAACCTTTACCTTCTGTCTTAGATACTAAGTCTCAGTGCCAAGGCAAAAGAGTGGTAAGGCCTAGGCAGTTGGGGTTAAGTGACTTGCCCAGGGTCACCCAGTTAGGAAGAGTCTAAGTTCTGATTTGAAATAAAAATCTCTTGTCTTGAAGCCTGGATCTCTATCTACTGAGCATCCTAGCTGCCCATGGCCTCATTCTCTTACTAGCTTTGTGACCTGGATCAAGTCACATAATCTCTTTGAGCTTCAGTTTCCTCATGTAAAATAGAGAAGGTAATAAAAGCACCTACCTAAGAAAGATATCATGGATCTCAAATGAGGATTTTATATATACATATATATACATATTTATATATACATACTCATATATTCCTACACCTCCAATATATATATATGTATATATAATTTTGACAGCCTTAGAGCACTTAGAAATGCTATAAGGATTTATAAAGCCCTCTTCTATTGATTATTGTTGTGGTGGTTACATGACTTTCCAAAAAAGTATATATTCTTTGCAATGTTGAGGTGATTTTATGTCTTGATACGTAGGGAAGACTTCAGAAAATCAGAACCATTGAAGCAGTCCATTAAGGCTCTCTTTATGTACTTTTTCATTGGTTCTATTTATGGTTTGCCCACTTCAAAGCAACTGTGTCATGTCATTATTCAAATGAAATCTAGGAATAATTGAAAGAAAGTATTTATAAAATTCATAGTAAGGTAAATTCTATCATGAAATAAAGATAATGTTCTAGGTACCAGGAAAAGGATTAATGTTCCTGAATGATAATTAAGTTCTCTCAATTAGTCCCACTATTGCTTTGTTTGTTTTACTATTTTTCCCCATACTAATTCATTGGGGAATAGTTGCTTTTTAAATAGGTGTGTGTGTGTTTGTGTGTATGTTTGTAAAAATATTGCTTGATACCATAGCTTCAAGGCTCTATAGATACATTCCTAGACCTATAGTCTTACCCCAAATACAAATTATGGGATGTTGTGAGTTTGAAGTGCCCAGGTATGATCCCAAAGATGAAATGATAACGAACAATGTAACACACAGAAGGGAGTTTTATTAACCAAACTGCAGTTTGGGGCTTGCAGGCTTTTTATATACTTTTGTGGTAGGGGGAGTCCAGAGGAATTCCTGGGGTGGGAGGGAGTGAACAGGAACTCTTGGGGCTGGGGTCCTTATCAGTTAGGGTTATTATCAGTTCCTGGAGGGAGGGTGTGACAGGTATTCCTGGGCTGGGGTACTTATCAGTTCAGGAGGGGGAGGGACAGGGACTCCTGGGGTTAGGGGTCAGGAAGGGGAAAGAAGGGGTTTGGAATTTGGCTCTTCATTCCCCACTTCTTCTGCTGTACATTAGGAATCTTCCTCATGCTACTGTATCCTCATAAGGGGGATTCAGTAGGAGTCAGAGTTTGATATTGCTGGTGAAGGAGCATAGCTGGACAGTATTAATGCGATCCTTGACGAAGGCTACTAGGCAAACTAGCATAAAAGCAAAGAATAACATAGGGTCCTTTCCAGAGAGGCTGGAGGTTCCCCTTCCTATACTTAGAGTCATTAGATGTTTTAGGCTAGGAGTCATGAGGATGTAAGGGAGCCAAGGAATTTCCCTGACAATAGTCTGCCTAAGTTTCTGGGGGTACAATGCCCATGTCATCTCCCCCCTCTCCAAATAGCTAAGGGAAAAGGGATGATGGTCTTAGTATTCTGTAGCTTCTTCAGAGCTTAGAATGGTTTTAGAGCTGTCTCTGCCTATTGTCAGAGAGGTAGTAACTGTAGGCAATGTCTAGGACTTCAGGCTGGAATAGTTGCTGAGGTAACAGTGGCATCTGGGTGACTCCCATGAGTGCTTCTACCCTAGAAGCAACTAGAGAAGTGACAAGGTTACAATGCAAGGTCAACATATCCCACAAGGGAGTAGCCAAAACTTGAACAGGGAGGGAAAGGCTGTGGACACAGGGTCTTTAAGGGTGTGTCCTCAGTGAATGACTGGGACCTAAGTAGGTGGGGACCTGCTTGGAGATCTGAAGGTCGTCCAGCAACTGCTTCCCCCGAGTGGCAGACAGGTCACAAGGGAGAGAGTCAGCCCCTAAGATAGAAGTGTAGAAATCAGGACTGGGGCAAAGACTAGAACACCAGATAGAAACGGAAAATTAATACAATAGTAATTGACATTATACATTTGCATTTGGGTATCTTAGCCAACAGACTTCATCTTCAGAAATCATCTTCTGACAGGAATAGATCCCTTTAGGAAATTGGATTCCTGAGTTATTTGCATAATTGGTATGTGATGTTTCTGTTAAAGAATACGCTTTTGCAAAGTACACATTAACTATAAACATCTATAAACACTTCCGAGTAACAATATTTTACAGATGTATTCCTTTACCCCAGATTTTGGGGGAAATTCAAGAAAGCTTTGATCTATATATTCAAGCTCAAGATCCAAACTTCAACTGTGGTAAATTATGGCTACAAATACAAGCCATCTATTAATAAACTTCACTTACTTTTCAAAGTATGTTCCCTAACAATTTAAGAATTTTCAATCATTAACCTAATATGTTGTTTGGGGAAATGAAAACTTTAATTTTACAATTTGCCTTATGTGCTAATTATGGGAATTTGTCAAAAAGGAAAAGGCCAACAGGGAAAAAATATTTCCTCATGTCCCAAAGGACACATAGTGAGTGGCTTCATGTACAAGCCAAGGCTGTCACTGGCTCATGCCATCATTGTATCACTTGAGAATTAACAGCCTAGATGGTCAGAAAAGGTCCATTTCCAGGTGAGCCCAGAATATGCCTCTGTAACCATTCCAGGATGTTCTCTGTCCTTTGTGTACTTTGTCACCATCAGATCCCAGAAGCCTTCTTATTCCTTAAAAGACAAGTCTCACCCATTTCAGCTGAGAGAAATTCTATTTATCAGCAAATAAGAATTTCCATATACCTTAAACAAGCTTTTCTGACCATTTGCCCTCTCTGAGGATTTCTTGAAGCCTACGAGTCTACATTATAGCAATTATTCTTACATATTTTGGCAATAATTAATTTATCACAATTTAGTCCCCAAACCTGAACAGGAATATTGAATTCATTAGCTCTACAGTAAATACAAATCAGGGCTAGATCAAATCCTGGCCTTAAGCCATCTGAAGGAACTAAGACAAGATCAGTCAGGAGTCTAAGAATTTCAGAAAAATTCCAGAATCATTTGTGATTTTCTAAAACTACATACATCAATTCTATATATTATTCTTAAGTTAAAGATCCAATTATGAAAGCAGAACATCTATCTGCTCTCTTTCACCTTCTTTCTCTCTCTCCCCCTCCCCCCCCTCTCTTTCTTCAAAATCCTTTGCTTAAAAAGCAGAAAATAACTTCCATTCTTCCTTTACAAACCTGCATACTCAAGTTTTATGGTCTTTAGAGTAAAGTCCTTCTTTCTTCTGAATCCAAAACCAACATACCTTCTCCACCTCCTCTGACCTGCTTTTACCATCATAAGTAAAACAAACATTCCATTAGTATCACTTCAATTGCTAATTGGTAACCCAAAAGAATTCTGATTTAAAGGATCACATCACTGAAACACTGTATCTTTAGCATAGTACTCATCAATTATAAATTTCGGTTCATAGTGCAAATTGGTAAACTGAGGTAACCACCGAGTATTGAACAAAATCTATGGTACAGTCAGGTTTACAATGACCTTTTGTTTACATACAAACAATACTTAAAATACATGTTTTAGCAGCAACTCACATAACATATTTCAAAATATTTCATACAGTATTTAGTATTATGGGATCTATTTTAAATTTAGAGATTTGAAACCTTTAAGGTTTGAGGACTGTAAACCTTAAAGCAAGTCTTTTGACAAGTAGGCTGATTATCTGTTTTTGAGACCAAGAAGTTCAATGTAATAATAAAGTTAGTCCAACTTTATTACACTGGGATGAAAACCATTGAGATGAAAATCATTTGATAATTTTAAATAAAAACTGATTTTTGGTAAGTTTAAACACTTAAACCTGTCTTTTTCCTTTAAACCTCTTATGATGGAAAGATAGATAAGGATGGAACACAGTCTTCTTGAGGCTATACTGCTAAAAAAACCTGTTTTACAAAACTTATCTGTGTCTTTTCTATACAGACTGAAATTTCACTGTCCGACAAAATTAAAATTAGGATGTTATTTTCTAAATCCACATATATACATGATCACAATTTTGAAATAAAATACCAATAAATGCCTTTCATAGAGAGATTTAAGCATTACTTCCTTCTGGCTAGCAGACAGGGAAAGGAGATTTGTCAGGTCTTCTTATAGGAATAGCCCTGTTTATCCCCAAAACAGGATAATTAATAGGTTGTTCTACTATCTGAATACATGTTCATCTCTAGATCACAAATTCCTTCCTATACATCGTGCACATTTAAAAAAAACAATTCATATAACCTTATTCAAAGAATACACCACTTAGAAATTCCCTCTTTTTCTAAATACCAAATTCTTAGTACTTGTATTAAATCCCATGCACAGATTAGCCACTTTAAAAACTTCTTGTGTGTCATATGATTTCTTGTTGCTAGTTATGACAGCACATCCATTAAAATAACATATGACTTGAAGAAATCCCAAGTTTAAATTCTAGAATAAGTTCTTCTCAATAACATAACAACTTTTTCTGGATGACTTTTACATCTATAAAGTAGCCAGTACAATTTCTGTCCTTATAGAATAAAACATTCCCTCTCTGTGTCAAGCTTGCTATCAATCACATTTAGACAATTCTCAAATTCACTGAAACCTTTATGCATTGCAAGGTCTAACAAAACAAACTTCAAACCATGAGTTTTGTTGTGCTCAATAAAATCTGGCTAACATTTCATATTTAACTGACAAACAGTTACCACAATACATGAAATTACATTTGTACCATATCAAAATCATTAACAATCCTCCCAAGTTGCATGCATCAACCCTTAGAATTAATCTTTAGTGAAAATGTCTCTAACTGTGGAGTAAAAGACGAGACTGGGGTCTCACTAGTTGTCTTTCTGTTCAGAATCAACCCTCTTCCTCCCTGCAGCAAAGGAGGGAGACACATTTGATCAATGAACTGATAGCTTCCCAGTTGCCTGTTTTTCTTATCATCTCTGCCTGGATTTCTTGGTGAGCCTTTGCCTTAAAATCCAAGTAAAGAGTAGAGTTTGGATAACTGGGAGCCTAGTGAGGGGATGAAGCTAAAAGGTAAGGAACTTCTGTCCATATCATGCTCTCTTCCCTGCAAAATGTGTCCAATTGCCACCTGATGTTATAATTTAGGGTATCAAAAAGCCAGTTGCCTCATTTTTCCCTTGATGGTGCTCAGCTATTTAACATGAGAGAAAACAAACAAAAAACCCAATTGAATTTTTGCTCCAGCTGCTTAGATTTGATCTCTTCCCAACGGGAGGGGCCTATGAGGAAACTTTTCACTTTGTCTTAATTGGGTTGGCTAGTTCCTATCTGGCTCAGACCTCAGGCTTGGGAGCCACTCCACACCTGAGGCTTCCCAGACTGAAAAGGGAGAAGTCCAGCACATCCACTACCCAAGTATAGGATGGCATTATAATTTTAGGGTGCCATGGATAGGCCATGGCTCTTGCTTATTGAAGGTCTAACATGGTCATTCAACATTAAAAGAAATTAGTTTTTTTCAAGCTATTTAGAGCCAATTTTTCCCAACACAAAAGCAGACAGGGCAATACGTGACGGAGTGGACAGTCAAGACAGACACAACAAATATGAACATTGGGCTGGATGTGTTCCTCTACTCACCCCAAGGGTCTAGGGGTGAGTGGTCCCCAAAACAGAGCAGTGTGGCTGGGTTTCCCCCAGGGCTGTACCCCCTTCCTCCAGTGCATCCACTGGGTTTCCTACTTCCAACTAAGGGCCTCTAACCACCCCAAGTACCAACCAGGGGGCCTCTAACCACCCTGAATTCCAACTGGGGACCTCTAACCACCCAGAACCAGGGACTCTAACCCCAGGCAAGGGCCTCTAACCCCTGCAGTGGGGACTCTAACCCTGGGCAAGGGCCTCTAACCCCTGCAGTGGGGACTCTAACCCCACAAATAAAGTTGACTAAAATCAACTGGCCAGAATACCCTGCTTAAGGGAGTCCAACCAATCCTTCCCATGGCTCATCCAAGGGAGAGGGAGTCAGGGATCCTTAAGTGAAGGTAGCCAAGAGGGGTGTCACAGTCTTTGTCCAAATGCTTCCCAATATTTCCGACCTATCCCCTTGTGGAAAATAGGAAGTTCATACTTTCTTGGTCCACACTCAGAAATAGGTGGGAAGTTCTCCCAGATTAGTCCGACTTGGAAATAGGCTGTCCCGAATAACCCCCAGGCTGATGACCAGTGGTCTGCCACTTAGCCATATGTCGATGACTCAGGAGACCTTACCCCCACACTCTCACACAACATTCTCCACACATTTATTCAACACCTCCAGAGGCTACTCACCCGACCCTACCATCCTCCACCGAGATGTGACCTGTTCTGGATCCCATCGACCCAAGTTGCCTTGGGACAGGGGTCCCCTCCCTCTGTTGGTCATATTCTGTTTCCTTCATGGGATACCAGAACAAGCCCCCATATGAAGTGCCCAGTTATGATCCCAAAGATGAAACGATAACCAAAATGTAACACACTGAAGGGAGTTTTATTAACCAAACTGCAGTTGGGGCTCAGCGCTAAAAATGGTTGGCCCCAAGTCTGGGGCTTGCAGTCTTTTTATACACTTTTGTGGTGGGGAGAGTGCAAAGGAATTCCTGGGGTGGGAGGGAGCGAACAGGAACTCCTGGGGCTGGGGTCCTTATGGTTAAGGTCCTTATCAGTTCCTGGAGGCGATGTGTGACAGGTATTCCTGGACTGGGGCCCTTATCAGTTCAGGAGGGGGAGTGACAGGACTCCTGGGGTTAGGGGTCAGGGAGAGGAAAGAAGGGGTTTGGGAGCTTTCTCTTCAAATTAAAGCAGGAAGGGCTTAGTGACCATCTAGTCCAGCCTTTTTAGAGTATAGAAGAGGAGACAAACTCAGAAGTGCTCTGTGAGCTGTGGAGGGTCACCTAGGTAGTATGTGGAGCTGAGCTAGGAGCCAAGTCCTTGTGTCTTTGACTCCAAATCCAATGTAGTTTCTACTATATATTGTGCTCCTACTACAAATTAACCTCACAAATAAGATTAGGATTTGAATCCATTTCAGGTGATAGAAAATTAAGTCTTCATTTCCTTCAGTTTATTTCCACTGGGGTCTAGAAAGAGATTGTGTAATCTCTTGTTCCTGATGTTGTTTGAGGAAGAGGATAGATAGTTATCACTCTCCAGATTATATGCAAAATATAGAAGTAGATTCAGTATCTACTCAGGGTCCTTTGTAGTCACATGTTCAACGAAAGGTATGGCAAGCAAAAGGACTTGGGTTTTAGTGACCCATGGAGTGTCTGTCCCTGTCAAGAGAGTATAAGGAATAATTACTTTAAAAAATGAGCCCCTTAGAATTCTGGTCAAGTTAGGAGTTGTTTACCTAGGTTCCTGGAAAAATCAACATAGCTCTTTCATGGCCCAAAGCTACTTCCTGGAGAAAGTATACTGGGGGATTTGAATTCTGCATTTTTATAATTAAAACAAAAACATAGTTGATAATGTAGTAGTTCACAAAGTCACATTTATAGAAGGCTTTAAAGTTAGCAAAACACATTAATTTCTTGCATCCTCATAAAACTATGAGATGGAGTTTTTAAGTTTTATTATCCCTATTTCACAGATGTGGAAACTGAAGCTTAGATGAATCTTTACATGTCCAGGGTCACAAAGATATTAAGCATTGGAAGCAAGTTTTGTTCCTAGGTTCATCTAATTTTTCTTCTTGTTTTTGTCTGTTTATTTTACTACATCATGCTGCTTTCCAATGTTGCATGTAATAATAATACAGGAGCCATCTGCAGCATTTTTGATCATCATTTTAGTGAATATGGTAGAGTGGCAATGTGAGACAGTGAGACAAATGCTAACTGGAGTTAGAGACCTGGGTCCAAATCACACATCTAGCATTCACTGTGTGACCTTGGGTACATGGTTATTATTCTATGAGTCTCTATTTCCTTACATACAAAACACAGGTGTTGGGCTAGATGACCCCTGGGGTCCCTCCCAGAATGAGATCTATGATCTTAAGATTTTATCTCATTCACTTCTTCTGCCAGGGCAGACGGACGTCTCTATTCCCTCTCATCCTGAATGATGCTCATCTATGGCCTTGTGTAAATTCTTCTTAGGTGGTCCAATCAACAGGCTAGAGACCTTCCTCTGGCTCTTTGTATGGTTTCTGGAGCCCAATGGACAGTATTACCTGAATGCCATTTAATCTGGCAGGTTTATAATAGATGAGGGACTTGTGGAGATCTTTGAGAAAGTAGGAAAAGTTTCCATCTAAAATAGATTTACTTGTTCATAAATAATCCCAATATTGCCTTCAGTAGGAGGACTGGCCATATATTTCTTGGAATGGTCGCATATTCTTTCAAGGACAGTCACTTTTAGAATTTATCCATGTTAGTAATGAAGAAATATAATGTGAGCAAGCATATCACACTTAGAATAATACAAGTTCAGAACCTGTAGTCTGGAAGCCTCCCAAATTCTACACCTGCTCAGAATCATTTACTGTCTTTTTGATGAACTAGTGAATGTATTAGGTAACCACTGTCTTATGTGCTAGTAACAAGATGTCCATGTACAGTGACAGCATTGTACATATGTTTTTTAATTTTTCTTTAAATTAGCCATCTAAGACAAAGCAGAAGGAACCCCCCCTTGCCCTGCCCAACACACACACACATAAATCAGGGGTGGATCTTCCCTTAAAATCAATAAAAGAATTGTGTGTCCTGGGGGAAAGTGCTGCTGGGCGGGGGGGGGGGGAGGAGGAATCAAATGTATTCTTTTAGATGAGGAGGATTTCTCAAATATCAAATAACTACTTTTAGATTTAAGAGGTAGCTTAGGAAAGAAAAAAGGTCTTTGAAAATCACTTTGTCAAGAATTTCTCCATTTAAGAGACATTTAAAAAAATTAAAACCTGGGGCTAAATAATTGAACTAGGAGCTGTATGTAGCACTTGTGTTTTCAATGACAGTCTGGATCTCGCAAGAGCTAGTTAATAAAAAAAATCGGCATTTATTTCGTGCTGTTATAAACAAGTTTTGTGTAGCACATTTGAAAGTGTATTTTCTTGATAATTCCTATTGTATAGCTCATGGACTCCCACTGCACAAGGCAAATGATGATAATAGTAATCATCAGAGCTAGAATACTGCAAGTCCTATTAAACTTGACTCCTGAGAAAGCATACTGTGTACTATTGGCTGGCACATTGTTACATATCTTTCTTTTTCTTCTTTCACTGAGCCTTTTTTTCAACAATTGTTAGGCTGTCAAATCATTCTCTACAGCCTTAAATATTATGAGGCTATGTATTACCAGTGTGACAAGTAGGGAAAAGTTGGCATAAAATCATACTCAAAGTTTAGCCGAAATTTTCTGTTGGGGTGGAGGGGTGGGAAGTGTGTGAAGATTGTGAAACATACAAAAATCAGTCAGTAAAACATATTCTAAACACCAGAGAAGAGCATAAGACAGTTCTTGCCCTTAAGGAGATCAATGTTAAAGGAGGGAAAACAACATAAAAAATAGAAACTGAAAGGGGGTAGGAGAATGTTCTGGGCTGAGCCTTCCTTAAATGGAGGTTCTAAGAGGAATTCTCCAATATCTGTCTACCCTCAACCCTCTCTAATCAGGAAGGAGGACACCCATGGCCAGAGAGTACTTTGAAGGGCCAAGTTTCAGAGTTCATTCAATTTTGCTAGTTGAAGAGCTACTAGAGACAATAGTGAGGTCCAAAGATCATTTGAGTGGGAAAAAATTTTATATACACATATCCTGATGAAAACCATTTTAAACATATAATTGTGTATGAAGACAGATCAGTGTGCTTCTACTTTCTAGGAAATATGAAAAACAGAGATGATTATGCAATGACCTGTATAGGGTGTCTGGTTCATCTTACTGCCTTTGCTCAAAGGACAAGTTACTCTTTCTTCCAGGAAATATGAGGAGGTTAAATAGAGTGTGGAGAGAGAGAGAGAGAGAGAGAGAGAGAGAGAGAGAGAGAGAGAGAGAGAGAGAGAGAGAGAGAGAGTGAGATTTCAAAGCAAAAGCACAAGTTAAAAAAATATCTAAATAGGAAAGAAAAAGAATTCAAACTGATGGCAGAAGGTTGGGGGATGAACAAATGTTAAACCAAGGAGGAAGGAAAGGTGAATCATTGAACAGGAAGCTAAGTAACAAATATGGGTATGGTTATAACTAAGGAAGAGAATCTGAGGCTTGGCCTCAGGGTGCCAAATTTAGATTGTACTGACAACACTTGCAGTCTTTCTGAAACTAGAAACAAGAGAATTTTGTGCCTAATTAGCAAGACTAATTAGTTAAAATAGGAAGCTATTAGATGGCTGACTGGGGTGAGTTTAATGGGGATAGATGCTATGTCTTAAATTTGGTTTCGAAAAATTGACTTTACAAGCACAAGATGGGGAGGCATGATTTGTCAGTGGTTAGTCTAAAAAAAATCTGGATTTTTCATGACTTCTTACTCAATGTGAGTCTGCAGTGTGATATAACCACCCACCCAAAATTTAATGCAGTATTAATCTACATTCAGATAGGCCTAGTACCCTAGACTGTTGAGGTCATGATTCTTATCTCCTATACCATGGTCAGGCCACCTCTGAAAGATTATATTCCATTCCAAATACTATATTTTATTTTACTTTTAAATTAATTAATGTATTTATTGCCAGTTAAATGCTATATCTAATTTCCACACATGTTTTCCTAAGTTGTAGGATCAGACTTATCTCTATCCATCCCTTCCCTTCCCCCTACCAGTGCTGGTGGTCAATTTGGTCTGGGTTATATCATGTCTACGTTTTAGACATCACATCTACATTTTAGAAAGGATGTTTATGGGAGGTAAAGCAAAGATGGTGGGTTAGTATCAGCAAAAGCTGAAAACACTTTGAAAATCCTTCCAAATTAATCTTTAAAAAGTACCTCAAAATAACAGGAGTCAAAAACCAACAACAAAATGGAGCAAGGGAGGGAGTTCTCCAACTGAACACAACTTGAAAGGTAGGCAAAAGAGTCAATAAGGATAAGGGAGAATTGGAAAAACAACTGCACACAGAGGAGTGCTGGCTGACCCTACCCCTCTCCACCCCATACTTACTACACGAAATTATGGGACTGGACATAGTTTAACTTTGGGATCTCTGAACATTGGCTACACCAACAAAAGAATGCACAATACACACCCTTTGAAGTCCAATGCCCTGGAGCCAGGCTGGAGGGAGACACAGAAATCCATAGCATTGGGTACTTTCAGGCCTGCACTACTAGGGTAAAGTCGTAGACCCAGGGAGAAATAGCTAACAGTATCAAACTCTGCAAGCCAGTAGCAGAGAAGACAGAATCATCAGCTTTCAGCATTCCCAGTCTATAGGCAATAAAAGGCAGGGGGAATGATCAAACAGCAAAAGAAACTCTAAACACTCAAAAATTTCTATGGAGACAAAGAACAAAAAACAGAACCAACAAGCAATGTTGGGATCCAAGCAACCACATGCAAATTTTCAAAGAAAAATGAGAATTGGTCTCAAGCTCTGGAAGAACTAAAAAAGGAATTCAAAAAATCAAATGAGACAGAGGTTGAAGAAAAGTAGGGAAAAGAAATGAAAGTAATGCAAAAAAGAAAATAATAGCTTAAAAAGCAAAATTGGTCAGCTAGAAAAAGAGGCAAAAAAATCAATTGAAGAAAAGAGTGCCATGAAAGGTAGAATGGACCAAATAGAAAAGGAGGATCAAAAGGTCATGGAAGAAATTCAGCCTTTAAAAATTAGATTTGGGCAAATAGAAGCCAATGAATTCATTAAACATCAAGAAACAATAAAATAAATGGAAAAGTAGAAGAAAATATGAAATTTCATTGAAAAAACAACTGACTTGGAAAATAGATCCAGAACAGACGTTTAAAAAATCATTGGACTTCCTGAAAATCACGATAAAAAAATAAAGCCTAGAAATCCTATTCCAAGAAATTATCCAGAAATCCACTCTGATATTCTTGAACAAGAGGGTAAAATAGAAATTAAAAGAACCCAGAGATCACTTCCTTCAATAAATCCCCAAATGTCAAATCCCAGGAATGTTATAGCCAAGTTCAAGAGCATCCTGGTCAAGGAGAAAATACTGTAAACAGCCAGAAAGAAACAACTCAAATATCATGGACACCCAGTCAGTGTTACACAAGTCTGGCACCTTCCACATTGAAGGACCACAAGGCATATTCTGGAAGGCAAGGGAACTAGATTTACAACCTAGAATCACTTAGCCATCAAAAATGATTATATTCTTTCAGGGAAAAGTATGGTCATTTAATAAAATAGAAAATTTCCAAGCATTCCTGAAGAAAAGACCAGAATTAAACAGAAAATGTGATGTCCAAATACAAAGATTCAGAGAAGGAAAAAAAGTTAAATAATAAAGAAAAATTTAAGAGTGTCATTAATTTCTAGTAGTTTATATTCCTATAAGGAAAGAGAATATCTATAACTATTATAACTCTTAAAAATTGTTAACAACATCCTACTAATTAGAAGAAGTATACATAGACATAAGATTTGGTAGTAAGCTATTTAGGGTGAAATATAAAAAATAAAAAAGAAACCTTGGACTGAAAAATAGGATTATACTCAGAGAAATGGGAAGAGAGAAGTAAAATGGGTTAAATTATATCACAGAAAAAGATGTTGGGGAGGAAATACTATTATAGTGGAGGGGAGGATAAAGATGGTGATGGGTAACATTTAAACCTTACTCTAAGTGGAATTTGCTCAGAGAGGGAAGAACAACTACATAGAGAAGTAGAAAGTGAATAAGAAGGCTGGTGGTGGGGAGGGGAGTAATATAAGGGAAGGTAAGACTGGCAGAGTGAATAAAAGACACTATAGAGAAGGAGGAGGGAAATAAAAAATATGGTGATGTGTAGGGGAGTAATATAAAGGAGAAGAAAAGAGGGTAATGACTAAAAGCAAAACACTGGTGTGGAAGGAAAGAGTAAAAGGAGAAAGGGCATAAATAAAAGAGAAATAAAAATGATGTGGAATACAGAGATTGTAATCATAACCGTAAATGTAAATGGAATGAATTCGCCTATAAAATAGAAGTGGATAGCAGAAAACCAACATCCTACCATATGTCATTTAAAAGAAACATATTTGAGACAAGTAGACACACACAAAGTGAAGGTAAGAGGCTAGAACAGAATCTGTTGGGCTTCAACTGAGACCAAAAAAGAAGCAGGAATAGCAATCCTGATCTCAGATAAAGCTAAAGCAAAAATATATCTGATTGAAAGATATAAGGAAAGTAATTGCATCTTAATAAAAATAGTATAGACAATGAAGAAATATTAGTACTTAACATACATGGGCTAAATGGTATAGCATCTATATTTTAAAGGAGAAACTAAAGGAGTTTAAGAAGGAAATAGATAGTAAAATTATAATAGTGAGGGACCTCAACCTTCTCCTATCAGAACTAGATGAATTGAACCAAATATATATATATATAAGAAAGAAGTAAGGGAAGCGAATGAAATTTTAGAAAAATTAGATTTAATAGATATCTTGAGAAAAATGAACAGGGATAAAAAGGAATATGCCTTCTTTTCAACAGCACATAGTATATATACAAAGATCAACCCATGTACTAGAGCATTAAAAACTTCACAACCAAATGCAGAAAAGCAAAGATAATAAATACAACTTTTTCAGATCAAAATGCAATAAAAATTATATTCAACAGGGCTTCATGGAAAGGCAAATTAAAGATTAACTGGAAATCAAATAATATAATTCTTCAAAAAGGGTGGGTGAGAGAGTAAATCATAGAAGCAATCACTGATTTCATTGAAGAGAATGACGATGAGGAAACAACATAACAAAATTTATGGGATACAACCAAAACAGTACTCAGGAGAAAATATATATCCCTAAATGTTTATATCAGTAAAATAGAGAAAACACGGATTAATGAATTAGGCATGCAACAACAACAACAAAAAAATTAGAAATAGAACAAAATAAAAATCCCCATTTAAAGACAAATTTGGAAATCCTAAAAATCAAAGGAGAAATTAATAAAATTGAAAGGAAAATAACTATTTAACTAGTAAATTAAACTAGGAGTTGGTTATAAAAATAAAATAGAAAGAGTATTGGTTATCTTGATTTTTTTTTCAAAAAAAGAGAATCAAATTACCAGTATCAAAAATGAAATGATTGATTTCACCTCTAATGAAGAGGAAATTAAGGCTATTATTAGGAGCTATTTTGCTCAATTATATGACAATAAATATCACAATCTAGGTAAAATGGATGAATATTTAGAAAAATATAAATTGCCTAGATTATTTAAGTACTCTATTTCCTCTTTTGTTAATCTCATATCAGAAAAAGAAATTTAACAAACCATCCAAAAAATTTACCCCCCCAAAATCCCTGGGGCCATATGGATTTACAAGTGAATTCTATCAGACATTTAAGAACAATTAATCCCAATACTATACAAAACATTTGGCAAAATAAGCAAAGAAGGAGTCCAAATGTTAGGGGCAGAATGTAAAGGGTTGGAGTAGATTATTTTAGAGTATGGTTGCCAGGAATTAATCAATTCCAAATGATTTTTAGCAATTTATTTATAAAATAGAGGGAAAATGTGAAAGTAGAGAAATGAGAAAAAAGTTATAGTAAGAAATCTAGCTTAATGAGCTAGACTATTGCTCAAACTCTGGCTTTATTCCAGAAGGGCTCCAGAAGCTCCAGCTGGAGGGCCTTAGGGTCAGTTAACAAAGATTTTAGCTATGAGGTGTCCTCCTAGACAAGGGACCTCTCCAGAGGCTAGTACCTCCAGGAAAGCCAGGGAAGGGAGTCAGCCTCTTTCAGTTATACCCACATGGTAGTTTCTAAGGGAAATTATAAGCAATCCAAGGTCCTCAGCCAGAGCTCCTCCAGGGTCAAGTTCAAGGTGAAAGACACTGTCACAGGAACTTCTTGGCATTTTTAAAGACCATTACTTTTTGTAACCTCATCTGCCTTCCTTCCAATTTATGTGGACCAATTATAGCTAAAACTTTGCTAAGGATTGCCCAGGGGGAAATCAGTGGGTTCTGATTTGTCATCTACTTTCACACATGTGGGTCACAGACTTAACCCACCAAGTGTGGGGTATATACACTTTTGTTGATTAAATCTAAAAGTGGCAGGGGAGAGTTAATCCCACTTCACACTATAAAATTCTTTTTATGATACAAATATGGTGCTGATACTTAACCAGGAAGAAAAACCATGAGAAAGAAAATTACAAACTAATTTCCTTAATGAACATTGATGCAGGATCTGACTGCATCTACACTGATGAACTGAAAGGCATGGAATATGATATTCCAGAAAGCAAGGGAACTAGGTCTACAACCAAGAATCAATTACCCAGAAAAACTGACCATATTCTTACAGGGGAAAGTATGGACATTTAACAAAATAAAAGAATTCCAAGCATTTGTAAAGAAAAGACCAGACCTGAACAGAAAAGTTGATGCCCAAGTACAGAACTCAAGAGAATCATTAAAGGTAATTAAGAGTGAGAGAGAAGAAAGAAAAAAAAACTTTTTAAGAGACCCAATAACTTAAAATATGTATCCCTATAAGGAAAGAAGTCATTGGTAACTCTTAAAAAATGTTATTATCACCTGGGCAGCTAGAAGAATTACACTTAGAGGGAACAGTAACAAACTGTATAGGATGAAATGCCAAGACATAAATATCTATATAAATATATAGATATACATATAGATAGATATAGATATATATGTATGTATATATATACATATAGATAGATAGAAAGATATGGATAGATAGATGTAGGCATAAATACATACATATGTGTATATATAAATATATGCAAACAGAGCTGAAAAAGAGATTAATACTGAAAGAAATGAGAAAAGAAAAAAAGAAGCTCATAGTGGGACGGGGGAGAACATCAATACACTGGAAGGGTAAAGAGGTTGGAGATAGGAAATACTCAACTGTTATGTGCATTGAAATTGACTTAAAGGGGGAAGAACAATCAAATGCACTGGGGCAGAGAATTGATTGGTGACCTATAGGGAAGTAGAAGGGTAACAAATGGACTGGGGGGGAGCAGTACAAGGGAGGGAGAAGGTAGAGGTATTATAAAAAGACTGTAAAGAAAATAAGAGGGGAATAAGAAGGGAAGGGGGGTAGAAAGGGTAGTAAATTAAGGGTGGGAATTAGGGGGACTTATTAAAAAGAAAACATTGGCATAGAAGGAAATAGAGAAAGAAGAAAAGGCAGGAATTGGAATGGAAAACAAAATTCTGGGAATTACATAGCTGGTAATCATAACTTTGAATGTGAATGGAATGAACTCACTTTTAAAACACAAGTGAATAGCAGAGTGGATTAGAAACCAAAACCCTACCATATGCTGTCTATAATAAACACACATGAGGAAGGTAGACATGCATAGGGAAAAAGTAAGAGGATGGAGCCACATCTATTGGGCTTCAATTGATAAAAAGAAGGCAGGAGTCACAATCATTATATCTGACAAGGACAAAGTAAAAATTGATCTAGTTAAAAGAGATAGGGAAGGTAATTACATCCTGATAAAAGGCAGTATGGACGATGAGGAAATATCAGTACTCAACATGTATGCACCAAATGGCATAGTAGCCAAATTTCTTAAAAAGAAACTTATGGAGCTCAAGGATGAAATAGATAGAAAAACTGTACTAGTGGAGGACGTGCATCTTCCTCTATCAGAACTAGATAAATCAAACCAAAAATAAATAAGAAAGATGTAAAAGAAGTAAATGAAATCTTAGAAAAATTAGTAGGTATGTGGAGAAAAATAATTAGGGACAAAAAGGAATACACCTTCTTTTCACCAGCACATGGTACATTCACAAAGACTGACCATGTATTAGGGCACAAAAACATTGCAAACAAATGCAAAAAAGCAGAAAAAAATAAATGCAACTTTCTCAGATCACAAGGCAATGAAAATAATAATTAGTAAGGGTACATGGAAAGCCAAACCAAAAATTAATTGGAAATTAAACAATATGATTCTACAGACTCGGTTAGTTAAAGAACAAATCATAGAAACAATTAATAACTTCATTGAAGAAAATGACAAAGATGAGACAGCCTTTCAAAATCTATGGGATCCAGCCAATGTAGTACTCAGGGGGAAATCCATATCCTTGAGTTCATATATTAACAAATTAGAGAGGGCAGAGGTCAAAGAATTAGGCATACAAATTAAAAAACTAGAAAGTGAACAAATTAAAAATCCTCAGATGAAGACTAAATTATAGATTCTAAAAATCAAAGGAGAAATTAATAAAATTGAAAGTCAAAGAACTATTAATTTACTAAATAAGACTAGAAGCTGGTACTTTGAAAAAAATAGAATAGACAAAGTATTGGTCAATCCAATTTAAAAAAGGAAAGAAGAAAACCAAAATAATAGTATCCAAAATGAAAAGGGAGACCTTACCTCTAATGAAGAGGAAATTAAGGCAATCATTAAAAATTATTATGTCCAACTATATGGCAATAAATATGGCAATCTAGGTGATATGGATGAATATTTATAAAAATATAAATTGCCTAGACTAACAGAGGAAGAAATAGACTACATAAACAACACAATATCAGAGAAAAAAATTGAACAAGCCATCAAAGAACTCCCTAAGAAAAAATCCCCATGTCCAGATGCATTCACAAATGAATTCTATCAAAAGTTCACAGAACAACTAATCCCAATATTATCGAAACTATTTCACAGAATAAGCAAATTCCTTTCATGACACAAATATGGTACTGATTCCAAAGCCAGGCAGGTCAAAAACAGAGAAAGAAAACTATAGACCAATCTCCTTAATGAATATAGATGCAAAAATCTTAAATAGGATACTAGCAAAAAGACTTCAGCAAGTGATCATGAGCGCTATTCCCTATGACCAGGTAGGATTTGTACCAGGAATGCAAGAATCGTTCAATATTAGGAAAACCATCCACATAATTGACCATATTAATAAGCAAACTGACAAAAATCACATGATTATCTCAATAGATGCATAAAAAGCCTTTGACAAAATACAACACTCATTCCTATTGAAAACACTAGAAAGTATATGAATAGAAGGGCATTTCCTAAAATAAACAGTATATATCTAAAACCATCAGCAAATATCATCTGCAATGGGGATAAATTGGAAGCCTTCCCAATAACATCAGGAGTTATGCCCATTATCACCTCTATTATTTAACATTGTACTAGAAATACTACCAGTAGCAATTAGAGAAGAAAAAGAAATTGAAGGTATTAAAATTGGCAATGAGGAGATGAAACTATCCCTCTTTGCAGATGATATGATGTTCTACTTAAATAATCCTAGAGAATCAACCAAAAAGCTATTTGAAATAATCAACAATTTTAGCAAAGTTGTAAGATACAAAATAAACCTGCATAAATCATCAGTATTTCTATATATCTTCAACACATCTCAGCAGCATGAATCAGAAAGAGAAATTCCATTTAAAATCACCCTAGACAATATAAAATACTTAGGAATCTATCTGCTGAGACAAACACAGGAACTATGTGAACACAACTACAAAACACTCTCGACACAATCAAAACTGGATCTAAACAATTGGAAAAATATTGATTGCTCATGGGTAGGACAACCTAATGTAATAAAAATGACAATCCTACACAAATTAATTTACTTATGTAGTGCCATACCCATTGAACTACCAAAAATGTTTTTATTGAATTAGAAAAAACCATAACAAAGTTCATTTGGAAGAACAAAAGATCAAGGATATCCAGGGAAATCATGAAAAAAATGCAAAGAAGGAGGCCTTGAAGTCCCAGATCTCAAACTATATTATAAAGCAGTGGTCATCAAAACAATTTGGTACTGGCTAAGAGACAGAAAGGAGGATCAGTGGAATAAACTTTGGGTAAGTGACCTCAGCAAGACAGTCTATGATAAACCCAAGGATGCCAGCTTTGGGGACCAAAATCCACTATTTGATAAAAAACTGCTGGGAAAATTGGAAGACAGTATGGTAGAGATTGGGTTTGGATTAACATCTCACACCCTACAGCAACATAAACTCAGAATGGATGAATGACTTGAATATAAAGAAGGAAACTATAAGCAAATTAGGTGAACACAGAATAGTATACTTGTCAGATCTTTGGGAAAGGAAAGACTTTAAAACCAAACAAGAGCTAGAAAAAAATCACAAAATGTAAAATTAATTTTGATTACATCAAATTAAAAAGTTTCTGTACAAAACAAAATCAATGGAACCAAAATTAGAAGGGAAGCAACCAATTGGGAAACAATTTTCATAATAAAAACCTTTGACAAAGGTCAAATTACTCAAATTTATAAAGAGCTAAACCAATTGTACAAAATATCAAGCCATTCTGCAATTGATAAATGGGCAAAAGTGTTCTAAACCTCTTATAATCAGAGAGATGCAACTCAAAACAACTCTGAGGTATCACCTCACACCTAGCAGATTGGCTAACATGACAGCTATGGAAAGTAATGAATGCTGGAGGGGATGTGTCCAAGTTGGGACATTAATTCATTGTTAGTGGAGTTGTGAATTGATCCAACCATTCTGGAGGGCAATTTGGAACTGTGTCCAAAGGGCACTAAAAGACTGCCTGCCCTTTGATCCAGCCATAGCACTGCTGGGTTTGTACCCCAAAGAGATAATAAGGAAAAAGACTTGTACAAGAATATTCATAGCTGTGCTCTTTGTGGTGGCAAAAAATTGGAAAATGAGGGGATGCCCTTCACTTGGGGAATGGCTGAACCAATTTTGGTATATGTTGGTGATGGAATACTATTGTGCTCAAAGGAACAATAAAGTGGAGGACTCCCATGGGGACTGGAACAACCTCCAGGAATTGATGCAGAGTGAAAGAAGCAGAACCAGGAGAACATTGTACACAGAGACTGATACACTGTGGTACAATCGAATGTAATGGACTTCGTCATCAGTGGCAATGCAGTGATCCTGAACAACTTGGAGGGATCTATGAGAAAAAAACACTATCCACACCCAGAGGAAAAACTGTAGGAGCATAAACACAGAAGAAAAACAACTGCTTGAATACATGGGTCGAGGGGATATGGTTGGTGATGTAGACTGTAAAGGAATATCCTAATGCAAACACCAACAACATGCAAATAGGTTTTGATCAAGGACACATGTAATACCCAGTGAAATTGCACGTCAGCTATGGGAAGGGTGGAGATAGGGAATGGAGGGAAAAATTTAATTCTTGTAACCAAGAAATAATGTTCTAAATTGACTAAATAAATTAATTTAAATTAAAAAGTGAACATTGATGCAAAAATGTTAAATAAAATACTAGCAAAATGATTATAGCATTACATTACAAGGATTATTCACTATTAACAGGTGAACTTCATACCAGGAATTCAAGGCTGATTTAATATTAGTAAAACCATCAGCATAATTGATTATATAATCAAACTAACAAAAATCATATTATTATCTGAATAGATGCAGAAAAAGCTTTTGACAAAACACAATACCTATTCTTATTTTTTTTTTAAACCCTTACCTTCCGTCTTGGAGTCAATACTGTGTATTGGCTCCAAGGCAGAAGAGTGGTAAGGGCTAGGCAATGGGGGTCAAGTGACTTGCCCAGGGTCACACAGCTAGGAAGTGGCTGAGACCGGATTTGAACCTAGGACCTCCCGTCTCTAGGCCTGGTTCTCAATCCACTGAGCTACCCAGCTGCCCCCAATACCTATTCTTATTAAAAACACTAGAAAACATAGAAATAAATGAGTCATTCCTTAAAAGGATAAATAGTATATTCCTAAAATCTTCAGCAAGTATCGTGTGCAATGGGGATAATTTAGAAGCCTTCCTAAGAAGATCAGGAGTGAAGCAAGGAAGTCCAATATCACCACTATTATTTAATATTGTACTAAAAATGCTAACTTTAACAATTAGAGAAGAAAAAGAAATTAAATGAATTAAAGTAAGGAAGGAAACAAAATTATGTCTCTTTGTACATGATATGATGGTATACTTAAAGAATCCTAGAAGGTCAACTAAAGGCTAATGGAAATCTCAGCAAAGTTGCAGGGTAAAAAATAAACCCACATACACCGTCAGCACTTCTATATAGTTCCAACAAAACTCAGCAGCACGATTCAGAAAGAAAAATTCCATTTAAAATCACTTTGGACAATATAAAATATTTAGGATTCTATCTACCAAGACAAACACAGGATTTATATGATAACAACTATAAAACCCTTGTCACACAATTAAAACTGAATCTAAATAATTGGAGAAAACATTAATGACACTAATGCATTGCTGGTAGAATTGTGAATTGATCCAAATATTCTGGAGGGCAATTTAGAATTATGCCCAAAAGGCTTGAAATGAATGCATACTTCTTGATCCAGTAATACCACTACTAGGTCTGATTCCCAAAGAGATTTATAAAATGGTAAAGGACTTTTTAAAAAATATATGTATAGCTGTGCTTTTTGTGATGGCAAAGAATTGGAACTAAAGGGATGTCCCTCAGTTGGAGAATGGCCACAAATTATTGACTATGATGCTGCTAGAATACTATTGTACTATAAGGAATGATGAACAGGATGATTTCAGAAGGAGCTGGAAAGACCTCTGTGAACTGATGCAGAGTGAAATGAGCAGAACCAGGAGAACATTATACACAGTAGGTGCAATATTGTGGAACAATCAAATGTGACAGACTTTGCTACTAACAGCAATACTGTCATCCAGGATAATTCTGAGGGACTTATGACAAAGAATGCTACCAACCTCCAGAGAAAGAATCACTGGAGTAGAAATGCAGATAAAATATATGATTTATCACTTGTTTATTTGGGTATATGTTTTGGAGTTTTGCTTTTATAATATGAGAATATGTTTTGCCTTATAATACATGTATAACCCAGATTGAATTGCTTTTCAACTTTGTGAGAGAGGAAGGAATAATGGAGAGAGAAAGCATGAATCATATAACTTTGGAAAACTTATGTGGAAAATTGTTATTAAAATAAAATAAAGATTAAAAAATGATTTAAAAAATTAAACACAAAAAAATTTAAAAAAGAAAGAAAGGATGTGTATTAACTGAGGTGCATCTGCAAGATAATAGCAATCAGATTGGTGGGAGAATTGAATACCATTGAGGATTAATTGAGAGAAGCCAAAATGCTTGCCTGGAAGAAGAGAAGGCTTAGTGGAGGACATGGAACCTACGCCTCTTCAAATATTTAAAGGGTTGTTTGGAGGAATCAGGATTAGGTTTTCTGTTTGGTCCCAAATACCAGAAATGAGAAGGAACAGTGAGTAGAAGTTGCATGAAGCTGATGCATACCAAGTATCAGAAGGAGAACTGACCAAAAATGGATGGAGTGAGTTTTTTTTCAAAAAGCAACTTTTCCCTTTTACTAGAGGTCTTTAAACAAAGACTGGTATGTTTCCTAGTAAGCCATCAAGAATTCTCATTCAAGTAATGGTTTGACTGGATTTCTGCTAAGGACCCTTTCACTTCTGACATTTTCACAATTGAAGTATAATTTAAAAGTAAACAGAAGTTACTGAATTAATATATCCTGATGAGTAGCCAAAGATGAATTGATGAAAGAACTCTTATATTTCATTGAATTGTGTGGGTTAGTCAAGTGTTGATGAAGTATCCATAAGTTATTTAGAGCTAGATCTTTTAAACAACATGAAAAAAATCACCCAAATAAAAAACTTGGGTTTCTTAAGGGTTTCTTTAGTTTCTGTATTTTGCTACAAAGGTTTTTTTCAGCTGAAAATTCAGAAGAATATTCATTCCCTCTGGTTAGAGTTACTCATAATAGTTGTCATTTCTGTTCATATAAACACATGGTTGTTTCAAAGTTTTATAAGCTTATTATGGTAATGCTGACTCATTTTTACTAACCTAGGAACATTTGGAAATTTTTGCTTCTTCTTGCATTAGCAAGGACACCTAATAAATATTTTAGCTTTTCTAATGCCTTTTTTCTAGTTAGTATTTCAAACCTAATTAATACCAATAATTGCTAATTATTGCTTTTATTATTTTCATGGTCTTATTTTTAACCTTCTGAAAAGCATTTTTATTCTTTAGATATGAAATATTAGTGAACATTATTGACTAAATTTTTAAAGCCTTTCTTTGGTGAAATACTGACCTGCAGCTACTGTCCACATCAGGGTATAAAAAGAAATAATCTCATTATGTTTCTTTTTCCATTTCATTTTTTTTATGTTCTGAACATAATGCCAAATAAAATGAATATTTCCATATGCATATTGTATAGTATATTTCCATACATATAATACAATAGAAAAGATTGTACAAATGAAACTGTGATCTATATTATGTACCACTTTCTTTTTTTGTCAGTGTAATAGAATAAAAAAATTAAAATCATATATGGCAAATTCATTGCCAAATTAAAAAAAACTCAATAATTTAATAACTCACTTTTTTTTCTTTTACTTCTCTATCCCTATGCCATCTCTCCATCCCACCTACACCCTAATGGGAAAAAGAAAGAAAAACAAAGCCCTTATTAAAAGATATGCCTAGTCAAGCAAAACAGATTCCAACAATGGTTATGTACAAAAAGATATGTCTTATTTTGTATATTCAGTCCATCATTTTTCTCTGAAGGGAGATAGGTAGCATACTCCATCCTTAGTCTTCTGGAATCTCAATTGATCATGACAATGATCAGAGTTCTTAAGCATTTCATTGTTTGTTTTTAAACTGTTGTTATTTTTGCATGAAAAGTTTTCCTGTTGTTCATGTCACTCTGCATCAGATTGTGGGAGACTTCCCAGATTTTTTTCATCATTTTTTAGATTGGTATACCATTTGTTCATCCATTTTCTAATCTATGATCCTCTAGTTCTTTGCTATAATAAGAAGAGTTGCTATAAATGTTTTGAACATGTGAATCCTTTATTTCCTTCATGGAATGGGCCTAGTAGAGATATCATGGAGTCAAAGAATATTCATAGTTTAGTTGCCCTTTAGGCATGATTTCAGGTTGTTTTTGCAAAATGACTGGTCTAATTTATAAACTTACCAATAATAGATTCACATGTCTTATTTCCCAAAGTTGCTCCACTGTTGTTTTTATTTATTTTTCATCATATTCACTAATATAATGGGCATGAGTTAGAACCTCAGAGCTACTTTAATTTCAGTTTCTGTTATTAAATTTTGAGGCAATCCCCCAAATATTTCCACCACCTCAATACTGATAACTTAGGGTTTTTTTTTACAACTGCTAGTTGATTTATATACATTGGCCATTTATCTGTTAAGTAATTGCTCTTGTTGTCATATGTTTGAATCAGGGTCTTATATATCTTAGTTATGATCAGAAACTTATTGCTAAGATTTTTACCCATAATCTTTTTCCCCGCTTAGTTTTGGCTATGTGGTTTTATTTGAGTAAAAATTGTTTAATGCTGTAATTAAAATAGTCCATTTTATCTTCTTTGATTCTCTTTACCTTGTTTTCTTATGAATTTTTCCAGTGTCCATAGATAAGAAAGATAATTTTTTTCTTGCTCTTTTCTAATGTGAAAGATAATTCTTCACTCTGTTGTCTATCCTGAGTTAACAATAATTTAAGTACCCCTACTTAACCATACCAGATTGTGAAGACAGGATTAACTCCCCTTTGTCTACTTTTAAATTGAATCAACAAAAGATTAAACACCCTACTTAGTGCTAGGTGAGAAGTTAGCAAGGTATTTAGAGAATTCACACCTTTAGAAATTCAATCAGCCAGTAATCTGTGAATCTTTTTGATGAGAACTTAACCTTCAGAAGATGAGAAGTCAACACTACAGACACTGCCCCCTGGACAGTGCTAGACAATTTGGAAAATGATTGGCCTCTGTGAAGAAGGGAGGGGACAAGAAGTCACCATAAAAAGGAAGCCCCGAACTCCTTCACTAATTTGTTCATGATGTCATTCATTTGTTGCTTATCTTGTTGAGATGAGATGTTGATCTCTAATATCTTCCATACTGCTTCCTACTTTTTTCAGAAGGTTTTGTTCATGCATTCTTTCTTAGTCCAGTAGCTGAAGTCTTTGGATGTATTGAACTTTATGTTACTGTGGACCTTTATTTCTGAATGTAGCATACCCAATCTATTCTCCTTGTCCACCTCTCTGTTCTCTAATCAGTAACAATTCATTTTGGTGATTACTAATTTTCAGTGTAATTTTTGCTCTGTCACTGGTAAGCCCTTTTCTTTTTCTACTTCCTATTATTTCTCTAAACAACTTTGATCTTTTGTTTCTTCAGATGAATTTTGTTGTTATTTTTTGTAGCTCCTTAAAAGAATCCTTTGGTAGTTTGGTTGGCATAGCACTAAATAAATAAATGAATCAAAAGTCATTTTTATATTAGCATTGGCTACACATGAGCAAGTATTAAAGTCTATTTCTTTAAAGAATGTTTTGTTATTGTATTCAAGCAGTTTTGGTTTGTGGCATAATAGATAGACTCCCCATTTTTATATATTTTGCAGTTTTTTGAATAAAATTTACCTATATTTTGATCAATTTTGTTATCAGTATGCTATTATGATTGATGTGGATTTATTTTATATCCTACAACTTTGCTGGTTATTGTTTCAGTACTTTTTGTTGAATTATTTGAACTTCTCTAGTTAGATCATAATGTTGCCCCTAAAAACTGATAATTTGTTTCCTCTTTGCCTTTTTTCTCTTAATTTCTTTCTTGTTTTAAGTGATACCCCCAGCATTTCTAACATGACTTTAGTAGGAGTGGTAATAATCGACATCCTTGCTTTGCCCTGGATCTTATTGGAAAGACCTCCAGCTTTTTTCCATCACATATAAGGTTTGCCCTTGAATGATTCTCATGCCTGATGGTAGACATTATCTGGCCTTCTAGAGCCTTTCCTTATCTGACACTTTTGGGGTATCCATTTCTCATAATAAAAGTATAATTTTAAGTTAAATAAAAGTTACTTGATTTATTCATTTTCATAGTATACTTTTTCTCAACAATAAGTTATGAAATGTAGTCTTTTTCATTAGGTTGTATAATTTAGATAAGTTCTGGTTAAGTTATCAAAAACCACTTCTGGCTAGATTTTTTAAACAACCTGAAAGAAATCATCCAAATCAAAAATTTTATTTTCCCTTGAGGGATTGATACTGTGTTTTTGTCACAAAGATTTTTCCTAAAACTTCCAAAGAATATTCAGCCCCTTGAGTTATAGTTAATCATAGTAGATATCATTTCTACTTGCATACACACTCTGTGGGCACTGAATGCAATACTACCTCAGTGCATTTCTAGCTTTATCTCTTATTCTTCATCTCAGGTTTGATTTCTATTTCCTGACACACAACTGAGTTTCTCACTATCTTTTACTGGCATCCTGGACTTGGTTTTTTCTCTTAGTTTACTTTAGAACTGTTCCTTCAAGTTCATTTTTTAAGTTTCTGTCAAAAATGCACTAGCTTATGGGAGAATCTGGGTTCCTCTAGGTCCCCATATGCTACCATTTCTTTATGGTTCCTCAGCTTACATTTCTGCTTCAAAAGGTAATGCTTTAAGAAATTGTGAAAATCACAGACAAATACAATGAATATATGTTTCATTTTTGAATTTGGAATTTGACTCACCCCAAATTTCTATGCCTTGAAACAAGGCATATGCTTTTAGTATACTAATTTGACTTTGACGTTATACGTTTCAAGAAAAGCATCTCTTCTAAATTTCACTTTTTTACCTCTCTCTAGTGTATATTAGCCAATACTTAATCTGTAGCTATACCATCACTATAATATTTTGAAAGGGTTGGGAAGATAACAATGACAATACTATCTCTGTACTATCATTCTAGTGGCTTATCTGTCTCCTGAAAGGTAAATGAAAGAAGTTTCCCTGGATCTTCTTGGACCACAACATTTTGGACAGCTAAGTGTTTCCATGTATATTCACACAAATACATATATACAATTATTTTCTTATCCCTGAGAATGTTGTGATTGTTCTCCCATGGACAAAAAAATCAACATGTTGATGGAAACTATTTTTAATTCGTGCCTTCACCAGCATAAAAGACATGGAAAATCTTTTGTAAATAGGCAACAGTGTTGAAATTATTTTCTTCTTTTTATTTCTAAGGATTGTACTCTCTTATGGAAAGAGTATTAGAGAGAGTCAAAGGATTTATTTTATCAAATTCTTCTTTTTCTTACCACAGTGACATTAGCTAAGTCACTTACCTTCTCTCCCTCAGTTTCCTTGAAAAGGAGAAATTAGATAAGATGTTCTCTATGGCCCTTTTAGCTACAATATTTTCATAGATAGGATGTTAGAGTGGGAAACACATTAGATTTGGATTCAGAAAATGTTGCTTCAGATCCTGATTCCAACTCTTTTTACCTTGGGCAAGTCAGTTAAACTATCTGCTCCTTAATTTCTTCATTTGTCAAATGAGGCTATTGGGTTAGCCACTAGATGACTTCTAGGGCCCCTTCCACTTCTTTTTTTAAAAATCCCTCACCTTCCATCTTGGAGTCAATACATTTGTTTCCAATTGTATTGGCTCCAAGGCAGAAGAGTGGTAAGGGCTAGGCAATGGGGGTCAAGTGACTTGCCCAGGGTCACACAACTGGGAAATGTCTGAGGTTAGATTTGAACCTAGGACCTCCCATCTCTAGGCCTGACTCTCAATCCACAGAGCTACCCAGCTTCCCCCTCCCCTTCTACTTCTGACATTCTATAATTTTTATGCTTGTAACTGTCCACTTTAAAAAATTCAGAACCATGAAAGTAGTTAGAAAGAATAATCAGGACAAGGGAGACCATCTCACAGAGTCATGTACCAGATACCACACAGAGAAAATCTGGGAGACTCTGGAAACACTGTCTCCAGGAAATTGTACCTTGAAATGGGATTTTCCAATGAACTGAATAGCTTGGGGTCCTATATACCCTCTGAGGAATTAAGGAAAGGAAAGAAATGCTGCCTGGTTATAAGCAGCCTAGGGAAAGAGGTTGTAGCTTGAAGCTGGGGTACCAAAAAGTGGCTCAAAAAGGGCTAAGAAGACAAAAATGGTACTTAAAATTTGAGTATCTCTGTCACTCCTATTCAGTGTCCTTAATGGATGCTTAATAGTCCATTGTTCAGTCTAAGACAAAGGTTAATCTGGGAGCTCCCAGAAGCCTAGTTCCCTAGGGACAAAGGTAAATTTGGAGGGTGTGTGTGAGTGTGCACACAAGGGCAAGTGTATATATGCATATTTTAATTGCATGTAATGACTTTTCCTCTAATTTTTATACTTTCAAATTTGTGTGTGTATGTGTGTTTTGTTGTTCAGTCATTTCAAACATATCTGACTCTTTGTGACTCCCATTGGGGTTTTCTTGGCAAAGAGCTGGAATCATTTGCCATTACCTACATTAGCTCATTTTACAGATGTGGAAAATGAGGAAAACAGGATTAAATGACTTGCCCAGAGTCACACTGCTAGTTAGTATCTGAGGCTGGATTTGAACTCAGGGCTTTATTCACTCCAGAGCCAGTGCTTTATGCACTGCATCACCTAGCTGTCCATAAATAACAATACATAATAGCATACTGAGGCAGTCTCTGCGATTGCCTCAAGGAGAGAGAGAGAAAGGATAGTAGATTGGATTCCATGGGGGGGCGTGAAGGAGCCAGGTAGGAGGTGGCAGAAATGAGTCAGAAACCAGGCCGTATTGATTACAATGGAGCCACAGCAGAACTCAAATCTCTGAACCACACAAAGGCATGAACCATCCAGTGATCCAAAATTAATACCACACAGGTCGGAGACATGATAGAGAACTTAGCTGAGAGAATTAGCCTAGGTTCATTAAGCCAGTTGCCAAACCCGAACCTTATGGCTGAGAGAATAGGGTGCAGGAAATGGAATGAATTAGAAAGAGCTAGGTATTAACATTGGAAAAGAAAGGTGCCTGCCCGAAGGCCAGGTCCCAGGTGAGAGAGATAAAGAAGGAAAGGAATTAAAGTGAAGCTTGGCCAGAGGACAAGCTCCAGCAAAGACAGACATAGGTGAGAGGTAAGATCCAAGAGAGGGAGGTGACTGCTGTGGCTGCTTTTAATGTCTTTGACATGCAAATGTACCCAATACATATTGATGAATTACATAGTGTATTGCCATTGGGTAATTGTAAATTAAGACAAAGTATAGGTGTGGTTTATCTTAGCCAGGTGAACACAAAGAAACCTGATTTCCCGCCTAACCTGGGGGAAGCTGGGATCAAGGGTCAGAGGCTTTACTATCCATGCACAAGACTGAGCATGCTCTCTTCTAAGCCACTCTGTACATTCTAACTGTCTCCCTTGTCCATAGCTAGGTGTGGACTGCTACATATATATATATATATATATATATATATATATATATATATAAGATCCTATACATACATATATTCTGATAGACTAGTTCTATTGTTTTTTCCAGTGAAAAGTCTATCATAACCTTGACAATAAGCACTATTGATCATTTGTTTTTTTATGTAGTTACTTAAACCAAACTCTTTTCAATGCTCATGAATATTATATAGTAGCTTCTTCAATATTCCCTGAACTCTATATAAAGGCCATCTGTATACCGAAGCACCTGGAGAAGCTTACTATTGTTGACTTGGAGAAAATCACTCTTTAATGGTAAAAGTTAAAATTAAATCTCAATATTATATTTTAAGAGATTTATTAATGAACATTAGAAATCAAGGAATAAAGAAGATGCAAAATAAAGACCACATGCCCATGGCTGGTTAGCCATTTTTTTAGTCAACCCCACTCACCATCATCAATGCTGATTCTACACCTGAGAGCAGGAGCCTCCAAAGCCCACGCCCTTTATCCTCTGTCTACAGGAAGTACATAATGACAGGAAGTCAGTGGGCTCTTGGGATATGCAGTTCTTTTTTAGGGTCACAGATTTTCAGTCATACATAATCAAGGAAAGGGGGTTCAGGGTGATAGTAGTCCTCCATACAGAGCTGTGTGCTAACAACCACACAGAATCTGAGGATTGAACTCTGGATGCTCTGGACACTGACCCCCAGGAGAGCCAACCACACTAGATTGACAACTCCAAAGAACAAAAGAATTTGGGGAATCTATATACCATTTGGGGAGTCCTCGGGCAGGGAAAAATGATTGACATCACTATAGCTACAAAGAAAATGGGAGTGTTCAAACTATACTGATGGAATACAATCAAGTTTGGGGAAAGAGTCATAGCTATAGGCTAGGATATAAGGGAAGGGGCAGCTTACAATGGATACTAAAAGGGTGTTCCCTGCCCAGGTATGGGTCTTCTAGGGAAAGGGTCTCTGATACAATGGGAAAGGGTCTCTGATACAATAGGGTCCATTATTCAGTCTGAAACTGCTAGCCTGAGATTCCCTTCAGGGTGGATTCTCACAGGAACAGGGAACAAAGTTTGGGGTCTCCAACTTACAAGCTAGTCTGAAAACTTGGGGTTCATCAGATCTTACTAGGCTACAAGTTTGGGATTTCTAGCTTCCATGTTGACACTATCTATAGGAAATCTAATAAGATTCCAAACTGGATCTCTGACATGTCAGTGAACACATCTGGCAATGATATACATCCCTATTTTATGTTTCAATTGGCATTAATGATCAGAGGGTAGCCAAATAAGGTTTTTTTTTTGGAAAGTCTTTCAAGAAATATTGTTTATTTTTGACATCTGCTTGGGAGACTGTTGGAAAATAGCCTTTAAGGTAGAGTTTTTACTCTACTAAATTATATTATTTTTGTAGTCAACAAACTGTGAACACCATGGGATCTTGTATTCTCTATATCTTTCAGTCAGTCCTATGACCGAAAGCTATTACTGTAGAATATAGCTTATGTCAGCCTTCAAGGTCTCTTTTAATCCCCTCATAAAGGATGCCCTCAATGTATATGTTATGGGCAGGAAGGATACCCTTTTGGGGTTCGGAAAGGATGCCTTTTGCAAGCATACAATGACTCCAAAACTTAGCTTAAAAACAAACAGAGATTATTAATTTAGAAAGTAATGTTGAGAGTGGTCAGGAGGATAGCAAGGTGGAACAGCAAGATGAGGAGCAGTTCCTTGGGAGGACAGCATGAAAGGAAAGGCTGTTCCTCCATGGGGACAGCATGGATAGAGAGGCTGTCCCCCAGACGACATCAGTTCTGGGGTTTATATACTCTTCAGAATGTTAGTCCCTCAGGCATTTGGTGGGGTGAGGTGGTCATCTGACTGGGGCCTTCCTGGAGGCATAAGGATTCATTTCTTTGTCCACCTTAAATCTAGAGGACAAAAGAGGGTAAACATCTCAGGACCCTGGGTGGGGTCATTGGGTGTTTCTAGGTTAAGAGTCATAAGGATGCAAGGACAAAGGTGTTTTCCCTGATAATAGTTGGTCTGGGTTTCTGGGGTACAGTGCCCATGTCAGTATATATAGATTATTTCCATAAAATTTCATACATCTAGGAAAATAGACATATGTATTTACTTGTTATTAAACTCTTAGTCACCATTTTTGCAGTAATTTAAGAGACTTTTTTCATACCTTTAGTATCTTTACTTCATCCAACAAATCAATCACTCATTGCCTTCAAGATCTCAGGCATGGATCTTCTCTATATGTATTTGGACTAGTCTAGCTCTTTTTCTTTCTTTAAAAATTTTTTTTCAATTACGTGTAGAACCATTTTTTTTAACAAATATTTTCTGACATTTAACATTTCAGATTCTTTTCCCCCCACTTCTCCTCAAGGTGGTTAATGGTTTGTTATAGGTGTTGACTGGGAAAAACACAGGACTATTAAATAGTCAAAATCACTCCTTAATCAAGGGAAAGGGCTTCAATGCAATAGTAGGCCTCAACACAGAGCTGCACGTCACATGACTGCACAGAGTCTGAGGACTGAACTCTGGATGCTCTGGACACTGACTCCTAGAAAAGCCAACTACTCTAGATTGGACAATTCCAAGGAACAAAAGAATTTGGGGAACCTACATACCATTTGGGGAAATCCAGGGGCAGGGAAAGATGACTGACATCACTATAGCCTCAAAGAAAATGGGAGTATTCAAACTACACTGCAAGGATACAATCAAGCTTGGGCTTACATGAATACTAAATGGGTCGTTCCTGCTCATGTGTGGGTCCACTTGGGAAAAGGTTTCTGATACAATAAGGGAGACTACCTAAGACAAAGAGGGTCTTTAGCATATGCTTAGTCCCACCCAACTAGGATTGTCATTCACCTGAGGGTCCCCCACTCAGTCTGAAACTGCTAGCCTGGGATTCCATTTAGGGTGGATTCCTATGGGAACAGGGAACAAGTATGAACTTTGGGGTCTCCAACCTACAAGCTAGTCCTGAAACCTGGGGTTCACCAGATCCCACTAGGCCAAAAGTTTTGGTTTTCTAGATTCCATGTTGACATAGGTTATCATGTTTTCATGCAATAAATAGTTCCATATTCTCCAAGTTTTGACAGAAGACACCTATCACACATATAATTAGAAACTCATGAAGAAAATAAAATGAAAGATGCATGGTTTGACCTGCAATCAGATTCCACCAGTTCTTTTATTGTATTGAGATAGCATTTTTATAACCTTGGGGTTATTTTAGAACCTTGTCTTGCTGGTAATAATTTAGTCCTTCATAGTAAGTTGACCATCATATAACATTTCTCTTAATGTATATACTGTTCACCTGATTCTGTTAACTTCACTTTGCATCAATTCATATATTTCTTTTTTCTGAACTCATCCTGTTTATCATTTCTTATGGTACAATAGTATTCAATTATAACCATATACCACAACTTGTTTATCCATTCACAGAAATGAAGGATGTCCCTTTAGTTGCCAGTTTTTTGATACTAGAAAGATAATGACTAAGAATATTTTTGTGCAAGTAGGTCTTTTTCTGTGTCAACATGGAAAGCTAGAAATCCCCAGTTTGTTTAGTTGGGAGGTAGAAACCCCAGGTTTTGACCTTGTCACAGGATAGTTTTCCCCGAGGGAAGGTCCAACTTCACCAGACAATAGACATTCACTTCAGCTTTGGTGCAGTAGGTAACAGGTCAATCTTGCAAGCCGAAGGTCCAGAGTTCCATCCTCGAAAGGGGGGTATGATATACTGGGAAGGGCTTCTGGAGACAAAAGAGTTACTTGACTTTGGATGGGGTCTACCTCCCACCTGAAGTGGATGTCTAGTGTCTGGTGAAGTGGGACCTTCCCTCAGGGGGAAAACTATCCTGTGACAAGGTCAAAAACTGGGGTTTTTACCTCCCAAACTGGGGATCTCTAGATTTCCACATTGACATCTGCTATCTCTGATCTCCTTGGGATAACAATCCTGTCTTATATGGCTGGGTTAAAAGATACGCATAGTTTTATGACCCTTTGGGCATGGTTCTACATTGTTCTCCAGAATGATTGTATCAGTTCATAGCTCCACCAACAGTGTATTAGTGTCCCAATTTTTCCATACCCCTCCAACACTTGTCATTTTCCTTTTTGGTCAGATTAGCTAATCTCATAGGTGTGAGGTGATATCTCAGAGTTGTTTTAATTTGCATTTCTCTAATCATTTTTTCTAGAACATTTTTTCCATGACTATAGATAGTTTCAATTTCTTCTTACAAGAACTACGTATTCATATCCTTTGACAATTTATCCATTGTATAATGTTATATATTCTTATAAATTTGAGTCAGTTCTCTATAAATTTGACAAATGAGGCCTTTGTCTGAGATACTTGCTATAAAAATTTCCCCAAATTGTTGTTTCCCTTCTAGTCTTGGTTGTATCAGTTTTGTTTGTGTAAAACCTTTTTAAGTTGATATAATTAAAATGATCTATTTTATTTTCCATTATATTTTTGTCTTATTTGGTCATAAATTCTTCCCTTACTCATAAGTCTGACATGTAAACTTTTTCATCTTCTGCTAATTTCCTTATGGCATCACTCTTTATTTCTAGATCAAATATCCATTTTGACTTTATCTTGATGTTGGTCTATGCCTAGTTTCTGTCATATTGTCTTCCAATTTTCCCAGCCATTTTTGCCACATAGTGAGTTCTTTCCCCAATAGCTTGGATATTTGGGTTTATCAAACCCTAGGTTACAGTGGTCATTTCCTAACCTATTACATTTATCCACTACTCTGTTTCTGAGCCACACCAAATTGTTTTGATGATTACCGCTTTATAGTATTGTTTAAATCTACCATGGATAGGCCTATATCCTTCATTTTTTTCATTATTAATTCCCTTGATAACATTGACATTTTGTTCTTTCATATGAATTTTGTTATTTTTTATATTTCATAGAAATAATTTTACATAGTTTGATTGGTATGTCACTGAATAGGTAAATTAATTTAGGTGGGCATGCCATTTTTATTATATTTACTTTATGAGCAATTAACATTTTTCTAATAGTTAGGTCTGACTTGGTTTGTGTGAAAAGTGTTTTGTAATTGTGTTCTTATAGTTTCTGAATTTGTTCTGAATAAATATACTCCTAGGTATTTTATATTGTCTACAGTTACCTTAAATGGATTTTCCATTTCTATCTCTCACTGTTGAACTTTGTTGGCAGTAAATAGAAATGATGATTTATGTGGGCTTATTTTGTATCCTGTTTCTTCCCCTCTGTCCTTTTGTTACCTCAGTCATTGTGGAAGCACCTAGGTCTGGTGCCAGGACTGTTCCCCTATCCACAGATTCGTTGCCTCAAGCCATTTGGCAGCTCATGGGACTGCTGCTACCTTCTCTATCTCCAGCTACTACGAAGTGCTCCACTTTGAAATCTCATTGTCCCAAGCAGGTTGACAGGGGTAGGGCTGGTCCCCCTCATAGCTCTGTATAAATGGAGATTTTGAGGCTTTGGACTTAATCCCCCAGAAGTCCCTTAGAATTTCCCCAAATTCCCTTTTCCTGTGTCCCTGAATTTTGCGTGATTGTATCAAAGTGACTGTAACTCCTCCCTTTTCCTCTTTTTGCACCTGCGACTGGGCTGAGTTCAGGCAGTTCTTTTGCCCTAGTTATTATAAATAAATAAATACAAGTTTATAAAATATAATACTTAGTTATTGAATATTAATTTTAAAACACACATTTGGGCAACCACAAAGGGACTACGAATTCTCAAAAATTTTTGAGCAGATAACCTTACAGTAAAGATAGTAGTTTGTCTGGTCACTGACCATCATGAGGGTCCTGTGGCAGGGTGTGCCTGTGCCCCTGCCCCACCCCACCTGCTGCTGCCTGCTGTTTTTCCTGTCCATATGCTTGGCCAGCATTCCTTACCACTCTCCACCTAGCTTGGAGCCTCCTCTTGCCAAGATGAGACCCACCACAAGAGCCTGCCAATGCCAGCCATTTTTTTCCACAGAGGGTGATGTATAAAAATCTTTCCACCCCAATCCCTTTCCACACTCCACGTGTGTGTTTCTAGCCTGTCATAGCCATTTTTCAGCATGGAAAAAAACCCCACACCTTATAATTTTCAAGCAGGTTTTTTTAAAGCTGATCCTGGACTCGTATTTTAGAAGGCTGTTACTAAAGGTTTTTCACAGGGAGGGCAGTTAGTTCCAAATCAGTAGATTTAAAGTCAGTTTTGGGGAATAAACCTGATTTTTTCCCTTCTTTCTATTGACCCAAAACACTAAGGAGAAGCATTTTTTGTCTCATATGCAAATACACTATTATTTTCCCTTGAAGTTTTGCTTCTTTCTGTTTATTCTTTAAACAAACCCCATTCAGTGTCTTTCAGGAAAAATGCTATTGCAAACATGCTTGAAACTCTGAAACAACAGTTTGAGTTGGTAGAGCTAAAAAAGTGCAGTTTGGATCTGCTTATTTCTTTTCCTGGGAATTTTTATTTTCGTTGGAGATTTCCCACTTTATTTCCCTCTCCTCAAGAATATGCCACAAGCTAGGCTGCTTATTCTACAAACCAACCTGAAATATTTTGACAAAGTTCTAAAAGTCTTAAATTCTCTCAAAATGCAGAGTGGAGAATCTGCCCTGTAATTTCATGAGGAAATTCAGACCTCTGACAAACAAAATCTAAATGGATAATAAATATGGGGGGAACTCAAGGAACTTTAAAAGAGATCTGGAAGCTTATTGCTAACTGAGTTTATTATCCTCCTATAATATATAACAAGTCTATTGGGATTGGTAAAAAAAAAGATTTTTGACTACACTTCCTGCCTGCACTTTTGTTTATATTATTATATTTACTGATTGTTTTAAGGTTTAAGTTTTTTAAGTTTATCTGTATTAATCTAGTCAATACCTTTCTGTAATGCTGAATCATTTTAAGCTACTATGTTTTGCTTATATTGATCTTTAATTTGTACCTTTACCTCTGCTGAAGAAGAAAATATCACTGTATAAGCCCATGAACATCTTGCTTAAAACCCTTGTCACTAGATCCATTGAAGATCACATGTTGCCTTTGTTAATTGTCACATAGATGATGATCGATAGATTTCAACAAAATTGGTTAAATTATGTGCAACCTTTGGAGAATTTAATGAGCTAAGAATTTAAATGGTAATTATACGGGGTCTCCAGAAATAATTTTAGTGACTAGTAGTTTCTGAATGCATAATTATATATCTGTGTATACACACACACACACACACACACACACACACATATATGTATATATATATGTATAATAAAAAAATGTTGTATTAAAAGTAGAGAAAGAAATGTTCCTACCAAGGTGTTTCTATGAATCAGGAAGCTGAAAAAAAGAGCTCTTGCAAAACACCTCATTTTAATTTACTTCCAGCAGAACAATCTAGATTTATTGATGATGTTCTAGACCCAAATAAGTTTTACTTTGTTTAAAAATATCTTTGCCAAGGTTGAAAGATTTGCTCCATCTGTAAAAATTGTGACAAATATCCATCAGTTCATAGGTTTTTTTATGTAATACAGCAACTTATGTGAAATATGATAGTGGGTTTGCTTGCTATTGTAATTAACTGGGCTATTGTGAATTTTGGGGACTTTGGTACTTCTTTGAATGTGCAATATCTACTGTGCTACTGTTTTATTCTGAAAATCGTTTGTACTCACACAAGTCTGACAGTGTGTCACTGATTTTAAGCTATATATTTTTAATTTTTAAAACATTTTTATTATTGTTTTTCCTTGCATGTGCAAAATAGTATCTGTTTTTTATTTTTTTCTATCCTTTTTGTATTTGAAGCACATGTCAACAATATTGAGATGTTTTCTTAAATTTTTTATTTTTTTGCAGTAATATAAGTTTTAAATACATTTGTTCTAATATTAATGCATACCCCCAAATCCTTAGACTATAAAAATGATGATGTTGATTGTTTAAGAGAATTGTGGGACTTTGCTTCATGATTCTGTCTGATTACAGAAGAAGGGAATATACAAAAAAGCCACTGTACAGTGCTAAAGAAGCACAGAGCACTGCATAGTGCCTATGTAGCACAAGGTCAAAGAGACCAGATCCCAGTGGGACTGATGTAATTTTGAGCCAAGACAAGAGGACTTGAACTTCTTTGGGGTTTGAGGTTGTAGCTGTTTTGACATATGTCAGAGGTTGGACTTCCTCTGAGCCACATCCTATCAAGCACCTACTTGTCGCTGCCATCCTGGCTCCTATTTGCTGCTGAAATCTAGTCCCTTTTTTCTATCTTTCATGGTGTGGCAAACTTTCTATAGTCCTGGCTACTGATTGGATAAATGCATAATTGCTTAAATCATTTTAATTGGGCCCTGATTCAAGGACCTGTTTGTTATAGATTTGTTTTTCCTTTACTTAGATTTTTTTAGACATAAGGCTTTTACATTTTGTATTTCATCCACAAGTTATTTTTCTTTTTTATTTGGATTTTTCATGTTTTTGATTTTCTTTTGCCAATTGATTCATATACTTCATAACTCAGCCACGCATCCCTGACTGATCCCTGTGTTTGTTATTATTCACCTCAGGGGGGCCAAGTTATTGTTGTGAACTTTGATTTAAATTTGAGCAATTTTAGAATAAGAAACTTGCTACCTTCTAGAATCCAGAATGGGCCATGAAGATAGATGCCTGCAGAGACCACATGCTGCACCAGAAGATCCAAAGGGAACTTTGGGATGTGAATTGAACTATGGGAGGTTGAAATGCCTTTGTTTTGAATGTATGCTCTTATGCCAAAGTGGACTGCCCCCAAATTGGCTCTTTGTCAACCTAGAAATCATTGGTTTTGTTCTATTTTCCTTTTATCCACAAATTATTGCAATCTTTAAGTTGATTATGTTTCCATGATCCTTTGAATAGAATCACAGGGGGATATGTATAAATGGAGATTTTGGACCTTTGGACTTCATCCCCCAGAAGTCCCTTAGTATTTCCCAAAATTCCATCTTCCTGAGTCCCCCCATTTTGAGTGATTGTATTTAAGTGGCTGTAACTCCTCCCTCTTCCTCTTTTTGGACCCGCGACTGGGCTGAATTCAGGCAGTTCTTTCCCCCTAGTTATTATTAATAAAACTTTATAAAATATAGTACTTAGTTGTTGAATATTAATTTTAAAACTCACAGCTGCTTGGTCTTCTCTCTCTTCTCAACCCAATGAACCTTTTCCCTCCTGTTTTTCCTTTTTTTGAGGTGCTTTATTCTTGTGTTTTTGGAGAATTGTTGCAAGTAAAAGGTTCCTTATTCTTCCATCTTAGCTCCCAGCATGCCTCATATCTTTTTTTCTAATCCATGTTTACTTCGTTCTCATTTCTACTTCTTTCCCAAGCATAGATGCAACTCTGATATTAGATTACAACTATGATGATGCTATTGTCTGTGATGGTAAAAAGAATTTTATGGTTTTAAATAAAGATCATTACAGATCTTTTCCATCTTTTATCTCTCATTTCCCCCTTTTCATCCTTTAGTACTCTCAGGATGACTTCATAGTTAGTCCTCTTGCCATGCTTTTTAACGTTTTTTTTTTTTTCGGTCTCTTAATTTTAATGAGAAAAAAACTTTATATAAATTTCTACTAACCTACTTCATATGATTTTTACAAATGGGTTTTTATAGTAAACTGATATTGACTGTGGCTGTCATCTTTCTACCTGGCAAATAGATCAAGTATTTCCTGCCTAAGGCCATTTAAAATTATTTTTCTAACTCTAGCAATTTATTTCCATCATTTATACATTCATATGAAATTGTCATAATTTGTGCAGAGGTCTTTCCCTCTGTCCTTTTAAAAAGTAATTAATTAATTTAAACATGTAACCTGGAGTTCTTTTAATTGTATGCCATGCCTTTTCTTTTTCTTTTTATGCTTTCTTCTAAGTTTTATTAATTTTGATTTTTGCACTAAGAAGCCAGTGGTCTAGACTTCAGAGTGAGATCATAGTTCTAATAGATTTTTTAAATAAACCTGGATTATTCTTTCTATCTTGACAGTGACCATCTGCCTATCAATGAATTGATAATTCCTAACACTTAGATCAGAAGCTTAAAGAATAAGAATATATTTAATATTTTACAATGATCCATAAAGGTAAATGTTTATTTACAATATCAAAAGAATCTATTTGCAAATATTTTCAAAATGAAAATAAGTAATCAATTTAACTTCCTATATAAGTGGCAAAAAATGCAAGGATAAAGGGATACATATTTTGAAGATTAAAATTTAGGGGAAACTGAGGCAGGTAGAAATTAGTTTCTCTCTGCAAGGAGTATTATATTTTTTAGAGGTTTATTAAAGTTAAGGATTAAAGAAAATGCAGAGTAAGAAAAAAAACACGTGCCTAGGCCAGAGGCCTAGACAAGATAACCTCACATCATGGAAGAGACACCTCTGCTCCCAAACGGAAGTCCAAAAAAGAGAGCACAAAAGCCTTTGCAATCAGCTTAAATCCTTCCTCGATCTCGGCCCACCTCAGAATTGCGTGAGATTACAAAGCATTTTGGGGAAGTGGAGCAAGGGCTTGTGGGCATTGAAGTCCAGAGTTTGAGTCTATTTTTTACAATATCTAGCTAATAATGTTTCTTTAACAGTATTTAATTTATTCCTGAAATGCATGCTTCCAGGTTCCCAAGTTGTTTTTTACTAATACAAAAACAAGATGAAATAAGAAATATGGAAAATAATTAGACATACTTCTTTTTATGCAGAAACTCTATTTCACTATTGTTAAACAAAGGTCTATCTTGACCCTGATTCATTTTAATATCTTTGCATCCTTTACTTATGAATTTCTCATTCTGATTTCTCTAATCTGTTCTCTGTACCTGCTGTGGGTAATTATGTTAGACCACAGAGGTCTCCTCAAATCAGTGTTGTCATATATGCTTGAGAAGGAACCAGGGCAGAGAGTTTAATAACATCTTATTCTTCTAGATGATCAGTTTCTTCATCCTAGTTTCTGGACCTGATGCCGTGACTCTTGTTTGATCAACTGTGTGATTTTTTTGTACCTGACAAAGATGTGAAACATGGAGGCAGTTTTCACAATAATAAAATCATAGTTCTTGACTAAAATAATAATAATAATTAAAAGTATTAAGTTTCCTTCAAGCTCAAATCTAAATGATGCTATGATCCTGCTAGATTAACAGGGTAGAAGACTGTTATAGACATGATGTATCTTAATTTCGGAAACTGTGTGACAAAATCTCTTAGAAAAGCCTTGTAGACAATATGGAGAAATGGGCATTGGAAGATAATGATTCTAATAGGTTTCTCCATAGTGAATATTGTGCCAAAAGAGTATTGATTAATGGACATATGTCAACCTGAAAGCGTGCTCTCTACAAGCATGCTACAGGGCTCTGTCATGTTCAACATTTTTATCAATGACTTCAATGAAAGATATAGGAGGAATGTTTATCAAATTTGTGAATCATACAAAGCTGGGAGGAATAACTAATAAATTGGTTGACAGAATCATGACTCACAAAGATCTTGACAGGCAGAAATGATGAGCCCAAACCAACAAGGTGAAACTTAAAATGCCCCTGAATTTACTTTAAAAATCACAAATTCATGTGTACAAAATGAGGGACACCTAGATTAATGACAGTTCATGAGAAAGAGACCTAAGGGCTTTAATTGATTCAGTCTGGGCCAACTGTAATGCTTGACTACAAAATCTAATGTGCAAGATCATGTTAAAGGCTGTTTTAGTATAAGTATAGAACTAAGATTAGGACAATGAAAACTCTACCTGGTTGAGATATAGGACCCAAGCAAAAACAATATGAAAATACCAAGAGAAAATAAAGGACATTGGGTTCCTTAATCATGTCTCCAAGTTTCACATTTGTTTACTGCATATGCTTACTGGGGGGGGGGGGGGCACGGTTAACAACTTTACTGAAAGAAAAGTGCAGATATTGGTGGGTAGAGCCAAGATGGCAGAATAGAAGCATGGAAGCTCAAAACAATCATGGAAATCCTGTCCATCCAATATTAAAATAACTCCAGAAAATGAATACAGGAGTGAAAGAACCAACAAGGAGACAGAGTGAAGCAATTTTCCAGAAGAGAACAACTTGGAAGATAGGGAGAGAACATATGGAGTGCTGGGATGAGAGGGTAGCACAGCTGTGGTCCAAGCCAATATTCAGACCCTGAGATTCTGTCTGAGCCAACAGTGTTCCAACTTAACACACATCCTTTAAAGTTCCAAGCAAACTTGCAGTGAGGGCTAGAATTCCAGTCCAGAACATTCTATGTTTCATAGCCTGATCTGTATGGGCCTAGAATGAGGCTAGGAGTCCCTGTCTGGCTTATGGTGAGGACCTGAATACTGGTTTGGAGCAATTAGTAGACCCAGAGCTGGGCCCCTATTCCTTGGCAGAGGCAGTCCCCAAGTTGCTGGCTTGAGGCAGTTTGGCTGTCCCTTGCCAATGTTCAAGTAGAGCCCCAAGGCAGGACACTCTGCTGTGTGCTATGTGGCTGATCTGATTAAGTCCAGAGTGAGGCCAAAAGTCTATGCTATGCCTAAACCTGATGCTAAAATGTGAGGTATTAGCTGTCTCAAGGGGTAATTGAATCAGCAGTGGGAGGTGGCTCTCAGAGCTTCTAGTCCACACAACATCATACCATCTTGGAAGAACTGAAATGTATAAAAACATATATATAAGGCTAAGGGGTAGTATTGAAGATGGAGTGAACTTTAAGAGGGTTCCCTAACCTTCTGGAGAACACAGGCTACCTTTAAAAAGGCTGGGGAAATGAGCAAACATAAAAAACACCTAATCATGGAGAATTTTTATGGCATCAAAGAACAAGGCACAGACACAAAAGGGGATGGTAAAAACAAAGCAAACATATGAAATCCCCCCAAAAAATATGAATAGGACTCAGATTCTAGAAGAGCTCAAAAAGGATTTGAAATAAACGTTGGAAGGGATGTGGCAAAATTGGGACAGTAATGCATTGCTGGTGGAGTTGTGAATTGATCCAACCATTTTGGAAGCCAATTTGGAATTATGCCACAGGGCTTTAAAAGAATGCATACCTTTTGATCCAGCAATACCAATTCAAGGTGTGTACCCCAAAGACATAAAAAAATGAGGATGGACCTATTTGTACAAAATATTTATAGTTGTACCTTTGTGGTGGCAAAAAAAAGTGGAAAATGAAGTGTTGTCCCTTGATTGGAGAATGGCTTAACAAATTGTGGTATATGATGGTGTTGGAATACTATAGTGCTATAAGGAATGATGAACTGCTTGATTTCCATAAGACCTGGAAAGCCCTACATGAACTTATGTGGAATGAAATGAGCAGAACCAGGAGAACATTATACATAGTAACTGAAATATTGTGGGACAATCAAATATAACTGACTTTGATGCTAATAGCAATGCAATGATCCAAGACAATACTGGGGGACTTATTAAAAAGAATTTTAAGACTAAGGCTAAAACTGAGGCCTATGTTAACAATGATTAACTATGTTCAAGCAGTTATCTTACTTTTAAACTTAGACTAAAATAATAATAAAGGGCCTACTAAGATCATCACTTATGCTGACTATATTAGAATTATAATTATGATTATCTAAGTACTATTGCTATCATTAAATTATAATCCTCATATAAGGGGATAGGGGATTTTTCACTCATAATGGGATGAACTCAACCATAAAATGGAAGTGGATAGCAGAGTAGATTAAAAAGTAGAATCCTACTATATGTTGTTTACAAGAAACACATTTAAGACAGAGTAATACACACAAAATAAAGGGAAGGGGGTGGGGCAGAATTTATTGTGCATCATCTAAAGTAAAAGCAGGAGTAGCAATCATGATCTCAAAGCTAAATAAAAAATATATCTGATTAAAAGAGATAAGAATGGAAATTACATCTCACTAAAAGGTGCCATAAACAATGAAGTAATATCAATACTAAACATATATGCACCAAATATTATAGCCTCTAAATTTTTAAAGATGAAATTACATGAAATTCAGGTGGAAATAAACAGTAAAACTATACCAGTGGAGGACCTCAACTCCCCCCTTTCAGATCTAGATAAATCAAACCAAAAAATAAACAAGAAAAAAATAAAGGAAATGAATGAAATATTAGAAAAGTTAGAACTAATAGATCTCTGGAGAGAATTGAATGAGAATGGAAAGGAATATGCTTTCATTTCAGCAGTATGTAGCTCCTACACAAAAATTGACCATGTATTAGGACTTAAAAACTTCAGAATCAAATGCAGAAAAGCAGAAATAATAAATGCATCCTTTTCAGATCATAACACAATTGGATTCAATAAAGCTCCATGGGAAGTTAAATAAATTTAATTAGAGCCTAAATAATCTATTGCTAAAAAAAGGTGGGTCAAAGAACAAATGATAGAAGCAATCAACAATTTTATTAATGAGAATGACAATGAGGAGACAACATATCAAAATTTATGGGATATAGCCAAAGCAGTACTTGGGGGGGGGGGTTATATTTCTAAGCATTTACATCAATAAAATAGAGAAAATGCAGATCAATGAATTGTTTATGCAAATAAAAAAACTAGAAAAATAGCAAATTAAAAATCTTCATTTAAAAACTAAATTATAAATCCTAAAAATTAAAGGAGAAATTAATAAAACTTAAAGTAAGAGAACCATTGAACTACTAAATAAGACTAGGAGTTGGTTTTATGGGGGAAAATCCAATAAAATAGACAGTGTTGGGTTATTTTGATTTAAAAAAGGAAAGAAGAAAATCAAATAATCAGTATCAAAAATGAAAAGGGTGAATTCACCACTAATGAAGAAAAAATTAAAGCAATTATTAAGAGCTATTTCACCCAATTATAAGTCAACAAGTAGGGCAATCTAGGTGAAGTAAACAAATATTTACAAAAATATAAATTGCTCAGATTAGAAGAGGAGAAAATAGAATCCTTAAATAATCCCATATCAGAAAAAGAAATTGAGCAAGCCATCAATGAACATCCTAAGAAAAAATCTCTAGAACCAGATGTATTCACAAGTGAAATCTATCAAACACTTAAAGAACAACTAATATCAATACTACATAATCTATTTTTTAAAAATGGAGAAGGAAGCCCACCAGATTCTGTTTATGAAACTAATGTGATATTGTTATCTAAGCCTGGTAGAACAAAAACAGAGGAAGATAATTATAGGCCAATTTCACTCATGAATATAGATGCAAACTTTTAAAATAAGATCTTAATAAGGATACTACAGCAATATATCACAAGAATCACTCACCAAGACTGGGTGGGATTTATACCAGGAATGCTAGGCTGGTTTAATATTAGGAAAACTATCAGAATAATTGACTATATCAATTACAAAACTAACAAAAATCACATGATTATCTCAATAGAGGTAGAATAACCCTTGGACAAAATACAATATTAATTCCTATTAAAAACACTAGAAAACATAGATAAAAATGAATCATTCCTTAAAATGATAAGTAGTATATATCTAAAACCTGGAGCAAGTATAGGCTGTAATGGGGATAAGTTAGAAGCCTTGCCAGTGAGATCATGTGTGAAGCAAGGATGCCCATTATCACCACTATTATTTAATATTGTATTAGAAATATTAGCTTTAGCAATAAGGAAAGAAAAAGAAATTGAAGGAATTAAAGTAGGCAATGAGGAAATTAAACTATCACTCTTTGCAGATGATATTGAGGTAATACTTAGAGTATCCCAGAGAATTAACTAAAAAATAGATGAAAAAATTAAAAACTTTAGTAAATTGCAGGATACAAAATAAATCCACATAAGTCATCAGCATTTCTATTTATTAACAACCAAGTCCAGCAACAAGATTTAGAAAAAGAAATTCGATTTAAAATTGTTCTAAAGAATATAAAACACCTAGGAATCTATTTGCCAAAGCAAATACAGGAATTATATGAACACAATTATAAAACATTTTTCACACAAATAAAATCAGACCTAAGCAATTGGAAAAAATGTTAATTGTTCATGAGTAGGCCAAGTCACTATAATAAAAACAACAATTCTACCTAAATTAGTTAATTTATTCAGTGCCATATGAATCAAACTACCTAACCATTATTTTATAGAACCTGAAAAAATATTAACAAAAATCATCTGGAAGGACAAAATGTCAAGAATATCAAGGGAATTAATGAAGAAAAAGGTGAAGGAAGGAGGCCTAGCAGTACCAGATCTCAAACTTTACTATAAAGCAGTAATCATCAAAAGAACCTGGTACTGGCTAAGAAATAGAATGGTAGATCAATGGAGAAGATCATATACACAATATACAGGGGTAAATGACCTATGAAACCTAGTGTTTGATAAACCCAAAGATTCCAGCTCTTGCAATAAGAACTAGATCTTTAACAAAAACTACTGGGAAAATTGGAAAATAGTCTGGTAGAAGCTAGGTATAGATCAATATCATACACCCTTTTTACCAAGATATGGTCAAAATGGATATATGATTTAGGTATAAAGAGGGATACCATAATTAAATTAGGTAAATACAGAATGGTTTGCTTGGCAGATCTTTGGAGAAGGGAAGAATTTGTGACCAAACAAGAAATAGAGAGTATTATAAAATATAAAATGAATAATGTTGATTATATCAAATTAAAGTTTCTATACAAACAAAACTAATGTAATCAAGATTATAAGGGAAACAACAAACTAAGAAAAAAATTTATAAGACATGTCTCTGATAAAGGTCTAATTTCTCAAATTTATAGAAAACTAAGGAAAATGTCTAATCAACAAATGATCAAAGGATAGGAAAAATCTATTTTCAGATGAAGAAAATGTTCTAAATCCTTCTTGATTAGAGAAATACAAATTAAAACACAGCTGTCAGATTGGCCAATATGGCAGTAAAGGAACTTGGTAAGCATTGTAGGGGATATGGCAAAATTGGGATGCCAAGGAATTGTTGGTGTTGTGAAGTGATCCAACCATTCTGTAGGGCAATTTGGAACTATACCCCAAAGTCTATGAAACTATGCATACCCTTTAATCCAGTAATACCACTTCTGGGTGTATATCCCAAAGAGATAATAAAAAGGGAAAGGGCCTACTTGTATAAAATATTTATACCTGCCCTTTTTGTAGTGGCAAAGAATCCCCCATCAATTGGGGAATGGCTGAACAAAATATGGTACATGTTAGTGATGGAATAGTACTGTGCTATAATAAATGATAAGAAAGATCATTATGGAAAAAGCTGGAAAGATCTGTGGGAACTGATGGAGAACAAAATAAGCAGAACTAGGAGAACATTGTAGGCAATAACAACAATATTGGACCATGATTATCTGTGAAAACTTGGCTACTCTCAGCAATGCAATGAGCTGGAACAATCCTAAAAGACTGATAACAGGGAATGCTTTTCACCTCCAGAGAATGAAATGTTGGAGTCAACTTTTACATCAGTACATTTTTGCTTTTATTTTAGGTTTTGGTTGTGCATGATTTTGTTCTTACAGCAATGACCAATATGGAAGTGTTTTGCATGACAATAAAAATAAAATAAAAAGAATGTGTAATAAGTTATGTATAATTTTCAAAAAAAAAAGGAAAGAAAAGTTCAGTAAAATTACTCAACAGCTTGAAAGAAACTTGAGGGAATTTTGACACTTATTCTCACGCACAGGACCAAGTACTTTCAGGCTGAATACTTTCTGGATGTTGAAATTAGACAGGGTATGTCTGTCTTCCAGCTGTTTATAGGCAAAAATCAACCTCTATTTATTTGGAGATGATGCCTTTTTTTTTCCCTGAATCTTTGCCTTGGCATTCTCAGTGGTGTCACTAGGATCTACTTCAAGGATGATGGTTACCAGTCAAGGTCTTCATGAAGATCTGCATCCCATATGGATTAAATGTATGGTGGATTCTTTCTGGATATTGTAGTCAATCTGATGTCACCATCTTCTAACTTGTTCTAGCTTTTATGGGTTTATTCTTCTTCACAATCTCAATTAATGCCTTTGCTTCAATCTAATTGTGTCTACTGGCTGTTAAAACTAATTGAATGGCAAAGCTTTTTGAGCTCTAGTTTGAAGAATTTGGAACCACAGAAGAACTTCAATATGTGAGCATAGTTGTCCTCTAGGGATTCAATCTGACCCCTGGGAGTGATAATTTGAGGAGGATGCCATATTGCGGGGATTCATATAGGTTTTCTTTGAGTCTTATGATTTTCTGTAGGGACCTGATGGAGAGATTTACCATCCTTTATTCTCCTTTCTGGATCCCATGGTTTGAATCTACTAGAGAAAAATTAGCTTAAAAAGTTGTTTAGTTTCCAGACAGTAATTTTTTTCAGCGTGTTTCCTTAAATAGCCAAACTGGTTTCTTTGATATACCTTTTGAATGACTGAGGTCTTAAGTACTGATATCTATTGTATTATGGCATCCTTTATTAGATTAGAAACTGATATGCATAATATGAATATTGCTAAAACATTAGTAGTCTCTCGGTGACCGAGAATGACAATTGTCTTTGTGCATTTTCATCTACGGTGTACCCTCATATGGCTTTGAAGTCAAAAGACTGAGGCACAAAGATTGTGGCACATGGGGCATGGGACGCCAGTTGTTACGGGAGGTGCAGTTGTGGCCTGGTGCATCAATTCAAATACATCTTTCTGTTTTTTTCTGAACTGTTTGTCATTTCTTACGGTACAGTAGTATTCTGTTACAATCATATACCATATTTTGTTCAGTCATTCCCTAATTGATGGACATACCCTTAGTTTCCAGTTCTTTTCCTCCACAAATTACAGAAATGAGAATAGAAGAAATAATCACTTAAATGGAATACTACTTTTAGGAAATATGTATATATAAATACATGCACATATATAACATACATGTATGCTTATACATGTATATATGCATATGTATATATTTATATCTATATATGTATACTTATATGTGTGTATATCCATATATATATATATATATATATATATATTGTGATATGGAAATCACTTTAAAAGACTGATATATATTAATTTAAGGTCGCCAAGGAATTCAGCTTTGTAATTCCTAAATGAAAACTCAAGTCCTCAGTCAACATTTTATGGAGTTTTAATTACAAACAGGAGGAAGAAAAGTATTAAAGGGAAAGAGGGGGGGGGAAGGGGGAGAAGGTAATAGGGCTTAAATACCCACTCTGCTTAGGCTGGGCCAAAGGCCTAAGGCCCTGTATAGCCAGGGCAAAGAAAAGAGATCAGTCCCTATCACTCACGTGACCAAAATGGAGAAACAGTCTGAGGGCCTCCACTCCAAGCACCAGGCTCCAACAACCACACTCTCCTCCACACAGGAAGAAGGAAGCCCTCCTCAGCTGTCCTCTACCTCACTTTCTGTGTCTCACCTGTGCCAATGGTGGCTCTAGCTTAACCCAGGACCGCCCAGAGGTCTGTCCCCTTTGCAGGTGTGTGTTGAAGGCCATATTCTCAAATAATTAAATCTTGAGCTTTTGCTACAGCCCTTTCTAAATCCTGTTACCTTGAGTAGGGTGGAGATTGTAGTTTCCAAGGCCTGATTCTGTCATTCCAAGTATCTCTATTGTTATTGATCAGGAAATAGCCAAATCCCATCCTCTAAAGAATGATTTGAACAGGGTTGAGTAGTTTTGAAATTTACAATATTAGGGGGAGGGTTATACATAGTCACACTCACACACCAGACAGGTCAACCCAGAAGTTAGGAAGCTATGATGAACTGAATCAATGTTAACTATCCTTTCCATGCTTAAATATCTTTTCATGCTTTCCATGATTAAGTAAACTTCCTTTTGTTAACTGGAAAATGGTCTACAAATATAATATTTCATTATACTTCCAACCAGACACAAGAGACTAACCTGAATCAGGTCCAGATTTCAACAGGGGGCTAGTTGGGAGTTGACCATGCTCCATGGAATGTGTATATGTTGTGTAATAGAAAGAATGCTGGATGTGGAATTAGGATATACCTGAATTAACATCCTCCTACCTGAGACAGTAATTCTCCAACTATGGACAAGTTGCTTAACATAGCTGAGCTTTATAATTTCTCATATGTGAAATATGAATAATAGTGTCTAAAGTACTATCCCATAGGACCATTATGTGGATCAAACAAGATAATGCATGCAAAGGAGATTATAGCTGAAAATACCTTTCAGGGAGGTCAGGACTGGAACCAGAGTTCCACAGGTAAGGTTGGGAAAATAATAAGAGGAAATACAAAGGTAGAAGTAAGAAGGGCCTCACCTGAAGATAAGGATGAGGGAAAAGATAAGAATTACAGACACAGTCAAAGTGTGGGGTAAGAAGGGACCCATGCTGATGGCAATGGGTTCAAGTTTATTGCAAACAGATTGATCTTATAAAGGTAAAAACCATAGGAATTACAAACAATCACCCATGAGAAAGGTCCATGGGAAAGTATAGCAAGAATGTAGATAGTACAGCTGGTAGGATAATGGTTGGGGCAAGATAACAGTTCCAGAAATCATCCAGGGTTCATGGAACAGTCAGCAATTTTGTTATGGGAAACTAAAAGAAGGTGGCGGCAAGGGCACTCGGACCCATTCTCAGACAGATGGTGAGAATTCAACCTCTGATGAGGGCTTTCAGATCTTTATCTTAGATGGACCCAGAGTTATCAATCTGTGACATATAGCCTAAATATTATATATATACATATATATATGCTAGCAATCACTTTTCTATAATGCAATGAACATCCATATCTTTTGCATGTACTTATTTGTATATACATATACACATTGTATTCCTACCTCCAGTAGAATATAAGCTCCTTGAATTCAGGAGCCATTTTGGTTTATTCCTATATCCTTGTAACTTTGCTGTATGCCTCACACACAGTAGGTGCTTAATAAATGCTTGGTGAATTAAAATAAATATTGCAATCATTTGAATTCAATTTCAGCAAAGCTCCCTCTATGACAATGGCTATTTCCAGTTTCATTTTTTTTACTTGACTTAAGTAAATGTGGTAAGCAAAAATACTCCCAAATTCCTTTTTGAATACTATTTTCTATCTCTTACCTAACAGTTTAACTCTGAACAAAATTAGGAGGGAAAAGTCTAACCATACAATCAACCCTGGATTCGGTAGGGAAGTTATCTTATACACAGTTTGACCCAAGGGCAAAACAAATTCCCCAAACAAAAGTGTTGTCCAAAAATCACCTTGTTTTCAGTCCTTCAAAGTACTCATTTCAAAACCATTAGGGAGAAGCCTCCATAGATTCCTAGCATTCTGGGACTGAGGTAGGCAATTTCCAAAATATTAAGGTGTCACTGCAAAGTGATTTAGGTTCTCAATTTGGTCTGCCTATAAACTTTTGAACTCGGATACAGTAACTCCTTGCCTTTTATCTAAGGAATACCACCTAATGCCTAGTGAAAATAATTAATATAAATAATCATTTTATAATGCATAGGCTCTGGGATCACCCTTTCAGCCCCCGCTCCTTTGTCACTACTTATCTACTCCTATCGGTTTTTAGGGGTTATCCTGAAGTATTAGTGGTGATGGTAGGGTCCATACTGTCACCAGCAAGCCATTAGTTAGTATATCCTTAATATCTTTTAACCAGTTAGCATCAGTTAGCTGTTACAAAGGGATATTTACTGAGAAGAAATAGCAAAAATCCTTATATAACTACCTCTAAAACCAGAACTATATTTTCCTTTATCATCTTGGTCCCTGGGGAATGAGATCCCAAACTTTGAGTAGTGGCTATCAAAATATCCTCTAACCTAGTTCACTTGAGTTTGACATAGTCAAAGGAAGCATCCTCCTGTCTCATCTGCCACCTCTTGTCACTTCTTGGCTGGATTTTGCAGGTTGGTCCTCAGAAATGGTTCTTTACTGGCCTCAATTACTGCTACTACTGGTTCTAGTTAATAAGAGATGCTATGTTGGCTCTTCTTGACCTTTTAAAGCTTACAACATTATAACCAATCCTCTTTGTCCTAAGATGAGGAAGAAATGAAACACAATAGAAATGGGGGCAGGGGTTGGGGGAGGCAGAGAAAGAAGTATCCTGTGATCACAGCAACTGGGTAGGTAGACAAGGTAACTCTGACAATGGGCAGCAGGCCACTTCCACTTTGCCATTAGTGTTGTTCCTGGATTTTGAGGCTTATAGCATTTGTTATCTCACAGGCATCTGTTTGAACTTTTTATATGTACACTCACGTCTAGTGAAACAACCAGTTAAGAAGCTTTTCATCACCACCCAATGAACCAACAAGAAACAAGATACCTCAGCATTTTCCAAAGAGCAGAGGAAACAGAGCCCTTCATTCCACATTTTCAGATGCAAGTTGACCAAGCCTTCATGTGGATATTATAGCAGGCAGAGTATATTCCATAAGACCTAAGGGTTGGTCTCTCATTAATAAACATCCCACCATGACAAATAATACTTAAATCAATGAGACATCTAGATATATGAAAAATATTAAATATTACCTTAATTAAACCAGAAAACTATTTTACCTGGGAGAACTTTCCAGAGAAAGAGTGTCAGATAGCAAGTAGAGTGCTCTGTTCTGTGATTCTGGGCAAGAGTCACAAAGTCTTTCAGTGTTGCAGGAAGCTCTTTTACACAAAGCTATATTGGTAGGGGGTGCCCTCTTACTTAGAGCTTTGGGCAGTGATAAAATTACAGGTCTAGGACTGCCCCCACAAAAAAAGAATTCTTAGGTAATTTTTTGACCCTTTTATGACTTTTACTGGTGTGACAACTGGAATCAGAGAAAAGATGTAGTCTCTGTTATTTAATTCCTTAAAATATCCCCCTTTGAACTTTTTTCAATCCCTTTAAGTATAATGAAATCATGCTTTTAGAAGAGGTGATAGGGAATTTTTGGGGTGTTTACACTGAAGAATTATTTCTTTATATAGTGTATATGTAGTCTGTAGACTATAAAATGATAGATTTTAAGAAAATTTATTAAGTGAAAAAAGCAAAGCTTTGTTGTGGGAACTCATGAAGAAAACATTGTATGACAGAGGCTTGCTTTCCTTTCTTTCCTTCCTCCCTTTCTCCCTCCTTCCCTTTCTCCTCTTGTTGGGGAACTTGAGATTAACCTCAAGTTTGGGACAGGTACCCTTTGCATGAATGCAAGATTCTATAACTTAGCTTAAAATAAAAGAGAAATTTATTAATTGTATATTCATGTTGAATTTGGTTGGGATGACAGTGCAGGTGAGACATTGCCTTCTAGAGGAGATGTGTTCTGGGCTTTATATACCCTTTTGACAATAAGGACTACATGAATGGAATGGGGCCATATGGGCAGGAGTGGGGGATGTTTGCTATTTGACCTGGACTAAAGTGATGTTCCGTGTTCCAAAGACACAGGGGGTGGCCAGCCATAGTTTATAAGACAATTAGATGTCCTCAATAGAGCCCGATGGTATTAGAACATAACCAAAAGATGTATATCTGTGTCCATCTTGAAATCTATGGGAGAATCCAAGGAGAATATTTCTCTCAGGGGTTTTTCCTTATTGTGAGTCTCTGATGCCCAGAATCACCTTTTCCTCAGTATTACAAGAATTCAAGGAAGGAAAGGAATTTTCCTGCTTTCTGTTTGACCTGAAAGGCTTCTAGGGTTTAGGGTGTCCTAGGGCTACCAAAGGTTCCATACCACGCCTTTCCTTCTTTCCTCTCTCCTTCCCTCCCTTCCTTGTTCCTCACTGTTATACTCCCTTCTCCTCTCACGTTTTCCACACCATTTCTTAGCCCCTACCTTCTGAACAAAAGGGATCATCTTGTTCTTTACTGAGCATATAGAGACAGTTCTCTAATTGTATTTCTAATTCTCTCCTATTCTACATTTTAAAAATGTGAGACACCCCTCATTCTCTCCTCCTTTAGTCTCTCAAGAAGATTCTGGTGTCCACTTCATCAAGGGTTATCCCATCTAGTTATACCCTTGTTCCCATTATCTCCTATTGCCGCTAGTAGATTGCCCCCAAAATTATCCTCTTTCTCTCTAATCTTTAGTTTCTCCCTATCTACTGGCTCATTGCCTCTTATTCATTAACATGCCTAGGTCTCCCTCATCTTTTAGGAAGTGAAGCAACCCTTCACTTGATTCCATCATCCTCTCAAGCTATCAGCTCACATTACCCTTCCTTTTCAAAATATATCTCCTAAAAACAAAAACAAAATTTTGACACACATTAGTCTCACCTCCTCCTCTCCTCTGCTTCCTTTTCAGCCTCTTGCTGTCTGATTTCATTAATTAACTCAAAACTATTCTTTTCCAAGTTATCAGTGATCCTTTAAATGACAAATCAAATGGTCTTTTCTAAATTCTTATCTTCCTTGACATTTTGATAGCAATCAACATCACTGACCACCCCCTCTTCGTAGGTATTCTATCCACTTTGAATTTTTTGACATTCACTCAGTTCTCTTACCTGTCTATATTTCTACTGGGTCTATTTTGAAATGCAGTAATTCCTACCTTGCCTTCTATCTGTATACCCCAGGATTCTCTCTTATGACCTTTTTTGTTCTCTCTCTACATTCTTGATTATCTCATGGGTTTATCATCAGCATAGATGATACACAGATCTCTCCCTCCTTGTTCTCTTTTGTGAACTATAATTTCACATTACCAACTAACTGTCGAAAATTTCCAAAGTTATACCCTGTATCAGTGATGGGGAACCTTTTAGAGACCAAGTGCCCAAACTGTAACTGTCATGCTGCATGTGAGCCCCCTGCCTTACCCCAGACAAGGGAGGGAGGAAGCATTCCTATTGGGCTGCTAGGCAGAGGGGTGAGCGATGAAAAAAGTGTCCTCAGGCACTGTGAATAGGGGGAAGGGAGCTTCCCCCTTGGCAAATGTGCCATAGATTTGCCAACATGTTCCATAACCATAGGGCTGGCCATGATACAACAATACTCAATAAATTCTAGTGGCCCCCTATTACCTCTGTGGTTGAATACAAAATTCTCTGGCTTTTAAATACTTCTATGTCCTGGCTCTAACCTAACTTTCTAAATTTAATATACATTATTCCCCATCTGTGGTCCAGTCAAATTTGGTCTTCTGGTTTTTCTTTTTATGCTATATTCCATCCCTCATCTGTGTACTTTTGTGACCATTCTTCATATTAGAATGTATACCCTTCTCGTCTCTGTATCCATTTTGGATCTCTAACATATTTATTTCAGACGTCAGTTCAAATTCCTTCTCCTGTGTGAGACCTTTACTAGATCCCCTTAGCTTCTATTTTCTTTACCACCACCCCAGAGACAAAATTAACTTCTACAAGAATCCCTTCTGCATCATGGGGGTTAGAGGCACAGTGTCCCCTGCAATCTAGAAAATCTACAGAAAACTTTTAGGCCCTCTGTACCAGAGAAGTAGTTTGAATTTTTTTTCTTTTCTCTTTCATGGAGTGTTTATAATACCTTACTGTAAAATTTGGGTTAAGTATTTAGTTATAGGCTATATGTAGGTCAATGTTAACATTTCTAGCCTTTGTATGTCATCTGCTGGCTTTCTCCTTTACATAAATTTTTTTAAAAAATCCTCACCTTCTGTCTTAGAATCAGTACTGTGTTTTGGTTCTAAGGTAGAAGAGTGGTAAGGGCTAGGCAATGGGGGTCAAGTGACTTGCCCAGGGTCACACAGCTGGGAAGTGTCTAAGACCGGATTTGAACCTGGGACCTCTCATCTCTAGGCCTGGCTCTCAATTTACTGAGCCACCCAGCTGCCCCCTTTTCACAAACTTTTAACTTTTTACTTATTTTAACTTTAAAAAAGAAAATGTGTATATTTATGGTATTAAAAATAAAATACGTGATATTATACAAAACTATACATATATTTTATTTTGAAGTATCTAAACTTTTTCTGTGTCTTCTGCTGACCTTTACATACCATCTGCAACTTCCACAAAACTCCCCCCAAATTCCCATTAAATTACTTATACTGACCTGCAATATTTTCAAACCATAATGGGGAAAGATATGATAAGGAAGGGATAGGTAGATTTATTTTGTATATATAAACTTATAGGTATACCCGTTACATCCCTGTATGGAATCTGTGTTCCTTAATGGCTGAGATCATTTCATTCTTATCTTTATATCCCCAGCACTTAACATAGTTCCTAGAGCATATGAATGACTTTTGATGAACTGATTGATTTCCTCAAACTTTCTTCCCTTTCTATTTGTTGACTTTGGTCCAGAGTGTCACAGACCAAAGAGAACCTAAGTATTTCCACAGGGGATTGGCCAACACCAACACACTCATACCGAGAGTAAGCTGAGTGTAAATTACTGAGGCCCCAAGATAGGAAGAAGTTACTAATTGTCAATTTGTACTGCTTTTCCTGTCTGTTTACTTTAGCATGTATGAAAATACTTGGTTTCTTATCACTTAGCTTAGCTATCTTAGAAGAATTAAGCACCTTCTTGAGAAGGTAACATATTACAATTGGGCTAATACGGAATATAATAGGCTTCGTTTTGCTCCAGCATCCACTCTTATGGCAATTATAGATATCTCCATTTGTTTGCAATCAATTAAGCAAGTAATTATGAACTATTTACTATCTGTCTAATGCTCTTTTAGGCTAAGCAGCAAAAAAATAATAAAGCACAGTATGAGACTGAATGCCATTCCATGAACATCTTTTAATTTCCTTTTCTTTGTAAGTTGCATTTTTCATGAAGGATAAAGAAGATGGAGAAGTTGTAGAGAACTCCAAAGTCATTCTCCCTGAGTCAGTGCTATTCTGTGGCAATTACAGCATCATGCAAACTAGACAACCAGAAGAATATCTGAGAACACTTACAATATAAACCTTCATTATTAGATGAACACATACCCAGAATGAGGGGTAACATTTTTCCTGAACAGATAGACCCTAAAACACCACATCCAGTTCTTGGTACCACATTTTAGAAAGGGCATTGACAAATTCAACTGAATCCAGAAGAGAGTGAGTATGATAATAAGATTATGGAAAACCTTGGCATATAAAAGGCCTTGAGATAGTAATCCTGAAGGAGAAAAGACTGGAGGTGGCAGAGGATGGAATAGAAAAAGCAAGCCATTCTCAATAACTTTCTCCAAAGCATCTCAAGGTCTGGCTTCCATGTGTTGAGTGGAAATCAAGCTCACTGTAAGTTATCCTTTTTGTTTGTTTGTTTGTTTGTTTTTCATTTTTGGTAAATTAAGAAAACAATTGACCTATAGTCCATGAGCTTTCAAAGGTCAGGGACATTGGTTCAGCTGTTATGTTTGCTAATTCTTTCAGTGCTTTACAAAGCAATTTATCTAGGCCTCATCACTTGAATTCATTAAATGAATTGATGCTGCCTACCTGTCTCTTCACTTATCTTGGGTTCCAACCATTTTTGGTTCTCTCGTTGCTAATCTAAAGAAGTAACACATTAAGTCTTTATAAGTTGTTAGTGCTTTCTCAGGGATTGGTTTACTAGATTGGCACAGGCTAACAAATCCTTGAGTTAATTCCATGAGGATAGGGTGAATTTAGCTAGTGGAATGTGGGAAGAAATTGAAGGTTCTGAGTCCATCTCATCCCACCCTATCCCTGACAACAATGAAATGGTACTGAAAAGAAACATTCTTACTTGACATTTTTTTCAGTAAATTATGTATACTTTAATTATTCATAAGCCCTATAAGGAGCAGTGAGATCTAGGACATAGAATTTAAAACTAGAAAGGAGTTTAGAGATCATTTGGCCCAGCCCTTTCATCTAACAGATGTAGAAACTGAAGCAAAGAAAAGTATAATTAAATTCAATCCTACAAATGTTTATCATGCCTCTTCACAAATTCCATTCAGTGGAACTCAGTGTTGGAAATACAAAGATAAAACTGGAGGTAACCTTGCCTAAAAGAATCTTACTTTCTACTGGAGGGAAATGCAACAGGTACAAAAGTATCGAAATGAAAAAAAAAATAATTTCCAAAAATGAGGGTATACTAACAACTGGAGCGAGTATTAAAATTCTTTTATAGGAGGTAACACCTGAGCTATGATTCTAGGAAAGCTAGTGATTTTCTTTAAGGCAGAGATGGAGGAGGTGTGTGTTTAAGGCATCAAGTATAGTGTAGACAACAGAACAGAGGAGGAAAATTAAATTTCTGGTACAATTTGTAAACTAGTCTTATTGCATCAGAGATCATGGGAAAGGGAATAATATTGATTGATGACAAATTTTGGCCTGATGAGATTTTCATTAGTGTTTGAATAGAGGAAATTTTCAAGCAATCTAGACTAGTAAGCATATTATATCTATGGGAAGAGCCTGCCTTTCAAAAATTTTTAGTCTGCATTAGGTATAGGATAAACATATGGAAAAGATTTATAAATATTTAGAAAGCCTCAAATAGATGCAGAAGGCCAGATGTCATAGAGAGGCTTTGCAGGTAATGGCTTTATAGGAGGCTACTTTAATTTCTAGTTGAACACCTGTCCAGTAAGGGAACCAGATAGAATATTATAGTAATGATTAATTGAGATCATGGACAACGTGATTGGCAGGCATGGCACCAGAAGGCAGCCTTACTGACTGTGGAAATATAGTGCTTTTAGTATCCATCTTTGATGGTGTCTAAAGAGGGGAGGAATTGATTATAAAATTACCATCTTTTAGATGGATCATCTTACCAAACAAGCAAACAAATAAAATAAAAAATAAAATTAATATGAATTAATTCTGTCCGTTACCATCCTACCCACAAAACTGTGTTGATGTGGCTCCATATAAGCACATCCTATAAAAGAAACTTAACCTTGATTGGATACATTGGGGGACAGGAGACAGGGAGAGAAGAGCTGTGAAAAATGACAATTGTTCCTTTTATACTCTTTACCTTAAAATCTAAATGAGAATCATGAAATCATAGGATAATACTATTTCTTTTTTTTTAAATGTCTTACCTTTTGTCTTAGAATCTATTGGTTCCAAGACAAAAAAAAAATGGTATAGGCTAGGCAATTGGAGTTAAGTTACTTGTCCAGGGTCACAAAGCTAGCGGATTATACTCCTACCCAGTTTATGGAATTTAGGTTTTCAAATAATTCAATCAAGTGGAAAAAATGCAGCTTAAATAATAATAGTTTCCTGGTGGATTAAAAAAAATTGTACCAAATGTCTATGTCCAGATTTAAACAAACTTGGCTCTAACTTTATTGAACCAATTGAAATGATTATTCTCACAAAAAAAGATTCTTCCATTTCCAAAACAATTCACCCATTACATTTTACTGCTAATCCCTTTCACTGCCTACTCTCTTTAATACCATGGGACTTTCAGTAATGTTTTTATTTATCCCTAGCTTTTTAGGGATTTGGCCATTGAATAAAGAAAATAGCCCTGCAATGACATGTACTAGTTGCACTCCTAGGAAATGCTTCATTTCAAAAACTGCTAAATTTTCATCACTTGTCCTGACAACTACCTCTTCTACATTTCCTAGATGTCCCAACCTGAAAATACCTAATGTACAAAGCAGTGATGTTATGTACCTAGGAAGAGTACCCATGAGCTCTGAGCTGAATCCTCAAACTAGCTAGGACAAGCTGACATCCATCTTTCTGATCATGCTTTCTAGGATATGAGTTGAGTCTTCAGTACCATTGCTCAGAACTATGTACTCTAGAATGAAATGCTTTGCATGAATCTACCTGAATGATGAAATTTGCCTATGATAAATGAATTCTTCTCTTATATTTGGAGAGGAGAGGATTCCAGATTCTCTCACAATTTGCTGCCAGACAGTTATGGACTAATTCTGCCCTTTAGGCTATCACACTGTAAATTGTCATGTTAGGCCTCAAAGACAACAATTGATTCAAAGTGTCATAGATTCTAAGAAATATCTCTAAATCTCAGTTGTATTGAATTGGTTTTTGTTGTCCTTAAAAGTTCATGTTATATCCATTTGGGGGTTTTGAGTCACACTTAAATCTGAATAGACTTTATATGAAGTTTTAAATTCAAATGACTTATTAGTGACATGCCTCTTGCTCTTTTATTAAAAGCCTTATTTATTTTAGGTGCTCAGGATTGTCTTGCCAAACACATAAACATACTGCATATAGTTGAACTGCTTGCTTATTTTCCTTGAAAGGTTCTTCTTAGGTTAGCACATTTATCATTTTTATGTGCATATTTTTATTCATTCCATCTTATCTCTATAGTCATGTTTATCTTCCCCGGAATCTCTTAGTGAATGAGCTCTCTATGGCTTTCCGAAGAATAAGGTGGATGGTTCAAGTTGAAACAAAACTTGGAAATTTACACAAAAGGTTCTGTTCATGTCATAAAAAAGTAGAAGCAGATGAGGCTCTTTACAGAGATTTAGTCTTAAATTGAAAGTGCCTTACTCATCATATTTCTGTAAGAAATATATTCTCACCTAATTTCTTTCTTTTTTTCTGATTTTTTTATAAACAGAAACAGTCTACTGTATAGAAATAGTTGGATAAAGGTAGAAATTTGGGAGTATCAGTTTGCTAAAAGATTCATTTGCAAAGAAAGTTCTAAAATTCCCAAATTCTTATCCCCAAAAAACCAGAGAAACATTTTCCAAGACTTTCAATACTTCACTGAATGAATTAAACTTTCTGTAGGCTGTGACATTTTTGGTTGTTTAGAATACTTTTTCTTCTGTTACTACTGTGGCTGTGGGAAAAAATGCATTTGATGTGAAAGAAATGGCATATCTTGGCATATCTGTGACTTCCATAGATTTCCTATTCATTGAACAGATAAATGAAGGCAAGACAATGTACTACCAAAAAAACATTGCATTACTTGGTGATCTCTTCTGCAGGCAATAGTCTAGCACCATACTCATCCTCAAATCTAACTTTATGATAATAAATTGTATCCCCTCCATTCCTTTAAATGGAGTCCTTTGTAGTCAGTATTTTTTTCATATATAAAGATGTGATTGAAATGTATAGACTCTGCATAGTCACTTTCTAGCCAGGCAGTAATGGAAAATGTACAGATAACCTAGGGAAAATGATAATACCAAACATTTCACAACTTGGGAAAAGTGCCCATGAGCAAAGGGCAATCTCATAAAAGTCTTCATTGCACAAAATCACTGTGTACCCTGGGGATTTATCCTTTGTCCTTTAGTATTTTTTTTCATTTCTAGCATCATTTATTAAAAATGAATATTTTTCTCCAGAGAGACATACTCACTTCCCAATCTGTTGTTGTTGCTATTCAGTCATTTTTCAGTCATGTCTGATTCTTTGTGACCCCATTTGGGGTTTTCTTGGCAAATATCCTAGAGTAGTTTCCCAGTTCCTTCTCCAACTCACTTTACAGATGAGAAAACTGAGGCAGAGTTAAGTGACATATCCAGGGTCACACAGGTATTGGTGACAGAATTTCAGATACTGTCTTAAGTATCTGAAGCAAGATTTGAACTCTTAATCTGTACAGATGCGTAGGTCTTATGGGCTGTGATGCAAGCAAAGTTTTGTTGTAGGATCCAAAGGTGAATCCCTGGGGTTTGGGAAGGATACCTTTTGCAAGAATGCAGGACTCTGAAACTTGGCTTAAAAATAAAGAGAAATTTATTAATTTGGAAGTAATGTTGAATCTGACCAGGAGGCAGCATAGATGGAAGCCTACCTCCTAGGTGGAACAGCATGGGTAGAAAAGCTGCTCCTCAGGAGGACAGCAAGACAGCATAAGTGGACCAACTTGGAGGGTTGCTCCCAGAATGCCTCAATTCTGGGGTTTTTATATTCTTTTACAGCAGTGAGGATGTGACTCTGGGGCAAGGGGTTGGGGAGGAGGTTTGCCTGAAGACATGGGGGTGGTTCTCATGATTTGGAAGACAGATGGATGAGGTGTGTCTCTTTGTCCATCTCAAATCAATGGGACAATCAAAGGATAATCCTCTCAGGGTCAGATGTTTTACATTGGGAGTCAGAGTGTGTAAGGGAACAACAGAATTTCCATGATAATAGTTTGCCTGAGTTTCTAGAGGTACAATGCCCATTCCAGTTTGACTTTGGAACCCTCAGTCTTTTTAGAGGGGTCCTTGAGTTTCCCTTCTACCTTTTACCACTGGAACACACTGGATCCTTCAATGCTTCCTGTCTGTCCAGAGTATTTTTTGAATGGTAACCCCATGCTACAGAACTTTTCTTCCCTCTTATCTCAGGTTCCTCTTAAATATCCTCATTTTTTTCTTCCTCTGACCTCATCTGTAACACAGGATAACAAAACTAGTCAGCTAATTTAGTATTTTAGTGCTTTGAGGATTGGTGTGTAGCCTTCCCCATTCAGAAATTTCGATGAAAAGAATATCTTTTAATTCAAACAAGGTAATAATAATTTGTAATAGCCCTAACCTTCTACCTCAGCCACCACAGAGTCAAGTGCTAAATACCACACAGATCCAGAGCTCTGAGACTCTGGGAACACTGTCCCTAGGAAAACACACTGTTAAAGGAGAATTTCCAATGAGCAAAGAACTTGAGCTCTTACATAACTTTTGGGGAAATAAAGGATAGGAAGGTCAATTAATTAGCTTTACAATGAAAACTAGGGAATGAGGAGTCTAGGGATGAATTATAGGGGAGAGGCTGATGCTTTACAATGAATACAAAAGGATGATTACAGCCAGGGGCTGGACTACCTCAGAGAGGTCTCTGATACAATGGGAGAAACTTCTAAGACAAAAGGGTACTTAAGATTTGATTGTATCTACTAATCCTACCTAAGCTCAGATCATTAGATACTTTAAGATTTATTGTTCAGTCTGAGGCAAGATCAGTTTGGGACTTACCTCAAGGCAAATTCCCAAGGGACCAGGGCTAAATTGGGGATTCCATAAATACAGTTGACAGGTCTAAGAAGCATCTTTTGCCCTGGTAGAAAGGATTGTTTAGGGAAATTAAGTTGCAAAAAATCTGGTGTGCTACAGCTAAACTAATACAGATGGAAGTAGCAATCATAATTCATGTGTTAAACTGGAAAAAACACAGAACTGTTAAATAGTCAGAAAAACCATGTCTTTAATTAAGGAGAGGGGTTCAGTGCTTTCCTCTTAGGCCTCCACACAGCTGTGTGCTACAAACCCACACTGAGCTTGAGACTCTGATTGCTCTGGCTGCTGACCCCTGGGAATGCCAACTGTGCTAGATTGGACAATTCCAAAGATCCATGAAAATTGGGAAGCTTATATACCCTTTGGGGGGAACTGGAAACTGAGGTTGGGAGAGTATAGTTGATAGGCTTTACAATGGCAACAAAGAAAATGAGGAGCCCTAGACAGGATTATCATGGGGAGACTAATGCTTTACAATGAACACAAAAGGGAAAGCTCCAGCCAAGGGCTGGGCTACCTTGGAAAAAGACTTTGGCCTAAGGGGAGAAACCATTGGGACAAAAAAGGTACTTAACACCTGATGGGATTTGCTAGCTCCACCTAAACTAATTTAAGGTCTATTGTTAATCTGAAACTCATGAAGTTGAGGGGAAAACCCATGTGAGAAGGTCAAACTTGAGGTCTTTACCTCCAAGCTAACTAGACTGGGGGGTTCATCAGATCTTACTAGGCTACAAGTTTGGAAGTTTCTAGATTCCATGTCAACACATGAAATAACAAAAGTAAAAAAGATACCTAATTAAAAGAGATAATCAGTGCATCTACCATTATACTAAAAGATATTATATAAAATGAATAAATATCTTTATTGAACATGTATGCACCAAATGACATAGCATCTAAATTCTTCAAGGAAAAGTTTAATGTATTTTAGGAGTAAATAGAGAGTAAAACTATATTAGTAGAGCACCTCAATTTATACCTGTCAGGCCTAGATAAATCTAACCACATAATAAATTAGAAAGAAGTTAAGGGGATCAAGAGTTTTAAGAGAGTTATATAATACCCTCTAGAGGATATTGAATGTGAATAGAAAGAAGTAAACCTTTTTCTCAGCTTTTCTCATCTTCACAAAAATTGACCATTTAGAAGGTGTCATCCTAGAAAAACACAGAATCACTAAAGCAGTTACAAAGAACATATCTTTAATCAGTTCAAGAGAGACAATGCTCTTATTGTCACCACACAGAGTCATGTGCACATACCACACCACAAGCTAAGCTCTGAGACTCTGGGAACAATGTCAACAGGAAAATGCACCATAAATGGGAATTTCCTTCATGAGAATTTCCCTCATGGGAATTTCCATCAAACAAAAGAACTTGGGGTCTTACATATATTTTAGGGAGTATAGGCAAGGAAGGACAACTGATCAGTTACACAGGGGATTAGAAAAGAGTTTGAACCCTTAGGCTAGGGTATCTGGAAGAGACCCAAATACAATAAGAAAAACCAAGAAACCAAACAGGGTACTTCAGACTTGAGCATCTGTCACTCCTATTCAGGGTGCTTAATCAGTATATAATTTGAATCTCTTACTCTAAAAACTATGATCCCCAGGAAAACTACTACGATCTCCAGCAAAACTATGATTCCCAGCACTCTACTCACTTCCTATCCTTACGTGCTGATGTAGACAGGATATAAATTGGGTGTAGTTCTGTCCCTTGTCTCTTATTCTCTCTTTCCTTCCTGTCTCAGCATTGGTAGAGTGGGGATTTTTGAGCAGGTAGAAAAAATTAATCACGTGGTTCTATTTTGTCAGATAATAAACTTTATAAAAATTGATACTTGAAGTATTGGACATTAATTTAAATCTTATATCAGTCTGGGAGTTCCTGGAAGGTAAGACCCTATGGGACAAAGGTAAATTTGAGTTTCTCAAATTGAGGATGTCAAAGGAAAAAAAATTGAGGATGTCAAAGGGCATAAAAGCATGATAAAAAGTGTAGAAAAGCAGAAATATTAAATGTATCATTATGGGGCCATAAGACATTAAAAGTTATTTCAGTAAAGGGTTTGGGAAGTATAGATTAAGAATTAATTGGAAACTAAATAATCTAATCCCAAAGAATGAGTGGATCAAAGAACAAATCACAGAAACAATAATTTCACTAAAGATAATGACAATTTGACAGATAGATAATAACATTTGTAGGATGTTGCTAAAGCAGAACTTAAGGAAAATTTTATATGTCTAAACACTTATTTCAATAAAAAAGAAAAAGAACAGACCAGTGATTTGAACATGCAATGATAAAACTTAAAAAGGACAAAATAAAAATCTCTAAACACTAAAATATAAATGCTGAAAATCAAAAGATAGATTAATAAAATTGAATGTAAGAATCATATTAAAATTAGTGAAAGTAGAAGCTGGTTTTGTTGGGGGAAAAACCAATAGCTAATAGCTAATTTAATTTAAATATAGAAAAGAAGACTCCCTTTTCATCTTGGATACTGTTAATTTGGTTTTATTCTTTCCTTTTTTTTCTTAAATTGACCAGTACATTTTCTATTTTATTTGTTTTTTCAAAGTACCAGCTTCTAGTTTTATTTATTAAATTGTTCTTTAACTAACCAGTTTTGGAGAAACATATTATTTAATTTCCGATTAATTTTTGATTTGCCTCTTCATGTACCCTTACTAATTATTATTTTATTGCATTATGATATGAAAAGGTTGCATTTATTATTTCTGCTTTTTTGCACTTGTATGCCAAGGTTTTATGCCCTACTACATGGTCAATCTTTGTGAATGTATCATGTGCTGCTGAAAAGGTGTATACCTTTTTGACCCTATTTATTTTTCTCCACATATCTATTAACTCTAATTTTTCTAAGATTTCATTCACATCTCTTACCTCTTTCTTATTTATTTTTTGGTTTGATTTATCTAGATCTGATAGAGGGAGGTACAGGTCTTCAACTAGTATAATTTTACTATCTATTTCCTTCTTAAGCTCTAATAGTTTCTCCTTTAAAATTTTGGATGCTATAGCATTTGGTGCATACATATTGAGTACTGATATTTCCTTATTGTCTATACTGCCTTTTATCAGGATGTAATTATATTCCCTATCTCTTTTAACCAGATCTATTTTTACTTTGGTTTTGTCAGATTAATTAAATTAAAGGAGAAATTAATAAAAATAAAAAATGAAAGAACTATTGAACTAGTAAATAAGACTAGAAACTAGTACTTTGAAAAAAATAGATAAAGTACTGGTTAATCCTAGAAAAAAAGGAAAGAAGAAAAACCAAATTAATAGTATTAAAGATGAAAAGGGAGACATTATCTCTAATGAAGAGGAAATTAAGGCAATCATTAAAAACTATTTTGCCCAATTATATGGCAATAAATATGGCAATCTAGGCAATATGGATGAATATTTACAAAAATATAAATTGCCTAGATTAATGGAAAGAATATAATACTTAAATAACTCCATATCAGAAAGAGTAATTGAACAAGCCATCAAAGAATTCCTTAAGAAAAATTCTCCAGGGCTTGATGGATTCACAAGTGAATTCTATTAAACTTTCAAAGAACAACTAATCCCAATAGTATATAAACTATTTCACATAATTTGCAAAGAAGGAGTTCTGCAAAATTCTTTTTATGACATAAATATGATACTGATTCCAAAGCCAGACAGGTCAAAAACAGAGAAAGAAAACTATAGACCGATCTCCTTAATGAATATAGATACAAAATTTTTAAATAGAATACTACCAAAAAGACTCTAGCAAGTGAACATGAGATTCATTCATTATGATCAGGTGGGATTTATACCAGGAATGCAAGGATGGCTTAATTTCAGGAAAACTATCTACATAACTGACCATATCGACAAGCAAACCAAAAAAAATCACATGATTATCTCAATAGATGCAGAAAAAGCCTTTGAAAAAATTTAACACTCATTCTTATTGAAAACACTAAAAAGCATAGGAATAGAAGAGCCTTTCCTAAGAATAATAAACAGTATGTATCTAAAACCATCAGTAAGTATCATCTGCAGTAGGAATAAATTAGAAGCTTTCACAATAAGATCAGGAGTGAAACAAGGATGCCCATTATCACCTCTAATATTTAACATTGCACTCGAAACACTAGCTGTAGCAATCAGAGAAGAAAAAGAAATTGAAGGTACTAAAATAGTCAGTGAGGAGACCAAGCTATCACTCTTTGCAGATGATATGATGGTCTACTTAAAGAATCCTAGAGAATCCACCAAAAAGCTAGTTGAAATAATCAACAACTTTAACAAAGTGGCAGGATATAAAACAAACCCACATAAGTCATCAGCATTTCTTTTTTATATTTTTTTAATTTTTTTGTTACAATACTCACTTTTTTCCCTCCCTCTCCTCCACCCACCATTCCTGCAGCCAATGCACAATTTCATTGGGTATTACTTGTGTCCTTGATCAGAACCTATTTCCATGTTGTTGTTTGCATTAGGATATTCATTTCGAGTCTACATCCCCAACCATATCCCTTCGACCCATGTATTCAAGCAGTTGTTTTTCTTTGGTGTTTTTACTCCCACAATGTTTCCTCTGAATGTGGATAGTGGTTTTTCTCCTAGATTCCTCAAAGTTGTTCAGGATCACTGCATTTCCACTAATGGAGAAGTCCATCACATTTGATTGTACCACAGTGTATCAGTTTCTGTGTACAATGTTTTCCCGGTTTTGTTCCTCTCACTCTGCATCAATTCCTGGAGGTTTTCATCAGCATTTCTATATATTCCCAACACATTTCAGCAGCAAGAGTTAGAAAGAGAAATTCCATTTAAAATCACCCTAGACAACATAAAATATTCAGGAATCTATCTGCTGAGACAAACATGGGAACTATTTGAACACAACTATAAAACACTCTCCACATAATTAAAACTAGATCTAAATAATTGGAAAACATTAATTGCTCATGGGTAGGACAAGTTAATATAATAAAAATTACAATCCTACCCAGGGTAATTTACTTATTTAGTGCCATACCCATTAAATTACCAAAAAAATTTTTTTCCTAAATTAGAAAAAATGATAACAAAGTTCATTTGGAAGAACAAAAAACCAAGAATATCAAGGGAAATATTGAAAAAAAAATGTGAAGGAAGGTGACCTAGCAGTACCAGACCTCAAACTATTCTATAAATCAATCGTCATCAAAACAATATGGAACTGTATAAGAGACAGAAGGGAGGATCAGTGAAATAGACTTGGGGTAAGTGACCTCAATAAGGCAGTCTATGATAAGCCCAAAGATCCTAGCTTTGGGGACAAAAATCCACTATTTGAAAAAAAACTGCCGGGAAAATTGGAAAACAGTATGGGAGAGATTAGGTTTAGATCAACATCTAACACCTTACATCAAGATAAACTCAAAATGGGTGAATGACTTGAATATAAAGAAGGAAACTATAAGTAAATTAGGTGAACACAGAATAGTATACTTGCCAGATCTTTGGGAAAGGAAAGATTTTACAACTAAGCAAGTGTTAGAAAAAAATTACAAAATATAAAATAAATAATTTTGATTACATTAAATTAAAATGACTTTGTACAAACAAAACCAATGCAACCAAAATTAGAAGGGAAGCAACCAATTGGGAAACAATCTTCATAACAAAAACCTCTGACAAAGGTCTAATTACTCAAATTTACAAAGAGCTAAACCAATTATACAAAAAATCAAGCCATTCTCCAATTGATAAATTGGCAAGGGACATGAATAGGCAATTTTCAAATAAAGAAATCAAAACTATCAATAAACACATGAAAAAATACTCTAAATCTCTTATAATCAGAGAAATGCAAATCAAAACAACTCTGAGTTATTAACTCACAACTAGCTGATTGGCTAACATGACAGCAAAGGAAAGTAATATATTTTGGAGTGGATGTGGCAAAATTGGGACATTAATGTATTACTGGTAGAGTGTGTGTGAATTGTGAATTGATCCAATCATTCTGGAAGGCAATTTGGAATTATATCCAAAGGGTACTAAAAGACTGCTTACCCTTTGATCCAGCCATAGCACTGCTGGGTTTGTACCCAAAAGAGATAATAAAGGAAAGACTTGTACAAGAATATTAATATCTGTGCTCTTTATGGTGGCAAAGAATTCGAAAATAAGGGGATGCCCTCCAATTGGGGAATGGCTGAACAAATTGTGTTGTCTGTCGGTGATGGAATACTATTCTGCTCAAAGAAACAATGAACTGGGAGGTTTCCATGTGAACTGGAAGGACCTCCAGGAACTGATGAGGAGTGAAAGGAGCAGAATCAGGAGAACATTGTAAACAGAGACAGATACAATGTGGTACAACTGAATGTAATAGACTTCTCTAGGAGTAGCAATGCAATGATCCAGGAAAATTCTGAGGGATTTATGAGAAAGAACACTATCCACATTCAGAATGAGATCTCTGGTCGTAGAAACACAAAAGACAAACATCTGCTTGATCACATGGGTGGATGGGGATGTGATTGTAGATGTAGACTCTAAACAATCACCCTAGTACAAATATCAATAATATGTAAATAAGTCTTGATCCTTAATGTCACATGTAAAACCCAGTGGAATTGTGCATTGACTATAGGAAGGGGTTGGGGGGAGGGGAGGAAAAGAACATGATTTTTGTAATCCTACAAAATCCTACTCTAAATCAATCAATTAAACAAAAAAATATAGAAAGAAGAAACCTTAATTACCAGTATCAAAAATGAAAAGGTGACTCTATAACCAATGAAGATATATTATCAATTCATTCATTAGAGCAATTATTAGAAGCTATTTTCCCAATTATATGCCAGTGAAACTGACAATCTAGATGAAATGGATGAATATTTACAAAATATATATAAATTATTCAGATGAACAAAAAAGGAAATAGAATACTTAAATCAACCTATATTAGAAACATTTTTAACAATTCATAATGAGTTCCCTTAGGTAAAAAACAAGGATCGGATCAAGCAAATTCTACTAAACATTTAAAGAACAATTAATTTCTTTATTCTATAAACTACTTGAAAAAAAATTAAAAAGAAGTCCTACCAGATTCTTTCTGTGACACAAATAAGGTTTTGATATCTAAACCAGGGAAAGCAGAAGCAGAGAAATAAACTCTAGACCAATTTCCCTAATTAATATTCAGGAATTTTTTTAAACCCTTACCTTCCATTTTGGAATCAATACTTTGTATTGGCACCAAGGCAGAAGAGTGGTAAGGGCTAGGCAATGGGGTTTAAGTGACTTGCTCAGGGTCACACAGCTAGGATGTGTCTGAGGCCAAATTTGAGCCTAGGAACTCCGATCTCTAGGCCTGGCTCTCAATCCACTGAGCCACCCAGCTGCCTTCATGAAATTATTTTTATAAGATACTAGCACAGATTGCAACAATATCTCACAAAGATCATGCACTATGATGTGGTGAAATTTATATCAGTAATACAAGGCTGGGAAAATATTATGAAAATTATAATCATAATTGACCATATAAGTAAAAAAAATCAACAAAAATTATATGGTTCTATCAAATAGATGTTGAAAAAGCTTTTGACAAAATGCAACACCCATTTCTTTTATAAATAGTATAAAACATAGGAATCTGTGAAACATTTCTTAAAATGATCAGTAGTATTCATCTAAAATAAAGAACAAGCATTGATATTATATGGATAACCTTGATATCTTTTCATTAAGATCAGGGTTGAAGCAGGGATGTCTGTTTTCCTGTTTTAATTCAATATTATATTAGAAATGCTTGCTATAGCAGTAAGACAAGAAAAAATGAAGTAATAAACATAGACAAGGAAACATAATCACTTTTTGCAAATACTGTTATGATATATTTAGAGAACCCTAGAGAGTCAATTAAAAAACCTAGTTAAACCATTAACAATTTTTGCAAAGTTTGTAGGCTATAAAATAGTCCCATATAAACATATCACCAACGAAATGCAGCATCAAGAGAAAGAAAAATTTAATTTAAAATTACTGCAGACATTGTAAAATTTTTGGGAATCTGTCTGTTATGACACATACAGGAACTGTGTGAACACAGTTACAAAAACACTCTTCACACAAATAAACAGAGATCTAAATAATTGGAGAAATATTAATTACTCATGGCTAGACCTAGCTAATAGTACAAAAAATGCCAATATATTACCTTGCTTAATTAATTTTTCAATATCTTACTAAACTATCAGTAAATTAGCTTATATAACTAAAAAAATAAAATTCATCTTAAGAATCAAATGGTCAATACAATCAAGGTAGCCAAAGGAAAGAATGTGACAGAAGAGAGCTAGCAATATTAGATCTAAAATTATATTATAACAACAGAACCATAAAAACAATTTGTATTGGATAAGAAAACAGTAATTAATAAATGGACTATATTATATGCAAAATGTAGAAGCAAGTAAGCTCAGTAGCCTGGTGTTTGATAACCAAACCAAAAGATTCCAGCTATTAGAAGAAGAACTCAGCATTTAACAAACACTGCTGAGAAAACTAGAAAGTTTTCTGTTGGCAACTGAACATAGGCCAACATCTCACACCATATACCAAAAGAAGCTCCAAATGCGTAAATAATTTGGACATTGTAAAAATGGAGACCATCAAGGATAAAATCCTAAATAAATTAGGAGAGCTTGGAATAAATTAACTGTCTGATCTCTACGTAGAAAAATAATTCATCACCAAAATGAGATAGAGATTCAACATAGGTAAAATATATGATTTTGAATACACAAAATTGAAAAGTTTTTTAAAACCCAAGTCATTGGAACCAAAATTAGAAGAAAAGCAGAGAACTAGGAAAAAAAATTGACAGTGTTTCTGTAATGAGTCAATTTAAAAATATACAGAAAACTAAAATAAAATTTATAAGTGTAAGGACCATTTCCCAAATGCTAAATGCTAAATGTATATGAACAATTTTCAGAGGAAGAAATTCAAACTATCAGTATCAAATGCTCTAACTTACTAATATTTACAGAAATTCAAATCAATATAACTTAAGAACAGGGGTGAAACAGGGATGTCTTTTATTACCATTATTATTCAATGTTTTACTAGAAATGCTAGTTATAGGCATAAGTCAAGAAAAAATGAAGTAATAAGTATAGACTTTAAGGAAACATAACTGTCACTTTTTGCAGATAATATGATGGTATTTAGAGAATCTTAGAGAATCAATTAAAAAACTAGTCTAAGCAATTATAAACTTAAAGGTAACACCTCACACAGATCAGATTAGCTACGAGAGAAAAGGAAAATGACAAATGCTAGAGGGTATGTGGGAAAATAATTATGCTAATACACTCTTCATGGAGTTATCAATTACTCCAACCATTCTGAAGAAGAATTTGGAACTATGCACAGTGGGTTATAAAGCCATGCATACCCTTTGATCCAGAAATACCATTACTAAGTAGGTTTGTACTCCAAGGAGAGCAAAGAAAAGGGAAAAGGACCCATGTGTACAAATATATTTATTGTAGCAATTTTTTGTAGTGGTAAAAATTTGGAAGCTAAAAATATGCTGATCAATTGAGAAATGATTGAACTAGTTATGGTATATGAATGTGATGTAATACTATTATGTTATAAGAAATGATGAAGGGGACAATTTCAGAAAAAAAAACCTAGGAAGGCTTAAATGAATTGATACAAAGTGAAGTGAAAAAAAATCAGGAGAACACTGTATACATTAACAGCAATATTATAAAGATAATCAGCTATGAAAGACTTGGTAAAACCGATGAATACAATGATCCACCACAACTTGAAATGACACATAATATATAATCAAGAACTGATTGATTCAGAGTGCAGATTGAGGCATATTTTTTTCCTTTCTTCCCTCCTTCCTTCCTTCCCTCCTTCCTTCCCTCCTTCCTTCCTTCCTTCCTTCCTTCCTTCCTTCCTTCCTTCCTTCCTTCCTTCCTTCCTTCCTTCCTTCCTTCCTTCCTTCCTTCCTTCCTTCCTTCCTTCCTTCCTTCCTTCCTTCCTTCCTTCCTTCCTTCCTTCCTTCCTTCCTTCCTTCCTTCCTTCCTTCCTTCCTTCCTTCCTTCCTTCCTTCCTTCCTTCCTTCCTTCCTTCCTTTCTTCCTTTCTTCCTTCCTTCCTTCCTTCCTTCCTTCCTTTCTTCCTTTCTTCCTTTCTTCCTTTCTTTCTTTCCTTTTTGGAAACATGGCCAATATAAAAATATGTTTTACATGGCTTTGTTGTGGGAGAGATTTATAAGGTAAAACCCTGGATCTGGATGGGTAGCCCTTGTCAAGAATGACAGACTCCAATAGATAGCTTAAAAATGAAAGAGATTTATTAATTTGAATGTAAGTCAAATGGGATGGCTGAGGGAGGCAGAGCAGGTAGAATGCTGCCTCCTAGAGGAGATGTGTTCTGGGTTTTTATGCCCTTTTGACTACAGGGCCTGCATGACTAGAGAAAGGATGATGATAGCATGTTACTGGGTCTCTGGAACCCTAGATGGGTTGTGTGGTTATGTGCTATGCCTCAAAATCAAAAAGGGGTGAGCTGTCCAGTTTAGGGTATGACCAGATATCTGGGATATAAAATAGATGCTTATCAGGAGTAAGCTGGGAGGTGCCTATCTGTGCTCATTAAGAATGAGGGGAGAGGCCAGAGGGGCTCTTTCTCTTAGCTCAAAGTCACCTTCTCTTAGCACTGCAGGAATGCAAGGAAAAATGAGTCTTTTATGTATTCTTTGGGACAGAATCTGGGGATTTGGGGTGTCTAGGGGAAGCCTATACCCTCATATTATCTTCATTTGTATAATAAGTATTATATGTCTTGCCTTCTCAATGAATATGGTATAGATTGGAGGAACAAAGAGAATTTGGAATTAAAAATAATTAGGGAAAAAAGCTTATGTAACTTGGGCAGGCAAAATATTAATAATTAAAAAAAAACTTTCTTGGACTCCTTTGTAAATTGTAATAACTGGACAGTGAATTTGATATTATAATTTTTATTTCAAGTCCTAAAGTTACTGAAGTTATAAACTGAAATGGAAGCACCTTGGAACAGGTATTCCATATTGTCTTCCTTAGTTCAAAACTTCAGGGACCTATGAATCATTAGTGTTTGCAGTTCCTCTGCTAATACTTTTTGCAGCCTCTATGCCTTAGGATAGTGATAGTGAACCAATGGCATGGGTGCCAAAGATGGCAAGCAGAGAGCTTTCTGTGTGCATGCACAGTGTCCTCCACCCCCACTTCCAAGATTCTTGCTAGAAAGACAGAGGGACACGGATGGAGCTACTCCTTTCCCCTTCTCCACCGTGCCTGATGACATTTTCCCCATCCTCTACCCCTCTACCCAGCAACCCAATGGGAGCTCAAAGGGGGTAAGTTGGGTAGCTCACAGGTAGCAGAGCTGGAAGGGAGCAGAGCACTTGGATCACTCCCCTCACCTTCACAAGTGCTGAAGACATTTCTCTTATCACTTGCCCCTCTACCCAGCACCCCAGTGGGAGAGCTTCCTCCCTCCCCTGTCTGGGTTAAAGGGGGCTGGGGGAAAGGTGGGGGCTGGGCACTCAGTCTTTGGGAGGGAGGGGCATGGCACTTGGTCTCTGGCGGTGGTGGGGTATGGCATGTGGTCTCTGGGGGTTGGAGTGGGGTGGGGCCCAACACTCCATCTCTAAAAGATTCGCCATCATTACCTTAGGAGATCTTTAAGTTTCACCAGAAAAATTCATCATACTTTAATATGACAAAAAATATTCATTGAACTTATAGGTTCTTTCTGTGGCATCAGAATGTGATTAGACCATAACCATGATTAGGTTCATTTAGATTGTCAAGTAAGATAATTTATGAAAAAGCATTTTACAAACTTTAAAACACCACTATATTATTGTTTTTATTATGTCTTTCTTTTTGACTCTTGGCTGTTATCACATTTTACCCATTGTACTGTGAATAATGTATAATTGTTCTATATCCATATAATTTTAGTCAGCTTTTTATTTGCTCTGAGAATGTTTATCATCCTCTTCATTTTTTAAACAAGGTTTTCTTAATTTTCCTGTGGTTAATCTGAGACAACTGACCTAACTTGCATTACTATTTTGTGGATTTTTGTTTTTAAATTTACTTTTAGATTATTGTAAAAATTAATAGTATGGAAATACGTATTGTATCATAATATATGTATAATCCAGTGGAATTGCTTGTCAGCCCTGGGAGTGGGGAGGGGAAAAAGGGGAGGAAAATGACATGAATCATGAAATACTTATATAAAATTTTTAAAAATAAAAATTTACTTTTAAAATCTCTTCTCCATTTTTTGTTTCAAATATGTTCTTTGAAACTGGTATTGCATAAATGGCAATTGCTATAAACATGTTCTTCCTTGTGAGCTTTTACTTTAGGGTGTCACTAAGTCTCTTGACATAAATGACCATAGTTTTTTCCTTTTTCACTTTAAGTTGGATGTGTCTTACCTGGAGAATATCAGTGTTTTTTATAAACGTTATCTTCATCCATTACATTGGTTTTATTTGACTTCTGAATTCAGTTCTAAGTCTCTACTTTTCTTTGGCACATCAAGCATCTCATACTTGTTGAATCCTTGCGACATTTTGTTATTACTGGAGAAAATCATCAGAAGACAAAGAAGTTACTTATTGCATTTTTTCAGTAGGACCATACAATTTGGTGTCATTTATATATATCAAATGATTAATGCAATGTTTTGGTATAACTCTCTCTTTATCTTGAAAGTCATGCTCAGTTCTTTTTTAGGAGGAATACTAATGGGTTTAAGGTTAGGCAGAACTGTAACAGCTTAAATGTTCTTCCTGAAAGATATACCCCTTTATATCCACAGTTAGTGCCATTATTGTATTAGTCTTATGTTTTGAATAGAGAACAGTTTTCTGTGTGGACACTAAATGTTCTAGTATTTTCACAAAGCAGAGTAGATTTTATTTATTCATAGTACATTAATAAGTCATAAATGTAGAACTGAGTCAAATTCTCTGTGATAATCATTAAAGAAGGTATAAATGTTATGGCACCTTCAGGCAGATTGCTCAATAATTACAACATAAATAATGAATTGATCTTTTTGATCTGAGTATTTTGGACAAATTCCTTTTTGCTCTTTAGTCAACATATTGTCTCCCTTTAAGCATTTAGAGATATTTTAAAAAACCAAATGCTTTGCATAAAGAATATAAATATACATTTGGCCTAGGTTTGAATGGGTCACTGAAGATTTTGTCTTTTGGCAGTGGTTATGATGCCTTCTGTTAAGAAATATGGGAGCTTACTTGCATCGGAGTAGAAGCTAAGTGTTTTCCAAGTTATGCATGTATCATCATGAAATGTGTAAGCCAAGAAACATGAATCTTATACAGTTTTGTTGCTCTTTAGTTCAGTTTTGCAGAGAAGCTAGTGTTTCATTCCCTGTCCCTGCCACCCTAACATAATGACATCTCCATTCTGTCATTTGCTATGTTAACAGTATGCCAACTTGCAATTTCATGTATTCTCTGACTTGTGTTTTCATTGTGTTAAACTTCTTGGAACCATATGGACACAGGCAGACAAAGACAACTAGAAATTTTCCTTCTTTAAGTGTTCTTCCTCCTCTGTTTTTTTTAAGCTTCGAGTAAGATTTTTGATTGATATTAAATTGTTTATATCATTCTTTCTATTGTATTGATTCTGTATTTTCCTAAATACTTGCTTTTTGTTTTCAATTGTTCATCAAGGTTATTTAGAATTTAAATGTACCTTGATTTTAGGAATTCCATTCTGCTTGGTTTTTGTTGTTGTTATTGCCTTTAATTAGAAGGTATGACATTTAGTTTTTACATTGCACATGGCTAGACACTAAAGTAATAAATCTATGCCTTTCCATATATCTTCAGTAGCTTTCTTAACTATATCTATCATGGTGGTATATGAATCCTATGTTAAGGATAGCATTACCTTTTTTTTCTTATGGTCCCTAACATGACAACAGCCACAGCATGTAATATGTGCAGATCCCAAAACATTTTTCCATTTTCTATTTAATATTGTGGGAAAAGGCAGTTGTTTTCATGATACTAACAGTTTCAAATTCCTAGTTTTTTAATATTATTTTCTGGTGTTTTTGTTGGGTCTCAAACAGAGCTTTTTGGAATTCCAATGAAAGTATACTCATCTCCTTTTCAAAATCATTTGAGACATCGGCATTATTTTGTCATGTATTTTGTTAATAGAACATCTGAAGTTTTGTTAAGTGGAGATTTTTAATGCTTTGAGACACATTAGGTTTACCTTTTTCAAATTTTAGGAACTTTACAACTTTCTGTTTTCATTTTCTCTAATATTGTTTTGAAGTTTAAATACTTTTTCATGAATTTTCCACGTCGATCTATAACATGCAATTATGTAACTTAAGGCTAGGGATGTACTGGCAAATATTTAACAAATGACTCTTCTTGGGGGAAAATATAGCACACTTTTTAGTTTAATATTAGCATTTTCTCCATCACTTTCTTTAGTGTAGACAGTCATCAGAAGAACAGCACATTTTAGGGAATAAAATTAATGGTTATTCCATCTTCACAACATTAAGACCTAATTTCCATGATGTAAATACTCAGAATGAAAATTTAAGAGTGGCCTTATTCAAATCAGCCTGAACTTGCCTTCAGCACTCCTCTTTCTTATGACTGAAGGTATTACTTAAAAAACACAACAAAATAAAATGAAAAGCAAAAGAGTATGAAGACACTGTGTATAATCGGTAAACTGTATTTCTAAATATTTTCTGTTGAAAGAATTCATATCTTCATTACACTTAAGGAGAGAATATAGCCATCCAGTTTGAGGGGTCACTGTCATTTGCACTGAAGGATTTGGGATATTCATATTTCTGTTTTATCTCAGTCCATCTTGCCTTCTTATGGTACCAGAGTCACTATTGTCTTGTCTCTCTCCCTCTGCTTCTTCCTTTCTCTTTCCTTTTCCTTGGTCATACTTTTCTATTCTTCTTTCTTCTTACCTTCTTTCTCCATACATTATGTTACTCACTAGGCTCCCTATTCATATTTCTGGCTATGGACCTTAATTATGTAGGTTAGAAATCTATTAATTAATGAATAATCATAACTCTCAAATGTCAAAGTGGGAAGGACCCTTAGAGACCATCTTTTCCCATATCCTTCTTTCCCAGAAGAAGAAACTGAGGAAGACAAGAGAAGGGAAGGGACAACTAGGTGACACATGGTTGCTAGGTAGTATAATGGATGGATTGCCAGTCCTGGAGTCAAGAAGGCTCTTCTTTGTGAATTCAAATCTGACCTCATACTCTGGCTTTGTGACCCTGGGCAAGTCACTTAACCCTGTTTACCTCAGTCCCTCCTCTGTTAAATGAATGAAAGAAGGAAGTGGCAAACCACTCCTGTATCTTTGCCAAGAAAACTCCAAATGAGGTCCCAAAAAGTCATACATAACTGAAAAACAACTGAAGAACAAAGAAAAGGGAAGGCATTTGAGAAAGTGCCATGTGTCAGCTGGAGACTTGAACTCCAAATCCTTTTGTTTAATGACTGTTACACTTGAAGGGCACATATAAAATCACTTGGATCAAACTCGAATTTAGACAACACAAACTATATTTCAGGTGAGAATATAGATCCTCTGTGCCCTCTCAATGCATCTCTGGGAAGACAGTGTATTTTCAACAGGCCTTGGGTTTGTCATCCAAAAAAAAGGAGTTCCTACTGTGTCACTAATGAGAAAGAGGGTAGTTCGGAAGCTCTGGATGTCCAACATAAAGAAGAGCTCAGAAACATGCAACTGGGAACAACTCAAAAAACTGTTTCCAATCAAATCCAACCAGCTTTATTATTATTTGACACTAATTACTCTCTAAGATTAAAAGATTCTCTATTCCTCTAAACCTATTTTTCCCTGATGCATTTCATGAGGAAGGTTGATAGGATTTGAATCTGTCTCTAAATAAAATAGATGTAATTTCAGATTGACATTGGCTGAATTAAATATGTCCATCATGTGTTTTATCTTTTGGAGAGTCACATATAGAAACATTTAAAATCTGTTCGTTAAATAATTGCTGTCAGGTATGTATTTGTCCATTTGTGGCACTGACTATGCTTATATTTCCTTTCATTTTATATAGATAATTCTTTCAAATGAGAAGGCTTTTTAAAAAATGTTCTCTCTTTGGCAGGCTAGAATATTAAATTGCAAATTACTTGTTTTACTAGCACACCAATGGTTTGTTCTTTGATTACTGAATTTATACTCTCTTTTAAAAAATCTTATGATTGTGATGTTGGAACATATTAGTTTATCTACTCCTCTGCTGCCTTTAGTTCTTTGGATCCTTGAAAGGGTTTGAGATCAAGGAATCCCTTCTACTGTAGTTATATTGGGCTGCAGAGGTTGTGAGCAAGCATGCTTTGTGTCGGCATGGAAAAAAGCTGGAACTAGAGTTACAGGATCAGAATTTGAATCCTGTCAACTCATTCATTAGATGAGTCACCATAAGACAGTCACTGATTCTCTTCCTTCAGTTTTCTCATCTGAGACAGATAGTGGTTGAATGACTTGCCCAGAATCACACATCTAGTAAGTATCTCCTTTTGGATTTAAACTCAGAACTTCCTGACTCCAGGTTCAATGCTCTTATCTATTTATTTTTGAAAAACATTTTGTAAACCCCAAAGTGTTATGTAAACATTAATTGATGCTATGCTAATATTTTGCACTTGTGGGCTTTCCCTGCTCTGTTTCACATTGTCCAGTTTCTAACTTGCATTAAAACCCTCCCAGAGGGAAGTTGACCCTCCTATGCACAACCCCAGAGGAGATATTCCAGAGCCCTGCACCATTCTGGCCCTTGGGACCAGTACTTCCTTCCCCCCCCCCCATACACACACACTTTTGGGTGGGGACATTCCATTCATAGTGTTTAATCAGAGAGTAGTACTAATTACCATTCTTCTGAGCCTAAAGGTCTTTCTTACTATCATTTCCTAAAAAAAAAAAATCCTATATTTTGTCATATATTCTGCCATCATAACTTGAACATTACTGGACCTGCCCATCTACCCTCTAGTTAAATTCTCTTATATGTGCTCTTTCATTAGATTGTGAGCATTCTCAAATAGACAGTAATCAATAGTCTATAGACATATGCTAAGAGCTGGGAATACAAAGATGAAAAAGAAAGATAGCCTCTGCCCTTAAAGAGCTTATCATCTAGTGGGGGAAGACGCAAGCAAAAGGAAGCTGAAATTTTATGGGAGAGAACTCTGAAGGAGGCATTCAGATACGTGTCCAAATAGTATGGTAAGGAATGAGAAGGTCTAAGCTGAAAACTCTCTTTAATGGAGACTTGGAGTTCATGACCTTACCATCTAAATCAGAGAGGTAGAAGGTGGTGATGAGGCAACGGGAGGATCATTTTTCCTTCCTCAATGTTGAATGCTATATTGCACTACTCTCCTTTACCCCCACCATCATGGAAACCAGGGAACCAGGAAGGCCATTGCTTCATCATTCCAAAGTTCAATTCCTTCACCTGTGAGACACATCAGCAATATGTGGCCAGAGAAGCTCAGCTCACCTACACAAATGAGTAGGTACCAATCCAACCTCTGTTCTGTTAACAAAATAGGAAAATGAAAGGAATATGAATTTGTCTAAGGAGCTATATAAGGCAAAAAGTTTGGATTTTCACAAAGAAGCAGAATTTTATAATAGCCATTTATTGTTATGACATCCTTAAACGTTCTAATTAAATCTCCAAATATCATGATTAATAATTGGACCATTTTGCATCTATCATTTTGAGTATTTTGCTGTCTTTTCTGCTCTCCTAGGAGCTTCCACTTCCTCAGCCCCATCAAGGAAAACTTAGGAACTATGTTCCTGGTTGTACAATGGTTGGTTACTAGCCACTGACATCTATTCAGTGCTCTCAGTTTTCCAAAGCTCTTTACATTTCCTGGAATTTTCACAACACTCTTAGGAGGTACATAATAACTTCTTTTTACAAAATTGGTAAATTGAGGTTCATAAAATCTAAGAGATTTCCTTATAATGATTGTACAACTTTCTAATGCCAGAGATAGGATTTGAACTTGAGGCTTACAAATTCCAAATCCAGCATTCTTTATCATTAAAACAAGGTCTCTTATTCAAGTTCGTCTCAGGCCTTTAAAGTTTGTCCAGAAAGTGCCATAGTCATAGGCAACAGCTAATGCTGGGCAGGTATTATGACATCTTCAAACTGAGATTTAAGAAGGTAAAATGAGTGGGGTCAGTAAGGTAGCACAATGGATAGAGCACCAGGCCTGGAGTTGATAGGGCCTAGGTTTAAATCTGGCCTCAGATGTTTTCTAGTTGTATGATCCTGGGCAAGCCACTTAATCCTGATTGCTTAGCTCTTGCCACTCTTCTTTATTAAAATTGATATTAAGGCAGAAGTTGAGGGTTTAAAAAAAGAAGATAAAATGGCTGAGGCGTTTCTAGGCATGTTCCCATTATGCCAATTGTGTGCCATGCATCCTGTTACAGAGCATTTTACTGGAAGGACCCAAGGCAGTGGGGTCCTATCCAACATCTTACTTCCAAATGCTTGATTGCCTTCTATCACATTCATCATTCATTTCGTTCATTTATTCTTTTATTCATCTAGCACATATTATTAAATGTCTATAGTGTGACAGACAAAGACGGTCATTTCGCCTCTACTGGAATATCTCCATACAGGAAACTAATGACTCTAGACAGAACTCACTAAGGTAAACAGTGTGCTTCTCTGGAATAACCACTGACTCTGAAGTAAGAAAACGAGTTCAAATTTGGCAGCTAGTTGGCACAGTAGATAAAGTGCTTGGATTTGAGTCAGAAAGACCTGAGTTCTGAAGTGGCCTTAGACAGCTTATTCACTGGGCAAGACTGAGTAAGTTACTATGCCTCAGTCTGCCTCAATTTCCTCATCTGTGAAATGAGGATAATAATAGCACTTACCTCTCATTGGTGTTGTGAAGATCAAATGAGACAGTATTTGTCAAGTGCTTATCACAGAGGCTGGAATGCAGTAGGTAATTAATAGGTGCTTGTTTCCTACTCTTCTTCCCCCTTTTCTCCTTTCCCTTTACTGATCTGAATCCAAGGCTCCTCGTCTATTAAATAAGGTAGTTGGATGAGATAATTTCTTAGATCCCTTCCAGCACTAGATTGAAGAGCCTTTGAGTGGCTAACTTGTTTCCAAAACTGCCTGTTCAGGTATGATACAAGTGTCTTCACTCCTTTTTAGTTTATACCATCTCTCAATGTAACAGTGTTAACTTTCTGCCCTCCAACAACCGTCATCTCCCTCACCCTGGCTACCAGCGTTTTCATAGCCACTACCATAAATGAAGTGCTGTGAAACCTTGGATTTTGCTGGAACAAGTGTCAAGGTTCAGGAGCAGAGGAAGGAAAAGCATTGTACCAAGCTATAATAGTGAAAGAACACTAACCTGAGGGCTAAGTCCCCAGCCAGGCAAACCTCTCTGAATCACTGAAGAGTAGTAAAAGTTTTCTCAGTATCTTTATCTCTGCTAGTGTTGTGTTTGAATTAGCAAGCAATCTTCTGAGAAATAAAAATTTCACCTTTTTTGTTCTATGAAATGGAGTGATAATTCACTTTACTCAATCTTCTAGTGGTTCTGGTGTCATGTGGAAAGAGGCTTGGGGTTGGTACTTGGGATTGATGCACATGTGTAGAATTGTAAAAAAACTAAAAAACCCTTCCTATCTACGATGGTAACATTGAACATCTTTGTCTGTGTGGGCATAGTGTGTATACCTTCTCTAATTAAAGCACCTGCTCCCTGCTTGCTCTGTATTTGGCTTCCTTCACATTCATTCTCATTTGGAAGCAAGAGAGCTTCTTGAGGTGAGGGACCATGGCTAGGTAACTCACTTTATATATGTGTATAATAGAGAGTTTTCGAGTGCTGTTGAGGCTGCTTTAAAAAGGAAAAAAAATCAACTGTTTGTTTATTTTGTCAGGAAACTTTGAAATAGAGTAAAACAAAGTCCCTGATCAATTGGTAAAGGTAGTAATCAATAAAATATATTTTCCCTTATAGAAAGCAGGCTTAAGGAATGTGCTTTCTCAGGCTGTAACAACAGATGGTCAGG